>NC_139017.1:160116864-161316864 GCF_964374135.1 Grampus griseus | reverse complement strand
AAGAAAGAAACTGTGTCCCCTGCAGTGGAAGCATGGAGTCCTAACCACTGGACCACCAGGGAATTCCCTGGTGTGCTATTTTTTATAAAACATGTTCTATAGAGAAAATGGTGTGAGGGTAAGTACTTCAAAATGTAATGGTCTTTGTTTGGTGTTGGAAATAAGCTGTACTTTTTATTGTTTCTGCCTGTCTTTTTTTTTTTTTAGTGATGAATGTATATTTCTTATGTAACTGAAAAGTAATAATAGTTAAAAAAAAAAAAAACCAGTAAGAGATCATTGCTTTCGTAGGGGAGTAATGGGTACCTGGACTTTTTCACCCTGTCTGTGCTCTGCTTTTTTTTTTTTTTTTTTTTTGTGGCTGCATTGGGTCTTCGTTGCTGCGTGGGCTTTTCTCTGGTTGCGGCCAGCAGGGGGTCTACTCTTCCTTGCGGTGCGCGGGCTTCTCATTGCAATGGCTTCCCTTGTGGAGCACTAGCTCTAGGCATGCGGGCTCAGTAGTTGTGGCACTCAGGCTCAGTAGTTGTGGTTCGCAAGCTCAGTAGTTGTGGTGCACGGGCTTAATTGCTCCACAGTATGTGGGATCTTCCCGGACCAGGGCTTGAACCCACGTCCCCTGCATTGGCAGGTGGATTCTTAACCACTGCACCACCAGGGAAGCCCCAAACCACTTGACTTTAAAATTGGTTCATATGAAATATTTTTCTAGCTCCTAAGTTATTAAAATTGTGATACCAAGTTCTTGTTTTAGATGCAGTGAAATGGGTATTCTACTGTTTCCTTGGCATTATAAATAAGTGAAAACCTACTGGAAAACAATTTGGAAGTAACTATCAAGAACCATCAAATCCTCATACCTTTTGATCCAACATTCCCACTTCTGGTAATCCAGGCTGAGGAAATAAGCAAAAATTTGAGGAAATGTACATATATTTCATAATAAAACACTTAAAACAACCTAAATGTTCAGCAAAAGAGAAGTGGTTAAGTAAATTCTGCCATATCCATTGGATGAAATATTATGCAGCCATTAAAAATATTATTATGAGGACTCTACAGCAGCATGAAAATATGCTTAAGACATAATTTAAATTAGGTTAGCATGTTACAAATGATATGTACACTATTACTACTATTTTTAAAACTGTATATTAAGGAAAGATAAGGAAAATGCACCAAAATGATAGCAGTTGTATTGTAAGCTATGGGTAATTTTCCTTTTTGTTTTAGTAGTCTAATTGGACTTTTTAAAAAATAATTTATTTAATTAATTTATTTATTTTATTTTTGGCTGCGTTGGGTCTTCGTTGCGTTGTGCGGGCTCCTCATTGTGGTGGCTTCTCTTGTTGCAGAGCACAGGCTCTAGGCGTGCGGGCTTCAGTAGTTGCGACTCATGGGCTCAGTGGTTGTGGCTCATGGGCTCTAGAGCGTAGGCTCAGTAGTTGTGGTGCACAGGCTTAGTTGCTCCGTGGCATGTGGGATCTTCCCGGACTGGGGCTCGAACCCGTGTCCCCTGCATTGGCAGGCAGATTCTTAACCACTGTGCCACCAGGGAAGCCCTAATTGGACTTTATTGCTTTTATCTTTTAAAAATTAGTTTATTTTAAATGGATAAAATCCTTGGGAATTCCCTGGCAGTCCAGCGGTTAAGACTCCACACTTTCACTGCTGAGGGCACAGGTTCAGTCCCTGGTGGGGGAGCTAAGATCCCGCAAGCCGCACTGCCAAAAATAAAATAAAAGGGTAAAATCCATGTAAAAGCTATATAAGAAAGTTAGTGTTACTTCATCTTCCCCTGTACCCTATTTATTCATCAACTTCTGATTATTTCAAACATTGAATTTATCTTTACAGAAGATGAAGATTTCCTACTGATGAGGATATTCAGAAGAATGTGTCATAGACCCTGAAGAAATTTCTAAATTGAGTACCCCAAAAATGTTCTGGAGAGTGGAAGCATCCTTGGAATAAGTGCACTGCCTCCAACGTAATGACAACTTGAAGTAAACAACATTCATTTGTACGTATAAGGTGTGTCCTGTATTTAAAGAACCAGGCATAATACTGTTGTGGGCCCCAGACTGACCTTAAACTGGGACCGCTCCTGAAATTCAGTCCTTATTAGATGTACCTGATAAGATAGGTGGCCTACAGGTAATAATCAATGTTAACCATTTATTAAGCACTTACTGTGTTCTGGGCACTGTGCTAAAAAAACGCAAAAACTGTCGCATCTTAAACTCTTTCAGCAATCTTTTGAGACAGACATTATTATCTTCATTTTACTGGTAAGGAAGCTGAGACTCATGGAGAAACATGGCCAAGGTCACAGCTGTGAGAGGTAGAACTAGATTTTAACCTTGGTTGTCTGACTCAAGGCTCACTTGCTATGCAGTCCTGCTCTTATTACTTGCACTAGTTTATCGGGGTGGGGATGGAGGGTTATAGTGATGAGGAATAAGAGAAAAGCTTGCATAGGGAAGACAGCCTGATGTCTGTGTATGACATTAGTCCCAACGTGAGCCTTGAGGACATGTCTGTATCAGATTCATGTAGAGAAAGGGGTTATAGGTTAAAGCTTTTTCCTGTTCCATTCCAGTTCTCATGCAGAGCTACTCTGGGGTCCAGGGGACAAATATGTGACAAAGTAGAGCAGGGTCTCTTCTACTCTTTTTTTTTCAGTATAGTTGGTTTACAATATTGTGTTAGTTTCAGGTATACAGCAAAGTGATTCAGTCATTTTATATATATATATATATATATATATATATATGTATTCTTTTTCAGATTCTTTTCCCTGTATATAGCAAAGAGATTCAGTCATATATACATATATATTCTTTTTCAGATTCTTTTCCGTTATACGTTATTACAAAATATTGAGTATATTTCTCTGTGCTGTACAGTAGGTCCTCATTGGTTACCTATTTTATATATAGTAGTATGTATATATTAATCCCAGTCTCCTAATTTATTCCCCCTCTTTCCCCTTTAGTAACTATAAATTTGTTTTCTATGTCTCTGGGTCTATTTCTGTTTTGTATATAAGCTCATTTGTATCATTTTTTTTTGTTAGATTTCACATATAAACGATATCATATGATATTTGTCTTCCTCTGTCTGGCTTACTTCACTTAGTATGATAATCTCTAGGTCCGTCCATGTTGCTGCAAATGGCATTATTTCATTCTTTTTATGGCTAAGTAATATTCATATATATATATATATATATATATCACATCATCTTCTACTCTTTGAAATACACTCCACTTTGTTACAACTTAGATTTTGAGGGATTGTTCTGTTACTTTGAGGTAGACACAAAAGAGGATACAAGAGCAGCAGAGTTCTTGAATGCAACAGTCTTCAGTGTGTCTCTCTCTTGAGTCATAGTGCTCCAGTCTGGATAGGTGGCATCCAGATGCTATGTCTGGAGCACAGTTGTCATCGTAGAATGTTCCTTACAGCCACTTGGGAATTCTCTTTGCTTCTCTCCTGTGTTGACTCTCCTGTTTCCTGAATCCCATAACTTTCTTTCTCTTTTCTAAAAAAAAAAAATGTAGATTTAACTGACATATAACATTGTGTTAATTCAGGTGTACAACATAATGATTCAATATATGTATACATTCAAAATGATCACAGTAAGTCTAGTTAACATCCATCACTGCACAATTTTTTTCCTTGTGATGAGAACTTTTATCATCTACTCCATAACTTTCTCTATCTTTTTTTGCCCTCTAGTTTTGGTGGCCATGTCTTATGAAAGAATGCACTAGAAGTAAGTTCTTCCCTTGTTGCAGAGCACGGGCTCTAGGCATGCGGGCTTCAGTAGTTGTGGCACGCAGCCTCAGTAGTTGTGGCACACGAGCTTAGTTGCTCCGCGGCATGTGGGATCTTCTCGGACCAGGGCTCGAACCCATGTCCCCTGCATTGGCAGGCAGATTCTCAACCACTATGCCACCAGAGAAGTCCGAAGTAAGGTTTTTTAACACTTTGTATATCTTTTATTTATTTATTTATTTATTTTGGCCAGGCCGTGCAGCTTGCAGGATCTTAGTTCCCCGACCAGGGATTGTACCAAGGCCCAAGCAGTGAAAGCGCCAAGTCCTAACCATCGAACCACTAGGGAATTCCCAACACCTTGTATATCTGATTTTGTCTTATCCATATGTTTTAATGATGGTATTGATAGTTTAACAGGGTATAGGATCCTAGGTTGAAAATCATCTTCTTTCAGAAATTTTGAAGGTATTCTTCCCTTCTCTTCTACTTCTAGGTCTGAAGGTCTGAAGCCACTCTGATCCCTGAACCTCTATCTGGGACCAGTTTCTTATCTTCTTAGAAGATTATAGGATCTTGTCTTTGTCAACAGTGTTCTGATATTTCACAGTGTGTGGGTCTTAATGTGGGTCTATTCTCATTTATTGTCCTGGGTACTCCTTATTTTATGATTTCCTCAACTCTTTTTTTATATATTCTCTTTTTATGAAACTTTTATTCAAATGTTGCACTTCCTTGACTGGTTCTCTAATTTCCATATCTTTTTTCCTCCTAGTTTCCATATCTGTGTCTTTTTGCTCTACTTCTAGGCGATTTCCTCAACTTTATCTTCCATTCTTTCTATTGGGCTCTTGCTTCTACTTTCATGTTTTTTTCATTTCAAAGAACTTTTTTTCCCTTCTGAATATTCTTTATTATTGTTTATTGCTATTTTTTTCATATATTCAGATATCTTTTCTTCTAGTTGAGGCTATGCATGATAGTTTTAAAATTTTTATTTTCTCGGGCTTCCCTGGTGGCGCAGTGGTTGGGAGTCCGCCTGCCGATGCGGGGGACGTGGGTTCGTGCCCCGGTCCGGGAGGATCCCGCGTGCCGCGGAGTGGCTGAGCCCATGGGCTGTGGCCGCTGAGCCTGCGCGTCTGGAGCCTGTGGTCCGCAGCGGGAGAGGCCGCAGCAGTGAGAGGCCCGTGTACCGCAAAAAAAAAAAAAAAAATTAATTTTCTCTGCATTGTCTCAGTTTCTTCCAAGTTTCTTTCTTCTCTTTGTTTTCATCTCTTTCTTTCCTGTTAGAGGAAATCCTCGTGTCCCATAATCCTTGGCTTTCTGCTCATGAATAAAAGTGGGGGACTAAAAACTGATTGGAAACTCTGTGCATGAAGGGGAGAATCATTGACCATGAGGTCATTTGTCCATGAACCAATGACCATGAGGGACCATTAGCTGGAAGACCTCAGTGTCATTATCTTTACATCTTTCATATTGGGCTTCATTTTCCCCAAAGAAGAAGATACATCTTCCCAGGAGGTAAAGGTTGGCTACCAGAATTCCGGGAGCAGAGTGCGGAAAAAGTCTACTGATTGCCCCTTTTTCAGTATGATGCTCTTAACTGTTCCTGGTGACCTGTATTACTCCAGAGATTGTTTTACTCTCTCAAGAGAATACCCCCCATACTTCTGCTGAGGTGGAGGAGGGGCAGTCACCTGGAGGGTACGGTGAGGGAAGCCAACTGACCTTCAACTAGTCCTTCTTAGTTTAGCTGTTCTTCACCCCCACCTCCAGGGATACCACTGGTTAATTCTTAAACATATCCAGGCTGCCTCTCAGCTTTCTCCAGTTTCTGGTCCAGGATTCCACATTCTTGGGTCTGCCGGGCCTTTTAACACTCATTCATTTGCTTTCTCACCTGCAAAATTCTGTTGTATTTATTACCCCTTCTCCCTTTCCATATTCTTTAAAATAATCCTTTACTGAAGTTTTAGTGCGATGGGACTGGGAGGGGAGGAAGTGGAAAGGAAAATTACATGCATGAGAAATTATATTCACTGTCTTTATCCAGAACTCTTTAATTTTTTTGTTTTGTTTTTATGGAATTATACCACATTCTACTATTTACACACAGGCAATTTACTTGGTTTTCTCTGTGCTTCATCAGCAAAATGGGAGAAATGATGGTATCTACTTTATACTATTGTGAAGATTAAGCAAAATACCATACTTAATTGTTTTTAAGAAACACATTCTTTTCAGATTTTTATATCTCTGGAGTCGAGTCAGAATGTTAACACAGGTCCAAGTATCTTGTAAACATTCAGTAAACAATTATCTTAGGTTCAGTGAAATATGGTAATACATGTAACACACTTCACAGAGAGCCTGAAACAAGGTGTGCAATAAACGTAGAAGACAGGATTATTATTATGCACACTAAACCATACTTAATATTCCAAAACCTGCTTGTCCTACTTAATACAATCTTGTGTCCATTCTTCTGCCTTAGTAGAAAGAGATCTACCTTACTCCCTTTGAAGTTATATGATATTCCATAGAATCGATGTTCCATTTAATCACTCTTCCATGGATGGACATTTTTTTTTTCAAATTTTTTCCTGAAATACCAATAGCAAGCACTCTAGTAATATATCCTTATAGACATGTGTTAGTATTTCTGTATGATAAAGACCTAGAAGTGGAATCACTCTATCACACTCATATGGAAAGTGTCTAATAGGAATTTCCAGAGTAAAAGAGGCATGTGAGTGATTAATCAGGATCCTGATTTAGGTAGGCATCTGTAGTTGTGGAAAGCACACGAGACTTAAAGACAAAAGACCTAAATCCCAATGGTAGCTCTACCGCTTATCTGGGGAAATATTGTTTGTTCTTTCATTTATTCAAAAATATGTACTGAATTCTACCTGCTCTGTGCCAGACACAGTGTTAGAGACTAGGAATACAGAGATGAGTAAGACACAGTCCTTGCCCTCAAGAAATTTACAGTAATCGGTAAGAAGATGGACAAAGAAACAGATGCCACTTGCTCTCTGTGTGACCTTGGGAAGTTGCTTAACCTCCTGAATGTCTGTTTCTTTTTCTGTAAAATGGGTGGTAGTCCTTATACCATAGGGTTTTTGTGAAGATTACATGAAATAATGTATGAGTGCCCTGTACGGTTCCTGGCACAGAGTGTGCACTCAATAAATGGAAGCTATCATTATTGTTTTAGTAATATGATAATTGTAATAAATAATTTGTTATAGTTGCTGTGATAGAAGCTGCTATGTGTTCTACCTCTTTGAACTCACTTCGACAGTATTAAATGAATTGTTAAGAGACAGTAACATAGCATATTCAAAGTGGCACTAGGTAGAGACTTCCCTGGCGATCCAGTGGTTAAGACTCCATGCTACCAATGCAGGGGGCTTGAGTTCTATCCTTGGTCAGGGAACTAAGATCCCACATGCCGCGGGGCGCAGCCAAAAAACCAAACAAACAAAAGTGGCACTAGGTAAATATTAGTTTCATTTTTTGCCTTTTATGTTGG
This sequence comes from Grampus griseus, assembly GCF_964374135.1. NCBI lineage: Eukaryota > Metazoa > Chordata > Mammalia > Artiodactyla > Delphinidae > Grampus > Grampus griseus. Next base: position 161,309,540 of record NC_139017.1, on the reverse strand, counting down.
GACAAAGGGTAAATAAGCAGATGGAAACGCAAACATCCATATGTTTGAACACAGCAACGATCTTCCCAGTCCATGTGTCACAGAGCCAATTCTGGGCACTTCCTTAGCTACATAGATTTCACTTCTGGCTATATCTGAACGTCTGGAATGAGGCTGCATACCTCCCTGCCCACAGCCACAAATAATCCCGGAGACAGGATGTTCATATGTCCCACAGCTGATGGCTGCCTGCTGCAAGGGATTCTTTTCTCCCAGTTTACAAAGCACAGCACAGCTTGTACCCCCATCCTTAATGGGGGTCACTTATTTGCTTGACACTGACTTTTATGAAATTGTTTCTTTTCTTTCGCACACAGATGTAAAACAAGAATTAAAGGAGGGACTTCCCTGGTGGCGCAGTGGTTGAGAATCCGCCTGCCAATGCAGCGGACACGGGTTTGAGCCCTGGTCCGGGAAGATGCCGCAGAGCAACTAAGCCTGTGCACCACAACCACTGAGTCTGCGCTCTAGAGCCTGTGAGTCACAACTACTGAGCCTGCATGCCACAACTACTGAAGCCCGCGCGCCTAGAACCCATGCTCCGCAACAAGAGAAGCCACCACAATGAGAAGCCCGTGCACCCCAAAGAAGAGTAGCCCCAGCTCACCACAACTAGAGAAAGCCCGCATGCAGCAACAAAGACCCAACGCAGCCAAAAATAAATAATTAATTAATTTTTTAAAAAAAGAATTAAAAGAGGTATATCTTGATACCAAAAATTCTCAGCTTTAGCTACTAATTAAATTTAAAGATAATTCTAGAGGCAAATTTAAGCACAATGAAGTGATAGAAAAGAGCAGCATAAATATTTGGGATGGACTCTCTATTTAGAGGTTAACTAGTGTTTAATGACTAGATACATTGTTTTGTTTTATTTTTTCCCCCTGTTTCTTTACTCCCCCTAGAGGGTTTTTAAAGCACCTATATTTATTTCTCCTGTCTGGATATGTACCTAGCTATGCAGATCATACCACATTCCCCTGGATTTTTACAAACTGACTCTCCTTGCAGAGGTGGTGTGGTGCAATGGTCTAGAGCCCAAGTTTTGGAGTCAGGCAGACCTGGGTTTCAATTATAGCTCTTCCATTTACTAGCGCTGGGATCTCAGGCAAAAATTTCTAAAGCTCAGTTTCCTCAGCTGTAAATGGGCAATATTAATATCAATACTATGATATTAGCTTTATAGAATGAACATGGGTTAAAAGAGATAATACATGTGAACTCCTCTACACAGTCTCACAGTGTGGGCTTTTAGTTTTTAGTTACGATCATTTGTAATTTCATTAAGGTGCCTCATGCAGTGCTTGGCACGTAGTTAACGCTCAAAACCTGGCAGCTGTTATGATAAGTTACCTATGGTTTCTAACCGCCAGGATTATGCCTTTGTTACTTAACTTGTTTTGGTTTTTTTGGCTGTGTTGGGTCTTCGTTGCTGCGTGCGGGCTTTCTCTAGTTGTGGCGAGCGGGGGCTACTCTCCTTTGTGGTGCGTGGGCTTCTCACTGTGGTGGCTTCTCTTGTTTCGGAGCTCAGGCTCTAGGCGCGTGGGCTTCAGTAGTTGTGGCACATGGGCTCTAGAGCGCAGGCTCAGTAGCTGTGGCGCACGGGCTTAGTTGCTCCGCGGCATGTGGGATCTTCCCAGACCAGGGCTTGAACCCCTGTCCCCTGCATTGGCAGGCGGATTCTTAACCACTGTGCCACCAGGGAAGCCCTGTTATTTACCTTTTTAAATTTGTTAGTGACTGGGACTTCCCTGGCGGTCCAGTGGTTAAGACTCTGTGCTTCCACTACAGGGGGCATGGGTTCGAACCCTGGTCAAGGAACTAAGACCCCACATGCCACGCGGCCACAAAAACAAATGAAACAAAACAAACAAACAAAAAACCTATAAATTTGTTAGTGATTAACATGATCTTTAGCCTAGTACCTGGAAACTTTTCTCATCATCTCTGTAACTCTGACAATGCCTGGCACCATTCCTAGCACACAGTAGGCACTCAGTACATCGCTGTTGAACCATATTCAGTTGAACTGAACATCTATTCAGACATTAGGACAGGAGCTGTGTCACTAAATAGCTGTCATTCCAAAACAGACAGCTAAACCTGACACAGACATGCTTGCATAGTTTGTAAGCCATTATTTCAACTTCCTGCATTGCAGGCATCTCAGTTAATATTCCATTCCACTCACATGACCCTTTGAAGGAACATAAAAACTAATAGAAATATCTAGTTTAGCAGCTAAGAGAATGAGCTTTGGTCTAGGTAGATCCAGGCTTACATCCTGGCTCCAGCACCGTCTAGTGGGTCAGTTACTTCGTCTCTCTTAGAACCTCAGTTTTCTCATCTGTGAAAAGGGGATAATCATAGCGCCTGTTTCATCAGGTTATGGTGAGACTAGTGCCTTCCATGTGCTGTTCTCTTTCCTGGAACAGTGTTCCCCTGAGTTTCGCTCCTGCCTTTTCGGCTTGACTGTCACTTTTTCCAGAAAGCCTTCTTTGCCACCCATGATAGGTTGGGTTCACTGTTGTACTCTCACTCCAGTGTCTGCCAATTACCCTTTGTAATTACTTCTTCAGCTACTCAATTCCTTTCTGGGTTGTGAGCTTCCACAGGATAGGGATGGTGTCTGTCTCATTCATTCCTGTGTCTCCAGTGCCTAACAGTCCCTTGATACATAATATTTTGGGTGGACTATATTTGTTAACTGAATGAAATAATGAGATAATAATACACAAAAACACAGAGCCTAACATTTAGCAAGCTCTCAATAAATGGCCTATATAATTATCAACAACACAGTATTGGTGCTGAGTTTATTCACCTTGAGAAAACTAATATAGTGAGAAAAGCAGCAAATTAGAGATAGGTGTTGTGAATCTAGTTCTGTATCTCGTTTGACATATGTCCTTGGCCAAATCTTAATTCTTCTCATTTTTCCACTATTAAAATAAACATAAGAAATTCACCCTGGCGGGCTTCCCTGGTGGCGCAGTGGTTGAGAGTCCGCCTGCCGACGCAGGGGACACGGGTTCGTGCCCCGGTCCGGGAAGATCCCACATGCCGCGGAGCGGCTGGGCCCGTGAGCCATGGTCGCTGAGCCTGCGCGTCCGGGGCCTGTGCTCCGCAATGGGAGAGGCCACAGCAGTGAGAGACCCACGTACCGCAACAGAAAAAAAAAAAAAAAAAAGGAAATTCACCCTGGTGTCCTGCTTAGCTTGGTCTTTGTAAAGTCTGCCCTTTGCCAGACCACACCTGACAGGCTATCCTATGTATGCCCAGAGTTTCTAGATAGGGATCCTATAATGCCCTAGCACTCCTCTGCTTTCTCAGCTGCTCACTGTTGACCCGTGACCCTAATCCATCTGACCCTGTCTAGCCCCTCAGTTTGTTGGCTACCAGCTACCTGTTGGCTACCTCCCAGCTTCCAGCCTTGAACTACATTCATCCTCACGATAAAGTCCAAAATCCTTAAGGTGCTAACTGGAGCTTCATCTTCTTCCCACCTTTCCCTTCACTGTCCTCCAGCCACCAGACTTTCCTGAAGTGCCCTGGAGGCACTAATCTCCCTGAATCAGGCTTTTAGACCTGCCAGTTCCTCTGCTGGGAGCATCGTCCCCACTCTATTAGGCTAACCCCTACTCAACCTTCATGTTTCAGCTTCAATATCACTTCTTCAGGGAGCGTTAAGTGGCTCCCTTGAAAGAAATTAGATTTCCCTGTTATATGCCATCTTCCTTGTAGATCTGGTGTGATATGTAGTCAGAGCTTCACATTATAAAAACAGAAGTTAAGAATCGACTTACATGTGAAATTTCTGTTTTTAATGCTGGCAAGTAATTTAAAAATTGTAACACACTGAGGGCCAACCAAAATATCTGTAGGTTAGTGACCGCCTGTGGCCTGCCTGTTTGCAACCTGACCTGTTCAACCTTTGGCTATACTTGGTAACTATTCCTGTGTTAATCATCACTCTATTTATTAACTGTCCACTCCATGCCAGGCACTGTGGTTGGTGCTTTACATAGATGAGTTCACATAATATCCAAAACCACCTGGGAGGCCAATAGAGTTAAGAGAGGTTAAGACACTTGCCCAAGGTCACGGTTTGTAAGTGGTGCGGCCAGGTATTAAAGGTCTTTTCTTGACACACAGTAGTTTCTTGCACTACCGTGTGTCGAGAAACAATTTGTCAGGGACTTCCCTGGTGGTGCAGTGGTTAAGAATCTGCCTGCCATTGCAGAGGACACGGGTTTGAGCCTTGGTCTGGGAAGATCCCACATGCCTGGGAGCAACTAAGCCCATGCACCACAACTACTGAGCCTGTGCTCTAGAGCCCGTGAGCCACAACTACTGAGCCCGCATGACACAACTACTGAAGCATGTGTGCCTAAAGCCCGTGCTCCGCAACAAGAGAAGCCACCGCAATGAGAAGCCCGTGCACCGCAATGAAGAATAGCCCCTGCTCGCTGCAACTAGAGAAAGCCCGTGTGCAGCAACGAAGACCCAATGCAGCCAGAAATAAACAAGTAAATAAATTTATTTTTAAAAAGTAATTATTTAAAAAAAACACAATTTGTCAGTTTAGAATGGGAGAGGCTTCTGCAGGTTTGCCTAACAACAACTCTTAATATTGGTTGTGTGCTCACTAAGTGCCAGGCAGTGTGCTACACACTTTATAAATTTATTTTATAGTAGCGGGGACTACTCTTCGTTGCGGTGCACAGGCTTCTCATTGTGGTGGCTTCTCTTGTTGTGGAGCACGGGTTTTAGGCACGCGGGCTTCAGTAGTTGTGGCACGCAGGCTTTAGAGCACAGGCTCAGTAGTTGTGGCACACGGGCTTAGTTACTCCACAGCATGTGGGATCTTCCCGGACCAGGGCTACGAACCCGTGTCCCCTGAATCGGCAGGCGGATTCTTAACCACTGCGCCACCAGGGAAGCCCCAGCTACACACTTTAAATGATCCGATTCAATCCTCACATCTTTTCAAAGGAGCTACTATTATCTTCACTTCATAGATGAGGAACCTGAGGTATAGACTGGTCTCTGATTTACCCAAGAGTCAGAATTCAAACCCAGACAATCTGAGACCACAGTCCCCACACTTAGGAACTCCTATCACCAGTTTGTGTTTGTAGCAGAGTAGTGGTCTGACGGGCAAAAAGAAAAATGTGTTAGTCCCTGTTTCTCCAATCCAGAGTCCCACAGAGGACTCATTTGAGAGAGGGATCCGCGTGGGTTATTTCCATGAACCTGCTGTTGACAGGTGTGGCCTGCAGGTGGCAGCAACATCCACAGCCTCAATTCTGCAATGTTCAAAGAAAGGTTAAGGAAGCTTTATATAGTCAGACTCACTCATTTGCATTTTACTGAGTGATTGGCCCAGTTAATTCTTTGCCAGTTAATTGGACTTGGTTCTCAGCCCAGTAAGGACTGTCAGGATTTGGGAGCCCTTCACAGTTTGTGAAAGAAAAGATCTCAGGATTTGAAACTATGGTGAAGTCATTCAGTCCAGCAACCATTGTGGTGATTTTAAACTGTGTTAGGTGGAACTGGGTTTCAGTAGTCCCCAACACATATTGAGATCTTAGCTTTTTTTTTTCTTAATATTTATTTATCTATTTATTTAGCTACATCAGGTCTTAGTTGAGGCACTCAGGATCTTTCATTAGGCATGTGGGATCTAGTTCCCTAACCAGGGATTGAACCCAGGCCCCCTGCATTGGGAGTGCAGAGTCTTAGCCACTGCACCACCAGGGAAGTCCTGAGATCTTAGCTTTTTAAAAAAATTCCCTATTTTGTTTTTGTTTTTAAGGTACAGTAATGTGTACATTTAAGGAAAAATTCAATAGCACAAAAGTGCTATACAGTTTAGAGTCAGTTTCTCTATCACGTTCAAATCACATGATTTTCCCACCCCAGAGAAAAGCTTGTGTATTCTTCCAGGTGTAGATTATGGACATAAGAGAATATGCATCTATCCTTTGAAAAAAATAAATGATAACCTAAAACTATAAAGTTCCAGAAGAAAACTTAGGGGGAACATTTTGTGATCTCAGGTTAGGCAAAGATTTCTCAGATATGACATGATTCACAAGGTGGGGGGGAAAGGACAAATCAGACTTTAACAAAATTTTAAAATTCTGCTCTGTGAAAGATATTGTTAAGAGAATGAAAAGACAAACCACAGACTGGGAGAAAACATTTGCAAATTGCATATCTGATAAAGGTCTTGAACCTAGAATATATGAAGAACTCTCACAACTCAATAATAAGAAAATAACCCAGTAAAAGAATGGGCACGGGATTTCCCTGGTGGTCCACTGGTTAAGAATCCACCTTCCAATGCAGGGGACGTGGGTTTGATCCCTGGTCAGGGAACTAAGATTCCCACGTGCCTCAGGGCAACTAAGCCCGTGTGCTCTAGAGCCGTTGCACCACAACCAGAGAGAAATCTGCGCGCTGCAACAAAGATCCCGCGTGCCGCAACTAAGACCCAATGCAGCCAAATAAATAAATTTTAATAAAAAAGGCACAAGACTAATAAAAATACTTCGCTAAAGAAGATGTACAGATAGGGATTTCCCTGGTGATCCTGCCTGGCATGCTGCAAGGCCAAAAAAAAAAAAAGAGGCTGAATATTGTTATGCATTAGGGAAATGCATATTTTGCTGAGATACCACTACACACATGTTGGAATGGCTGAAAACTAATACTAATTATTTTCAAAAAAACTGACAATTCCAAATGCTGATAAGCACGCAGAGCAAGTGGCGCTCTCAATTTTTGCTGGTGGAAATGCAAAATGGTGTGAACATTTTGTTAAAGAGTTTGGTGGTTTTTTTAATAATGTTGGACATACATTTACCATACAACTCAGCAATCCCATGCCTAGTTCTTTACCTGAAAGAAATAAAAACCTATGTTTACACAAAAATCTGTATACAGATGTTTATAGGAGCTTTATTGACAGTCAACAAAAACTGAAAACCATCCCAATGCCCTAAAACTGGTAAATGGAAAAACAAACCATGGTACATCACTGCAATGGAATACTATTCAGCAGTAGAAAGAAACAAAATACTGAGACATGAGACAACATGCATGAATCGCACATGCATTATTCTAAGTGAAAGTACCCAGACTCAGAAAGCTATTTGTTTTTTATTCCATTTATATGACTTTCTGGAAAAACCCAAATTATAGGAACAGAAAACAGATCAGTAGATGCCATGGGTTGGGTGAGGAGGAGAGGCTGACTACAAAAGATAGCACAAGGGGATGTTCCGGGGTGATGGAACAGTTCTTACCTAAATGATTATGGTGGTGGTTACACAGGTATATGCATTTGTCTCATAGAGCTGAACACCAAAAAGAATGAAATTTACAGGGTCCAATCCCTGGTTGGGGTACTAAGATCCTATAAGCCGCACAGCGCCACCAAAAAACCCCACAAACAAAACCCAATACTTCACTTCCCCACCAAAGCCATTGATTTCAGGTTGGCATAATAGCAGTTGTTGATATAAATAAATTGTTTTTCCTTACCAAAGAAAAGAGTATTTTGCACACTGCTCTGCCCCATGCTTGCTTTTTTTTTAAATAGAGAACTATTTCAAGAAGCAGGTAAAAAGAGGTTTATGTAACATCCAAGTACCTTTCACCAACTTTGTCAAATCTTAACCTTTTGCCTTATTTGCTTAGTTTTTTTTAAGAAAAAAAATAAGAGAGATGTGTTAAGCCCCAATGTATCCTCTCTTTCACCCAATCTTTTCCTTCCTCCTCAAGAAGTAATCACCTACCTGAATATTTTATTTCCACACATGATTTTATATTTTTACAATGTATATATGAACCTTTAAACAGTACATAGTGTTGCTTGGCACGTTGTAAAATTTTGTATACATGGTATCCAGCTGTATCTATCTACAGCTTTCTTCTCCCCTCAACATTTTGTTTTATCCATGTTGATAACCAGTAGCTTGAGTTTATTCATTTTAACTGTTTTGAATTATTCTGTATTATGAATATATCACAATTAATTTGCCCATTATCCAGTAGATGGATATATAGATTGTCTCCGTTTTTTTTTCCATTTCAAACAGTGCTACAATGAACATTCCTGCACCTGCAGCCTGTGTCAATGTTCATTGTTGAAAATTTGGAAGCTTAAAAAAAACAGAAAGATGAAAACTAATATTGCCTTCCATAACAGTTATTATTAATATTTTTTGAGCATTAAACCAGGTACAATGCTGGGTACTTTATGGGTTACTTTAATTCTCACACCAACCTATATATTAGGTACTATTATGTTTCCTATGGTACAACGAGAAAACTGAATTTTTTTTTTTTTTTTTAGTAAAAGGTGAAAAATTTATTCGATCTGAAGAGAAACAGGAGTGTGGAGGCTGAATCTTAACAAGTTTAAATAACTTAGCCAATTGCACACAGAAAGGGACAGAACAACTCTCTATTGCCAAAGCCTGTGCTGTTAAATTAACATTATGTTTCAGTAGTGCCCCAAAGCCCCAAATCCAGAAATATTAATAGTTAGAAATAGTCTTTATGGTTAACTGGTCTCTCAGAAGACAAGAGAGGCCACCTTCCAGCTAAAAATTATATCAGGAGTATCATACATATGCAGAAAATTATACATACCCCACTGATTAATTTTTACAAACTGAATATATTCATGTAACCAGCACCCAGATCAAAAACCAGAGTATTACCAGCATTTAAAAAATGTCCTTTCACCCTCTTCCAGACACTGTTCTTCCACTTGGAAGGGTAGCTGCTGTCCCAACTTTCAACAGACTATTTTTGCCTGCTTTGTGTTTTATTTATGTGAAAGCATACGGTATACACTACTTGGTCTGGCTTCTTTCACTTAATATTATTTGTGAGAATCATCCATATGGTTGAGTATAGTGTTTACAGGGCACAAAAGGCATATGGCACAATGTACATTTTGCAAAGAATTATGAGCACCACTGAGATTGTAGCCAGCCATTACTGAAGACTAGGTGATAGACTGGATCGAACGTAGAGCATGGGCAAATCTGAGTCTTGCAGGGGATGGTGTGGGACCTCTTTTGCCTTCTGTCATCTCAGCCTTACCTTAGATTCTAGGTGAAGCTGCAGAAAACAGTACAGTGGGAGCCTACCCAGAAGTGGGAGGGGAGTTGATGCCCCTGAGCCATCCTAAACAATGGGGGATGGGAGTCAATGGATAAATGCTTCTTCATGGCAGTCCTTAGGTGGACCATGCTGAGAAGCATTCTAGGAAATCCTCAGATAGCTTTGGTAGGATCTAGCCCCAGGTACCCACAGCAGTGAACACCTTGGTAATGCATCTTTTGTGTTGGCCTTTCTTCCTTCCCTATTTTACCCTGTACTTTCACATTAAATCCCTGGGATCACATTCCAAGTAAATTACCTGCAACTAGTAGTTGTCTTGGTTCTGTTTTCTGGCGGGAGTCCTAATTAAGACATATGTAAAATACCTGGTTCATGGCAGATGTTCAAGAAAAAGTAGCAGTTGTTTGTTTTTTGTTTGGGGTTTTTTGGGATGCATTGGGTCTTAATTGCGGCACGTGGGATCTTTCATTGAAGCATGCGGGCTTCTCACTAGTTGTGGCAGGCAGTCTCCAGAGTGCAAGGGCTCAGTAGTTGCACAGCACGGGCTTAGTTGCCCCATGGTATGTGAGATCTTAGTTCCCAGACCAGAGCTCGAACCCGCTTCCCCTGCATCGGAAGGCGGACTCTTAACCAGTGGACCACCAGGGAAGTCCCAGCAGTTTTATTATTACTACTTTACTGCTACTACTACTGTTACCACCATTATTAGTTACCTGGAATTTCACTATTGCCATCCCTATTAGTCCCCTTCCTCATGGATGATACTGAAGCTTCACAGTTAGAGCTTCTATGCAGTGATTTTTGCTTTTTTCCTAGGGTACTAGGAAGCCATTGAAGAATTTTCTTTCTTTTTTTAAAACAATTTTTTAAAAATATTTATTTATTTATTTTGGCTGCACCAGGTCTTAGTTTCAGCACACTGGATCTTTGTTGCAGCATGCGGGATCTTTTAGCTGCAGCAGGCGAACTCTTAGTTGTGGCATGCAGGATCTAGTTCCCCAACCAGGGATGGAACCCAGGCCCCTTGCATTGGGAGCTCGGAGTCTTAATCACTGGACAATTTTTTGACTATATTATTTTTCAGGTTTCGTGAAGTATAAATGGCAAACAATAAACAGCATATATTTAAAGTGTGTAGTTTGATGAGTTTTGATTTTTTTTTGTTTTTGCCGTGCTGTGGCAAAAACCATAAGCACAAACCTTGAAACCATAAGCACAATCAAGATAATTAACACAGTTAATTACTGTGTTATTGTGTGAATTAAAAATATTACTTGCCGTATCAGTAAACAAAGGATGTTGCAGCCATCAAACCATCACATTACAGCCTCCTGGATGGTGAGCCCCAAGGGAACTCAGGATAGAAACAGGATGCCCGCCATCTAGCATGCTGAGGAAACTCAGGATGAGAAAGCACAGGATGCTGGCCCCAGATACCTGAGGTGCATACCAAAGGAATGATTTCAGTGAGCCCAGACTCTTTCATCTCTCCCTATATAGAAAAATGCTAAATTCCTTAACTTGAGACATCTGGTTTTCTTTAATTAACCATAATCTTTTGATGTTCCTACTACCTGGTCTTTGTTGCAAAAACTCCTATATATCCTGGGTCTCCCCTTACCTCTTCAGAGCAGCCTCTCAGAGTTATCTGAGATGTTGTGTCCCGGGCTTAAGTCCTCAGTTTTGTACACCAAATAAAACATAACTCTCAACTTTTAGGTTGTGTATTTCTTTTTTCAGTTGACATCTGTCACCCCAAAAGTTTCCTCATCCCTTTTATTTATTATTATTATTTTTACTTTGGGGGATCTTAGTTCCCCAGCTGGGAATGGAACCCACACCCCCTGTAGTGGAAGCGCAGAGTCTTAACCACTGGACCGCCAGGGAGGTTCCTCCTCATCCCCTTTATTATCCCTCCCTGTCATGCTTCTGCCTCGTTGGTCCCCAGGCAACCACTTGATCTGCTTTTGTCACGATAATTTCTAGAATTTATTTAAGTGCAATCATAGAGAATATACTCTTTTATGTCTGACTTCTTTCTTTCTTTCTTTCTTTTTAGTGTCTATTTATTTATTTATTTTTGGCTGCATTGGGTCTACGTTGCTGCTCACGGGCTTTCTCTAGTTGCGGCGAGCAGGGGCTACTCTTTGTCCTGGTGCTCGGGCTTCTCACTGTGGTGGTGCACGGGCTTTAGTAGTTGTGGCACGCGGGCTCTAGAGCGCAGGCTCAGTAGTTGTGGCACATGGGCTTAGTTGCTCCACGGCATGTTGGATCTTCCCGGACCAGGGCTCGAACCCGTGTCCCCTGCATTGGCAAGCTCATTCTTAACCACTGTGCCACCAGGGAGGTCCCTGTCTGACTTCTTTCACTCGGTATAATTATTTTAAGATCCATCATGATGTTACATGTATTAGTAGCTCATTCCTTTTTATTACCGAAGAGTGTTCCATTGTGGAAATATCCATTTGCATTGTGAAGAACATTTGAGTTGTTTCCAGTCTTTGGCTAGTAACAAAGCTGCTATGAACATTCATGTTCAAGTCTTTGTGCAGATGTATGCTTTCATTTGTCTTGGGTAAATACCTATAGTCAGTAAATGGTTGGGCCATATGGTAGGTATACATTTAATTTTTAAAGAAACTGACAAACTGTTTCCCAGAGTGGTTGTAGCATCTTAACAATCCAGCCAGCAGTGAGTAAGAATTCCCATTGCTCTACATTCTCACGAACACTTGATACTGCCAGTCTATTTTATGTTAGCCAATCCAGTGGGTGTGTAACGTTATCTTGCTGTGGTTTTAATTTGCATTTCCTTAACATCTTTTTTTTTTTAATAAATTCATTTATTTTATTTTTGGCTGCGTTGGGTCTTCGTTGCTGCGCGCGGGCTGTCTCTAGTTGGGGCGAACGGGGGCTACTCTTCATTGCAGTGCGGGGGCTTCTCATTGCGGTGGCTTCTCTTGTCGCGGAGCACAGGCTGTAGGTGCACAGCCTTCAGTAGTTGTGGCTCGTGGGCTCTAGAGCGCAGGCTCAGTAGTTGTGGTGCATGGGCCTAGCTGCTCCGTGGCACGTGGGATCTTCCAGGGCCAGGGCTCGAACCCACGTGCCCTGCATTGGCAGGCAGATTCTTAACCACTGCGCCACCAGGGAAGCCCTCCTTAACATCTTTTATGTGTTTATTTGCCGTACATTTATCGTCTTTGGTAAAGTGTCTCTGTTCATTTTTTTTTTTTTTTTAACTAGGTTGTTTGTCTTGAGTTGAAAGAGTTCTTTGTGTGTTCTAGATACTAGTCCTTTGTTGGCTATAGGTTTTGCTGCTCTTTCATCCAGGTCTGCAGCTTGTCTTTTCATTTTCATAACCGTGTTTTAAAGTGCAAAAGTGTTAATTTTGATGATGTGCAGCTTATCAGTTTTTCTCCTTTATGGATTGTGTGTTTGAAAGTCACATGGATTTCCTCCTGTGTTTTCCTCTAAAAGTTTTGTAGCTTTAGGTTTTACACTTAGGTCTAACTTGGGTTGTGACACAATGTGTTTGGCATTTAGAAAAATCCTCTGGCAGCAGGAAGGAAGGTGTTTGGACGGTGACTGCCTGGAGGCCTGAAACTAGAGAAACTTGGAAAGGTGATGGTACCTCCCCTTGGAAAGGTGGTAGTGGAAAAACTGGTAAGGAACTGGGATGTAAAATGACTGGACTTAATAGGCTGAAGGAGATAAAAATGATTCCTGGGTTTCTTCCTTATGCACAAAATTGAGGGTAACTTGCTTCTAAGTTTACTGCACTTCAGTAACTGGCCCTCAATAGCTTTTTCCTTTGCGGAGATTATAACTGAACTTTAGCCAGACAGGGACTGGGCACAGATTTCTATAACAGCACACCTCCATCAGCTCCCTCCTTAGGCACTCCCTGAAACCCAGCATTGAACTCTCTCCTCCCAAGTCCAAAGACCTTTGCCCTCCTGCATAGCAGGAAAGGTGCCCAAGCTCTTTTACAAGAAGGGGCGGCGCATGCCCAGAGAGGCCGTGTGGGGCCGGCCGCCCAGAACTAAGGGCGAGAGGTTCCCGCCATTTTGTCCGGCCCGCGGCACAGCTGGCTCCTCCTGGAACTACAAGTCCCATGAGCCCCCGCGGCGGCACTTCCTACCCCTCACTGTCCCGCCGGCTCCCTTCCCCCCCCCACCCCCCCCTCCCCGGGGGCCGAAGTCTCTGGCTGCAGCCTGGCGGCCGGCAGGCCAGGTAGGATTTCCGGGGGAAACCACTGAGGAGGCGGCGGCGACGCCCCGGGTGAGTTCGGCAAGCAAGGGAAAGTGAACGGAAAGTGCACAGAGTCGGGCTGCGGGCGCCTGGTAGGCTCGGGCCACGCTTTCAGGTCCGCGAGAGGGTGGCGGTGCGGGCCGAGGTAACGGCCGGGCCGGGGTAACGGCCGGGCGGTGGTCGCTTCGAGCCAGGGCGGGGCGGGCGGTGGCCGCCGCCTCCTCCTCGGCCCTCCCACAACCGTCCGCCTTGGCTTCTCCGCCTGCGGCGCGCCTCGCTCAGGCTCGCCCTCTCCGCCCACCGCGACTTGGCTGGGCCCTTTTGTCTCGGCTGCTTTGCGCCCCTTTGTGCCCGGGCGTGGAGTCGCCTCCTCGGGGGAGCCCGCCGGGCCAGTCCCTGACAGGGTCCGGTCCCTGACAGGGGATCCGGTTACGATAACCAGATCGGGTCAAAGTCCACTTTTCAAACCTGTCTTCCCTCATACCTCTGCATCCCAGCTGGGCAGATCGGAGGCTTCGGAGCCAAGGCGAGGCGGACGGGGTTTCTATTGAAACCTCGAGGTTATTGTCCAACTCTTAAACGTCAGTCCCGGTTGGCTTCAGGGCACTAATCTCCAGGCATTTTTCTGGAGGGGGGATGGGCCTATGGGAAAGAAGTGAGCCCCCCTCCCCAGGAAACCGGGAAGGGATCGAATTTGCTTCGAAGTCCGTATGGGTCGCTGCTGTGATCGAGGAATCAGAACCGGTGCGGATGGTCAGAATGGTAGTTCACACACCGCGAGAATCTCGGAGGAGAGAAAGTGATTTATAGGGCGGCGAGCAGCCTCTTCATCCATTGCACGCAGAAAAAGACCACAGTACTTCATCCAGCCGCCCAGTTCCACGCCCTGTATTCCCCTCAAATCCATTTTCACTTCTGCTGAAAACGCAGAGTTGAAAGCAAATGTCCATTAATAGAAGGATCTGCTTTATAAAGAAACCAGAAACCTAGTGGCTTCTAGAAAGCTACAGAAGTAATCGAAATCAAGCCAGTTTGAGGGAGGAGAGGTAGTAGATCCTTACTGCAACTGGTGAATTTTGTGGGTTTGATCACATTTTGTTAGTGGCATCTTTGTGTATGTCCCGTTGGAAGACTAGGTTCAGCTTAAGGTAAAGCTTTTAAAATAAAAGCCATTGCAGATACTTCTCTTGAAAAATACGTTAGTCTTTCAAGTCTCTGAAATGAGGACAACCAGGTCCCTTTACATGAATCAGGGAAGGTTATTTAAGTTATATAGGTAAAATTCCCACCCTAGTCACGTAGGCAAATAAACCCCTTTGTACTTTATTACTTTGTTTGATATCTCTTAATGCAAGTGATTTACTCTGAGAATCTCTGATTGTGTTAGTAATATTGTGTAGGGATGATAGTGCTATCGGTGCTTTTTTTTTTTTTTTTTTTTTTTGTGGTCTCCCTGCCTGGCTTGAGGGATCTTAGTTCCCGGATCAGGAATTGAACCCGTGCCCCCTGCAGTGGAAGTATGGAGTCCTAACCACTGGACCACCAGGGAATTCCCACAGTGCTATTTTTGAAAACTGTTCATATATGTTATATAATTGAATTTTCACTGTGCAGTTCTGTGAGGTGGTGGTTCTCTCATTTTACAGCTGTAAAATGTTAAATTGACAGCCTCTGAAATGTTAACTGACTTGCCGGGGGTCACACAGTTAACCTGGATAGGAAATAGTAGGGTAAACCGTATTCCAAATCCAGGGCTCTATCTGTTACCTCACGCCTATTGCAGTTATTTATCATAACACTATCAACAGCTTGTGATTCACTGAAATTTAAATATTGGAGAAAAGTATGGAAATATTTTCAGTCAGAGCCCCTGATTTATAAGGAACTGGACTTTCTAGGACCACAGACCATTGCCATACTGAACATCGGTTCCGTCACCTTGTCTTATGGTATGCTGTGTTACCTTGTGCCCAGGCAGAATGGCAACTTTATGGAGCCCTGGAGGTGGGGAAGGGTGGTGAGTTATTGGGCTGTGGTTTTGACTAATGGTTATTGAAAGTTTTATTTACTAAAAGGGTTTAACTAATCTTTGCTTAAAGGTATATTAAGAAATATATTGGAGAACGTATATACGGCAGCGTCAGCCGCTGAAAATAACAGAAGGAACTGATATTCAGACATTTTTCTAGCCAGAGAGTCAAAACTCAAGAAAATGCTTTCTTAGTTTTTGCTTTTAATAAAAACTTTTGATCAATTTCAAACTTGCAGTTTAAGCCTGGGTTTATGTCAGTACATGCCATGAATGTGACATCAGAAATAAAAACCTACTTCACCTCCCTTACTTAAATTCTTCTTAGGTAAAATGCATTACATGCCAGTGGAATTGAGTCAATACAATTAGTATAGCCTTTCTAACTAGTAGAAGCCTGTTTTAAATCTTCTATTATGCCATCATAATGGGAAGGAGCTTTTTTCCTTTGTGTTTTTTGCTGTTGATCTGCTGTATTTTCAAATCAATTCAGTCAACAAATATTTATTGAAAGCCTGTTGTGTGTTCTTTTTTTAAGAAGGGAAGTTATTTTAAGAAGGGAAGTTATTTATTTTATTTATTTATTTGTTTATGGCTGCGTTGGGGCTTTCTCTAGTTGTGTTGAGCTTCGTTGCCATGCACAAGCTACTCATTGCAGTGGCTTCTCTTGTTGCTGAGCACAGGCTCTAGGCACGCAGGCTTCGGTAGCTGTAGCTCGCGGGCCCTAGACCGCAGGCTCAGTAGTTGTGGCGCGCACGGGCTTAGTTGCTCCGCGGCATGTGGGATCTTCCCAGACCAGGGCTTGGACCCGTGTCCCCTGCATTGGCAGGCGGATTCTTAACCACTGAGCCACCAGGCAAACCCCACCTGTTGTGTTTTAAGCACCTTTGTAGTCCCTGAGGACAAAGCAGTGAGAACAAGTCTTTTTTCTCTGGGGCTTACAAACTGATTAGGTTTGAAAGGGAGGAGTAAGACTGTAAATAAGTACTAAATAAATCCCCTCTTATTTACTGTGCAATTTTGATCAGTAAGCTCTTTGAACTTTAGTTTTCTCATCTTTAACATGGGTGTAATGATTCCTGCTCTACCTAGCTTGTGGAATTGTTTCCAGAATCGAGTAGGATAAAAATTTGGTTGCACTGTACCCTTCACATTCCTGTGGTAAGTTATTGTTACTGCTCTTAGAAAAGGAAAAGGAACATTGGGGAAATGTTGTTTATAAAGAAAGACAAGGCTTCCCTGGTGGCTCAGTGGTTAAGAATCCGCCTGCCAATGCAGGGGACATGGGTTTGAGCCCTGGCCCTGGAAGATCCCACATGCTGCGGAGCAACTAGGCCCGTGCGCCACAACTACTGAGCCTGCGCTCTAGAGCCCGCGAGCCACAACTACTGAGCCTGCGTGCTACAATTACTGAAGCCCGCAGGCCTAGAGCCCGTGCTCTGCAACAAGAGAAGCCACAACAATGAAGGGTCTGCGCACTGCAGCGAAGAGTGGCCCCTGCTCGCCGCTACTAGAGAAAACCCGTGCACAGCAACGAAGACCTAACACAGCCAAAAATAAAAAACAAACAAATAATTAATTAATTTTTTAAAAAAAGAAAGACAGAGTAGTTGCATTCTCTGTTCTGAGAGAGTCTGATGTCCCATTGTTAAACCTTCTGTGAGTGTTAGTCACATCTTCACATGGGCTATCACAGCCCTTCATGTAGACCTTTTTAAATAGCACTTATCAAATAAGACCATTATTATTCTATATTGTCACAGTTAACTGCCTTAATGTCAGGGACCATGCCCTAGTCTACATCCTTACTGCTTGGCACACAGTTCCAGGTATTTCATTGGAACTTTATAAATGTTTGGTGAATGAGTGAATGAGTAACAGAAGTGGGCAGGAGCAGTTGAGTGCCAAAATTGTTCAGCAGATTTTTTTGTTTTGCCCATCATGTACTAGGACCTGGGTTATGTTCTGGCGGTACAAAGATGTGAAGGTATATAGCTCCCGCCTTAAAGCTTACAACATTACAACACCTAGTAGTCTGGTGAGTATTAAATAGGGATGTGTTATACTATAGGTAAGGGACTGAATGATTCTGTTTTGGTAGACAGTGAAGGAAGGCATTACAGAGGAAGTGATTTTGGAGCTTGTTCTTGAGGGATTAATAAGAACAGTTACTATTAAGGTTATTCCAGCCAGAGGGGGCAGTTTGAGCATAGGAATGGAGATGCTGAAGTATAAGGTGTGTGTCTGGTGTGGCTAGAGGATATTGCAGTGGGTTTTTACATTTTTTGGTTCAGGTACCCCCTCTAGAAAATTTGAGAATAGCAATAGATTTTCACCCCAGAAAACTGCATATAAGGAGACATATGCTGGGACTTCCCTGGTGGTCCAGTGGTTAAGACTCCACACTCCCAGTGCATGGGGCCTGGGTTCAATCCCTGGTCAGGGAACTAGATCCTGCATGCCGCAACTAAAAGCCTACATGCCACAACTAAAGATCCCACATGCCGCAACTGAAAGATCTCACATCCACAACTAAGACCGGTGCAGCCAAATAAATAAATACATAATTAAATATTTTTTAAGAAAGGAAACATATACATACCATTCTAGAAAGTTATGGAATACTTAGGGATCTCTGGACCAGTGGGGCTGAGAAGTTGAAAAGTGCAATGGCAGGTGAAAGGAAAGATCGATGGCTGGGTGCTGAGAAGGATTCAGAATGCTTGTTAAAGACTTCAGGCTATGGGAATTCCCTGGCAGTCCAGTGGTTAGCAGTCGGCACTTTCACTGCTGTGGCCTGGGTTCAGTCCCTTGTCAGGGAACTAAGATCCCGCAAGCTGTGTGGTGGCACGGCCAAAAGAAGACTTCAGGCTTTATGTTTAAGGAATTGCTAAACCATCAAAAGTTTTTAAGCAGGAAATTGACATAAGCTGATCTGTTTTGAGGTAATTGCTTGCTATCTTAGAGGGTTTAGGAGCATATTTAGAGTAAGTGCTAAATAGGAGGCAGGATTGAGGGCCTTTTTTTGATTTTGTTTTGATTTTAAAGAATGGGAGAGATTTGACATGTTTGAAGGTAAAGGAAAAGGAGCCAGCAGAGAGCTAGATATTGAAGATCTGCGCAAAAGAAAAGGAAGATAATAGAGAAACATTGGGAGGAAATAAAATCAAAGCTCATAGAGAGGTGAGCCTTGAAAATGAAACATGAAGAAAGGATGGGAGAAGATATATTTGAAGTGACGGAGGTGGACATTGAAATTGGAGTAAGTTACCAACAGCCTATTTTGTACCCAGACACTGATCTAGGTACTTTTCTATGTGCTATTTCATTTAATTTTACAAAAATTCTGTAGATTGGGTGGGCATTCCCATTTGACAGCTGAAGGAGGTATGGCTCAGAGAGATTAAATTTCCCAAAGGCACTTTTAAGTAATTGAAGAGATCTGGAACCCAGATATATTTTGACTTCAAAGTTTAGAATAATAATTTCTGCCTTGTAGGGTCTGTTAATGCCTGATGACTTCTTTGTTTAAAATCTTTCTGAATGAATGAGTTAAGTTATCTGCAGAATGGGCTAGAGGACTTCAGAGAGTGTTAAAAGTTTGGAATAGCAGTCATGGAAAATGTAAGGGAGCCCACCAGAGATGAGCAAAAGGGCTGCTGAACCTCAGTTAGGGCCCCACCAAGGTCAGACAAATTAGCCAGTCGGCCATCCATTCTGTCTCCTCCATTCTCAAGACATTTCTTGAATACAGTACTGTTGATGTGGGCCTTAGAAAAAGACAAACTATGTTGTAATGGGAGACTCGGAGCAAGTCACAAGTCTTATGCTTCAGTTTTCTCATCTCTAAAAGGGTCTGGTTTAGTTGATTTCTCAAATTCTAGGATTTTTATGGTATTGCGAGGAGTTTAGGAAAGGAAGTGTGTTTAGTGACTGATTTTTAGGGAAGAGATGATTGAAACCATACAGCTTTCAGATTCAAGTTTGGTTTTCAGTTGAACTTCTCTATTGTGTTAAAAGCACCAGGTGTTTGTTTTGACAATCTGAAAGTTCTGACATAGTTACTCAATGCAATGTATTTACTACCTTTGGAGTCTGAAAACCTGCGTTCTAGTTCCAGCTCCATCACTTCTTAGCTGTGACTATCCAAGTCAGCTGACCTTGAACTTTAAGTTTCCTCATTTATAAAACAGGGTTAGTAACTATTTCTTCAAAAGTGTCAGATGGGATAACGTATATGAGAAGTCTTTGTAAACTGTATAGTGTTTAGTAAATAAGAAAAAAGATATGATTATAGCTGGCAAAGAAAAAGGGATTAGTACTGTGATCAGTGCTGTACAAGGGAGTGAGAACTGGTTTAAAGTGCATCCTTCACTTCCAGGGTACTGAGTGGGTAAGGGAAACCTCTCAGGGTATGTACTATCAGTGCACTGAATTTAGAAATTTGTTTGTAGTATATGATGTTGCTGGGTGTTTTTTCAGGTATACATTAAAATCAAATCTTGAATCATATCTGTGACTTAAAAAAAAACCCTCCATTGTTAAAGATTCTCTGCATTTATTCTCTCAAATGTGAACTTGTTAGCCAAATTTCCAGGAATATTTTTAAAATAGTTGTTGACTGTATTTTATTTAAGGGTAGATAACAATTTTATGATTATCTCACAGAACTTAAGTACATTGCTTCATTTGTTTGTTTCCTTTGTGCATGGCTAATTCTGATGGAACTCAACAAAATCTCTTATAGAGAACTGTCTTAGCCCGCCTTGACCCTGCAGATATCTAGCAGATAACCAACGTACTTGATTCTATCTACCCAGCTACCTGTTCTCTTCTTTGCTCTTAGGTTGGAAGTACAGTGTCAAAAACTGGCTTAGAAGGTTAATGATTCATCCTTACCTTGAGTGATCCCAGAGCACTTTGTCCATGTCTTTGCAGGGCACTTTTCCCTCTGTGGCTTATTTACCTCTTTATTCTCCCCACTAAACAGTGCCTGTTTATGAAAATAAACTGAACTAAGGGAAATTCCCTGGCGGTCCAGTTGTCAGGACTTGGTGCTTTTACTGCAGTAGGCCCAGGTTCAATTCCTGGTCCAGGAACTAAGATCTGGCAAGCCACACAGCACAGCCAAATTAAAAAAAAAAAAATTAAAGAACAACTGAACAAAGGATTCCTATATTGTTGGCTTCAATTTATTTAACCATTGTGAATAATATTTCCACATAGGTCTCTGTACGTGTAACTTTTTTTTTAATGAAATTACTGCCATATTCAGTATCCTGTGATAAGCCATAATGGAAAAGGATATGAAAAAGAATGTATATACATGTATAATTGAGTCACTTTTCTGTACAGCAGTAATTAACACAACGCTGTAATTCAAGTACACATCAATAAAAAATAAATTAAAAAAATGAAATTACTGGATCACCAGGTATGAACATTTACACAGTGCTTGATTTTTAAAATATTTTATTTATTTTTTTCATTTTATTTCATTTATTTATTTTGGCCACGCCGCACAGCTTGCGGCACAGCTTGTGGGAGTTCCCCGACCAGGGGTTGAACCTGGGCCACAGTAGTGAAAGCCCGGAATCCTAACCACTAGGCCAGCAGGGAACTCCTTTATTTTACTTCTTTAAAAAATCTTTTTTTTATTAAAATAGAGTTGATTTAAAATATCTCATGTCAGATGTACAGCATATATATCCTTTTTCAGATTCTTTTACCTTATAAGTTATTACATAATATTGAGTATAGTTCCCTGTGCTATACAGTAGGTCCTTGTTGACTATTTTTTTTTTAATTTATTTATTTTTGGCTGCGTTGGGTCTTCATTGCTGCACACAGGCTTTCTCTAGTTTGTGGCAAGCGGGGGCTACTCTTTGTTGCGGTGCGCAGGCTTCTTATTGTGGTGGCTTCTCTTGTTGCGATGCACAGGCTCTAGGCACACGTGCTTCAGTAGCTGTGGCACTTGGGCTCAGTAGTTGTGGCTCACGGGCTCTAGAGCGCAGGCTCAGTAGTTGTGGCACATGGACTTAGTTGCTCCTTAGCATGTGGAATCTTCCCGGACCACGGCTCAAACCCATGTCCCCTGCATTGGCAAGCGGATTCTCAACCACTGTGCCACAGGGAAGTCCATGAGATATTCATTTTTATTTTTGTTTTGTTTTGTACAGAAATCTAAATATTTCATGCCGTAGCTCTTCACTGGTTCCTTTGTAATTTCTTCCATCATTAGAAAATTGTTTCTCCATAGGTGGAGCAAATATTAATTTCTCAACTTCTGTTTCTCCCATTCTTTTTTCTTTTTTTTGAAAAATTAATTTTGAGGTGTGGGAAAAAACGTTTGTTTTTTTTTAATTTTTGAATTTTATTTTATTTATTTTTTTATACAGCAGGTTCTTATAAGTCATCCATTTTATACACATCAGTGTATACATGTCGATCCCAATCTCCCAATTCATCACACCAACACCAACACCACCCCGCCACTTTCCCCCCTTGGTGTCCATACATTTGTTCTCTGCATCTGTGTCTCAATTTCTGCCCTGCAAACTGGTTCATCTGTACCATTTTTCTAGGTTCCACATATGTGCGTTAATATACGATATTTGTTTTTCTCTTTCTGACTTACTTCACTCTGTATGACAGTCTCTAGATCCATCCACGTCTCACCAAATGACCCAGTATCGTTCCTTTTTATGGCTGAGTAATATTCCTTTGTAGATAATGTACTACATCTTCTTTATCCATTTGCTGTTGATGGGCATTTAGGTTGCTTCCATGACCTGGCTAATGTAAACAGTGCTGCAGTGAACATTGGGGTGCATGTGTCTTTTTGAATTATGGTTTTCTTAGGGTATATGCCCAGTAGTGGGATTGCTGGGTCATATGGTAGTTCTATTTTTAGTCTTTTTGTTGGTTTTTTTTTTTTTTTTTTTTTGGCGGTACACGGGCCTCTCACTGCCGTGGCCTTCCCGTTGTGGAGCACAGGTTCCAGACGCACAGGCTCAGCACCCATGGCTCATGGGCCCAGCCGCTCCGCGGCATGTGGGATCCTCCCGGACCGGGGCAGAAACCCATGTCCCCTGCATTGGCAGGCGGACTCTCAACCACTGCGCCACCAGGGAAGCCCCTATTTTTAGTTTTTTAAGGAACCTCCATACTGTTCTCCATAGTGGCTGTATCAATTTACATCCCCACCACCAGTGCAAGAGGGTTCCCTTTTCTCCACACCCTCTCCAGCATTTATTGTTTGTAGATTTTTTGATGATGGCCATTCTGACCAGCGTGAAGTTATTTTTTTTCTTAATGCTATCCAGTTATTTCTTTTTTAAAAAATATTTATTTATTTATTTGGTTGTTCTGGGCCTTAGTTTCATCATGCGGGATCTAGTTCCCTGACCAGGGATCGAACCCGGGCCCCCTGCCTTGGGAGCACAGAGTCTTAACCACTGGACCACCAGGGAAGTCCCGTATCCAGTTATTTCTAGTAGCATTGTTTCGTGAGGACATTTTAAGCTTTGGAGGACACTAAATTGAAGTGTTCTTATTAAACTTGCACTACTAATATCCACCTAGGTCACTAGAAATTAAAAATCTTTATAAGGAATCAAGGATATTAAAAAAAATATGAAGTATTTTTCTCACATTCGTGTTGATGATGTATTTTATTCTTATTTACCTCGGAATGGGTTTCATAGAAAATAGTAGTTCTTTGGGTGGGTTGATTGTCTATTAATCAAGGTTAAAAAGTAGAGCCCTGAAATACTTTTTCCCCTCTTCCTGTGGGTGACAGGTAGAAAGGAGGCGAGTTCCTAAGGAGGGTAGCCTTACCTGTCTTCCCCTCCCTCATGGATAAACCCCTTTTAAAAATACTGCCAGTAGAAACTAACACACCATTGTAAAGCAGTTATACTCCAATAAAGATGTTAAAAAAAATACTGCCAGTAGATACCAAAGAATAACTGGATAGAACCAGTCAGAAGGTATGAAGAGTACTTTCCACTTCCTTTTATTTGCACACACTCAGCTTTGCCTCCCGTCCCTTCCTCTGAATTTACATTTGAGGGAGAGCATTAGGATTCAGGATATGGGTGCATCTTTGCTGTAAGTATTTAAAAAAGACACAATTTTTTAAAAATAAATTTATTTAATTTATTTATTTGGCTGCATTGGGTCTCAGTTGCGGCACATGGGATCTTTGTTGCAGCATGCAGGATCTTTCATTGTGGCGCGGGGGCTTCAGAGCATGAGGGCTCAGTAGTTGCAGCATGTGGGCTCCAGAACACACAGGCTTAGTTGCCCTGTGGCCTGTGGGATCTTATTTCCCAGACCAGGGATTGAACCCGCGTCTCCTACATCGGAAGGCAGATTCTTAACCACTGGACCACCAGGGAAGTCCCACGATGCTTTTTACCTATTGGTGATACCATTAAGATTGGCTATTTTACAAACAGTCTTTTACATGTTCTATGTGCTTACATAAAATCCCAGAGATAATTGGCTTCTGGGATATCTTTGTATAATTGGGAGAGGGGCTTTGTCCTTCCACTGTAGGCACAGACCACTAAGACCGTTCTGTTAAACAAATATGCATTTGCATATTATGGCATAAGATAAGTAAGAAGTCTGCTTCTCTGCAACTGCATTAATGATTGCAAACTTTTTCAAACTGTAAAATTTACCATTTTATCCGTTCTTTAGTGTATAATTCAGTGGTATTAAGTACATTCACAGTGTTGTGCAGCCATCACCAATATCCATTTCCAGAACTTTTTCGGCATCCCACACTCTGTACCCATTAAATAACTCTCCATTGTCCTCCCCCCTCAACCCCTGGTAACCTCTGTTCTGCTTTTTATCTTCTATGAATTTGCCTATTCTAGGTGCCACATATAAGTTGAATCATAATATTTGACCTTTTGTGTCTGTGTTTATTTATTTATTTATTTTGCGGTATGCGGGCCTCTCACTGTTGTGGCCTCTCCCGTTGCGGAGCACAGGCTCCGGACGCGCAGGCTCAGCGGGCATGGCTCACGGGCCTAGCCGCTCCGTGGCATGTGGGATCCTCCCAGACCGGGGCACGAACCTGCGTCCCCTGCATTGGCAGGCGGACTCTCAACCACTGCACCACCAGGGAAGCCCTATTTCTTTATATTTTTAAAACTGTCTCCTCTTTGTGCTTACATTTGTTTTATTTTGTAGAAAATCAGAAGCTTCTCTCTAGCCTCTTAACTCTCTGGAGAAGAGCAAGCATTTAACTATCTTCAGGGTGCTTATATTAAGAATTATTAATAAAAGGTTTAGAGGATTTGGTAACTAAAATATTTTAGTGTGTGCTAGTGCTTTTGGAGGGCAGAACAGAAAGGAAAATATTAAGGAGCAGTTGTTGAGCAACTTCTTTTTAATTAAAAGAGATTAAAAGGGTTAACCTACTGGGACTTCCCTGGTGGTCCAGTGGGTAGGACTCTGTGCTCCCAATGCAGGGGGCCTGGGGTTCGATCCCTGGTCGGGGAACTAGATCCCTCATGCATGCTGCAACTAAGGAGTCTGCATGCCACAATGAAGATCCCGAATGCTGCAACTAAGATCCAGCACAGCCAAAATAAATTTTTTTAAAAAAGGGTTAACCTATTAAACATCAGTTATGCCATATTAAGTTCCTATAAATAGTGATCCTCAATATTATTTCATGAAAAAATATTCATACGTGATATCGTATGATCCAGGGATACATGAAACTTTTTTTAAAATTTTTTTGAAGTATAGTTGATTTACAATATTGTGTTAATTTCTTCTGTACAGCAAAGTGACTCAGTCATATACATATATCTTCTTTTTCATATTATTTTCCTTATGGTTTATCATAAGATATTGAATATAGTTTCCTATACAGTAGGACCTTGATGTAATCCATCCTGTATATAATAGTTTACATTTGCTAATCCCAAACTTCCAGTCTTTCCCTCCCCCACTCCCTCTCCCGCTTGGCAACCACAAGTCTGTTCTCTGTGTCTGTGAGTCTGTTTTTGTTTTGTAGATATGTTCATTTGTGTTGTATTTTAGATTCCACATATAAGTGATATCATATGGTATTTGTCTTTCTCCTTCTGACTTACTTTGTTTAGTATGATAATCTCTAGGTCCATCCATGTTGCTGCAAATGGCATTATTTCATTCTTTCTAATGGCTGAGTGATATTTCATTGTATATATGTACCACATCTTCTTTATCCATTCATCTGTCGATGGACATTTAGGTTGTTTCCATGTGTTGGCTGTTGGAAATAGTGCTGCTATGAACATAGGAGGTGCATGTATCTTATGAAACTATTTTTTAAAATTCATTTGTCAGTCTTTCCATTGACCATTTTTACTTCATTTCTAACACTGTATAGATATATTTAACCAAACTTCATCTATTAAAGGGAAACTTTTCTTGCCTAAAACACAACTTTAGTCTCAAGTATTCCAGGAGAAGAAATAAGATGATTAACTCCGATTCTGCAAATCTTAAAAATAATTTTTTTTTTTTTTGGTCATGCTGTTCAGGATCTTAGTTCCCTGACCGGGGATCAGACCCATGCTCCCTGCAATGGAGGTGTGGAGTGCTAACCACTGGACCGCCAGGGAATTCCCTAAAAATAATTTTTGATTGTAAAGGAAATATACAATAAAAATTCAGATAGTATATAAGTACATAAAATAAAAAGCAAAAGTCCTTATCACCCTACTCTCTCTCTCTTATTCCCACTCCTGTCCCCTCCAAACTTCCACTGAGAACCCTTTTGGTGTGTAGCCTTATAATCCTACCTTTCGTTATGCAACTTGTTTCTTTTTTTCATTCAACAATATGTTGAGTATATCCTTTAATGTCAGGACATAGTAGATCTTTGAATGTCTTCATGGTATTCAATGTATGAAGGTTTCATTCTTTAGCCATTTTCCCGTTGACAGACATTTCAGGTATCTCGAGTTTTCGCCATTATAAATAATACTGCCGCAATATCTTTTTGAGTCTAGTATATCTGTACTTTAGAAGTGGAATTGCCGGGTCAAAGGTTTACAAATTTGATTGGTACTGCCAAAGTGTCCTCCAAAAAGACACATCAAATTACCTGTTAATTTATGAGAATACTTTTCTATGCATTAGTATTATTTTTCTCTTGAATTTTTGAATTTTATTTATTTTTTTATACAGCAGGTTCTTATTAGTCATCCATTTTATACATACTAGTGTATATATGTCAATCCCGATCTCCCAATTCATCCCACCACTGCCACCACCCACTGCCGCTTTTTTTTTTTTTTCCACGGCCGCTTTTGTTTCTTGAATACCATCAATACTGGATATTTTATTCTTTTTTTTTCCAGCTTTATTGAGATATGATTGACAAATAAATAGTGTATGTATTTAGGGTATACAGTGTGATATTTTGATGTACATATACTTTGTGAAATGGTTACCACATCAAGCTAATTAACATATCCATCACCTCACACAGTTACCAGCGTGCACACATGTGTGTGTTGAAAACATTTGCGATCTACTCTCAGCAAATTTAAAGTATACAATACATTATTATTAACTGTAGTCATCATGCTGTACTTTAGGTCTCCAGAACTTACTTATCTTATACCCTTTGATCAATATCTTTCCTTTTCCCCTTCCTCTCTCCACCAAACTGAATAGTTTAAATCTTCAAATTTTTAGCCATTCTGATAGGCAAGAAAAATAAAAATAAAACTCACTTTACATTGGCATTTTCCTTATTAATAATCAGGTTGAACATATTTTCATCTTTATTAACCATTTGTATTTCTTCAATGAATTCCCTCTCATCATTCCATTTATTTGTTCATGTGTCTTCATCACATAACTATTTTAAAAGTCAAGTTGACAACAAATATGAATTTCATTTCTTTACATTTTCAGTTTGGGGATAAAGTTATTTTTGGAGATTTTATAAATAGTATTTTCATCATAGTTAATGTTCACTGCCAAAACTGTTTTTTAAGAAGATTTGATATATTACTGAATACTGTAGCTTTTAAAAATATGTTTTGTTCTGGGGGATTTTCTCAAAATGTGATATACATAATGCCAGTGCTACATTTTTCTGGGTGTAGATTTTGTCATGGCTATTTGAATTGCCCTTGCTGAGTTCTGTCCTTTATAACTCACTAATGATATTTCCTGAGAGTACTTTTGGTTATCAGTAAGCCACACCTCTGTTTCAAAGCTGATTCATACTGCTTAGTGTGAATGGACTTAGACAGAAGGACTGTTTAACTAGGAGGAGGTTACAGTTTTTGTTTTTTTTTAATAAATTTATTTATTTGTTTATTTTTGCTGCATTGGGTCTTCATTGCTGCACGCGGGCTTTCTCTAGTTGCGGCGAGCGGGGGCTACACTTCATTGCAGTGCGCAGGCTTCTTGTTGCGGAGTGTGGGCTCTAGGGTGCGCAGGCTTCAGTAGTTGTGGCACTCAGGCTCAGTAATTGTGGCTCGCAGGCTCTAGAGCGCAGGCTCAGTAGTTGTGGCCCACGGGCTTACTTGCTCTGCGGCAATGTGGGATCTTCCCGGACCAGGGCTCAAACCCGTGTGCCCTGCATCAGGAGGCGGATTCTTAACCACTGCGCCACCAGGGAAGTCCCTACAGTTTTTCTTAAAAAGGGAAATTACCCCCATTTTTATGTCTTTACCCTTAAGTAATATGTTAGATGTTCATTATTTGTGCTTAAAATTAAGTAATCTTTTTGCAAGTGTAATTTTTATTGAACAGACCTTTTAAAAGACATTTGTAAAACTGTTGTACTGAGAGCATGATTGTAAATCACTATTTTAAATTTTTCAGTATTTTTTATTTCTGCTAAAATCCCATTTATATTTTTAACTTATCTGTAAATCTCTTTATAATGTTTCATTTTTCTGATAAGGCAAAAACAAATGAAGTTCTTTGTGAGCCAACTATTTGTAGCTGCCAAATTTCTATGTAGTATTAACAAAAATAGTTAAGAAATGGCAAAGAAAGTTATTTTAAGAAACTAGAAGTTTTCCAATTTCCAGTCAAAGGGGTAGATTCTGTGGTGACAGATAATAATGGTACATGTAGATTACAGTGTTAATTCCTTACATTAAGGTAGTAGCATCTGTCTGAGCAATTGTAGATCACTCTGGAAGAGCAGTTGATACACTGTTTCTTAATTTTGTTTATTTCTGTAATGGTGTGCTTTCCGGTCAAGTCCAAGGAATAAATGGAAATGATACTTTAAATTGTCCCTTCTCTGCCAATGTAAATTGGTTTCATCATCTTGATAATATTTGTAGATATTATGTATTCTGGTCAAGCTTAGACTCATGACAGCTAAAATCTGCTTTGAGTTTTGATTTGGAACTAAAATCGAGGAGTGGGGTGAGCTTTAGCATTACATGGAAGTCCAGCCCTATTTCTCATGTGGTTAAAAAGGAAAGGGCGGGGGAACCCTTTTCTTTGCTATCTGTATTTACATTATTGCATGTATATTATATTAATACCTATTTGTTAACATGACCATCTCTTTTTCTTTACTGGTGTTGCTTTTTAAGTTTAAAGACCATAAACTTACTTCTCTTTGTACGCTGTCTGGCACGGTACTTGGCATCTATCAATAATTGGTTCTTAATAGCCACTTGCTTAGCTGAACAGTTATTAAGTACTTACTGTATGCAGGTACAGCTCATTTTTTACTGTTTTTTTTTTTTAACAAATACTATTTCATGATATTCTCACAACTCTTTGAGGTCAGGTATTATTAATCCCACTTGAAGCCAAAAGGACAAGGAGATTAAATTCTGCAGTATTATCTTTTGTGACCAAAATGACTAATCAGTTTTGTGTGAGTGAATGATATTTAAAACTAATTTATGCTGATTTGTTCAATGGAAAATAATCTGAGTTCTCTTAACCATCTACCCAGTAAATGTTTGTTCTTTAGTTTTTGCCTGAATAATTATATTCACTTGTTGTGCTTTCTCAGGAGGAAGAAGGTTATTTTGCAGAGCACGGGTCTAGCATTTTGGAAGTGCCATAAAAAGGAATAGAAAAGGCAGAAGGATAATCTTTTCATTCTTGATGGTTCATATATTGGTAGACTCATTTATATCTGTATTTACAACTTGTGGCTATCTTGGACACACAAAGTGAAACAAAGAATGAAGGCTATTACTAGGGTGATTGAGATAAAGAACCATTTTTGCTTTTAATATCAGAAGTTATTAGTCTACAGTGCACACTTATGTGTTTCTCTCACTAGATTGACCTAGCCATGGTTATTAAAGTTGAGGAAGCTGGTACACATGAACGGTTTTGCTAAAGCTGGGAAGGGGATAGTTGTATTTCACGATTTTCATACACTAATGTTAATACCATCAAGACTATGGCTACCATTAGCAACAGCAGCATTAAATATCTATTAGGTAAACTATAGATCAAGGCTTTTAGTTTTGCAGATATAAAATAAAACTAAAATTACTTTTCTTATTATTTGCCCTAGATTTTATGGACATTGTCACAGATACAACTTAAATGTAAACCAAATTGACAAATCTGGTTTTCATATACCTCTAAAATTTTATTTTAAAATCTGCTTGATATTAAAAAAAAAAAAAAGATGGTTTTGGCTCAGAAGTAGAAACATTATAGTCGATTGTCCTTTGTAAATCCACTTTTATCTATGTTGTGTGGCCCAGCACATCCTTGTATTGATGAATGGCTGATGTTTAGTTTAAAGCAGTGTTCATGCAAAACAAGATTTTTAGCATTTGATGAAGTAATTTAACTGATTTGTTGTTTGGCTAGTTTCATTTGTAATCAGTGCTTTCATGGAATAAAAAAATCCACCAATATATTTCTTACCCTTTTCTGAATATGCAGAACCAGAAGGGGACTTTGGAGGAATTTGTTAGAAGAATTTGGAGATGATGGTGGGGTGTGGAATAGTATTGGGAAGAGGATGAAGAGCATACAAGGATTCATGAAAAGAGGGGTGGTGTCTTGGGATTTGACTGCCTTTCCTTCTTTCTTGTCCTGCCATTTTTTATGGCGGGAGCAACTTTCCAGTTTTTGCAAATTGAAATGAACCCATTCACGTATCAGGGGTTTGCCATATTTTTTAGAAACGTCCTGCTGTTAGTTATGTTATGCATTTGTTCATAATCCCCTAGTTGAATTTTTATATGATCTTAAAACCACTTGGCGGGATTCCCCGGTGGAGCAGTGGTTAAGAATCTGCCTGCCAATGCAGGGGACACAGGTTCAAGCCCTGGTCCGGGAAGATCCCACATGCCGTGGAGCAACTAAGCCCGCGTTCCTAGAGACTCTGCTCCACAACAAGAGAAGCCACCACAATGAGAAGCCCGCGCACTGCAACGAAGAATAGCCCCTGCTCGATGTGACTAGAGAAAGCCTGCGTGCAGCAACGAAGACCCAACGTAGCCAAAAATAAATAAATAAATTTATCTATTAAAAGAAAAAAACACTTGGCAGTTTAGCTGGTGAAGAATCTTCTAAGACATATTAGACTAGTGGCTGTGCTTTTTTTGTTGCTTTAAATAATTCTAATTATCTTACAATTTTAGATAGAGGAAACCTGTATTGATCAGGACTTTTAACATACGAATATCTTGCACAAGGGAATTCCTCAGCTCTTTGGTTTAGCAGAGTGTAAACCTCTTACAGATCTTAAATCAGTTAACATTCCTTGATTTAGGATCAGGCAACATCGTATATGGTTTAAATGCAAACTCAGAAGTCAGGCTGCCTGGATTAAAAAATCCTGGCTTCACTATTTATTAGGTAATTGACCTTGGATAAGCTACTTAACCTTCCATATACCCTAAGTTCATCTTAAAATGGGGATGGTAATATCTACCTTATGGTTATGTTGAAGATTAAGGTCATATAGCAGGCAAGTAGCCTATTCAAGTCCTGAGAGGTACCAGTTCAAGTACCTTTGACTTTTTTTTTTTTTGGTTGACAAGTTTTCTTTACTTGTTTTTGTCAGTTTGACTTTTAAATGCTTTTTCCTGGTTTCCTCGTAGTTAGATAAACTATACTACTTTACTTTATTTCCTTTATTATTTTTATTTTATTTTAAAAAAATATTTATTTAGGCTGTGCTGGGTCTTAGTTGCGGCACGCAGGATCTTTAGTTGTGGCATGTGAGCTCTTAGTTGTGGCATGCATGTGGCATCTAGTTCCCTGACCAGGGATCAAACCCCGGCCCCCTGCATTGGCAACGTGGAGTCTTACCCACTGGACCAACAGGGAAGTCCCGGAAAAAGTGTTTCTAATGGACCCTGAGACTACATAATTTCCTCTAGCAGCATATATACATTTTGAGAGATTGTTTGCTGTTCTGGTCAAGCCAGGACTGAAAGCAAGAAGACAGTGAAACAATATTTTACAAATGCTAAAAGAAGACACCTGTCAATTTAGAGTTGTATACCCACTAAAATCATATTTCAGAAATAAGTCTAGGGACTTCCCTGGTGGTCCAGTGGTTAAGACTCCATGCTCCCAATGCAGGGGGCCCAGGTTTGATCCCTGGTCAAGGAAATAGATCCCGCACGCTGCAACCAAAGGAGCCTGCATGCCACAACAAAGATCCTACACGCAGCAATGAAGATCCCACGTGCCGAAACTAAGACCCGGCACAGCCAAATAGTTAAATAAAATAAATAAATATTTAAAAAAAATAAGTCTAAAAGAAGGAAAATTTCAAACAAAGAAACTGAGAAAATATATTGCCACAGAACCTCACCAAAGGAACTTCTAGAGGATGTACTTCAGGTCGAAGGAAGAATGCTTCTTGGAAACAAGGTCAGAGATGCAAAGAGGAATGATGAGCGAAGGATATGATGTCCACTGGGGAAAATCTTAAGAAGGATTGACCTAATAAAACAATAATAACATATTATTTGTGGATGTAAAAATGGAAAGTACTCAAATATAAGTAGGGAAGGGGTTTGAAGTAAAAGCATTCCAAGAGTTCTTGTTTAATTAAGGAGAGTAAAGATATTAACTTTAGACTTCAGGTAAAGTATTCATTTTTGCCTTTCAGGGGTGACAATAAAAAAGTAGAAATAGAAAGAATTAAAATAAATAGAAATTAGTAGAAAAATGGATGAGAAAAAAATCCAACAGAAGGCAAAAGAAAAAGAAAACTGGAAAGTGGAAGAAATAAAAAATGGAAAATAAAATGGTAGAAAGGGATACAGATATCTCTTATTCACAATAAAAATAAATTAGATCAGGTTTCCCCCAGAACTCTCTGTTTAAAAGACCAAGATGGTCCAATTAGAGAAGTAATAAAGAAGTCCTAAATAAATGGGAGACACATATGATATTCATGGATTGAAAGTCAGTATTATAAAGATGACAGTTCTCCCCAGTTTGTATTTTAGGTTGAATGTAATTCTAATAAAAGTTCCAAGAAGTTTTTTTCATGGAACTTGACACTTTGATGGAGCAGCTAAGATACTTCTGAAGACAAAATGGGGAAACTTGCCCTACCTGATTACAGGACTCATTGTAGAACCGTAATCGTTATACAAGGTGGTTTTGGTCCTGTGATCAAGAAATAGACCTGTAGGGCTTCCCTCGTGGCACAGTGATTTAGAGTCCGCCTGCCGATGCAGGGGACACGGGTTCATGCCCCGGTCCGCGAGGATCCCACATGCTGCGGAGCGGCTGGGCCCGTGAGCCATGGCCGCTGAGCCTGCGCATCCGGAGTCTGAGCTCCACAACGGGAGAGGCCACAACAGTGAGAGGCCCGTGTACCGCAAAAAAATATATATATATATTTATTTATTTTTGGCTGCGTTGGGTCTTCGTTGTTGGGTCTTCATTGCTGCGCGCGGGCTTTCTCTAGTGGCGAGCAGGGGCTTCTCTTCGTTGTGGTGCGTGGGCTTCTCGTTGCGGTGGCTTCTCTTGTTTCCGAGCTCAGGCTCTAGGTGCACAGGCTTCAGTACTTGTGGCTCGCGGGCTCTGGAGCACAGGCTCAGTAGTTGCGGCGCAAGAGCTTAGTTGCTCCACGGCATGTGGGATCTTCCTGGACCAGGGCTCGAACCCGTATCCCCTGCATTGGCAGGCAGATTCTTTTTTTTTAACATCTTTATTGGAGTATAATTGCTTTACAATGGTGTGTTAGTTTCTGCTTTATAACAAAGTGAATCAGTTATGCATATACATATGTTCCCATATCTCTTCCCTCTTGCGTCTCCCTCCCTCCCACCCTCCCTATCCCACACCTCTAGGTGGTCACAAAGCACCGAGCTGATCTCCCTGTGCTATGCAGCTGCTTCCCACTAGCTACCACTAGCTATCTATTTTACATTTGGTAGTGTATATATGCCCATGTCACTCTCTCACTTTGTCCCAGCTTACCCTTCCCCCTCCCCATGTCCTCAAGTCCGTTCTCTAGTAGGTCTGCGTCTTTATTCCCGTCTTGCCCCTAGGTTCTTCATGACCTTTTTGTCTTTTTCTTTTTTAGATTCCATATATATGTGTTAGCATACTGTATTTGTTTTTCTCTTTCTGACATTTCACTCTGTATGACAGACTCTAGGTCCATCCACCTCACTACAAATAACTCAATTTAGTTTCTTTTTATGGCTGAGAAATATTCCATTGTATATATGTGCCACATCTTCTTTATCCATTCATCTGTCAATGGACACTTAGGTTGCTTCCATGTCCTGGCTATTGTAAATAGAGCTGCAGTGAACATTTTGGTACATGACTCTTTGAATTATGGTTTTCTCAGGGTATATGCCCAGTAGTGGGATTGCTGGGTCATATGATAGTTCTATTTTTAGTTTTTTAAGGAACCTCCATACTGTTCTCCATAGTGGCTGTATCAATTTACATTCCCACCACCAGTGCAAGAGGGTTCCCTTTTCTCCACACCCTCTCCAGCATTTATTGTTTGTGGATTTTTTGTTGATGGCCATTCTGACCAGTGTGAGATGATATCTTATTGTAGTTTTGATTTGCATTTCTCTAATGATTAATGATGTTGAGCATTCTTTCATGTGTTTGTTGGCAACCTGTATATCTTCTTTGGAGAAATGTCTATTTAGGTCTTCTGCACATTTTTGGATTGGGTTGTTTGTTTTTTTAATATTGAGTTGCATGAGCTGCTTGTAAATTTTGGAGATTAATCCTTTGTCAGTTGCTTCATTTGCAAATATTTTCTCCCATTCTGAGGGTTGTCTTTTTGTCTTGTTTATGGTTTCCTTTGCTGTGCAAAAACTTGGAAGTTTCATTAGGTCCCATTTGTTTATTTTTGTTTTTACTTCCATTTCTCTAGGAGGTGGATCAAAAAGGATCTTGCTGTGATTTATGTCATAGAGTGTTCTGCCTATGTTTTCCTCTAATAAAAGTTTTATAGTGTCTGACCTTACATTTAGGTCTTTAATCCATTTTGAGTTTATTTTTGTGTATGGTGTTAGGGAGTGTTCTAATTTCATTCTTTTACATGCAGCTGTCCAGTTTTCCCAGCACCACTTATTGAAGAGGCTTTCTTTTCTCCATTGTATATTCTTGACTCCTTTATCAAAGATAAGGTTACCATATGTGCGTGGGTTTATCTCTGGGCTTTCTATCCTATTCCATTGATCTATATTTCTGTTTTTGTGCCAGTACCATACTGGCTTGATTACTGTAGCTTTGTAATATAGTCTGAAGTCAGGGAGCCTGATTCCTCCAGCTCCGTTTTTCTTTCTCAAGATTGCTTTGGCTATTCGGGGTCTTTTGTGTTTCCATACAAATTGTGAAATTTTTTGTTCTAGTTCTGTGAAAAATTGACAGGTGGATTCTTAACCACTGCACCACCAGGGAAGTCCAGAACATGAGGTTTTATCTGTTTTGTTTTTTCTTCCAGTTTTATTGAGATATAATTGACATATAGCACTGTATTAAGTGTTAGGCATACTGTATAATTATTTGACTTAAATACATCATGAAATGATTACCTCAATAAGTTTAGTGAGCATCCATCATCACATGTGGATACAAAAGTAAAGAAAAGGAAAAAAATCTTTTTCCTTGTGATGAGAACTCTTAGGATTTACTCTTAACAACTTTAATATATAACATAGAGCAGTGTTAACAATATTTATCACGTTTTATGTCACATCCCTAGTACTTATTTATCTTACAACTAGAAGTTTGTACCTTTTGACTGACTACAACCAGACCCCCCCGCCACCCGCTACCCCAACCTCTGGTAACCACAAATCTGATCTCTTTTTCTGTGAGTTTGTTTGTTTATTTTTTGAAGTATAATTGACCTATAACAGTATGTTTCTGTTACACAGCATAGTGATTTGATATTTCTATACATTTCAAAATGATCACCACAATAAGTCTAGTTACTGTCTGTCACCGTATGAAGATATTACATAATTATATTGACTGTATTCCCCAATGGTACATTTCATACCCATAACTCATTTGTTTTATAGCTGGAAATTTTTACCTCTTAATCTTCCTCACCTATTTCTCTCCTCCCCACACCTCCCTCCCTTCTGGCAACCACCTGTTTGTTCTCTGTATCTATGATTCTGTCTGTTTTGTTCTGTTTGTTCCTTTATTTTGCTTTTTAGATTCCTCATATAAGTGAACTCATATATTATTTATCTTTCTCTGTCTGACTTATTTCACTTCTCATTAAAGTCTCTTGTCCCAACCACGTTGTCACAAATGGCAAGATTTCATTTTTTTTTTTTTTTTTTGTGGTACGCGGGCCTCTCACTGTTGTGGCCTCTCCCATTGTGGAGCACAGGCTCCAGATGCGCAGGCTCAGTGGACATGGCTCACGGGCCCAGCCACTCCGCGGCATGTGGGATCTTCCAAGACCGGGGCACGAACCCATGTCCCCTGCACCAGCAGGCGGACTCTCAACCACTGTGCCACCAGGGAAGCCCTCATTATTTTTTATAGGTGATTAATATTCCAATGTGTGTGTGTGTGTGTCTGTGTCTGTGTGTGTGTGTGTACCACATCTTCTTTATCCATTCATCTATTGATGGGCACTTAGGTTGCTTCCATATCTTGGCTGTTGTAAATAATGCTGCAACGAACATAGGGGTGTATATAACTTTTCTAATTAGTGTTTTTGTTTTCTTTGGATAAGTAACCAAGAGTAGGAATTGCTGGATTACATGGTAGCTCTGTTTTTAATTTTTTGAGGAGTCTCCGTACTGTTTTCCATAGTGGCTGCACCAACTTACATTCCCACCACTAGTGCATGAGGGTTCCCTTTTCTCCATATCTTTGCCAACACTTGTTATTTGTTGTCTTTTTGTTAATAGCCATCCTGACAGGTGTGAAGTGCTGTCTCATTGTGATTTTGATTTGCATTTCCCTGATGATTAGTGATGTTGAACATCTTTTCATGTACTTGTTGGCCATCTATATGTCTTCTTTGGAGAAATATCTATTGAGATCCTCTGCCCATTTTTTAATCTAGTTTTTTTTTTGATGTTGAGTTGTATGAGTTCTTTGTATATTTTGGATATTAATCTCTTACAGAATATTTTGTTTGCAAATTTCTTCTCTCAGTAGGCAGCATTTTCGTTTTGTTAATAGTTTCCTTTGCTGTGCAAAAGCTTTTTAGTTTGATAAAAAACATATTACTGGGCTTCCCTGGTGGCACAGTGGTTGAGAGTCCGCCTGCCGATGCAGGGGACACGGGTTCGTGCCCTGGTCCGGGAAGATCCCACATGCCGCGGAGCGGCTGGGCCCGTGAGCCATGGCCGCTGAGCCTGCGCGTCCAGAGCCTGTGCTCTGCAACGGGAGAGGCCACAACAGTGGGAGGCCCGCGAACTGAAAAAAAAACAAAAACATATTACTAAGACCGATGTTAAGGAGTGTACTCCGTGTGTTTTCTTCTAGAATTTTTATGGTTTCAAGTCTTACATTTAAGTCTTTAATCTGTTTTGAATTTATTTTTGTGCATGGTGTGAGAAAGTAGTCCAGTTTGATTCTTTTGCATATAACTGTCCAGTTTTCCCAGCACCATTATTGAAGAGGCTGTCTTTTCCCTATTGTGTATTCTTGCCTCCTTTGGCGTAGATTAATTGCCCAAGAAGCGTGGGTTCATTTCTGGGCTCTCTGTTTTGTTCCATTGATATATGTGTCTGTTTTTCTGCCAGTGCCATACTGCTTTGATTACCTTTGTATTATAGTTTGAAATCAGGGAGTGTGATATGTCCAGGTTTGTTCTTCTTTCTCAAGACAATTTTGGCTATTCGGGGTCTTTTGTTTCCATACAAATTTTAGAATTCTTTGTTCCAGTTCTGTGAAAAATGCCATAGGTATTTTGGTAGGGATTGCACTGAATCTGTAGATTGCCTTGGGTAGTATGGTCATTTTAACAGTATTAATTCTTCCAATCCATGAGCATGGTGTATCTTTCCATCTGTTTTTGTTGTCTTCAGTTTTTCATCAGGGTCTTAGTATTTCAAGTATAGGTCTTTTACCTCCTTAGTTAGATTTATTCCTAAGACTTTATTCTTTTTGTCGCTACTGTAAATGGGATTGCTTTCTTAATTTCTCTTTCTGATATTTCATTGCTAGTGTAAAGAAATGCAACAGATTTCTGTATATTTTGTATCCTGCAACTTTACTGAATTTGCTGGTGAGTTCTGGTAGTTTTTTGTTGGTGTCTTTAGGATTTTCTATGTATAATATCATGTCATCTGCAAACAGGGACAGTTTTACTTCTTCCTTTCCAATTTGGATTCCTTTTATTTCTATTTCTTGTCTGATTGCTGTGGCTTGGACTTCCAATCTATGTTGAATAAAAGCGGTGAGAGTGGGCATTCTTGTCTTGTTCCTGATCTTAGAGGAAATGCTTTCAGCTTTTCACTGTTAAGTATGATGTTAGCTGTGGGCTTGTCAAAACTGGCCTTTATTATGTTGAGGTACGTTCCTTCTACATCCACTTCATGGAGAGTTTTTATCATAAGCAGATGTTGAATTTTGTCAAAACCTTTTTCTGCATCTATTGAGATGATTTTTATTCTTCAGTTTGTTAATGTGATGCATCACATTGATTGATTTGCAGACATTGAACCATCCTGCATTCTGGGATAAATTCCACTTGATCATGGTATATGATCCTTTTAATGTATTTTTGAATTTGGTTTGCTAATATTTTTGAGGATTTTTGCATCTATGTTCAGTGATATTGACCTGTAATTTTCTTTTTTTGTGATATCTTTGTCTGGTTTTGGTATCAGGATGTTGCTGGCCTCATAGAATGAATTCGGAAGCATTTCTTCCTCAGCAATTGTTTGGAATAGTTTGAGAAGGGTAGGTATTAACTCTTCTCTAAACATTTGGTAGAGTTTACCTGTGAAGCCTTCTGGTCCTGGACTTTTGTTTGTTGGGAATTTTTTAAAATCACTGACTCAGTATCATTACTAGTAACTGGTCTGTTTATATTTTCTATTTCTTTCTGATAATCTGTCTTGGGAGATTGTACATTTCTAGGAATTTGTCCATTTCTTCTATGTTGTCCATTTATGGTACATAATTGTTTGTGATAATATCTTATTGCCCCAGTTATCGAAGGCAGGTGAGGAACAGGAATTGGGAATCAAAGAGTTTGGTTTTTAAAGTATAACATGTTTGAGAGACTTACTAGATTTCTAAGTAAAAGTATTGTGTAGACTGTGAATATATCAGTCTGAAGTTCAAGGAAGAGATTCAATCTGGAAATAGGAATTTGGGAGTCATCAATATATATATAGCATTTAAAGCTATAGAAGTGGATAAGATGACTAGTCAGGGTTCATATTTGGGGTGTTACTACATCTCTAGGAGGATTTAGATATTTAGGGGGATGGTTTTGGGTGTCATAATAACTGAGAAGGCAATGGGCACTTAATGTGCTGGGGTAAAGAATACTAAGTGACGATTGCTAAATGTCCTGCAATGTATGGGACATTACTCAATAAAGAATTGTCTCAGCCAAAATGCCAGTGATGTTCTAGGGAAGGAGAGAGTGAAAATAGTAAAGAGATGAGATTCAGGGGCCAAATCTGGAGCTCTGCAATGTTTAGAGGTCAGGAAGAAGAGGAGGTTCCTGCAAGAGGCTACCTCAGTTGAAGTAGGAAGAAGACAAGGACTCTAAGAGTTGCGTAGACCCCAGTTTAGGGAACACTTTAACAATTAATTACTGGAGCTGTGGTACCTAGATTAAAGAGGAATAAGTCCAGAGGCAGTGAGACTATTTTGGATTCTATTGTGTCTTCAGGCAGTGGAGATGAAGAGATGGATATGAAATATGTTTTGGAAATATCTCATATGATGTGGAGGATGAGATTTCTGGTTTGGGCAACTAGGTGGGTGGTGGTAAGGTAGGAAATTGCAGGAAGGGGAAGGAGTAAGGATGAGTAGGAGGTAGATAATGAATTGTTTTGTGCATGTTGAATGGAGGTTTATGGATATCTAAGTGGAGATGTTTAGTGGGTTGTGTGTGTGTGTGTGTGTGTGTATATATATATATATATATTTATTTATTTGGAGCTCATTCATTCAAAATATATTTGTTATTGAGCACTTACTATTTTCCAGGTACTATCCTAGGTGTTATAGAGATATAGCAGTGAACAAAAATAGGCAAAATACTTTTCCTGAAAGAGCTTGTATTTTAGTGAGAGGAGATGATAAACACAATTTAAAAAGTAAATTTATACAATATGTAGAAGATAAGTGCTCTCTGAAATATAAAGCTGGGAAAAGAGATAAAGCAGGGGTAGAATGGGGTGATACTGGTGATTGCGATTTAAAGTAGGATGATAGGGACTTCCCTGGTGGTCCAGTGGTTAAGAATCTGCCTTCCAATGCAGGGGACGCGGGTTCGATCCCTGGTCAGGAAACTAAGATCCCACATGCCGCGGGGCAACTAGGCCATGTGCCCCAACTACTGAGGCCGCGTGCCCCAACTAGAGAACCTGCGCACTGCAACTACTGAGCTGCGCGCTCTGGAGCCCACACACCACAACTAGAGAGAAGCCCACGCACCACAACGAAAGATCCCGCATGCTGCAAGGAAGATCCTGCATGTCGCAACTAAGACCTGAAGCAGCCAAATAAATAAATAAAAATTTTTTTTAAAAAAGTAGGATGTTAAAGGAAGACTTCACTAAGAAGGCAACACTTGAGCAAAGAACTAAAGGAATTGAGGAATGAATATCTGGGGAATGAGCATTCCAGAGTGAATAGCAAGTGTAAAGGCCTTGAGCATGCCTGGCAGATTCAAGGAACAGCAAGGAGGCTCACCTGCCTGACGTTTTAGTGAGGGAGGGAGAGCGTAGTTGAGCATGATGGGGGTATGTGAGCATGGTCATCTGTTGAAAATACTTTGGGACTTCCCTGGTGGTCCAGTGGTTAAGAATCCACCTTCTAATGCAGGGGACGTGGGTTCGATCCCTTGTCGGGGAACTAAGATCCCACATGCCGCAGGGCAACTAAACTTGCGTGCCGCAACTAGAGAGACGCCGTGCACCGCAACTACTGAGCCCGTATGCTCTAGAGCCTGCACACTACAACTCCTGAGCCTGCGTGCCACAACTAAAGAAAAGCCTGCAACGAAGAGCCTGCACACTGCAACGAAGACCCAGTGTGGTCAAAAAATAAAAAATAAATTTAAAAATTAAAAAAAAGAAAGTACTTTGGCTTTTATCCTGAGCTTTTGAGAGGGATCTGAACTGAGCATATGTATAGGTTTGGGCATCTTCTGCACGTAGACGGTTAGAGAAGCCATGGGAATACTTCTGTCTTGCACATGCATTCATTTAGATGGAGACACAAAGTAGTCTCATTTTCTGCAAAGACTACACAGGATTCTTCAGCAAGATACCCTTCTGTTTGTGATTCTCTGAGGACAGGGGTGTGTTTCTTTGTTTTATTTTCTCTTTGCCAGGTCTTAGTTGCAGCATGTGGACTCCTTAGTTGTGGCATGCATGCAGGATCTAGTTCCCCAACCAGGGATTGAACCTGGGCCCCCTGCATTGGGAGCATGAAGTCTTACCCACTGGGCCACCAGGGAAGTCCCAGGGGTGTTTTTTGTTTGTTTGTTTTTTATTTATGTTCTTGGCTGTGTTGGGTCTTAGTTGCAGCATGTGGGATATCTTTTGTTGTGGCATGCGGGCTTCTCTCTCTAGTTGTGGTGCACGTGTTTCTCTCTAGTTGTGGTGTACGGGTTTTCTCACTCTAGTTGTGGCATCAGGCTCCATGGCATGTGGGCTCTGTAGTTGTGGCGTGCAGGCTCCAGAGCGCATGGGCTCTGTAGTTTGCGGCACGTGGACTCTCTCGTTGAGGTGCGTGAGCTCAGTGGTTGTGGCACACGTGGGCTTAGTTGCCCTGCGGCATGTGGAATCTTAGTTCCCCCACCAGGGATCAAACCAGTGTTCCCTGCATTGGAAGGCGCATTCTTTACCACTAGACCACCAGGGACTACCCCCCAGGGGTGTTTTAATTGAAACTTTACATCAGCTAACCCAGGATCATCATCCCTATTATCTAGTGATAATGTGATTAACAGTTGAGGTACTACTGATTCTCCCTTCTCAATCTGCCTGTAAATCCTGTTACTTTCATTAACCATTTCAGATATTCAATTTTTTGTTATTATTACCCTTTCACTTGTTTACCAGATATTTATCCAGTGCCAAGTACATATGAAAAAAACATGCTAACCTCAGATCTGTTGGCATGAGAGGTTGGATGGAGCTTTGTTTACACAAATGAACACACTGTATTGAGGTTTCTAATGACTGTTGCCCATATTAGTGACAATTTTCTAATTTCTTTTGTACTTGTTCTTAGAAGGTTAACACTCTACTAATTTGACTTCCCAGCTAGTTTTAGTGGTTGCTCTGGGGATTACAATTCACATTTTACCTTAAAACAATCTAGTTTAGATTAATACCAACTTAATTTCAGTAGTGTACAAAAAAATTTCTCCAGTGTAGCTTGACTCCTTCTCCCCTTCTTGGTGCTTTATTCTCATATAAATTATATATTTATGTATTACAAGCCCATTAACATGGTTTTATAGTTACTGCTTTATGCATTGTTTTTTAAATTAGGTAGGAGAAGAAATAAAAAATACATTTATACTGTCGTCTTCTTTTGGGAGGGGTGTGCCAGCTGTCATGTGGGATCTTAGTTCCCTGACCAGGGATTGAACCTCTGCCCCCTAAAGTGGAAGCACAGAGTTTTAACTGCTGGACCACCAGGGAAGTCCCTATACTGTCTTCTTTATTTTTATATTTATCTATGTAGTTACCTTACTGGTACTCTGTTTCTTCCTGTGGATTCTAGTTACTGTCTGGTTTCTCTTTATGTCAGCATAAAAGTCTCCCTTTAGTATTTCTTGTAGGCATGTCTGCTAGTAATGAATGCTTTATGTTTTTGTTTATCTGGGAATGTCATAATTTCTCCTTTGTTTTAGAAGCATAGTTTTGCTGGATATAGAATTCTTAGTTGACAGTCTTTCTCTTTCAGCACTTGAACATAAGTATGGATCACTTTGTGTTTATCCTACACAGACTTTATTTAGCTTCTTGGATGTGTTTTTCATCAGATTTAGGCACTTATTGGCCATTATTTCTTTTTTTTTTTTTTTTTTTGTGGTACGCGGGCCTCTCACTGTTGTGGCCTCTCCCATTGCGGAGCACAGGCTCCGGACGCACAGGCTCAGCGGCCATGGCTCACGGGCCCAGCCGCTCCATGGCATGTGGGCTCCTCCCAGATCGGGGCACGAACCCACGTCCCCTGCATTGGCAGGAGAACTCTCAACCACTGTGCCACCAGGGAAGCCCGCCATTATTTCTTCATCCTCCCATTTGCTTGTTTGTATGCTTGGTGGTTTGTATACTTGATAATTTGTTCTCTGAGGCTCTGTTCATTTTTCTTCATGCTTTTTTCTTTCTGTTCCTCATATTGGATAATCTCAATTAACCTATCTTAGAGTTTGCTGATTCTTCTGCCTGCTCAAATCTGCTGTTGAGCCTATCTAGAAAAATCTGTTTCTTTCTTTTTTAAATATAATTTCTGTCTCTGTTGAGATTCTCTATTTAATGAGGCATCATTCTCATACTTTAATTCTTTTTTTTAAAATTTATTTTAATTTATTTTTGGCTGCATTGAGTGTTGCTGCACGCGGGCTATCTCTAGTTGTGGCGAGCAGGGGCTACTCTTTGTTGTGGTGCATGGGCTTCTCATTGCGGTGGCTTCTCTTGTTGCAGAGCACAGACTCTAGGCGCACGGGCTTCCGTAGTTGTGGCTCACGGGCTCTAGAGTGCAGGCTCAGTAGTTGTGGTCCATGGGCTTAGTTGCTCCACCACAGCATGTGGGATCTTCCCGGACTAGGGCTTGAACCTGTGTCCCCTGCATTGGCAGGCAGATACTTAACCACTGCGCCACCAGGGAAGTCCCTCATACTTTAATCCTTTAGGCATGGTTCCCTTTAGTTCTTTGAATTTTTGCTTGTGTGTTCTTAGTTCCCAGACCAGGGATCAAACCTGGGCC
The DNA here is from genome assembly GCF_964374135.1 of Grampus griseus. Classification (NCBI taxonomy): domain Eukaryota; kingdom Metazoa; phylum Chordata; class Mammalia; order Artiodactyla; family Delphinidae; genus Grampus; species Grampus griseus. Next base: position 161,265,481 of record NC_139017.1, on the reverse strand, counting down.
CTCTGCAGTGAAAGTGCAGAGTCCTAACAACTGGACCGCCAGGGAATTCCCTTCTTTGTAATATTTATAATACCTTATTTAAAGTCTTTGTCTAGTGCTTCCCTGGTGGCGCAGTGGTTAAGAATCCGCCTGCCAATGCAGGGGACATGAGGTCGAGCCCTGGTCTGGGAAGATCCCACATGCTGTGGAGCAACTAAGCCCGTGTGCCACAACTACTGAGCCCGCATGCCACAACTACTGAAACCTGCGCTCCTAGAGCCCATGCTCCGCAACAAGAGAAGCTACCACAATGAGAAGCCCACACACCACAACAAAGAGTAGCCCCCACTCGCCGCAACTAGAGAAAGCCCTCGCACAGCAACGAAGACCCCAACGCAGCCAAAAAATAAATAAATTAAATAAATTAATTTTTAAAAAAGTCTTTGTCTATTAAGTCCAACATCTAGGCTTCCTCAGATACAGTTTTATTGATTGCTTTCTTCCTCCTATATATGCACCATACTTTCCTGTTGATGTGTCTCATTTTTGTATTGAAAAGTGAGCATTTAAAATAATGTGGCGGGGGCTTCCTTGGTGGCGCAGTGGTTGGCAGTCCGCCTGCCGATGCAGGGGACGCGGGTTCGTGCCCTGGTCTGGGAAGATCCCACATGCCACGGAGCGGCTGGGCCCCTGAGCCATGGCCGCTGGGCCTGCGCGTCCGGAGCCTGTTGCTCCGCAACGGGAGAGACCACAGCAGTGAGAGGCCCGCGTACCGCAAAAAGAAAAAAAATAATAATAATGTGGCAGGACTTCCCTGGTGGTCCAGTGGTGAGGAATCTGCCTTACATTGAAGGGGACGCAGGTTCGATCTCTGGTCAGGGAACTAAGATCCCACATGCCGTGGGGCAACTGAGCCTGTGTGCCACAGCTACTGAGCTCACACGCCTCAACTAGAGAGCCTGTATGCTGCAAACTACAGAACCCACACACTCTGGAACCTACACGCCACAACTAAAGAGAAGCCTGCGCGCCACAACGAAAGATCCCATGTGCCGCAACTAAGACCCGACACAGCCAAAAATAAATAGAATAAAATAAATAAAATGATAAATAAATCTTTTTAAAAATTAATATAAAATAAAATAATGTGGCAAGTCTGCAAATCAGATTCCCCTCCTTCCTGTGGGTTTCTCATTGCTGTTTGTTGAGTGACTTCCCTGGACTAAATCTGTAGAGCCTGTATTCTTTGTTTTGTGCAGACGTTGAAGTGCCTGCTTGGTTGTGGTTAGCTAATGATTAGACAGAAATTTCCTTAAATGCCTTGAACCAATAAGTTTTCTAGCCTTTGCCGAGGGTACTCTGTGTATATTGCAGTATGCCATCAGTGTTCCTGCAGGCAATTTACAACTTTGCCTTAGCCATCACTTTCTGCTTGCACAGAACCTCAAGGTCACCCAGAGGTGAGAGATTAGGGCCTTCTTAAGACTTTCCCTGAGCCCATAAATGCATGTGTCCTTCTAGGTATCCAAGAATATGTCAGCTTTTCAAAGCCCCTTGTAGACGTCTCATTCCTGAACATTCAAATTTTTTGGTCAGTGTCCTGTTAGCCCTAACTGGTATCATCACTGCCTTAGGCAGTTGGGATGTTAAACAGTTGCCACTGATTATTTTTGAAAAATGTGCTAAGGATAAGGTTGTTCACACACAACAAGCTCTGAGTCAGGTCAAATAAAGTAACTCTGAGAATGGAACTTCTTGGTGCTAATCAGATCAGATAGTAACAGTTCTCTGGGCATGGGGTTTTTGGGGAGCTCCAAATTTGTTCTGCACCCTCCAGTGGTTGCTAGGCTGCTGGTTTTAATAACTAATGTTGTGAGGCTCTTGGTTTTCAAGGCTGCCAGAAAGCTAGGGGAGGAGAGGGAGATGGGAATCAGGCAAGTTAAAATGCCATAAAACTCACTGTACTTACCAAGATTCAGGCATTTTCTTTTTTTTTTTTTAATTATAGTAAAATATACATAATATAAAGTTTACCATTTTAACATTTTTTAAGGGTACAGTTCAGTGCCATTAAATACATTCACATTGTTGTGCAGCTGTTACTACCATCCATTTACAGAACTTTTTCATCTTCCCAAACTGAAACTCTACCCATTAAACAGCTCCTCCCCCTACCCCTGGCAACCACCATCCAACTCTCTGCCTGTATGAATTTGGCTAGTCTGGGTACTTCATGGAAGTGCAGTCATACAATATTTATCCTTTTGTGTCTGGCTTATTTCAGTTAGCATAATCATCCATGTTGTAGTATATGTCAGAATTTCATTCCTTATTAAGGCTGAATAATACATACCACATTTTATTTACCTATTCACCCACTGATGGATATTTGGATTGTTTCCACCTTTTGGCTATTGTCAGTAATGCTGCTGTAAACATAGGTGTACAAATATCTGTTTGATTTCCTGCTTTCAATTCTTTGGGGTATATACCCAGGAGTAGACTTGATGAATCATATGGTAATTGTTTTTAATTTAAAAATTTTTTGAGGAAGTACTATTCTGTTTTCCCAGCAGCTGCATCATTTTGTATTCCCACCACTAATGCACAAGTGTTCTAATTTCTCCACATCCTCCTAACACTTGTTATTTTCTGTTTTTAATTTGGATAATGTCAAGTTTATCTATTTTTTTCTTTTGGTGTCATAACTAAGAAACCATTGCCTAATCCAAGGTCATAAATTTATGCCTATGTTTTCTTTTAAGAGCTTTCTAGTTTTAGCTCCTACGTTTAGATCTTTTATCTATTTTGAGTTAGTTTTTTCAAAGTACCTTTTAAATTAAATTAAATTTTATTTACTTTATTTTTTGGCCACGCCGTGCAGCATGTGGGATCTTAGTTCCCTGACCAGGGATCAAACCCATGCCCCCTGCAGTGGAAGTGTGGAGTCTTAACCACTGGACCACCAGGGAAGTCCTATTTTGAGTTAATTTTTGTATTTTCTATTTCATTAATTTCCACTCTAATCCTTATTATTTCCTTCCTTTTGATTTATTTTGTTTTTCTTCTATTATCTTACAGTAAACTATTGTGTTGTTGATTTCAGATCTTTCTTCTTTTTTAATGTAGTATTTACAGCTATAAATTTCCCTCCAAGCACTGCTTTAGCTGCATCCCATAAGTTTTGGTATTTTGCATCATTTTCATTCGTCTCATCTACTTCTTTATATATGTTGAGAGAGTAGCTGGAGGGCCTCTCTTCCTGGGGAATACTTAGAAGAGGAAGATTAGTACTTTGTCTCCTGCTGCTGCAACTGGTTGGTCTCAGGGTTACAACTAATAATTGTTACCTCTTTCCACTCTCCATTTCAGATTCCCCTTGCCCTCAGCTACCATCTCTGCCAGTCTCAATGGCTTTACTTAGTGGTATGACCCAAACCCTCATTCCTGAGGGATCTGAACCACCGGTTACCATGCTTTTCTCCGGTTAGAGTTTCCAACTTGTCTGTTTACTGTACTGTCAGAATTGGGAAAGAGAATACCAGTAGGCACCAAAGTGGATCATCTGAATTTTAAATATATTTTCATTGTGGTGTGGAATAGCAACCCTCTTTCTGATAATGAGGATTAGTTACCCCTACCAAGATGATAGTTCCTCTTCTTGCCTGATGATCCCTGGATACGAGGACTCCACAATGCCCAGGTGACAGCTGTAGCTTATAGCCTCTTGGGACTCTTATCTCCTGTGGAAGTGTTTCTTTTTTGGTGACCAAGATCTTTAACTCTGCAGAACCCAGAGTTGCAGAGATAGGAAACAAAAATTCCCCAGGTGGGTCTTTGGGATTGATAATAAATCGGGTATGCTATTTCTACCCACCCACCACCACCCCCGCCCCATTTCTCACATCCATGTATTTTTCCTGTTTTGAAGACCACTAGCATATAAAGGTCTTTGATTTGGTGTATATATTGCACCCAGGAAGATGGTACTCTTTTGTCATAAAATACGTCATTGAGTTGGTGCTTCAGCTGTGCCTTCATCAGGCCATTCCAGTGCTCTTTTAGGTTAGCAGATTCTAGGTGTTGTTGTATATATACCACCAGTAGATCCCATGGTCCGGGGCCCTCTCTTGCACTTACTTTACTACAGAGTGGGTCCCTTGTCATGAAATGATGTTATGTAGGATGATGCTTACTGGTAGATTAAACATTTCCTTAACTCTCATTTACTGTTCACTGCAGCCCTGAGGGCAGGAAAGGCAAATGTACAGCCAGAATATGTCCCTATTTCTTTCTTTTTTTTTTTTAATTAATTAATTTATTTGGCTGCTCCAGGTCTTAGTTACAGCATGCAGGATCTTTGTTGCAGCATGAGGGATCTAGTTCCCTGACCAGGGATCAAACCCGGGCCATCTGCATTGGGAGCATGGAGCCTTAACAGCTGGACCACCAGGGAAGTCCCCCTGTTTCTTTCAGAATAAATTGTTCACCTTTTCAGGGTGGAAGGGGCCAAATACAGTCAGCTTGCCATCCAAAGGCTGGTTGGTTTCCTTGAAAGATGTCATACTGGAAGCTTTGTGTTTGTCTCTGTTGCTGGCCATTCGGGCTCTTGGTGGCATCAGTAGCTAGAGCATACTTGGTAAGTAGGACTTCATACTGTTGTCTATGCATAGAGTATATCTCTGCCACATGACCACCTTCTTTCAGGTGTTCATTTTTCTAGCACTGGGGAGGCCATGACAAAAGATGGCTGATGTAAACTGGTTGAGTCATTGTCTACTTGGTTGTTTTGTGCTTTTTTCATGGTAGATGTTCTCTGATGACTGTTAACATGTGATATGAAGATCTTCAAATGTGTCTATTCTTGTATCCTCCCACGTGCCTCTACCTTAAGACCTCCTTCCCCTAATTTTCTTTTTTTTTTCCCCCTAATTTTCTAATCGTTCTCCTTTTATGCCCCCTGACCAGCACATCAGGTCATTTACCTGTGAGTCCACATATATTTTAACCTCAAACCAATTCTTTGTCTGCATAAAGTAGACAGTCTGCCTGAAGCTCTGCCCATTGGGCACTGTCCTTCAGTGCCAACCCTGAGTGAGGCTGTGGTGCAACCACTGTCCATTTTTGACTTGGACCCAGTTACAGCCATCTGTGAAGAAGGTGAGGGTTTTTCCTTTGTCAGCTGGCTGTGAGGGCCCCCCAGTGTGGCCAAAGGTATATGCTAATGAAGGGGCACTTTGCAACAATGATAGATGATATGAGGGTTTGGGCTATCTGCTCATGCTCGTGACTTCTGGTCCTACTTGTGCTAGATACTGGATGTATCACCTTCATCTTAATGCTGAATTATTGCTGGGTCCACCCAACCCTATGACTTGGTATGTCTCGTAGAACCTAGGTCATGGTGGGTGATTCTGGATAAATGGTCACTTGGTGTCACATCATCAGGTGTTCTATATATGCTAGGACCCAGTAGCATGCCAGGAGTTGTTTTGCAGAAGGCATACAATTTTCCACTGAAAATGGAATGGCCTTGCTCCAGATCCCAGGGGTCTGCATAGTGATTCTCCCACTGGGGCTTGCCATAATACCATAGCATTTGCCAGATTGTTTGCCTCACCATCCAGACCTGCAGAGTCCTTTACTGTTCTGGAAACTGGTAACTTTTTGTGTCACCTGATATAAAAGCCAGAACAGTATTCTTGGGTGTCATGCTTCCCTCTTAATGGTGGGAGGTGCAAGATGCAGTTGGTTACTTGGATGCCTTTACTTGAATGGCATGTTTTATCAAGCCCCTGACTACTGGACCTATAAAAATTTTACTGATGAATGGGTGCCTGAATCTCTGTAGCATTTATCTTTCACCCTCTGGAGTCCATGTGTTCTGTCAAGGCCTTCAGTGTGCTATCCACCTCCTGTTCATCTGGCCCAATTAGCATGATGTTATTAATATAGTAGGTCAGTGTGATATTCTACAAGAAGTCTGTATTATCATAGGACTATATTACATGAGACACTGGCAAAATTGACATGGTCCTGTAAAAGTATGCTATAATCCATTCCATGTGAATGTGAATTGTTTCTGATCCTACTTTCTTGACGGGATAAGAGAAAAAGAACTTATTCCTTCGATCTCTGACAGTGTACTATGCTCCTGGGGCTGTGTTAATTGGCTCTAGCAAAGATACCACATCTGGCATGGCAGCTGCAGTTGTGGCTACTATTAGATTGAGTTTGTGGTAATCTACCTTCCTCCAGGATTTATCTGGTTTCTGCCGGGACCACACTGCTAAATCCTGCATCCTCTGGGGGTGTAGCACTAATTTCTGCCATCTCCCCTCCCTTGCCCCCAGAATACAATATTGTTTTCTTTTGTGTTTATTATCTTGGAAGGTGGGATGGGGCACCCACCTTTAGAGGCTTCCTTCCACTTGGCCTTCTCCAGTATAACTCCTATCCCATAGGCCAAGGACTCACTAACTTCCAGGTATGTCTATTTCAGTTATACATTCAGGGTCCAGGGAAGTGACCACCAGGATGGTTCACACACCCAGTGGGCCCATCGTGAACTGGATCTTGGCCAGGGCTCAGTTTATTTCCTGGTCCTCATAAGTCCATGATTATACTTCCGGACTCCAGGTGTCAATGTCAACCTGTCCTTAAAATGTTAGCATTCCCGTTTACGCAGTTTACTGTTACCTGAGTAAATGACCGTAGACAGAGCTGACTACATAATTTGCATGCTGAATACACCTGGATTGAGAGTGGGCGAGAGAAATTGCCCACCAAAAGTATGTGGCACTCCTAGCCCAGGCAGGGAAAGGATGGCCAGCTGGGACCAGAGGGAGTGGCCAAGAGGCCACTCCTGGGAAGACAGGAAGAGGTGGACTGTGTGTGAGCTGAGGCTTCAAGCCCCCAGCACATGCTTCATTTTCCCCCTCAGATTTCACTTATGGAGCAGAAATTCATAGGTAAAATTATTAAGACTTTTAAGACAGTGACTGCAGAGCATTAAACTTCAAGTGCAGGGACCTTCTGAGTATGGAGTCCATAAGACCTATAGTATATGGGTCTCTTAGGCCATAGGTTTCTCAGGGAATTGTTATACTTGCTTTGGTGTTGCAGGTTCTTTTCTCTTGGGTACCTGGCCTCCTTCAGTCAAAGGGGTCAGGATCTGAAACTGGCTCATGTTCAGACACTGGGCATGGATTCTGCTATTTTTTTATTGAGGGGACTGACCTCAGCATCCAGATCTTCCATCCCTGATTTCTTTTGATGTTACAGATGGAGAAGTGCTCTTATTAGCTGCTTGTCTATTTTGCTTCATAAATACACCATGCTTTATTAACTATCTCTACAAATCTGTGAGTCGGATTCCTTTGACTGACACTCTGACTTTGCTGATCTTTATAGTAAGTGTCTCCATCTGGCTTCAATCATTAAGTACCATGGCCTGGTCTCCTTTGTTTTAGGGTCCTATCATCACCGTTGCTATCAGTGGCATTAGGGGGTTTTTTTGTTTTATACATCTTTTTCTTTTTTTGGTTGTGTTGGGTCTTCATTGCTGCGCGCGGGCTTTCTCCAGTTGCGGCAAGCGGGGGCTGCTCTTCGTTACAGTACACTGGCTTCTCATTGCAGTGGCTTCTCTCGTTGCGGAGCATGGGCTCTAGGTGCGTGGGCTTCAGTAGTTGTGGCACGCGGGCTCAGTAGTTGTGGCTCGGGGGCTACAGAGCACAGGCTCAGTAGCTGTGGCGCACGGGCTTAGTTGCTCTGTGGCATGTGGGATCTTCCCAGACCAGGGATCGAAGCCGTGTCCCCTGCATTGGCAGGCGGATTCTTAATCACTGCACCACCAGGGAAGTCCCAGTGGCATTAGTTTTATAACAAATTCTCTATGGAGAACAGCTTTTAAACTTCTTAATGATGCTGGTGCCCCTATCACCAGCACATTCCTTATAGTATCCTCCCAGCCATTTCAAGGAACATAATACTTTTTTCTGACCACTTCAGCAAGCCAACTTCACTAAGTGAGCCTTTTAATCCCTTCCTCCCCTGTCTGCCACTGCAGTTTTGTCATTGCTACTTATCATGGGCCGTGACTTTTCCAGCTTTTAGGAACCATCCTAGTGATAAGTTCATACCATATTCTGAGGTTTTTGCTAGGGTGTTAAATCCTGTATCTTCGGAGAGTGATCAGTAACTTTATGTTCTGGTTCTGATGTTCAAGCACCCTCAGAATTCACATTTGCTCTCACTTAGCCCCTGCCAGTACCTGCTGGCTAAGTCTTGCAGCTCCCTTGGGTTATAATTCCTTTGTGACCTTATCAGGCACAAAATATCTGGGCTGGGTTATGCCCTGACCTACTACAAGTTAGGAGGCATGGAGGTGGCAGATCCTGAGGGGACATTGTTTACTGAGCAGGGTGGGGAGGCCTCTGCATTATCTTCAAGTGCGGGAAGAGTGCTAGCTCTTACAGAGATGGTGAGCCAGTTTCGCAGTTTCAAGGGCCCTATTGCATTTAAGATATTGGAGGGGCATCAACTCACTTGTCTCCATCTCATGTATTAGGGTCTCGTTCTTTCCCAGTCAGGGACCTGACGTGGCATAGCATACCTCCCTTGGCTGAGAGTTAACCTTCCTTGGTGCTCGGCTACTCTGTTGATTAACTCTTGGGCCTGGTCTCCAGCTTTTTCTCTCCTCCTGCTGCCACAGAAAAGAGCCTCTTTGTAAACTACCAGGAGGCCCTGGGGTGTTCATATTTGACTTTCTTTTTTTAAATTACTTATTGATGCTTACTTACTTATTTATTTAGGCTGCGCCACACAGCTTGTGGGATTTTAGTTCCCAACCATGGACTGAACCCCGGCCCTTGCCAGTGAAAGCATGGAGTCCTGACCGCTGGACTGCCAGGGAATTCCCCATATTTGACTTTCAGTTGACTGTTAATCACTCTTAGCTTTTTGTTGTCTTCTTCTAGAGCATCAGTTAAGTTTAGTAATAGCCGTTCAATTCCATTGTCATTATAGTTATTTCCCCCTTACTCTTCAAGTACCTCATCAATCCAATCAACTAGATCATTCTGTCCATAGATAGATCATCATTATTCACCACTAGTGAAAGTTTAAGAATTGTACCAGCACCTTGTGCCAGGGATTATCTGGTTACCTACCACCACCAGTGGGGTCCTCATTGCTATCTACTCTGTGAGGATTCAACTCCAAAACCCCTTCACAGTCCTAATTTTCTCAGATCACTGCCAGCCCCCACTGTTAGTAGGTTATATTCTCTGAAAAGCAGACTCTGAATTGGAGTTTAGTATTCAAATTGTTAACTAAGGAGTGCCCTTGGGATCAAAACTATGAAAGAGATAAAAAAGCAAGATTGGGCAGATTCGATCCTTGTTTTGATTAAGGGTGAGGGAGGTTGAATATCTATACTTGTTCGACTTTTTTCAAAATTTTTTTGTTTTATTTTAATACTTGAGCATTCTTAACTTACTGAACTACTTTCTACTTTCCTCAGGCAAAACCAATTCCTTCATTCTATGATATCCTCATATGCTTTCCCAGATGTTTATGTGAGTTTTGTGAGTTTTGTTTGTTTGGGGGTTTTTTTGCATAAAAATTTGGCTTTTTGCTGCTCTCTCTCCTTCCCTCCCTTCTTCCCTCTCCCCTTCCCCACCCCTCCCTTTTTCCCTTTGTCCCCCCTCCCTAAAAAATAAAAAAAAAATTTTTTAACTTGCTTTTTTCCTTACACTCCAGTAAATTCAAGATGGAGATTGGAAAGGGAACTTATATCTGTACCTCAACCCCCTTAAAATAAATCCCAGTTGGCAATGTTCTCACTTAATAAGTTGTACATTTCTATAATGTTCTAGTTTTAAACTATAATCAGTGTTACTGAATTGGGTTTATTTTTTAAGAAATATAAAAGGTGATGGATTTTATGTTTTAAGTATATCATTTACTTTTTTCTCTTTTTAGAAACTATATACCACCTCCCTAAACTGGTTAATAGTGGCATGGAAGATCCATTTGGTGAGTATCACCTACATTTTTCTTAGTAAATGATATTTGTGTTTTATCCTTACCTCCATTAAAGCTTTGAGAATAAATTGATTTTTTTCATGTTTAGTGTGCTAAGCTCTCTAGTTTATCAGTTCTCAAACTTTTTGGCCTCAGGATCCCTTTATACTCTGAAGTATAATTGAGGGCCCCAAAGAGCTTTGTTTGTATGATTTATATCTATTGATATTTACTATATTACAAATTAAAATAGACATTTAAAGATATTAATTCATTTCAAAATAACATTAATAAACCCATTATATGTTACATAAATAAAATTTTTTAATGAAAAATAACTCCCCAAATAAAAAAGAGTAACAAGAAGAGTGGCATTGTTTTACATTTTGCAAATCTCTTTAATGTCTGGTTTAATAGAAGACAGCTGGATTCACATATCTGCTTCTGCATTTAATCTGTTTTGTTATCACATACCCTGTAGACTCTGGAGAATTGACTGATTGGAGCTAATGAGAGTGAAAAGGCAAATAGCACTTTTGTAATATAAAAAGTAATTCTGACATTGCTATGCGTCATCTCTAGTAGTTCCTAGACCACACTTTGAGACCTAATGCTCTAGAATGTTAGTTACTTCAAATACAGCAAAGAACCAGTTGGCAAGTTAAAATAATAAGTTTTAAATTCTGTAACAACATGGTTAAGGGAGTATAAATCTAGATACACAAAGGTTTTGTATCTACCTTTTTGACTAAAAAGTCAGTCACTGTGTATTGAACTCTGTTTTCCTATTGACTGCAATTTCACAGAGAGATACGGTCTGAGATAGTTAGTAGGCCATTTTGAACACTTGTGCCTTGGGGTGTTTATTGAAGCTTTTTGAAAATTATTGATGTTTCTTTAGTATCTGTAGAGTTATATCCGTGCTTTAAAAAGTTTCTCTGTAGGAGAGAAATGGTATTTCTACCATATTTTAAAATTCTCTAAGATGAGACATCTTAGCTGCTTTCCAGGCTTTTATTTTATTTTTTATCATTGTGTTCTGAATCCACAGCATTTTATTTATTTATTTATTTATTTATTTATTTTTGGCTGCGTTGGGTCTTCATTGCTGTGCACAGGCTTTCTCTAGTTGCGGTGAGTGGGGGCTAGTTGCAGTGCATAGGCTTCTCATTGCGGTGGCTTCTCTTGTTACGGAGCACAGGCTCTAGGCACGTGGGCTTCAGTAGTCATGGTGCACGGGCTTAGTTGCTCTGCAGCATGTGGGATCTTCCCAGGCCAGGGATTGAACCCGTGTCTGCTGCATTGGCAGGCGGATTCCTAACCACTGCGCCACCAGGGAAGTCCCCAGGCTTTTAAACTATTAAGCTACTCGCCTTGCCTACATGTTATTGGAAATACTTTTAAAAATTTTTCCTGTGGTCATCTAGAAAGCCCTTTGGGGGAAAAATTCACAATTCCAGTGTCATTGCTGTACAGCTTCATTAGAATTGTTGAACCACAGCTGAAACAAGCCTTCTATTACTTTTTAGTTCCCCCCGATACGATTTAGAATTTTAAAAGTAAAGGTGGTGTGTAAAAACTTAAGAAGGAGCCTTTCCATTATCTTAAGTTGCAGGAAACTTCGTAGTTTTTTTAGGTTTAACACATTGTATATCCTTAAATTTACATTAATCACTATGCTAATGAGTATGTAAAACATTCTTGTACATTGATGCATATTGTACCTCCCACAATTAAAAGCGTAACAGCCAAAAAAAAAACAAACCCACATATTATACACTTGGAAGACTAGTTAGGACGTACTTCCCACTTTATATGCATCAGCAAAAAAAAAAGCAACCAGAGAAAGTTTTCCTTGTTAATAACCTCATTATGCTAGAGGCAGGTTTTGTTTTTGTTTTTGTTTTTTTAAAAGATAGGTACTTTTATTTTATTTATTTATTATTTTTTTTTTTTGGCTGCGTTGGGTCTTCGTTGCTGCGCGCGGGCTTTCTCTAGTTGTGGTGAGCAGGGGGGCTACTCTTTGTTGCAGTGCGCTGGGCTTCTCACTGTGGTGGCTTCTCTTGTGGAGCAAGGGCTCCAGGCACGCAGGCTTCAGTAGTTGTGGTGCATGGGCTTAGTTGCTCCGCGGCATGTGGGATCTTCCCGGACCAGGGATCAAAGTCGTGTCCCCTGCATTGGCGGGTGGGTTCTTAACCATTGCGCCACCATGGAAGTCCCAAGAGGCAGGTTTTTTTTTTTTTTTTTTTTTTTTTTCGGTACTCAGGCCTCTCACAGTTGTGGCCTCTCCCGTTGTGGAGCACAGGCTCCGGACGCGCAGGCTCAGCAGCCATGGCTCACGGGCCCAGCCGCTCCGCGGCATGTGGGGTCTTCCCAGACTGGGGCACGAACCCGTGTCCCCATCGGCAGGTGGACTCTCAACCACTAGGCCACCAGGGAAGCCCAAGAGGCAGGTTTTTTTTTTTTTTTTTTTTTTCAAGAGGCAGGTTTTGATTCGAGCATTTTGTGCTTCTTCACCAAATGGGGAAAAGTCTGAATCTCATTTTATGGCAGTGTAACTTGAAGTAGTAGTGTAAAAAAGGTTCCAAGTTTATATTCTACTCACACACAGTTACTGTAGATGACTGAAATTAGGCTCTTTGGGCACCTGGTACAAGTAAGTAACCAGATAGCTCAGATTAATAGCTTGTTGTCTTGCTTTGAAAAGACTGTTGTTGAAAACCTTGCCAGATAAGAATTTCTCCTCTGATTTTAATGACCCTAAATGGCTTCTTTAGGAGTTTGGCTTTTTTCACCCTGTAGTGTACCTTGCATCTAGCTCATCAGTGAAATCCTTATTTTGAACACTAGAGGGCAGTCAGTACTTTATTCATAAATTTGCAGTTTCTTTACAAATTAATTCTTAAGGGCGTTATTTATGAACAATTTGGTGAATCGAGTTGATATAGTTGCTTGGTGACAAATCCTAAAGAACATGTTCGTATGATAAACTAGCGTAATGTACGACAACTCCAAAGGCTTTTATGGGAAACATTTTTTTTTCTGCTGAGTGACCTCCTTACCTCACCTAACTTAAACATAACTTAAATGGAATTTAATCTAATTAATTAAACTTATTATTAAGCTAATTAAATCAACTTAAATTAAATTTAAATATAATTTAAATTTACTAGAGAATACCAAAGGGAAAGTTGCTATGGAAGTTACAGTTGGCTAGTAGTCAGTTGAAATATAAATTAATATGTGCTTTTGATCACTAATATGAGAAAATGTTTGTCTTCTGTGCTAGTGAGAGGATTTTTTCCTCTTATACTTTTATTTATTTATTTATTATTTTGGCTGCATTGGGTCTTTGTTGCTGTGCGTGGGCTTTCTCTAGTTGCTGTGAGCGGGGGCTGCTCTTTGTTGCGGTGCGCAGGCTTCTCATTGCAGTGGCTTCTCTTGTTGCGGAGCATGGGCTCTAGGCGCGCGGGCTTCAGTAGTTGCAGCACGGCGGGCTCAGTAGTTGTGGCTCTTGGGCTCTAGAGCGCAGGCTCAGTAGTTGTGGCGCACAGGCTTAGTTGCTCCGCGGCATGTGGGATCTTCCCAGACCAGGGCTCGAACCCGTGTCCTCTGCACTGGCGGGCGGATTCTTAACCACTGCGCCACCAGGGAAGCCCTTATACTTTATTTTTATTTTTTTAATTTAATTTGGTTATATTCCCTGTGTTGTACAATATATCCTTGTAGCTTATTTTATGCATAATAGTTTGTAGGGTTTTTTTTTTTAATTGCTCACAAAACATACATATGATAAGAATCTGGTTTATTGAATTATGGTCCACTCAGTGCCATTTGAAAAGGAAAAGAATTCTGAATGTAAAATGAATTTGTTTCTAAGAAGATGGAGCCCCTGGAAGATGGTTGAGAATTTTGTTACAGTTAGGTTAACTAACAGTTATGTAGATACATTGGAAAAGAATTATTTGTTGCATTCTGAAAATTAAAGTGAGAGATTTTTACCCATCACATTCTAGTGGGACAGACCTAAGGCCTCTAGGACCTTTCTTACATGGACAGATGTTTACACATTTTATTATATAATATTCTAAAATCACATTTGTTAATGCCACCACTGATCTCACCAGAAAAGTCTTTAAATATTGGGAAGTTGGCAGGCTCACTCTAGTGGATATGTTTTCCAAAATTAGAATTTTCTCTTGAAAGCTTGACATATATCACTGGCAACAAGTACTGTCAGTTTTATTTGTAGTGACAGGCTCCATTCATTTTTGAGAAAATATCTGTGAAATATCTAAGCTTGAACAAAATAGTTTGTCATTCAGTCTTTCCAGTAAAAGCAGTACTTCATGAGACAAACTGGCCAGTTCAGCTTGCAACTCAACTACACAGATGCCTTAACTGAAGGTAACCATTGTACTTACCATTTCATCATGCAAAATAGTAAAAAGACACATAGAGGGCTTGAGATTCATTAAAACTAATAATAGTTTTTACGGCTTTATCAAGGATATTCTTAAATTGGCATTATTTTTAACTGTAATTATGTAGTGGTGAAGATTATGCGTCCTACTACAGTTTGGTGCTACTGCCTTGATATGTGTGAAGGTGCCAGCAGTTTTGCTCACCATTGCTTTTGTACCCTTAGTACCAGTGTCAACATGATGAAAAAGGCAACAAATTCTTTAGTATTATTAAGTATATCATTGTACCTCTTGGGTCCTGAAAGGATCTTGGGGGATACCCAGACATCAGTGGACCATACCTGCTTCAGTTTCCTAATTTTCAGAGTCTCTTCTGTGGAAGTTATGGACAGAGTCAAGACTTAGTCCTGGAAATTGTTTTGGGCAGGGCTTCAATCTTGGACACTTGGCAGAAGTATGGTCAGAGAGAGTGAGCTGCTCTGTGGTCTCTCCTAAGTTGATCATGACCTACCTGAAGCTTTTAGGAATAAGTTAAAGAACACTTCTGTGGGTGAAATGAGTGTTCTGAGCTCATTAGGCAGCTCAGTATTTTGAGAAGAAATTCACCAGCATTTAGTCAAGATGAGCTCACCTGGGCACTATCTTCTTATCTTTAAAAAGAGTAAATGGCAGCAGAGATCTTGGTGACAATAGCCTTCAGTATGTATGTTGAGTCACATTGCTCCAATATGGACAGGTGTCTCCCTGTGTGTGGTACACAGCTGTCATCCTGGGGTATTCTTATTCACCTGGGAACTCTGCTTCTCTCCTGTGTTGGCTCTTTTGTTTCCTAAATCCCATGTCTTCTGCTTTCTTTCTTTTTTTTTAAATATTTATTTATTTATTTATGGCTCCGTCAGGTCTTATTTGTGGCGCTTGGGCTTAGTTGCCCCACAGCATGTGGGATCTTAGTTCCCTGACCAGGGACAAACCTGCGTCCCCTGCTTTGGAAGGTGGATTCCTAACCACTGGACCACCAGGGAGCTCCCGCTTCTTCTCTCTTGATTGCCAATAGCTGCTTGATGATGGAATCCTGAAATAGTTCTCTAATTTTCATCTCTTTTTTTCTTTAGCTCTACCTCCTGCAAGATTTCTTTATCTTTATATTCTATTAAATTTTTCTTTTCGGGCTTCCCTGGTGGCGCAGTGGTTGAGAGTCCGCCTGCCCATGCAGGGGCCACGGGTTCATGCCCCAGTCTGGGAAGATCCCACATGCCGCGGAGCGGCTGGGCCTGTGAGCCATGGCCACTGAGCCTGCGCGTCCGGAGCCTGAGCTCCGCAACGGGAGAGGCCACAACAGTGAGAGGCCCGCGTACGGCAAAAAAAAAAAAATTCTTTTCTACTATTATGTTTTTTAATTTCTAGGAGTTCTTTTTTTTTTAAGATTTTTTTTTGATGTGGACCATTTTTAAAGTCTTTATTGAATTTGTTACAATATTGCTTCTGCTTTATGTTTTGGTTTTTTAGCCTCAAGGCCACTTCTGATCTTAGCTCCCTGACCAGGGATCGAACCCACACCCCCTGCATTGGAAGGTGAAGTCTTAACCACTGGACCGCCAGGGAAGTCCCTAGGAGGTCTTTTTTATTCTCTGAATATTTCTTTCATAATATTCTTTATTGTTTCAACAGATTTACTTTGCCCTGCATAGGCTCTTTTCCCCCAAAGTTGTTTTCCTTTGTTTGTTTTGATCTCTCTTATGTAAGAGTTTTCCTCTGAAGTCTAGTAATAATTAGCTGTCTGCTTGTGATTAAGAGTGGTGAGCTTTAAATTAGAAGCTTTAAATGCATAGGCTGGTTGCCTTTGGGCCTTACTATAGTGTGAGCTTCTTGTTCCTATTGTTGAGGAACATGTCTGTTACCAGTATCAGGGTTCAAGGGGCGGAGTCTTCTCATCACTGGATGGTAAAGGGTGATGAAGACTGGGAGGGTTGCTGCATTCAGTATTCATTATGTTCACTCAATTCCCCTCAGTTTTTCATGCTCAACCGCCTTTTGAGTCCCCCAGTCCAGAGACCATTTGTTTTATCCCTTCCAGAAAACAGGCCTCCAGAATTCTGCCAGGGTTGGTATGGGACAGACATTCAAGGTCATGGAGTGGGGAAGGTGGTAAAGGAATCAAACAGCTTTTACCCTGATTCTCCTTATTTTATTCCCTTTCCTTTCAAAGGGACCTGGTAGAATACAATGAAAGTATTCATTGTTAATTTATATTGGTATAAGCTACTAGTTTTCTTTTTTAAAGTAAGGGCCACACTGTACATAAGTGCTGGGGGAAGACAGGGTCCAGAGAAAATACGTATACATTTTAAGCTACTGTGATGCTTCATACCCTGCTACTTTTAAAAATGGCTTATTCCTGCTTCTGCTTTCTTCCTCCCTTCTCAAATGTTTATGGGTTAACAGCCATTCTCTCTGTAGCACACCCAGGAAAAGGGACTGAAACCCTGGCATATGAAACTTCTTCTAAAAGGTTTTTTGGGGTAGGAGAGGATCTGTATATACTAAATTGCCTTCTCAAAATGTTTTAAATTTTCTAACAACTTCATTAAGTTTCTATATACCCTCCCTTCCACAGAAGAGAGCACAGTTTGTTGAAAAAAAAGTTTTTGGTTGTGTTTGATGAAATAATTATTTAATGAGATAGATTGTTGTTGTGAAGCCTGAATTTCAAGCTAGGTGCAAAGGCTTTATTCATATGCATGGTATTCTGGGAACAGATTAAACAGATTAAACAAGGTAATATCACCTTTAAATTAGAATTTGTATCACATAGGAAATATGAGAATCAGTTTGTTGAAGTGGAAAACAGAAACCATATCCTAAACAAATAAAGTCAATTGTTTTCTTCCTATTCTGAATCTGAATTTATAAATCATTATTATGTTTTAAAGGGGGTTTTCCTAACCTTTCAAGGACATTTGTTAAGGAACCATGCTCAAGACTAATGCATTTCACTTAAGTTCACGGGAAAATTTTTTGTGATGTTATCATGTTATTAGTACTTGAAGCTCAAAATATGCTAATAACACAGCCCTTCCCTCCCTTCTCTTTAAGAATGAAGGCAAAATATGAACTTAATTAGTTTTGAGATTCTTAAGGTGTAGGAGATAAATTCCTCTGGAATTAAACAATGCCAAAAATGATGTTACTTCTATTTTTTTCCCTGTGGTGTTCAATAGAAATTTAATATAGCATTATTATATGTATATTAAATATCTTCTGTCATCTTATTTTCTGATAAGAGTATAACTTATGAAGGGCAAGATCTTTTTACTGTTATATCCTACTGCTCAATAGTAGGCAATATTTGTATGTATTTCTTATAGTGGTTTTAAATTTTCTGCATAAGATAGAATTAACAATCTTAAGGGAAATAGAGTGCATAGAACACCATGAAAGTTATAGTAGAACACTATGAACTTTAATAACACAGATGCTCTATAATTATTTTTTTCTGTCAATAGGAAAAGATGAGCCATCTTTGTAGTCATGCAAGCCTGAAAAGTAGTGATGCTGACATTCTGGACCATCTCCCATATCGTCTCACCACTGTTCATCACTTCTGATTGCTACTTACTCCCTAGAAAATCATAGAAAGTATGATGGGTGGACTAAATGTGTAGATGATTTTCCATCCGAATTTATTTCTGCATACTGAGCCCTTCATCAGTGGGTCTTGGACAGGGATTTCCCTGGTGGTCCAGGGGTTAAGACTCACGCTCCCAATGCAGGGGGCTGGGGTTCAAGCCCTGGTCAGGGAACTAGATCCTGCATGCGTGCCGCAACTAAGACCCAGCACAGCCAAAATAAATAAATATATATATATATTTTTAAATGTGTCTTGGACACTACATAGGCAATGATTATAAGAATGAAAATTAAAAGGGAGGGATAGTGGGAATTCCCTGGTGGCCCAGTGGTTAGGACTCTGAGCTTTTGCTACCATAGGCCTGAGTTCAATCCCTGGTCAGAGAACTAAGTAAGATACCCAGTAGCTGCGCAGCACGGCAAAAAAAAGAAGAAAAAAGAAAAAGGAAGGATAGAAGGTTTTCACTTATCATTTTGTATCTTCCCGTGTGGTTTGCATTTTCATCTATATACATATATTACTTTTGGTTTTTTAAATGTAAAAAAGGATTTTATCTGGATTGTAGGGTTATGGGTGTTTTAGTTCCTTCTTTGTATTCCTCAGTGTCAAAAATTAAAATATGTAAAATTATTTCTTAAAGGAGGTAAAAGAATAAAAGTGTATTGTTAAAGGGTATTAAAGACTATCATGGTCATTCTACATTCACAGCTTACCTGCTACACCTAAAATTACCACTTTACTTCTCTACTTAGTAACGTGTCCTTTTAAATATATGTATGTTTTATTCTTCCTATGAACTGTCAATAGATTCAGCCTACCCTACCAAACTCCATCATAGTTGACTTGTTCCTCATCCATTCATTTGTTCACTAAACACTAAGCAAAATCAGCAAAGCAGTATATCCTAACAGTTAAGCCCTCAGGCTCTGGAGTAAGCAAACTTGGTTTCAGATCCCAGTTCTGCCACTTTGTGGCTGTGTCCTTTTGGGCAAGACAGTTACTCTCTAATCTTAAGTTTATCCCTAAAGTACAGATATGAATTTTACCTTTCCCACAAGGTTGCTATAAAAATTAAATGGGGACTTCCCTGGTGGCACAGTGGTTAAGAATCTGCCTGCTTGGGACTTCCCTGGTGGCACAGTGGTTGAGAATCGGCCTGCAAATGCAGGGGACACGGGTTCGAGCCCTGGTCCAGGAAATCCCACATGCCGTGGAGCAACTAAGCCCGTGCACCACAGCTACTGAGCCTGCACTCTAGAGCCCGCGTGCCACAACTACTGAAGCCCGCATGCCTAGAACCTGAGCTCTGCAACAAGAGAAGCCACCGCAATGAGAAGCCCATGCACCACAACGAAGAGTAGCCCCCGCTCACCTCAACTAGAGAAAGCCCACATGCAGCAACGAAGACCCAACAACAAAGACCCAATGCAGCCATAACTAAATAACTAAATAAATAAATAAATAAAACTTTAAAAAGAATGTGCCTGCCATGCAGGGGATACAGGTTTGAGCCCTGGTCTGGGAAGATCCCACGTGCTGCGGAGCACCTAAGCCTGTGTGCCACAAATACTGAGCCTGTGCTCTAGAGCCCGCGAGCCACAACTACTGAAGCCTGCACACCTAAAGCCCGTGCTCCATAACAAGAGAAGCCACCGCAATGAGAACACACCGCAACGAAGAGTAGCCCCTGCTCGCCACAACTAAAGCCCGCATGCAGCAATGAAGACCTGACACAGCCAAAAATAAATAAATAAATAAATTTTTATTAAAAAGAATTAAATGAATTAGTACTTATAATGTGCTTAGCATTGTAACCACATAGTGAACATACAGCAGCTGTAATATTCTTATTAATTATGATCCCTAATAAGATGTAATCTCTGTTCTTATGGAGCTTTTGGTCTGTGTTAAGCAGTTACAAGGTGCTCCTTAGAATTCCTTTTTTAAAAAAATAAGGTTAATTGAGATACAATTTATATACAGTAAAATTTACCCTTTTTAAGTATATAATAGTTCTTTTTTTTGACAAACACGTAAAATCATGTAACTACCACCTCAATCAAGATGAAGAGTACTTCCTTCCATACCAAAATTTCCCTGCTTACCTTTTGTAGTCAGAATTATACAATATATAGCCTTTCTTTTTTCTTTTTTCTTTTTTTTTTGCGGTACACGGGCCTCTCGCTGCTGTGGCCTCTCCCGTTGCGGAGCACAGGCTCCGGACACTCAGGCTCAGCGGCCATGGCTCACGGGCCCAGCCACTCCACGGCATGTGGGATCTTCCCGGACCAGGGCACAAACCCATGTTCCCTGCATCAGCAGGCGGACTCTCAACCACTGCGCCACCAGGGAAGCCCCAATATGTAGCCTTTTGTCTGGTTTTTCACTTAGCAGAAAGCTGTCAGGATTCATACATGTTGCATGTATCAGTAGTTCATTCCTTTCATGCCTTTTTTTTTCATATTTTTTTTGGTTTTATTTTTTAGTAGATCTTTATTGGAGTATAATTGCTTCACAATACTGGGTTAGTTTCTGTTGCAGAACAAAGCGAATCAGCCATATGCATACAGATGTCCCCATATCCCCTCCCTCTTGAGTCTCCCTCCCATCCTCCCTATCCCACCCCTCTAGGTCATCGCAAAGCACCGAGCCGATCTCCCTGTGCTGTGCTGCTGCTTTCCACCAGCCAACTATTCTACATTCGGTAGTGTATATATGTCGATGCTACTCTCACTTCGCCCCAGCTTCCCCCTCCCACCCCATGTCCTCAAGTCCATTTTATATGTCTACCTCTTTATTCCTGCCCTGCAACTAGGTTCATCAGTACCATTTTTTTTTTTTTTTTTAGATTCCATATATATGTGTTAGCATACGGTATTTGTTTTTCTCTTTCTGACTTACTTCACTCTGTATGACAGACTCTAGGTCCATCCACCTCACTACAAATAACTCAATTTCGTTCCTTTTTATGGCTGAGTAATATTCTGTTGTATATATGTGCCACATCTTTATCCATTCATCTGTCGATGAACATTTAGTTTGGTTCCATGTCCTGGCTATTGAAAATAGTGCTGCAATGTACATTGTGGTACATGTCTCTCTTTTTTTTTAATTTATTTATTTTATTTATTGATTTTTGGCTGTGTTGGGTCTTCATTGCTATGCACATGCTTTCTCTAGTTACAGCGAGTGGGGGCTACTCTTCGTTGTGGTGTGCAGGCTTCTCATTGCAGTGGCTTCTCTTTCTGCGGAGCACTGGCTCTAGGCACGCGGGCTCAGTAGTTGTGGCTCACGGGCTCTAGAGCGCAGGCTCAGTAGCTGTGGCACACGGACTTAGTTGCTCCGCAGCATGTGGGATCTTCCCGGACCAGACAGGGCTCGAACCCGTGTCCCCTGCATTGGCAGGCAGATTCCTAACCACTGTGCCACCAGGGAAGCCCTACATGTCTCTTTTTGAATTATGGTTTTCTCAGGGTATGTGCCCAGTAGTGGGATTGCTGGGTCATACGGTAGTTCTATTTTTAGTTTTTTAAGGAACCTCCATACTGTTCTCCATAGTGGCTGTATCAATTTACATTCCCACCAACAGTGCAGGAGGGTTCCCTTTTCACCACACCCTTTCCAGCATTTATTGTTTCTAGATTTTTTGATAATGGCCATTCTGACCAGTGTGAAGTGATACCTCATTGTAGTTTTGATTTGCATTTCTCTAATAATTAGTGATGTTGAGCATCTTTTCATGTGCCTCTTGGCCATCTGTATGTCTTCCTTGGTGAAATGTCTATTTAGGTCTTCCTCCCATTTTTAAATTGGATTGTTTGTTTTTTTGATATTGAGCTCCATGAGCTGTTTGTATATTTTGGAGATTAATCCTTTGTTGTTTCATTTGCAAATATTTTCTCCCATCCTGAGGGTTGTCTTTTTGTCTTGTTTATGGTTTCCTTTGCTGTGCAAAAGCTTTTAAGTTTAATTTTCCATAATGTCATAAAGTTGGAATCATACAGTAGCTTTTTCATACGTAGCTTTTTTTTTTTTTTTTTTTTTTTTTTTACGTGGGCCTCTCACTGTTGTGGCCTCTCCCGTTGCGTAGCACAGGCTCTGGACACGCAGGCTCAGCGGCCATGGCTCATGGGCCCAGCCGCTCCGCGGCATGTGGAATCTTCCCAGACCGGGGCACGAACCCATGTCCCCTGCATCGGCAGGCAGACTCTCAACTGCTGCGCCACCAGGGAAGCCCCCATACGTAGCTTTTTCAGATTGCCTTCTGTCACCTAGTAGTATGCATTTAAGGTTCCTCTTTTCGTGGCTTGATAGCTCTTTTCTTTTTAGCACTGAAAAATATTCCATTGTTTGGATGTGTCATGGCTTATTTATCCTTTACCTACTGAAGAGCATCTTGGTTGCTTCCAAATTATGGCAGTTATGAATAAAGTTGCTATAAACATCTGTGTGTAGGTTTTATGTGGATATAAGTTTTCAATTATTTGGGTAAATACCAAGGGTACAGTTGGAATGTATGGTAAGGGTATGTTTAGTTTTTTAAGAAACTGCCAGATTGTCTTCCTGAGTGGCTGTACTATTTGAGTTCCCATCAGCAATGAATGAGAGCTCCTATTGCTCCAGCATTTGGTGCTGTCAGTGTTTTGGATTTTGGCCATTCTAATAGGTGTATAGCGGTATCTCATTGTGGTTTTAATATGCAGTTTCCTCATGACTAATAATATTGAGTAACTTTTCATGTGTTTATTTGCCATGCATATCTTTTCTCTGATGAAATGTCTGTTCAGATCTTGATCTTTTTAAAAATTGGCTTATTTTCTTATTATTGAGTTGTGAGAGTTTTTTTGTTTTTTTGCGGTATGCGGGCCTCTCACTGCTGTGGCCTCTCCCGCTGCGGAACACAGGCTCCGGACGCGCAGGCTCAGCGGCCATGGCTCATGGGCCTAGCCACTCCGCGGCATGTGGGATCTTCCCGGACCAGGGCACGAACCCGTGTCCCCTGCATCGGCAGGCGGACTCTCAGCCACTGTGCCACCAGGGAAGCCCATGAGAGTTTTTTACATGGTCCACATACAAGTTCTTTATAAGTGTTACTACACAAATGTTTTTTTCCCAGCCTGTGGTTTGTCTTATTAGCAGACGTTTTTAATTGATGAAGTCCATTTTTTTCTTTTTTGGTTAGTGTTCCTTATCTTCTAAGAAATCTTTGTTCAACTCAGGGTCAGAAAGATATTTTTGTTTTTCCTTCAAGATGTTTTATCTTTTTAGGTTTTACATTTAGATCAATGATTCTTTTCGAGTTAACTTTTGTATATGGTATGAAGTTGAAAATATTCTCCTTTGTCCACTGCATACTTTTACACCTTTATTAATAAATTCCTGATTAAATAGGTAATTTTCTAGGGAAATATAATTTACTAAAGTGACTCAAGACATGAAAATCCCATATAGACTAACAGGCATGGTCGAAATGTTAAAATGTATCTAAGCCCAGTGAGTTGTTTGTTGTTTGTTTTTCTTTTTCTTTTTTTGGCTGTGTCGGGTCTTAGTTGCAGCACACGGGATCTTTGTTGAGGCATGTGCTATCCTTTGTTGCAGCACACAGGCTCTTCATTGTGGTGCATAGGCCTGTCTCTAGTTGTGGCAGCGGGTTTTCTCTCTCTAGTTGTGGCGTGCAGGCTCCAGGGTGCATGGGCTCTGTAGTTTGTGGCACATGGGCTCTCTTGTTGAGGCGCATGAGCTCAGTAGTTGTGGCATGTGGGCTTAGTTGCTCTGTGGCATGTGAGATCTTAGTTCCCTTACCAGGGACCAAACCCGTGTCCCCTGCATTGAAAGGTGGATTCTTTACCGCTGGACCACTAGGGAAGTCCCCCAGTGATTCTTATGGACAGTTTCATTAATTGTTTGAAGAAGCAAATAATTATAATGCTATATCACACACTGTAGAGAAAAAGAAAGTACACTCATTTATTTTATAAAATCTTGATAACTGAGAGCTGACAAAGATAGTGCAAAAAGAAAATTGAAATTTTTCCTATCTCACTTAATGAATATAGTTGTAGAAAGTCTGTATAAAGTACTTGCAGATTAAATTCAACAAGTCATTATTATATTTTTTTCTGATTTCAAAAACAATACATATTTCCTCTGGAAAATATAAAGTGGTGTAAAGTAGAAAAATTTAAGTCACACTTGATCTTTCCACCCTGTGGTAACTACTGATAATATTTTGATATATTTACTTCCATGTTTTTTTCTAGAGCAGTTATCTATATAGTTATAGATAACTATATTACTATAGCTATATAGTTATTTTAACATACTGATTAGAACTGCTTTTTTCCCCATTGGATATGTCAGATCTCTCAGTATATTAAAAGAATATAACCAAGAGGAATTCTTTCAAGATCTAAGTATTATATTAAGGAAACTATAAATAATAACACATTAGTACATTGATAAGTCAAAAAAACAGGAGGAAAACGATATGCTTATCTCTACTGATCACAAAAATTTTTGATAAAGTTCAACTATTCCACTCAAAGCTTTTATTACACTAAGAATAGGATAATTTATTTTTATTCTAAAATATTTAAATAATAACAAGAACCTATATTTCTACTCAATTGATTTTAAAATTGGTAACATTAGGGCATATTTATAAAAGTTAGTTATAATCTCCTTTGACCACTACTCTCCAGTGACAACCCATAACATGAATGTTGTGTATATCCTTTTAGTTCATTTTTTTCTTTTATAATATGCTTGCATAATCCTTTAATATGATAAAGAATAGCTATCTGAAACCAAGAGACACTAGCACACTTACCAGTGAAATACTGAAGAAATGTCCACTAGAGCAAGAACAAGACAAGAATGCCCACTGTTACTTTATTTAACATTATTTTGGGGGTTCTTAGTGCAGTAAGATGAGCAATCATTAGAGGTATGTTTCCAATAACAAACAGAATAAGTATATAGTTGTTGGCTAGTATTATTCTCTCTTCAGAAAAATATTCCCAAAAGAATCAACTGAAAAAGAATTCAGTAACATGGCTGATAAATGCAAACTAAATGTTCAAAAATGAATCATAAAATTTTTATATCTATTAGAATAAATTTTTTTTTTTTTTTTTTTGTGGTACGCGGGCCTCTCACTGTTGTGGCCTCTCCCGTTGCAGAACACAGGCTCCGAACGCGCAGGCTCAGCAGCCATGGTTCACGGGCCCAGCTGCTCTGCAGCATGTGGGATCCTCCCGGACCGGGGCACGAACCCGTGTCCCCTGCATCGGCAGGCGGACTCCCAACCACTGCGCCACCAGGGAAGCCCAAGAAAAGTACATAACTTATAAAACTAGAAATTTGCTATCATAGATAAGTAAGTAAAGGCGTTACGTCAAGAAATAAGAAAATTTATGAGTGTCCATCTACCCAATTTACTTAAAGAAATAACCTTGATAAACAGCAGTGTGCACAGCACAGTGTATTGGCATATTCAGATTTAAAAGTGTGTATTATTTTTATTAAAGAAAAGAAAACTTTAAAGTTCTTGAAATTTTTATGGTTTAATAGTAAGTGGTGAGTGGGACTTCCTTGCCGGTCCAGTGGTTAAGACTCTGCACTGTTGCAGGGGGCATGGGTTCAATCCTGGTCGGGGAACTAAGATCCCGCAAGCCCCATGGCACGGCCAAAATAAAAATATAAATAAATGTTTTTCTTCAACTTTACTTCAAATTCAGGTTAAGTATGATCAGTGGGATTTAAAAGTTGGTAATAAAACTTATATGAACATTTCCCATTAGGCGGTGGACCATTAGTTTCAAAACAACCTCAGTGGTTGGCTTCTTGGCCCTCTAGAGTTCTATCATACTAAAAATGGCCTTTCATGATAGAGCTTTGACTTGATTCAAAGGCAGGATAGGTTTTACAAGATTGCAACATGAAATATCAGTGGAGTCCAAAACACGCACAGATGTGCACACACGTACACACCCCGTAATGGAGGCTTCCATTAAAAGAGGGGGATAGTAGTATAATGGACTATCTTGTGGAATGATGTTGATGGCCTTCAGTTCCTCATTGAAGATTTGTGTGTGTGTGTGTGTGTGTGTGTGTGTGTGTGTGTTTAATATTTATTCTGGCTGCATCGGATCTTAGTTGCGGCATGCAGGATCTTCGTTGTGGCATACAGGCTCTTAGGCATGGTTTGCAGTCTTCTTGGTTGCGGCATGCAGATTCTTAGCTGTGGCATGCAAACTCTTTAGTTGCGTCATGTATGCAGGATCTAGTTCCCAGACCAGGGATCGAACCCAGGCCCCCTGCATTGGGAGTGCGGAGTCTTACCCAGTGGGCCACCAGGGAAGTCCCAAAGAGTTGTGTTTTGTTTTTTCCTCATCAAACTAGTGTGTGTATCTCTTGGTAGCCAGAGTGACATCATATCAGATTGCAGTCTGTAGCTACAGCTTTCTTTTTTTTCACTGCATGAGAATATTAAATAAATACTGCATTTTACTTGACTATTCAAACATTATAAAATTTCAGATTTAGGTTTCTTTTGATGATTGTGTATCTTCTGTTTTTCTTCTTTGATCTCCCAAAAGAATTTAAATGGTGTAAAGCAGATGGGTCTAGCAGCTTTATTTTGTCCATTTTACACCCCGCCCCCCACCCCAGGTCAGTCTTTTCCCTCTTCAGTATAGAGCTGGATAATCAAAGGGCTTCAATAGCTAGAACCCGTAAGAATTATGTCTTAAATAGTAAAGGAGAAAAGTGGCACCAAAGAAAAGACATTCTTGCTGGGGTGAAGCGCTTTGGTGTGTGCTTGTTACTTCTAGTTATAATCTCATAATGCATCCAGGGCCAGTAGCTTAACATTGGTTACAGTGAAGTCCAGTTGGTTTTGCTTGATAATTTATTGTCATACTCACTACATACCCTAACCAATCAAAAGGTGAAAAAGCGGATGGGTGGGTGATTGGCTGGCTGAGTGATTCATTAATTCATTTAATAAATTTTCCCAGGCACATTGCCCTAGCTGCCATGAAGGACAAAAAAAAACAAACAAAAAAAGAATAAGATATACTTTCACCAAATGACCCAACAATCCCACTACTGGGTATATACCTAGAGAAAACCATAATTTAAAAATACACATGCACCCCAATGTTCATAGCAGCGCTGTTTACAATAGCTAGGACATGGAAGCAAGCTAAATGTCCCTCAACAGAGGAATGGATAAAGAAGATGTGGTGCATATATAAATGGAATATTACTCAGCCATAAAAAGGAATGAAATTGGGTCATTTGTAGAGATGTGGATGGACCTAGAGAGTGTCATACAGAGTGAAGTAAGTCAGAAAGAGAAAAGCAAATAACATATAGTAAGGCATATGTGAAGAATCTAGAAAAATGGTATAGGTGATCTTATTTGCAAAGCAGAAGTAGAGACATAGACGTAGAGAACAAATGTATGGATACCAAGGGAGAAAGGGGTGGGGAGGCAGGAATTGGGAGACTGGGATTGACAAATATACATTACTGATGCTATGTATAAAATAGACAACTGATGGGAACATACTGTATAGCACAGGGAACTCTACCTAATGCACTGTGGTAACCTAAATGGGAGGGAAGTCCAAAAGGGAGGGGATATCTGTATGTGTGGCTGATCTATTTTGTTGTGCAGTGGAGGCTAACAGAATATTGTAAAGCAGCCATACTCCAATAAAAATTAATTTTAAAAAAAGAATAAGATATAGTTTCATCACTCAGAGAGGAGATTAAAAACTATTAATGCTAGGCAGAATGAGTAAGTGTTTTTATACAGATAAAAATAATTGTGTTATTGGAATTTCATGCCATGTTATTCAACATGACTTGTACTTAAGGAAATTATTAAAACAAAACTTGCTTTATAGCATCTATATTGCCTTTTCTATATCTGTGTTGTTTGAACAGTTTAATACTGATGACTTTAAGTAGAGTCTTTTTGTTTTAATTGTTTTTGTCTCATATCTAACAGGAAAATTTGGTGAACATGGAGAAATAGGAAAAACTAGGGGCTCCTAAGTACCTTAGGGAGTATGGTACTCCCTAAGGAGTACATGGTGGTGAAGCACACTTGTACGTTGCTAGTCATGATTGCTCCCAGTAGCATACATGTGGGTTAAAGATGTAAACCTGTGCTTCAGTAATTTGGGTTTCTCATGCAGTATTGGGCCTGAAGTATTTTTGTTCTAGATTTGGTTTGAGGGGTAGTAGAAATGTCTGTATCCCATATAGCCAACTTCTCTTGATTCTAGACCTTTCACTTATTTTCTAAGTAATTCCTTTAAAAATTGATTTTGAGATAAGAAACATCATTCTTTTTGGTAGTCATACTGGAAATATCAGGGGTAAGCTAAAAGAACAAATTGTTGGTGTTTTTAATTTTAACATTGTCATTTTGGGCAATTCACATAACTGTTCTGTACCTGAATTTTACTTTTGTTAAAGTACTACCTCCTGGGCTTCCCTGGTGGTGCAGTGGTTGAGAATCTGCCTGCTAATGCAGGGGACACAGGTTCGAGCCCTGGTCTGGGAAGATCCCACATGCCGCGGAGCAGCTATGCCCGAGAGCCACAACTACTGAGCCTGCGCGTCTGGAGCCTGTGCTCCTCAACAAGAGAGGCCACGATAGTGAGAGGCCCGTGCACCGCGATGAAGTGGCCCCCGCTTGCCACAACTAGAGAAAGCCCTCGCACAGAAATGAAGACCCAACACAGCCCTAAATAAATAAATAGATAGATAAATAAATAAATAAAGTACTACCTCCTAAAGTTTTTATAAGGTTAAAAATAAATGTTCTTATCTAAACACCTAGGAGGTATTGTGTGAATTCAAAGTCCATTTCGTAGTACAAACTATCTTGTAGTAGTTGGGAGTGGAGATTCACATCCAGATTACTTAGATATGAACCTTAGCTTTGCCGTTTATTAGCTATGAACTCCTTGGACAGGTTTACCCCTGGGTGACTTAGTTTCCTCAACTACTAAATGGGGATAATAAGTGGTATCCTTCTTATAGCCTTGTTGTAAGAATTAGACAAAACAAAACACTTAGAATAGTCCCTGGCATTATAATACATGGTCGATTAATGTTAGCTATTATTATCCGTAGAGAATGGGGAGAAGGAATGCATAGGAAGTTGAACTTAATTTACCTTTTCTAAGCTTTAGCTTTCTTTTTCGTCAGATCTTTTGTTAGAGATGTTCATATGTAACAGTAAATCATTTTGAGTTTAGTATTATTTTCTTTATGTTTTGATTTTTTTGATGGAAACTTTTACCATTTAATGAAATGATCAGAAACCAGAAAACAGGAATGAAGGGGAGAAGAAGCAGAGACCAGAAATCAGCTTTGAGTGATTAAAAACTCGTGGCACTACTTTAGTCCTTTTGTTTCTCTTAGGAACTAGAAGAAAAGTAGAGCTATTTTTTTAAATCAGTTTTTTATAAGTCTAAAAGCAAGAGTAATTAGAAGATTATGTCACTGTAAGCATCTATGGAAGTGAATTTATAGTAACATGTAACCCATAGCTAAGTTAGCAAGATAATCTCAATTATATGTCTTTTTCTTTCCTGTTTGTCATGAAACTGTTCAGTGATTTATTATAATATGTTCAGTACCTACAGGCCTGGCATGTTTCCCAAAACAAATACTCCATAATCTGAAAGGGACACTTAACAAGCTAAACTAGTGAAAGATCTTACTTTCCGTTTGCCTCCCTCCATTTAAAAAAATATTTATTGAATGCCTTCTATGTGCTGAGAAGTATGTTACTAGCTGAGGATATAAAGACAATCTGTTCAAAGAATGTAGGAGAGACAAATAAGTAAGTAGATAATTTTAACAAAAGTGATTTATACCCCTATATGTAGAGGTATATACAGGGTGACTTCAGAGTACCGAAGGGGTGCATAATTCAGTCTTAAGTATAGAAAGGTAGATGTTCAAGGAGCGATTCCTAGAGGAAGTGAAACATAAACTGAATTTTGAAGGAGTGGGAGTTAGCCAGATTAAAGAATGGAGGGAGAGGACATTTTAGGCAGCTAAAAGAGCAGATGCATAGATAGATAGACCTGGGCAAATATATCATCATTTAAGAATTCCAAGTGGTTTGGAATAGAACTTAAAAGACAGCAGGCATGGGAGAGTGGTGAGAGAAAAGGTTAGACAGAAAGATAAGCATTAGTGCAGCAACATGGATGGACCTAGAGATTGTCATACTGAGTGAAGTAAGACACACAGAGAAAGACAAATATTTGATATCACTTATATGTGGAATCTAAAAAATGGTACAAATGAACTTATTTACAAAACAGAAATAGAGTCACAGATGTAGAAAACAAACTTATGGTTACCAAGGGGGGGGGGGGATAAATTGGGAGATTGGGATTGACATACACACACTGCTGTATATAAAATAACTAATAAGAACCTACTGTATAACACTGGGAACTCTACTCAATACTCTGTAATGGCCTGTATGGGAAAAGAATCTAAAAAAGAGTGGATATATGTATAACTGATTCACTTTGCTGTATACCTGAAACTAACGCAACATTGTAAATCAACTATACTCCAGTAAAAATTAAACAAAAAAAAGAAAGAAAGATAGACATTGGGCCAGGTCTTGAAGGATTTTTAATAAGCTATGAAGAGTCCTGTCAGATTTGTGTTTTTGTAAAGGTCATGGTGGTACCACTGTTGAGAATAGATCAGAAAGGGACAAAACTGGAGTCAGGTAAGAAGGAAATTATTACTGTCCCAAACACACATAAAAGGATGTCACATTTGGAAGCTGTGATCCACAAATAAATTCTGTCCGACTGGGATTTATAAATAGAAGACTTTTTGTCCCAAGTGAATAAATCCCAGCAGAATCATTTTAGTCCTTTATCTTTTTTTTCTTTTCATCCACTACAAATCAACACAACAAACTTGGTTGTCAGCAATTTGGATTTTAGGATAGGTGGTATTCTGAAGGCTCTTGGTGCCTAGGCCTGGGAACAAGATGAGAATGGGTAAAGTGTTTAATAGCTAATTGGATCCATTTGGGGCTTTTTCAACAAAGGAACTTATTTTTAGGCTGAAAAAACAGTAATCAGATTTGCATCTTAGATGGTTTTATTTGGTGACTACATTTTTATAGACCCGGTAGCACTAATATAGATTAGCTTTTCAGAAAGGTTAAACTAGGTTTGGGCTCATTGCTTTAACATAGACAGATGAGCAAAGGGACAGGTTGTTCATATTTTCTCTGACCTCATACATTGTTTTCCTAAAGTGTTAAGGTGTTTCACTGTTACTTTTTTTTATTTTATTTTACAAGATTTAGAAGCAAAGGTATGTATAATCCAAAACACTATTTCTCTTTGAATTTAGAAATTATATACATAGCCTTTCTTTTCTCCTGTACCTCACCTCCTAGGTTCTGTGGTTGTGAAAGTTTGAGAATTTTGAGGGAAGAGAATGGTATAAAAGAGATGGATATTTCTTACATGGAAAACAAAGAATAAAGTACATTTGAATTACTGGCTGGAACAAGTTTGATAGAAACACCATTCATTTATATGGTCATCCTTGGTTCTTTTGTAGAATTACTGCTGACTCACAGTGTAACCAGGTGTTCATTACTCAGAATTTTTATTTAGTAGAAGATGAAGTCTGTATTCTCCTGCACGTGTACCAGAAAAGAATGTTTAAGGAGATTTCTTGTTAGAAATTTCTGAATAACTTTTACAAATGTTATAGCTATCATCAGACTTATTGTATTTCCACTGGATATGTGGCTGAGTGTTGGTAATATTTGGATTTCTTTCTCACTGTCTGAAAGTGAAACTGAGAACCAAATGAGTTAGAAAGAGTTATGAAACAGAGAAGGAAGGAGAGACGTGGCATCGACTAGTAGTCATCTCTGAGTCATCAGCAATGAATGCCACTTTACTGGAGAACATTCAGTGTTTCAAAACCCTGTGACGGGCAGCTCCTTGATTTCTGACTGGTTAGTTTCTACACATCATTGTTACCTCCAGGTTCCTTAGTAGACAGAGGCCACTTGGGACTTAGTTTTTATGAATATCATGTGGTTTTATTAAATTTTTTTTTTCTTTAAGATTAAGATTTCTCAATCACTTTCACTGTAACTACATGAAAAAATACTATTTGGGGTAGATAGAATATTAAATGGATGGCCAGTAAGATGGAGGTTGTTAATTTTCAATTGGTAACAAATGGATATAATTCTCAGTAGATCTTTAAATTGAAATAAAACCATCCTTCCCTGAGCTTTGAGTTGTTATTAATAGTCAAAGACT
Source organism: Grampus griseus (assembly GCF_964374135.1). Lineage (NCBI taxonomy): Eukaryota > Metazoa > Chordata > Mammalia > Artiodactyla > Delphinidae > Grampus > Grampus griseus. Next base: position 161,233,067 of record NC_139017.1, on the reverse strand, counting down.
TTGCTTGAGTGTTACTAGGAAAAGAAACAGTAATTCAACTGTTAAAGTAAGAGTATCAAAGATTGTGAGTATAAATAGCTCAATAGTTTGTGACTGAATAAAAGGAAACTTTTTTTTTTTTAACTGTCAGTGTTCCTTCGGAGTATACTGCCTCTAGTAGTTAGTGTTTAGTCATTGGTGCCATGGAAAATAGATACCACGTGCTGATGAAATACTCTGTTTTGCATTGTTACTGGAAGACTTGTAAGTGTACTTTAAAAATACTTTGGGTTTGGCCTGTCTGATAGAACTTTGTGCAGTGATGGAAATGTTCTAGATCTGCATCGTGCAATGTGGTGGCCATGTGTGAAATGTGGCTAGTACAACTGAGAAACTGAATTGCAAATTGTGTTTAATATAAATGTATTACATATTAATATACATATAAATAATCATTCGTAACTAGTGACCACAGTATTAGACAGCACATCTTTAAATATTTGAGAACTGAGCAGCCTGTTTGATAACCCTTACTTCACTGACCAGTCATTAAAATATACTATAGTTGTAATTAATATCTACTTTTAGTACGTTAATTGAGGAATGTGTTGTTTACTTCAGGTCTTTGTTTATATGTCATCTTCCCAATGAGGCCCTTCTGCTTGCACAGTTTATAATTTAGCACCCTCTTTCTCAGCCCATTGTATTCCCTTTCCCTGAGTAATTTTTTTTCTATAGCACTTATCACCGTCTAACATACTAGAAAGAAGGCATAGATTTTTCCCTCTTTGTATCCAGTCAGTGTTTCCAACACCTAGAACAGTAACTGATACTTTAGAGGTGCTCAGGACATTTTTTGTGGAATGAATAAATGAGGATTGTGGTTTCCCAATAATAATACCCCAATTCATTAAGCACTTATTTTGCATTCTATGGCAAACATTGAGTTGGATTAGCTATATAAAGTGCACCATGGCCACTGTTCTCTTCCGTAATAAAACATTTCTTGGAACCATTATTTGAAACAGAACACTGAATTAGTTGTCATTAGTTTGACTCTGCTGTAGAATTTCAGAACCTGAAGGGAGCTTGGCAATAATTTGATTCAGGTGCTTGATGTCACATAGTGGATTAAAGTTTGATAAATGTCATTTGTATCCTCTTCTCATTTCCCTTTTTCCCTCATCCACACAACCTGTGAATCTTTTTGCTCAATTTTTTTTCCACTTCTTCTCATCTCCATTCAGCTAGTTCTTTTTTCTTAATTAGGATTTTTTAAAATTAATTTATTTATTTATTTTTGGCTGCGTTGGGTCTTCGTTGCGGTGCATGGGCTTCTCATTGCCATGGCTTCTCTTGTTGCAGAGCACAGGCTTTAGGTGTGCAGGCTTCAGTAGTTGTGGTGTGTGGGCTCGGTAGTTGTTGCTCGCAGGCTCTAGAGCGCAGGCTCAGTAGTTGTGGTGCACGGGCTTAGTTGCTCCGCAGCATGTGGGATATTCCTGGACCAGGGCTCGAACCCGTGTGCCCTGCGTTGGCAGGAGGATTCTTAACCACTGAGCCACCAGGGAAGTACCCATTCAGCTAATTCTCATTTTCATCTGCGCCTACCTTTTCCACTGACTCTACTGTACTCTGAGGAACTACCTAATCCCTTAACCCAACCAGAGAGAAATGTTTCATCTTTCTTAACTGAAACTTTCCTGCTTACTATAATTTTTATAACTAACTCCTCAGTTCTAGAAACATCTCCTGACCACTAGGGCATCCTTAAGAATTTATTGTCTTCGAAACAAAAACTTTAAGAGAAAGCAAAAAGAATTTCTGTAGCTCCAATTTCCTAGCCTGAGGTCTCTTATTCCATGGATCTGAAAGCAGTCCTGCTGGCATAATTTCAGTTTCTTTCTCCCATAAACACAGTCCAACATACTGTAGGTTTGCAAACATATACATTACTTCATGCCTGCCATATGTATAGCCACTGTGATGTAAAGGCATAGCAGACCTCCCCATTTTTTCCTAAGGAATGGTGGTACTTAAATGTAAGCATTCGGTGGAGGGGAGGAGTCATTTATATGAAGAATCTAAGTGAGGTGAGAAGGATCCAAATATATTAAGCACTTTCAGTCATCAGACTATAATTTAGAGATTTCTCTTATTTGATCCTCACAAAAACTCTGAGTAATTATCTCAATCTCATATAAGTTAAGTAATTGTTCAGAGTCACCTAATCAGCAAATGGAAAAGCTGAAATTTTACATAGTTATGTATATGTAACTCCAAAGCCTCGAAAGCTTTCCTCTGTTGGTAAGCCATGCTTCCTTCTGGAAGTGGGGGTAGGCAGGGGACAAGAGTTACAGTATTTGATGTAGAATAGGTGGCGCGTGTGTTCATTTTTTGCCTCCAATGAGCCAGCCACAGAAAGAAACCAGTGTCGTTGGGAGTAAGAGGGATGAGTATCTGGTGGTACCAGTGGCTCCCCCTTAACTTTAATCTCTGTCTTTCAGCCTGTTCTTCCGGCTAGTTCACATGGAGTAGAAGTGCTTTCTGCTGAGGATCTTGAGCCTAGCAGTCGTGATTATATGAGGGTTTATGTAAACATTCACCTGACACATTTGTCTTCTTTGAAAGTTATTACGACTTGCAAAGCAGTAAATTCTCAAAAACCATCATAAGCATGCCATTTTTTCACAGAGAATTGAGAGTTTCACAGTAGTTCTCAAGATTGTTTGGAATGATAAACTAGTCTATGGTCTTGACATTTCTTCCACCCTTCGTCTGTGGCCTTTTTGCCTTAACTGTCTTTTGCTACCAGATTCTGTGAGCAAAGCTTAAAGTTGAGGAATGCTGTTTCTTCCCTTGTCCTCAAGGTTAATAAATACTTTTTGCATGTCCACCGTGCACTGAGTCCTGCCAGGCACTGAGGGCTTAAGTGTAGGCACGTCATGGTTCCTGCCCAGCAGAGAAGTCAGAAGATCATTGCAGTTTAGGGTGATACATCCGTCATGAGCAGCTCTTTACCTCTACAGTCTTATCTCTTGCTGCCCTTACCTTTTTCTCACCTCTGTTATTCCTTCTACGACTGACTCTCTCAGATTTTAGAAGTCACTTAATTCAAGATATTTTCTCTCATCTCCCAGGAGAAAGCTAGATGCCCCCAGCCCCATCAATATGTGTTTGTGTAGCACCTAGGTACTTATCATGCTCTATTGTTGATCCTACTTATTTGAACTGTAATCACCTTAAGGACAAAAACTATTCTTTTTAGTTCCAGAGCATTGCTGGGCACATAATCAGTGATCAGGAAATCTTTGTCTGAATTCTGCTTGAGTGACTAAGAAAAGACTCTTAATAGTGGAAGCAACATTTGAGCCAATTCTTAAAGGATGGGTAGGAGTTCCCTAGATGGATCTGGGAAAGAAATTCCAGGCCAAGGGAGTGGTTTGTACAAATAGATGAGACAATGAAGAGTTTACAAGTGACTAGCAAGGCTTTCTAATTTCCACATGGAATATGAGACAAAGGTTATTAATTGTAGGATTTTATCTCCTATTCAGAGCCAGCCAGACTAGATTAGAGTTAGATGGTGGAATAAAGAATAGAAAGCTGCTCCCACCCTCAATTATATATAAAGAAGTTGAAAATTAGTCTTTTACTTGAATATGTATCCGTGTGACCTGTTAATAATTTCTGTTGGTCAGCCTTTCCAAGAGGAAAGTGACCTTCTTCCCAACCTCTCACTAGAGCTCACCTCCTTGAGACATCTCAAACTTAAAGTGGTATGCTGAATTAAGCTGAGGGAGACGTAATTGAAATAGCGAAGAGTTTACTCTCCTAGGTAAGCCAATTTATGTAGGTACCTCAGCATAAAATTACATTTAAATGGAAGCATTATACTTTTGTGATTGATCTTGTAAACTGTTTATTGACAACATAAAGCATGTTCTCACGTTAGTGTCTGATGTGCTGGCCAATAAAAAGTTTTGGAATTGTAAGTGTCACTAAAGGTTTTGAATGTTCAGCAGTGTTTGTTTAGAAACAGTTCTTCGATAAAATGAGACTGCTTGGGGGCTTCAATTGCTATCTAAATCTAAGCTGTAACTTAGATTCCTTTGCATATTAAACTTTATAAGGCCTTTTTTGCTCTTTCCCTAAATAAAATAGGAAGAGATTCACAAATTTTAATCTGTTACTTGCCCCATTCCTTGAGGCAATAGCTGTGGAAGAAAAGTACTCTAAACAGAGAATATCTTATTAGGTGACACTTAAGAGAGAGTTGTCTACTTCTTATAAAGTTGAAGTGAGAGTTACCTTTGCATTTCTAAAATGTAATACATGGAAAACTAGAATGAACACAAGGCCTTATTGTTAAATTTTAAAGCCATTAGTAGGCCAATACTTTCCCCTCTCCCTGCTTGTCTGCTTTTGTCAGCACAAAGTAAATATTGATTGTTAAAATGAAACTGAAGCATGCTGATTAGGGAACATGTGTTGGTTTGGTCCATAGGTGACAGAATTAGAATCTCTGAGAGATTTGTCATTGTTGTAGAGTGTGGACTTCCCTGGGAAATGAATATATCTTTAGGAAATAAATATTTCCTTGGCCATTTATACAAGAGCCAAAGTGAGTCCTGGAGTTAGAATCAGGAGTCTTGGGTTTTAGTTCTGGCTCTGAGCAAAGCATTTAACCTCTTGAACCCTCAATTTCCTTCTTCCGTAAAGAATAGGAGATTGAGCCAAATGATCACTAAGAATTCTTTTTCTAATCTTTGAGTTTATTGCTGCTTTCAAATACCCAAGATCAGCAGTGAGCCAAGTCAAGTTGGACATTTAAATTTGGCAGGTGGTAAACAGCAGCCATATGAGGATCCTTAAATCTATCTGTTCTACTCTTGTATAACTGTCAACATGAACTAGATTCTGTAATACTGTTTCTGGGCTCTGTGTGTGTGTGTGTGTGTGTGTGTGTGTTTAATGTGCCTGGTTTGAACTAATTCATGATAATACACACATCTGGGCTGTTCCATCTGTTTAATGTTTCTGTGCACCAACCTGATTGTGTTCACACTTCCTCCTTGGCCTGCTTCTTCCAGTTTGCTCTCTGGATTCATGGTACAGAAATGTCATCCTCTTCCGTTTCTGACTAACCTCCTTGTAATGACTGGGTTTTCTGCCATGTACCATTGTCTGGCTGCCCCTGACCTGCCCTCTCCTTTTTTGACTTGTTTTTTTTTTTTTTTTTTTTTACTATAACAGCTGTGATAGGTATTGCTTGCATTTATTGAGAGCTTTCCATGTGCCAGGCACATTACAAAGTGCTTTATTTCTGTTCATGTCATTTAATGCCTTGTACTGGTAAGTATTGTTATGCCCACTTTACAAATGAGGAAACTGAGGCTCAGGGAGGTGAAATAACTTGCCTAGTGTTAACAGCTAGTAACAGATCTGGAATTAAAATTTTAGTCTGCCTCCAAAGTTCATCTTCTTAAACAATATGCTGTATTGTCTGCATGATGATGATAACTACAATATGCTGAGCACCTGCTAGGTGCTGGGCAATGCATTTGCCACCTTTTGCTTCCCCATTTTACAGTAGTGGGTGGTGCTCTTGCACATGATCTGCTTTTAGGCTTATAAATGTAAGGGCCAGCTTAGAAGGAATTTGACATTCTTAGATTGGCGCATTCTTTTAATGGAAAATTTCGCTGTTTTTTTCCTTTTATCCTTTCCTATTTTAATGGTCAATGTCATAATTTTTTTTACTATTACCAGTACTAGCAACTGAGTTTCGCCCAAGTGTACACTTTTTTTTTCTTACTGATGCCTTAGCATTGTCGTTTCCTATTCCTTACCTTTGCTACTTTTTTAATCAAAAGCAGATAATAGAGATAAGGTAATGGGGAAAGAGGAGCAGGTGCTAAGGAAAGGCAAAGGAAAAATCCAGATACTAGAAATCTTTCCGAAATCTCAGTTTGGAGAACAAAGTTTTAAACTAAAAGCTCAGTTTTAGGGGTAGCTGTCATTTGTTAATGGAATATTAGGGCTTTGACAAACACAGGATTTAACCTCAGTAGCCTTATTCTCATCTGATAATAGGGTAAGTAATATATTCTTCACAATGCCTGTTTATTTGTGGTGATAATTAAAGGACATAGTATAAAACTCCTTAATACAGTGCTCAGAATTGTTAGTTCCCCCTTTACCTTCAGATGTTAAATTCATCAAGCTATATATCCTTAATATTTATGTATATGACTGTATATAAATTAGTTATATCTGAATAAAAAAAATCAGCATGCAGGCTGGCCCTTCCATTGCTGCATGTGGTTAGCTGATACTGCCTGTGTATTATATGCAGCACGTAGGGCTACTCCCTATAGTTTTGTATTCCTCAAGATCATTATTGAACTTTAGCAGAAAGAGAAGTATTGCATAATACCTTAAAATATTCATTTCTAGTTTACTATTTTAGTAAGCAAAATTTTCAGAAATGTTTCTTTTTATTTTTAGAAAAGGTATATTTAATTCTAAAATATTGTTCCTAATGTTATTAATTCCCAATACACAGATCTTATTCTGCTCTGAGTATGCCACTCACAGGTACGAGATACAGTTTTAGAGCAAGCAGTGAAATGTCAGAATGGTCTGATTTTGAGATAAGCTTGTATCTAAAATGTACCTTTGAATGGACTTCTGCTCCCATCAGCTTGCTTACGCATAACCCTGATGTTTTTTGTGTGATTAAATTTACAAATTCTTTGGTAGACTCTTGAGCAGCCTCCCTTTCTTCGTGACTGTGAGTCTGGAAAGTTGTAACCCAGCTCAGTGTCAGAAAAAGTAGGTGTGGACTTTGAGGGCTGTGCCGCTCAGCAGCTAGAATGTGGTTGGCAGTCTCCTCCCCTTCCTGCACTTGAGCTCTTCACAGTGTGCACTCTGGAATGACAGGCATTCCTGTGTGAAGAGAGCCAGCGTGAAGACATATTTGTGAGAAACACCAGTGCCTTGTCCGGGATACAGGGAAACAGAAACTCCTGCGGATTAACTGACTTCCTGCCATTTCCTGATGTCTGGCGGTGACACTGAGAGAGGAGTGCATGTCCCCTCCTTACGTGGATTTATCGTTTAAGAAAAGTTCGCTTTGGTCGGGGACAATTTGTTGTTGTGAGACACATGAGACAACGTAATCATGGGGCAAGCTGACATCTCCAGACCGGTAAATCCAGATGGAGTTGGTGAGTAATAGAACGCAAAGAAACAAAATCTTGACAGAGGCAAGGCAGATCTGTAGGTGAAGTTGACTATTTTATAGGAATTTGAATATGAGGATTTTGATGTTTTTAACTTTGGGATGTTTATCACTTTGTGAAGAATAAATGAAAAATAAGTTAATTTTTCATTCAGTTATATTAATTTACCACTCATAGTTGTGTTTTACTGAATCCTTTTGGACTTTTGAAAGACAATATTGCTAGTAAACCATCTGTTAATTTCTTGCCCTTGCAGAACATAAGTGCTACAGGAACTCGTGTTTAGAAATCAATGGTGTTTTACTGCTCTTTTGCAGGACTTGGGCAGCTGATATATACGTGTGGTATAGCATTAGAATTGTTGACTTCTATAAACAGGACCTGTTTTGTTTTGTTTTGTTTTGTTGGCTGCAGCATGCGGGATCTTAGTTCCCCCGACCAGTTCCACCAGGCCCCCTGAAGTGAAGCACAGAGTCCTAACCACTGGACCACCAGGGAATTCCCGACAGGACCATTTTTGAGATTTGACTTAATTTTTTAGACTCAGTTATACATTTTCCAAATAAGTCTCAGGCTTTTTCCATTGTGCTGGTGTTTCTGTTTCTCATAAGGCAATACTTGGTATAAACATTGCTGAAGGCAGTGCTTTGCGTTTGAAGTGTTATTGTCTCAAAGATAGCTGGAGACCAGGCTGATAAGTGTAGCCAGAGTTTCAAAGCATGTAAGTGAAATGGAAGTCCACTGTCACTAAAAGACTCATTTTCCCAACCTTGTGGGGTTTTGTATAAAATGAAGATAGAAAGGTGGGAAAGATAGATTTAAGTGGATGCTCATTAAAGGCTTCCTAAATATAAACAAAGTGGGGAAAAGCCTGTGAATCATTCCTTGACATTATACTTTTTTTTTTTTTTTTTAAGATTCATACCTTCTTATACCTTCTCTTTGATTTATGAAGCAGCAGAAAACATGTTCAGTCCCAGGGTGCTTTTTTTTTTTCCCCCAGAAATGAAAAATGTTAGTGACTTTAAAGAAAACCATAAAGTGTGGGAACACAGGTAACACGCCCAAATGTGTCTCATGATTTAATGTAATTTCATTTCTAAAGGTATGTTTTCCCCTGAGAACTTTCCAGATGAAATTCCTACAAAGTACTTTTCATATTTTATTGAAACTGAAGCACATGGATCGCAAAGTGAGTCATTCAGCCACAGATTTTTAGGACTGAAATCAGAACTTGACTTACTTTACTTTGATCACCAGGGCTGGGTCCATATCAATTCAGTAGCTCAGTTGTTTTGTTTTGTTTTTATTCCCTTAATGAAATCGTTCTCATTGGGTTGGCCGAAAAATTCATACGATGTTAATGGAAAAACCCAAATGAACTTTTTGGCCAACCCAATGGCTAGAAAAGGGTATAGAGGAAAATATAAAGGACCCTCTGGGGCCTCTACTCAGCTTGAGATGAAATTAAAAACAGAGTTATATCCCACCCCACCCCTCTCTCTATGCCTACATTCCCTTATGATGGCATTTTGCTTGTTTGCTCCCAGAGGTAACCACTCTCCTGAATTTGGTAAATTCCCTTTTGGGCCACTAAATTCTCCTGTGGTTTCTACTACAAAGGTGGTTCTCTGTTAACAAGTCAGGATGTAAATCATGCTAGGCATTTATCTATGAGATGGAAATGAAAGGTCTTTGAAAAGCAAGAAATGGGTAAGCAGGTACAGCGTACTAATGAGTGGTAATATTTATGAAGAATGCCGATTTAATATCTATATACTAGACAAAAAATTTCATCTCAACAGATAAAGTTTCAAATTTTTTCTGCCTATTAAAAAAAAGTAGGGCTCATCATTCATCAATTTTTCCTTCTACCAATAATCCTAATAAAAGTCCTGTGAAGTGGGGAGTTCCCTGGTGGCCTAGTGGTTAGGATTCTGGGCTTCCACTGCCACATCACAGGTTCAATCCCTGGTCTGGGAACTGAGATCCCGCAAGCCGTGCAGCGCAGCCAAAAAAAAGATTTACTGAGATAAAACTTTCAAATAATACTTTGTAGTTCTCAATCAACATAAAAAGCTGTTTCTGTGTTCACTAGAATCCTTTACTATGTATCATATTAAAACAAACAGCTAAAAAAAAAAAACCAGCTGATTTAGCACATGTCCTTAAATTAGGCACAAGACCAAAGATATTTATTTATTTATTTAGCTGAGCCGGGTCTTAGTTGCGGCACACGGGATCTTTAGTTGCAGCATGCGAACCCTTAGTTGCAGCATGCATGTGGGATCAAGTTCCCTGACCAGGGATCGAACCCAGCCCCCTACATTGGGAGCATGGAGTCTTAGCCACTGGACCACCAGGGAAGTACCAAGAATTTTAGTGAATTCTACCCAACCATTTAAGCTGGAACTTTCCTTCTCTCTCTAACTTTCCATTCCCTCTCTCTAGCTCTTTTTTTATTTTCCCCATCATATACCTTCCACTCAATAATTAGCCTCTTTTTTCCCCACTTTTCCTTTGTATAAGAATATATTGCTTTAAAAGATGTCATATTGTAATACGGGAGTTCCCAATCCCCGGGCCGCATACCAATATCCCCTCATTCATATTACTGCCTGAACCATCCCCCACGCATCCCCCCATCCATGGAAAAGTTGTCTTCCACGAAACTGGTCCCTGGTGGCAAAAAGGTTGGGGACCACTGTTGTAATATTTCCTCTTTCCTTCATTCCTTTTCCATCAGTATTCAATTCATTTTACTCTGAAATTTGTTGTTATGTGTTCTCCCACATGAGAATAGGAGTGGTTTTGGGAAAGGTGCTTTAGAAATAATTTTGTTATTTGGAGGCAAAGTTAGTAAGGAGATTGCTGGATGAATAAATTTTCATATAGCTATAGAACAATATTAACATAGAAATAAATAATAGATGGATTAATTAAAAATAAACTTCTTCATGAGACTTGAAAGAAGAACATTTGGCATTATTTGGTCACCAGAATTATCAGAGACATTTCTCATACCTATCTAGATCTAAAAATAAATGCTTCTGAGAGAGAAGGAACAGGTATACTTTCTTCATGTAATCCAGGAATCAAGAGAAAGTGTTAGGGGTCTGTCATGTACTCCTTAAAGGATTTTCTGTTGAATACCAATCAAAAATTATTATTCCCTCTTTCTGCTTCAGTAGATTTTCTGAATGGCCTATTGTCACAACAGTATATTCCCTCTTTCTACCTGCAGGTTAATTTTGATAGGTTTAAAGTTTTTTTCCATGAGAGAATATATTTTCTGGCACCTCACCTTAAAACCTTTCTCTCAACTTAGAACTTTTATCAAAAAAGTATACATATCAAATTGCCAGAGTAAAGCAGCATCACTTCTTGACGTAGTTACGGTCAAAGATCTCTTTTCCCAGAGTTGGAACCTCAGACCTAATTGTACCTGCAGGTACAGAGAGAGACCTTCTCCCTGGCTATCTTCTTGAGTGCTTTGCCCAGTTCTATTTCCCAAAGGTCAGAACTATGCAGTATTTCCAAGGGAAGTTATGGGCCTGCTCTAGACAAAGCCTGCTTTGTTCATTAGTGGCAGGTTTTGCTTTCTGTAATTTTGTTGCAGTTTTCTAAAACAGTTTTTTAAATTCAATAATAATCCTCTTTCAGAAGGCAAAAATGAGTATAAGTACAATAGTGTAAGTACCATAAATTAGTGTTCTCCATTTACAGAATTCTAATGCTGTTAAAATGATTGTATAAAAGCAAGATCTGTTTCAAGCTGGATGGGCATAAAAGATAATTAAACAGACCCATTAGATTATAAAAGTAATTGGCCACAATATACTTAAGTCAACCCATTATGCCATATACCTTAAACTTAAAAAAAAAAAGATAATTGGTACCTCTTGATAATGGAGTATGTATCTCGTTGCACAAAGCTATGTATTTTTAAGTTTTGGACAATAACTGATTATTAAAAGTTTTGGGGGTAAAATGAGAGAATTTTATACACTTTAAATCTACACATTTTTTAAGACCCGACAAGGTATAAGAAATAGGTGTGGAACTAAGACGGTCCCAGTAATTTTGTTGCTTATTACTAAGCCTAGTGAAGGGGAGTGGGTAGTGAAGGCTATCTTGAAAACTAAGTTATCTGTCAACTACAATTGCCTGTGCCTTACCTTGCCTTCCAACGTGAATGACTAATTGGTTGTAAATCAGATTCTCAAATGAACTAGTTTTACCGTCTAACCCTGTTTTATCCCTTATCTCTAGCAAGTAATGTAGGTATAACATGTATCTGTAGCAAATAGTTTATCTGAAGATGAAAAGTGCTAAGTTATTTTTTAATAATACTATACATTTATTTTAAAATCACCTCAGAAATTCACCTGGAACAACTAAACTTGAACTAAAAAACATTGAATTAAATGTTGACCAGGAAAAAACTTAGGGTTGAAGAAAGAAACTGCTAGAACTCTGCATAATATGTGAAATAAGAAACAAGCCTCTGAAATGTGAGGTGCTAGCTACAACTTGGAGGAGGGAGTAAGTAGTTTAAACACCAGGGCATAGTTTCACGGTACTTCTCAAACTGGAAACTCCCAACTGTAATTAGTTATCTTCCTCTCCTAACTCCACCCCCTCCAAAAAACACCAAGACCTCCAACTCTGTGAATTGCTTTCCTAGTGGCCTGCGGCTGCATGACTTCCTTGGAACACACAATCCTAAAACTATAGCCAGCATTCTACACCCTGTTTTCTGGCAAACAAAGGGAAACAAGGAGGGAAAAGCCACCTTGTTTTGGTTCTCATTGGAAAACAGAATGGGACCATGAGGACGTTTTAAATTCCATACTGAGTTTAAATAGAAACAGTGGGGTATCCAAATGTGACTCCAAGCCTGTATTTCTTCTGTCAAATTGGAAATAGGGGCTTCCCTGGTGGCTCAGTGGTTAAGAATCAGCCTGCCAGTGCAGGGGACACGGGTTTGAGCCCTGGTCCATGAAGATCCCACATGCCACGGAGCAAGGCCGTTCACCACAACTACTGAGCCTGCACTCTAGAGCCCGCAAGCCACAACTACTGAGCCTGCATGCCACAACTACTGAAGCCGCGTGCCTAGAGCCTGTACTCTGCAACAAGAGAAGCCACCGCAAGGAGAAGCCCGCGGACGGCAATGAAGAGTGGCCCCCGCTTGCCGCAACTAGAGAAAGCACGTGCGCAGCAACAAAGACCCAGTGCAGCCAAAAATAAATTAATTAATTTTTAAAAATTGGAAATGGGAGGGAGATGGTCATAAAATCAGAATTGCTGAGAACAAATATTTGGTTGATGTGCAGGTTTGCTTATGAACAGTTTCAAATTCACCTCCCTAAGCCCTTATTTATGAGTACAGAAACAATATTTGAGGTGTAATTGTATCATTAAGAATAAAAAAGATCGGGACTTCCCTGATGGCGCAGTGGTTGAGAGTCTGCCTGCCGATGCAGGGGACACGGGTTCGTGCCCCGGACCGGGAAGATCTCACATGCCGCAGAGTGGCTGGGCCTGTGAGCCATGGCCGCTGAGCCTGTGCGTCCGGAGCCTGTGCTCCGCAACGGGAGAGGCCACAACAGTGAGAGGCCCGCGTACCACCAAAATAAAATAAAATAAAAAAGATGGTTTCTCAATACCTGAGTATACTTTTTCTTGTATAATTTATTCATCCATCAGTTTCTCTTTCTTTCTATTGCAGTTTTCTAAGTGATGCAATTGAATTTTCTTAAAGTCAGACAAAAATTCACAGTAGGAAGCCTGAATAGTTTCAGTGGATCCAAGAATGCTACGGAGATTAGTGGCTTCAATTAGATCTAATCAGCCACTGCTCTCAAGAATTTATGCATACTTTAAAACCCTTTATTCCACAGCTGAAAAGTTTACACCTGGTGAATTTAGATTACCGTTAAATTTGGTCTCTAGCTCCTTTAGCACAAGATTGTACTCATGGTGAACAAGGGTGGTATTCTTAAAAGAATGTAGGACTAGAAACTGTTGTTTGGGTGATCCAAACCTACTTACTTTAACATGTGTCACTACTCCAAGAAAATGTCCTTGAATGGTTTAATTTGCTTAATACTTCAGACTATGATTTTTATGTAGGAAATAATTCTTTTTTTTTTTTTTTGGCTACATTGGGTCTTTGTTGCTGAGCGCAGGCTTTCTCTAGTTGTGGCGAGCGAGGGCTACTCTTCGTTGCAGTGCGTGGGTTTCTCGCTGCAGTGGCTTGTCTTGTTGTGGAGCACGGGCTCTAAGCACGTGGGCTTCAGTAGTTGTGGCACGTGGGCTCAGTAGCTGTGCCTCGCGGGCTCTAGAGCGCAAGCTCAGTAGTTGTGGCACACGAGCTTAGTCGCTCCGCAGCATGTGAGATCTTCCTGGACCAGGGCTCGAACCCGTGTCCCCTGCATTGGCAGGTGGATTCTTAACCACTGTGCCACCAGAGAAGCCCGGAAATAATTCATTTTTATAGGAACCTAATGTTTAGAAAGAATTGCTTTCTTTTATGTACTTATATATATGCTGGACTTTATAAACTGTTATGATTTGAAAGCTCCCACTTTCAAAGTAAATTTGTTTTTATTCCAATTATAAAAGCCATACATGTTCACTGTAAAATAAAAAAACACACACACACAAAATAAAAGAAGCTAGAAGAAGCACAGATATCCTGTAGTCCTATCATCAAATTATATTTACATTTTCATTTAGTTCTTTGCATTCTCCTTTTTTTTTTGAATTTTTGAATTTTATTTTTTTTTATACAGAAGGTTCTTATTAGTTATCTATTTTATACATATTAGTGTATATATGTCAATTCCGATTTCCCAATTCATCCCACCACCAACACTGCTCCCCCCTGCCCGCCACTTTACCCCCTTGGTGTCCATACGTTTGTTCTCTACAGCTGTATCTCTTTTTTTGCCCTGGAAACCGGTTCAACTGTACCATTTTTCTAGGTTCCACATATATGCGTTAATATATGATATTTGTTTTTCTGACTTACTTTACTCTATATGACAGTCTCTAGATCCATCCACGTCTCTACAAATGCCCCAGTTTCGTCCCTGTCTGAGTAATATTCCATTGTATATATGTACCACATCTTCTTTATCCATTCATCTGTCGATGGGCATTTAGGTTGCTTCCATGACTTGGCTGTTGTAAATAGTGCTGCAATGAACATTGGAGTGCATGTGTCTTTTTGAATTATGGTTTTCTCAGGGTATATGCCCAGTAGTGGGATTGCTGGGTCATAAGGTAATTCTATTTTTAGTTTTTTAAGGAACTTCCATACTGTTCTCCATAGTGGCTGTATCAATTTACATTCCCACCAACAGTGCAAGAGGGTTCCCTTTTCTCCACACCCTCTCCAGCATTTATTGTTTCTAGATTTTCTTATGATGCCCATTCTAACTGGTGTGAGGTGATACCTCATTGTAGTTTTGATTTGCAGTTCTCTAATAATTAGTGATGTTGAGCAGCTTTTCATGTGCTTCTTGGCCATCTGTATGTCATCTTTGGAGAAATGTCTATTTAGGTCTGCTCATTTTTCGATTGGGTTGTTTGTTTTGTTAATATCGAGCTGCATGAGCTGTTTATATATTTTGGAGATTAATCCTTTGTCCGTTGATTCGTTTGCAAATATTTTCTCCCATTCTGAGGGTTGTCTTTTCGTCTTGTTTGTAGTTTCCTTTGCTTTGCAAAAGATTTTAAGTTTCATTAGGTCCCATTTGTTTATTTTTGTTTCTATTTCCATAACTCTAGGAGGTGGATCAAAAAAGATCTTGCTGTGACTTATGTCAAAAAGTGTTCTTCCTATGTTTTCCTGTAAGAGTTTTATAATGTCCAGTCTTACGTTTAGTTCTCTAACCCATTTTGAGCTTATTTTTGTGTATGGTGTTAAGGAGTGTTCTAATATCATTCTTCTACATGTAGCTGTCCAGTTTTCCCAGCGCCACTTATTGAAGAGATTGTCTTCTCTCCATTGTATATCCTTGCCTCCTTTGTCGTAGATTAGTTGACCATAGGTGCATGGGTTTATCTCTGGGCTTTCTGTCCTGTTCCATTGATGTATATTTCTGTTTTTGTGCCAGTACCATATTGTCTTGATTATTGTAGCTTTGTAGTATAGTCTGAAGTCAGGGAGTCTGATTCCTCCAGCTCCGTTTTTTTCCCTCAAGGCTGCTTGGGCTATTGGGGGTCTTTTGTGTCTCCATACAGATTTTAAGATTTTTTGTTCTAGTTCTGTAAAACATGCCACTGGTAATTTGATAGGGATTGCATTGAATCTGTAGATTGCTTTGGGTAGTATAGTCATTTTCACAATATTGATTCTTCCAATCCAAGAACATGGTATATCTCTCCATCTGTTTGTGTCATCTTTTTTTTTTTTTTTCTTTTTTTGCGGTACGCGGGCCTCTCACTGTTGTGGCCTCTCCCATTGCAGAGCACAGGCTCCAGACGCGCAGGCTCAGTGGCCATGGCTCACGGGCCCAGCCGCTCTGCAGCATGTGGGATCCTCCCAGACCGGGACACAAACCCATGTCCCCTGCATCAGCAGGTGGACTCTCAACCACTGCGCCACCAGGGAAGCCCCTGTTTATGTCATCTTCGATTTCTTTCATCAGTGTCTTATAGTTTTCTGAGTGCAGGTCTTTTACCTCCTTAGGTAGGTTTATTCCTAGATATTTTATTCTTTTTGTTGCAATGGTGAATGGGATTGTTTCCTTAATTTCTCTTTCTGATCTTTCGTTGTTAGTGTATAGGAATGCAAGAAATTTCTGTGCATTAATTTTGTATCCTGCAACTTTACCAAATTCATTGATTAGCTCTAGTAGCTTTCTGGTGGCATCTTTAGGATTCTCTATGTATAGTATCATGTCATCTGCAAACAGTGACAGTTTGACTTCTTCTTTTCCAATTTGTATTCCTTTTATTTCTTTTTCTTCTCTGATTGCTGTGGCTAGGACTTCCGAAACTGTGTTGAATAATAGTGACGAGAGTGGACACCCTTGTCTTGTTCCTGGTCTTAGAGGAAATGCTTTCAGTTTTTCACCATGGCGAATGATGTTTGCTGTGGGTATGTCATATATGGCCTTTATTATGTTGAGGTAGGTTCCCTCTGTGCCCACTCTCTGGAGAGTTCTTATCATAAATGGGTGTTGAATTTTGTCAAAAACTTTTTCTGCATCTATTGAGATGATCATATGTTATTTCTTCTTCAATTTGTTAATATGGTATATCACATTGATTGATTTGAGTATATTGAAGAATCCTTGCATCCCTGGGATAAATCCCACTTGATCATGGTGTATGATCCTTTTAATGTGTTTTTGGATTCTGTTTTCTAGTATTTTGTTGAGGATTTTTGCATCTATATTCATCAGTGATATTGGTCTGTAATTTTCTTTTTTTGTAGTATCTTTGTCTGGTTTTGGTATCAGGGTGATGGTGGCCTCATAGAATGAATTTGGGAGTGTTCTTTCCTCTGCAATTTTTTAGAAGACTTTGAGAAGAATGGGTGTTAACTCTTCTCTAAATGTTTGATAGAATTCAGCTGTGAAGCCATCGGTCCTGGACTTTTGTTTGTTGGAAGATTTTTAATCACAGTTTCAATTTCATTACTTGTGATTGGTCTGTTCATATTTTCTATTTCTTCCTTGGATCAGTCTTGGAAGGTTATACCTTTCTAAGAATTTGTCCATTTCTTCCAGGTTGTCCGTTTTATTGGCATAGATCTGCTTGTAGTAGTCTCTTAGGATGCTTTGTATTTCTGAAGTGTCCCTCGTAACTTCTCCTTTTTCATTTCTAATTTTATTGATTTGAGTCCTCTCCCTGTTTTTCTTGTTGAGTCTGGCTAAAGGTTTATCAATTTTGTTTATCTTCTCAACGAACCAGCTTTTAGTTTTATTCACTTTGCTATATTGTTTTCTTTGTTTCTATTTCATTTATTTCTGCTCTGATCTTTATGATTTCTTTCCTTCTCCTAACTTTGGGTTTTGTTTGTTCTTCTATCTCTAGTTCCTTTAGGTGTAAGGTTAGATTGTTTATTTGAGAGTTGCCTTGTTTCTTGAGGTAGGCTTGTATTGCTATAAACTTCCCTCTTAGAACTGCTTTTGCTGCATCCCATTGGTTTTGGATCGTCGTGTTTTTGTTGTAATTTGTCTCTAGATATTTTTTGATTTCTTCAGTGATCTCTTGGTTATCTAGTAACATATTGTTTAGCCTCCATGTGTTTACGTTTTTCTCCCTGTAATTGATTTCTGGTCTCATAGCATTGTGGTCAGAAAAGATGCTTGATATGATTTCAGTTTTCTTAAATTTACCAAGACTTGATTCGTGACCCAAGATGTGCTCTGTCCTGGAGAATATTCTGTGTGCACTTGAGAAGAAAATGTAATCTGCTGTTTTTGGATGGAATGTCCTATAAATATCAATTAAATCTATCTGGTCTATGGTGTCATTTAAAACTTGTGTTTCCTTATTAATTTTCTGTCGGATGATCTGTCCATTGGTGTAAGTGAAGTGTTAAAGTCCCCCACTATTATTGTGTTACTGTCGTTTTCTTCATTTCTAGCTGTTAGCAGTTGCCTTGTGTATTGAGGTGCTCCTATGTTGGGTGCATATATATTTATAATTATCATATCTTCTTCTTGGATTGATCCCATGATCATTATGTTGTGTCCTTCCTTGTCTCCTGTAACATTCTTTATTTTAGAGTCTATTTTATCTGATATGAGTATTGTTACTCCAGCTTTCTTTTGATTTCCATTTGCATGGAATATCTTTTTCATCCCCTCACTTTCAGTCTGAATGTGTCCCAAGGTCTGAAGTGCGTCTCTTGTAGACAGCATATAGATGGGTCTTGTTTTTGTATCCATTCAGCGAGCCTGTGTCTTTTGGTTGGAGCATTTAGTCCATTCATGTTTAAGGTAATTATCAATATGTATGTTCCTATTACCATTTTCTTAATGTTATGGGTTTCTTTTTGTAGGTCCTTTTCTTCTCTTGTGTTTCCCACTTAGAGAAGTTCCTTTAGCATTTGTTGTAGAGCTGGTTTGGTGGTGCTGAATTCTCTTAGCTTTTGCTTGTCTGTAAAACTTTTGATTTCTCTGTCGATTCTGAATGATATCCTTGCCGGGTAGAGTAATCTTGGTTGTAGGTTCTTAACTTTCATTGCCTTAAATATATCATATCACTGTCTTCTGGCTTATAGAGTTTCTGCTGAGAAATCAGCTGTTAACCTTATGGGAGTTCCCTTGTATGTTGTCATTTTTCCCTTGCTGCTTTTAATAATTTTTCTTTGGCTTTAATTTTTGTCAATTTGATTACTATGTGTCTTGGCATGTTTCTCCTTGGGTTTAACGTGCCTGGGACTCTCTGCGCTTCCTGGACTTGGGTGGCTGTTTCCTTTCCCATTTTAGGGAAATTTTCAGCCATAATCTCTTCACATATTTTCTCGGGTCCTTTCTCTCATCTCCTTCTGGGACACCTATAATGCGAATGTTGTTATGTTTAATATTGTCCCAGAGGTCTCTTATCTCTTAGGCTGTCTTCATTTCTTTTCATTCTTTTTTCTTTATTCTGTTCCACAGCAGTGAACTCCACCATTCTGTCTTCCAGGTCACTTATTCTTCTGCCTCAGTTATTCTGCTATTGATTCCTTCTAGTGTATTTTTCATTTCAGTTATTGTATTATTCATCTCTGTTTGTTTGTTCTTTAATTCTTCTAGGTCTTTGTTAAACATTTCTTGCATCTTCTTGATCTTTGCCTCCATTCTTTATCCGAGGTCCTGGATCATCTTCACTATCATTATTCTGAATTCTTTTTCTGGAAAGTTGCCTATCTCCACTTCATTTAGTTGTTTTTCTGGGGTTTTATGTTGTTTTGTCATCTGGTACAAAGTCTTCTGCCTTTTCATTTTGTCTAACTTTCTGTGAATATCCCATTCTCCTTTTTAATGTATATTATAGTTTAGGTAATGCAGTGCATGTAACTTCCTACTGTATTTTTTTTTTTTTTTTTTTTTGCATTACGCGGGCCTCTCACTGTTGTGGCCTCTCCCATTGCAGAGCACAGGCTCCGGACGCACAGGCTCAGCGGCCATGGCTCACAGGCCCAGCCGCTCCACGGCATGTGGGATCTTCCCAGACCGGGGCACGAACCCGTGTCCCCTGCATCGGCAGGTGCACTCTCAACCACTGCACCACCAGGGAAGCCCCCTACTCTATTTTTAACCTGTATTTGAAAAAATATGTTCATGGCCCTGGCCCCTATTCTAGTTCTAAATAATACCTAGTTAGGGACTTCCCTGGTGACCAGTGTTTAAGAATCTTCATTCTAATGCAAGGGACATGGGTTCAGTCCCTGGTTGGGGAACAAAGATCCCACATGCCACAGGGCAACTAAGCCCGCACGCTGTAGAGCCCCCATGCCACAACTAGAGATAGCCCCCGCGCCGCAACAAAAGATCTCACATGCCGCAGCAAAGATCCCACGTGCCACAACTAAGACCCAACGTAGCCATATGAATAAATAAATAAATGTTTTTTAAAAAAGTAATAGGGACTTCCCTGGCGGTCCAGTGGTTGAGACTTTGCCTTTCAATGCATGGGGTACGTGTCCCATCCCTGGTCAGGGAGCTAAGATCCCACATGCCTCATGGCCAAAAAATGAAAACATAAAACAGAAGCCATATTGTAACAAATTCAATAAAGACTTCAAAAATGGTCCACATCAAAAAATAAATAAATAGAGACTTCCCTGGTGGTGCAGTGGTTAAGAATCCGCCTGCCAATGCAGGGGATACGGGTTCAATCCCTGGTCCGGGAAGATCCCACATGCCACGGAGCAACTAAGCCCGTGTGCCACAGCTACTGAAGTGACCTGCATGCTGCAACTACTGAGCCCACATGCTGCAACAACTGAAGCCCAAGTGCTTAGAGCCCATGCTCCACAACAAGAGAAGCCACCACAATGAGAAGCCCATGCACCGCAACGAAGAGTAGCCCCCACTTGCTGTAACTAGAGAAAGCCCGCACATAGCAACGAAGACCCAGCGCAGCCAAAAATAAAGAAGGGAAGAAGGGAAGAAAGGAAGGAAGGAAGGGAGAGAGGGAGAGAGGCAGGAAGGAAGGATGGAAGGAAGGGAGGGAGGGAGGGAGGGAGAAAGAAAGAGAATTAGGTTACGTGCAGAGAATGTCTGCCTGTCTCTTTTAACATGCAAAAGTTTTCCAGATAGTAATCTGGAATTGCATTTAACAAGCTGACTAATCATAAGAATTGCCTGAGAAATTTTTTAAAAACAGATTTTTAGGTCCCAGCTCCTGGAGATTCTGTGTTTTGAAAAGGCAACTGGGCTGATTCCAAGTATTTGGAACAGATTTGGGTGTCACGGAAATAATGTTCTGTTTGTCATGAAAGTGAGGAGGGGAGAAGGGGAAGGAAAGGAGAATGTGAGAATATAAGAATATGAATGAATGAATTTGGGATGATAACTGGGTCAGGACTTGGTGTGGCTGAACCTCACTGCCTGATGCAAGAGGCATACCAGTTTCTAAAAGCTTTATGGACATGAAGATTAAACACATTTTCATAAAGCGTCAAAGAAAAAAAGTACTGCTCTCTTTGCTTTTTGTTTTCAGTGCCTTGATGGCAGATGCATTCATTTTTATCGTAAGCTGTTGGTATTTTCCACACACACTGTGACTTAATAGAAACTGAACTTATTTTGAGTTCGTATGCTAGCAGGCGTAAATATGTTTGAAAGGATATCATGATTTTCTTGTTTTGAATGTATAAGAGAAAGGACAGATAAATTTGTTGTTCAATATAATGAAGAACTAAAAGGGTTGAACTAAATCCTACTTTAGAAGGTCATTAGATATCCAAGAAGATAGTGGAAGCAGGCTAGATTGGATATATTTCATTTTAAGACTTTACAGACAGGAACTTTTCTGTGAATATGTTACCACCTAACATTCCTAAAGTTTTTGGCTATTTTTCTTTGTAAAAGCGTCACATAGCGCTAATAACCTTTACTTTCATACTGTTAGTTTGGGGTTTTGTTTGTTTTGGTTTGGGTTTTGTTTTTTTATATTATCTTCCCTATTACTTTTAACCAAACAGGCTTTTTCCTGTGTGTCTTTTGGAACTCAGTGAATTTCACTCAGTGGGTGGGTTAGCAAGAGATTTAAAGTTTCAGTCCTTCCTTGTCTCTGTAAGGAAGGCTACTCTTTGAGAATGAACAACTTATGATACTTATCTCCATTTCTGAAAGTGTTATCATTAACATATGTTAAATATCAATGTTATGATATCATGAATGCTCTGAAATGTGTCCAGGTCTCATTGACATTCCACAATTGGTAGAATACTGTCTTAGTTAAAGCACTCACTCTTAAAAACAGTACCATGTGTTCACCCTAGTGCCACTCTTGGTGGTCCATCCTGGGGTACCATTGAGGGGAAATTGTTAGGATAGGAGTTATTCTACGTCTCTAGCAACTAAACTTTAAAAAATATGATCCAATGTTATAACCATGTTCTATTGCATTTCATGTAAAGAATTAAAGTAGTTGAGACCCAAGATGCCCTCAAGTAAAGAAAA
Organism: Grampus griseus; assembly: GCF_964374135.1. Classification (NCBI taxonomy): domain Eukaryota; kingdom Metazoa; phylum Chordata; class Mammalia; order Artiodactyla; family Delphinidae; genus Grampus; species Grampus griseus. Next base: position 161,211,199 of record NC_139017.1, on the reverse strand, counting down.
GAGTCACTGTCCTCTGTCATCTTCATCTGTTGCACTTCAGGAACAGACCCCTGTTTTGCCTATGTCATCTTAGGCATAGCAAAGTAATGCATCAGCAGCCATTGCTGCAGTCGCTCTGATAATTACTGTTGTGTAAATCTTACCTTTATCAATGGACTTCCCTAGACTCAGCATCTATGAACTGAAAAAAGATTGAATTTTTCAAGTGTTTCTTTAAAAAAAATTAATGCTTGTTGATTGTGTATTTTCTCTTATGAAAAAATATCGAATTAAGAGGGTTTTTTTAAGAGTATATATTATGCCCCTTTGTCCCCCCCCACCTCCAAATGCATTACTTGCTTCAAATGTGAAATTGTTTACAATAAACATGTTAACTTATTACATGTGATTATACAGTATGTGGTCCTTGATGTATTTCTATAAAGTAAAGGTCCCAATTTAATTCCAGGATTGTTATTCCACATGACTCTTTTTTTTCTTCTCCTCTAGACTTCTCCAAAGAACGCTGGGACAGTAGGTGGAGTGCAAAGTTGTATTGTGTTGCCTTCCTGCTTTTTTTGTTGCCTTCCTGCTTTTTTTTATTATTCTTGGCCCAGTCTTGGCTGCTCCTTTCTCTGCCACTAAAGCTCACTCACTAAACCCTGCATGTGTGGTCATTATGAGGGACTCATGGCCTTTCATTTCGATCCTGCACATTTATCATGTCAGTTATGTTTCTTGTCAAATCTTTAGAATCAGGATTGTCCCTAAAGCAATATTGTAATAAGCAAACTGAAATCTCATCTCTACTTTCAAAAAAGTTTTCCTTTATTTTGAAGCACTAATACCCCTGCCTCACCCCGCCCCCCAAGCCCCTTCCAATACTCCAAAACTACCTAAGGTCTTTTTTGCAAAGGGAGAAAATAATTTGATAACATATACAAGTAAGGTGTTAATACTTAAGTGTTACCCCCCTCCCTGAACTATTTATATCCTGAAAAAGGAGGGCAAGGGAGGGCAGTGTTTAACAGAGAATAATGACTCACTCACTGATGGTAGAATTCTCTGCTTCAATGACACAAGAGATAGTGGTGTTAGCTGAGACAGGCCTTCCCCCATGCCAAGAGGATGAGCATAGCAACAGCAATAGCCTACATTGGGGCAAGATCTCATGCACATTGGGAAGATATCCACATTTGTGCGTGTGTGTGCCTTTAAGAGACTTGAGCTAGTTATGATCATCTCATTGAATTTTTGTCCTAAAATGATGTCAGCTCCGTTTGGTTCCTTTTCCTCCTTAGTAATTTATCTGTTATGGATTTTGATGTTTGGTGTCCATGTGATGTCAAGGAGTCTGTCTGCATGATTATTTTATCATTGCTCTGATCCTTTCCAACTACCACAGGAAGAGAGGGGAAGGGACGTTTTCAAGATTGTGCTGAAATAATAAATTGGCTGTTCTCTTCCCTTTCTCCCTCTCACCATGCAACAGAAGAAGCAGGTCAGCCCACTGCAGACCCAGGCATGGTCATGGACAGTGTGGAAGCAGGAGACACAACACCTCCTACCAAAAGGAAGAGCAAGTTCTCAGGGTTTGGCAAGATCTTCAAGCCCTGGAAATGGCGGAAAAAAAAAAGCGATAAATTCAAAGAGACATCAGAAGGTGAGATGTTAAGATTTAAATATATGTTCTGAGTTAGAGAATTCCCCATTGAAGGTACCTAACTTTTTCATTCTCTTCCCAAGTTTCTATAACCCCCTGTTTGAAAAGGGAATTGAATCTTTTAATTAAAAAAACAAGTGGTCACTCACTAAGCCATATATGCTATATCCTCATTCCTAGGTTGGTATTTTGATAGGGTTCATGTTTATCAATTGAGTGGTGAATGGAGCTCCTGAACTACAGCAGATATAAGATGCTTCTTTTTTTCTATTCTGGCCACTTCCTCCCAGAAGTTCATCCATAAGTATCTTACTATTGCAATTTCCATTAAAAAAGGAGGGAATTCTCTGGCGGTCCAGTGGGTTAGGACTCCTCGCTCTCATTGCCAAGGGCCCGGGTGGCGGGCCAAAAATTTAAAAAAAGGAAAAGCTAAACTTATGAAAGGATAATTCTTTTTGGAAATGATATTTTCCCAATAGTACAGGTTGTGAATGAAATTAAGTTTTTAAATTCAAAGTTAGTTTTTGTGTTCTTTTCTTTCCTAAGAATAGAAAATTGAATCACTTTATTCTTTTACCTAAGGAGGTGAATTTTATCTGCCACATTTCTGAGTGTTTTTTTCCAATTTAATGTTAGTTTTAGAGCGAAAAATATCTATGCGAAAACCGAGAGAAGAGCTGGTTAAAAGAGGGGTTCTGTTGGAAGACGCTGAGCAGGGTGAGTTTGCAAATAGCATATGCCTGTCTCTGTACACTTGGTCTTTGGTTCTGCTAAGTATTTGAATTTTCTTTCTTTATTATTGCTGTTGTTGAGAGGGAAGGGGACTTAAAAAAACTGTTCATGCATCTAGAATATATATTTTTCTAACTTCTGTTAGAAAAGAAAAAGGCAATGCGGTAGAAAAGTCTGCAAAAGCACTGAACAGACAGTTCACTGAAGAGTACATACAAATGCCCAATAAACAAAAAGGTGGGTTTTTTACTTCATTAGTAATTAAGGGATACAAATTAAAACCAAAGTAAAATAGCTCTACGTATAAACTAGAAAACCTAAAATTAATCAGATGACCAACAACAAGAGTTGATGAGGGTATGAAATAAGTGGAATTCACATACACCTATTGATGCAAGTGTTAAAGTGGAAGAATCACCTTGAAAAACAGTTTAGCATAATCTATGAAAGCTGGAGATATGTAAACCTATGTGCAGTCTTTGGTATATACGCAACAAAAATATGTATACGTGTGTATCAGGAGATATGTATAAATATGCTCATAGCAGCAATATTTATTAACAGTAGAGCAAAATTGGAAACAACCCAAATGTCCATCAATAGTAAAATATATACATAATTTGTGACACATTGATAAAATGAAATATTATATAGCAATGCAAACAAACTATACCTACATGCTTTAATATGAATGTCATAAGTAATACTGAGCAATTGAAGTCAGTGATGAAAGAATATATATTGTATCATTTCTGTAAGTGTGAAGAAAAAACAGTGTTAGGAAAAAAAAAAGAGTTTAGTGAGCTGTATTAAGGAGAAAACTGGCCACCTCACAAAGAAAAGCCTAATGGCAGCAATGACTCTTACAAGATAGGAAATAATTAAAAGTTAAATGTGAGTTGAGACTGAACTGAGGAATAAAAAGTTCTTCTTGCCCTTTTACTAATTTTTGCTTACAAATTCACTCCAAACATGCTTTTAAAAGATACTTTCTCCCAGTAAATGATCTAAAAAAGTGATTGTATAGAAAAGTGGGTTGATTCTCCTGATTATCAAAAGAAAATGGAAACTAACTTTTTGGACTAAAGCTCAGGGGGTTTTAATGAATGAACTGTTGAAATAAATGCCTTCAAAACAGAAAAAAAAAGAAAAAGGAAAAACTGTTTGGAGATGCATGCTTATGTGGTTAAACTATAATAACACAAAGCAAGGATTATCATAAGAGTTAGGAGAGTGATTGATTGCTTTGTGGGGGAAGGAAAGGATGTTACTAGGGAGAGAGAGAGGCTTCAGAGAGCTCTGAAAACATTTTATTTCCTAATGTCCATGATGATCACACAAGGTTTTCCTTGTAATATGTCTTTGAAATTTACATTTCTATTTTGTACATTTTTCTCTACTGGCATTAAACTTGACAATGAAAAATACTAAATAATGATAAGATATTTCTATGGAATTCAGTGGCATACCATCTATATTTGATTTATTTTAAGAAGGCATTTTTTGTATAATTTTTAAAGATTACTTTCCATTTACAGTTATTACAAAATATTGGCTATATTCCCCGTGTTGTACAATACATCCTTGAGCCTGTCTTACACTCAGTAGTTTGTACCTCCCACTTCCCCACCCCTTTATTGCATATAATTGGGCATATATATTTTTTTTTTGTGGGAATGAAAATATCTAATGAAGAAAAAAATATTAAAACATAAATGAGAATAATTGATTTTTTTGTTTAAGGAATCTCAGCTTAGGGGGTAAACATAAGGGGTAAACCCCTTCCAATAATTGCTGCCTAATTTTCTGTATTAAAGTCCATTTTCTTGCTGAGGAATAAAAAAAGCTTCCTTCACCCTTCCTTCCAAGTACCTACCTTATCTGGTTGTGGTCTTTAACTCTGGAATTGCAGTTGAGTGGTTGGTGAAGGATCCTTGGGACAACCATTCTCTGTCTCTTTGTACATCCTCAGCTTTGTGCCAGCTGCAGTACTGTGTCATTTCCTTTTTATTTTTTAAATACCAAATTTGTCTCCAGGCCCATATTGCTGCCCTAATATTTCTTGTTTGTCTGTCATAAAGATCATGTTTTGGTATTTCAACACTCACTGCTGGTTTAATAATGTCAGGACTTTCTCTAATGTATGACTTTTATGAAGCAGCTGATCAGACGAGTAAGGCTGTAGTACATTGGTTGCATTTCATTTCTCTTCATTAGAATTACTTAGCATGAGACAAAATATGAAAGCCACGTTTTTGTTTGTTTGTTTGTTTGTTTTTTGTGGTATGGGGGCCTCTCACTGTTGTGGCTTCTCCCGTTGCGGAGCACAGGCTCCGGACACGCAGGCTCAGCGGCCACGGCTCATGGGCCCAGCCTCTCCGCGGCATGTGGGATCTTCCCAGACCGGGGCACGAACCCGTGTCCCCTGCATTGGCAGGCGGACTCTCAACCACTGCGCCACCAGGGAAACCCTGAAAGCCAAATTTTAAAAATATATCCTTTGGTTGGTGGAAGAAAGGAACCAAACCGAAGAAATACTATACTCTTTAGGTTTTGAACCATTTGAATATATTGCTTGTTTGCAAAATTTAATTAAATTATGTATTTATTGTCTCAACTATATAAAAGCTTAAGTAGAAAAAACAAGCTTGAAGGAAAAATACTAAAATATTATTAGCATTGGTTATTTCTGGATGTTGGAATAGGAATGTAGGGGATTTTTTTTCTTTCTATTTTTCTAAATTTTCTAAATTTTCATGAGTGTATTTGTTTTTTTACAGTAGGACACAAAAACTTCTAGGTATTTAGGTGGGTAACTACAGTTATAATGCCTCTGTTGCAACGTCTTTGGCCATTGTTTTTTGATAATAGCCGTTCCTCACCCTATGCCCTTTCCTACCTCTCACCTTTCTTGCTCACTCACCAAACCCCATACATTACTTCTTTCTTGTTTTTCACCTTCATTCAGTCTTTTTTGCCATATGCTTCCTATTGGCTCTTGATCCAAGTTGTTTACAGCTTAGAAGCAAGCTCAGAGGTCCAATTGCTAAGTGAATTGTAGCCATTGGACAAGATGTCCCTCTGCCAACCAGAGAACTGACCTAAACTGTACTCTGTAAGAAGAAACTAAGAGGACTTCCCTGGCGGCACAGTGGTTGAGAATCCGCCTACCAATGCAGGGGACATGGTTTCGATCCCTGGCCCGGAAAGATCCTACATGCTGCGGAGCCCCTAAGCCCTTGAGCCACAACTACTGAGCCTGCACTCTAGAGCCCGCAAGCCAAGAGTACTGAGCCTGCGTGCCACAACTACTGAAGCCCGCACGCCTAGAGCCCATGCTCCACAACAAGAGAAGCCACCGCAATGAGAAGCCCACGCACCGCAACGAAGAGTAGCGCCCGCTAGCCGCAACTAGAGAAAGCCCGCGTGCAGCAACAAAGACCCAACACAGCCAAAAATAAATAAATAAATAATTTTTTAAAAAAAGAAGAAACTAAGAGATGGGCCTCACAGCCTGGCTTACATATCTCCAGTTAAGGCTAAAAGCAGTATTTGAACCTTGCAGTTCTTTTCATACTCAGAGATGGCTTTTGGCTTGATTATAGTTCTGACTTGACTATATTATAAAATATGTAATGGATTTTCTGAGTTGGGGGTTGAGAGGCACTCATAGATGTTGAGGCCAGATTCTAATTCTATTCTATTCTGTTAGCATTTAGCACAAACCCTTTGCATTAAATATAAGAAGTTTGGGACTTCCCTGGTGGCACAGTGGTTAAGAATCCACCTGCCAATGCAGGGGACACAGGTTCGAGCCCTGGTCCAGGAAGATCCCACATGCCGTGGAGCAACTGAGCCTGTGCACCACGACTACTGAGCCTGCGCTCCAGAGCCCGCAAGCCACAACTATTGAGTCCACGTGCCACAACTACTGAAGCCCACACGTCACAACTACTGAAGCCCATGGGCCTAGAGCTCGTGCTCAGCAATAAGAGAAACCACTGCAATGAGAAGCCCGCACACCACAATGAAGAGTAGCCCCAGCTCGCTGCAACTAGAGAAAGCCCATGCACAGCAACAAAGACCCAACGCAGCTAAAAATAAATAAATGAATTTATTTTTTTTAAATATATGTTTATATAAGAAGTTTCACTTCAAAGTAGACAATCCTGATTAAGTAACTTGCAAGATGACTGATCACTTTTGCTGGTATGTGCTGAGTAGAAACTAATTAATAATGTGTCTTTACCTTTCACTGTATGTTTTTTAAAAGTAGGGGCTTTGGGCTTCCCTAGTAGCACAGTGGTTAAGAATCTGCCTGTCAATGCAGGGGACATGGGTTCGAGCCCTGGTCTGGGAAGATTCCACATGCCACTGAGCAACTAAGCCCGTGCACCACAACTACTGAGCCTGCACTCTAGAGCCCGCGAGCCACAACTACTGAGCCCGCGTGCCACAACTACTGAAGGCCACGTGCCTAGAGCCCGTGCCTCGCAGCAGGAGAAGCCACTGCAATGAGAAGCCTGAGCACTGCAACAAAAGAGTAGCCCCCGCTCGCCGCAACTAGAGAAAGCCTGCACGCAGCAACGAAGACCCAATGCTGCCAAAAATAAATAAATAAATATTTTTAAAAAAAGAAAGAAAGTAGGGGCTTTGAAATGATTCATTGCTTTACATTCTAGAAAGTCCTGTTTTTGTTAAAGGTGCGCTATATTAACATAAGCAGTAACTTACAACATTTACATAGTTGTTGTCATCTTGTCCCTTCCTCTGTTTTAAAATTTAAAAAATAGTTGTCAGAATACTTTCACTTTAGAAGTACATTTTTCATTCAGTGCTCATTTGCCTTAGACTTATACTACTTTTAGCCCAAGCTCCACCTCTTTCTGAGACTGTATGAAGAATGATACTGTCTAATCTCTTAGTAGGAAGTGGTGGGTTGGGGTGAGGGAGTCTGGTCTATGAGAACTCGAGGGACTAACTCAAGAGACACTAAAATGAAGAGTGTCTCCCTATGGAAAACAAAGAGAGTAACTAGAGAGCAAATAGTTCCAGTTCCCATGACACTAGGAGGTGAGACAGTTTTCAGTCTCTAACCTCAGTGTTTCAGTTCTCTCCTCCAAAGGAAACCTCAGCAGTAACTGGGAACACTTGTCTATTTCCTCCATAAAAGGATCTTGCCTACAAGTTTAATAGCGATGAGTGTTCATCCCAAAGCCTGCAGCCTAGTGATCATTCCTGCAGTTTAGCTTATAGGAATTCATCATGTGTACCGTGTTTTACCTTTGATGTGTCTATCAGTTCTCCCCCTTGCTGTCCACTCCTAATGCCCTCAGGCACCCTCTGCTATTTCTCACCTACATTCTGCTCATTATTAGTTTTCCTATTCCAATCACTGCCTAATCCATCCTTCTCACAGCTCTCAGAATTAACTTTCTAAAAGACAGAGCAGATCATATCTCTCTCCTACTTTAATTCTTTGGCTTCCTGTTTCCTAAAGGATTCAGTCCAGGCTCTTTTACATGGTGCTTGGCACCCTTCATAGGCTGGCTTTTGCTTGCCTTTCCATTCCTATTAACTTTTTCTTATGTGCATCTGTTCTCCTGCCAGGACAAACTAATTGTCAGTTCCCAAACATGTCGAATAATTTCACACCTTCATACATGCTATTTCTTCTTCCTACATGGTCTTTGCTCATCTTGTCATCGAGTGGCAGGCTCCTACTCCTCCTTTAAGACTCAGTTTAGCTACGACTTTCTGTGAAGCTTTTCTAACCCCATTCCCACCCCCAAGAAAATTGTTTCTTCATTTGTACCATAGCACATCACTCATAATAGCTCTTAACATTTAGCATTGTAATTATTTGTGTGAAATAAATCTGTCTTATTCATGTAGCAAAGCACCCGGCACATAATAGACAATCAAATGTTTATTGGAAAAAGAACTACTTATTTTCATTACTACTATAAAATCTAAATAATAAGCTAAAACAGGAAGAGGGTTGGATAAAGGGGATAAGAAAGGTTAGAAATTGCCAACTCTTCTCCCTACCTGACCACACCAGTCCATCAATTTGCTCTTTCTTTTGGACCTTGCAGGTGGTGAGGATCCAGGGAAGTTGAGCCATGCCACGTTAAAGAATGGCCATACCACCCCCATAGGGAGTGCCAGATCCTCTAGTCCAGTCCAAGTAGAGGAAGAACCAAGAAGAATAGCAAGTCTTAAGAAGCCTATTCCAGAAGAGGACCCAAAGAAGCGACTAGGTAATTAACTCTGAATTTTTTGCAGTTCGCGGGCCTCTCACTGCTGGGGCCCCTCCCTTTGTGGAGCACAGGCTCCGGACGCGCAGGCCCAGCAGGCTTGGCTCACGGGCCCAGCCGCTCTGCGGCACATGGGATCCTCCCGGACTGGGGCACAAACCTGTGTCCCCTGCATCGGCAGGCGGACTCTCAACCACTGCGCCACCAGGGAAGCCCAACTCTGAATTTTTTAGTTTAAGAGCCATGGATCAGTCATTCTAATTTACTTCGGGGGTTTACAAGAGCCAGGGGAGAAATAAAATCCAGAGGGACTTCTGTTCTCCTCTAGCAGTTCCTCACCTAGTTGCCACTTTAAGTACAATTTCTCCCCTCATTCTTGTATTCACAAAATACCTAAATGTGTGATTCTCAAGGATGGAAGAGGATGTTAAATATCAGATAACTGTAGGACTTTTTCAAGCTACACATTCCTCCTCCTCCACCCAAGGGACTCTGTGTCCAGTTGCCTGGCTCTTGTATGAAGAATCACTACCATAACAAGTCTGTCTTATGATTGAGAAAGTGTCATATACCTTAAGTACGTTGAGGTTGGGAAACTTTGTCCATAAACCAATCTATACATTAAATAATGGATGGAATTGACCGTAAGCTATGGGTGTGTTAGCTTTTTCAGTCTGTCTTGTAACTCTTTCCTTTTAAATCACATCTGTTATTACACAGGCTCAACTGGAAACCAGCCTAATTCTGAAGCAGAGTCCATTCCTGAGAATGTACCCAAACAGCCTTTACTTCCCCCTAAAAGACACTTGTCCTCTTCTCACGAAGCAAATGAAGGGCAAGCAAAGGATGCCACTTCCTCTGGCAGCACAGCAAGACCACTCTCCTCCACGCCCACCACTGCCATCACCACAGCACCTGCTGCCACCACGGCTGCCACAAACCCAGCAAAAACGGTTAATTCCTCTGTCCCCCCTTCCCAAGCACCCAGGACTCTGCCTGCTTCTTCTGCCAGCACTAACACTACTGCTACCCCGAGCCTCACTCATACAGTTCCTGCCAAGCAGCCCCCTATCCCTCCCCCTAAACCAGCTCACAGAAACAGCAACCCTGTCATTGGTAAGTAAGTCTTTAGATTTCCATTGTTTGGGGTTTGGTTTGGTTTTAGACAGTTGTTTGGTTTTTTTGGGGTTTTTTTGCGGTACGCGGGCCTCTCACTGTTGTGGCCTTTCCCGTTGCGGAGCACAGGCTCCAGACGCGCAGGCTCAGCAGCCATGGCTCACGGGCCCAGCCGCTCCGCGGCATGTGGGATCTTCCCGGACCGGGGCACGAACCCGTGTCCCCTGCATCGGCAGGCGGACTCTCAACCACTGCGCCACCAGGGAAGCCCAAGACAGTTGTTTTATTGGATAACTGGTACAATATTGATTTGGTCTGTGAGAGAGTTCTCCATAGCTTGTCCTTATGAATGCCCTCAATATAGAAAAAAGCCTTGAAAATGAGGCAGATGGCTATAAATGGAAACAGTGGGGTTAAATATCACTAAAATTAGGTTCAAGTTTTGGGGGATTAATATTTATTTTCCTAAAACAATGTTTCTGAACTACTGTTTGTAGTTGGGGGACTGTACATGTGAAGACCACAATGGGTTTGATCTGCTTGGAGAAAAGGGTTTTTTCTTTAACCTACTTTAAACTGCCAATGCCTTCCTTCAGCATAAATCCAGTAGATAAAAAGATGATTGTATAGGTGCCAGTGTAACTTGCGATTCAGTGTCTGGCATAGTACATTCATGGGGAACTGCAAAGGAATTTAAATTATCCTGATAAAATCATGTTTTGTCTCAGGAGAGTTAAGAATGCTACTTCTAATAAAATAAGTGGTAGAAGAATGAAAGCAGGGAAGATAACCAGTAACTTTTTATTGGTTTAGTAATTTTTTTATATTTACCTGAATATATTATAGTATATTTAGGTCAGTTTTCCTTATATAAATTTAGAGGAATTTTAAGAAAGGGAGGAGAGGAAAAAAGGTAGTTTTTCAAGAAAAATGATATTAGGCTTAGTACTGCTTAAAGTTTTTGTTAATGATTGGAGAAGCAAAAAGTGTGCTCATCAAATGGCTAATTAACCAAATTGTATGGAGTGACTAGAACCTTGAAAAACAGGCTTAGAGTTCATTGTGACTATAGCAGGTTGGAGGAGCTTGATAAAAACAGGATGAAGGTTATTATTATTATTATCACTACCTTGGATGGATAGTGCTGTGTTGACTTATCTCTGAGGACTGAGGAGCTTTCATATACTTATTTTCAAAACCTTGTGAAGTTCTATCTATTTTATCTATTATATAGTTAGGGCAATAAGAATGTGAAGAAGTTGTGATTGACTCAGGTTGCAGTTAGTGAAAGATAGAAACCAAACACAACCTTTTCAACTCTGGAGTACAGACCTCTGTCCTGTATACTTGTGTTCTCAACCTGTTGTCTAAACAGGGGTTCTCATCATGGTCACCTGGAGGGCTTGTTAAAACAGAGTGCTGGGCTCTGCCCTTAGAGTTTCCAATTCAGTAAGTCTGGGGTAGTGCCTGAGAAGTTGCATTTCTGATGAGTTCCCAGATGATGCTGATGCTCTGTATATGGGGACCACACATCGAGAACCACTGCTCTAAACCAGTAGTACTCCACCCTTTTCAGGGTAAGACAATATTAAAAAATGATAATATGTGTACTGTATCCTGGGCTAAACTGCGGAGGCCACTCTTGGCCTCAGATGAATAGCCCAAAGCAATAGGCCCTGTGACTGAGGGACCAACATCAGTCCACAAGTGGTCCTCGGCAGAAAGAGAAAAATAGGATAGTTCACAGAGTTTTTATTAAGGTTAAGTAGACTTGATTTAAAGAACTATCCTTTAGGGAGTTCCCTGCTGGCCTAGTAGTTAGGATTCCGAGCTTTCACTGCCGTGGCCTGGGTTTAATCCCTGGTCGAGGAACTGAGATCCCACAAGCTGCACGACATAGGCCCAAAAAAATAAATAAATAAAAGGACTATCCTTTATTCTGAAATTATGGACCTTCCTAATTCTTTGGTGTTAAAAGACCATTTCTTCCATGAAGGGGTTGTGTTCATAAGTGGTTTACTGAATATCAAGCCTTAGTTGAGGGAATTCACTGGCAGTCCAGTGGTTAGGGTGCCATGTTTCCACTGCTGGGAACCTGGGTTCAATCCCTGGCTGAGAACTAAGATCCCACAAGCCACGCAGCACGGCCAAAAAAAAAAAGAAGCCTTAGTTGAAAATAATAAAAATTGACAACCTGAGATTGGTTGAGAATCTTTTTAATAGTATTGGTCCATGAAACCCAAACATTTGGAAACCAATGTTTAGACATTGCTATGTCTACTAACGGGCATAATAGTATTAGGACTAATTAGTAGTGTTGGGACTAAGGAAGGACCACCATAAATAACTGAACAGATGAAGGGAATTTGTAACCCCTCCAATGAACATTTTGGCATCTTTCCCACGGAACTACAGCCAAATGCCATTGGGTATTTGTACCAGAGGGTATGTGTACCAGAGGTCATTTCCTTTACTTTTCAGGTATATGTTTTCCATAAATTACCAAAGGTAATTTACTTTATCAATTCAAATGTTAAAATACTCAAATTTGGTCTTGTCAGGGGTGGGTTTTGTTGTAGATGGAATAGCTAACCACTGTTTTTAGACAGACAGCAAAAATCCAGTCTACCAAAAAATACCTTTTATTGATCCTGAAATTCACATTTTTCGAATCCTTTTTTATATGTGTATGCAGTATTTTTCTAGAAGGACCTTTTAAAATTTTACTTATGAAGAGTGACATTAAAGCATTATCAGATTAGCTAGACTTTTACTTTGAATGCTGCCAATGGAATGGGATTTAGTGCAGTTAAATTTTTAATTTAGGGAAACTTGAAGTGTTGCTCTCTAGGTAAGACATATAAAACCTTTGAAAACAAGTGAGGGGTTTGGGTAGAGGGTTGGAGGTTGGTAACCGAGAGAACTACTATTTAATTATTTTGCAAGGTTGACCTTTTGTGATGTGTTGATCCACTTCTTTTTTTTTTTTTTTTTTTTTTTTTTTGCGGTATGCGGGCCTCTCACTGTTGCGGCCTCTCCCGCTGCGGAGCACAGGCTCCGGACGCGCAGGCTCAGCGGCCATGGCTTACGGGCCTAGCTGCTCCGCGGCATGTGGGATCTTCCCGGACCGGGGCACGAACCCGTGTCCCCTGCATCGGCAGGCGGACTCTCAACCACTGCGCCACCAGGGAAGCCCGATCCACTTCTTAGAAGCCATTTGGAGCTCTCCAAAGGGACTTTGTGGAATCAACACCTGAGACGTTGTGGGCTTTGGGGGATCACATAGGGATATATACTGTCATGATACAGGGTAGGGGCCTCTCATCTAGTAAACATGTATTGAGGACCCACTATGTGCCAGGCACTGTGCCCCACCCTGTGAATATGCTGATAGAGACAAGGGGTGCCCTGTTGTCAGGGAGCCCATAGGGTAGTGAAGAGTGGAGATGACAGATTGGACATAAAGGACAAGAAGAGGTGTGGACACTAATAAGAAACAAAGTCAGTGGGATCCAGATGATGGAGCCTCATAATGAGTCCCGGGAACTAGCTGAGTCCTTACCAGTTTGTAGTATGATCTTGGGCAAGTCACATAACTTCTGTGGCCTCAGTTTTTGCTTCTGTAAAATGGTAAAGATGATCTCTTGTATAAGAAGAACATGAAGTCAAGGATAGAAAAGCACCTTGCTTTCTTCAAAGGCCTCTGCGTTTGCTATAAAAATCCAAGATATCATTGATAGTTTAATAATAAAGTGCTCTGATATCTAGATATCATTATTTATCAGTATATGGTAACAATGCCTGATAGTGTTTGTTTTTTTGTTTCAATCTGCATGTTTAAATTTTTTAATGGAGTACTGTTAGACAAAAGAATTTACTAGCCACATTTTTTTTGTTTTTTTTCATATTAACTTTATCTACACCAAGATCAAGTCATAAAAAATTGTCATGTCTATTATCATAGTAAAGAAGTAAGAAGTTTCTCATCAAAATATTAAGGTAGTGGTCTTCCTACACCTCTGTATATTTATTAGGGCTTCTATATATTTAAATATTAATTTTGTTTCAGGATTAGATAGCTAGGGAATGGCAAAGCCATGAAATGGTATAATTTGCCCAAAAGATTAAGACTGAGCTCAGCTCTAATTCTAGGCCCTGGACTGGCCCCTCAAAGCACTGTAAAGCCATCTTAAACTGAGGTGTTGCTTTCTCTTTTCCAGCTGAACTATCCCAAGCAATAAACAGTGGTACGTTGTTATCAAAGCTGTCCCCACCTTTACCACCTAAGAGAGGCATTCCATCAACTTTGGTACCCACCTCAGAGTCTGCTGCTGCCACTGCCACCACCACAAAAGCACCAAGTGATCAGAAAGAGAAGAGCACATGCTCTGTGGGCTCCGAACCCCTGCTGATGATCCCCCCTACCGCCCCATCCCCCCCACTGCCTACTCATATACCTCCAGAACCCCCTCAGTCCCCTCCATTCCCTGCTAAGACTTTTCAAGTTGTGCCAGAAAATGAGTTTCCACCTTCCTTAGACCTACCCCAGGAGGTTCCCCAGCAGGAAAGTCAGAAAAGGGAAGTACCCAAGAGGATGTTGGACCACAGCTTTGGGGAGCCCCATGTACCCTCTAGGCTGCCCCAAGTCCCACTGCATATCCGAATCCAGCAGGCCCTGGCCAGCCCACTCCCCATGACTCCTCCCTTGGAAGGCTCTCATAGAGCTCATTCATTGCTCTTCGAGAACAGTGACAACTTTTCTGAGGACAGCAGTACCCTGGGTCGGACCAGGTCACTTCCCATCACTATTGAAATGCTGAAAGTGTGAGTGCCTTTAAAGCTTGCTTCTTGTTCCCTCTTTACTGTAGCTAGTCCTTCTGGGAAAAAATTACTTATAGAGAGAAAATGTGAATAAATTTAAATTAAGAAGAATACTCAACAAATAGGACATGTTCTTGAATTTGAACTTTTACTCTCCTGATTTCTATAACATTGTTTCCATGGCAGAAATTTCCATGATGATACAAAAATTACAAACTTCTGTACTTGAAAATTAAAATCACTATGTATTTTTATATGATATACGGGAAGCAGTGTAACATGGTGCTTATGAACATTGACCTTGGAGTAAGATGGCTCTGGGTTCAAATCCCAGCTCTGCCTCTGATTTACTAGCGTGCAGTAGTGTATGTTACTTAATCTTCCTGCTCTTCAGTTGTCTAACCTGTAAACAGAAATAATACCTACCTCATAGGCTTGCGAGAATGAAATTAGACAAATCTGAAAGCTCTAGTGCCTGGCACAGAACCTGGTAGAGAGAGACAGAGAGAAGCCTAGAGAAAAAGAAGGGAGCTCTGAAAGATAGCTCAGTATTCCAGCCCCACAGACTGAAACTGCTCATCTTTTCTCTCCCTCATCTGTCCCCAAACACTCAATCTGTTCACAGTAGCATTGGTACTTATACCTATTTTGTCTGTCTTTTTAAAATTCAGACAAATTGTGACTGAAGATTAACACTTCTTGGCAAGTTGGAAATTTGTCTTACTAATAACTAAAAGAATGGTTATAGAGTTGTTGCAGTATCCTACTTTTTGGTTTTTTTGCCATAATCTTTTGTACTTCCTGGTATTATTTATTTTGCATTATTTATTTTGAGACAGTTTAGGAATTTGAAGTAGACTAAGTAATAGTTTTATGCCTCCAGAGTGTAAAGCAAAGAAGTTAGTTTTCATCTGTACTTCTCTTTGCTTCCTTGGTTTAGGAAATGGGTTAAGTATTTTTATTGAGTATCTTCCATGAGCCAAGTACTGTGTTAGATGCTGTGTGATCTTCTCATTCAATCAGACCAAGGCAAACTTGCATTTTATGTATTGATCATCAGGGCCCTATGTGCAAGACACTAGTGCATTCTAGAATTTGTCTATTTCATTCTAAGAACAAACCAACAAGGTAGGTATCATTCACATTTACAGAAAAATTAAATAACTTAACAAGCTAGTAAATAAGTTGTAGATCTGGGATTTGAACCCAGAGCCCTTTAGATTAATAGCTGCTAAAAAGTTTCTTAGCAAGAATGTAAAAATTAAGGGAAATAACTATAAATTATTTCATTTATGGACTTTTTCATGGTTATTTAGTAGTTTGCCTTGCAAATCAGTTATTCTTTATGTCTCTGAAAGGAAAACGTAAAATGTAATTATGTTAATTTGTTAGTCCAGACGATGAAGAAGAGGAGGAGCAGATCCACATAATTGCATTCGATGCAGATGTAGCATCTACCTCAGTCATTCCTAAACTACCGCAGTGTCTGCAGGAGGAAGAAGAAGGGAAAGAGAGTGACTCTGATTCAGAAGGTCCTATTCAATACCGAGATGAAGAGGATGAAGATGAAAGCCATCATAGTAAGAAAGGGAGGGGAAGAGAAGGAGAAAGTTCTCTTACAGATAAAGCTGTGTGCTGGTCTTAGCAAGTGTAAGATGCATGGAAGCAGGCACCCTCTCCCATCGAGTCGTCTGGCTGACTGCTCTTGGAAGGCTCTGTGAAAGACTCTTGTCCTTGCTGTTCCCATTGTTATAACAAGCCAGTGAGAGGGAGCCCAGTAGGTTGAGTCAATCAGTTTTTTATGTGTTTGGTTTTGATTTAAAAATTATTTACCTTGATGGTGTTAAAGAATGTGGAGTAAAGGAAAGTTGGTATTTGGGCTTTGTGGAAAAGACAAAAATGATGCACTCCTTCAGCCTAGTGAGCTTCCTGTGTTCATGGGGCAAAGAAAAAAAACATGTTCATGTACACACATCTGTGAATAATAGAATCCTGATTCCTAAAAGTGGAAAGCAGCTTTAAGAGTAGGAACCTTATGAGGTGTGTTAGTGCAAATGCCTCTGTGTTGTAATTCAGAGGCTGTCCCCTGCTTAGACCATCCCTCCTCTAGCAACTCTTATTAAGAAGAAAAATGTAGACAGAGAACTGGTAGAAGGGAAAAGATATTTTTAGCCCGTCTGAGGCCATCTGCTAAAAAGATTTTTAGATGTCCTCAGCTTTACCCCCACCTCTCTGTTAGGTGGATCATCAGAGGCCAGCTAGAAAGCTGGGATTATGATATTGTTTATTCAGACTCTTACCTAGCTCCAGGTGAGGCTGAGCTTTAAGCTCCTACATGTTTTTCTTTCCCTTGTACAAAGGTGCTCTGGCCAACAAAGTGAAGAGGAAAGACACACTGGCAATGAAGTTGAACCACAGACCCAGTGAACCTGAAATGAACGTGAATTCTTGGCCTCGAAAAAGCAAAGAGGAGTGGAATGAAATACGGCACCAGATTGGGAACACGCTCATCCGGTAGGCCTTTTCTTAGAATAGATTGATTTGATTTGATTATGCCAGTACATGTCTTAGAGATGTACTTTGTGGTGGAGCATGCAGGTATCTTTATTTTTTTAATTTTAGAAATAGCATAATTTTTAAAAATACATATTGTACACAGATGGGTATCTTCTAAGAGTTTGGAAATTAAGGAACTAGATGGCTCTCAGAGCTTTAAACCATGAGATAGATCTCACAGCTTTACACCATAAGATAAACATAAGTATGTTTTTTTTTAAAGTTTCTAAGGATTTAGGTGGCTCCCAGGACAGCAAGCCTCTTCTGGCTTGCTCAACCATGAGGTGCCAGCCCAGTTAAAAATCACACACGTAATTTCCATTGTATCTATTTCACATGTTCCATGTAACTGCCTCCTTTCAACGTGTTAGTATATTTTTCAAGTCAGCTGGAACCAAAAGCATAGAGAGACTGAATGCAGGCCAGCTTCCTGCATATGTACTATACATAGAGTCTAGGTATACAGACAAGTGTTTGCCCACCTCAGATGTTCCTCTCGGAAAGTGGAACTCCTGGTGTATTCCTTAAAAACAAATAAGGATGCCTGTTAATTAAAATATATTCTCCTCTCCTACCTCAGACACCTGGCTTTGCTGATGGCAATCTTAATGCAGAACTGTGGCCCTCTGAGTGTCAGCAAGAGACCATCAAGATTAGGAATTAGTTAAGAATGGGGATTTTTTTTTCTTTTAGTTTTATTGAGATACATTTGACATACAGCACTGTATAAGTTTAAGGCATAGAGCATAATGATTTGACTTGCATACATCATGAAATGATGACCACAATAAGCTTAATGAACATCCATCGTCTCCTATAGATACAAAATAAAAGAAACAGGAAGAAAAAGTATTTTCCTTGTGATGAGAACTCTTAGGCTTTACTCTTTTAACAACTTTGATATATAACATACATGTTAATTATATTAATCATGTTGTACATTACATCCCTAGTATGTATTTATTTTACAACTGGAAGTTTGTACCTTTTGACCACCTTCATCCAGTTCCCCCTGTCCACCCCCTGCCTCTGGTAACCACAGATCTGATCTCTTTTTCTCAGTTTGTTTGTTTGGTTTTTGGAGTATAATAGACCTACAATACTATATTAGTTCCTGGTGCACAACATAGTGGTTTGATATTTCTATACATTGCAAAATGATCACCACAATAAGTCTAGTTACCATCTGTCACCATATAAAGATATTACATTATTATTGACTATATTCCCACACTGTATATTTCATCCAAGAATGGGGATCTTTAATAATAGATTACTTGGGCTTCCCTGGTGGCGCAGTGGTTGAGAGTCTGCCTGCCGATGCAGGGGACACGGGTTCGTGCCCTGGTCCGGGAAGATCCCACATGCCATGGAGCAGCTGGGCCCGTGAGCCATGGCCGCTGAGCCTGCGCGTCCGGAGCCTGTGCTCCGCAACGAGAGAGGCCACAACAGTGAGAGGCCCGCGTACCGCCAAAAAAAAAAAAAATAATAATAATAATAGATTCCTTTGGCTTTATTGCAATGCTAGTTGCTCATCTTTGAGTGTTTTTTCCCAGGTCATAATCGTCTTAGAAGAGCTTGTTGGACACTAGCAATGAATAGTCTAAAATTAAAATGTAGAAATACAAGAGATTAACATTTACAATAGCAATTTACAATACCATCAAAACTCTTTAAATACCTGTGGATAAACCTGATGAAAGATTGTGTAAGACCTATGCACT
This sequence comes from Grampus griseus, assembly GCF_964374135.1. Taxonomy (NCBI): domain Eukaryota; kingdom Metazoa; phylum Chordata; class Mammalia; order Artiodactyla; family Delphinidae; genus Grampus; species Grampus griseus. The sequence continues at coordinate 161,192,348 of NC_139017.1, read as the reverse complement.
GAAAAGTATAAAATAATGCTGAAGAAAGTAAAGAAGACCTAAATATATGGAGACAAATAACGTATTCATGGATCAGAAGTCTCAGTATTATCAAGACATCAGTAGATTTAATGCAGTTCCAATCAAAATACCCCCTTTAATTGACAAACTGATTCTAAAATTGTTACGGAAATATAAAGCAACTGTGAAAAAGAACAGGACTGGAGGACTAACACTGTCTTATTTTAAGACATATTATAAAGCTAAAGTAACCTAAACAGTATGGTATTGACGTAAAGGTAGGATAGACAAAGAAGTCAATGGAACAGAAGAGAGAGCCCAGAAATAGACCCACCCATATATGTGCAACTCATTTATGACAAAGGTACAAAGACAATTTCATTAAGAAGGGATGGTCTTTTCAACAAATGGTCCTGGCACAAAAATAACTTCAATTCATTCAGTGTATCATATAAAAAATTAACTCAAAATGGATCATAGACTTAAATATGAGAGCTAAAACTGTAAAATTTCTAGAATATGGGTTAAAGAAAGATTTCATAGATATGATCTCAAAGCATGGTTCTTAAGAGAAAAACATTGGTAAATTGCACTTCATCAAAATTAAAATTTTTTGTTCTGTGAAAGACACTGTTTAAAAATAAAAAAGTAAAAATAAGCCACAAACTGGGAGAAAAATATTTGCAAACCATGTATCTGATAAAGGTCTTATATCTCTAGAATATATGAAGAACTCTCCAAACTCAGTAAGAAACAACCCACTTTTTAAATGGTGGGGGAAGCAAGGACTTCCCTGTTGATCCAGTGGGTAAGACTCTGCCCTCCCAATGCAGGGGGCCCGGCATGTGGAAGATCCCACATGCAGCACAGTAACTAAGCCCATGTGCCACCACTACTGAGCCTGCGCTCTAGAGCTGCGTGCCACAGCTACCGAAGCCCGCGCACCTAGAGCCGGTGCTCTGCAGCAAGAGAAGCTACTGCAATAAGAAACCCGCACACTGCAATGAAGAGTATCCCCTGCTCACCACAACTAGAGAAAGCCGGTGCACAGCAGCGAAGACCCAACGCAGCCAAAAATAAATAAGTAAACAAATAAATTTATTTTTAAAAATAAAATAAATAATAAAAGACTGATAATATTAAGAGTTGCTGGGGCTTCCCTGGTGGCGCAGTGGTTGAGAGTCTGCCTGCTAATGCAGGGGACACGGGTTCAAGCCCTGGTCTGGGAGGATCCCACATGCCACGTAGCAACTAGGCCCGTGAGCCACAACTACTGAGCCTGCGCGTCTGGAGCCTGTGCTACGCAACAAGAGAGGCCGCGATAGTGAGAGGCCCGCGCACTGCGATGAAGAGTGGCCCCCGCTTGCCACAACTAGAGAAAGGCCTTGCACAGAAACGGAAACCCAACATAGCAAAAATAAATAAATAAAAATTAATTTTAAAAAAGAGTAGCTGAGGATGAGGCCCAGCTGTATTCTCACACAGTGGTGGTAAAATAGACTGGGAGCGTAAAATAGACTACTTCGGAAAACAATTTGTAAGTCTCTTTAAAATATCAAACAACATACGATCTAGCCATTCCATTATTTCTAATAGTCCCCCAAAATAGAAACAACCTAAATGTCCATCAAAACATAAGTGGATGAATATGAACATAGTCCTGTGATGGAATACTACAGAGTAGTAAACAGGAATGAACTATTTATAATGCCACTACTTGGGTGGATCTCAGTAATTATCCTGAGTGAAAGAAGCTAGACAAAAAAAAGAGTACATACTGTATGATTTTATATAAAATTTTAGAAAATGAAAACTAATTTATAGTTACATAAAACAGATCAGTGGCTGCCTCGGGGCAGGGTGGTTGAGAGTAAATAAAGCAGATGAGTGTTTGCTTGGAGGCAGGGAGATAGAGATTACAAAGGAAAGGAAATTTTGTCAGGGAGGTTGTAGTGGGTAGAGTTGTATGTTCCAAAATAAATCCTAATCTCTGGTACCTTTGAATGTGACCTTATTTGGACAGAGGGTCTGTGTAGATATAATCAACTTAAGATGAGGTCATACTGGATTTGGTAGGCTCTAATCCAATGACTGGTGTCCTCATAAGAGGAGGGAAATTGGGATGGATAGACACAGACACACACAGAGATCGCTGTGTGACTAAGGCAGATACTGGAATGATGCATCTACAAGCTAAAGAACACCAAGGACTGCTGGCAACCACCAGGATCTCGGAGAGAGGCATGGGACACATTCTCCCTCTGAACCTTCAGAAGGAACCAACCTTTTTAACACCTTGATTGTGGACTTCTGGACTCCAGAGCTGTGAGAGAATAAATGTCTCACAAAGTGAATGTTATAAGCCATTCACTTTGTAGTAATTTGTTACAGCAGCGCTAGGAAATCAGTCCAAGGGTGATAGACATGTTCCTTACCATGACTGTGGTGATGATTTTTTTTTTTTTAAGATTTTTACCCTGAGGAGCTAAATCGTTTAATGCACTCTTTTTTTTTAAATATATTTATTCATTTATTTATTTTTGGCTGCTGTGTTGGGTCACCATTGCTGCGTGTAGGCTTTCTCTAGTTGTGGCGAGCGGGGGCTACTCTTCATTGTGGTATGCAGGCTTCTCGTTGCTGTGGCTTCTCTTTGTTGCAGAGCACGGGCTCTAGGCACGCGGGCTTCTGTAGTTGTGGCTCACAGGCTCTAGAGCTCAGGCTCAGTAGTTGTGGCGCACGGGCTTAGTTGCTCCGCGGTATGTGGGATCTTCCCAGACCAGGGCTCAAACCCGTGTCCCCTACATTGACAGGCAGATTCCTAACCTCTGCACCACCAGGGAAGTCCTGGTGATGATTTTATGGGGACATACCTATGTCAAAATATCAAATCATGCAATTTATTGTATGTCACTTATACCTTCGTAAAGCTGTGGTGGTGTTTTTTTTAATGAACATTGAAAAAAGAAACGCTTTGAAATACATAAAGTTGTAAATTGTATATAAAATGGGGGTGGGAGTTTTCCATGCAACTAAAGAGTTACTAGCACATAGTTCAAATACTGTCAGAGCTATACATTAAAAGTAAGAAATGAAGAACTTTCTGATTCTAGAAATGACAAGTTGTCGTTGGTGAATAACATCTCAGAACTGGGAATGAGATGAGAAACTTCATCAGATATTTCAGAGAGGACTGAAATTAAAATCATAGGTTTTACAGAATATAACTCCAAGAGAGACAACTTTAAATTCCAGTAGTTCCTAAAACACTGGTTTAAAAATCAAAAGAGAGGCTTCCCTGGTGGCACAGTGGTTGAGAGTCCACCTGCCGATGCAGGGGACACAGGTTCATGCCCTGGTCTGGGAAGATCCCACATGCCGTGGAGCGGCTGGGCCCGTGGGCCATGGCCGCTGGGCCTGCGCGTCCAGAGCCTGTGCTCCGCAGCGGGAGAGGCCACAACAGTGAGAGGCCCACGTACCGCCAAAAAAAAAAAAAAGAAAAATCCACCTCCCAACGCAAGAGACATGGGTTCGAGCCCTGGTCTGGGAAGATCCCACATGCCACGGAGCAACTAAGCCCGTGTGCCACAACTACTGAGCCCATGTGCCACAACTACTGAAGCCTGCGCACCCTAGAGCCCACGCTCTGCAACAAGAGAAGCCACTGCAATGAGAAGCCTGTGCACCACGACAAAGACTAGACCCCGCTCGCCGCAACTAGAAAAAGCCCGCGTGCAGCAACGAAGACCCAACACAGCCAAAAATAAATAAATAAATAAATTAAATAAATAAATCAAAATCAAAAGAGGACTTCCCTGGCGGTCCAGTGGTTAAGACTCCACGCTTCCAATGCGGGGGGTGCAGGTTCAGTCCCTGGTTGAGGAAGTAAGATCCCACATGCTGCACAGCCAAAAAAAAATAAAACAAAATAAATAAAATAAAAATAAAAAGAGGAACATCAGAGTCATATGGGAAGCATTATACACACACACACACACATACACACACACACACACACACACATAGTCTCAGTCCTCATTCTGGTTTCCTAAATGAGAATTTTTATTAATATCTTTGAGGATCTGTGTTAACCCATATGCTGAAGGAGCAAATCTGTTTGGTTGCCACCAGAACAGTCCAAATCTTCATTTTACACATGAGTAACTCAAGGTCTAACTGAGCTTTTTTGTGGTGATAGGGCTTGCTGGCATCAAAGCTAGAACTAGAATCCTGGCCTCCTGTTTGCCTGTACAATTCCTTTTTATGTTGTAATATCTGTATTAACACTTTCAGTGTGAAAAGTGTTTTATAAACACTTTTCATAACGTGTTTCAAAAGTGTTTCATAAACAGATCTTTATAAACAGGACCGGGAGACTTAACATTGACAATATTCTTATTTATCTCCTTTTTAGACGACTGAGTCAAAGACCAACACCAGAAGAACTAGAACAACGAAACATACTACAACGTGAGTCCAGCTATGGAAATGAAGTCGTATAGATTTTCTTTGTGTGTTTCTGACTTTAATATACATGACAGAAAAGAGAAGCATTTTTCAACAAGGGCCAAGGAGAGAGTATTCTAGCCAAGGAAGGAGTATTCATACTTTTTACCCCTGAAGGAACATAGTTCCCCCCAAGCTTCCTTTACAAGATATCATTATGATATTGTTTAGTGTACTGGGAAACTCCAGAAAATTGTATTTTAATTTTCTCATAGTATCCTGCACCTACCTTGGGCATTTGAGAGGTTTTGACAGCGTGTGCTGCCCAACTTTTCTCTGCCTTAAGAGAGGTAAGGTAGTGGTTGTATATTTGGAGTGGACCTTCCTATTCCTAGTGTCTGAGAGCTGGGACCCAGAGCAAGTCTCAAATGCAGCAGTTGTTCTGCCTTTTTCATCTCTTAAGGCTTTCATACCTCCAAAGTCAGAAAATAGGACCATGTATTTAATTTGCTTTCTGTTTATGTAAATGACTAACTGAAATAGCATTCTAATCCAGCACAGATTTATTTTTCCCGATTATAGGGTGAAATTTGTCCTTAAATACCTCCACAGTGAAGAGGATTAGGCTTCATAGGGTTACAAGTGTGGGAGCCTTTATAGACTTATCATGTGAAACCTAGTGTGAGCTCCATTCTCCATTGTTAGTGGTTACTCTTGAGCAAAGATCTGCAAAGTTTTTCTTCCAGGGCACATAGTAAATATTTTCAACTTTGCAGGCCAAAGAGCACAAGGAAGCTATTATGTAGGTACTTATCAAACCACTCAAAATGTAACCATTTAAAAATGTAAAGGCCATTCTTAGCTCATGGGCAGGAAAAGTACAGGCAGCTGGCCAGATTTGATACCATAGTTGGCTGACCCATGCTCTTAAGTATTTGACTACACCAGTTGACAAGAAAATTGTCTTGATTAACCAGTCCCAAAGTAAGTATTTTATTCTGACTTGGAGCCTGTAAGAAATATCTGTGTATGGGACTTCCCTGGCAGTCCAGTGGTTAAGACTCCAGGCTTCCACTGTAGGGGGCCTGGGTTCAATCCCTGGTCAGGGAACTAAGATCCTACATGTCATGGGGTGCGGCCAAAAAAAAAAAAAAAGAAATATCTGTGTGTAATTACTGAAACGTTTGATATGCAGATTGCCATTTTGAAGTAATATTCTTTGTTTGTGGCTGTCAACTGTAGCTAAAAATGAAGCTGATCGTCAGGCAGAAAAACGAGAGATTAAACGTCGGCTCACTAGAAAGGTACACTGTCTCTGTCTGTCCACTCACTGTGTGTCTTGTATTTGAATGACCTATTTGACTGGAAAGAAATAAATTTGACTTGAATTGCCATAGACTGCTGTGAAAATAGAACACATGATGAAAATACAGAAAACAGCATTATAAGAACTTTTTTTTCCCCATTTTTACTGTTTAAAGAAAGCCTGGCACAAGAAGGTGCTCAATAAATGTTTGCACAAGTTTTGACCTTTTATTTGGTAGACCTGGGATTTTGGTGTAGACTATAAAAGCTGTTGACGTATGGAAGCGGTCACAGGAGGAGTGTGTAGAATTCAATTTTGCAGGGCAAACTGGTGGTTTTCTAAACAGAGAAAGAACTGAACTTGACCCTTAGTAACACATGAAAAGTATGAAAACCAAATAGGATTTTCTCATTGGTCCCAAATCAGTTAGGGTAGAATCTTTTCTGTATCAAACTTGTGTTAACCCTTAAACTCCGGGATTAAGCCCTTTTTCCTTTCCCTCCCTCCATAATAGTTGGTGATTACCTCCTGTAGATTCTTGGAGTTGGTCTGAGTTCTCTAGACATTTCTTAAAATGTATAAGAATCCCCAGGAGAGCAAGGAATCTAGGCATTTTCCTCCTGATTTTTCCCACTTCTCCCCTTCCCCAGGACCAGAGGAATTATCCTTGATAGATTGAGCAAGTTACCTGATTGTTCAACCTTAAATCATGATTTGTTACAGAATCTGATATCTTGGGCATTATTCATGGTGAAAGGAAATTCACCCTTAATATTACCCATTAATAGATATTGCTTTCATATTAAATGTATTCACTTTCTAATGTATTAGATATGAATTTGTAGCCCTGACCCTTTTGCTACCCAAAATGTGGTCCACGAAGCAGAAGCATTGGCATCACCTGGAGTTTGTAAGAGATGCAGAATCTCAGGCCCCACCCCAGATCTGCTTAGTCAGAATCTACACTTTAACCACATCCCCAAATGGTTTGTATGCATGTTGAAGTTTGAGAAGCACTGGTTATACTGGTTTATAGCAATGGTTCTCTGTCTTGGCTGTGCACTGTGGAGCTTAAAGAAACAAACAAACAATCTCCTGATACCCAGAATCTCTGAAGATGGACCCAGGGATCAGTCACATTTAAAGGTCCCCAGCTGATTCCGATGTGCACTGAAAGGTTGAAGCTCTGAGTTAGAGGCAGTTTGAATGCATGATTGATGCCTAACTCCTGGCATAGTGAACTGAGAGCCTTCATTTCTTTCAGCTCAGTCAAAGGCCAACTGTGGCTGAACTACTTGCCAGGAAGATTCTGAGGTTTAATGAATACGTGGAGGTAACAGATGCTCATGATTATGACCGGCGAGCTGACAAACCTTGGACCAAACTGACCCCTGCTGACAAGGTGTCTGTCGTCTGTCTGTCTCTCTTTCTTTATTTGAAGGGTACAAGACATTAACTAGAGGGGGAACCATAACAAAATTTCTACTTCTCGTATAATGTTAAATATCTAAGGTACAAAATACCAAGATGTACCAACCAAAACTTTATACTAATGACTTCACCACCACCACCAAAACTGAAACAGAAGAAAATCCCTGCTGCATCACAGAGTACAAAAATCTGGAAATACAACACATTTTTAAACAGTGGTTATGTTTGGTTGGAGGGAGTTTGGATGGAATATTTTAGTAATTACCCATATTTCACTTTTATAACAGGAAAAGCACTTTTACATGCTGTGGAAACTATAAAAAGTACAATATCTCTTTGGAGGTCTTCAAGTGTTTCGATTTAACTGGAGATTTCAGGTTTATTATGAGATGAAGGGTGTCAGGAAAGGCGATATGCATCAGGCTCAGAGCTTCACTCAATGTGTTGACCTGGCTTCCTCCCTCCCTCTGGGTTGCCTTCCGGGGGTCGCAGTCACTCCCAGAGTTAAGCACAGTAGAGACTAGATGGCAGATACACTGCTGTACTCTAGCAGACAGAAGATGCTGAAGCGCTTTTGTTTCTACTCTGCAGGCCGCCATAAGAAAAGAATTAAATGAATTTAAAAGCTCAGAGATGGAAGTTCATGAGGAGAGCAAACATTTTACACGGTAAGACCCAAATACTGTGAGCTAAGTAGAGCTCCACCAGAAAGCAAATGTAGCAGAGTTGTTCAGCTAGGAAGAACTCTAATGACATAGTTAAAAGAACAACACTCAGTGTTAATTGCAAGAAGACTACGTTAAGAGAAACAGATGAGAACTAAGAGGCATAGTTCATGCCTTATTGAATATGGCATTTTATGTATATTATCTTATTTAATCCTTGCAGCAAACATACCAGGTGTGTTCATATCCCCATTTTCTTGATGAGGAAGTAGACTCAAATAGGTTAAGTAACGTGCTTGACTTGCACAACCAGGATGTGGGGAAAGGAATGAATGACTAAAAGCCACTGGGTGCTCTCTTCTCTGCACTTCACTGTCCCAGGTTATGGATGAGGAACTGTTGCTGAGCTAGACAACAGCCTGCCCTCTCTGGTTTCAGTCCTTTCTAGCACACTTGATCTTACCAATTTAGTGTATAAACATCACGAAACAAGCCAAGAAGCATTTTGATTTGGAATTACTGTTGTGATTAAGGACCCAGCCCATACCTAAAGACTCAGCGAGCCACAAATGGAATCAGTGAAAGTATCTAGGTGACTCCCAGAACATTTATAAAAGGAGGCTAAATGAAAGAAGTTATAATGACAATTACAGTTTGCTGTAAAAAAAAAAAAAAAAAAAAGGAAGAAGCAAAATTGGAAATAAAATATTGTTAAACTTTTTTCGATCACAGTACAGACAACTGGTTATTTTAACTACAGAATTTTTTTGTACTGAACTCTGACAGGATTAGAGAAGGCAGATTCTTTGAACAATAGTAACACCATTCAGGGTGCTGTAATATGAACTCAAATAACAAACCATACTTGCCAGCAAGGAGATTATAGTCTAATCCAGGAAGAGACCTATGTACCACTGTGTACAATCCATATGATAAATGCCTTAGTCATTCTGAGGCCTGAATCTGTCAGGTTTCGTATCCCAACTCCACCATTTCCTGGCTATGTCAGTGTTAGCTATTTTTTTAAAATAAATTTATTTATTTGTTTGTTTATTTATGGCTGCGTTGGGTCTTCGTTGCTGCACGCGGGCTTTCTCTAGTTGCAGTGAGCAGGGGCTACTCTTCATCGTGGTGCGTGGGCTTCTTATTGCAGTGGCTTCTCTAGTTACAGAACACGGGCTCTAGGCGCACAGGCTTGAGTAGTTGTGGAACATGGGCTCAGTAGTTGTGGCATGCGGGCTCAGTAGTTGTGGCTTTCAGGCCCTAGAGCACAGGCTCAGTAATTGTGGCGCATGAGCTTAGTTGCTCTGCGGCATGTGGGATCTTCCAGGACCAGGGCTCGAACCCGTGTCCCCTCATTGGCAGGCACATTCTTAACCACTGCGCCACCAGGCAAGTCCAGTGTTAGCTCTTTTTATTAGTAGTAGTATTAGTAGTAAAGTACCATATTGAGCAACAATACAAGAAAGTCAGAGAGAAGGTGACATTTAGGCTGCATCTTAAATTATGTAAAATAATTTATTTGGACAGGAAGGAAGGAAGGAACATTGTAAGCAGAACTGCCAGCTTTAGCAAGACTTTGGGAGGCAGGAAAATGCGTGTTCTGAGTAATAGAACATGTAGCTGGAGCAGAGGATGGATGGGGGCAGCATGGTGAAGGTGAGACTAGCAAGATGGGTTACAGTCGTGTTCTGAAGAGCTTTGACTCATGCTAGGATATTGGGTAACCATTGGAGTTCTGTGTATTTGGGGAAAAGCCCTGGTGGAACTGTGGAAGGTGATTTGGAAGAATGACGAGACCAGCAGCAGGGAGACCAATTAGGAAGCAACTAAAATAGAGTGAGCATGCTGCTAGCTCAGACCAGGGAAGATAGGTTTGAAAGACATTTCAAGCATAGAATCAACAAGATTTGGCAATCTGTTGATTCCAAGGATGAACTAAAGGAAGTAATCAAAATGACTCCTTAGATTTCCAACGTGATTTTTGAAGACTGTTTAGTTAATAAGGAGTTCAGGCAAACAGTTTAGGACATTTATTCAGTGAATATTCAGCACCCACTACCTGATGGATACAGTGCTAGGTGCTTGGGATATAGCAGAGAAGAAGATAAAGTCCCTGTCCTCAGGGAGCTTTTATTCTAAAAGAGGAAGGCAGACAGTGAACAAACTAGAAAGTCAATTATATATGTTGAGTCTGATGAGCCTGTGACACATGGAGGGGGAGCTGCCTAGAAGACAGTTGGATATTCAGCCTAGAGTCCAGGGAGAAACGCAAGGTATAAAGATTCAAATTTACGAAAAAAGATAGTAGTTCTTAAGGAGAAAAGTGTTTTGTATTTAAAGGGTGGACAGAGGAAAATGAACCAGGAAAACATTGAGGAAAAGCAATTGAAAAAGAGGGAAAACTAGGGAAAAGATAGTGTTACAGAAGTCAAAAGAAGAGAGTTTCCAGAAGGAAGGAAGAGGATCAGGAGTATCGGCTGCTACAGAAACGTTAGGTAGGATTAGAGTGGAGGACAGGTGACTTTTTCAGTTGGAACATTCATTTCATTACTTTTAAGATAATACAGTTGACCTGTGAACAAGGCAGGAGTTGGGGCTCCCACAACTCTCTGAACAGTTGAAAATCCACATATAATTTATAGCTCCCCTCCATATATGTGGCACCTTGGTATCCATGGTTCCACTTCCTACACAGGCTATTCAGTCATGTAGTTCTGTGGTATTTACTATTGAAAAAACTCCACGTACAATTGGACTCGCACAGTTCTAACCCTTGTTGTTCAAGGGTCAATTGTAATTGCAAAGAAATCTACGATATTTGGTAACTCGGCTCTTTTTGATCATCCGTTTTAGCTACCACCGTCCATGATGCTGAAGTTTGAGAGAGGATCTAAGCAACCCCCTAAAACAGGGCTGCCTCGCTGCTTCAGTCTCCAGAGCGACATGGAGGGTACCTCAGCACTTCTCAGCGCAGCCAGAATTGAGTCCTCTGGGATATAGTTCTGGGGTGAACAGCACTTCTGTGAATGTAGCATTTCACTGGAATGGATTCTCATACGCTGCCTTGGGCAAAGCTGAACACTTTGTCAGTGCTTTTGAACCTTTTAATATTGCAGCGTACCTGAGGGCTCTTCCCTCACCAGCCACCAATGTTCTGAGTCACTTGCAGGTTCCAGGGTTTATTGGCTGCACCTCACCCTCACCCACGATGACTGCCTGTGCTGAGGCACAGTTTGCACGATTAGGCTTACCTGCCCTGTCCTGTTGTGAGACCCACCTGTGTAGGCGCTAAATTCTAGCCATCACATCTAGTTGGTGGTGGGGGAAACCTTCTGGAGGCCCCCAACCTTCTGGAAAAAGTGGCCCCCACCTCCAGGGGAAGCCTTCATACCACACTGGCATGTCAGCTGAAAGCACTGCACTATACCTCTTCTGACACAGCAGGACAGTCCTCTTCAGGCAGTCCAGCCCAAGAGAAGCTCAGGATCTGACATGTTCTTCCTTTTGGCACAAGTCATTCTGACTTTTATCTGTAAAAAAAAGACAGAAATCTTGAAGAAATGATGGGAACTTATGTTTTTCCTGTCTGTTGAACAGTCTGAGCTGCAACCAGATTCCAAGTTGGGAAAATGAGAAAGCATATATGTTTTCTGTATATAAAAGCAAAACCAAAAAAGGCCTTTACATTGAGGCTAACTTGGCAGAAAACTGACTCATGGCTTAAATTTTATAGGCTATTGTACTTTTGTTGTACCAAATGATACCCTAACTCATTCTAACCAAGAGATGTGTTTTCCCCCATAAAACAGAGTTGCAGCAACTCTGGGAGCACTTGTGTGCTGTCAGCCCCACACTTCCAGCCAGAACACAGCAAGGTCCTGGGGATGTGGAGTGCTAGATAGAAAAAGGTCTTTGGAGAAGCAGTTAGGAGGGGCAAGATCATGACCCACTGCTCCTCTCTTTTCCTCAGTACTGTTTGCCTTCTCCTGCTGTGTGCTTTGTCTTAACTCCCAACACTGATCTTCCTGCTGACCCTCTCTGGGAGCTTCCACCTCACTCACTCCTCTTCCAAGCTGTAGCCAGTGCAGCTGGTGCCTGGGCATTGACTCAGGCCCCACTCCTTTTTGTATGTGTAATATATGTTAATATGATTTCCTAAAACAGAAGATTCAGTTGCTTTCTTTGAATTTTTACTGAAAACCATACAGCCTTACTATTTCCCTCTAATTCCTGTACATTCTAAGTGGAAGGGAAAAAAATAGTTTCTACTTAACTGATAAATGTGGCTTTTTCCCTTTAATGTTCAGAAAATTGTGGCTATCTTACAGATTTCTTCTGATTTCTTCTGCAGTCCATGTTGTTCTGTATGTGATCTTTAAGTGGATTTTTCTCTTTTCCTCCTTTCATGTCCATGTAAGATTTGCTGAACAATCAGAATATCAGGTTAAAACAAAGCTGAAGTGACCTTAAAAGGTATATCTTCCCTCCATACGGGGAATAGGGAGGTATTTGGATTTCTCAGTAAACGTCAAGTGCGTTATGGCTGTGGAGATACACTGGGCCCACATCTCCTTCAAATTCATTAACATTTGGTATGACCAAGGGAAGATAAGTGACAATTCTACAAAGTTGTTAGAGGTCTGTATATAAGGTGGCCACACATTAAGCGTTAACTTCTTCTAACCTTTCTGTCTTGTTGTTCTGGAAACTATTTGGCTTATGCCAGCATCCTCTGTGGCTTCAGATGACATTTTTCAAACCCCTTTCACCGCCTTCCTTTCCCTTAATGTGCCAAGCTTGAAACAGGATTTGATTTCCCGAGCTACTTGTCTGCTTTCTATGTGCCACCAAGGAATCTAGTTCATCTTTCATCTCATTCATGTTCTTTTGAAGCAAGATACTTTGGGAGTCAAGTCTTTCAGGTGTTTATATAAATATATATATAAAGAGGATTTTGTGTTCTCTTTCCGTGTAAGTAACAATTCACAACCATAATGTAAAGAAGAAATAAAAGCCTGTTGTATTGTACTTCAAGATGCTTCCCTGATGTACAGAATCTCCTTGTAAAATAAATAATTGCATTGTAAATCAGTCTTCCTATCAATGTTAATTATTAATGTATTTTAGAATTAAAAAAAGTTATACTATTCTGGTATGTAGTGTTTATTTTTTATGTTCTACCTCACTCCAAATGACTTAAGGTTGCTTAAAAATGCTCCCTAAGGGACTTCCCTGGCAGTCCAGTGGTTAAGACTCCGTGCTCCCAGTGCAGGGGGCATGGTTCAATCCCTGGCGGGGGAACTAAGATCTGCAAGCTGCACAGCGTGGCAAAAAAAAAAAAAAAAAAAATCCCTAAAATATTGCTAGACACCCTAAATGAGAAGTAGATGAGGGGGAAAAATTAGAGTAAGAACATTAAATGTAACCAGAGATGAAGGTCAGTGATGTTTGTGTCTGTACAGAATTGTTGAAAAAGAATAAGCTGCAGAAGGGAAAGCCAACTATGAACCCCACACTGTGTAGCAGGTGCAGCTCTAGGTTTTATTAATCCCACCTAGACTGGGAGGTAAGTGAAAGTACACTCATTTTACCAGTGAAGAACTTGAGAGATGAAGTTACCTCCCCAAAGTCAAAGATAATTATGTAATCACTCTTTACATATATTCAAGGAAAAGCAATTGCATCCTAATCAGTTATCCCTGCAAGGACTTACTGTGTCTGGACCACATATAATTAGACCTCAGGCTGACATCACAATAGGACAGATCGTAGCTTATGTACTCCTCTCTGGCAGGCAGCCCAGTTTCATTCGAGGTGGCCCCACCAATGACTCACTTTGTACTTGTCACTTCAGAGACTGGCCTTGATTATTGTACCACCCTTTACCAAGGGTTAAGAGAAACCATGAGTCAGAACTGCTCATGCCATTGGCCTCCACCTGCTCCCATATTTTCCTTCTACTAGCCCTCCAAAGAGGCCTCAAACTGCCATTACCCTTTTGAGGTCACGCATTGTCTCTAGAAGGGTATTTTGAAGGTACACATTGCCCAGTGTTTGCTGAAACAATGAATTTAGCGTCCGTAAGGATTTTGATTACTGTACCCCAGGAGAGAGAGGACTACAATTGCAGAGAAGAGGTTTGGAAAACCACCATCAGAAAGGGCAAGTCCAGTGGATATTGAATGGGAGGGGGTGGGATAGGAAGTCTACTTATAAAAGTTGAGAATGTACAACAAAAGCCAGGTGCTGAAACCAAAACACAGCCTAAACCACTGTTTCAATTCCATCTGTAAGAGGTGTGAAGGGAAGAGACGGAAACACCAGCAGCCTGGACCGCTTGCTCCATCTTTCTCCTCTGTGGGTACCATTAATTTCTTCCCCCAAGAATTTTTGCCTCCTTCATAAAGCATAGAGGTCATATGAAAGGAACAAACACCCTCAACTTCTCTGCATCTGGTACTGAGGAGACACACACACACCATTAATTCATTTATTTGATCAGCGTTTATCTCCTTCCTGCCCCACCAAGAAAAACAACCTTCCCCTGTTGCTCTATCACCTACTTTTCCCATACTCCCTTCACATAATCTATTCTAACATTAAACAACTTAAATTCCTGTACAGTCCAAGCACTTGAACTAAATGAGTGACAGAGGAAAAAGAAGCAATGCAGATGTAAACATTGCATTGATTGACATTGACATTGACATTTGTGTAGGACCTCTGGTCTATACATGCTGTTTTCCATTTCTAAAGCCATGTTCACTAAACTCATTAAAATATAAACTAAAACCAAAATAAAATGGCTTTCCCTGAGGTTACCAGTGTCTTCTTAGTTAACTGCCACATCCAAGGCCTGTTTTCAGCTCAAAACGTATCCGACTACTCTGCAGCATGTGATGCTCTGGGCCATGTTCTAATCCTCAAAACTTCTTCTTTGACTTGTCGGACACCACTCACTCTCCTGGTTCTCCTCTGATCATGCTTCCTCTGTCCCCCGGCTTCTTCCCTGACCACCATTTAAATGTTGGGTTTTCATGTCCTCTCATCACTCTCCCTGCTCTTCCAACGTGACTTCAGTCACCACTCTTATTCTGACAACTTCTACATCTTTATTTACAACTCGAATTTCTTGCTTGGAGTCCAACCCTATATCCAATTACCCTGTAGACATATATACACCCACGTGTTCCCAAGGTACGCACCTCCAGGCTTCCTTTTCAAGGGGGTGCTGAGAGAGGGGTCGCAATGAGTGAGACTTCAGCAGCGTTTGCAGCAGTTCACAATTCAATAAACAGGTTAACAACAACAAAATAACTTATATTCACCTTCTATGCAGACATTACTCACCACCCCTACCACCTACTTTCTCAGTTATCAGAGTTAGAGACCACAATATGTTCAGCATCCCAAATCTGAAACTTTGATATTATCTGCAAGTTTCTCTCTTACCTCGCAGGTCCAGTAGGACAATAAAGTCTGTACATTCTCTACCTCAGAAATGTCTCTCAATTCCTTTATCTCCTCTTGCCTTGTTTACCATTCAAGTTCAAAGCCAACATAATTTGGGCTTCCCTGGCAGTGGGCAGTGGTTGAGAGTCCGCCTGCCGATGCAGGGGACACGGGTTTGTGCCCCGGTCCGGGAAGATCCCACATGCTGCGGAGGGGTTGGGCCGGTGAGCCGTGGCCGCTGAGCCTGCGCGTCCGGAGCCTGTGCTCCGCAACGGGAGAGGCCACAACAGTGAGAGGCCCGCGTACCGAAAAAAAAAAAAAAAAAAAAAAGCCAACATAATTTAACGGGACTTTATAACCTCCAGTCTCTCCAATTTATCCTCCGACTTTGCCACTAGAGTTACCTTTCTAAAAGGCAGAGATAGGGACTTCCCTGGCGGTCCAGTAGTTAAGACTCCGCACTTCCACTGCAGGGGCACAGGTTCAATCCCTGGTCTGGGAACTAAGATCCCACATGCCCTGTGGCACAGCCAAAAAAAGATAAAATGCAAAGACAGAGCAATCCTTTACTTCAAAACTATTGACCTCTAGTTACCGGCAGGATAAAATTTAAACTTTGTCTGGACCACAAGATACTTTGTATTCAGCTCTTGCCTATTTCTCAGGCTCATGAAAAGCCCAGGCAGTTCTCCCTTTGATGTTCCTAATCAAGCTGACCTCTCACCCTTCCCGGGAGACCACAGGCCTGCTAGTTTCCTCACTTGGAACGCTGTCATCGTCCACACTCCACCCTTTTACTATTCCTTCAAGTTTTAGCTCAGATTTTAACTCCCCAGGAAAACCCTCTCAGCCTTTAGCCAATTGTTCAGTTGCTCTTTCCTCAGAATACATTATTCATGCCACACAGAGCTTATCAAATAGTAGTATAATTTGCTGTCATGTCTATTTCCCCCACTGTGAGTGCTCAAGGACAGAAAAAGTGGTTCATCTCAATCCCCAGTGTCTAGCACAATGCCTAGCAAATTAAGTCATATTCACCAAGTAAATGTTGAATGAGTGATTGAAAGGCAACTGAATACTCGCAATATCACCAGAAAAGTAGCAGAATTATTTGTCTCTCTTCCTCTAAACTACTGGTTCTCAAACATTTTTGTTTCGTGACCCCTTCATAATTTAAAAAATTACTCAGAACCCCAAAAAACTTTCTATCTGTTGGTGATATCTATTGATACTTACTGTACTAAGATTAAAACTGAGAAAATTTTAAAATATTTATGATACATTTCAAAATAATAATCCATTACAGGTTAATTAACAATATGTTTGTATGAAAAATAACTATTTTCCAAAAATAGAGAAGAGTGGCATTGTTTTACATTTTTTGCAAATCTCTTTACTGTCTGGTTTAATTGAAGGCAACTCAGTTCTCATATCTGCTCTTGCATTCAACCTGTTACTATACGGTGTTTTGGTTTAAGTAAATGAAGAAAATCCAGTCCCACACAAGATATATAGTTGGTAAAGATGTCAGCCATTCTTTCAAATAAAACAGTATTCCATGAAAAACGTGGCTTTTTCAGCTCACAACTCAAACAATGTCAGAAGTGCTTTTCCTGCAGATCAGCTTTTCACATGCAGCATAAATGCTCTATGTGTACTTCTCACTTGGTCACATAGAATATTAAAAAGACAGATACTCAGGACTTCCCTGGTGGCGCAGTGGTTAAGAATCTGCCTACCAATGCAGGGGACACGGGTTCGAGCCCTGGTCCGGGAAGATCCCACATGCCGTGGAGCAACTAAGCCCGTGTGCCACAACTACTGAGCCTGCGCTCTAGAGCCCGTGAGCCACAGCTACTGAGCCCACACGCCTAGAGCTTGTGCTCCGCAACAAGAGAAGCCACCGCAATGAGAAGCCCGCACACCACAACGAAGAGTAGCCCCTGCTCATCACAACTAGAGAAAGCCCGTGCATAGCAACAAAGACCCAACACAGCCAAATAATTAAATAATAAAAGACAGATACTCAAAAGGCAAGAATTAGTAAAATTAATGATTTTTACTTCTTCACCAAGGACGTCCTTCGGTGAAACTGACTTTTTTTTTAATCTTAAATTTGTGTTGATGAAGAATACAATGACCACCAGTACAGTTTGGTGACAGGGCTTTGAAGCAAACTAAGACACCAGCAGTTTAACCCACATTTTCATTTTACATCAGTGTAGACTCAACATAGTGAAGGAGGCAGAAAAAGTCTAAGTATTATTATGAAATAGTTTTGACCTCAGGGACCCCACAGTTGGCCAACTACACTTAGAGAACCACTGCTCTGGGCCTGTTTCGCATCTTAAAACCTGGGTAATAGGGCTTCCCTGGTTGCACAGTGGTTAAGAATCTGCCTGCCAATTCAGGGAACACAGGTTCGAGTCCTGGTCCGGGAAGATCCCACATGCCGCAGAGCAACTAAGCCTGTGCACCGCAGCTACTAAGCCTGCGCTCTAGAGCCCACGAGCCACAGCTACTGAAGCCCGTGAACCTAGAGCCCGTGCTCCACAACAAGAGAGGCCACCGCAGTGAGAACCCCGTGCACCGCAATGAAGAGTAGCCCCCACTCGCCACAACTAGAGAAAGCCTGCGCGCAGCAAGGAAGACCCAACACAGCCAAAAATAAGTGCAAGAAAGAAAGAAAATGCATGCTATTAAAAAAAATTTTTTTAACTGGGTAATAATACCAATGTCTTAGAATTGCTGTGATGGTAAATAATGTATTTAAAGCACCCAGCACAAAATCTTATAGGAAGAACACCACAAATGTTTCTACTCGTTATAGCAGAGCTGTGATGGCTCTACGTCAATTTATCTAACATTTATTCGGAATTCTATCGCATTTGCAATATTTCACATGTAACATTTATCTTCAGGATTCTTTGCTTGCCTTCTTTATATTAGGTGTCTATATGTGTTAAAATACACGTAACATAAAATCTACCAGTTTAACCATTTTTAAATGTACAGTTTAGTACTTCCGACTTATTTACCAACGCCATTTATCAAATGTTTATTTCACACGTAACAGGGTAGATTCAATCCCTTTTGAGACTGCATTTCTCTAGATGCCTTTTTCTTTTTCTGGTTTTTTTTTTCAGACAAGGCTTAAATGCCTTTTCTATTCAGAACACTTATTAATCCAAAGGTTTTTTGACTTTATTTAACGGCTTATCCTCCAGATTGGTGAACTGATCGTAGAGCCGTAAATACCCGATCCAGCACTTACCCATCAGCCTAAATACTTCAAAACCTCTCTTTCTGTAACTTGCACTTTCAAGGTCCCGCGCTAAGTCTCTAGTATCGCGAGATGCCTCTACGCCAGGTAGGGGTGGGGCTTAACCTGCGGTGGAGTCCCAGCACCCTTAGCGAATTTCTAACTCCCTAACTGCGCATGACGCGGCGCAGGCGCAGTAGAGATTTCTTGACTTCCGAGGGCTTCAGAAGGTATAAATACCGACGCCTTGAGACCGTTTGGTCTTTTCGGGGGAGGCTATTGTCATCTTCGTTGGGTGATAGGTGAGTGTGATTAGATGCCTGCTTCTTCAGCGTTTTGTCTGGTACCAGGTCCGCCACTCAGCCTTTTCTTTGGGGATCATAGTATTTAGAATGATTCCGAATCTTCGGCGTCCATGCTGACTACCCTTACTCGCAAAAATAGGGCCGGGTCGGGTGTGGGCGGGGGAGGCCTCGCCGGCCGCGGGTCTTGGCCGTAACCAAGGGTCGCTAGCGCGAGAATTCCCAGGCCTGCAGGGCACGACCCTCCGCGCCCACAAGCTAAGTGCGCAGCGCCCGCCCTCATTTCCTGTTGCGCCATTATGCTGCTTCCTAGGAGGCGCGTTAGCGTCTTAAGTGGAGTTGAATGCAGGCCATTTTGTTCCCGATTCGGGTTATTCTTAATTCTCGTGCCATTTATTTTTTCTTTTGGGGCAATTTTTTTATTTCAGGCGATCGGGTTAAAGGTAGTAGCCTTTACTGGCGTCATAACGGCTGTTATTTGCTGTTCTTCGGCAGCAAGCTAATCGCCTGTTGGGGTTCCTAGATGTCTTTGGAGTACCTGGTTGAAAATTCAGATTATTGATGTGTCTGCTCGTTAGTCTTGCGCTCAACTCTTGTTGACACTCTGGGGTGATTGGGATCTACTCCCTTATAGATACTCCTGCGAAGTAGCTGTCAACTTGGTGAAGTTAATTTCTAAAGTATAGTGACCAACGTGGATACCCCGGGAGGTCACTCTCCCCGGGCTCTGTCCTGGTGGCGTATGGGAGCATAGGGCTCTGCCCCATGATGTACAGTCCCTTTCCACAACGTTGGAGATGAAGCTGGGCCTTGAGTCTGCGCCTGCATATTCCTACAGCTTCTCAGAGTCCTGTGGACAATGACTGAGGAGACAAACCATGCAGGAAACAGCTCTCTAGAGCAGCATATCTGAATCTAGGTTGATCCGAAGTGAATGAAAAATTTCTTTTAATCAGTTTCGGTGTACTGCTGGATTAAAGCTCTTACCTGCTTTGTTTTGCAGCATTCGTTTGGGATTCCAAATAATTTGATTCGGGGTAAGTAAATCTACGAATTCCTTTTGGCCTATCAGTGTTTGCCTGCCAACATTTTGCATAAGACATTTGATCATTTTGAGCTCAGTTCCATTTCATGAAGATGCTGCCGTTCAATGCATCTAGATATTTTGCTACTTTTTTCGTAGGCATGTTGACAGTTTCTTAGATGTATGCTCGTATTCCAGGAAGATGGCTTTTTAAAGTTTATCTTCACATCTTTAATACTCACGATAGAGGAGAGATTTCTGTTTTGCAAATGGAACAATTTTGAATGACTTAACCAAAGACAGCAAAGCTGTCACATGAGCCATGTAATGTGTGTACCCTCTCTATCTTTCCAGGGGAACTAAGGGTTTGGTCTCTTGTACAGTTCCTTTCTGTGATGT
The DNA here is from genome assembly GCF_964374135.1 of Grampus griseus. NCBI lineage: Eukaryota > Metazoa > Chordata > Mammalia > Artiodactyla > Delphinidae > Grampus > Grampus griseus. The sequence goes on along the minus strand of NC_139017.1, from coordinate 161,172,061 downwards.
GGAGGGTTAAGTTGTGCCAGCATATGTCTACAATGACAGTAACTATGATAGATAAAGCATAACTTTTGGAAGTTATTAGAAACAGTTGCTAATCCTGGTGGACTTGAACTTCCCTCAGGTGTACATGTAGTATGGGATGAGGGGACATGAAATGTCTTGAAAACAGGGTTACAGTAAGTCCTTTACATACAAACCTTAAGATGCAAACATGTCCAATCACGTAAGTTAATTCAGGTGTCTGGTGTACATTGTCACACGCGTGCATCCTCTACAAGTGGTTGTGTTTTAGTATACTTTACAGTACTGTATGGAGTACAGTAGGACAGTATCTGTATTTCAAGCCCAGGATGTCTGGAAACAAGCATAAAAGCAGCAGTGACATAGGTGGTACTGCTGAAGAATGAAAGAGATTCATGATGCAGGAAGTGGTAAGGGGGTTTTCTTTATTTGAGGAGACACTGTTGGTTTTTTGAGGCAGAGGACCCGGACATAGAATGGTACACGAAAGTTGCAGCAACCATTCAGAATGCAATGCAGTGCTACTGTGTCATCTGATGAGAAGAAGAGCTAGTACCCAGATATCACTGGATCATTTTTTCAGGAGGGTAGATAGAGTTGAATCCAGCAAGAGACCAGAACCTGTGCCATCAGTGTCAGGCATGAGTGAAATTGCAGCTTGCCCTCCATCTCCTGTTGCTAATGATCCTTCAGCTCTGCCATCTCCCACCTCCTCTCCCTCCAGTCAGTAACTCATGGCCTGTTCACTTGAGGCCAGCCCCTGTATGCTAGCTGTTGTACTTTTCAAGGTACTGTAAGATTTAAAATGTTTACTTTATTTCTTTGTGTTTGTTTTTTATGTATTTGTGTGAAAAGTATTATAAACCTATTACAGTACAGTACTATATAGTCGATCGTGTTAATTGGGTACCTAGGCTAACTTTGTTGTACTTTGTCCGCTCTCAGAACGAAACTTGTCCGTATGGGAACTTACAGTAACTGTTCAGTCAGACATTCCAATGTGGATACCCCGGGAGGTCACTCTCCCCGGGCTCTGTCCTGGTGGCGTATGGGAGCATAGGGCTCTGCCCCATGATGTACAGTCCCTTTCCACAACGTTGGAGATGAAGCTGGGCCTTGAGTCTGCGCCTGCATATTCCTACAGCTTCTCAGAGTCCTGTGGACGATGACTGAGGAGACAAACCATGCAGAGAGACATCTAGTATACCAAAATTTAAAAGTGAAATAAGATTGTTATGTATGAATCTAATTCTTTTTTTGTCCTTTCATTCAGGAGAGAAGAGGAGCCTTACCTGACTTGTGCAGTTAACAATGCTTTGGGGGCCTTTATTTGGCAGGGAGATTAGTAAAGTGAGTAATACACTATTTTTGGAAGATCAGCCTGGGCAATTTGAAAATGTTAAGTTTCAGCACAATGTTTAACCCTGGAATTGCACCTTAAAAACCAGCAGAGTAATAGTGTTCTGTTAACCAGGTGCCTTTTGAAATTTAGAAGGAATTCCAGAAGACACTTGTGTGGGCAGGTCTGTGGACAGTATAGTGACCTGGGAGTCCCAAGAGACCCTTTCAGGTTTCCTATGAGGTGGAAACTTGATGTACTGATACTAAGATCTTGGCCATTCTCAAGTAAACTGGATTTTCTTAAAAGTGGAAAGCAGATGCCCATGAGAATCTACATGTCTTAATAAAGAGATCCATGTCAGTTTCTAATGTACTCGGGTGAATTACAATAAAGGTGACTATATACATAATTGTGTGGTTCTTTTTTTTGGCCGCACCATGTGGCTTGCAGGATCTTAAGTCCCCCAACCAGGGATCAGACCTGGTCCCCCTTCAGTGAAAACACCAGGGAATTCCCTATGTGGTTCTTTCTATGCAACTATGACTGCTAAATGAGTATTCTATAAATGAAGCTGCTTGTTCAAGCAGTTAATACCTGATTGATTCTGCACTAATTAAAGGCCCTGAGCTCTTGCGTTTAATATTGGTATTTGTGTACTACTACTTGGGAAAATGCATGTATCCTAACCAGTTGTAAATAGGTAACTTAAGGTATGGTCTTAGAGACATACATTAGGCCACTGGACATGGGTGTTGAATGAGAGGTCTTCATGCTGATGAGACCTAACCATTGTACAAGATTTGGTGCAGATGTTAAAAAGTTAAAAGCAGCTGTTGGGGTAGTTAATCCTCTGCTGTGTCAAAGAGCTATGCTTGAGTCACAGTAGGACTTTGTCAAGCCTGTGTACAGGCTGCCAGCATTATAGGGAAGTCATAAGACTGAAGGATGGGGACTAGCGGGGAACCATCTAGAAGGTAGAGTCTAGATCTTGGGTGGGGCTATTGAATTTTACAAGATGGGGAGGTAGAATAACCCATTTAGAATCCATTGGAGTCAGGTTTAAGGGGGGGATTTGGGGGTTTGGTGGGTTGTAGCCCAAACACATGGAATGTCCAGATGTACAGTTTTACAGCGTTCAGGGACGAAAGGGTAAAGAATAGGAGCTAGTTTGTGGCTTTGATTATTGGAGAACCTCGGTTGCTTTACCTGAGCAAGTAGCAACACTTTAGTGCTTACCTGTGCCGGGCTTTTCTAAGCACTTGGCATGTGTTAATCACAGCCCTGAAGTGGGTATTAATCTGTCTGCTTTGATAGGAAAACCCAGGAGGAGAAAGGCTAAATAATTGCCCAAATCTACAACTAGGAAGTGGACTGGTCCTGTATCCCCAGGGTTAGCCCTGTGTCCAGCGCACATCTTGGCATTCCCACATAAACAGTCTTTGGATGATAGATGCACAGTAAAGTCTGAACAATGTTTTTAGTGTAAATTCTCAGGGTAGGGCTGGGTGCTAGGTGGGGAATACATCCATTTCTGGTGTCCAAGTGTAGCTGAAGCAAAGCTGTCAGCAAGTATTCTAGGTCACACCCTTCGCTGAACTTCAGGTTGCAACATACGTACCTGTAGACTTTTTACAAACAGGTTATTCTGGCTTTTTTCTCCATGTAGGCCTCAATAGTCATAGCAGTAGTTGCTAAAGTGAGACTGCCTGGGTTTGAATCCTGATACCACTTGTCCCTGTGACCTTGGGCAAGCTACTTAACCTCTCTGCCTCAGTTTCCTTATGCATAGAATGGGGACAATAAAAATACCTCTTGGAGTTGCAGTGAGAATTTAGAGTTAATATTTGTAAAAAAGCTTACAGTCTTGGGCTTCCCTGGTGGCACAGTGGTTGAGAGTCTGCCTGCCGATGCAGGTCTGGGAAGATCCCACATGCTGCAGAGTGGCTGGGCCCATGACCCATGGCCGCTGAGCCTGCTGCTCCGCAGCGGGAGAGGCCACAACAGTGAGAGGCCTGCGTACCGCAAAAAAAAAAAAAAAAGCTTACAGTCTTATAAGTACAGTGAGCTTGTGAGAAAATTCTCTGACTTAAAAGCAAACAACTAGGGATATAGTATCCATTAAAGTTTTGTTTAATAAAGTCTGCCACCACAGATAAATGATCTACTAAACCAGGCTTATCTCACTCAGAACACTACCTCTTCGGGAGAGAAAAGGGGAGAAGATGGAGGGATTAGTATTGCCCAAGATCACCGAACTAGTAATAGAACCAGGATTTGAACCCCAAAACCGTATCATGATATACTGTTACCTTTGAACAAGGCAGCGTGGTAAGATACGTACATTATTTCGTCTAATATTCTATGTACCCCTGTAAAGTAGGTACCCTTTGTGCCCATTTTGCAGAGGAGACTGAAGTTGGAGTTGAGGAACTTGCACGAGTTATATAGCCAGTAAGTGGCAGAACATGCATCTGAGCAAGGCAATTGACTGCAGAGCCTGTGCTCAACCCACATCATACCATGCCTTGAGAAAATTAGCTATTTACACTTCGTATTCAGCTAATTAGTACCCACTACACCATAAAAACTCGGTTTCAGTTGTAACAAATTATGAACCTACTATGTGCCTATGTCTGCTTGGCTCTGGATAATACTAAGACATGAGTGCAGTTTCTTGGGGAGCGGGAGCCCTTCCTGGCTGTTACTTCTGTCTTTCACCATTTTCTGTCTTTATGCATGTCTTTCCCTCTGATGGATGGGATCTTAGTTCCCCAACCAACCAGGAATCAAATCTGGGCCCCTGCAGTGGAGTCTTAACCACTAGACAGCCAGGGAAGTCCCAGAACCTGTGTCTTTATGATGGTATCTGACATTTGATGAGGATTTACTATGTGCTAGGCATTCTTTAATCCTTACAACAGCCCTATGCAGGGCAGGGACATTTTTTATGTCCATGTTATAGAAAAGGAAGACAATCAAGGTTAGATTATTTGCCCAAGGTCACACATCTTTAGATGAAGGTCTGCATCTTTAGAGCCTGAACTCAGCCACCATTCTCACCTCCCCTTCCCTAAGCACCCATAATGGCTTCTCTCAGAGGTAAGGTGGGCACCTTGAGCATTCCATCATGGTAACGTTATTAGCATTCTGATGTGCTTATTTTTTAGTTGATGTCCATCTAACCTACTAGTTGAGTTATCCTTAAAGAATGGGACCATATATGTATGCTCAGGACCTAGTACTGGGCCTGGCACATAGCAAACGCTGGTTGATGACTTTATTATTCTTCTGTGTTCTATTTCATTGATTTCTGTTTTGATCTTTATTATGTTCTTTTGTTTATTTTGGGTTTAGTTTGCTCTTCTTTTCCTAGTTCCCTAAGGCAGAAGCTGATTAATTTGAGACATTTTCTTCATTTCTAGTTTAGGCATTTAGTGCTATTAGTTTCTCCCAAATACTCCTCTAACAATATTCCACAAGTAAAAAACAAAACAAACAAACAAAAATATTCCAGAAGTTCTGCTATGTTATGTTTTCATTTTAATTCAGTTCAAAATACTTTGAAATTACCTTTTGATTTCTTCTTTGACCTGTGGACTATGTAAAAGTGTGTTTTTATTGTTTTTATATTTATTTATTTAGGCCACGCCAGGCGGCTTGCAGGATCTTAGTTCCCCGACCAGGTATTGAACCCAGGCCACAGCAGTGAAAGTGCTGAGTCCTAACCAGTGGACTGCCAGGGAATTCCCAAAAGTGTGTTTTTAAATATTTGGGAGTTTTCCAAAGATCTTTCTGTTATTTGTTTCTACTTTCATTCCATTGTGGCCTAAGTATATGTTTACTTTGTATGATTGAATCATCTTAGATTTAACAAGACTTTTTCTATAACCTAGTATAGCCTATCTTGGGAAATGTTTCATGTACACTTAAAAGGCACGAGTATGGGGCTTCCCTGGTGGCGCAGTGGTTGAGAGTCCGCCTGCCGATGCAGGGGACACGGGTTCATGCCCCGGTCCGGGAAGATCCCACATGCCATGGAGCGGCTGGGCCCGTGAGCCATAGCCCCTGGGCCTGCGCGTCCGGAGCCTGTGCTCCGCAACGGCAGAGGCCACGGCAGTGAGAGGCCCGCGTACCGCAAAAAAAAAAAAAAAGGCATGAGTATGTAACTGTTGTCCGAAAAAATCAAGGTGGAGTGTGAAGAATGGTTAAGTGTTCCATAAATGTCAATCAGTTCAAATTGATTGAAAGTGTTGTTCAAGTCTATTCTATCCTTGCTGGTTTTCTTCCTACCTGTCCTATCAGTAATATTGAGAGTGGGTTATTGAAATCTCCAGCTATAGTTGTCGATTTGTCTGTTTCTTCTAGAAGTTCTATCAGTTTTTACTTCACTTTTTTTTTTTTTTTTTTTTGCGGTACGCGGGCCTCTCACTGTTGTGGCTTCTCCCGTTGCGGAGCACAGGCTCAGCGGCCAGGGCTCACGGGCCCAGTCGCTCCGCGGCATGTGGGATTTTCCCGGACCAGGGCACGAACCCGTGTCCCCTACATCGGCAGGCGGACTCTCAACCACTGCGCCACCAGGGAAGCCCTACTTCACGTATTTTGAAGCTCTGTTATTCGTTGCATATACTGAGGATTGTGCATTTTGATTGACTCCTTTACCATTGTGAAATTACCTTCTTTATTTCAATAATACTCTTTGCTCTGAAATCTACTTTGCTATTAATATAGCTGCTCCAGCTTTCTTTTGACTAGTGTTACCAGAGTATGTCTTTTTCTGTCTTTTTACTTTTAATCTATTTTTTCTATCTTTTTACTTTTAATCTTGAACAACATGGGAGTGCTACTGAAAATCCCCATATAACTTCACAGTTGGCCCTCCGTATCTGTGATTCTGCAACCATGGATTTAACCAACCTTAGATCGTGTAGGACTGTAGTACGTAGTACGTATTTATTGAAAAAAATCTGAGTATAAGTGGACCTGCATAGTTCAAACCTGAGTTGTTCAAGGGTCAACTGTATTTATGTTTAACGTGTATATCTTGTAGGCAGTATGTGGTTGGGTCTTGCTTTTTTTTTTTTTTTTTTTGCTGTACACGGGCCTCTCACTGTTGTGGCCTCTCCCGTTGCAGAGCACAGGCTCCGGACGCGCAGGCCCAGCGGCCATGGCTCACGGGCCCAGCCACTCCGCGGCATGTGGGATCTTCCCGGACCGGGGCACGAACCCGTGTCCCCTGCATCGGCAGGCGGACTCTCAACCACTGCGCCACCAGGGAAGCCCGGGTCTTGCGTTTTCTATTTATTATGACAATCTCTGCCTTTCTTTTGGAGCGTTCAGACCACATTTATTTTACTTTTTTTAAAGCTTTTTTTTTTGTATTTATTTATTTGGCTACATCGGGTCTTAGCTGTGGCATGTGGGATCTTTAGCTGCAACGTGCAAACTCTTAGTTGCGGCACGCATGTGGGTCTATTTCCCTATCCGGGGATCGAGCCCGGGCCCCCTACATTGGAAGTGTGGAGTTTTAGCCACTGGACCACCAGGGAAGTCCCAAGACCACATTTATTTTTAATCACAGATCTGTAGGTTTATAGTTTATAGGTTTATAGTTTGAACATTTTTTAGCCATTATTTCTTCATGTATTTTATGTCCCCAGTTCCTCCTTATTTTCAGGGTCTCCAATTACCTGTAGAGTAGGCTACTTATTAAAGTTATTCCATAGTTCACTAATACTATTTTCACTTAAAAAATTTTTTTCTATGTTTCATTTTGGATAGTTTCTTTTGCTGTGCATCAAGTTCACTAATCGTTGCTTTTCCAGTATCTAATCTATTGTTAATGCTATCCAGTGTATTTATAATCTTAGATATTGTCGAGAGAGAAACTCACTTTGGGTCTTTTTATATCTTCCATGTCTCCACTTAGCTTTTGGACATATGCCATATTTATTTTTTTTTAATGTCTTTTTTTTTTTAATGTTTTTAGTTCTTTTATTTATTTATTTATTTTTGGCTGCGTTGGGTCTTCGTTGCTGTGCACAGGCTTTCTCTAGTTGCGGCCAGCGGGGGCTACTCTTCGTTGCAGTGCGCGAGATTCTCATTGCAGTGGCTTCTCTTGTTGCGGAGCACGGTCTCTAGGCTCCCAGGCTTCAGTAGTTGTGGCATGTGGGCTCAGTAGTTGTGGCTCATGGGCTTAGTTGCTCTGCGGCATGTGGGATCTTCCCGGACCAGGGATCGAAATCACGTTCCCTGCATTGGCAGGCGGATTCTTAACCACTGCACCACCAGGAAAGCCCTGCCACACAGTAATAATAACTTCTAATATCGTTTACTTCTAGTTCTATCATCTGTGTCATTTCTGGGTTGGATTCAATTGATTGTTCTCCTTACTATGGTTTGTGTTCAATAAATAAAATACAACAATAACAGAGTGTGAAAAAAATGAATATTTGCATTCAAAGAAGGAAAAGATAATTAGGGCTTAGGAAGGCTTCATGGAGATGGCAACTGAATTGAGCCTTAAAATATACATATCAAGAATTCAGCTAGGCAGGAGAGAAGGCACCTGGTAAGAGAGGTGAGAAAGGTAAGAAAGGAGGAATGAGCATGGGCATGCTCAGAGTTCAGTGCAGACGCCAAAGGGGAAATAGGAAACCAACAGCTTGGGGCATTTGCCACCTGGTGCTCCTAGCACAGCACTGAAGAAATATCTGAGTCTTTAAAGATTTTTAAGCAGGGCAAAGTCTCACAGCCATGATTTAGGGAGATTAACCTTGGGATCTTGGTGGAATGAAATGAAGGGGGAAAGGATGAGGGGTGGGAGCAGAGGCCAGGTGGGTGGTGCTTTAGACCAGAGGGGCAGAAATAAAAGATGGAGAGGAGAGGGAAGAATCAGAAAAGATGTGAAAGTTTGAATCTGTACTTCTCGGAGAACCTTAACCTTGGCTTGAAGGATGAAGGGGGTGGTGGTGGTGGGGGGGTCTAGATCCAAGGAAAATGAGTTTTATTTGGAATATTGAGTCTTCTGGGTAGAGCCGTAGGACTAAAACTTAGGGTAGAGGTCAGAACCAGACCAGGTGGGCTGCCTCTCAGTTAAAAGGCGATGGCTCGGCCCTAAAGAAGATTTCTGATCTCCTTCTACCACTCGTATGATGACCCCAGAGAAAACTTGCTTAACCTCTTTGAACCTCATTTTTTTTCATTTTCCAACTGTCAAGGGTTTTGTGAGGAACCAATGAAGTAATGGACGGATGTGTTTCTGTAGTTGAAGTAAGAGGTTTTACAAAATACGTGATGATAGTTATTTTTATAATTACATCAAGCCATGTGAATGAGTAAGATCTTGGAGGAAGACAGCAGAGACAGATCAGAGATCCCAGGGTTAAAACTTGGAGGAATTTCACAGTGTAACATCCAAAAGAGGAGTCCCTGATGGAGGCAGAAGTAAACTTGAGGAGGTGAGAAACCTTAAAGATGGGGAGTGCTTTGGGGTGGGCTCTGTGTAGAAGAAACTCAGTTGGTAAACACTCATCAAAAGTGTCTATCTAGGGCTTCCCTGGTGGCGCAGTGGTTGAGAGTCTGCCTGCCGATGCAGGGGACACGGGTTCGTGCCCCGGTCCAGGAAGATCCCACATGCCGTGGAGCGGCTGGGCCCGTGAGCCATGGCCGCTGAGCCTGCGCGTCCGGAGCCTGTGCTCTGCAACGGGAGAGGCCACAACAGTGAGAGGCCCGCGTACCGCAAAAAAAAAAAAAAAAAAAAAAAAGTGTCTATCTAGAGTTCAGGTATGATAGAATGACCTTCAGAGTCAGAATCAACATGAAATAGAGAAAATATCCTTCTGCAGAGGCCACGCCTTTGACCTGGGAAACCCCCAGACACAATCAAAAGCCCTGAAAGGTCACCACAGGGAACTTGAAATCCTGAAGAACTGTTTGTATCCTGTCCTGAAGAAGGAGTGGAGTGTGTTAACAAGACAGGGTAGTCGGCTTGGCGCCTGTTTTCCATCACTAGCTCCCAACCTCAGTTCACACCCTCATCTTTTTTGTCTGGCCTCCCTCCCCCACCCTTGGTTTCCCCTTCCCCCAAGTCCATTCTCTGCATTCTCCATTTTGTTCTAAAACAAAACTCTGCTTCTGTCACTCACGTGCTTAAATCCGTTCCATAGTTCCCCATTTCCCCAGGGAAGAGGCTGCCTCCTTAGACAATACCCTGAAGCCATGGTCTGTCTCTCCCTCTCCAGTTCCTCCGCATGGCACCCTCTGCCCCAGTCAGACCTTGGCAGTTTCCCATAACCACCACAGGCTCCCATCGCTCCCTGTCAGTGCACGGGATGCTTCTCCTAGGATGCCCGGCCGTTTTAGGCTTAACCTGGAAAGCCTTTGTTAAGCCCCGGCTGAGCCAGATAACCTTGTGCGTACCGTTGTCACACCCTGAGTAGTTGCTGATAGTCCTATTTCTCATCTTTCTCTGATGGAGAGCCTCTTGAGAGCAGGGAGGATCCGAATCTCTTTTGTCCGTACAGTCCCTTCCACACTAGATTCTCCCAAACAAACCTTGATTTCAAGTAGTCTTTCTGGTTGTCAGTCCTCTTGTCCCAATTTGGGGTCTTCAAAATACACACCCACTGTACCCTTGCCAGGGCGGAGAGAGCCTGGTTAGGAGCGCCTTAGCCAGAGCGCGCCACTCGCACTTCCCGGGGCGGCCGCCAGGGGCCGCCGGGCTCTTTGTTTTCTTTTCTGGCCCGGGGTCGGGGCCGGAGGCCTGTAGAGCGCATGCTCTGGGGCAGTTCGCGGCCGGGCCGGGGAGCGGAGGAGTTCCTTGTGGCCGACCTGCAGCGAGGTAGGTCGCGCCCGTCACGCGCGGAGGGTCGGAGCGGAGGGCGGCGCGCGGGCACCGGCGGTCGGCGGCGGGTCGGGCCCGTTGCCTGCGCGCGCCCGTGTCGCGCGGCGCCGGCGCCACGTGAAGCCGAGTGGCTGAGAGGTGCGGGCGCGCGAGTCTCCGGCCCCGCGGGGCCCCCCGGAGCCTGCCGGGCCCCGCCTCGCCCGAGCGAGGGCCGCGCGGCCCCTCTGCAGCCGCGCCTCGCACGCCTGGCCCGCGCCGCCCGCGGGGGCGGGAGATTCAAACGGCCCTAGCGCGGCCGGCCAGGTTGCGCGCGGCCGCGGTGACCTCCCGCCAGCGGGGCGCCGACCAGCGCGCCTCCCGGGCCGGGGCGGCAGCTCCGGCGGGGCCGCGTTTCCGGAGCGGGAAAGTGATTAAGTCTAGCACTGGTTTGGAGAATGCGGTTTGCAGAGTGGGGCGGAACCCTGTCCGGCGAGGGTCTGCTTTTAGGAGGGTAGGCTGCTGAGGGTCTACGCGGAGAGCGAAATCTCAGCGTCAACAGGCACCGTCACGATGACTGTTGACCGGTTGGAGAGGTGTGCCGGGAACTCCGCACCAACTCATCTGTCAACAGATTATTTACTGGCTGTCCACTCCGTGCCGCGTGTGCAAGGCTGGGGAACATGGTGAGAGGGCCCCGTGTGGCCTTGGCGGAGCTCGCGGTCTCCCTGGGGAGGCCCATGTGGGGCCACACTTACGATCCAGGGCGATCCCTGAAGTGTGCCCGTGGATCCGGGGCGCTGCTGGCGGATATTAACAGAGGTGCGCCAACCAAGTGTGACTTGGGTGCCCCAGCAGAAGCTGAGTGTACGGAGTGTGGAGGGGAACTCGGAGGTTCACCCAAGGCTGCGCAGGAGGGTTAGGTATGGCTTTCCAGCCGAGGTTATTCTTGGCCCGGGTTTTGAAGGAACAATGGAGTTATCCAGGCAGACTGAGGATGGGCGGGGTTAGGGTGATCCTGGCAGGGAACACAGCACATGCAAAAGCATGAAGGTGTAGTTGAATGTTATCATCAGGGGTACCACGGTGTTTGGTTGGAGCACAGGGTACAAGGAGGGGAAGAGCAAGATATTCCTGCAGGGGCTGGGTCTCAAAAGGTCTGGAGTGCAAGACCAAGGAGCACTGGGTGGGGTGGAGAAGGCAGCGATGGTTTCACCCAAAAAGGGCATCAGAATGGAGTCTGGAAAGATGAACTAGGAGTTCTACATGCTCCTGTTGGCGAAAACATCCCAAGAGCAGGAATAGTGTTCAGCTTGGCAACTTCCTAGTTGGGTACCCTTGGGCCACCCACCCAATCCCCATGGGCCTTGTTTCCCTTACCTGTAAGGTGAAGATAAGAGGCTTGTGGTGAGGATTACTAATACCCTATTATTTCCGTAAAGCTGTGGTTGTAACATCTGGTGGAAGCTGTGGCCCCTTTCTCCTGGGAAAAATGAACGCACTTAAGCCGAGGCTCAGCTCTCTATGTAAGGGGGATCCTCCAGTAAGGAGTTCCTGGGTGAAGTCTACCAGCTCTGTGCCTGACATGAGGCAGGAGCTCAGCAAATGTTTGTTGACAGATGAGCCTCTCTCCTCCCTTCCCTCCTGGGGACTTTCTTTTTTTTTTTTTTGAATTTTATTTTATTTATTTTGTTATACAGCAGCGTCTTATTCTGTATTTTATACATATTAGTGTATACATGTCAATCCCAACCTCCCAATTCATCCCCCCACCACCACTCCCCCCACCACTTTCCCCCCTTGGTGTCCATAGTTTGTTCTCTACATCTGTGTCTCTATATCTGCCCTGCAAACCGGTTCATCTGTACCATTTTTCTAGGTTCCACATATATGCGTTAATATCTGATACTTGTTTTTCTCTTTGTGACTTACTGCATTCTGTATGACAGTCTCTAGATCCATCCACGTGTCTGCAAATGACCCAATTTCCTTCCTTTTTATGGCTGAGTAATATTCCATAGCGTATATGTACCACATCTTTATCCATTCATCTGTCGATGGGAATTTATGTTGCTTCCATGACCTGGCTATTGTAAATAGTGCTGCAGTGAACATTGGGGTGCATGTGTCTTTTTGAATTATGGTTTTCTCAGGGTATATGCCCAGTAGTGGGATTGCTGGGTCATATGGTAATTCTATGTTTAGTTTTTTAAGGAACCTCCATACCTTTCTCCGTAGTGGCGGTATCAATTTACATTCCCACCAACAGTGCAAGAGGGTTCCCTTTTCTCCACACCGTCTCCAGCATTTGTTGTTTGTAGATTTTCTGATGATGCCCATTCTAACTGGTGTGAGGTGATACCTCATTGTAGTTTTGATTTGCATTTCTCTAATGATTAGTGATGTTGAGCAGCTTTTCATGTGCTTCTTGGCCATCTGTATGTCTTCTTTGGAGAAATGTCTATTTAGGTCTTCTGCCCATTTTCTGATTCGGCTGTTTGTTTTTTTAACATTGAGCTGCATGAGCTGTTTATATATTTTGGAGATTAATCCTTTGTCCATTGATTCGTTTGCAAATATTTTCTCCCATTCTGAGGGTTGTCTTTTCGTCTTGTTTGTAGTTTGCTTTGCAAAAGCTTTTAAATTTCATTAGGTCCCATTTGTTTATTTTTGGTTTTATTTCCATAACTCTAGGAGGTGGATCAAAAAAGATCTTGCTGTGATTTATGTCAAAGAGTGTTCTTCCTATGTTTTCCTCTAAGAGTTTTATAATGTCCAGTCTTATGTTTAGGTCTCTAGTCCATTTTTTTTTTTTTTTTTTTTTTTGCGATACCCGGGCCTCTCACTGTTGTGGCCTCTCCCGTTGCGGAGCACAGGCTCCGGACGCACAGGCTCAGCGGCCATGGCTCACGAGTGCAGCCGCTCTGCAGCATGTGGGATCTTCCCGGACCGGGGCATGAACCCGTGTCCCCTGCCTCGGCAGGTGGACTCTCAACCACTGTGCCACCAGGGAAGCCCTCTAATCCATTTGGAGCTTATTTTTGTGTATGGTGTTAGGGAGTGTTCTAGTTTCATTCTTTTACATGTAGCTGTGCAGTTTTCCCAGCACCACTTATTGAAGAGATTGTCTTTTCTCCATTGTATATCCTTGCCTCCTTTGTCATAGATTAGTTGATCATAGGTGTGTGGGTTAATCTCTGGGCTTTCTATCCTGTTCCGTTGATCTATATTTCTGTTTTTGTGCCAGTACCATATTGTCTTGATTACTGTAGCTTTGTAGTATAGTCTGAAGTCAGGGAGTCTGATTCCTCCAGCTCCGTTTTTTTCCCTCAAGACTGCTTGGGCTATTTGGGGTCTTTGTGTCTCCATACAAATTTTAAGATTTTTTGTTCTAGTTCTGTAAAAAATGCCACTGGTAATTTGATAGGGATTGCATTGAATCTGTAGATTGCTCTGGGTAGTATAGTCATTTTCACAATATTGATTCTTCCAATCCAAGAACATGGTATATCTTTCCATCTGTTTGTGTCATCTTTGATTTCTTTCATCAGTGTCTTATAGTTTTCTGAGTACAGGTCTTTCACCTCCTTAGGTAGGTTTATTCCTAGGTATTTTATTCTTTTTGTTGCAATGGTGAATGGGATTGTTTCCTTAATTTCTCTTTTTGATCTTTTGTTGTGAGTATATAGGAATGCAAGAGATTTCTGTGCATTAATTTTGTATCCTGCAACTTTACAAATTCATTGATTAGTAGTTTTCTGGTGGCATCTTTAGGATTCTCTATGTATAATATCATGTCATCTGCAAACAGTGACAGTTTGACTTCTTCTTTTCCAATTTGTATTCCTTTTATTTCTTTTTCTTCTCTGATTGCCGTGGCTGGGACTTCCAAAACTATGCTGAATAATAGTGGTGAGAATGGACATCCTTGTCTTGTTCCTGATCTTAGAGGAAATGCTTTCAGTTTTTCACCATTGAGAATGATGTTTGCTGTGGGTTTGTCGTATATGGCCTTTATTATGTTGAGGTAGGTTCCCCCTATGCCCACTTTCTGGAAAGTTTTTATCATAAATGGGAGTTGAATTTTGTCAGACGGTTTTTTTGCATCTACTGAGATGATTATATGGGTTTTCTTGTTCAATTTGTTAATATGGTGTATCACATTGATTGATTTGTGTATATTGAAGAATCCTTGCATCCCTGGGATAAATCCCACTTGATCATGGTGTATTATCCTTTTAATGTGTTGTTGGATTCTGTTTGCTAGTATTTTGCTGAGGATTTTTGCGTCTATACTCATCAGTGATATTGGTCTGTAATTTTTTTTTTTTGTAGTATCTTTGTCTGGTTTTGGTATCAGGGTGATGGTGGCCTCATAGAATGAGTTTGGGAGTGTTCCTTCCTCTGCAATTTTTTGGAAGAGTTTGAGAAGGATGAGTGTTAGCTCTTCTCTAAATGTTTGATAGAATTCAGCTGTGAAGCCATCTGGTCCTGGACTTTTGTTTGTTGGAAGATTTTTAATCACAGTTTCAATTTCATTACTTGTGATTGGTCTGTTCATATATTCTGTTTCTTCCTGGTTCAGTCTTGGAAAGTTATACCTTTCTAAGAATTTGTCCATTTCTTCCAGGTTGTCCATTCTATTGGCATAGAGTTGCTTGTAGTAGTCTCTTAGGATGCTTTGTATTTCTGCGGTGTCTGTTGTAACTTCTCCTTTTTCATTTCTAATTTTATTGACTTGAGTCCTCTCCCTGTTTTTCTTGATGAATCTGGCTAAAGGTTTATCAATTTTGTTTATCTTCTCAACGAACCAGCCTTTAGTTTTATTCATTTTGCTGTTGTTTTCTTCGTTTCTATTTCATTTATTTCTGCTCTGATCTTTTTTTTTTTTTGCGGTACGCGGGCCTCTCACTGTTGTGGCATCTCCCGTTGCGGAGCACAGGCTCCAGACGCGCAGGCTCAGTGGCCATGGCTCACGGGCCTAGCCACTCCACGGCATGTGGGATCTTCCCAGACCGGGGCATGAACCCGTGTCCCCTGCATCGGCAGGTGGACTCTCAACCACTACGCCACCAGGGAAGCCCTCTGCTCTGATCTTTATGATTTCTTTCCTTCTACTAACTTTGGGTTTTGTTTATTCTTCTTTCTCTAGTTCCTTTAGCTGTAAGGTTAGATTGTTCATTTGAGATTTTTCTTGTTTCTTGAGGTAGGCTTGTATTGCTATAAACTTCCCTCTTAGAACTGCTTTTGCTGCATCCCATTGGTTTTGGATCATCGTGTTTTCGTTGTAATTTGTCTCTAGATATTTTTTGATTTCCTCTTTGATTTCTTCAGTGATCTTTTGGTTATTTAGTAACGTATTGTTTAGCCTCCACGTGTTTGTGTTTTTTTCCCTGTAATTAATTTCTAATCTCATAGCATTGTGGTCCGAAAAGATGCTTGATATGATTTCAATTTTCTTAAATTTACCGAGGCTTGATTTGTGATGCAAGGTGGGATCTATCCTGAAGAATGTTCCGTGTGCACTTGAGAAGAAAGTGTAATCTGCTGTTTTTGGATGGAATGTCCTATAAATATCAATTAAATCTATCTCATCTATTGTGTCATTTAAAGCTTGTGTTTCCTTATTAATTTTGTGTTTGGATGATCTGTCCATTGGTGTGAGGTGTTAAATTCCCCAACTATTATTGTGTTACTGTCGATTTCCTTTTTTATAGATGTTAGCAGTTGCCTTATGTATTGAGGTGCTCCTCTGTTGGGTGCATATATATTTATAATTGTTATATCTTCTTCTGGGATTGATTCCTTGATCATTATGTAGTGTCCTTCCTTGTCTCTTGTAACATTCTTTATTTTAAAGTCTATTTTATCTGATATGAGTATTGCTGCTCCAGATTTATTTGCTTTCCATTTGCATGGAATATCTTTTTCCATCCCTCCTGGGGACTTTTCTCACAAAGAGATTCTTTAGCCATTGCGTCTGGTGGGCAAGTGTCTGTCTCCTGATGTCGGGGTGGGTGGGGACAGCTGCTGTGGTCAGAGAGGGCTCTGTCTCCCTTTGCAGAGATGAGGTCACAGCAGGTCACTGCAGGAACACCACGGCCCTGGTAGACTGTCTAGTCTGCTGTGCCTTCATTCACCAAATGAGGAAACTGAGGCCCAGAGAGAAGTGGGGAGGGGGGATGCTCTCGTCCTAGTGGTGAGTGGTTGGGAGACCTGGGCTGTCATCCCACCTCTGTGTGGCCTGGGGCACCTTCCTCTGAGCCTCTACTTTCTTATCTGTAAAGCCAGGATGATCACACCTCCAAGGGCAGGTGTGAATGTTCTAGGAGAGGCTGGCACACCTTAGGTGCCTATTGGTGGAAGTTGTCTCTGTATCTGACTTACTGGATTGTATCTCACTCTTCTCCCAGACTGTAAACTCCTTGAAGATGGAAGCTGTGTTTGTCTGTTGGGGAGTGCAGGGTAGGGACAAAAGACTACTACTTATTCTTAGCCCAGGTACTCCGTGTCTGGCTAAGAAAACACACCCAGAGCGGTTAGAGAGGGAGTCTGTCAAAGGACTGATGTGTACGGTAGAGGATATGCAGGTGGGTCATGGGTACAGGGCTCCACGTTTTAGAAGGTGCCCTCTCATCTTCCACCCTGCCTCGGCGATTGCTCACAGCAGCACCCTGCAGTGCCTGGAGTGCTCTCTTTGAGAGATGAAGACTGTCAGGCTCAAAGGGAACTCAGGTGTGTTGGACTTGAAAGCCAGTGCTCTCTTCACCACAGCATGGAGTTGTACCCGTCGTCCTTCCATACATCTTTCAGCAGATTTGTCACCCACGTGGCCCACCCTCCCAGGCCCTAGCCGCCTCCGAGCTCCTCTCTGCTCTCACTATCCTGTCCCCCTCAGCAGGCTGCTGCCCTCTGCTCCTTGCCTTTGGCCAAGCTCATAGAGGATCCTGGGGAGGCCTGTCCAGGCTGCCTTGACCCCTGCCTGGATCACGGCCTGCCTTTAGCCGACCATTCTTGTTTTGTTTTTGTTTTTAATTATCAGGTATACCTGGATTCTATTCCTGGCTCTCCTTTCTGATGGTATGAACTTAAGCAAGTAAATTGACTTCTCTGAGCCTCAGTTCCCTCAACTGTGAAATAGGAGTGACAGTGCCTTCTTCAGCTTGTTGTGAGAAGTTAAAGGTTGTTGGCATGTGGAAAGTAGGCGAGACTAGTGTCCCAGAGAGACTCATTTTAAGGAGCAGATTGATATGGTGGATAGACAGGTAAATTTAAATAATCGTGATCTAAAAGTCTGCCCTAATTTCTCTGTGAGAATGATTCCTTTAGGATTGAGAGAGGGATCAGAGGTGGCTTACCAATGGAGGTGACTTTGAGCAGAACTTCTTCTAGTCTTCTAGGGATGGGATGGTACAGAGATGCACGTGGTATGGAGAGAATAGTAGGCAGTCTAAGATTGTGTGAGAAGAGAAGGGACGATGTGACAGATAAGGTAGGAGGCCAAAAGTGTTAGTATTAGACCCTGGGGGTCTTTAGTACCAGGTTAAGAAATGTGGGCAGAGGGCGCCACTGAGGAGTCTGAGCAAGGAAGCAGCTTGTTTCAGGTTTGAGGTTTAAAAAGATCATGAATGGCTTGTAGAGCGGGATGGCGACGGGGGTGGGCAGTAGGGAGATGAGAGACAATCTTCTGTCTTTTCTGGGGGAGAGAGTATGAGGGAGAGTTCTCAGACAGGCTGAGGGACTGGGGAGTGTGGGGAGGAAGTAGGTAGGGGCACCAGCCCTGGGGTCTGAGTGACTAGGTACTTGGTACAGATCTTGATTTCCTCGTCCAGTCTTGGGTAAGACACTTTACCTTTTTGAGCCTCGGTTTCCTCGTCTGTAAAGTGGGATCAGTGTGGTTAGCTTGCAGTGAGATGCCCCAGAATATTAGCCCAAAACACAGGTGGCTAAGGAGATATTGCCTGGGTCTGTTCCAACCCACACTAACACTTTTTTTTTTTTTGGTTAATGACCCATGACACCAAATACCTCATATAGCCTTTATTTTTCTCCACCCCAGGCCTTGCCCACAGGTCAACCCAACATCAGCAGCAATGTGCTGATATTATTCTGTTCCCTTTTTTCTCACTTCTGGCTGTAAGTACTTTTCCATGCTACTACACAGTCTCCCTCCCCAGCACAGCTAACTGGTACAGGTCATTCTGATGAACTGACGGGAAATATGCCCTTGGCGGGACAGGGCCCTGGACACAGTGAACTGGCTGGCAACCTGGCCAGGGGTACAAGAAACAGTGGATACCTGTTACGTCCCACACTCCTTAACCCATCCAGCTCTGCCTACCTAACATCCCTTCTTGGTCTGCTCCCACGCACTTCACACTTAACAAAAACGCCTGGTGAGGTGGACCTCTCAGTCTCTCCTCTCCTGTTTGTCCCACAGTGTTCTCAGTAACTGGAAGTCGACCATCTACTTATTCACTTAAGCCAAAGCCTGGGGGTCCTTGTGTTTGGCCAAGTTCATGGGGGATCAGGGAGGCTGGGTATTTTAGGATGAAAAAGTCATTCTGGCTTCCTCCCTCACCCTCATTCCCCACATCTAATCCGCCAGCAAAGCAAGCCTGTCTCCTAAATTGATCTGTTTTGTCTACTTTTCTCTCTTGCCTCAGACCAAATCAAGTCGGTGACTTCTCTCATTTGGATGCCTGCAATCTCCTCCTCTTCCAAACCACTGCATTTTCTCTACAGTAGCCAGAACAATCGTTAAGACATTTTTCTTAAAACTCTTCTGTTTTCCCTACTAGGCCTTGTACGATCCGTTGCCTGCTCCCCTTGTGCCATGTGATCCATCGCTGTCCACCTACAGCCCTGCTGGCCTCCCCAGGTTCCTGAGCACATCACATGCTTTTGTCCGGGTCTTCCCCTGCTAGCTTTCTGTTGCTAGTATTTCAAGCCTTAGCCCAAATGTTACCTATCTGACCTATATCTCCTCCCCTGTCCCAGTTTTTCTCGCTTTTTTTTTTTTTACTGAGGTAAAACACACATAACATAAAATTGACCATTTTAACCATTTTTAATTGTATATAGTTCAGTGGCATTAAGTACGTTTACAGTGTTGTGCCTTGCCTATCCTTCACACAACACCATCTGTAATAATACTCTGTGTGTGTGTGTGTCTTTCCCACTAGAATTAAGCTCCATGAGAACAGGGAGAGGGTTAGTTTTCTTTTTCCTTGCTACACCTGGCAGTGGTAATAGGCATTCATGGAATGAATGAGTACATGCTGCCACGTATTGAGTACTTACTGTGTGCTTGGCACTCCAAAGTCCTTTACAAACATTTCATTCAGTCTTTTTTTTTTTTTTTTTTTGGTTGTGCTGGGTCTTCGTTGCTGGGCGCGGGCTTTCTCTGATTGCGGCAAGCGGGGGTTAGTCTTTGTTGTGGTGTGTGGGCTTTTCATTGCGGTGGCTTCTCTTGTTACGGAGCACGGGCTCTAAGCACACGGGCTTCAGTAGTTGTGGCACGTGGGCTCAGTAGCTGCGGCTTGCAGGCTTTAGAGCACAGGCTCAGTAGTTGTGGCGCACGGGCTTAGTTGCTCCACGGCATGTGGGATCTTCCCGGACCAGGGATCGAAGCCGTGTCCCCTGCATTGGCAGGCGGATTCTTAATCACTGCACCAGCAGGGAAGTGCTTCATTTAGTCTTGACAACAGCCCTGGAAGTGGTCATTGCCTCCCTTTTTACAGATGAGGGTACAGCTCAGAGAGGTTAAAGCTGCTAGAGAGGGACTTCCCTGGTGGCGCAGTGGTTGAGAATCTGCCTGCCAATGCAGGGGACACAGGTTCGAACCCTGGTCTGGGAAGATCCCACATGCCGCGGAGCAACTAAGCCCGCGTACCACAACTACTGAAGCCCGTGCGCCTAGAGCCCATGCTCTGCAACAAGAGAAGCCACTGCAATGAGAAGCCCGCGCACCGCAACAAAGAGTAGCCCCTGCTCGCCGCAACTAGAGAAAGCCCGCGCGCAGCAACGAAGACCCAACGCAGACAAAAGTAAATAAATAAAATAAATAAATTTAAAAAAAAAAAAGCTTCCATAGAGGTCAACCATGGTCACAGAAGCAGGGTTGAACAAACCACAGCTCTGGCAGATGAATCCAATTCCCTTTATCCTAAGGAATGTGCATTTCTAATGTGGGAAAAGGGGTTTCAAAGAGGCTACTTGGAGGGGAGGAGTTCAACCCCGGGAGAGTAGAAGTTGGGTGAAACACAGAACTGCCTCAACAGAGTCAAAACTGGGCCAGTCACAACCTGTAGAAGCTCAACCTGCAGAGGCTCAACCTACACAGCCTTGACGGATTGTAGGCCTTTGGCTATTTCGCCATCTTCGGTACTTTGTTCTCTTCCCCCAGGATAGTCAGCAGAAATGGCCTGGAAATTCCAGGCCACTCCCTTTGTGTTCATATACCATGGAATGCGGAGCTGGAGAGGCTGAGGCTCTAGGACCTACTGGAAGAAAGGAAGGGAGGGAGGGAGGAAGAATGGGGTGCTGTTTAGGCCCACAGAGGAGCCTGAGAAGGTCTCTTGGAGTTCTCTTTCCATTTGTAGCCTTGGGTAGAGTCTGCATCCCTTTTCCGTAGAATGGAGGAGAGGTGGGTTAGATTAGATTAGAGCTGTGCCTGAGCAGCACCTGGGACAGACCCTAGGTGTTATAACACCAGCATTGATTTATTGAGCACTTACTATGTTATTACTTTTACAGTATTAGCTCAATTAGTCATAGACATCACAACAGGGTGTGAGTACTATTATTATCCCCGTTTTACTGAGGAGGAAACTGAATCATGAAGAGATTAAATAACTTTGTCCAAGGTCAAACAGCTAGAAAGCAGCTGAGCACATATTCTGGCTCCTCTTAACCACCACTTGCTAGTCTACCACTTTTGCATCTGGGTAGCTGCGAATTGCCCTCATTAGAGTTTGGGAGCCTGAGGCTTAGACAACTGAACTGTCTTTCACAACCTTAAAGACCAGGGCTCAATAAAGATTTATTTCCAAAGCTGCTTATGTGGGGGAGAAAAGGCTTTCGACACAATTTGGGCTGGATTGGAATTGATATAGCCGCGGAGAAAGTCAGTTCTCAGAGGTCTTGAGGAGACAAGGCAGCAGCAGTTAGTTTAAGGAGTGAAGGGCTCAGGGCTGAGGCTTTCAGCTGCCCGGGATCGTGCTAGGTGCAACAGCCCTTCTTGTCACCCATAGGTGATTTCCTTTCCCCCTTTTGTAACACCGTCTGTTTGTGTGAGTGTGTATACAGTGTTTGTCTCTTGTTGGACTGCTTAGAGGAAAGCCAAGTTCCTCCCAGGAGTGGTGGCATTTTGGATCAAAGGGCACAGATGGTTTGGTGTGCTTTTATTTAATGAGAACAGCTTTGTGTATGTGTGGTCTGATTATGGCAGTTATGTATAACCAAAGTTACTAGTGGTTATGTTGGGGTTGGGAGGAGTTGTGAGGGATACTTCACTTAATGTTCTTCAATGTTTTAATTTTTTATAATAAAATTTTAAAAATACATGTAATGTTTCTTGTAGCTTCGATAATATAGGTAAACTACAAAGAAAGAAGTAGAAGTTGTCCATAATCCCATTTTCCAGAGGTTACCATTATCAATATTGAATGTATTTCCTTCCACACATTTTTATATGTGTATGCTTTTTCTTTTCCACAAATAGGATGATGGGCTGTTTTTCAATCTGTTTATATTACTTGGCAATGATTCAGTAAATAAATCTCTGAAAGCATCACTTTTAATGGCTTCGTCCTGTTTTATCATCAATATACCACATATTATCTAGCCAGTCCCCTACTCCTGAGTGTATGGGTTGCTCCATTTTTTGTTGTTTTTTTAATGTTATGAAGAATACAGTAGAGAATATTTGTGGATCCTAATCTTTGGGTGTATTTATTATTTGGTTCTTCTCAGATAAATTCTGAGAAGTGGAATTGCTGGGCATTTCTTCTCACTTTTTTTTTTAGAGTTTTTGATGAATATTGCCTAATTAGAGCAGGAAAATGATTGCCATTTCTGACATGGAGTATTTGCCTGGGTTTTTCAGGACAGGAAGATGCCACCCAAGCGTATAACTAAGAGAAGGTCACCCCCCGAAGATGCCCTCCCCAAAAGCAAGAAGGTGAAGGGTAAGTTGGCCTTGGCCTCTACTTCAGTATGGGTGGCCTCTTGGCACCCCCAGAATCTGGAACTGGGCTCCCTGAGATTTGAAGCTGAGGGGCCTGGAAGTCCAGGAACTCCACCCAGCTGGAGAGTCTCCTGTAGCTCACTGAATCCCACCCTCTGGGAATCTTAAAGGGGCAGAGACTTGCCTAAAAGCACTCAGATACTGGCAAAAAACTAGACCCTAGGGCTTTGCCCCAGGCAGTAATGCATCATGGTTAAGACCATTGACCTCCAGACTGGGTTCAAGTCCTGGCTCTGCCACTTTCTAGCTACATATAGCTTTGAGCAAATCACTAACCTCACTGAGCTTGGACTACTACCCCATTCATAAAATGGGCAACCTCACTGGGCTGTCCTGAGGAAAATGAGATCATGTCCTGGTAGCACTGGAGGGAGGTGGCTGTGGTCTCCTCTCTCCTTGGACCCTGGAGGGAGTCAGGGAGGAGAGAGAGCCACCCCCAATCTGGGAGGGGGGAATATGGACCCACACTCAGACACTGTCTGTCTTTTGCAGACCCTGGTAACCAGGCAGTGAGGGTCGTTGCCTCCCGCCGCGTTCCAGGCGCCCGCTCCTGCCAAGGTGCCTGCGGGCCGAGCCCTCCTGACCAGAAAGCCCGACCAGGTGGCTGCTTGCCCAGCACACCCGCACCCTCTGCGCAGCCGCAGCAGACCTGGCAGCCTGGCCACACCCCCAGGGGGAGGGGCTGGACGCCATTGGCTGTCCGGGGCTACGGGCGGTCGCTGTTGGCCACCAGATGGCCCTGTGCCGCACACTGGTTGGCGTGTTCCTCTCTGCAAAAGCCTGTGCGGGCTCTTAACTCCTACCCCTTCCTTTTCAGCTGCCTGTCCGCTCCCACATAGGAGCGGAGTGGGGGTCAGTGTACCTATGTCCAGGGGTTAAGTCACAGCCTGAGGATGCACTGCAAACTCTACTAATTATTCTGTGACCTTCTCTGAGACTCTGTTCCCTTTTCTGTAAAGTGGGATCCTAAGAATGGAAGGTCTCTAGCATAATGTGAGGGGCTGCAAGGCAGTCTAACACTAGTAAGCAGTCGGTAAAGGGGTAGACGTTATTATGCCCTGATAGTATGGTTCCCGACCAAGAACAACCTATCAGGAAAACTAGCTTGTGTCCCCACTGTTCTTTAGCCCTCTCCACCAAGATTCATTTGCCGATATTGAGTGTCTCGTTTCCATTTCCTTCCACTCACATTAATAATGTGATCGGTTTTTAATCTGCACAAAAACCCTATGAGATAAGTACTTTTGTTATCCTCGTTTCACAGATGAGGAAACTTAGGCTTGGAGAGGTCAGATGGTCTGTGGCAGGGCAGGGGCTTGAACCCAGGTCTGTGTGATCACAGAGCCTGTGCAGTGACCTCTTCTCTCTCCCATCATCCTACACACTCAGGGGCTGTCTCCTTCACCCCTCAGTCTCACATAGGTCCCACAACACAGAACCGGGTTTGGTGCTGACGCTGGGCCAGGGCGACGTGGGCCAGCTGGGGCTGGGCGAGAATGTGATGGAGAGGAAGAAGCCAGCCCTGGTGCCCATTCTAGAGGACATCGTGCAAGCTGAGGCTGGGGGCATGCACACTGTGTGTCTAAGCAAAAGTGGCCAGGTAGGTTGGGCGTGGCACAGGATGGGACAGGGCCTGGGGTTAGTAGGGGGCCTGGGGAAGGAGCTTTGAACCACACGCATTACTCTGTGGAGATGGAGCTGGCTAGACAAGCAGGGATTGGCCTAAACAAGAACGGACGGAGAGGCCAGGCCTTGCACTAATGGGGGCATCCTGGGCACAGGTCTACTCCTTCGGCTGCAATGATGAGGGTGCCCTGGGAAGGGACACATCAGTGGAGGGCTCAGAGATGGTCCCTGGGAAAGTGGAACTGCAAGAGAAGGTGGTACAGGTGTCAGCAGGAGACAGTCACACAGCGGCCCTCACCGAGGATGGCCGTGTCTTCCTTTGGGGCTCCTTCCGGGTAAGACTGGGTCTGGAAGACGTCATGGGGGCTGGTGGGCAGAATTAACTGGTGGGGCCCCAAAGATAACCCATCATGAGACCCCTGTTTTACTTACTGGGGAAATCAAGGCCCTGGGCAGAGCTTGGGCCCAGACCCAGGTTTCTGGCTTCTTCATCCAGGCCTGTCCACACCACTGCTGTTCCCTGGACTCTGATGTTATGATGTGTGCGTCTTGGGAAAGGGGTGGGTCAAGGATGCCTTTGGGCTGAGGCTAAGCCAGGAAGCCTACTGACCCATCTCCCTGCCTTCAACCTCCCCCCCGCCTTCCCAGCCTTCTTCCACACTTCTCAGGGGCTTGGGGGCACATCTCAGAACTTCCAGGACAGGAGAGTGTGGTTTAAAAAGCAGATACAGCGTTAAAATTGTTTTTGGTACTTTAGTATTCAATTTATTTTGAAATGTCAAAAATAAAGGAATCTGATGTTTCCTCATTGGGGCTGGTTTTAAATTTTTTTATTGATAATTTCAAACACATAAAAGTAAGCAGAATACTATATTGAACTCTATCTGCTTGCCCCAACAATTATCAGCTTATGACCAAACTTGTTTCATCTTTACTCCCTTCCGTTCCCCAACTCCTTTGTTATTTTAATGCAAATCACAGACCATGTATGATTTCATTCGTAAGTATTGCACTATGTGGCCTGGCTCCTGCCCACTTCTCCATCTCCATCTGGCACCAGTGCCCTTCACCAGACAGCTCCGTGGCTGACTGCAAAGCTGGATCTGACTGGTATGAGGCAGGAAGAACTGGCTGAAAACTCTTCCGCCCCTCCCTTCCAGGACAATAATGGTGTGATCGGGCTCTTGGAGCCCATGAAAAAGAGCATGGTGCCTGTGCAGGTGCAGCTGAGTACGCCCGTGGTGAAGGTGGCCTCAGGTGAGTCTGCAGGTACTCACTCTGGGCAGGAGTTGGAGAACCTTTTTGGGGGGCTGGCCCAGCCTTGGCCCTTACAGACAAGCCCTGCATCCCTTGCCTTCCTCTCACCCTCAGGAAACGACCACTTGGTGATGCTGACAGTTGATGGCGACCTCTGTACTTTGGGCTGCGGGGAGCAGGGCCAACTGGGCCGCGTGCCTGAATTATTTGCTAATCGTGGTGGCCGGCAGGGCCTCGGTAGGTGGCTTAGGTCCCTCTGGCGGGGCAAGTTGGCAAGCCACCCCCGGTGAAGGTCAGAGGTAGAAGGGATTCTCTGTGTTCAGGCTTGTATCAGGTGGACGTGCGGTGGTAGTTAAGGACTCAGATTCTAGAGCCAGACTACCCCAGGTTTGAATCGTGGCTCTACCAGCTACTGGCTGTGGGCCCCTGGACATAGTTTCCTCATCTCTAAACCCACCTACCTCTAAACCTACCTCACTGGTTTGTTGTGAAGTTAAATGAGTTTGCATAAAAGACTGTCTGGCACATGGTAAGTTCCAGGTAAATGTTACCCCTATGGCTGTGAGAGTCTGAGTGAGGCACTTGGACTCTCCTGGCCTCAGTTTCCTCTTCTGTATAATAGGGACAAGAGTCCCTGCCTAGCCTCCCTGCGAGGGCTTTAGCAGTGAAGGAGAAACAGATGGGGCAGAGAGGAGAGGCTGTGTGTGTCTGCCACTGACCCTGGCCTGCTCTCTGCCTGCAGAACGACTCCTGGTCCCCAAGTGTGTGATGCTGAAATCCAGGGGAAGCCGGGGCCATGTCAGATTCCAGGATGCCTTCTGTGGTGCCTACTTCACCTTTGCCATCTCCTCTGAGGGCCATGTATATGGCTTTGGCCTCTCCAACTACCATCAGCTAGGTGAGTCCCAAGCCCATCATCCAGGGTCTCCCAGAGTGACCTGGGCTCCAGTCCTGCCTCCACCCCTCATTCACTGTGCACCCTTGGTGGGGTCACCTAACCCCTCAGAGCCTCAGTTTTCTCATCTGTAAAACGAGAATATAAATACCCTGGTGTG
Organism: Grampus griseus; assembly: GCF_964374135.1. Lineage (NCBI taxonomy): Eukaryota > Metazoa > Chordata > Mammalia > Artiodactyla > Delphinidae > Grampus > Grampus griseus. The sequence continues at coordinate 161,145,695 of NC_139017.1, read as the reverse complement.
GGGTGGGGGCCACACTGGGAGGGGAAGAAGAAGGCAGCTCCTTGGACACCCTCACGCCTGACAGCTCTGTCCTGGCCTCTTCCCCCAGGAACCCCAGGCACAGAATCTTGCTTTGTACCTCAGAACCTGACATCCTTCAAGAACTCCACGAAGTCCTGGGTGGGCTTCTCTGGTGGCCAGCACCATACAGTCTGCATGGATTCAGAAGGTAGGGCCTCCTGGTCCATCTCTGGGTTGGAGGTGGAGTGTTCCCTGGGCACAGGCCTGGCCACACACTGGAGATCGCGGTGCTCGGAACCTGGGCCTGCTCCATGGACTGGGCTGGCTGTGGGTCCACGAGGGTCGCCCCCGTCCCCCAGCGTCCTGGTGTTCTTCCACGTGTGAGTTCAATAGGGGCCTGGGGGGGGTTCTCCCAGGCCTCCCCCAAAACTGAAAAGGACACTTCAGACCTCACCACCCTAGGAATGGGGGACCAGCTCCCACAGATATAAGTGCTAAATGGCCTACCCGGAGCATGCCCTCTGCTACTCCTCGTCTCTCTGCCTCCTCCACAGGAAGAGCATACAGCCTGGGCCGGGCTGAGTATGGGCGGCTGGGCCTTGGGGAAGGTGCCGAGGAGAAGAGCGTACCCACCCTCATCTCCAGGCTGCCCGCCGTCTCCTCAGTGGCTTGTGGGGCCTCTGTGGGATATGCTGTGACCAAGGATGGTGAGTGGGGCTGCCCACAGTCGGTCTGGTTGGAGTCTGGTGGTCGTGGTTCTTACCGAAGTGCCCAGTAGCCTCTGATGTCCACCATCAGATGGAGCTGAGGTGTGGAGAACACTGTTTGTGGTGATGTTGCTTTTGGCCTGATTGTCAGAAGCTCTGGCTTTGATGACAAAATGGGTAAACATGTTATTTTAATAGAAGTGATTTGTTCTGTAGAGGAGAAAAACAGCAAAGGGAGATATATCACTGAGGCCCAGACAAGCAGTAGGACTTGAACCCATGTCTCCAGACTCCTAACTCAGGCTTCTGTTTACATTTTATACCATGGTGACCCTTTTTATTTACAACCTAGTAGGTGCCGGCTTCCCAGGGGGTTGTACTTAGAATTTTATTAGAGAAAGAGGGGTTAGTAGTTGGGGTCCTGGCAAGTACAGCAGAGGAGGGTGTGGACAAGTGGTCACCAAAGCCTGAGTGGAACAGCCATGGAGGCCTTGAGAAATCCGGCTGGCAGAGGTGCTTGACCTGGGATTATCTGGGAAGAGTTCCTGAGGAAGTGGGGCTTGTACTGCACCGTGAAGGTTCAGTCCTTTATGATAAGCAAAGGAGGGCATCCAGAGCAGTCTCAAAGGCAGGTGGTCCTGGGAATGGAGGTGATATGGGGGTTTGGGAAATGGCCAGTGATTGACGGGCCTTGAATGCCACGCCTAGGAGCAGGCAGAAGTTTTTGGCAGTGTGTAAGGACTGCGGTCTCTGGTTGACAGAGCTCTTCTTTGTCCATCATCTCCTTGCTTCCTCCCATCTTCCCTTAACGCCCGGAGGCTGGGACGTTGCCAGGCTGCCACAGGCCCAGGCCAAAATCCACCCTCGTGTGCCAGGCTTCTCACACTACAGAAAGGTGGGGCTTGGGACCCTGGAGATACAGCTGCCCGTATTTCTGTCCTTTGTAGGTCGTGTTTTTGCCTGGGGCATGGGCACCAACTACCAGCTGGGCACAGGACAGGAAGAGGATGTCTGGAGCCCCGTGGAGATGACAGGCAAACAGTTGGAGAACCGTGTGGTCTTATCTGTGTCCAGCGGGGGCCAGCACACAGTCTTACTAGTCAAGGACAAGGAACAGAGTTGATGAAGCGTCTGAGGGCCTGGTTTCCGGCCCCCCCACCTCCCTCCTGGAACAAGGAAGCCATGATGTCTACATATTCCAGCAGGCCTCTTCTAGCTCCAAGTACTCTGTCATCTCCTGCCTTTTTCCCATCAGCAGAACAGAATGCTTCTCTTTTTTTTCCCTCCTTTCCCGGAATCATCCTGGGACCTACAGGATGAGGGTGGGATAGATGGAAGAGGGGAGGGGGGTTTAATCAGAAGGAACATTGCTGACCCCACAGCTATGTGGTTAGACCTTTCCCCCTCATCCCTATTTCCCATGGTCCTGGCTGACCCTGGTTTTGCCTATCAAAAACCAAAACTTCCTCTCCTGCGTGTTTGGTGCCCATACTCTGAGAAGTCGGGGCTCTGCCAAGCCCTGCTCTAGTCACATGCCACTCTTCCTGTCCTTCACAACCCACAGACAGACAAATGGTACCGTCCTGAGACCCAGCTGTCATGGACCTACGCCTGGGGAAACTGGAGAAGGGGCAGGGCTACCCAGCCATGGGCAACCCCAAGCCAAATATTTGGCCCTGAACAGGTGCCCATGGGGCAAAAAGAAAAACAGTGATCCTCCGCTTGATCAAGAAAAAAGCCAGTCAGCCTTTCTCCCAGAAGCACAAAGCATTCTGCCCTTCAGGCCTTGTCTGCCCACCCATCCAACCTGCCTCACCTGCAAGCCAAGGGCCTGAAATCCAGAAAGGAAGCTATGCCTGCAGGGCGGGACCTCGGGGAGAGGGGAAGGAGGGCTTTATAAGCAAACTTACAGCAATATTGAGAGTGAAGGGAGGGCAGGGAAGAGGGTTGGAGGGGCAGAGACTGGTCCCCAGAAAGGGAAGCAGTAGCTTGTACAGAGGCTGAAAAAATAGAAGAGAATATTGATTTTTTTTTAATGTAAAGTATTTTGGAGGGGAGAGTGAAATCTTTTAACACTTTGAATAAATTTAGAGTTTTATAAAACAGGCCACTTGTTTTCTACATGCTCCCTGCTTTTTTAAGGGAGCACCTGCTGTGTTGGGATGGGCAGAATAACCCCATGCCTGTAGCCCTGGTGAAGACTAGGGCTTCAGTGATGTCAAGAGGTCCTGGTGTGTGCCAGTCAGCTGGGGTTTTTTTTTTGTTTGTTTTTTTGTTTTTTGTATGGAACAGTGGCTGTTCTAGACAAATAAAAAAAAAGTTGATTGATTTTTGTTAGGTATTTATGTTTCAGGAATCACTGGATTTTTAAAAAAATTATACTGTATATTGTGTGAGACATGGGATGGATCTTTTAATATCCTAATCCCAAACCGAGATTTTTGAGTACAGTACACCTCTAGAAATACTTATGCTAAGTTTAATGATGTACTGTATCATTTCAAAAGCTAGTATAAATGATTAAACATGATTAACTGCACAGTAACAACTTAATGCATAATGATATAGATTTTCACAGGCATTTGAGCAACCAAATCATATAGAGCTGACCTGTCCAGTATGGTGGTCAGTACCTACATGTGGCTGTTTACATTTAATTTAAATTTGTAAAAATGTAAAATGGACTTCCTCGGCTGCACTAGCCACATTTCAAGTCCTCAGTAGTCAGAAGTGTCTAGCGCCTATGGTTCTGGGCTATGCAAATACAGAAATTTATAGAACATTTCCATAACTGCAGAAAGTTACAGTGAACAGTGCTGATATAGGAGGTTTGTATATTAGAGCAGGAAAGTTTTACTAGCACCAGGAGGATTCTTCCATATCAGTGACTCTTGGAAAAATGAATATGATGTAAAATAACTTAAAATGTATTCTGTGATTGTTTTTTTTCCTTGAACTTTTAGTTTTGATGCATGTACTATCCTGATTAGAAATTGACTTCTTAGAAGGGAAAAATCACACTTTTGATTTTAGTATTTTCTTTGTGAAGAAGCACCTGTGTGTCTGCTCTTCCCACGCCCACTCCGCCCAAAAAAGTCCAGTTGGATTAGATTTACTGAAGTTTTCCCTTTTGACAATATAGCAGGTTGAAAGTGCCCTATCCTTAATAACAGCTCTTGTGGATTGGGACTTAAAGGGGCCAGGCATTGTGCCGAGCACTTTGCATACAATAATAGCTCATTTGATCGCCTTGTGAAGTGGGAATTGCTGTCCCTCAGGAAAAAGTCCCTGAGAGTTCAAGTGTCTAGCTTGAGGCCAAGCTACCAAGTGGCACAGACTAGCCTAGAATTTAAATCAGCCTCCACCCGAGCCCAGAACCTCAGTTTCTTTTCCTTGTATTGAACATAAGAGTTATAAAGCTCTCTGTAGGTGCTTTACATATGTTAGAACAGTTTCAGGCACATAGCAAAGGCCCCACAAGCCTCTGCTGTTATGACCGTTGAACATTTTAAAGTTCCCTGTAGTTAATAATTGCCTTGTTTTTCACATGCTTAGTTTTTTGGCGTAAGTATCATTTATTCGGTGTTCATATCGCTATCAGAAGTGTAAATCCCCTTTTCTGTGTTCAAACACATCAGGTATTCTCAATTTTACCTTTTCTCCCATCCTCCTCCAACCTGAATTGGTTACCCCAAAACAAATGTAATCACCCCATATGGCTCAGCTATAAATAATATTTGCAAAGTCATAATAATGTAAATGTTAAGTGTTTTGACAAATTATAGTCAGAAGATGGAGAAGTGTGTATGTATGGGGGCAGTCCCTAAAATATCTGGGGCTTCCCTGGTGGCGCAGTGGTTGAGAATCCGCCTGCTAATGCAGGGGACACGGGTTCAAGCCCTCGTCCGGGAAGATCCCACATGCCACGGAGCAACTAGGCCCGTGCGCCACAACTACTGAGCCTGCGCGTCTGGAGCCTGTGCTCCGCAACAAGAGAGGCCGCGATAGTGAGAGGCCCGCGCACCACGATGAAGAGTGGCCCCCGCTTGCCACAACTAGAGTAAGCCCTTGCACAGAAATGAAGACGCAACACACCAAAAATAATAAACTCCTACCCACAACATCTTCTTAAAAATAAATAAATAAAATATCTGGAACTACAAATGAATAGAAAGTATACTATTTAGGGCTTCCCTGGTGGTGCAGTGGTTGAGAGTCCGCCTGCCGATGCAGGGGACACGGGTTCGTGCCCCGGTCCGGGAAGATCCCACGTGCCGCGGAGCGGCGGGGCCCGTGAGCCATGGCCGCTGAGCCTGCGCGTCTGGAGCCTGTGCTCTGCAGCGGGAGAGGCCACAGCAGTGAGAGGCCCGCATACCGAAAAAGAAAAAGAAAGAAAGTATACTATTTAGAAATACACAGATTTTAGGGAAAAGATTTGGAAGTGGTTGCCTCAAGGGACTGGAAGTTGGGACTAGGGATAGATGGGGTAAGGGACAACTGTTTATCGTTTGACATAAATTCAAAAAATTTTTTTCAGTGCCTACCATATCCCAGACATGGTTGTGGGAATTTGATTAGAAAGCGTGAACAAGGAATCCTGTCTGATAAAGCTTACATTCTAAATTAAAAATAAACATTTAAAAATCTTCCATAAGTAAAACAATTTTTTTTTTTTTTTGCGGTACGCGGGCCTCTCACTGCTGTGGCCTCTCCCGTTGCGGAGCACAGGCTCCGGACACGCAGGCTCAGTGGCTATGGCTCACGGGCCCAGCCGCTCCGCGGCATGTGGGATCCTCCCAGACCGGGGCACGAACCCGTGTCCCCTGCATCGGCAGGCGGACTCTCAACCACCGCACCACCAGGGAAGCCCAGTAAAATAAATTTTAAAAATGGTAGCAAAGAGCACAGCACAGGGGCTGGCAAATAGTACTAAATAAAAGAGTTACCAGTTACAATTTGAAGGCCTCCAACTGCCATGTTGGAGAACTTACTGGAAGCCAGGCATTAGGGCAAGTGTTTTTCCCTACTTCTCATTTTATCCTCACAACAAACATGGTATGAGGTAAGCACTGTTATTATCCACGTTAGTCTCAGAGTTTAAATAACCTGCCAAAATAATTAGTGAGAGGGGACTAGGATTTGGGCTCCGTTTGTTCAAATCTATAGCCAAAGCACCCAACCACTACACTACTATGGCAGTGAATAGGATAAAGCTGGAATTTGGCAACTTGTGGTTGGATCCAAGACGTTAGACTCATGAGTGCCTGACTTTGGGGCCCAACATCCCAAGTTTGGGGTGTATAAGCTGGTAAGGAAGGGCCGAGGTGGCCTATACCAACCCAGAGGGAGCCCCAGAAATGGATCCTCAGGCACTTGCGATGACCTTCACTATGGGAGATGACAATTACCACCTACAGAAGCTTCACATTCTGAGAAATGGGTATCAAACTGAGGCTACAGCCTGGGACACTCCCAGATTAGGAGTCGAATTGTCAGGATTATCCGTGTTTACTTGAGGGCCTTCTATAGCAGGTCACTGTTCTGGGACAGGTTAGAACTGGCAGTTTGGATTAGTGTAGGGGATGTGGACGCAAGAAAGTGACAAGACTTGGGGATTGATTTGACTGGTTGGGAAGACAGGGTTACCCTAATTTACACTCACTTTAACTCTACCCTCCCCGCACCCCGGGGCTATACACGGGAATGGTGAAAGAATCCCATTGCAGCGTCAACAGAAATGTCTTGCAAACTGGGAAATGCGGGGTGAAGGGGTGGCTGGGGCGGGCCAGTCGGTAATTTGCCTGACGTCACACAGAGTTAGTGGGACTGAATCGTCCAGGTTCCCAAAGGGGATCTTTCACTTGTTAAAAAAAAGATGTGCTTATACTTGCAATTTTTTACAACGAGCGTAAAATTACTTCTGTAATTTTATATGTACGTGTGTGTTTAAATAAAATCAGAAAGAAACCCGAGAAAGCCCCTCACCCGCGCCACTCACCATCCAACGCCAGGCAGTGTCTGCCCCGCCCCATCCTGCAGGCTCCAGTCTTGAGACCCGCCCACAGGGATCCCGCAAGACCCCGAGCGGCACGTGGGCGCGGCCCTGGGCGCCGAGTTGCGGAGCGTGCGCAGAAGGCGTCGGAGGCGCATGCTCTGTGGAGGTTCCGGCTCGGCGGTCCGGCGTCCGCGCTAGCCTCGGTGGCCAGCGAAGTCCTGGCGGGGCCTCGGGCATGGCGGCAAGCCTGTGGATGGGCGACGTGAGTGACGGCGGCCGCCCGGGTCTGCGGAGCAGGAATCTTAGTGTCACGAGGGAGAAAGGGACTGAGGAGGAGGGTCCTCGGATCCCAAAAGGGTGGAAGTGAATGGGCGGGGGAGTTCTCTTAGGTGACTCCAAAGCGGGTCCCAGCATCTAGGTGAAGGGGCTGATTCGGAGTGGGAGGGGCCCTGGGGCCCCGCCTGGGTTCACGCCAGGGAAAGAGGGAGGGTCTTTGGGCGGATAGAATGAGAGGAATCCCAAGGATTGAAGAGCGCCCGTGGTTGTAGGACTGGAGGGATGGGGTTCCTAAATCCAAAGGGGAGACTTCCTCAAAGGAGTAAATTTGAAGGGAAGGAAGGCAGGGGACTGGGAACGCAGGCTTCAGATCACACCGCAGACGGAAGCCTCTTCACCCCACTCCACTCCCGCCCGCAGCGTGCAGCAAACCCCGGGCAGAGGGGGAGGGGCTCCGGATGCGGGAATGAGGAGCCTGGATGCTGGCCTGAGCAGCTCCGCTCTTGTGTTTACGCAGCTGGAACCCTACATGGATGAGAACTTCATCTCCAGAGCCTTTGCCACCATGGGGGAGACCGTGATGAGCGTCAAAATTATCCGAAACCGCCTCACTGGGTATGTTCTCTCCTTCCGTCTCAGCCTCAGGTCTCCTCAGTAGATCGCGCTGCAAGTGTCATTCAGGAGAAGGTAAACACCGCAAGAGTCGGGGCTTCTCACCCCTAATAATGTTATTGTAATGATATAAGCATTTGGGGGCTTGTTAAGAGGACGTATAGCGTATTGCTGACTCGAGCCAAACTGGTTTTGAAAGCTCTGTCTGCTGTGTGACCTTGATCAAGTTATTTAACCTCTTCCTCTTCACCTTGCCTATAAAAATGGAGATAATAAAAGCACCTACCTCATAGAGTTCTGGTGAGGATTAAGTGCCACTAATTCACATTCAACGTTTAGAACGATGTCTGGCATATGGTATATGCTTGGTAAATATAAACAGATTATGATCTGCTAGGTAATAAGCACTTTAAAATCACAAAAACCTCTGAGCTAAGTACTGTTATTAGAGAAGCTTAACAGTTGTCTTAAAGTTACACAGCTTTTAAATGAGAAGCCAGGACTGTAACTCAGCTCTGTTCTCAAAGTTCATGAGTGCCCTTAACTCTTATGTGAATAAGATGCTACCTATGTGCTGCTGTTCTAGATTCCCTGGATACATGGCTGAAACTAGCCAGACGTAGTCCCTCCTCTCGTGGAGTTTACTACATGCTAATGGGGGAATGAGGTAATAAATAAATATTCAAAACGAAATGCAGAGAATACTGTCAGATAGAAGTGCTCTATTGCCTCCAGTTTCTTCTTTCTCTCTTAGGAGCTTAGGTTTCCTTAGGGTTCTAGTTAGAAATAACAGGATTCCTTTATCAATTTGACAGTGTTTATTGAGCATCTACTCTGTGCCAAGTACTAAAGCAGCTTGCTAAAATGTCAAATAGTTGAAAAATACAGGTGAGAGATACGAAATGTGGCCAGGTTTTTGGCTGTTTGGTGAACAGGTACTTTGTGTATTCAGAACCCCGGTACCCAGGGACGGATTTTCTGACTGGTAGAGCATGCTGGCCTAAATGTTTTTCTTCTTGTTCCTCCAGACAGAAAACCCCGATAATCAGCTACTGGCATGAAAATACATTCTGTAATACTTTATTCTTTTTAAAACAGTGATATAGGTTCTCACATTTTAATCTTTATTAAGAATTGGAATTATCCTTTCATACCATTGATTACTAAACTCTAGCTGATTTTTTATGGTGGCATTTACAGACACATTACATGTGCATTCTGTGTCATATGACAAAGACTTTGAAGTGGTGTATAAGAATACTGTAAAATAAATAAACGTAAATTAAAAATCAGGAACTGAGGGCTTCCCTGGTGGCGCAGTGGTTGAGAGTCCGCCTGCCGATGCAGGGGACACGGGTTCGTGCCCTGGTCTGGGAAGATCCCACATGCCGCGGAGCGGCTGGGCCCGTGAGCCATGGCTGCTGAGCCTGTGCGTCCGGAGCCTGTGCTCAGCAACGGGAGAGGCCACAACAGTGAGAGGCCCGCGTACCAAAAAAAAAAAAAAATCAGGAACTGAGAAAATACGGGAAAAAGATAAGACCCAGGAAAAAATAATATGCAGCAGAGCATAGTGCTTAAGAATATAGTGATTGGGGACTTCCCTGGTGGCGCAGTGGATAAGAATCCACCTGCCAATGCAGGAGACGTGGGTTGGATCCCTGGTCTGGGAAGATCCCACATGCCGCGGAGCAGCTAAGCTTGTGCACCACAACTGCTGAGCCTGCATGCCTAGAGCCCGTGTTCCGCAACAAGACAAACCCCGGCTTGATGCAACTAGAGAAAGCCGGTGTGCAACAACGAAGACCCAATGCAGCCAAGAATAAATAAAATTAAAGCTTAAATAAAAAAGGAAGGATATAGTGATTGGTTGCAAAACAGTGTGAATGTACTTAATACCACAGAACTGTATACTTAAAAATGGTTAAAATGGTACATTTTATGTTTTGTATACTCAATGACAATTTTTAAAATTCAACAAAGAAAAAAAAAGAATGCAGTCATATGTGGAGCAGCCACGTCTCTCATCACTGGTGGGACTATAAAATGGTATGACCCCTGGGGACAAGTGTCTGGCAGTTTTCTTTTTTCTTTTTTTTTTTTTTGGCCATGCCGCACGGCTTGCAGGATCTTAGTTCCCCAACCAGGGATTGAACCTGGGCCCTGTCAGCGAAAACATCGAGTCCTAACCACTGGACCACCAGGGAATTCCCTGGCAGTTTCTTAAATACACCTACCACCATATGGCACAACAAGTCTAGTCCTAGGTATTTTTTATATATATATATATTTAAAACATCTATTTATTTATTTGGCTGCGCTGGGTCTTAGTTGCCATGTGTGAGATCTTCATTGTGGCATGTGGGCTCTTTTTTTTTTTTCTTTCATTTCCCTGACCAGGGATTGAACTTGGGCCCCCTGCGTTGGGAGTGGGGAATCTTAACCACTGGCCCACTGGGGAAGTCCCTAGTCCTAGGTGTTTACCCAAGAGAAATAAAAACATGCATCTACCAGAAAAAGGACTTGAAAAAGGATGTGCGTAGCACATTGGACAGTGGCCCCAAACTGCAGTCCAAGTATCCATGAATAGGTAAATAGATAAATAAATACTGGTATATTCATACAATAAAATACCACTTAGCAATAAAAAGGGACAGACTACTAATATAGTGACAACATGAATGAATCTTAAAAACATTATGCTAAATTAAAGAAGCCTTACTGCATTTACATAAAGTTCTAAAATACACAAAATTAATCTGGTGGAAAGAACTCAGCATCTTGAAGAATATGTGCATTTCATTGCATGTAAATTTAACCTTAAAAGGAAAAAACTAAATCATTGAACTCTAGTTAATAATAAGCATGTTAAAGTAATTGAGGGAAGTATACCAATATCTGCAACTTACTTCGAAATATATCAGAAAATAAGGATGATAAATGAGTAGGGGCATGGATGGATGGATAGTTATGTGATAAAGTAAGTATAATAAAGTGTTAATTGTAGGTGGTGGGTATATATATATATATATGGTGTTTGCTATGCAATTCTTTCAATTTTTATATTTGGAATTCTTCAAAATAAAATGTTCAGACTGTCCTGAATTCAAATCCAGCCTTTGGCACATACCAGCTGTGTGGTTTAAGGCATATTGTATAATCCTAAATCTCAGTCTCCACATCGAAATAGGAGCAATGGTTTCATTCCCTCATAGAGTTATGTGAGGATTAGATGAGATGGTGCATGTGAAGTGGCTAGCACAGTGCTTGGACTGCAGTGGGTGCTCAGTAATGCTCAGCTCTTACTGGTGGTGGTCTTTATATCTGTGAGCCTTAAGATTCTAGCACACACAAGACAGAAGGCACAGAGTTGGCCCACCGTTCCTCTAAGCGTCAACATTTATGGAGCTCATAGACTGTGTTCTGAGATCCTTGGGCTCAGGTACTGCCCTTGCCCATACCTTTTGGCTTGGTGTCCGGAAGGTTATTTGAACTGAGTATCATAGTTCCAGAGAAGTCTGGTTTATTTCACTGGTGATAGCTTTAAGGAGGCAGTTGAGGAAAATTAACTGTTTTCAGTATAAAACTCTTAGGAGGAAGGGATGTCAGAGGATCTAGCCACATCCTCCTACATATGTCTCTTAGTGATGCTTTAAAAAATAGAACACTAGGAATCTCACGGACATCCCCCAATTAGGTAAGGTCCATAGATTTACGTTGTCCAAATAGATTTCAAGTTTCTAAATAGGAACCATGTTCTTCAACTCTATATCAGCCTGGCCGGTGGTAGGTGATCCAAAAAACCTTTTAAATTATGAAAAGTTTAAAACAAATGTAGAAAGAAGAGTACAATGAACTCTCATACAGCCACCCCCAAATTTCTTTTTCTTTTCTTTTTTTTTTTGTAAATTTATTTATTTACTTTATTTTTGGCTGCCTTGGGTCTTCCTTGCTGCCGCGGGCTTTCTCTGGTTGCGGCGAGCAGGGGCTACTCTTCGTTGTGGTGTGCGGGCTTCTCATTGCGGTGGCTTCTCTTGTTGCAGAGCACGGGCTGTAGGCGTGCGGGCTTCAGTAGCTGTGGCATGTGGGCTCCATAGTTGTGGTGCGTGGGCTTACTCACTCCGTGGCATGTGGGATCTTCCCGGACCAGGGCTCGAACCCATATCCCCTGCACTGGCAGGCAGATTCTTAACCACTGTGCAGGGAAGTCCCTCAACACCTAATTTCAAAAATTGTTAATATGTTGCCATATTTTTCTTATCTACCTGTCTATAAAGATAGATTTAGATAGGTAGATTTTTTTTTTTGCTGAACCATATGAAAGTAAATTACAGGCATTATGATATTTCACTGCTAAATATTTGAATATACATTGCCAATAACTGGACATTCTGTTACATACCAACAATGCTCATATCACATTAACAAAATTAATGATTCCCTAATACCACATAATGGTCAGTCTACATTTAAATTTTTATGATTGTCCCCAGAATACCTTTTATAGCTTTTTTTTTGTTTTTTTTTTTTGTTTTTTTTTTAATGAATTAGGATCCAGTCAGAGATCAGATCCTGTATTGCATTTAGTTCTTTTGTCTCTTTTTAATGTGGAAAAGCCCACTTCTTTCTTTTCTCAGAGCACTGACTTTTTAAAGACGTAGGATTGCCTTACATTCTGGATTCTGGTCCTGCATTCTGGATTTGTTTGTTTCCTTGTGGTGGTGTTTTACTTGTTCTGTTCCTAATATTTCCTATAAACTGGACATTAGATCTAAAGGTTTGATTGGATTGCATAGTAAACATTAATAGTATGGGCTCTGATTAGAAAAGGATTTTTTCCTCCCTTCAGGCCCAGACTCAGTCTCTCATCTGGGTATCACATCTTTAACCATTCTCTTTTTCTGTTTTCTTTCCAGGATCCCAGCTGGCTACTGCTTTGTAGAATTCGCAGATTTGGCCACAGCTGAGAAGTGTTTGCATAAAATCAACGGGAAACCCCTTCCAGGAGCCACACCTGTAAGGACACTGAGATAATGATGATGTCACCATTTTTATCGTTATTGATAACTCATTTATTGAATCCCAACTGTATATTTTATTTAATCCTGTAACAACCCTAAACAGTAGGCGTTGTTATCTTTGACAGACCAGGAAACTGAATCACAGGGAAACGGAATAACTTACCCAAGGCAACACAGGTAGTAAGTAGCAGAGCCAGGATGCAAACTGAAGATTGGTTGCCTCTAAAATCCATTCCCTTTTCACTCTGCACTGCTGCCTCCATAACGGAAGACTTGAAACTCTAGACCTCTTGCTTGAGAAAGCAGAACAGGCTGGCAGCAGTGAGGACACTTTTCAAGAGAGTTACATTCTGCTCTTCCCACAGTTACTTAGCTTACAGCTGCACCACGCTGGCACACCTGGGCTCATAGAACCATGGAGCTGGCAGTGCTCTTAGCGGTCATCCGTGCAACCCCCTCCTTTTATACAGGAGAAAAAGCTGAGGCTTAGAGAGGGGGAGATATTTTGGCCAAGGTAATTTATTTCAGTTTTTTTCAAATATTGTTTGACTCTTAAAACACCTTTCTCTGTTTTAGTTTGTTTGTTTTTGAATTTCCAGGCAAAACGTTTTAAACTGAACTATGCCACTTATGGGAAACAGCCAGATAACAGGTAAGTACAGAGTAGCCACAAGGTAGCTTCAAGTCCCAGGAAATGTCTAGATAGAGACAAGATGCGTCACTGTGCTGGTCACTCCCAAAGAGGAGAATGGGGAGCTGAGTTTGGCCCTGCTTTGCCTCCCTCCTAAGGTCGACCCCCTCCCATCCCTATTGGTGGACGCTTCCAGTTTGCTTCCAGTCAGGGCCCATGTCTTCTCTATATTTGGTCCCTCCCCTAGTCCCATGACTGCTCACAGTATTGACATTTTATTCAGTAAGAATCAACCTGTTGTAGCAACATAAATTGATTGAGCATTCCAAACTGCTGTCTGAAAGCTTGAAAACAATGTATCAAAAGCTTTAGATAGAGTTGTACCCTTTGAACCTGTAATTCTGCTTTTCAGAGTTTATTCATTGATGTGTGTAAAGGTTAGCCTTGAAAGTGTTCATTGATATCATATGATATCACAGTGGAATCTCAAAAAAGGATACAGATGAACTTATTTACAAAACAGAAGTAGAGCCATAGACTTAGAAAACTAACTTATGATTCCTAGGGGATAAGGGGAGGGAGGGATAAATTGGGAGATTGGGATTGACGTATACACACTACTATTTATAAATAGATAACTAATAAAAACCTACTGTGTAGCACAGGGAACTCTACTCAGTACTCTGTAATGGCCTATATAGGGAAAGAATCTAAAAAAAGAGTGGATATATGTATATGTATAACTGATTCACTTCACTGTACACCAGAAACTAGCACAACATTGTAAATCAACTATACTCCATTAAAAATTTTAAAAGAAAGTATTCATTGAAGTGTTACATATAATGGGCAAAATTGGGGGAAAACCCAAGTAATCTAATAATAGGGAAGGGGTTTAAATTACAATATGTTCATTATTTGGAATGCTGTGTATCTGTTAATGTACCATAGCAGAATACTCATATGTTAAGACGTTGGTGAGATGCTAAAAGTGAAAAAAATGCTAGAAACAAAACGAGTCGTATCCAATTTTTGTAAATTCAAAAGAAGAAGCCAAAGAAAAAAGACAAAAGTATATATCAAAGTGTTCTTAGTGATTACCCTTGAGTGGTTGGATTATTGGTAATTTTAGTTTTCTTTTTCCTTTTGTGTATTCTGACTTTAACTTGAAATAAAATAATAATGTTTGCTTTTTTTTTTCTTAAAGAATTGTTCTAGAACAGGGGTTGGCAAACTGTGGCCTAATTTTGTTATCACCTGCAAGCTAAAGGTGGTTTTTACTTTTTTTTTTTTTTTTTTTGGCTGTGCCGTGCGGCTTGTGGGATCCTAGTTCCCCAACCAGGGATTGAACCTGGGCCCTTGGCAGTGAGAGTGTGGAGTCCTAACCACTGGACTGCCAGGGAACTCCCTTTACATATTTACTTATATATGTATGTATGCATGCATACCATGCCATGCCATGCCACGTGGCATGCGGGATCTTAGTTCCCTGACAGGGATCGAACCCATGCCCCTCTGTGGTGGAAGCGTGGAGTCTTAAGCACTGGACCACCAGGGAAGTCCCCTCTTTACATTTTTAAAGGATTGTGAAAACAGACAAAGAAAGAGCAATAGAGACCAGAGGTGTCCCCAAAGAGCCTGAAATATTTACTATATGGCCTTCATAGAAAAAGTTTGCTGACGCCTGTCCTAAAAGTTGAGGCATTTCATGTTAGCACATCTTGAGGAGAGAAGGTTCAGTTCTCATTTTCCCTCTGCCTTTCACCATTTGAATTGAAAATATGCGGTGAATACAGAATCTCTAGTTTTATGTTTTGAGCACCTCTGACGTGTGCCCCTGTCTGCACTCATGTAATGCTTGAAGCCAGACAGGCGTTATACAGTGGGTGAGCGACTTGGGGCGGGGGACTCCTTCCGTAACTCTTCTGCCGGGACTGCCAAATGAAACAGATTAGGACCTGGTCAAGGACCCATCAGATGTGTTGTTGCCTAAGGCGGCACAGAAAAGATTTACCTAGAATGGGCCAAAAGAGCTCATCAGAACAAAAGTTTTGGTCTTTGTCTCTGAATTTTGTTCTCTCTTCTCAGCCCCGAGTACTCCCTCTTTGTGGGGGACCTGACCCCAGATGTGGATGATGGCATGCTGTATGAATTCTTCGTCAAAGTCTACCCTTCCTGTCGGGGAGGCAAGGTGGTTTTGGACCAGACAGGAGTGTCTAAGTAAGGCCTTCATTTTATTGATGCCTACCCTGTTGGTTGCAGCATTTATCTCATAGATGGAGGTGTGGTAACGAGGCCCTGTTGCATTGTGGTTAAGAGCACAGGCTCTGGAGCTAAACTGCCTGGTATGAATCCCAGCCTCAGTACT
Organism: Grampus griseus; assembly: GCF_964374135.1. NCBI lineage: Eukaryota > Metazoa > Chordata > Mammalia > Artiodactyla > Delphinidae > Grampus > Grampus griseus. Next base: position 161,130,088 of record NC_139017.1, on the reverse strand, counting down.
GCCCAGGGATTATGCAGCAGACAAGTTACTGAACCTCTGACCTTGTTTCCTCATCTGTGAAACGGGACTGATTAATAGTTTCTGCATCTCTCGTGGGGTGGTTTAAGGATTGAATGATGTAATATAAATGAATCAATAGGAAATGCTTTATAGGTGTTTCTTCTTTTATTTATTATTGTTACTTTAAAAGTGGAAAGACCTCAGGAAAGGTTTATATGTGTATATATTCTTTTTCATATTCTTTTCCATTATGGTTTATTACAGGATATTTATATAGTTTCCTGTGCTGTACAGTAGGACCTTGTTTATCTATTTTATATATAGTAGTTTGTATCTGCTAATCTCAAACTTCCAATTTATCCCTCCCCCACCCCCTTTCACCTTTGGTAACCATAAGTTTGTTTTCTATGTTTGTGAGTCTGTTTCTGTTTTGTAAATAAGCTCATCTGTATCATATTTTAGATTCCACATATAAGTGAGATCATACAATATTTGTCAGGAAAAGTTCTTTCTTGATCTGAGTACTAGTTATGAGCTTGGGCTTTGAATTTGAATCCTGCTTCTACTACGACTTTGGGCAAGCTATTAAACCTCTCTGAACTTTGGTTCTGTCTTCAGTAGGATGTGGATACTCCCTTCATCAAGTTGTTGGACAGTTTAATGAGATAATCCTGGGAAAATGCTCAGCACAATGCCTGGGAAATAATAAATGGTCATTAAATGTTAGTTATCATTCATTCACCCCCCAAGTGGAATATGCGTTCAGGAGAGCAGGAACCTCACCTGCTTGTGACTGCTGGGTCCCAGTGCCTCGTGTAATACCGAGCATACTCGGTAAATATTTGCTGAATGACTTTCTATGACTGTTACTACTGCTGCTACTACCATAATGATAATAATAATACTTTCAAGTAGATTGGGAGGTAAGCTACTCTTTGGGAAGAAGCCCTATCAGGACGGTATGGAAGAGACTGATGAGCTGAAAGTGGGAATTCCGCAGATCTTGGGATCCTCCAGTGCTTGAATCTCACGTGGCTCTGTGGCACCCCTCTGCTCATGGGGCTCTCAGCCCTGCCCATGTGGTTTGATGGACTCTCTCCCTTCTCAGCCCCTTTTCCATTCTTAGGCTTTACCTCCATCACATTTGTGATCCAAATAGTGTGTGTTTTTCTTCTGCAGGGGCTATGGTTTTGTGAAATTCACAGATGAGCTGGAACAGAAGCGAGCCCTGACAGAGTGCCAGGGAGCAGTTGGACTGGGGTCTAAACCAGTGCGTCTGAGTGTGGCGATCCCTAAAGCGTGAGTTCTGCGCTGGCGTGGGGGCCAGGGAGGGCTTCTGGACTGATCCCCACCCACACACGCCTCGTCTGTTGTTGATAATCAGGGCGTCCACGTGCTGAATGGGAGGCTGCCAGGAGATTCAGTTCAGGCCACAAATAATGAGTGCCTGATATTTGCCAGGCTGGGTGCTAGAGATGAGCTAGCATAACCCTGCCCCTCCAGAAGCTCGTAGCTGGGGAGAGAGCTATGGCTGGGGGAAGCAGATACATTCAGACGTCGCTGGTAGCAATGCTGGAAGAGCAGTTTGGGTCTGCAAACTTAATGTCCCTGCTCTTTGCCCAGTAGTGCTGCTGTTAAAAATTTAGCCATACAGTTAATAAGAATTGAGCAGAAAGAAGAAAGTTACACTTTTTAGCCAATTTTAGCCTTTTTTATATCAATGAAACCTACAGACCTCTTATGAGTGTCCCTTGCTATGGGAGTGGCTAAGAATTCATGATATAGGGAACATGATATAGGGAATTCCCACAAGCTGTGTGGTGCAGCCAAAAAAATTAATGATACAAACACAAGAGAATATGTATATCACTATTGTACCTGTCACTCTGTGCAGAAAACCCTTCTTTCCTTACAACTCCAAGCAGGTTTTTTACTCAGATGTAAGACAATTTTTCTCTGCATATAATCTTCCATCCTTTGGCTCAAGCAATGGTTCTGAACTAGGGGTCATTGGAACACCTGAAGACAAATTTGGTTATCACAACTGGGGGAGAGGTGCTGCTGGCATCTAATGAGTACAGGCCAGGGATGCTACTAAACATCCTACAGTGCACAGGACAGCCCCTGTGACAAAGAGCAATCTGCCCCCGCCATCCAAATGTCAGTTTTGCCAAGGCTGAGAAACTCCGTGTTAAAAGTAGAAAAGTGGCTGCACTCTTAGGGCAGAACTTCCAAATGGCCATGTTTTTTAAAGCAGCAAAAGATTTGGAGGCTCTTTGCGGTTTAACAATGTTTAATACATGGAAGATCAGCTTGAGTGATTCCCCTCCTTCAAATATTATTTGTTTTGAGCCATATTTTTTAAAATATTTATTTATTTATTTATTGACTGCATCAGGTCTTAGTTGCGGCGCACGGGATCTCTAGTTGTGGCATGCAGGCTCAGTAGTTGCGGCGTGTGAGCTCTGTATTTGTGGCACACAGGCTCAGTAGTTGTGGTGCGTGGGCTTAGTTGCTCTGTGGCATGTGGGATCCTAGTGCCCCAACCAGGGATTGAACTGGCCTCCCCTGCATTGCAAGACCAGTTCTTAACCAGTGGCCCACCAGGGAAGTCCCTGAGCTCTACTGTGTATATAAAAGCATTAAAGAAAATATTGAAAAGAAAGGAATGTTCTCATTACTCTAAAATGACTGCTTATAATTTCTCGGTTCCTTTCCAGGCTTCTCCATAAGCTTCTGTGATGTATAAATATAGATATAGATGTAGATGTAAAAACACACACACTACATATATTTGGGTCAATTTACATGTGGTAGATTCATTTCTTCATTCATTAATAAAAAATATTTTATTTATTCATTCATTCATTCATTTGGCTTCATTGAATCTTAGTTGCGGCTCATGGGCTCTTCATTGCGGCACGCAGGCTTCACTCTAGTTGTGGCCCTCGGGCTCCCGAGCATGCGGGCTCAGTAGTTGCAACACACAGGCTCTAGAGCGCGAGGGCTTAGTTGCCTGTGGCACGTGGGATCTTAGTTCCCCGACCAGGGATCAAACCCGTGTCCCCAGCATTGGATGGTGGATCCTTAACCACTGGACCACCAGAGAAGTCCCTCTTTATTCATTTTTAAATTACAATAACAGTGCTCACTCTTTTTCTTCCCCAGTTTACTCATTATACACACTTTGCCATTGAGTTGCACAGTCGTCGTCATTGTAATATTTTTAATAGCTGCAAGATATTGTTTTGATTGTATATTCTGTCTAGCAGTTCCTCTGATGTTCACTATTTTGGTGGTTTCTGCTGTGTCACCATTTATTCAGTCAACCATAATGAGTCCCTACAACTGCAGCCCCACCCTAGACTTTGAAGTTGTAGCTATAAACGAGAGAAACAAAGTCCCTTCTGCAGGGAGCTTACGTTCTGTTACATCTATTTCTTCACTGAACATTGTCAGTATTTGATGCCTGCCTGTGGGGAGTGGCCCTCAAGCACTGGGAATTGAAGGTGATAAGAGTTCCCTTCAAGAGTTAACCTGTAAGAGCTGAGTGTGGAGAAACAGAAGAGAAGTGTGCAGACGCAGGCCAGAGAGACTGTACCTCCAGTGACCTGAACATGTCAGGAGGGAGGTGGACTCCTTGGACACATGGCTGGGGTGGGGGGTTAGCATGGAGGCGAATGTTAGCAGTTTCCAGCCTGGCAGTGGGCGGGGAGAGGGAATCTGTGCCGTCGAACTTCATCAAGCCACCCCGTCAGGAGGTGATGCTAAGGAAATCAGATATGGTCTGTCTAACTGCTCTGGCTGAGTCCTGCTCACCAGCCAGACATTAAACTCACAAGGAACTTGGGAAGAGCTCATCACACGTGGTTTTTTACGTTTTTGAAAGCAGTGGATCCTTTGCAGGTTTGACATTCTGTCTTTGGTTAGCAGTGGCTGGGATAGCCATGCAATCAGAGAAGAAAGCTTTCTGCTGACCCTAGGCCTCAGCCCTGATTGGTGAATGCAGGAAGTGGGGGACAGGCAAGGGGTCTTGAGTCTGTCAGGGCAGGAGCTGTATGTAGTGGTGTGGTGGTAGGAGTGTGAGCCTTGGAGTTAAATTTGGCTTCATTCCTCTGTGTAGTCTTGGGTAAATCACTTAACTTTTCAGAGGCTCAGTGTTCTCATCTGTAAAATGGGAATAATAAATAATAGCTGTATCTCAGAGCTTTGCAGGACTTAAAATAGGAAACTATGTATGAAAAATAATGGGCATAGGGACTTCTCTGGTGGTCCAATGGTAAAGAATCCCCCTTACAATGCAGGGGACACAGGTTCGATCCCTGGTCAGGGAAATAAGATACCACATGCCACGGGGCAAGTAAGCCCGTGCGCCACAGCTACTGAGCTCACGTGCAGCAACTAGAGCCTGCGTGCACCAAACTACAGAGTCCACGCACTCTGGAACCCGCGCACCACAACTGCAGAGCCCACGTGCCCTGGAACCTGTGCGCCACAAATAGAGAAGAGAAAACCCCCACACCACAACTAGAGAGAAGCCCGCGCACCGCAACGGAAGATCCTGCATGCCTCAACGAAGATCCTGCGTGCCGCAACTAAGACCCAAAGCAGCCAAAAATAAATAAATCTTTAAAAAAAAAATAATGGGCACAAATCTCAAGTACCTACTCCATAAACGATAGCTTTGACTACAGTTCCAGGCTACTAAAACGCTTCTCTTATGTTTTTGCAGGGAAAAGGTGATAAGATATTTTGTCATTTAAAATGCTTCTTGGATCATTATAAATCCAGATCCTCCAGGCTATGTTCACCTGAGCCTTTGTGGCTGGCAGAAAAACAGCCCTCTAAGATCTTGAGAAGGGGAAAAGTCAGTACTAACAAGGTTTGACAAGAGAGACAAACCTAACCATTGAAAACTCCCATCTTTTTTTTTTGTTTTTGGCCGTGCTGCATAGCCCACAGGGTCCCAGTTCCCCGACCAGGGATCGAACCCAGGCCCTTGGCAGTGAAAGTGTGCAGTCCCAACCACTCGACCACCAGGGAATTCCCGAAAGTTCCTATCGTTAAAGCTGGGCTCTGGGACCAGCCTGCGTGGGTTTGAATCTATTATTCGCTGTGTGACTTTGGACAAATGATGTAACCTCTCTGTACCTCAGTTTTCTCATCTGTAAAATAGGACTAATGGCATATTTACTGCATAGCACCATTGTAGGGATTAAATGAGTTAATCTGCGTAAAACACTCAGAACAGTCCCTGGTCATATAGTGTTATGGAAATGTTTGCTTATTTGTTTATTTCTTTCTTCTTTTAAGGAGCCGTGTGAAGCCAGTGGAATATAGTCAAATGTACAGTTACAGCTACAACCAGTATTACCAGCAGTACCAGAACTACTATGCCCAGTGGGGCTATGACCAGAACACAGGCAGCTACAGCTACAGTTATCCCCAGTATGGGTATACCCAGAGCACCATGCAGGTAACCGTGATTTGGCCGGTCTGGCCCTCTTGGGTTACATCATCCTGTAGAGACCTGGGTGATTCTCCAGGATGGGATGGGTAAGGATGGGAGCTTGGGCTTCAGAAAAAAACAGAAGGAAAGATGAAGCAGCTTAATTCCTCTTATTAAAAATAAACCATCCTAGTCATGAGCTAGGATTTCACCATGCTTCTCACCCACCTCTCTGGTCTCTTGGCAGACATATGAAGAAGTCGGAGATGATGCATTGGAAGGTAAGAAAGGAGTCCCTTCACTCAGTGCGTAAAATGTGCGTGTCACCCGAGGGCGTAGTGCAGATCTCAAAGCACCCTGGGGAGCAACTGACAGGGGAGGGAGCCCTGACAGGATATAGGTCTGTAGCAAAGACACCATTGCCTTATATTTGTTTCAGTTTGTAAAATTCATTTTTTTCATTTCATGTTTTAATTTTTTCCCATATATCTTTAAATTACATGTTTTTCTCACTCAAGTAATAGTTATTGAAAGTTTGAAAAATACAGTAAAGTATTATGAAGAAACTGAAAATCACCCCTAATTTTTCTACATAGTAATAGCCATTATTACTTTTTTAAATTAAAAGTTTATTATGATTTTTACTGAATTTAACAGAAGAAAAAGAAAGGAAAACCAGAGGAATTGCTAACCTTCAGACAAATGTTTTTTTCAAATGAGATATTCTTACTTCTTAAAGGAGTCTCTAAGGTTTGCAAAATTATAAAAAACAAGATTTTTTTCAACATGTTTCTGAACAGATGTTAGGTTTAAGGTTTAAAGAAGTAAAATAACAGTTGTCATAAAATCAGACATTGATTTCTAAGTAAATAAAACTTTATGTCAGATAGATTTTAAACTTTGAGTCTTTTTCTAAGTCTGTTTTAAGAATTGTTCTTTAAGAGAAGGTCAGGGGCTTCCCTGGTGGCGCAATGGTTAAGAATCCACCTGCCAATGCAGGGGACACGGGTTCGAGCCCTAGTCCAGGAATACCCACATGCCACGGAGTAACTAAGCCCGTGAGCCACAACTACTGAAGCCTGCACGCCACAACTACAGAAGCCTGTATGCCTAGAGCCCGTGCTCCACAGCAAGAGAAGCCACTGCAGTGAGAAGCCCGCACACTGCAGAGTAGCCCCCGCTCGCCACAACTAGAGAAGGCCTGCGCACAGCAACAAAGACCCAACACAGCCAAAAATAATAAATAAATGAAATAAATAAATTTATTTTAAAAAAAAAAGGAAGAGAAGGTCATAGGGAAAGTGTGATCTGTAAGCAAAATATCCTGTAAAGGAAACATCTGCAGGCAAAAAACAAACTTGTCTACTTTGTAGCATTTTTTTTTTCAAATTTAATTTTTATTTTCAAATTGGGAGGTAAGCTTATTTAAATATTAATGGGAAAATTGCTAAGAGGAACAAGAGCGCAATTATGTATTTAGAGGGATTCATACAAATGATTAAACTGTTGACCAGCAGAAGTAACATCTTCTATTGGATAAAGCAAATCTGTTAGTGGGAGGGGCAGCTATTATCATATTAATATCTATTGGGAGAAATGCCATATAATTAATTAAAATGTTTTAAAAAACTATACCTATAGGAATATTATATATACTTCATAGCATTTTAAAGCACTTTCACTTATGTGCTGTCATCTAATTCTGGCAGCAGTGACCCTAGGGATGGGCTGAGCAGGACATTGAGCTCCAGTTGGCGGATGGGGAGCTGGCGATCCTCGCTGTCTTCTCAGGGTCACACAGTGAGTTAGAAGCAAGGTTGAACCTGGGGTCCCTGTCTTTCTATCCTCAGTCTCTCACCGTGTCCTGCAGGAAGCATTGCATTGCCTCCTTTTTAAAGAAATTATCCTGATTGTAATAATATTTGTGTATAACGCCTTAGAATTTTTCTATTTCTTTCTCGTCCATTAATAGTATAATAATAGCCAACATGTTTTGTGCCAGGCACTGCTGCCTGTCAACACTTTGATGAGTAGGCACTGTTATAAACCCCATTCTACAGAAAAGAAAAACTGAAGCTTAGGTAGTTAATAATAGCTAACAGGTTGTACTATATGCAGGGCATTGTTCTAAGCACTTTACATGTATTAACTCATTTTACCTTCACTACGGCTTTGAGGTAAGTACCACAATTATCTTGATTTTACAGAGGCGAAAACAGGTAGAGAAGTTAAATTACTTGTTCAAGGTCAGCATAGTTGCAAGAGGTGGACTGTCTTGGAACCCCTGCAGTCTTGCCCCAGACTTCATGCTCTTTACCACAGAGTTATAATTTCTCCCTTTTTTTTTTTCTTGGCCACCTCGCATGGCTTGCGGGATATTACTTCCCCCACCAGGTGTTGAACCCGCACCTTTGTCAGTGAAAGCGTGGAGTCCTAACCACTGGACCGCCAGGGAATTCCCTAACACCTCCCATTTCAACCTAATAGCCACCCAGTGATGGGACACTGCAGGGATTGTCATCCTTCTTCATCTATCCCTTGGCTCAACAGGCCGTCCTCCAGGCCCAGTCTCCAGAGTGAGGAAGGGCGCTTTATTGTACGTGTGTCCATAGAGTTCCACACACCCAAATGCCTGCCCTTGGGGATTCTCCGGTGGTCCAGTGGTTAGGACTCGGGGCTTTCACTGCCATGGCCTGGGTTCTGTCCCTGGTCGGGGAACTAAGATCCTGCAAACCATGGCATGGCCAAAAAAACCCCAAACAAACAGACAAATGAAAAACAACAAGAAAACAAATGCCTGCCCTTGGTGGATCCCTTTGCTAGTCTGTTCCCATATGCTGATACCTCCACTGAGTGGAGTGACTAGAGTTTCCATATGGAGATGCTGTACGTGCTCAAAGCCTCAACTCATAATTTAGATTAAAATTACAAGAGAGGGCTTCCCTGGTGGCGCAGTGGTTGAGAGTCCGCCTGCCGATGCAGGGGACACGGGTTCGTGCCCCGGGCCGGGAAGTTCCCACATGCCGTGGAGCGGCTGGGCCCGTGAGCCATGGCCGCTGAGCCTGCGCGTCTGGAGCCTGTGCTCCGCAACGGGAGAGGCCACAGCAGTGAGAGGCCCGCGTACCACACACACACACACAAAAATCAATAAAATTACAAGAGAAAGAAATATCCCTCTGGTGGCAGAAACGGACACAGTACTTATGTGAAAAGATTCACCACTGACTGGTTGATTCAGCACTCACTGGTTGATTCTTAAGAGTAGCTGAGGGCTTCCCTGGTGGCGCAGTGGTTGAGAGTCCGCCTGCCGATGCGGGGGACACGGGTTCATGCCCCGGTCCGGGAGGATCCCACATGCCATGGAGCGGCTGGGCCCGTGAGCCATGGCCGCTGAGCCTGTGCGTCCGGAGCCTGTGCTCCGCAACGGGAGAGGCCACAGCAGTGAGAGGCCCGCGTACCACAAAAAAAAAAAAAAAAGAGTAGCCAAGAAAACTGGAAACAATTTACAGAAGAAGGGACTTCCCTGGTGGCACAGTGGTTAAGAATCCGCCTGCCAATGCAGGGGACACAGGTTCGAGCCCTGGTCCGGGAAGATCCCACATGCTGCGGAGCAACTAAGCCCTTGAGCCACAACTACTGAGCCCGCGTGCCTAGAGCACGTGCTCTGCAACAAGAGAAGCCACGGCAATGAGAAGCCCGCGCACCGCAACGATGAGTAGTGTGCGCTCGCCTCAACTAGAGAAAGTCTGCTCGCAGCAATGAAGACTCAATGCAGCCAAAAATAAACAAATATATAAAAAAAGGGGAAAAAATATAGAAAAGAAGCACAAATGGCCTATAAACCACAAGAAAAAAGAATTTAAACATACATTATTTGTCAGTCAACGTTCTCCAGAGAAACAGAGCCAATAGGATATACGTATCTATAATCTGTAAGGTGGGCCAGCAAGCTGGAAACTCAGGCAGAATTTCTGTATTACTGCCTAGAAGTAGAATTCCTTCTTTGGGAAACCTTGAGTTTAAGGCCTTAAGGCCTTTAATTGATTGGCTAAGGCCCACCCATGTTATTGAGAGTAATCTTTACTTAAAGTCAGTTGATTTGTTGATGTTAACGACATCTACAAAATACCTTCATCTAGACTGGTGTTTCACCAAACTGGGCACCAGTAACCTAACCAAGTTGACACATAAAATGTAACCATCACACTGCTAATACTAGTAATCAAATACAAATTAAAATATACTATGTTTCTGTAAAGAATTCTTATAATGTTCATGTCCATTGAATCAATTTTACCTGAAAGATTTTATCCCAAAATGATATCAGTACAGATAAATATCTAATAATAGGGGATTTGTTAAACAAATACAGTAAGGTTTTTGTTTGTTTTAATAAAATTATTTATTTATTTTTGGCTGCATTGGGTCTTAGTTGCTGCGCCCGGGCTTCCTCTAGTTGCAGAGAGAGGGCTACTCTTCATTGCGGTGCGCGGACTTCTCATTGCAGTGGCTTCTCGTTGTGGAGCACGGGCTCTAGGTGCGCGGGCTTCAGTAGTTGTGGCACACGGGCTCAGTAGTTGTGGCTTGCGGGCTCTTGAGTGCAGGCTCAGTAGTTGTGGCGCACGGGCTTAGTTGCTCCGCGGCATGTGGGATCTTCCTGGACCAGGGCTTGAACCCGTGTCCCCTGCATTGGCAGGTGGATTCTTAACCACTGCGCCAACAGGGAAGTCCGGTAAGGTTTTTCTTAAGATTTTTTGTTTGTTTTATTAAATCATGTCTTTCTCTAATAATATTGACATAGGAAAATGTTCTCAATGAAAAAAGTCCTGAAATAGGATATATAGGAAGATCCCAGTTAGGGATTTGTGTTTTTTATTTTGGGGAATATAATTCACATAACATAAAATTCACCCTTTTAAAGTGTAGAATTCAGTAGTTTTTAGAATAGTCACAAAGTCTTGCAGCCATTACCACTAATTCCAGAAGAAACTCTGTGAAACCCCTAGCAGTCACTCTCCAATATCCGTTCCCTGGCAACCACTCATCTACTTTGGATTTACCAATCCTGGACATTTTAAATAAATGGAATCATATATGATGTGTGGTCCTTTGTGAATGGCTTCTTTCACTTCTTTCACTTAGTGTTTTCAAGATTCATCTATGTTGTAGCATGTCATTCATTTCTTTTTATGGTTGAATAATATTCCATTGTATGGATATCCATTTTGTTGATGGATATTTGGGTTGTTTCCACTTTTGGTATCATGAATAATGCTGCTATGAACATGCGTGTATAAGTTTTTGTGTGGATATAGAAAAGTCTTCAGTACTCTTGGGTATATACCTAGGAGTGCATTGCTGGATCATGTAGTAAACTCTTTTTAACCATTTGAGAAATGGCCAAACTTTTCCAAAAGGGCTTGGAACATTTCCATTCCCAGTAGCATAAGAGAATTCCAGTTTCTCTACATCCTCACCAACAGTCGTTATTTTTCATTTTAACTATCTTAGTGGCTTTGAAGTGGTATCTCATTATGGTTAGAGTTGCACTTCTCTGACGGCTAATGACGTTGAGCATACTTTCGTATGTTTATCGGCCACGTGTATATCTTTTTTTGAGAAATGTCTATTCAAGTCTTTTGCCCATTTTTAAATTGGGTTGTCTTTTTGTTGAGTTGTAAAAATTCTATTTTTTTCTAGTAGCTTTTATCTTTGAAGATTGTTTAGGCTGTTTTGGGTGCCTTGCATTTTCCATACAGATTTAATGATCAGCTTGTCAATTTCTGCAACAACAAAAAAAGGCAGCTGCGATTTTGATAGGGATCGCATTGAATCTATAGATCACTTTGGGGAGTATTGCCATCTTAACGATACAGGTCTTCCTCGACTTAACATTAAGTCAAAAATGCATTTAATACACCTAACCTACCGAACGTCATAGTTTAGCCTAGCTTAAACAGGCTCAGAACACTTAACATTAACCTACAGTTGGGCAAAATCATCTAACACAAACCCCATTTTATGATAAACTGTTGATTTTCTCAATTTATTGAATACTGTAATCCTAGTGAAAAACAACAGTTTCAGTGTATTACTTGTTTACCCTCGTGATCATGTGACTGCTGCTGCCCAGCGTCACAAGAATATTGTACTACACATCGCTAGCCCGGGAAAAGATCAAAATTCAGTGTCTACTGAATGTGTGTCACTTTTTTACCATCGTAAAGTTGAAAAATCGTGAGTTAAACCATCATTAAGTCGAGGACCATCTGTATTTGTCTTCCAGTAAGAGTACGTGGGATTTCTTTATTAAGGTCTTTAATTTCTCCAGTTAATTTTAAAATGTTTTAATGAATGGGTGTGTACATTTTATTTTTTAAATTAATTTATGGCCACACCCTAGGCATGCGGAACTTCCCCAACCAGGGATCGAACCCATGCCCCCTGCTTTGGAAGCACGGAGTCTTAACCACCAGGGAAGGCCTGGGTGTGTGCATTTTTGTTTTTGTTTTTGTTTTTTGCGGTACGCGGGCCCCTCACTGTTGTGGCGTCTCCCGCTGTGGAGCACAGGCTCCGGACGTGCAGGCTCAGCGGCGATGGCTCACGGGCCCAGCCACTCCGCACCATGTGGGATCTTCCCGGACTGGGGCACGAACCCGTGTCCCCTGCATCAGCAGGCGGACTCTCAACCACTGCGCCACCAGGGAAGCCCTGGGTGTGTGCATTTTAAACCAACAGTACTGAAAGGAAAATATAAAATGTTATCAGTCATAGTAACTGAGGATTCTTTTAAACTTTTTGAATTGTGAAATATAAGTACATGGAAAAGTAGACAAAACATGTATAGTTTGATATGTAATGATGAAATGCCCATGAAACCTTCATTCAGGTCAAGTGGAAACATTGCCAACATTCCCACAGTCACAACCCCCAACCCCGCTAAGGAAAACTACTTACTGTATTGGGTTTTGTGGGGACAAAACTCTTTATAGTTTTCTCACATAGATATGCATCCCTAAGTAGCAGGGTTTGGTTTTGCTTGTTTTTGAACTTCAGTGCCATTGTACTGTCTGTACTGTCTTGGTTCTTTCATTCAATACTCAGCATTTTATTTGTGAGACTCATCCAAGTTGGATGCAGCTGAGGTTCATCTTCAGTTCCCTCCGAAGGGTAGTTTACTTGTTAGGGGTTTTAAAAAAAAAGAAAACTATTATGTATTTTGTCATGATTTCTAGTGAACAAATGCCACTATTGCAATCAAGAAAGACGAGTTTAAAAATACAGGGCTTGGTGTTTCAGCTCCTGTATTTGACCATAGCTCTTTCATTAGACATCCATTGTTCTTGATTATTTTGTTGATCAGATTTTCCAAACCCCAACTGAAAAACAGGACCACACCAGAAAATCCGGTGCATGTGACGGCTAGAGACATGTGTAGTGTTTAATAAGTGTGGAGTAACAGCCGCCATCATTTGAGTTCTAATTACATGTGTTACATTCTGAGTACAGGTGACCCTTGATCAGCTCAACAGTCGGGGCGCCTACCAACCTCACAAGTCAAAAATGCACATGTAACCTAGAGTCAGCCGTCCCTATCCTGTTCCTCCACATCTTCAGATTCAACCAACTGTGGACAGTTTAGTACTGTAGCATTTACTCTTGAAAAAATCCGCATACAAGTGGACCCACGCGGTTCACACTCATGCTGTTCAAGTGTGAACCGTGCATTACCCTGTTTTCATCCTCATAGAAAGCCTGCAAGGCAGTGCTGTCAGCCCACGCGAGGAAGGAGGGTACTGAGTCTCTTGTGGCTGCTGAGTGCTTCTCCCCTCTGCGCCCCCTGAACCCATCCTTGCTTCTCTTCCAGACCCCATGCCACAGCTGGATGTGACTGAGGCCAACAAGGAGTTCATGGAGCAGAGCGAGGAGCTGTACGACGCGCTGATGGACTGCCACTGGCAGCCCCTGGACACAGTGTCTTCAGAGATCCCCGCCGTGATGTAGCCAGGACAAGACACAAGCCAGAGTGGGCTTTGTGAGGGAGCTAAGAGACTCCTTTTTTAAAAAAAGATTACTTCAAGAACTTTTACCTTTTTTGAAATTTGTAAGATTTTAGTAATCAACTGTTTCCTGAAATTATGAATACTTCCTGGGATACTGCTGCCTTCATTTGAGCCATTTGAGTTTGAAAATGAAGGGACCAGCTGTTAGGAGAGGGATGAATGAGGTTCCATTTTATCTTTGAACAATAATCATTTATCCAGGTAGGGTTGTCTACACTCCTGGGGATTAAGGATTAACCACCAAAGTTAAGTTACTAAAACCAACTTCTTAGGTGACAGGCACATTACTCCTTAAGGTTCTCTTGAGGTCAGAGTGCATGGACTGCCTACAGGAATGGTGCCAAATGGTGGGCAATTATCTGCTTTCAGGTATTCCCTTCCCCCAACAAACTTGCTTCCAGTCTGGTGGCTAGGCAGAGTTCATTATTCAGACTGGGGAGGAAGTGGCCCATTGAGAGACGTGTTGGGGCCAGCTTAATCTAGACCAAAAGTCCTGGATTGTTTTAGGTAAAGCCTGTACCATCTGTGCCAAGCCCACCTGTTAGTAGATATTAATCCATTTATATATAGGAACCGGTAATTCAGAAATATAACCTGACCATGAGGTCAACCATCACCAAACCATATTTTGATGCCAACCTTACACATCTCTGTATTTATTTTCTAAATAAATTAGGAGATCCCATTTAACTTACCACAAGGACCCTCCTGAAAAGCCTTACCTATAGCTTCGTGCTAGGAAACGGGGGCCCCCCCCCCCGCCGCCGGCGGCGGAGTATGCTGCCCCAGGACGTTAAGTACCAGTCCTGCGCTTAGCCTGAATTCTCACTCAGCAAGAGTAATACAATTGCAATTATAGAACTGATCGTTTTGTTCCTTTCTGAGATCAACCTTTTCTTCAGATATTGAGACTATAATTCATTCTGAGTCTTACAGAGTATTTAAATAGGGAATAACCAACAATCTGAGGGACATCAAGAAAACTGACACAAACATACATCCAGGAATCTTTTATTGGTCACTTGTATGCCAGGTACCAGCATCAGAAAGAAAAAAAGGTGTTTCCACCTCAAAGAGCCCCTTGTCTCTTCATTTGCCTCTTCCTGTAGTGTTTCTCTCCTGAAAAAGAAGTGTACACCAGTGTGTTAATAATGCCCCAATTAATCAATGCCACCCAGGTTTTCCTAAGGGCTGGTCTCAGTCCCATATCCGCATTTATCATCCATAGATGTCCACTCAGATTAGGTTTCATCCTGGACCAGTCACAGCCTGAAAAAATACCTTGAGCTAGAATAGAACCACTCTCCCAGGAGAGGGGTGGGTAAGACTCCAAGGTTACCAAAACCAATAAGCATGAGCTCAAGCCATTACTGCATTCACAGTAGTCAGCCCTCGCTGTAAAGACACAGGGCTGTCCCTTCTGCCACATTCTACTCTGCAGGTGTGTTCTTGGCATTTAGCATAGGCAAATCCAGCAGACCAAGTCACACTGTGAACATTTATTTTTTGTCCTACGGTTATGAAGAGCCAACAAATACAGCACACAAGGCCAGATGTAAATGATATATAAAAAAACGACTTTTACACACAGACCTGAGTAGCCTTATTATCTACTGGCTACACTGCTTAGGGTGATACCAGTGAAATACTAATGGAAGCTGCAAGGAAGCTGTGTGAAAGCTTCTGGCAGACATTCAACTCACCCAACTCTGTAGATCCACAATCGCAGAAGGCGGCAGCTTTACTGGTAACAGATCTTAGGAGGGAAAAAAAAGAACACTCAATCAGGAGTCAAGAAAGCTATGGATAAACCCCTCCCAAATACAGAAATATTAGTCAGCAATCACTATACCAGCTGCCCAGTTTCACATACAGCCTCCCTTTAAGCCTAAGATTATCCCATTTTACAGGAGAGGAGGCAAAAAGTTCCAAGAGAATTCAACCTTGTTTGAAACTAGCCCACATGCTATATAAACAGACACCATGAGCATAGCTTCAGTACTACTATTCCTCCTCTTACGACCACCAAGACCAAGGTTCAGATCTGATGGGAAAGGGAACCGGAGGGTCAGGCTGTCTTCAACATCCAACTTTACCTTATTCTAAAGCATGGCTCCAGCAACAAGCTGGTCTTTTCAGATACTTCAGTATCAGGCACTGCCAGTAAAACGTGGGGGCAACCTGCAGAAAAAAAGTGTGGAAGCTCTAAACCAAAAAGTTGATCCATACACAGAAGCTGACTTTTTTGATGGAAACACATGGACTCAGGTGGAAGGCTTCCAGCCCAGGTCCTGAGGTACTATAGGAAAGGCGAGTGGCAGCTGCAGGTATTATGCTGACCCGTGCTGTCAAAGTCTCTCCAAGTTGCTCTTGCATGCAGTTGGAGAGCCCATGGCCACAAGCCACAGCCCTTGGGAACATGCTGTACTGACCCACTAGGTAGCTCCCAAATTACGTCCCTACAGAAAACCTACCAGGTCCTGAGGCTGCTGTGTTCCATCACTGTCATGACCCAAGTCTTCACTCACCAGAAAGGTCAACTTCAGTCATCCTGGAATCTTCAATCTGGCACAGCTAAAAGGAGAACACAATTGTCCTGAATGATCTTAATCGTTCCCTTCATTTGGTCTTCAGAACTACCGTTTTTTGACTAGCCTTTGGTCCTTAGTACTGATGCCATAAGCTTTTCAGTGCAATGACCCAAAGCACGACCAAGATCTGCAGCACCTGCCACGGGATTTTCCCAGTACAGATATCTAACCCACCCCCATCTACCCCTCCATGCTGGTTCTTGGTCTCTGCAAGCTACTTCTCAAAAACCTTATTCTGTTAACTCTGTATGCATGACCCCATCAGTGGAACATTTCTGCTGGCCTCTGGAAACGTGTCAACTCTAATAAAGGTCTCTGGCTATACCTGAGAAATGGCAGGTACAGTGGGAGCTGTCTTTTCCTGAAATGTTGCAGATCAGTTACAGCAAACAGAACAGCGACCGTCAAGGAAAACTGTCACTCTGGGCTCCTTTTTGACCACAGCAGCTATGTGGAAGCAGCTGCAGCTTCGACAAGGGCCACAGGGTAATCCAGGTCACAGGGCAGGCCCAACACTGTGTAGCCCTCAGACTCACCTAAATCCTGTACATCAGGACTTATCACCAATTCATCTACTGGGACACTCTGGAGACTAAAAAAAGAGAACAAACATCATATAGGTCCCAATCACCACTTTGTTTTACTATATGCCAGTGTTGTGTCTCGTTTATCTTCACTGGACAATTTTATCATCCCCATTTTTTATAAGACTTAGACTAAGTTACTTACCGAAAGTTGTCTATCAATGGAAAAACTGACAAACCTAGGATTCAAAATAGTATCTGAATGACTAAAGCCCATCCTCCGGAAAACCTTGTCCTTATACCCACCAAGGTGACTTCCTTAACATGTGCTGTGCAGCCAGATAATTTAGATGAAGGCACGGAAGGCACCTGCCCAAGATCACCGAGCAGCTAGCTGTCACAGGCCTATTCAAGGTCTGGCTGACTCCATCACGTGGTCTCCCCCCAAATTAAGCCACTTCAGTCCCAGAACTGCCGTGCTCCCGGCGGCCTGCCCGCGTTACTCACCCGTCACACCGGAGCACAAGGCCCTGCGGACCGAGGGGGGAGCAGGGCGCGGCCCTCACAGGTTCCGGCTCCTTTCACTGCGCATGCGGCCAATGTGGCCTTCCGGACCTTGATCCGACCAGGTCGGCAGGCCAGGGTCCTCCGTGCTGCGCTCAACATCCCCCAACCTCGGGAAGCAGGTCCGGCGAGTGTGGCGGCGGTGGCGCCGAGGCTAAGGCCGGGTACGGCGGAGGATGGGCGTAAACCTTAGCACAGAACGCGAAGACCCAAGAGAACAAGGACGCGGTAACCGGAGAAAAGGGTAGCTGCGCGCCGAGAAGGGGTTTATATAGGTCCCGCCCTTCGCGGCCGCGCCTGACAGTTGGAGCTGCGCGCCGCGCAGACTGCTGGGAATTGTAGTTCTTTCGCCACCAGCGCGGGCCGCGTGTCTGGCTCCCAGCCCCAAGCGCGTGCGGGGCGAGACCCTTTTCACTCAGATGGAGATACCTTGTGGTTTCTTCCGGACCGGAAGAGGTTCCTCCTCCTTCCTTCAGCATTCAGTGAATGTCCAATACCGGGCACTGGGCTCACAGATACCGCTGTGCCATCTGGAGTTCAGTCCGGGGAAGACTTTCAACATCGAGAAGTTAACCGTTAACCCTGTGAGCTGAGAAAGGGCTGCGTTCAGACCGCCGTGGGCACGTGGAGGAGCAACGACTGAGTGATTTCGGGGAGGAGCTCTGTGAGGTCTTCTCGGAGAGGGATCTTTGGGAGGCCTTCCTTCCCAAAAGTAAGAGGCGACTGATTACTCATGAGATGAATGCATTATTTATTCAAGCCTCATCTCTTCCGCTGATAGATAAATTTTATTGAGTGCTTGCTAAGTACACTGTGCTCCATTATCTCAGCTAGTTTTCATTAACCCTGTGTGTGGGTATTATAATTATGCCTTTTTCACACATAAGGAAACTGAGGAATGGATCACACAGCTAGCAAGTGAGGTAAGGACTGGAATGCGGAAGTCCACCTCAAACAGCACACGCATAATCACTGTGCCATGTGCACGTTTTGTCCATAGAATGAATAAGCGTCAATATAAAAACGTAGTAATTGTCAAGAATTAAGCACCTATTCTGTGCTTAATCTATTCATCAGTTTTCATCCTTACATACACTTTAAAACGTTTTTATCCTTACTTACACTTTAAGAAGTGTTACTATTATTCCCATTTTGTGGAGAAGGCGACAGACTGTATGAGGGTTAAGAAACTTTCTGATGACTTCCAAATGTGTTTCCGCTTTTCTTCTGAGCTCCAGACTTGATATCCTGCTGCTTCCGTGACATCTACACTTGGATGGTTATTTATTAATAGGCTTCTCAGAACACAGTCTTTCCTCCTCTAGACCTGCTTTTCCCCATCTCAGTAAGTCCTTAGGGTGACCCAGGACCCCTCTTCTTCTAATATCCCACTTCCAATGCATCAGCAAATCCTGTGTTCACCCTTAAGATGCGTCAAGAATCTGACTATTTCTGGACTTCCCTGGTGGTCCAGTGGTTAAAAATCCGCCTGCCAATGCAGGGGACACCGGTTTGGGAGGATCTCACATGCCGCGGAGCAACTAAGCCCGTGAGTCACAACTACTGAGCCCGCGTGCCACAACTACTGAAGCCCGCGCGCCTAGAGCCCGAGCTCCGAAACAAGTGAAGCCACTGAAATGAGAAGCCCGCGCACTGCAATGAAGAGTAGCCCCCGCTCACTGCAACTAGAGAAAGCTTGCGCACAGCAACGAAGACCCAACCCAGCCATAAATAAATGGGAAAAAAATGAAACTGTAAGTCTCTAAAATAATGAGACTAAGGCTCATTTAGCTCTTATATTTAGATCTGTGATACATTTTGAGTTAATTTTTGTGTATCATGTGAGGTAGGAATCAAGGTTTGGTTTTTTATTTATTGCTTATTGCCTATCCAATTGTTCCACCTTCAATTTTGTAAAAGATCATCGTTTTCCATCCAATTGCTTTGGCAATCAGTTGACCATGGGCTTCCCTGGTGGTGCAGTGGTTGAGGGTCCGCCTGCCGATGCGGGGGACATGGGTTCATGCCCCGGTCCGGGAAGATCCCACATTTGGAATAAAAGTTGAAGTCCCCATGATGGGCCTCTGAAGCCACAGGTGATTGCTCTCATTGCTCACCACTTGCTCCCCATTCATTCAGCTCCCTCTCTCTG
Organism: Grampus griseus; assembly: GCF_964374135.1. NCBI lineage: Eukaryota > Metazoa > Chordata > Mammalia > Artiodactyla > Delphinidae > Grampus > Grampus griseus. Next base: position 161,110,745 of record NC_139017.1, on the reverse strand, counting down.
GCCTCTGTGCTCTTGGCGCATCCCTTGCCTGCTCCAACCTCAGGGCCTTCACTCTTGCTGTTCTTCCTGCCTGGACCTGTCCTCGCTGTATATCACAGACAACCACGCTGCTCGCTCCCTCTCTTCCCCTGTTTTTCTGTTCAAATGTCACCTCCTCGGACCACCCTATTTTTTTTTTTTTAAGATTTTTTTTTTTTTGATGTGGACCATTTTTAAAGTCTTGATTGAACTGGTTACAATATTGCTTCTGTTTTATGATTTGGGGTTATTTTTGCTGCAAGGACTGTGGGATCTTATCTCCCCAACCAGGGATCAAACCTGCGCCCCCTACATTGGAAGGCAAAATCTTAACCACTGGACCACCAGGGAAATCCCCGGACCACCCTATTTTGATATAGCACCCTGCCACCCTTCAAGCTATGGCTTGTTACTTATAACACTTATTGCTCCCTGTCATCACATTTTATATGAGTTTATTTTCTGTCTTCCCCATTACAAGTGAGCTCTTCAAGAAAAGGAATTGTGTCTTTTTTCCCCACGGCTGTTTAAGTGCCAAGTATGTAAAAGATGGCCAGCATTTATTGAAATAATTACTAAGTGAATGAATTAATGAATGAATAAAACTTGGCCAAGGCCACATAGCTAGTAAGCATCATTTGGAACTAAAACTAAGATCTGTCTAATGCAAATGTGCACCTGCTACGATACACAGTAACCCCAGAACCATCCTGTGAGGTGGGTGCCATGATTTGCCTCACTTAGCGGAAGGGGAAGCAGGGTTGGAGAAGGGAAATGACTTGCCCCCTGCGTCACATAGGGAGTCCATGGCAAAGTCAGCTGACATCTGGATTCCAGCACCAGGTACAGTCAGGGACAGGCACATGACCCCAACCCGCAGCAGGAACGTCTAGGAGAGGAAGTTCAAGGAGTCCGATGCTGACAGTGCACTCTGCCCACATGCTGACTGCAAAGGCTTCTGGGACGTCTGGGTTCAAACTACCTTTCAAGCTGTTTCATGCCTCTGCCTTTGCCCAGCTGCCCCAGCATGGAGTGCGCTTCCTCCCTGACCTCCCCGGCTCCCACTTGTTCTTGGAGACCCAACTTCAGCTTCACCTTCTCCAAGAGGTCTTCTCTGACCCCGTAGCTCCCTCAGCCCAGCTCTGTTGTGGTGTTTGAATGAATAAATGAGTGAATGAATGAACGAATAGCATTTATCCACTTTTATTCATTCAACCATAAATATTTACCAAGTTCTACTTTGTGCCAAGCACTGAGGATACAGCCACTGGTCCTTGTTCTCAAGAGGCCTGAGCCTAGAAGGGAGACAGTGGACAAAAGGGCCTGTGACCTCACTGGCCAGTGAAGTAGGGGTTAGTTACCCTTTGACGAGCAGAAGGGGAGTGTTCCTGGCAGAGGGCTGAGAAGAGGCAAGATGTTCAGCATGGCTGGAGCACCAGTGGTGGGTAAAGAAAGGCGGGGGTGGAATGGGCGGAGGAAGATCTGCACAGCCCTGATGCAAAAACTGTTTTTCCAGCTGAACAGAGCAAGGTGATAAGAACATCCCGATGGAAGAATTAGTGGGGCAGGTGGGAGTGGGGCAGACCTTCCTGGTTTGGGCAGAGCTGGCCGGGCGGGTTTCTTCCCCAACACACATACCCTAGCTGATGCCCTCCCCACCCCACCCACCCCCCCCGCTCCTGGAGGTGGAGGCAAGCAGAGACTTGGGACCCTTCAGGCTAGTGCAGGTGACCAAAAGCCAGGATTACTAGGAGACCTAACAGAATGTCTTCTCACAGATTTGCTTAGAGTTAGCCACAAGAAAACCTGGGCCTTCCCAGGTCCCCAAACTGTCCAGCCAGAAACAGACTTGCAGCTAGTCTGTCTTCGTGCTGAGTGATCTTGGGCTGGTTACTTAACTTCTCTTAGCATCAGTTTTCTCATCTGTAAAAAACACTGGGCAGGGGGGCTTCCCTGGTGGCGCAGTGGTTGAGAGTCCGCCTGCCGATGCAGGGGACACGGGTTCGTGGCCCGGTCTGGGAAGATCCCACGTGCCGCAGAGCGGCTGGGCCCGTGAGCCATGGCCGCTGAGCGTGCGCATCCGGAGCCTGTGCTCTGCAACGGGAGAGGCCACAACAGTGAGAGGCCCGCGTACCGCAAAAAACAAAAAAACAAACAAAAAAAACCCACTGGGCAGGGACTTCCCTGGTGGTCCAGTAGTTAAGAATCCGCCTTCCAATGCAGGGGACATGGGTTCAATCCCTGGTCGGGGAATTAAGATCCCACGTGCCGCGGGCAACTAAGCCTGCACACTCTAGAGCCGGCACACTGCAACTAGAGAGAAGCCCGCGTGCCACAACGAAGACCCAATGCAGCCAAATAAATAAATATTAAACAACAACAACAGCAACACTGGGCAGACTAACACCTACTCACAAGGTTGTGTAAGGAGGAAATGTGATGATATGATGGTTTGCATTAGTGAGAACTGCTTCCCACTGCCAATTTGCCACAACAAGTTAAACTGGTAACACCCGCCCACAGTGGGATAGTGGGATTAAACCAACAGGCAAGCTGTTTGGGACCGACCGGAGCTCCAGCCTTTATGTCCTGGGTGTCAAGAAGGCCAGACTGGAAAGAGTGGAGTACATCTTGAATGCAGATGTACCTGCTTTACCCTTGCCCCTAATCCAAGTGGGACCTGACCACTTAGCCCTGGTCCTTTGGGAACTTGCTTTGCGGTCCCCTTTTGTGACATCAAGGGGTAATGAAGAGTGAGACAAATCTGGATGTGAGGCCCAGCCCTACTGTGACCCGAGACGAGCCACACATCTGAGCTTCAGTCTCCTCAGCTCTAAAATGGGCACACTCTGGCCTTCTCAAAGGGTTGCTGTCCCAGAGCATAAGGAACTGACCATCTCACCTCATTAATGTTAGCTGTCCAGTTCACAAGCAAACTGCACTCCCTCTGGAATCGCAGTGGTCTGCTGCCTGTGTGCAAGTCCCTCTCTGGGCCCTGGGGCCCTGTGCAGGCAGGAGGGGAGGAAGCAGTGGGTGCTGTTGAACGTTGACCCTGAACACTGAACGGGAGGCCCCAGGCCAGGGCCAGTGGGGGTCCAGGAAAGGGGCACCTTGCGGGGAAAGAGCACCTATAAACCAACTTTCTTCAGGGGTGTCTCCGGGTCCAGCAGCAGCAGGGGCCCGACTGGGGGACTAATAGAGAGTGGGGCTGCAGAGAGAAGCCACCCCAACGGATGAATACAGTGGACGCTCTGGTGCTGCTGGTCCCAGGCCAGTGCACGTTTGGTTATCGGTCCTCCCTAGTCCTTCTCCCCACATTATCTAGGTTAATCTCTTCATCCTTGAAGTAAGGGCTATCATCTCCATTTTACAGAGGAGGAAACTGAGGCTCGGAGCAAGGAAGTGACTTGTCCAGGTGTTTCCACCGGGCCCGGTGGTTTCCTCGGGGTCCGGGCCCACCCCCGGTGCTGAAGACGCCCCAGGTTCTCCAGTCCCGGGTCTGGGTGGCTCAGCGGCCGCCCTGAGGCGGGGGCGGGGCCCTGCGACTGGGCGGGGGCGGGACCGCATAGTTGGTGGCTGGGCCCCGGGAGGCCAGACGTCCGACATGGAGGCGGGGGGCTGCCGCTACCAGTTTCGGATCGCGCTGCTGGGGGACGCGGCCGTGGGCAAGACATCGCTGCTGCAGCGCTACATGGCGGGCGCGCCTGGGATCCCGGAACCCGAACCGGAGCTCGAGTCGGTGCCCACGGTGGGCGTCGAGTTCTACAGCCGCACTCTGCAGCTGCGGGCCGGGCCGCGCGTGAAGCTGCAGCTCTGGGACACGGCGGGCCAAGAGCGCTTCAGGTGCGCGGTGGGTGGGAGGTGGGGCGGGGAGGGACGAGAAGGGGCTGGCGTGAGGGGCCTCTGGCTGGGGCGGGGTCAGTACTGGTCCACCTGGGCATGGGGATCCCTCAGAGGGGTCAGCCTCAGTGGCCCAAGTAGAGAGCTGGGGGTCTCTGCCCTGGACCTGGGTCCTTCACTCTTGAGTCCTTCATCCTACACATAACAGCAGGTTGGGACTTCCCTGGCGGTCCAGTAGTTAAGAAACCGCCTTCCAACGCAGGGGGCACGGGTTCGATCCCTGGTGGGGGAACTAAGATCCCTCATGACTCCTGGCGCGGCCAAACAAACCAAAAACACAAAAAACAAACAAACAAAAATAAAGACCTGGCGCCCTCCCCAGAGGGATGTTCGATATTGAAACTTGGAGGCATGAATGACCTGGGTGCTGAGAGAGCCCACAAGAGGTCAGAGAGGGAGGTGTAAAGGAGATGTGAGAGGAAGAGAGATTCGTGTTGGCCATGAAGGATGTGTAGGAGTTTGCCAGGCAGAGAGTGGGGAAAAAAAGGCCTGAGATCAGGAAAACATGAGGCTTCCTCTAGGAATGGAGGAATGGTCAGGAGTGTACGGGAATCAAACTGCTGACTAACTGGGGAGCACACAGTCACTTGGGAGAGACAGATACGGGGAAAGAGAAGCACAGGGCAGTGTGAAATGAGCTTTGGGGGTGTGAGGCAGTCAGTGTACAGAGGGCGTGGTCTTGCGTCGGGTGTCTTGAAGGCATAAGCCCCTCCCAACTTACTCCCTCCCACCGTCAGGTGCATCACCAGGTCCTTTTACCGGAATGTGGTGGGTGTCCTGCTGGTCTTTGATGTGACAAACAGGAAGTCCTTTGAACACATCCAAGACTGGCACCAGGAGGTCATGGCCACTCAGGGCCCCGACAAGGCGATCTTCCTGCTGGTTGGCCACAAGAGTGACCTGCAGAGCACCCGTTGTGTCTCGGCCCAGGAGGCAGAGGAGCTGGCTGCTTCCCTGGGCATGGCCTTCATGGAGACCTCCGCCAAAAATAACTGCAACGTGGACCTGGCCTTCAACACCCTCACTGATGCCATCCAGCAGGCCCTGCAGCAGGGGGACATCAAACTGGAGGAGGACTGGGGGGGTGTCCGGCTCATCCAGAACACCCAAATCCCCAGGCCCCCCAGCAGCACACAGCACCCGGGCCCATGCAAGTGTTGACTCTGGGAGGGAAAGGGTTAAAGCAGTGTGGACCTCATAAGTGGTGGTGAGATGGGGAGTGTTAGTATCTCTCTGGAGGGCATACGGCAGAATCTATCCTGAGGGTTAATATAAACAGTATCCTGGTACAGTCTTGTCTCCTGGATTTGGGGGTCTCAAGAGCTCAGCCCCTTTCTACTAGAAAGATCTAAGAGGCCAGGTGTGCAACTTCCTGTCCTTGAGCCTGTTTCCTCCATGGTCAGAGAAACTCATAGAAGATCCTGCCTCACAGGGGGTTGTGGGCACGAATGAGATGATGAATGGGCTACGCTCAGCCAGAGCCTCCCACACAATGAGACTCGAATGGCAAGAACTGTCATCACTGCTCTTTCCTCCCTTGTCCGGGATGTGGCCATTTCTGGCAGCGTCCCTGGGCTCAGATGCTGAACCACTCAGCATTTGGACGCTGCTGCACAGGCCAGGACAGGTGCAGGGAATTTCAGGCTAAGCCAGCCTTGGAGCCTCCTTAGGTCCTCAGGTTTGGATGAGAAAGTGTGCCCTCAAACCCAGGTTGCTGCCCAGTGCCCCTACTCCAAAGCCAGGGACTGGATCTGGATCTGAGAGGCAGGGATGAATATGAACAGCTCATCTGTTGGGCACACGGTGGACACTGTGATTAGCCACCAACATCTCCCCTCCTCCCCACTGCACCTCCCAGCTGCTGGGAGTGCTGCCTGGTGGTGGAGCTCAGTTTAATCTCTCTGGGAACTGCCCACCCATCCGGAGCAGCCCACAATCCAGCGTCAATCTGTTCTGTCTATTGTGGGGCGGGGGCACTATCCAAAGGCCTGGCCCTCTTGTCTCAACTCTAGACAGCTCTGAAGGAAAAACCCAGCTTCATCACTCTCCCTGGGGTCACTTGAGGCCACTGTTACGACAACATCACAGCTAAATTCTCATGCTCAATCCTTTCTTCCCTTCCTCCCCGCAAGCAAGTATTGACCTCAAGAATCCCCTTGTAAAAGTCTGCACACTGAGTTCCCGCTCAGAATCTGCCTCCTGGGGAACTTAAGCTGCAGCAGAAACTGCTAGGCACAAGATGTCTAGCAGCAATGCAAGAAGGCTTTATGGAAGGAAGGATCTCAGCAGGTGTAGAGGGGGTATCTTGGGGGTGTCATTGTGCCAGCAGGCATGGGCAGGGCATGGGCAGTTGCCACAGCAAAAAGAGCACAACCGGGCTTCCCTGGTGGCGCAGTGGTTGAGAGTCTGCCTGCCGATGCAGGGGACACGGGTTCGTGCCCTGGTCCGGGAGGATCCCACATGCTGCGGAGCGGCTGGGCCCGTGAGCCATGGCCGCTGAGCCTGCACGTCCGGAGCCTGTGCTCCGCAACGGGAAAGGCCACAACAGTGAGAGGCCCGCGTACCGCAAAAAAAAAAAAAAAAAATGCTTTAAAATGAGCATCGGGAATTCCCTGGCGGTCCAGTGGTTAGGACTCTGGGCTTTCACTGCCGCGGGCCCCAGTTCAATCCCTGGTCGGGAAACTAAGATTCTGCAAGCTGCATGTGTGGCCAAAAAATAAATAAATAAAATAAAATGAGCATCTACTCTGATCTGGGCTCTGGGAATACAACAGTGAACATGACAGAAAAGCAGTCCTAGGGTCTAGGGGAAGAGAAAAAACCTGTAAGTGGAACTAAATGATTTCCAGTTGTAAGTGCTATGAAGACCACAGATCTGGAAGATGGGCCTGAGGGTGATGGGGGCCTCCTTTAGAGCAGGTGGTCAAGGAAGGCCTCTCTCAAGAGATGGCCTTTGATCTGAGACCTGGAGGAGGAGGAGGAAGAGCTGAGCTAAGAGTAGAGATCTAGGCAGAAGGAACAGTATCCAGCATTGATTGGGCACTTCTTATAGTAGTATTATTCCATTTTACTGATGTTGAGACTGAGGCCTAGAGAAGTTAAATGAAACCAGTAAGTGAGGGAGGAGCCCTGAGGCAAGGGAGAGCTGGGCTCTTTCTAGGAATTGACTGGAGAGCTGAGTGCTAGAATGAAGTGAAGAAGCAGGAACTGACCCTCAACTTGGTCTGTGTTTTCTCATCTCCCAGAGCTTCCCCGGACAGGAGTACAGGTCTACTAAACTGAAGCTTGTTTGGGAGATGAGCAGCTGGTCCTGAGGATGGTGGGGATTTGGCTGTGAGGTGCTCAAAAAAAAAAAAAAAAAAATCCCCAAGTCCCTGGAGAAAGAAAGAAAAAACTGAGCTTCTCCCCTCTCAGAATCCTGGCCGACTGTGGAAGAACCAGCCTGAAGGCCCTGCCCACCCAGGGCAAGGTCCACCAACAAGGACGAGATGTTGCCCGTTGTTTCCAACTGCCTCCCTTGAGGAATGTTCAGCAGACTGTAGTCACACATCTCTCTCAGCCTCAGTTTCCCATCTATAAAATGGGGATAATAATAGTTTATGTCTCACAGGGTTGTTGTGAAGATTAATGTATTATGTGAATTCCTACAATATGTATGGGCTCACACGCTGTGACCTATTTCTATTGCTTATTATATTATTATTACTATTACTATTATTTCTATGACTTATTATTAACCGTGAAGCAACCTTGTAAGGTCAGGCTGATCTTGTACATTTCAAAGACAGGAACCTAAAGTCCAGGAGGGGAAACTGATGTGGCTCAGTCAGTAAACCCCAGGCCAGCTCAGTGTTCCAACAGCCTTGTCCACCACCTCAGGCCAGGCCCAGAAGGTCCTACCTTATGCGTTAAGGCTGTGATCCCACACTCACAAGCACCATCAGTGTGGCAAAACCTCTGGAGACTGTAAATGGCTTTAATGAGAGTGATTCTGACCCAGCAGTAGGAAGCAGCCCTGCCCAGCCCACTAACTAGAGGAAAGGCACAGAATAGGACGGGAGAATGGGGAAGTGGCCGAGAGGGGCATGCCCTCCTGAGGGCTGCCCACTGTTCAGAAGTAGGCGCCCTCTCTCCTGGGAACAGGCCCCGCACCCCGTTTGCCATCACTGTCATGGTTCAGGCTCCGGGATCTTTAGTGTAGATTGTGCCACCCATCTTGAGGGTCTCAGGCCTGTAGGGTGTGATTTAGCATCCACATTGCCCCAGGGGATCTTTTTAAAATACAGATTTGACCTGCCTGCCGCCCTCCTAGAATCCTTCCCTGGCTCCCCCTGCCTACAGGGTAAAATCCGAACCCTTTCCCCCCAGTCCAATCTGATCTGGTCCTACAGCATCTCCACCCACTTTGCCCAGGTTCCCAACCACCTGCAGCCCTGGGCTTTGCACATGCGGTTTCCTTTGCAGGGAAGGCCCCAACACTTTCCCCTCTCCCTGTATTATCTGATCTGCCTGCACCACTCAGAAAAAGATCACCTCCTAACCATCGCATTATCCCAGCTGCCAAAAACAGGGCAAGCTTTGTGGTCAAAACTGGTTTTGAATCTCAGCTCTACTATGTACAGCTGTGGGACCCTGGGGAACCCACTTCATCTCTGTAAGCCTCAGTGGACTCATCTGTAAGTTGGGGATAATAATACCTAACTCAAAGGTTTTAGAAAGGATTAGATGACAAATCAAAGGCAGTGCTTGTCACACACAGGAATTCACAAGATGGACGTCCCCTTCTTCCCCTGAGGGTTTTACTATTAATCACTTTTAGGGAACAGAGACTACCAAAGTACACACTTTGGGGAAATAACAAGGATTCCAGACTCTAACAAAGCTCTTAAAAGATCCGGACCCCCTTCCAGAGATACGGGCTGGGCTCTGCTTTCTTACCAAGAGTGGCGTTCCAGAATCGTCCCTTCAGGTCTATCCCCAGGTTATTCTGAGCAAGCAAAGCTAGCTCTCCAAGGCAGCACCCTGGCCAAATCCTCCAACCATAGCAGCATGGACAAGGTCAGGCTACCTGGCCTCCAAGGCTTTCCATGAGCTGCTTCCTCAGCCTGAAAACCTTGCAATCCAGGCTTGAATCCATCCCCTTTGCCCTTTAGAAGGAACAGAGCCAAAAGTCTGCCACCCATGGGGCCCTTTCTGACAACAATGCCTGCTCTGGGAGCCACTGAAACCTAGTGGATGAAGAGGGAAGACTCATCCCACCCACACTGCACAGGCTGGAACGGAAGCAATCTAGGTGGGAACCCAGATCTATCCTCTGCCTCTGAGTCTCAGTCTCTTCATGGTGAAATAAGAATGAGTCCTACCTCACAGGTTTGTTAGAGGATTAAATATGACGACGTGTGTTAAGTGCCTAATAAATGTTAAGTTCCTTCTGCCAACAAGCCCCCTCTGTGTCTTTCATGTGTCCTTCCCGTGCCTGGAATGACCTTCCTCCATATCTGTCAAAACTCTGTTCACCCTTCAAGGCTTAGTCCAGCCTAACATACCAGTTCCTTCTCTGAGCCTTCAGGGCACTAACAAGTTGGCTCTCTTTGCAGATTTCAGGCACTGTTGTACCTTTTTGCCCCACTAAAGTGTAGCTCTTCAAGGCCAGGGCTGATTCCCTTGGGGAGGCTGCCTTTGGCAGGGGAACGCGGGGCTTTTTAATACCATTAGGGAAAATTTAAAACATAACCAAGAGTAAAGAAACTAACGCAGATATAGAGAATGGACGTGTGGACACGGGGTTGGGGGGGAGGGTGGGGCGGGAAGGGGAGGGTGGGATGAACTGGGAGATTAGGCTTGACATAAATACGCTACCACGTGTAAAATAGCTAGCTAGTGCGAACCTGCTGTATAGCACAGGGAACTCAGCTTGGTGCTCTGTGATGACCTAGATGGGTGGGATGTGCAGGGGAGGGAGGTCCAAGAGGAAGGAGATATTATGTATACATATAGCTGATTCACTTCACTGTACAGCAGAAACTAACATGACATTGTAAAGCAATTATACTCCAATAAAAAAAAAACTAGTATAAAGTAGTTTGAAGAACTTCTTGTACTCATAACTCAGCTTCAACAAATACCAGCAGGAATGGCCAGTCTTGTTTTACTCTCCCTTCTCTTTATTAATGTTATTCTTAGGATCCTGGCCCTGGAGGGGGAACTAGTGCTCGGTCTGTGGTTGACAGGTGTGGGAGGATTTCTCCAGGGCCCCTGGCTGGGACATGTCCCATGGAAGTCCCAGTGTTGGGAGAGGCAAGCCTCACACTGCACAGCCCTCCCTCTTGTCGGTACAGACCTAGGGCTGGGACTCAGGCCAGCAGAGAGAAGGAAGGACATCCTCGCATATGGGGGCTGTGGTCTGCCGCCCACGGTCTTTCAAGCTACACCTGGGGACTTCTCAGGATCAGTACAGGGCCTCTATTTTGTGGAAGTCCTGCTTCTGTCCTGAAGGGACTCAGTTCTGCATGGTGGTTTCAAATGGCACTCTGTCCCAGAGGCTTCACTAAGCCTGGGTCTGGGCATATCCTGGGGAGCCTAGACCCAAAAGCCCCTGATTGCCTTTGGGTTCTGGCTCTACGTCTCTCACTGCAAGTCTGAGCCAGCCCCAGACCACGTGGTTTATGCTTCGGTTCTGGGCTCGCTTCTCCTCCTGGCTGGTCTCCTGCACCACGTGGATCCTCTCTGGCAGTACCAGTTCCACATCCTCCTCCTAGGAGGCCCAAATGTGGACAAACCATCCTTGTTGAGACACTACGTGGAGGGCATCTTTGTCAAGGGCGTCGCCCAGGCAGTGGCGGTGGACTTCTCAGTGCCCTTCATGGAGGCAGAGCCTGAGGGTCCAGCTGGCCAGGAAAGGTCACCACCCACGCCTGAGGGGGCGAGCCCACCCATCAGGAAGAGAAGGGGCGTTGGTGGCCATGACAAAGATGAACTCTGGACCAAGAGCACAGGTCTGAGTCCTGGCCTACCCTGTGACCACGGGCAGGCCACATGATCTCTCCAGACCTCGATATCCTTACCTGTAAAATAAGAGGCTACACTGGTGACTCTGAGGGCCTTTCCTAACTATAGGGAACTGTGAGAGCTTAGTCCAGCTCTGTCTTCCTCCTCCCTGCTTCACCTCATGCAAGAGGGGCCCTCTCCAGGATGGCTTCATCCCAGATGGCTTCTTCTGTGTCCTCAAAACTCACGCCCGTTTTTGTGACCACCTCCTACACCTGCCTTTTGGTTCATTCTTTCTCAGGAAAACCTCAAGCCTTATTCCTTTACCTTTAGTCCAAATTAACTGCAGCCAACTTCTTGGCTGGTCCCCCTCCTGCCTGCTTCCAATTCCACTGGCAGCCAGAGCAAGGTTTTTAACATGTAGATATAATCACGTCAATCCTCCGTCTAAAACTTTACTGGCTCCCCATTACCTGTGCAGTGGTTTTCAAACGTTTTGTTTATATGCCTGTTTTTAGCGTCAGAATCTTCTTGTCAGATGGGATCTTTCTCTCAGCCCTGAAATCCTCCACAAGTAAAAGAGAGATTGCTCAGGCTGAAGAGAGGTGGGAAGCCCAGAGCCAGCCTGCTGGGCCTCCCACACTATGTACCACCTCCCCCCGCCCCCCGCAAGACACACACATGGCGGCCTCCAAAGCATGAGCACTGGACCCCATCACTAGGCCTGAGGGCTGTCCACCCCCAAGCTTACCCTGCTCATCTCCGGCCATTCTCTCCTCATGTGGCACCTTGTGCTTTAGCCACAGTGATGCAGTGACTTCTTTACACCTCCGGACCTTTGCATGCGCTGTCACTCCCACCTCTGTCCCCACAGGACCTGGTGAGATAGTTTAGAGCACAGTTAAGAGTGCAGGTTCTGGAGTCAGAGGGACTTGGTTGAAATCTCAGCACCAACACTACTACCTGTGTGATCTTTTTTTTAAATTAATTAATTAATTAATTTTTGGCTGTGTTGGGTCTTCGTTGCTGCGTGCGGGCTTTCTCTAGTTGTGGCAAGTGGGGCCTACTCTTTGTTGCGGTGCGCGGGCTTCTCATTGCAGTGGCCTCTCTTGTTGCAGAGCACGGGCTCTAGGTGCGCAGGCTTCAATAGTTGTGGCACGTGGGTTCAGTAGTTGTGGCGCACGGGCTTAGTTGCTTCGCGGCATGTGGGATCTTCCCGGACCAGGGCTCGAACAGGGAAGAACAGGGAAGAATCCGCCTGCCTGGTTGGCAGGCGGATTCTTAACCACTGCGCCACCAGGGAAGTCCTACCTGTGTGATCTTGAGTAAATTACTTAAACTCTAAATTTTAGTTTCCTCATTGGAAAATGGGATTAAATGAGATATTGCAAACAAAGTGCTTGACAAACACTTGTTTCTTCAGGTCTGTTGGGAAAACAAGCTTATCCACAGAAGGTGCTTAGCATAAAACATGGCACTTAATACGGACTCTTACCAAGACCCTCCCAACACTGGAGCACAGGAATTCACCAGCCCTGCCACCCCTTGGGCTCCTCAGCATGTATTAAGTCCTACGTGTGCTCAGACTATGCTGGGCTCCGGGAATCAGGTGGGCCTGGTTACTTAGCAAGATAGAGGGCGTTGTGCCCAGGGCGAGGGGCTGAGCTGCCCCAGGCACCAAGTCAGAAGACTCCCCACAAATCACCGGGTGACACCCCACTCTCCAGTACCCCCACCTCCAGTAACCACTTAAACAGCTGTCGGATTTCCCCCTTCTCTCCATTTCGTCACAAATACCTCAGTCCAGGCAACAACCTTCTCAGGAACCTCTGCTTCCACAAATGCCCTCTCTTCCCCCTCCACTGTCTGGCCAGAGTGAGCTTTTCAAAACATCAACCTGAACGATCATGCTTCTGCTTAAAATCCTTCAATGGCTCCTGCTACTTTTGGGTAAAGGCCACTCTTTGCTGGGGCCTACGAAAGACACTGCAGGACCTGGCCCGTCTTGCCTCATCACACGGCATCGGGGCTGGCATACGTGCAGCTCTCTCTCCTTGAAAGTGATCCCCACGCCTTCCCCTGGGTTCCTCAAATTACAGCTCTACTGCTCAGACGCCCTCCCCAGCCCTGGGAGTCTCTTCTTTGCAGCCCTGGTCATGGAAGCAGTTTTCCTTTCACTCAGGGGCAGGTCGCTCCCTGTTTTCATTCATCATTGCAGGCCATGCCTGGCATGGGCAGGGGCAGAGCTTATAAATACTCGCTGAATGAACAAGCCGCTCAGTATACGTACAGGACAAGACGACTAGCTGGATGAAGCCATTCACCTGTCATGCAGCTGATCAAGAACTGAGGTCTTTTGACTCTACCTAGCTCTTTGCATTAAACTGCCCTGATTCCCCTGTCCCCTTCTGTCCTCAGTGCAGGATTCAAAACTAATTCTGGATTCCTTCCTGGCTGCCAAGGCCAATGACTCGCTCCTACTGCAGGAACTTGGCAGAAGGCCTTTTGCGGCTTGGTAATCACCAACAGAACATCCTTTGAGAGCGTCCCCCAGCGGCATCGGGAGGTTCTGGAGAAAGCAAAACCCTCCAGTATCTTCTTTCTGGTGGTAGGCCACAAGAGTGACCTGGTGGTTGAGGGAGAGGTGATGCCGGGGGGAGGGGAGAAGCTGGCTGCCTCTTGGGGCGCTCACTACGTTGAGACCTCAACCGAAAGCAAGGGTGACATCAGCACAGCTTTCAAGCTGCTCACTCAAGAGATCTAAGAGCTGTGAAGAGAGGGGTCATGGAGCCAAACCCAGGGTGGGAGGGAGTGAAAAGCAGGGTCCCACCACAGACCAAGCCTCAGGAGGCAGAGGCCCGAACCACGGCAAGGTGGATGTATCCATGCTGGTGGCCCCTGGGTGGAACAGCTACACTCCCTGAAGCCCACGGAACCCTCACAATCCACAAGGGCTCTGCCAGGAACATAACAGGATGATGCTAGCTGCCACTGAAGGTCATGACCCTGAGGTCTCAAGGGGCCTGGTTTCCTCTGCACGGTGGTAAAAATACTAGGATCAGGGACACCAACAGCTGAGAACAGAGAGAAACCTGCACAGAAAGGCCTTTCCCCAAGTCTACTGCCATCCTTTCTTAGCGTCAAGGATGAACTCCAGAAGTTCCGGAAGAGCAGGTCAGGAAAGGATTTCCCCAAATCAGGAGCCTCTTCAGGATGGGGCTCATGACAGAAGGTCACCCTGCTCGATTCTTATGGCAGACAATCTGGACTAAAAGTCCTACTGATGGTAAGGCCTTCCTTGGAGTAAAATAATGGAAAAGTTCCTGGGTTTTTTCCTCCATCACAGAAATGAATAATGGTGCTGCCATCTGCTGACTAGAGAGCTACATCCAGCCTTGCTTACCCTCCTCTGGCATTTCAAAGGCTGTAAGCCATGCACCCTGTGTCTTTCAATTAATAACTTCTTTATTCTGGAAAAGCAAATGAAAGTCATATTCATATAAACACTGACATTACAAAGTACAGGGAAAAGGGGGAGGGAGAAGGAAACAAAAACCTCTACAAATCCTGCTAATACTCTCTCACCAAACAAGACCATAATGCTTTTCCCCAATTCAATCACTTATATAATAAACCACAAATAACATCTTCTCTGGAAGATACACTGCTCCTCTTTGAGATGGCAGGAAAAAGGGACCGGAAGTTGGGGTAGGAGGCTTTATTCTTTTGGCAGATCCTCTCAGTCATTATAGATATTGCTGCACTGTTAATAAAAAATATATGCTTCTCTGTAAAGCATTAAAAAAAAAAAATCCAAGGATGAGATGGCTGAGGTCTCAGCTCAAGTATCTCCAAATACATTGTTGTCCATTCCCTGACCTTTCCGTGTGTTATTTCTTGGTTGTTTTCCGGATCAATGCCATTCTCTGAAAGGAGAGAGAAATAAGCAATTACACAGGTTAGAGTCAGGAACTTTCCAGGACATCCACGTGTGGCTACCAGGTAGCATGGTCTACACCACAGGCTGGACTCCTCAGGAACCTACAGGTACAGGGAAGCTCAGCAGTTCCTTCTAACTCAAGCACAGTCTGCGGGGCCCTAACACAAGTTTCCACAGGCCAGTGGACCCATTTCATTGACCAAAAGACCCCAAAAGCCCTATACTAGCAGGATGGCAAAAACAGTTAAAAGCAGAAGGTGACAGCTCCCGCCTTTTGGGGATTTAAGGGACAGGCCATCAAAACATGTGCTTTCTAGGCTTACCCCCTTCCCCTAATCTCCTTCTCTGATGATGGAAAAAATAAGGAAGAGGGCTCTGTTTTGAGCCTGTTGCCAACACGCAAAGGGAGCTGACATTCCTCACTTGATAGCCTGCAATGAAGGAAACTGACCCTAACAATTTCCACCATAACCCATCAGGGAAACATTCAGATCATGGGTTTCAAATCTTACTATTACCAGCCACTGGCCAAATTAATGACTTGCTTTGCTCACCCTTTTTGACTAAGAGATTGTTTGAACATTATGATATTGGTTGATTGATAAATAAATAAATAGGGCTGAAAAGTGGATAATTTGAGAGCCGAGCCAAATGACCATCTACTGCCTGGAGGGACTTCCTTCTGAACAACACTGCAGTCCTTCAATTCCGGCTATTGGCGGTCTCCTTGTAGGACTTCCTCTGTGAGCTCTGTAAACATACCCACTCCAGAGATCCCAGGCTACGGAAAAGCGAGGTACACTCAGCCAGAACTGCCCGACTGTGGAACATCAAGCTTGGAAAAAGCCCACTTTTCAAATCAGAGTAGCCAGTTAAACTAAGACTTGTCAAATGGAGGCCAACATTGCTATGAGACTGACCAATGACTGGGACAGCTTGTTCCCCAGTAGAAGTGGAGACAGGTTCTCTTACTGACCCCTCAGTTCTGCAGTAAGAGGGACGGAGAACAAAGGTTAAGCTGGGGCAGAGGCCAGACGCCTGGCAGAGAAGCTTGGGTGCTACCTCCTAGCACAAGTACAGCATATTTCTGCTTTGCTTAAACTGCCCTCTAGTCGGAGGGCCCTAGAAGATGTTCAAATCAGCAACAATGAAGGAAGATTTCTTTAAAGAGATGTGGAGGGGGCGAGTTCCATACAGGTTAGAAAAACCTAGAATCAACAGCTTTAAGTGGCACCCATTAGAGTTGAGAGAAAAAACTGAGACCCCATATGGGAACAAAAAAGCACCTAGGAAAAATCTGGCTGATCTCCCGTACAGCCCTGCTGCCTCTTGCCCTCTCTGACATTTGGAGGAAATGACAACCACAGTGATGGTAGCTGTGTGCATTCTCTCTGAGACACAGCTCAAGGGATCAGCTGTGGCTGGCCCGAGACTCTGAAGCCTTCTCACCTGTTTGTGAGCTTCTGTGGTGCAAGCTTTTTTGTAGGGTCGTATTTCTTCAGAGCCAAACCCTGGGATCCACATGTTCCACTGGCGTTCTGTAAGGAAGAAGCCCACACAGAGATAAGGGGACCAGGAAGGCAGTGTCAAGGTGCAGTGTGACCCTCAGACAAGGGTCAGGGAGGACTAATCTGGGCAATCAACTGTACTAATTAACAGTAACTCTGCAGAGGGGCTCTATGGGACACAAATGGGGGAATCACATATGGTACCTCCAAGGTTTTAAAGGACACTATTTGACCTTCTGGCAAAGAAATAAGAGGTAAATGCGTCAAAACTTTGAGTGTGGAGCCCTAAGGTTTCCATGCAGCTCTTCAGGAAAGGAAAGTTATTTGTTTCTTCAATAAAAAGTTATTTGTTTCTTCTGTCTTACCCCTATGCTCAAGGTAACCCCTCTCAAACTGAAAGGAGGAGTAGGAAGAGAAAGGCATTCTTTGCAATCTGGAGTTAAGAGCCAAGCCCCAGTTCTGCTGCTTCACTGTGGAGCAATATGACGTTGGTCTCAGTTTCTTCACCTTTTATATGGTAGTAACAACAGAAATAACCACCTGATAGGATGGTTGAGAGGCTTCAATGGCATAATGCAATCCCAGAGCCTGGGATAAATACATAGAGAGACAGATACAGACACAGGTATGTCCACGCCACAGTTCCATGTCCTTGTGCCACTGGATATGACCATCCCTGTAAGACTGTCACTACAAGTTATCAGAGGGCAGAGATTTGGTTTTTCCACTTTTTCAGTAACTGGCATAGCCACATGGCCCCCTAAATCCACATATAAAAGTGTACTCGACTTCCCTAGTGGCACAGTGGTTAAGAATCCACCTGCCAATGCAGGGGACACGGGTTCGAGCCCTGGTCCAGGGAGATCCCACATGCTGCAGAGCAACTAAGCCCACGTGCCACAACTACTGAGCCTGCGCTCTAGAGCCCACGAGCCTCAACTACTGAGCCCACATGCCACAACTACTGAAGCCCGCGCGCCTAGAGCTCGTGCTCAGCAACAAGAGAAGCCACCGCAATGAGAAGCCTGCGCACCGCAACGAAGAGTAGCCCCCACTTGCCGCAACTAGAGAATGCCCATACACAACAACGAAGATCCAACACAGCCCAAAAAAAAAAGTGTACTGCACTTTAAGTACATCCAATATAAAAAAAAAAATTATACTTACACAAGATTATTTAGGGAATAAATCTCTACTCAAAAGGAGTTACAATGGGGACTCCTTTATCATGCTCCCCTAGAGCACTGAAAACATTTGTTTTGCAAATTTGATTTGCCCCAGACAGGCACTTACTTAAAATCAAATTGAATATTAGTGGTTTTATAGTTATACTTTGTGTCTAATGCATAGCAAATATTGTGTGAATGAATGATTCATGGTTGGTTCTAGAATAATTTTATATACAGCTCTCTTCCAATATTGCTTTGAAAATAAAAATGAAACTTTCTGCTAATAATTTGTTGTCAGTACTTGAAGGTGACACTAAGATTATTCTCTGGGAATTACACTTTACAATCAACACAAAGTGGATCAGGATATGGATATGCAAAGTCACTTTAAAGAGAGTGGCTACCAGGCATGAATGCAAACATGTAAGTACGTGTAACTATATATTTAAATAAGTGTGTACAGTTGACCTTTGAACAAGGCAGGGGTCAGGGGCGCCAACCCTCCCTGCACTTGAAAATCTGCGTATAACTTATAGTCAGCCCTCCAACCATGCTGTTCCTCCATATTCACAGATTTAACCAACTGTGGATTAGGTAGTACTGCAGAATTTCCTACTGAAAAAAATCACCAATAAGTGGACCGTGTGCAGTTCAAACTCGTGTTGTTCAAGGGTTAACTGTATTTATATTTTATATAATATTAATAGAATAGCAACAACATTTAGTGAATAAAATGTGTAATAAAATGGCTGGGACAAAGCAGCATTGTGCAAAGCATTCTATGTTCATTATCTCATTTAACTTTCATATTTATGAAGAAAGATCCTGTCTCAAAAATACACATATTGAATATACTGAAGATACATTCTTGCAAGGAAACATTACGTGCATAATTGACTCAGTAATTCTGAAAAGTAATTACCATGAAAAGTAATCAAATGATCTTCACTTCAGACAAATCAAATGGAACATATGTCAGGTGTAATCACAATATAAATATTCATGCACTGTATAGCATTTATGGTAATATATATGGTAACATATGTGTATGTGTAATATGTGTGTATTTACATATACACGTTTATAATAGATTCTGATTAAAATATATCGTGGGGACTTCCCTAGTAGTCCAGCGGTTAAGACTCCACACTCCCAATGCAGGGGTCTGGGTTCAATCCCTGGTCGGGGAACTAGATACCACATGCCACAACTCAGAGCCTGCATGCCGCAACAAAAATATACCGCATGCTGCAACTAAGACCCGGCACAGACAAATAAATAAATAAATATTTTTTAAGAAAGAAATGTTATTAAAAATATATATATATTGTGGAAATGCAAAATATATATATATATATATACACATATTGAACACATATTCAAGTAAAATAGGTTAGGAGATACATAAGTTAATCAGTTTAGTAACCCTGAACATTTACATTCAATTAAACCTAAAGATAATGAACTAGTATGAATATATACTCTACAAATAAATATGCTTAATGTAAAAAAAACACACAGAAATAAAGAAAGACCATGTCAATCAGAAGGGGAGGTTATTCAACTATTCAAGTATAGAAAATAGCCGGGTCAGAAGCAAACACTGGCAGTGCCCATCCCAGCCCATCCAGAAGAGAGCCATCAAGAGTTTACAGCCTCGCTGGCAAGCTTATCCTTGCTGGGCGCGGGGCAGGGAAGTTGTGGGCAGCAGGCCTAGATGGTTAACACCAGGTTCCCTAATTCCCCAAACCCTGATCCCGGGCCTCCCACATGCTGCGGAGCGGCTGGGCCCGTGAGCCATGGCCGCTGAGCCTGCGCGTCCAGAGCCTGTGCTCCACAGCAGAAGAGGCCACAACAGTGAGAGGCCTGCGTACCGCAAAAAAAAAAACACTCTCAGCCCCAGCCACCACCTGACTTCAATCACATGAGAGATCCTTAGCAAAGCTGCCCAGCTAAGCCCAGTCCACCCCCAGGCCCATGAACAAAATGAACAACTGTTACTGTTTTAAGCCATGTTTGTTACACAATAATAAATAATTGAAATGGCTGTCTTTTGCTATTAATATCAGCAATGTTAACCAGAAGTGTGTTATTTATCCCACCTCCACTACCAGCGCCTCCTGGAGCAGTATCTCCCTGACACTGGGAAGGAAGCTTTCAGCCATGGGCTGATCTGCACTCAATCCCTTAATATCTTCTGCCTCATTCCCTTGGCCTGACTGTCTTTGTAGTCACAGACTGTCCCCTTTCTTTTGATCACACTGCAACCAATGTAGGGGGGTAGCTTATTCATTTCCAAGTGATTACAATTATCAATGTTAGATAAGTATCTCCCAGAAAAACCCAAGTTCAAATTTAGTGTCTATTAAGTAGAACAGCAGAATACAAAATTATATGTACATTATGGATATAATGTTCTTGAGAAAAATACATCAATAAGCTAAAAACTGGAAGGAAAATACCATTATATGTATGGTAGAGATATAATAGCTACATTTACTAAGCTCTTACTTTGTGCCAGTCACTTTACGAACATAACCCATAATCCTCACAACGACCCTGTAAGGAGGGTATTATGATCCCCGCTATAGAAATAAGGAAACCAGCTCTAAGAGAAAGTAAGTAGGAAGGATGAGGTGGTACAGTTAGAAAGTGGCACACCCAATGCTAGGGTTCATTCCCCCTACCATGCATGGATTTCTCTTTCCTGTTTAATGCTACTATGGCCTGAATACATAAATCCCAGAGCCCAGAAGTCTGATCCTGGCATGAAGGTTCCTGGAGGAGCAATAGTGTGGATACCTCAGGGAGAAACGAGACCACATACCTAGATGCAGCTGGACATCTTTCACCTCCAGGGTGCTGGACTTGCGATGCCGAGCAAGCTGGCACGCTGCTGTCACCACGCTCTCGATAAAATCATCAGCAATCTGCAGCAGCATCTGGGGGAAAAAAAGTGGGGGAGAGTAACCACGACACTGGCAGGGTAGGCTCCTGTTGCTTGGACAACTGTATCTGCTTGAATCACATATTCAGTCAGGTTTTCTAACAGAAGGCCTGGAATCAGCATTTGAGCGAAGGTGGGGAAGAGGAGTGAGGACCACAAGAGAAACACATTAGCTCATTAACCAGGTTGAGAGAAACTCACACCCTTCTGAGGATGTACTTTCCGTACTTTCTACCTAGCAGCGATCAACCAGCCCGACCCCTACCCTCTCCGCATCTTCTTATGAATTAGGTAGGAAAATAAATGTGAATCATTAAATCCTCACTCCTTCGTATTCTCTTAAAGCATTTTTATTTCCATTATCTCACCTAGTCCTTATAATTATCCTGTGAAAAAAATGGGGCACAGATTTTACCCTAACTCCATAGAGGAGGATGCTAAGATTCAGGGAGATTAACTTGTTCATGGCCATGTAACTATTAAGCAGCAAAACCAGGATTCAACCTCAAGGTTCTGAGTCCAAAACCTGGATTCTTTCCAGTTTATTATCAATTATTCCTAGATTGTGTGAAGAGCAAAATCAGAATTCTGAAGTTAAAAATCTACATTAAAAAAACGGAAATTTTGATCAGTGAATACCTTCCTCATGGCTTCCTCTGCTGACCAGAAAAATAAAATAAAATAAAAGTACAACCATAGTTATAAACATTCCTTGTTCTGCTGGACTATCAATGCATTGTCATCTTTCCTACAGAACCAAATGGATACCATCTAAAGGAAAGATTTCTAATTAAACATGGCAGATCAACTCTAAAAATGACCTCCTCTCCTTCCCTACACCCATTAAAATAACAACAAAGGAAAAAAACAAAAGACATATAAATCCACAAAGACAAAAAGATAGGAGAGAAAACCTTAATGGACAAGATATTCCAATAAACTTTTAAAGTAAATTTTTGTTAAAGAGGTAACAAAGGAAGAATGGGAACTGACCTAGCAGACAGAAGGTATAACACAAATGCACGCAGAGGGGACGCCAATGAGAACGAACTGATTTGCCCTTTGCAACTCCTAAGAGATCCAGGATTTGAATGTGTCATTAACCACAGAAGACTGGACTGAGGTATGGAACTAAAAACTGGACAATTGTTACATGTCTGTACAGAGTAGTCCCCCAACCCCCACACTTCAAAAGCAGCCAAGTGACTTCCCACACGTACCTGACCCAGAACACAGTCGGTTTACTCCCCAGAAAAACTGAACAGGAGTGGCTATGGATGAGAGTACACCAGACACAGCAGAGACAAGGGAAAGACACAGTCCCTTTCTCTTGCCTTGCTTCCGGGATGTTAGAAGCTAGAGATAAACCCTCCAGATAGGAGACTAAAGGATTTTTCTCTGCATATACTAAATGATTCCAGAGGAAAGACTTACAGATACTGATTAGGGAATGCCCCATTAAGAAGGTTGACTATGGACAAATTATTCTGAAGTGAAGCCAGTAGTATGCTGGAGCCAGATTAGATGAGGTCATGAAGGCCAATTACATGCATTTCTTCCCAATCCTGCATTCAGTGACAACATGTTGATAGCTTAAAATAGGGCATAGTGAGAATATTTACACCACAGAAATCAGGAAATGCTGAAAGTCAGAGTCTTTTTCTCCACAGAGCTGGTTGTTAAACATTTACCAATACATGACTGGGCGAAGACCATCAGTCAGTAAGTTCTGCTTCAAATCAGGTTTTTAGTGGCTCATTCTTTAAGAATGGATAGCCAGAATCACCAGACATTTGAAGAAAGTCTCCAACACTAAAAGGAAAATAAACAAACCAAAGGGGAAAAAAGGGACCCAGAGGAAACAAAGACAATGCAGGGAAAAGAAGAAAATGTCAAACAACGTAATTAATATCCTTAGAGAGAAAAATAAGATACTACAACTGTAAAATAAGAACAGAATGGCTTAGGGAAAAAAAAAGTCAACAAGAAAAAGTTCATGGAAATTAAAATTTTTATTATAAAAGAAAGTTAAAATTTAGAAGACAAACTAAGGAAAATCTCCCCAGCAAGTAGAATTTAGAATTACAAAGAAATGAAAAAAGAGAAAAGATAAAAAAACCTAAGAGGATCAATGCAGAAGATCCAACATCCAACCGTCATTACACACAGAAAGAAAAAAAGCAGAGAAGAAATTATCAAAAAACTAAGATTAAAAAAATGGAACCTTCATACACAGCTGGTGGGAATGTAAAAGGATGGAATGCTTTATAAAAACAGGAAGTTCCTCAAAGGAAAAACACAGAGTTACAATATGACTCACCAATTCCAGTCCTAGATATATATCCAAGAGAAATGAAAATGCATGCCCACAGAAAAACTTGTACATGAATTAAGAAAAAGAAAGAGGGGCTTCCCTGCTGGTGCAGTGGTTAGGAATCTGCCTGCCAATGCAGGGGACACGAGTTCGAGCCCTGGTCCGGTAAGATCCCACATGCCATGGAGCAACTAAGCCCCTGTGCCACAACTACTGAGCTTGCACTCTAGAGCCCGCGAGCCACAACTACTGAGCCTGCGTGCCACAACTACTGAAGCCTGTGCGCCTAGAGCCCATGCTCCGCAATGAGAAGCCTGCACACCACAACGAAGAATAGCCCCCGCTCACCGCAACTAGAGAAAAGCCTGCATGAAGACCCAATGCAGGGCTTCCCTGGTGGTGCAGTGGTTGAGAGTCTGCCTGCCGATGCAGGGGACACGGGTTCGTGCCCCAGTCCGGGAGGATCCCACATGCCGCAGAGCGGCTGGGCCCGTGAGCCATGGCCACTGAGCCTGTGTGTCCGGAGCCTGTGCTCCGCAACAGGAGAGGCCACAGCAGTGAGAGGCCCGCGTACCACGAAAAAAAAAAAGACCCAATGTAGCCAAAAATTAAAATTAAAAAAAAAAGAATATTACTTAGAAATACAGAGGAATGTTCTAGAAACAATTAAAATTGTTGAAAGTGACTGCCTGTGAGTAGCAGCCTATACCCTTTTTGACAGGCAAAAGTAGCAATGCTGTTAGGTATAAAGTGCTAGGCATTCTCCTAGGTGATTTGTATAAGTTATTCATGGGACCCTGACAATAACCCTGTAGATAAATAATGTCATACCTTACCAACACAGGAGGAAGCTGAGTCTCAGAAAAGTTAACTGACCCACCGACAGAGCCAAGTCTCAAATTCAGACTTGTCTGCCTCTATAATCTGTGCTCTTAATGGCTATTCTATACTATTTCTCAGGGACACAGTCTCTAGGGTACCCAATCCCAACTTACCTCCTCCACATCTTCATCCAGTTGCTCATTAGGATCCACTTCTCTTACTAAGTCTTGTAATTTCTTCTTGGTCAATACCTAAAGTTAATTGGGAGAACATTTTTTTCAGCCAAGTAGCAAAGAAACAAACACCTCATTACCCTATAATGAAAGGCTATCAATTTGTTGGGTTTGGTTTCTACTTTCCAAAGAATTATCAGTCTGGCTTACTTGGTGCTATTACTACAAGACTATAGTCTCAAGACAGAAGTAGCCTAGGGAAAGGCAGAAAGAGCAATATGGAAGAGAGGCCAACATCTGTCAGGTAGTTTTAGTAAACTCTACATTAATTTGCAATTTTCTGACCACCACAAGTTGTACAGTGCCCCTGCTGCCTTTGGACAAGCTCTTCTACCCTTCTTCCTACCTGCTCAGCTCACAGTGCCTCCTTTCTGACGCTCTCCCAGCCCACCCAGGTGAAAGCAACCACTTCCTCCTTTGGCCTCCACTGTACCCTGTGTACCCTCCTATCATTGTGTACATTTATAAACTTGCCTGTTTCTGACTTAATAGGCTGAAGGCTCCTTGAGGGCAGGGAACACGTGTTCATCTCTGTATAACTAAATATCGATATTTGTGAAAGTATGTACAACTATGATCCCTCTTTCATAAAGGAAATGTTATACCACATATATATGCCACTAAATAAGGATCAAAAGACATACACTAAAATGCTAACCATAGTTATTTTGGGGTGGTGGTAGAATTTGGGGCTATTATTCTTTCTCTTTTTCCAAAGTTTCACGATAAGCATTGCATGACATTGGAAATAAGGAAAAAATAATAATTTTTAAAATAAATATTTGTTAATAATGTCTCAGACCTATCCATTCAACCATCACTTAATTCAAGCCTTTGCCACATATCTTGATTTACTGCAAAAGTCTTAGACTTGCTGTTCCTCCCAGTCTGCCCCCTTTCCTACCTTTCTTGTCCCCTTACTGTCAAGTTAATCCTCCTAAGATATACAACTTTTATTATGTTACTTTCAAGCTTATTAAATATTTGCAAAGATTGTTTATTGACTAAAAGTTCCAACGGAAACTGACTAGCATAGGCCTAGTATGTTCTGCCGTAATCCTACCTATACAATTTTATCTCCTGCTCTTCTCCAACACCACACCCATCATGGGTTGGTCTCCTGAATACCTGCCCAATCCTCCCCCATTCTCTTGAACTGTTGTCTCCTCATCCTATTCTACCCAGCCTACAAGGTCCAAGTCAAGAGAGTATACTTATTTCTTATGGCTCTGGAGGACAGAATCAGGATCATGGGTAGAAAGAGAGGGTCAGATTTTAGAATCACTGCAGAAAATAAAGGCAGCAGCTAGATGAACTAGGAGAAAAGACTGGAGGCAAGAGTACTTTTATTACAGGAATAATGAATAATGAATCCATTAATTATTTAACTATTTTATTTTATTTAACAAGTATATAGCATATATATTTATATATAAAAACCTGTCACAGACAAGCTGTTGTGTCAGTGCATGTATATATGGATGTATGTGTATGTATATGCATACACACACTTAAATACTACAAAGTAAAAACTGATAAATGTACATGATATTTCGATAAAGAACTTGAGAAGTCTGAGCGGAAGAGGCAGCAGCTGAGATGGACATCTCTCAGAGTGTTATTGCTTCAAAGAACAGATAAGAGGTGCCCACAGAGAACAAAAAGCGGATGATACCTGATTGTTTTCAGGGCTGAGACGCCCTCCTGTCCCAGGAGTGCCTGGGATCTTTACCACTGTAGTGCTATTGGCCATGGAGCCTTGTGGAGGGGTGCTAGCTGGTTCCGGTTTTAGTGATGAGAAATTGGACAGGTTGATTAGGGCTGAGGGGCCAAACTGGTTCATAATCTGCCGCGCTTTGGACTTCAGCTCATAGAGCTTATCGAGATCTTGTTTCTTTTTGGAGCTATGAGGACCAAGGCCAATCAACTGTAGAAGAAAAACAAGAGAATTAGCTCTGGAAGTACATGTAATAAAGGATGAGTTTTAAAAGTAAAATTCTATGAGGCCTGTCAGACTTTGAAGGGTCTTCATTTGATACCTGCACATTGAAAATGGAGGGAATGAAGAATGTTCATTGCTCTCACCTGATATTTAGAAACCATCTCTTCTCCAAAAGCTAAATAAAATAGTCCACACAAGTGAAATAAAGAAGTAAATGAAATGAGGAATCTTATGTTCAAAAATAAACTAGAATGAGCAAGACATTTTTGAAGACTTTGTAAAAATAGAATACTTGGTTAATTGTAAAAATAGAATACTTGGTTAAGTACTACATGCATTATTTTTGAACATCAAATAATGCTAAACTCAAATAAATCATGGCACAATCACATACTTGAAACCTAGTCACAAAACTTCAGAAAACAGATTAGTTCATTTTGGTGTTTCAAAACATGCTTAAGTCTATGTCAGGGCCTAATAAACACAGTTTTTAGCAGTTGTTAAAAGTAAGCTCTTCACTGTCATCAAGGGCAAATTTTCTCTGAGTGTTAGCAATCTTTAAATACATGCAGAGTCCCTAGGCTGGAGTAGCCAAGACTTCTAAATTTTAGAGCCATGAGGCTGACTCCGTGGACATCAGCTTTGGTGTCATCAAGATCAGAAGCACATTCAGGAAGTTCCACCCACAGTGACCTCAAGGAGCTTACTTACAGCTATCTGAGTGTCTAGATCTTTAATTACATCAGCAACGGCTGTGAGCCCGGTGAAACGAGAGGCAGCCATTTTCAAAAACTACCTGTAAATGAACAACTGGCATCAAGCACCACCCTTGCCACAGAACCATTTCAGTTGCATGGCCTGCACATCTTCAATGACCAGAATGCAGGCAAACTGACTGTGGAGAACATTTCCTTATTCCAACTGGGCACCAAGAAAAACATCTCCATTTCTTTCATATACAACTTTTAAAATTAATTAATGATGACAATAGTAACATTAAGACTCTCTTCCAATAAAATGAATGTACTATTGTTAGAGATAAGCTAGCAGCATATGAAATACTTTATTGGCCAAAACTGTGGAATTTGAACCTGCAAGAATCATGGCAATGTTTTCAGAACTTGATAAAGCTTAGCAACCTGAATGAGTATCTGTATCTTGCCCCTACTGCTGAGTTCCTCTCCAACAAATTGTCTAACTCTCTAATACAAGAAATCATCTTCTCCTGGTTTACCCTTAATAAAAGCAACTAACTACGCACTGGTTAAATGATCAAGAGAAACTTGTTGGCCAAGAGCCCGCTGAGGGGGGCAGCACAGCATCAGGATTACTTTTTTTTAAAACCATATGTGGTCCACGTCTCCTTTTCCCTTACCCACAAATCTTACCAATGGAAGAAATGGGAAAGGAAAAGATTGTTAACATGGTAACAGTTGCCCTAATGTTATAAAAGCAAACTATTTTCCCAGATCAAGTCCTATGAAAAAGCCTTATTAAAGATTATCAGTATTGGGCTTCCCTGGTGGCGCAGTGGTTGAGAGTCCGCCTGCCGATGCAGGGGACACGGGTTCGTGTCCCGGTCCGGGAAGATCCCACATACCGCGGAGCGGCTGGGCCCGTGAGCCATGGCCGCTGAGCCTGCGTGTCCGGAGCCTGTGCTCCGCAACGGGAGAGGCCACAACAGTGAGAGGCCCGCGTACACACACACACAAAAAAGATTATCAGTATGAACATAAGCCACCACAATGAGAAACCCACGCACTGCAATGAAGAGTAGCCCCTGCTCGCCACAACTAGAGAAAGCCCGTGCGCACCAATGAAGACCCAATGCAGCCAAAAATACATAAATAAATTTATAAAAAAATAAATAAAATAAAATTTAAACAGTTGATCAATCTGGAATGGGGGGAGTAATATACTCCTCCTTTCACACACTCCTCCATTCCAGATGGATCAGATATTTAAATTTTAAATATAAAATCATTTACTAGATAAAATATAGAATATCTTTATTTTTTATTTATTATTTTTTTAAATTTATTTTTGGCTGTGTTGGGTCTTCGTTGCTGCACGCAGGCTTTCTCCTGTTGTGGAGCATGGGCCCTAGGGCACACGGGCTTCAGTACTTGTGGCACGTGGGCTCAGTAGTTGTGGCTCACGGGCTCTAGAGCGCAGGCTCAGCATTGTGGTGCACGGGCTTAGTTGCTCCGCGGCATGTGGGATTTTCCTGGACCAGGGATCAAACCAATGTCCCCTGCATTGGCAGGTGCATTCTTAAGCACTGCACCACCAGGGAAGTCCCTATTTTTTTAAAGATTTATTTAGTATTTATTTATTTAATTTATTTTTGGCTGCATTGGGTCTTCGTTGTGGCACACGGGATCTTCGTTGAGGCGTGTGGGATCTTTCCTTGTGGTGCGTGGGCTTCTCTCTAGCTGTGGCGTGTGGGTTTTCTCTTCTCTAGTTGTGGTGCGCAGGCTCCAGGGCGCATGGGCTCTGTAGTTAGTGGCATGCAGGCTGTAGTTGAGGCGCACGAGCTCAGTAGTTGTGGCATGCGGGCTTAGTTGTCCTGCAGCATGTGGGATCTTCGTTCCCTGCCCAGGGATCAAACCCGTGTCCCCTGCAGCATAAGGTGGATTCTTTAGCACTGGACCACCAGGGAAGTCCCTAGAATATCTTTAAAAAATATTCAGAAACCTAAACTTAACACTTTATACAAAAATTAACTCAAAATGGATCACAGACTTAAATGTAAAATGTACGACTATAAAACTTTTAGGAAAAAACAGGAGAAAATCTTTGGGCTCTAGCTAGGCAAACCAAAAGCATGATCTGATCAATAAAAGGAAAAACTGATAAATTGGCCCTCATCAAATTTTAAAAGTTTTCTCTGTGAAAGCCCATGTAGAAAGGATGAAAAGACAAGCTACAGACTAGAAGAAACTACATACCCAAAAAAAAGACAAACTACATATCCAACAAAAGACTAGTATCTAGAATGCATTAAGAACTCTCAAAACTCAATAGTTAAAAAAAATTAATTCAATTAGAAAGTGGACAAAAGACACACCAGACATTTCACCAAGGAGGATACACAGATAGCAAATAAGCAAATTGAAAGACGTTCAATCAAAAAAATTAGTCATTAAAGAAAAGCAAATTAAAACTACAATGAGATATAACTACACAACTATCAGAATAGCTAAAATAAAAAATAGTGACAACACCAAATGCTCACGAGGATGCAGAGAAATTGGATCACTCTCACACTGCTAGTGGGAATGTAAATGGTATAGCTACTCTGTAAAACAGTTTGCAGTTTCTTAAAAATCTAAGCATGTACTGTCACAGAGGAGCCTAAAAAGACATGAAGACTAAATGGAAAAACTAAGATCTGAATAAACTATGGACTTCAGTTAATAGTAATGTATCAGGGACTTCCCTGGTGGTCCAGTGGTTAAGAATCCACCTTCCAATGCAGGGGCCCTGGGTTTCGATCTGTGATCAGGGAAGTAGGATCCCACATGCTGCAGGGCAACTAAGCCCACGCATCGCAACTACTGAGCCTGCGTACCATAACTAGAGAGCTCGTGCACCGCAACTACTGAGTCTGCATGCTCTGGAGCTTGCGTGCCACAACTAAAGAGAAGTCTGTGCGCACAATGAAAGATCCTGCGTGCCGCAACGAAAGATCCCGCGTGCCACAACTAAGACCTGATGCAGCCAAAGATAAAATAAATAAATAAATATTAAAAATAATAATGATAATAATAATGTATCAAACGTGGTTAATTAGTTGTAATGAACATACTATACTAATGTAAGATGTTAATAATGGAGAAACTGGGTGCAGGGTATATGGGAACCCTGTACTATCTTCCCAAATTTCCTGTAAATCTAACACTGCTATCTCAGCAGGTTAAATAAATAAATAAATGGATTTTAAAAACTGCTCTAGGAAAGAGTTTATTTAAAAAAATGAAAAAAGGAAAAAGAAGACCAAATCACGAATACACAAAACAACAGGAATGAATCTTAAAATATTTAGGTGAAAAATAAGCCAGTCTCAAAAGAATACATACTATATGATTCCATTTATATGAAATTTTAATATCTAATGATCTAAAAACAAATCTCTAGTGACAGATGGGACAGAGATTGACTGCACAGGGGCAGGTTGGAAGTTTCTGAGGTGATATAAACATTCTATACCTTAAGTGGGGGAATGCTTACACAGCTGCTATATTTATCAAAACTCACAGAACTATATGTTTACAATGTATACATTTTATTGTATGCAAATTATACCTCAATAAAGTGGATTTGGGAAAAAAGAAAAAACACGCAACTACTGTATGACCCAGCGACTGCAATCCTAGGCATTTATCCTAGAGAAATGAAAACTTATGTTTACACAAAAGCCTGTACACGAATGCTCATAGCTTTATTTGCAATAATCAAAAACTGTAATCAATTCAGATGTCCCTTAATAGGTAAATCATTAAACAAACTGTGGTATATCCACACCATGGAATACTATTCAGCAAGAAAAAGAAATGAACTACTGATATGCACAACTTGGATGAACTTCCAGAGAATTATGCTGAGCAAAAGCCAATTCAAAAAGAGTCCATATTGGGGCCTCCCTGGTGGTGCAGTGGTTAAGAATCCGCCTGCCAATGCAGGGGACAGGGGTTCGAGCCCTGGTCCAGGAAGATCCCACATGCCGCAGAGCAACTAAGCCTGTGTGCCACAACTACTGAGCCTGCGCTCTAGAGCCTGCAAGACAGAACTACTGAAGCCCACGTGTCTAGAGCTGGTGCTCCGCAACAAGAGAAGCCACTGCAATTAGAAGCCCGTGCACTGCAACAAAGAGTAGCCCCCGCTCGCTGCAACTAGAGAAAACCCATGCGCAGCAACGAAGACCCAACGCAGCCAAAAATAATAAATAAATAAAAGAGTCCATATTGTATGACTCCAGTTATGTAACATTTTTGTTTTCCTTTTTTTAAAAATTAATTAACTAATTAATTAGGTTGCACCAGGTCTTAGTTGCGGCAGGCAGCCTCCTTAGTTGCAGCACGTGGGCTCCATAGTTGTGGCAGGCAGGCTCCTTAGTTGTGGCATGCGAACTCTTAGTTGCAACATGCATGTGGGATCTAATTCCCTAACCAGGGATCGAACCCAGGCCCCCTGCTTTGGGAGTGTGAAGTCTTATCCACTGCACCACCAGGGAAGTCCCCTATATAACATTTTTAAAATGGCAAATTTTACAAACAGAAGACAGATTAGTGAGGTTGTCAGGGACTGGGTGGGAGGGAGGGAGGTGTGGTTATAAAAGGCAATATGAGGGGCGCTTGTGATGGAATTGTTCAATATCTTGATAGTGATGATGGATAAATGAACCTATAAAAAGTGATGAAATTGTATAGGACTTAGTACTCATACACATATAAGCAAACAAGTGCAAGTAAAACGGGAAATCTGAATAAGATTGTTGGGTTGTATCAATGTTGATATCCTGCTTCTCAAATTATACAACAGTTTTGCAAAATGTTACCGTTGGGGGAAACTGGTGGTGCAAAGTGCAAGGGATCTCTGTATTATTTCTTTTTTTTTTTGTGGTACGCGGGCCTCTCACTGCTGTGGCCTCTCCCGTTGCAGAGCACAGGCTCCAGACGCACAGCCTCAGCGGCAATGGCTCACGGGACTAGCCGCTCCGCAGCATGTGGGATCTTCCTGGACCGAGGCACGAACCCGTGTCCCCTGCATCGGCAGGTGGACTCTCAACCACTGCGTCACCAGGGAAGCCCTGTATTATTTCTTACAGATTCATATAAATCTACAGTTATCTCAATTTTTAAAAATTGGAAAAACAATATTCTCAAGAATAAATAATACCCTTCTAAGGATGACTTTACAAAGCTCAGGAGCCATAAAAGAAAAGACTAATATGTTTAATTACACAAACATAAAAATGTCTGCATGGCAACAAACATAACAAACAAAGTTAAAGGACAAAAGACAAACTAGCAAAAATATATGCAAGATATATCAAAGGACTAATTTCTTTTATATATAAAAAATAACTACAAATCATTAAGTACCAACTACCCAATAGAAATATTGTGAAGGGCTTCCCTGGTGGCACAGTGGTTGAGAGTGTGCCTGCCGATGCAGGGGACACGGGTTCGTGCCCCGGTCTGGGAAGATCCCACATGCCACGGAGCGACTGGGCCCGTGAGCCACGGTCGCTGAGCCTGCGCGTCTGGAGCCTGTGCTCCGCAACGGGAGAGGCCGCAACAATGAGAGGCCCGTGTACCGCAAAAAAAAAAAAAAAAAAAAAAAGAAATTCAAATGGTTCTTAAAATAATGAAGTGATCCTTATTCTCATTCATAATAAAAATGCAAATTAAAACTACAACGTACTATTTATTCCCCATTTGGCAATGATGAAAAAGTTTTATAGGGACTTCCCTGGTGGTCCAGTGGCTAAGCCTCCACACTCCCAATGCAGGGGGCCTGGGTTCGATCCCTGGTCAGGGAACTAGATCCCACATGCTGCAACTAAGAGTTTTTCTTTTTTTTTTAACATCTTTGTTGGAGTATAATTGCTTTACAATGGTGGTTGCAACTAAGAGTTTGCATGCTGCGACAAAGATGCCGCATGCCGCAACTAAGACCTGGCACAGCCAAATAAAAAAATAAAAAATAAAATAAAATAAATAGTTTTATACATACTGTGTTTGAAAATTTTATGGAGCAATAATCATTTCATAAGTTGCTGGAGTGGGGGAATATAAATTAGTTACAGGTCTCTATAAAGAGCTACTTGGCTGTATCTACCAAAATAAGAAAAGCATATATTGTTTTAATCCCATAGTTCTATTTTTAGCAATTTATATTATAATTGAACTTGTATGTGAATAGAATACTATACATACAAGGAATTTCAACCTAAATGTCCATCAAAAGTGATATAGTTAAATAAACTACAATATAACTATATAATGTAATAGACTGAAAAAGAATGAGACTCATGAAAATATTATGCTAAGTGAAAGAAACCAGTCATAAAAGACTACATATTGTAGGATTCCATTTATATGAAATGTCCAGAATAGACAAATCTATAGAGACAAAAAGTAGATTAGTGGTTGCTAGGGCTGAGGAGTGGGGGAGAGGAATAGGGACTGACTTCTAATGTTTATGGAGTTTCTTTTAGGAGTGACAAAAATAATCTAGAATAGATTGTGGTGATGGTTGCACAATCCTGTTTGTAGCAAAAAACCACTGAACTGTATACTTTAAAATGATGAATTGTATAGTATGTGAATGTCTCAATAAACCTGTTTCTAAAAAATGAGGAAGCTCATGAAATGACCTTCAAGATACCCTGTTCATTTAAAATGCAAGGTTCAGAATAGTGAGGATAGGGACTTCCCTGGTAGCGCAGTGGTTAAGAATCTGCCTGGGGCTTCTCTGGTGGCGCAGTGGTTGAGAGTCCACCTGCCGATGCAGGGGACACGGGTTCGTGCCCCGGTCCGGTAGGATCCCACATGCCACGGAGCCACTGGGCCCATGAGCCATGACCGCTGAGCCTGTGCGTCCGGAGCCTGTGCTCCGCAACGGGAGAGGCCACAACAGTGAGAGGCCCGCGTACCGCAAAAAAAAAAAAAAAAGACACATAATTACAAATGTATAAATTATTCCTGGAAAGATACATAAGAAGCTGAAAACAATGGTTGTCTTGAGGGGGATAGGAGAATGGTAGTACCTGGGGTGGTCCATGGGACCAAGGTGCGAGACTTATCTTTCATTGTATACCCCAAATTCTGTAATATGTGCATATGTAACCTATGAAAAAAATTAAAATAAACTACTATCTGGTTTGTTTCCACTGAAGAAATAGGTAATACTGACCCCTGTTTTTAAAATATAACAAAAAATATAGCAGTAGCAACAAAAATAAACCTTGACCTTTATTTCACACCTTATACAAAATATCAATAAATTAAAAACTGATCACAGACTTAAATGTGAAAATGTAAAACTATAAAACTTTTAGAAAACGTACGAGAAAATCTCCCTGACTTTGGGTCAGAGTTTTTAGATACAACACCAAAAGCACAATCCACAAAAGAAAGAAATTGATAAAGTGGACTTAATCACAAAATAAAACTTCTGCCCTGCAAATGAAAACAAAAGACAAGTCTGAGACTAAGAGAGAATATTTACAAATCACGCATCTGACAACTTGTATCCAGGATATATATATAAAAGACTCTCAAAATTCAATAAGAAAACAACTCAATTAAAAAAATGGGTAAAAGATCTGAACTGATCCTTCAGCAAAGATTTACAGATGGAAAATAAACACATGAAAAGATGCCCAATATCATTATTCATTAGGGAAATGCAAAATAAAACCACAATGAGATACCACTAAGTACCTATTAAAATAACTAAAATTAAAAATAATATAGGGCTTCCCTGGTGGCGCAGTAGTTGAGAGTCCACCTGCCGATGCAGGGGACACGGGTTCGCGCCCTGGTCCGGGAAGATCCCACATGCCGCGGAGCAGCTGGGCCCGTGAGCCACGGCCGCTGAGCCTGCGTGTCCGGAGCCTGTGCTCCGCAACGGGAGAGGCCACAACAGTAAGAGGCCCGCGTACCGCAAAATAAATAAATAAATAAAATAAAATTAAGTCCATATATACAGATTCCAAAGTTTGTCTTCTGCCTCCAAAACACCTGTGTCACAGTGCAGGCTATAAACACTGCTGATGTACTACCTCCAAAGCACTTTGGGGCTTTCCACAAACACCTTTGGTCAAAAGTAGTATGTTCTATGTTCACATCAACTTTAACACAATGATCTTCTGATCAGGTACTTACTTAGAAATCCTATTCTAATAATTCAATTGATGCTAGAGCCACAAATGAGTGAAATAAGTAGTACAATTTGCAAATGTAGATGAGGATAACTCAGGAATAAACTATTATTAATTAAACCATCAAGTATTTTGAAATGGTGGTACGGCCATGCTTTACCTCATAATTTGGTGTAAGTTTTGACCACTTGCATTTAGTATAGGCACTTGCAAACAGTTTAGGCAAACCCACTGGGAACAAAGTTATTGCAGTTTCCCCAATCATCTAGTTCATGTTACAATAATTGTAAAGTTAATCCAATTTAAGCCCCTGTTCTTCAAATTGGTCTTTCTTGGCCTCCTAAATTTAAAATTAAATATGTCTTACTCCAATGTGAGGGAAAGTTCTATTCAGGTCCCATTTTTCTATCTTGAATATCTATGCTTCTTTAAAACACAGGAATTCAGTTCTCTTCAAATACTACACTACATAAATACCCTAATAAGTTATAGTACTTGATAGTAAGAGGAGTCTTTAGGAGGAGGGAGTGCTTTCATTCAATGCCATGCTTTGTATAACTATTATCTCTATTTTGCTGATGAGCAAGCTGCGACATGGCGAGGAATCCACTTAGAAAAACAGAAAAAAGTTTTAGTCAAACACATAACTGGGTTTGACTGTGGCTGGGCCACTTAGTAGCATGGGCTTTCAGGCAAGGAACTTAACCCTTCTGCACTGATTTCCTTACCTGTACAATGGGACTAACAATATCTAACTTGTGCGGCTGTAAGTGATAATTAAATGATTTAATATTTGAAAAGTGCTTATGATGATATCTGGTTAGTCTTTTTTTTTATTGGAATAAAATTGCTTTACAATGTTGTGTTAGTTTCTGCTGTATAATGAAGTGAATCAGTATTTGTATACCTATATCCCCTCCCTCTTGGACCTCCCTCCCCCCTCTCCCCCCATAGTCTGAGTAAGTTTCAGTAAAAGATATTACTGAAGAATGAAAGTGACTGGTCCAAGTTTCTCCACCATCCTTATCTAAAAGCAGCCATCTTCCCTAAATGCTTATGCTAAAAATAAAGGGTACATTTTACTTATTTGTGACTTTCTAAATGACTTACTATATTGTTAAGGGGGAAGGAGCTTCATTTAAAAGTTTCCTAACTCGTAAGTGACATTCATTGTATCAATGTCAATACAGTTAACAAGACCCAAAATAAAATACTAGAATTTGTAAAAACTTCCCTCTTGAGTTTGAAGTTAGAGCAAAGATTCTAGAAGCATGTTTTCAAGGAATATTAACCAAGCATCTCCTATCTACTATGCAGAGCAGGGTACTGTATCAAAATCATGATCTAATCAATCATTGCCTCACTGTAATCCTAAACCTTCTTTGGACTTTAGCCTCCTTATATGTAAAATACGAGTTTAAAAAAGATTATCTTTCCGGGTCCTTCCATCTCTGCCATCCTCGTTTTTTGAGATGCAGAGATCTGTGCTCGGAGTTGGGTGGAATGGGATTTAAAGCACTTATCAAGTATATAGCTGAGTTCAAACTGCTTCAACTTTACAGCAGTGCTTCGCCAGAACGAAGCAGAAAACGAAGATGCTTCCAAGTGGGCTTCCTAGATTGTATCCGACACAAGATAAGCCTGCCAAAAGCCAAGTAGGCAGCGCAAAGGAGTCGTCTTTCCCTGAACACATCCTTTACCACCCTCGGTTCACCCAATATGAGAAAAAAAAAAAAAAAAAAGGATCACTATATTTTTTCCGAACTCTCTCCCTTTCCCTTGGAGGCTGATCTCCTCACATCCATTGCCCCTTATAGTCTCCGCTTTTAGGAGCCAGTGTCCTCACAGCCCTGTTCCCTCAGGTACTTCGGAGTCTCCAAGCCCCGATCCCGTCCCCACAGAAGCCCGTCTTCACTGCCCGCTCCTGTTCTTCCCAAACCCAAGTGTTCTCTTACTGCTCCTGCCTCTCAGGAACCTAAGTCTTCGCCGCCCTGTTTCTGAATCCTTAGAAACCTGGGTCTTCACTGTCCCGCTCCTACCGCTTAGCAGCCCAAGTCCTCACGGCTCCGCTTTTACCTCTCAGGAGCCCGTGGCTTCACGCCCCGTTCTCTTCCGACCCTCTCCTCTTCGGAGCACTGGTCCTCACAATCCTGTCCCTCTCAGCCCACTTTCCCTCGGGTGCCGGCTAACTCCGTCCCCTTTCCCTAAGTCCCGCCTGGAGCCCAGGTCCCCACAGCCGCGTCTTCTCCGAGCCCCGAGCCCCTCAGTCCCGTCCCAAGAGCCCGATTCCTAACAGCCCCGTCTCCTCCACAATCTGGCTCTTGAAACACTGACCACTGTGGGTCTGGGTCCTGACTCCCTCCTCCCACTCTTCTTCCTTAACTGCCAGGGCCCAAGACTCACAGGCAGCAGCGTCTATCTCCCCATGATATGCGGAGACTGCCCCAGTGAAGCGCTCGTCTCAGCAGCCGGTCCGACTGCTCGGCCCTCCCCGAGTACTTCCGGCACCGCTCCCCGCCTCCAACCCGGAAACGCGCGGCTCTTCCGGCCGGCGGGCGCGCGCCTGGCTTGCACAGGCGCGGACCGCCCTCCGACACGTGGTCGATATTCATCGCTGTCGGTCAGCTCTGGCAGTTGGGCTTTTTCCTGTTTGGTAGTGTGAGCAAGCTCTGCGCCTTCTACCCGGCGTTACGAACCCAGCGCTAGCTATTTCTCCCCAAAATAGCCTGTTGTATATATTGCTAGCGTGACCGGTAACACGCCCTCGGATGGCCTAGAGGTCGCCATTTTTGGTTAGTGTCTTTGTCGTGATATGAGGACGGTAATATCTCCTGGGACCAACATTCCATAGATATCCTATTGGACCCCAACAGGAAAAACCTGGGGACAAGAGAGACCGGTTGTGGTTGTGATTTGGCAGTTAATAATAATTGAGCAATTGCTGTCTACCAGGAAATTTCCTATACACCTTACCTCCGATAAGTCAGTCATTTAATGATTTAAAGGAAACCTGTGAGAGGGACTTCCCTGGTCGTCCAGTGGTTAAGACTCCGCGCTTCCACTGCGGGGGGCGCGGGTTCAATCCCTGGTCGGGGAATTAAGATCCTGCATGCCGCGCGGCGCAGTCAGTAAATAAATAAATAAATAAATAAATGAAACCTGTGAGAGATTAGGCAAGTTCTAACTAATAAGTGAAAACTCTCAACTTGAACTCAGAATTCTCACTCTGACCATTAAACTGATGCTTTCGCTTGACTGTCAATGGTGAGAACTGCTGTTTACTAACTGTGCTAGATGCTAGGGTTGTAAAGAAGACCCGATTCCAGCCTGAGTCCCTTCTGGAGCCCGGGTCCTCACACTAAGATGGACAAGAACCCAAGAACCCACAGACATAAAGGAATGTACAAAGAGCTGGGACAGCAAAGAGTGAGCAGCAGTGTCAGCAGGAAAAGCTGCCTCCTACCTGGATTGGTGTAGCAACTTGCTCTCCCTGTCTTTATATCTTGCCATCCTCATCCCACCAAATTCCCAATCCACTCTTAACCCTGCCACAGATCCAAATTCACAGATTCCAGGCCCCTTCACCACTAAGCTCTAAGTTATCTTCCTAGTCTTATTTCTCTGCCACTGCTCTCTTCATTATCCTAAGGGTCTGGCATACCATTTTTGTTTTTGCACTCCATCTTTTTAAGACCCAGTTTACTTTTTTTGCTTTTATTTTTTATACAATTTTTAAAAGTTACACTCCATTTACAGTTATTACAAAATATTGGCTATGTATTTCCCATGTTGTACAATACATCCTTGTAGCCTATCTCTTACACCCAACAGTTTGTATGTCCCACTTCCCCACCCCTAAATTGCCCCTCCCCACTCCCCACTGGTAACCACTAGTTCTCTAAATCTGTGAATCTGCTTTTTCATTATATTCACTAGTTTGTTGTATTTTTTAGATTCCCCATATAAGTGACATCATACAGTATTTGTCTTTGTCTGACTTATTTCACTTAGCATAATGCCCTCCAAGTTCATTCATGTTGCTGCAAATGGCAAAATTTCATTCTTTTATATATAAATATAAATATATTTCTTTTTTATCCATTCATCTGTTGGACACTTAAGTTGCTTTCATATGTTGGCAATTGTAAATAATGCTGCTATGAACATTGTGGCGCATGTATATTTTCACATTATTCTTATTTTTTTCAGATGTATACCGAGGGATGGAATTGCTGGGTCGTATGATAGTTCTGTTTTTAGTTTTTTGAGAAACCTCCATAGCGTTTTCCACAGTGCACCACTACAGGTGGGAGGCAAGATAAACACAAAACTGTTAATAGTAGTTTGGGAAAAGCATTCTCACATTTCTGTACTGTATCAATTTCTTTACAATTAGCACAAAGTTTTTATATTAAAAATGAAGTATAAATGAATGATTCCATTTTTATGCCTTTCTGGAAAAGGCAAAACTACAGGGCCAGAAAAGAGGTTGCCAGGATTGGGAATGGGGGGAGGAGTTGACTAGAAAAGGGGACAAAGGAATTTTTTGGGATGATAGAAATGTTTTGATTGATTGTGGTAACAGATACATGTCTGTTCAAGTTTGTTAAAACTCACAGAACTGTATGATAAAAAAATGTGAACTTATGGGCTTCCCTGGTGGCTCAGTGGTTAAGAATCCACCTGCCAATGCAGGGGACACGGGTTCCAGCCCTGGTCTGGGAAGATCCCACATGCCGCGGAGCAGCTAAGCCCATGCGCCACAACTACTGAGCCTGCACTCTAGAGCCCGTGAGCCACAACTACTGAGCCCACGTGCCACAACTACTGAAGCCCACGCGCCTAGAGCCTGTGCTCCGCAAGAAGAGAAGCCACCGCAATGAGAAGCCTGCACACCGCAAGGAAGAGTAGCCCCCCTGCTCACTGCAACTGGAGAAACCCCGCGTGCAGCAACGAAGACTCAACGCAGCCAAAAAAAAAAAAAAAAAAGGTGAATTTACTGTATATAAATTATACCTCAAGAAACCTGACTTTAAGAAATGAAATAGAGAAAATATAGAAAGCACGGACTGTATTTTTTAAATAATTTTAATTGCACAAGTAATAAAATGCACAATAATAAAATAATCTATACTTTTTAAAAATGAGAACATTACAGGTAAATCTAAAGTTTTGTGTCTCTGCCCTCATCCAGATTCCCTCTCTCCCTCCTTTCCAGAGGTAATTGATATGTGTTAATAATAGAAACATGTAGCCATTGAAAATAAAGCACTAGGTTTTGTGTGCACACGTATGCTCTTTATTACGGTATCATGCAGTACCGTATTCAACACCTTCTTCATTCAATTTTTTTATACCTGTTGATAAAGCGCAGTATTACTTTGTTTCCGTTAATGGTGTCATGCTGTAACTTATTCTGCAACTTTTATCAATTTTTTTGATGTCTAATTCACTCTTTAGAAGTACAGCAGATGGCATTCCACTTTATGAACCCACCACATTCTGCTCTTTCATTGTTGTGTAGGTGAAGATTAATTAGCTCCCAGTTTTTTGCTCTTACAGGGATCCGGTGCCTCCAGTGCTCACGTGCTGGGGCAGCTTCAGGGTGGACGGCTAGGAGTGGCACAAGTTTGTGCATTTTCAATTTTAACAGGATGGGATTTGTGCCTTCCCCAGATAGGCACCCACAGCTGCGGGGAAGTAGGTCTTGCAGAGCCCCAGACCAGCTGTAAACCGTCACGGTTCCCTCCCACAAACCCCTCCTCCCCGCCCCTCCCTCTGCACCCGCCGGCATCTTCCCAGCAAGCACTGCGCATATTTGCATATAACTCAAGTGTTAGATTTAC
Source organism: Grampus griseus (assembly GCF_964374135.1). Taxonomy (NCBI): domain Eukaryota; kingdom Metazoa; phylum Chordata; class Mammalia; order Artiodactyla; family Delphinidae; genus Grampus; species Grampus griseus. The sequence continues at coordinate 161,070,226 of NC_139017.1, read as the reverse complement.
TTTTAAATGAAAATCCAAAAATAAACGATAGAATCTCTTTATGAAGCCTTCTCTCCGGCTCAGAAGTTCCTGCAGTTACACCCTCAATTTCGGGAACTCTGAGTAGAAAATTGCATCGACTTTGTTTTCACCTTTATCATAAAAGGGATTTGCCGACACTGCCACCCTGCTGTTATCGTTAGTGCGGTAAAAAGGGCTTCTGTCGTGAGTGACACACGTGGGGCAGCTCGTTTGTTCTTCGTGCGGAATCGACATCAAGAGATTTCGGAAGCATAATTTTTTGAAAACCGGGCAGCTAGTGATCGTTGGTCCTGGCGCCCTTCTTTTCTAGTACAAAAATACAGAGTACTTTGTTTTCAGTAGTTAAAGTGAAATGAAGGTATTTTTCGTGAGCGGGTGGGTTACTGATTTTTCAGCCGAGCCGGGCTCAAGGCCTGGTGCGAGAAAATCTCGTATGTCATGGAGTAGGAATCCCGTGCGCCGCGATTGGTGAGCCCACGTGCCGAAACTGTTGAAGCCCACGCATCTAGAGCCTGTGTTCTGCAACAGCTAAAACTAGCACAGCGCCAAGTCCGCGCACCGCAACAAAAAGTAGCGCTGGGTTTTCACAGCAGCGCAAGCCCGAGCGCAGCAACGGAGACCCCAAGCAGCCAAAAATAAATAAATAATTTGTAAAAAAAAAAAAAAAAAAAAAACCTCGTGATAAATTCTCTTTATGGTGTACGATGTTTAGTTTTCAGAAATCTAGGGGAGGTGTCGGGGTTGTGAACTGTTTGTGAAGACTGCTTTCACAAGTAAACAATTGTTTTTTTTTTCTAAATAGCAGAAGCAGGTACTTTTCTCCTTTCACAAGTTAGGAACGTAAGCAACGAAGATGATATATTTGTCCGTGAGTGCACTGCTCTAAGCCGAGAAAAAGACTTTCCGTACCCTTTGCAGTTGTTTGTCTGCAAAAGCGATGGAATTATCATGCAAAAAGTATTTTGTAAAAATTTATCCCGTTGAGAAATTGGGATTGACATGTATGCATAAACAGTAGTATGTATGGAACAGGTAACTAATAAGAACCTGCTGTACAAAAAAAAAAATCCCCTCCTTTTTTTTACCAGATGTACGTATCGCTTTGTAAAGCTGTGTTGATGTTCATATAGCTTTTGTCGTTTAAAAACGTAGAGGCAATACCTTAAAACACCAGTGAAGTAGCGCTTTCTTACTGCTGATAGCAACAACCTTTCTGGAGAGCAATTGGGCAAGAGACATAAAAATCTAAAACCTTCAAAAAAATTCGTGTCTCAAGAATACGTTCTCCCATGAGATTTAGGGAATTCCCTCACAGTTCAAGGGTTACGACGATTCGCTGCCACTGCAGCTGGCGCAGGTTAGATCCCTGGCCGGGAAACTAAGATTCTGCCGCCCAATGGGGACGAAAAGAAAAGAGAAAGATTTAGCTACAAGGATTCATTAATTCTAACAAATGTATCGTGTACTCATATGTAGTGGTCCCTCCATATCCGTGCAGGATGGGAAAGGTGGTTCCAGGATCTGCCGTTGGATACCAAAATCCGTACATATACAAGTGCTTTATATAAAGCGGCCTACGGACTTCCCTCATGGCGCAGGGGTTAAGAATTCGCCTGCCACTGCTGAGGACACGGGTTCAAGCCCTGGGCCAGGAAGATCCTACATTGCCGCAGAGCAAGTAAGCCCGTGTGCTACAACTACTGAGCCTGCACGCCCAGCCTGTACTCAGCAACAAGAGATGCCACCGCAATGAGAATCCTGCACGCCACAACAAAGAGTAGCCACTGCTCGCCGCAACTAGAGAAAAGCCCGCACACAGTAAGAAAGACCCAATGCAGCCAAAAGCAAAACAAAACAAAAAACGGCCTAGTGTTTGCATGTAACCTATGCACATCCTCCAGTTATATTTTAAATCATCTCTAGATTACTTATAATACCTAATACAATGTAAATGCTATGTAAAATAGTTGCGGGGAGGTGGCAGATTCAAGTTTTGCTTTTTGGAATTTTGGAACTTTCTGGATTTTTTTTTTTTTTTTTTAAATCCATGGTTGGTTGAATCTGTGGATGCAAAACCTGGGGATACAGAGGGCTGGCTGTATTATTTTGCTCACTTAACAAATGAGAAAACAGAAGCTCTGAGAGGCCCAGATCACAGAGCTAGAAAGTAGCAGTCAAGAGGTGAGCTCAGGTCTTCTGAGAGGAATCCTTTGCTCTCACAGCACAGAATACCCAAGGAGGATGTCAACTAGAGTGACATCTGTTAGAGAAGGAAAATTTATTAGGAAAGTGAAGCTTTTTTCATTTTACTTATCCGTATTTTCCAGTTTTCTAAGAAAATATGGAGTACACGAAAAGATTAGAGAAATAATGAGGACACATAGTCACTGGAATACAAATGATGAAAAACAAAATCAGACTCACAAAGAAGCCAGTCACAGAAGACCATATATTATATGATTCCTTTTACACAAGATGTTCAGAAGAGGCAAATCTATAGAGACAGAAAGTAGGTTAGAGATTGCCTGGGACTGGAGTTGAGAGCAGGGACTGACTACAAATGGGCATGAGGGATCTTTTTGGGGTGAAGGAAATGTTCTAAAAGTAAATTATGTTGCACAACTTTATAAATTTACTAAAATCATTGAATTGTACACTTAAAATGGATAAGTTTTATGATATATAAATTATATTTTAATAAAGCTGTAAAAAAAATCAAGGGCTAAAAGGAGAAAAGTTCACTCAGCTAGGAGCCTGAGAATATATAATCAGTTTATGGAATAAGTTCCCTACTTTAGAAACTTTAAAAAAAAATAAATTTATTTATTTTTGGCTGCGTTTGGTCTTCGTTGCTGCGCGCGGGCTTTCTCTAGTTGCGGCGAGCAGGGGCTACTCTTCCTTGCAGTGATCGGGCTTATTGTGGTGACTTCTCGTTGCGGAGCACGGACTCTAGGGTGTGCGAACTTCAGTAGTTGGGGTACATGGGCTCAGTAGTTGTGGCACATGGGCTTAGTTGCTCCGTGGCATGTGGGATCTTCCCAGACCAGGGATCGAACCAGTGTCCCCTGTGTTGGCAGGCGGATTCTTAACCATCGCACCATGAGGGAAGTCCCTAAGAAACTTGACTTAAGTAGATTTCTTGTATTTTGAGCTTCTGTGTGTTAGCTGAAAACTTTTCACTCACTCATTAAAACCCTTTAATGGCACCTAACTAGCTTGGGTTAACATCCTGTAAATTTTGAGTGACCCACCACCTTCTTTGTTCTCAGGGCTCAAGCCACACTGGTCTTCTTTCGGCTTCTCCGAAGCCACTACTCTCCTCAACTTAGGACCTCCAGAAATTTCTCTCCTCCACCTGGAAATACTCTTTCTCAACGGCCTGTCTTCCTCTCCCCTTCTCCCAAAGTGGCTAACTCCTCCTCGTTCTTCATATGTCAGTTCAAATGTCACTTCCTCAGAGAGGGCTTCCTTGATCCCTCCAACCCTCACTAGGTTAGCTCCCCTACACTCTATTACACTCTTTCATGGCACCATATACTTCTCTGCAGAACATTATCATGATTGTTATTAATGTATTAGTTGCAAAGTTAATTGTTCAATATCTATATTCCCCAGCCAGATGTCACGTACGTGAGGGCAGGGAACTTATTTATGTCTTATAGACCACTTGTGTCCATGGTTTCTGGTGTAGTACCTGGCACATAATAGACATTCAATACATTTGTAGAGCATTTCACAATCCATGAAGTTCTTGTGTATATACAATTACATTGGCCACTATTTACTAAGCACCTACTATGTCCTAGGATATAGGAGTAAACAAGATAGCGTGTTTCTGTCCATTCTAGAGAGTTGACTGTACTCTCCTATGTAGGACAAAACAGTCTTCTCATTTTACAGGTAATGAAGATTACACCACTTTCAAGAAAGTAGCAGACCCTTCTGAAATTAAAATAGAATTACTTCAAATAATATCAGAGACTCCCAACTGGATGGGTTTACTGCAGGCGGGTGGGGGAAGAGGAGATGGTTCAGGGAGATGGATTTTGAGAGGCTAGGAAGCTTTGGTATTTTGAAGGATGGAAGAGAAGAGGGTGTCAATTTGTCAGAAGAGAAGAGGAAGTTTCCATCCTTCAGATGGGCAGATGCCAGCATAGCTCCTCTCTTGAAACCAACCAAATCTGGTTCCTGAGATCCCCTATCTCGGATGTTGGGATCAGTGACCACTGATAAGAAATGAAGGTCACACAAAAATTGTAGTCTATACACTAACTGAAAAGGAAATTAAGAAAATAATTTCATTTACAATAATATCAAAAAGAATAAAATACTTAGGAATAAATTTAACCAAGGAGGTGAAATGTAGCCAAGGAGGAGTGTAACTTGTACATTACAACTACAAAACATTGCTGAAAGAAATTAAAGAAGGCAGAAACAAATGGAAAGACATTCCATGTTCACAGGTTGAAAGACTTAATCTTGTTAAGATGCCAGTACTAGCCAAAACAAACTGTGGATTCAGTGCAATCCCTATAAAAATCCCAATGACATTTTTTACAGAAATATTTAGAAAAACCCATCCTAAAATTCATTTGGATTCTCAAGGGACCCTGAATACCCAAAACACTCTTGAAAAAGAACAAAGTTGGAGGACTAAACTTCCCGATTTCAAAACTTACTACAAAGAAAACTAAGTAAAAATTTTGTGGTATTGGTATAAAAACAGACATATAGACCAATGGAATACAATAGAGAGTCCAGAAATAAATTGTGGCATCAAATGATTTTTGATAAAAGTGCCAAGACCATTCAATGGAGAAAGGACAGTTTTTTCAGCAAATAGTGTTGGGAAAACTGGATATCCACATGCAAAAGAATGAAGTTGAAATTTTACCTTAAACCACATACAAAAAATAACTCAGATCAAAGATCTAAACTTAAGAGCTAAAACTATAAGGTGCTTAGAAGAAAACAGGAGAAAAGTTTTATGACATTGTGTTTCGTAATGATTTCTTAAATATGACACCAAAAGCACAGGAAACAAAAGAAAACATAAGTAAATTGGACTTCATCAGAATTTACAACTTTTGTGTATCAATAACCGCTAACAATAACCACTACAGAATGGGAGAAATTATTTTCTCTGTCCCAGACCAACTTTTTCCTCTTCTATGGTGTCACCTCCTGCCCGTGCCAGAGGATGAAACTCTAGGGCTGTCAGGACCAGGCCTTGAGTGGAATCTGCAGCAGGCCTGCTGTGGTGGGACCAGCTGAAGAATTCATGCCTGAGCTGGAGGAGCAGTGGGCTCCCCTACCACCCTGCTGTGGCCTTCCCAGTAGCGGGCCCAGGGCCCAGTGTGACCAGAACAGCGAATTTGGAAGAGGAGGAGGAAATCCTTTTGTTTGATATCTCTGGAGTTGTAAATGTTGATAACCAATTAAAAACAAAAACAAACAAACAAAAAAAACTTCAGGCATCCTCTGGACTCTACATTATCCATCTGTGAAGAGTTATGCCCTATGGGTCCCCAGAGTGGGTAGCCTCTGGTCTCTATTCCCAGGTATCTACTTCCAGCTGGGGACACTGTCTCCAGCTGCCTGGCCAGCTACTAATTCTGCAATTTCAACATGTCCACAACTCAATTCATAATTTTTATCCCTACTTCCCCTTAGATTCCCATCCCCCCATCAAACCTGCTTCTCCTCTTGTTTCCTCCACCTCAGTGAATGGCACCTCCATCACTTAGTCACCTCCAAAAGACCACTCTAAGACCACCTCCTGAATCCCCACCGTCATCACCTGTTCTGTTATATTACAGCCAGAACCTCCTAATTGGTCTTTTGACTTCCTGTCATGCTGCCTTCTTCTTTTTTTTTTTTTAATATTTATTTATTTTGGCTGCGCCAGGTCTTAGTTGCGGCATGCGAGATCTTCGTTGCAGCATGTGGGGTCTTTTAGTTGCAGCATGTGGGCTTTCTTAGTTGTGGCATTCAGACTCCTAGTTGCAGCATGCATGCGGGATCTAGTTCCCTGACCAGGGATCGAACCCTGGCCCCCTGCGTTGGGAGCGCAGAGTCTTACCCACTGGACCACCGGGAAAGTCCCCTGTCATGCTGCCTTCTCGTCTTCATTCTTTTTTTTAAATTTATTTTTATTTTTGTCTGCGTTGGGTCTTCGTTGCTGCGCGCGGGCTTTCTCTAGTTGCGGCGAGCGGGGTTACTCTTCATTGCGGTGCGCGGGCTTCTCACTGAGGTGGCTTCTCTTGTTGTGGAGCATGGGCTCTAGACGAGCAGGCTTCAGTAGTTGTGGCACGTGGGCTCAGTAGTTGTGGCTCTCAGGGTCTAGAGCTCAGGCTCAGTAGTTGTGGTGCACGGGCTTAGTTGCTCTGAGGCATGTGGGAATCTTCCTGAACCAGGGTTCGAACCCATGTCCCCTTCATTGGCAGGCAGATTCTTAACCACTGCACCACCAGGGAAGCCCTCATCTTCATTCTTAACTCCTCCAATGGCCTTCCTTTCCCTTAGAATTAACCTTGTGCTTCTCATCGTGGTCTACAAGACCCTGCATGAGCTGGCAGTGGGATCTTCTTTTTACTCCTTTTTTTTCTGTCACTCTGCTCCAGCCTGACTGGCCTTCTCCAAGTTCCTCCAACACATGGATTTCACAGCCTTTGCCTGTGCTGTTTCCCCATAGAATCCTGGAATGTTCTGCTTCCAGATCTTCAGCTGGCTCCTTCTCATCCTCCATGCCTTAGCTCCTGAGCCAGGCCTTTCCTGTTCTCACTGTGTCTAGTTATATCCCCTCCCCAGTCACTGTCTCTCTCACATCTCCTTTATAGCCCTTACTGACACCTGGCATATCCTGTCCCTTGTCTATATCCACTTCCCTCCTCTCTCCCCCACTTCCCCTCTTTTTCTACCCCCCACAATGTATACACTCTGCAATAGAATGTCTATGAGAACAGAGACAAAATCTATTTTATTCACATGGGACTCCCAGCCCCTGGAACATTGCCTGGTACATAGAGAGCACTCAAAAATCTGTGTTTACTAAAGACTGCCTGCACTTTTGTGTCTACCTCCCCACCCCTCGCAGCTCACCCCACCCTCTGTATCACATTCTCGGAAGCCAGAAGCCACTAATAGATGGGGACTGAATCTGGAAGGGAGGAAGTTCCGCCCGTGGGTGCAAAAAAAATATATTGGGGATGAATCCAGATACAGTTAAGTGAATCACCTCCTCCCCACACCAGCCCCACCCACCCCTACTGTCCTCCACCATCACCAAAGCAAAAGGCTAACTTGCTGGTTTTGGAGCCAGAGAGGATAAAATTCAAGTCCTGCTTGCTCTGTGACCTTGAATCAGTCTCTGCCTTGGCCTCAGTTTCCTCATCTGTAAAAGGAACACGATAATGGTACCTCATTCACAGGCAGGTTGGGAAGAGTAAATGTGGTAATCCACACTCACAGGACTGGGTATCATATCTGGAATGTAATAAGCACTCAAGAAATGCCAGCTGGTATTATTATTAATACTCCAACTGGCACCACCCACTTGCCTTTTAGAATAGAGCCCAGTCAGCTGCCTCCATTGGCTACAGGACCTTAGTTAAGGCCCTCTCTGGGCCTCAGTCTCCCCATCTGTGGCAGGGACTATTAGTAGCTACACTTATGAGTACATTCTCTCTACCAGGCGCTTGGCATATGCACTGTTATGCCCACTAGAGTGTAAGCTCCCTCAGCTCATGACCAGCTTCCTGCCCAGTGCCAGGGACATCATAGGCATGCCCAAAACCTCACTCTTCACCGTCTCTTATATTCTTTAAATTATCTTATTTTATTTTATTAATTTTTAAAATTGTGGTTAAAATATACTTAACATAAAATTTATCATTTTAACCATTTTTAAGTGTACAGTTCAGCGGCATTAAGTACATTCACATTGTTGTGCAATCATCACCATCATCCATTTCTAGAACTTTTTCATCATCCTCAGTTGAAACTCCCACTAAACACTAACTTCCCAAACCCCCCTTCCCTCGGCCCCTGGTAACCACTATTTTACTTTCTGTCTCTATGAATTTGACTATTTTAGTTACTTCAAATAAGTGGACAGAGCCTGGAATTAGGACGGATCCATTGGGAGTGGCAGCTCTGCAACTTCTTAGACTTGCAACCTGAGGCTGTGCCACTTAATTTCACTGAGCCTGTTTTGCCTCTTCTGAGAAATAGGGATAACACTCCCTACCTGGAAAGGAAATTTCCTGCCTGGAATTTTATCTATGGAAAGGCTCCTAGCACACTGCAGACACAGAGAAAGGGCTTAAGCAATGTTAGTTTCTTTTCCCTTCAATCCTATGAGCAGTTAGTCTCAGGAAATCATAATGGTTAGGCCATAGCATAGACTGAGGTCAAGAGCTCAGATTCTGGTTCTACCACATACCAACTATGCGACCTCAGTTTTCCTATCTGTAAAATGGGGACACTACTAGTACCTACCTTGTGGGGATTCCATAAGTTAATAACAAGTGTTTAAAATGGCCTGGGGGTCTTCCCTGGTGGCGTGGTGGTTAAGAATCCACCTGCCAGACGTAGAGAATGGACTTGAAGACACGGGGAGGGGGAAGGGTAAGCCTGGGACGAAGTAAGAGAGTGGCATGGACATATACACACTACCAAACGTAAAATAGATAGCTAGTGGGAAGCAGCCGCATAGCACAGTGAGATCAGCTTGGTGATTTGTGACCACCTAGAGGGGTGGGATGGGGAGGGTGGGAGGGTGGGAGGAAGACGAAAGAGGGAGGGGATATGGGGATATATGTATACGTATAGCTGACTCACTTTGTTATAAAGCAGAAACTAACACACCATTGTAAAGCAATTATACTCCAATAAAGATATTAAAAAATAATAATAATGAACATTGCTTTGCAATCAAATCTCAAAAAAAAAAAATTAAGAATCTGCCTGCCAATGCAGGGGACACAGGTTCGAGCCCTGCTCTGGGAATATCCTACATGCTGTGGAGCAACTAAGCCCCTGCGCCACAACAACTGAACCTGCATGCCACAACTACTGAAGCCCATACGCCTAGAGCCCGTGCTCTGCAATGAGAAGCCACCACAGTGAGAAGCCCGCGCAGTGCAAAGAAGAGTAGCCCCTGCTTGCTGCAACTAGAGAAAGCCTGCGCACAGCAACGAAGACCCAACACAGCCAAAAGTAAAATAAGTTAAATAAATTAAAATAAATAAATAAGTTAAATGGCCTGGCACTTAGTAAGCTTTAGCTGTTATTATTCATGATGCTGTTGTTGTTAGTTGGCTTGAAATAAACATAGTCAAGAGCCAGCAGAGCTGTAGTTCTTCCACCTGGCTGTCCATTAGAGTCATTGAGGGACATTTTAGAAAATTTTCATGGCCAGGCTCTAGCTTCACAGATTCCACTTGAATTTATCTGGGGTGGGACTCTGGTATGAGTATTTTATAAGATCTCCCCAAGTGATTCTATGTGCAACCAGGGATAGGAGGGCCACAATGGTGGGGTAACTAGGAGCATGGGCTCTGCAGTGCAACTGCCTAAGTTCAAATACAACACAGCCAACAAATAGATATATGAATGTAGGAAAGTTTTTTTTTTTTTCTTTTTTGGCTGTGTAGCTTGCACAGGATCTTAGTTTCCTGACCAGGGATTGAACCTGGGCCCTCAGCAGTGAAAGCACAGAGTCCTAACCACTGGACTGCCAGGGAATTCTCTGAATGTGGGAATGTTCTTAATCTCTCACGTTACACTGGGTTAATAACAGGACCTGGGAGGTTATATAGATCTAATGTGCTTAGAGCAAGCTCTCAGCAGATCTGGGTACCACTGTCCCTCAGTTTCCCTGCTGTTTTCAAACTGATTGCAGCCACTGTGGGCCTTGTCCAGTTCATACCCACAGTGTCCCCAAGGGGGCCTGGAAGCCTTGAACGTCCCACACGGAGGCCTCTCCTAACCCTGCCAGCTACCCCCAAAGTTATTTTTGGCCCTTCCACTGTTCATCTTTTTTAGTCACCCAAAATGAACAGAATTATCTCCCAAACAAAATTGTCTGCTCAGAAATCAGAGAGACCCCAAGAATGCTAGAGGGGAGGATAGAACCAGACTGGCCATTCAAGTATGTCTCATATTGAAAAGAAGAAGGAAAAGGGAATTCCCTGGCGGTCCAGTGGTTAGGACTCTGCACTCTCATGCTCTCACTGCCAAGGGAGGGTGTGGGTTCAATCCCTGTCAGGGAACTAAGACTCTGCAAGCTGCTCAGCCCAGCCAAAAAAGAGGGAGAGGGAGGGGGATGCGGTGGGGTGAGGGTGAGGTGGGGTGTGGGAAGAGGAGAAGAAAAATTATTCTCTTCAATGTTTAGGAAACAGTGTTTAAGGGGAAAAGAAGAATAACACAGATTGCACATTCAAGACAATTCTTCAAGCTAAAGGAAAAAAATGCATAGAAAAAAGATTGGAAGGAAATATACCACATGTTAAATACGTGGGTTTTTTTTCCTTCTTCATCCTTTTATGCATTTTACAATTTTCTGCAGTGAACAGGTAATTACAGGAAAAACAATTAAGTGAAAAAATAAAAAAGGAAAGCCTTCACATGACCTTTTTGCCTCTTAAAATAATCATCTTTTTGCCTTATGCCTTAGTTCCTTCTTTTTGTCAAAAAATTTTAAAGAATTTTCTCCACTCACTGTTTCTGCTACTTCTCCCACTTACCATTTGATTCACTCCAATCTGGCCTCCTCCCTAACCTCAGAGGTGACCCACCCTGGAAGGATCAGCAATATCCTCTTAGCTGCTAAGTCCAATGACTTCTCCTTTTTCCTTGCCTGATCTCTCTGCAGTATCTGGCATTGTTGGTGCCATCTTATTCTTCTTTTTTTAAAAAAAATATTTATTTATTTAGGCTGCTCCAGGTCTTAGTTGTGGCATGCGGGATCTTTAGTTGCGGAGTGTGGGCTCTTTTAGTTGCAGCATGGGACTTAGTTGCAGCATGCAGACTCTTAGTTGTGTCATAAGGACTTCTTAGTTGCGGCACACATGCTGGATCTTGTTCTCCCACCAGGGATCAAATGTTGGCCCCCTGCACTAGGAACCCGGAGTCTTACTCACTGGACCACCAGAGAAGTCCTGCCATCCATCCCCTTCTGGAAGCGCCCTGCCTGCTCTCTGGGCTTCTTTTCTCTTCTCTGTCCAGGGAGCTAAGCATTCTTACCACTTCTGGTTGGTTCCTTCAGGTTCCTCAAGGCTTAATGTTCCCCAGGTTTGGGCCCCACATTGCCTGCACACTCTTCCTGGATGACCCATCCACTCTTGGCCTCTGTGGCCCATCTACATTGACAGGTCCCAAAATCCAGTCCTGGACTCTTGCCTCAGACCAGTCAATCCAACTTCCTCTGGATGCCTTCATCTAGATGTCCCTCAAACACCGCAGACTCAACAAGTCCAAATGGACTCATTATTTCTACTTTCCCTCAATCCCCAACAAACTCTTCCTGCTTTGTTCCTTCACTTGGGGTCATCCTTGTCCCTTTCTCTCACTCCCCACATTTGCTTGGTCACTAAGACCTGTTGGTTCCAATTTGGAACTGTGTCTGGAGCACAGCCATGAACTCTGCCCTGCATGAGCCCCTCTCTCTCTTGTGGGGGTGATCCTAGCAAGATGATCCTAGTTTCCCTCACATAGTTTCCTTTTCCTGGTCTTTATCCTCTCCAGTCCGTATCATAATTTTTCGGATCATTCATTCATTCGATCAACAAACATTTGCTGTGCACCAAACTCTACAGGTTGACACAAAATAGATAAATAAATAATCCAGGGGCTTTCACATTGTGGGGATTGCTATGAAGGTAAGCTGGGAGGTTGAGAGAAAATGACTAGGACATGGATGGGAGTTCTCTCAGACATGGTGCCCTGAATAGTCCCCCAAATGAACCTGACAAGTGCCCTGGTAGAACTGGGAGCAACAATGATAGGGAAGAAGGTGACTGGGGACCCCACTTTAAGGTTGGGAGCCAGTGAAGGTCTGTGAGGAAGGATAGATGAGAGTGAGCTCTGAAGACCTGAGGGAGGAGCTTCCCAGCTAGGGGGAAGAGCCAGTGACAAGGCCCTGAGAAGAGTTCCAGGCACAAAGAGAGTATCCAGAGCACAGTGAGTGAGGGGCAGAGGAGGGCAGGAAGGAGATCACACAGGGTGGCCCTAGTGAGAGGTATGGATTTTATTCTAAGTGCAATAGGAAGCTACTGAAGGGTTTTTAACAGGGAAGTCACATAATTTGACGTTATTTCTTTAAAGGGTTACTCCCTTTAGGTGCCTAGGGCGGTTAACATTTGCAAGTGGGTGGATAGGGTTGCTGAGTACTAGAAAATGACTTCAGTGGTCCAGATAAGTCCTGTGGGCTGGGGCTGGGTGTTAGCACTACAGCTGAAGAGGACTTAAACCTCCCTTGGGTCCTTGTAGGATATCTCCTTACCCCTTATGAGAACCATCTGGTTCCAGCCCCCCTCTTCAGCCACATTTCCCTGTATTTCTTTGTACATGTTGTTTTTGGAATGCTCTTCCCCACTTTTCCCTTTGATGAACTCCTACTCATTGTTTGAGACCAGGCATAAATGCCTCCTCCTCTGTGAAGCCTTTCAGGAGTCCTCCAGGGAGAGTCTTTTGCAATTTTTCTGTGCTTTGTTTATAACTCTATGATAACACCTATCACACTGTACTGTCTTGTATGTTTACAATTCTGTCTCTGAAGAAGTAGACCGAGAACTTCTGGAAGGCAGGGACAGGGTTTTGGTCAATGTTCAATGAGTGCATGATGCATAATCAAAAGATATAGATGATCTTGCTATGAAATAGTTCACAAAGGTCAGGAGTCCACTCATGACCAGCCCCTATTATATTCAAAATCACCTACTAATGTGTAAGTCTCCTTATTTGATCCTGGAAACAGCCCTCAGAGGTGGGCACAGTGGGAAAATCATCTCTATTTTACAGATGAGGAAATCAAGGCTTAAGGGACTTGTGACTTGGCCAAGATCCCTGGGCTGCGATAACCAAGCCTAGAATCCAGGTTGTCTGACCCCCAAATCCTATTGTATTGTTCGACTCCTGGGTTGACTACCTGTTCTTGAATCAAGAACCTGTAAAACTTCCTGTCACCTCGTCATGACAGAGGGGACAGAGATCACAGATGTGACTCATAGGAAGGGGTAAGATGGGGAAGCAATTCTCTCTCCCCTTCCAAAACAGTGCCTGCATGCCACTACCTCATTCGTTCTTAATAACGGTAGCAACCATATGAGTGGTTATGACCATGTACTCTGCAGAAAGAAGGGCCTGAGTTTACATCCCGGCTATACCATTTATAAGTTTTGTGACCTTGAGGGATTAGTTAACTTCTCTTGGCCTCCTGTATTTTATCTGTAAAACGGGAGTGAAAAGAAGCTATTTAGTAGAGAAGCCAAGAAGATTATATGAGACAAAGGCATCTTCCCTAAGGCCTGGCCATAGAAAGGTCTTAACACTTGCTAATTACTATTACTGGCCCCAGGAACTTTCCTAAGCATTTTCAAGGATCATTTCTCTTAACACTTAACAACAACCTAATTCCTAGGCAAAATAGGGGCTTAGAGCTGTCCAGTAACCCCCAAAGAATTTATGACTTGAACCCAGAACAAACCTCACAACCAGAAAAGGCTTGACAAACATGCATGGGTGAGAACGCAGAGTTTGCTTACTGACTCTATCCTGAACCAGATCTTTGATTCCAAAATGATAGTTGTATCATCACTTCTGAAAGTCTGATGAACGTAAGCTTCATAACCGGATTTGAGGAAGTAAGAGGGGCAGAGTCCTCCAAGGGGAGTCCTGCCTTTGAGAGACATGCCTTTGCCCCCGATTGCGAATGAGGTGAGACTTTAATTTAGGCCTCGTTTTCCTCACCCGTAAAGTGGGGTTAGAAAAGTTATCAGGATCCCTGGAGTCCCTCCCAACACTAATTTTCCAGGGCAGGAGATTCTTGCTCTGATAAAGGCCCCAAACCCTCCGGCTGAAGTTCATCCTCCGCGGGGCCGGCAATAGGGACGCGTCCCCTTTAAGGAGCCAACTCGCCGGCGGCGGCGGCCGGAAGTGTTGAAGCTGGGCCTGGCGGCGGCGGTGGCGGTAGCGGCCGTGGCGGCGTCTGCGCATGCTCCGTCGCCCGCCCGCCCTGGCCGCTCGCCGCCCGCCCGCCCGACGGAGACGGTGAGGAGGGGGAGGGGTGGGCGCGCGGGCGCGGGCGCGGGGTGGGGTGGGGGCGGGGGGGCGGGCGCGGGGGCCGCGCGGCGGCCGGCGAGGGCGGGCGGGCGCGCAGGGGGCGGGGGGCTCCTGCCTCCGCGGGCGCCTCCCCACGCCCTGTGCGTGCCGCCGCCGCCGCCGGGGAGCGAGCGGACGTCGCGGCGCCGCGGGGGGGTGGGGGGACGCTGCCGCTGGGTCCGCCCGAGCAGCCGGGCCGCCCCCAGCGCGGCCGGCCGCGGCGCCCGGGTCCGGACCCCGGCCGAGAGCGGCCGGGGGCCGGCGAGCCTGGCGTTGGGGGCCCCCGGAGCCCCGGACCGAGGGGCCCGGAAGTCCTCGGCCGAGGGACCTGGAGGGGCCGGAGCGACTCCGGGCTGGGAGGCCCGAACGCCCAGGACCCTGGGGAGGGGTCCGGGGATCCAGGGGTATCCCCAGAGGCGGGATCCAGGGAGCACCAGGCCCTTCGATGAGGAGCTGGGGAGAGGCCTGGGTCGAGCTGGGGAGAGGCCTGGGTCGCGCTCAGGCTAGGGAATAGTGGTGAAAGTGGGGCGAAGGGTGAAGGAAGCCCGCTGCCCGCCCGAGAGTATCCCTGGGAGCCTTGGGGTGGGGAGCAAGAGCAGAGAGTGGGTTGCTGAAGAAAGGAGGGTCCACGTTTCACCCGGGGGCGCGTTAGAGGCCTCGGCCATTCAGTCCAGGGGGAAAGAAGCAGGTGCTTCCCCGAAGGCGTGGTGACAGGTCCGGTAGTGGGAGCAGGGGACAAGGAAGAAGAGCTCTAAGGGGAAGTGAGCAGGCCCTTACCGTCCCCTAGATGAGGGGGCGGTAAGAAGACACCTCAGAGCCTCCAGAGGAAGGAATGAGAAGGGTCCAGATCTGTGAGAGAATAACAGCTGGGAGTACCTCCTGATATTATAGGTGGAGAGCAGGGTGATCTGGTCTGTCGCGGGTGGGGAGACCCGTGTTTTTGAGGACGGGAGAGAAGATAATTGGTGGGAAGAAGGCTAAAGTACCCTTGCTTTCTAAAATGACAGGGGAATTGGCCTGCTGTCTTCTAATTGAGGGGCAGGAGAGGTGAGGGCAGACTCTTGCTTGAAGGTCCTGGAGTGTGATCCACCCAGACTAAGGCACAAGTCTTGACTTAGGGATCAAGGGAAGGCTTGGCCGTCTAAGAAGCTGGAGGAGGCCTGCATTCTCTTCTCAAGATGTGAGAAATTCAAAAACCCTTCCTAACAGACACAGCAGGGGCCTTAACTGGTGTCTTGTTTAGGAGAACCTGGAAGTGGCA
This sequence comes from Grampus griseus, assembly GCF_964374135.1. NCBI lineage: Eukaryota > Metazoa > Chordata > Mammalia > Artiodactyla > Delphinidae > Grampus > Grampus griseus. The sequence continues at coordinate 161,054,622 of NC_139017.1, read as the reverse complement.
TTTTCCTCCTTAACCTGGAGGATTAGGAAAAGGGAGGATCAGATATTTCGAGTCTCACAGAGGATTCTTTTCTCTCTTGGGGAGACTTCTTCATTAAATGGACTGACTCCCCTAATTTGTCAGCCTTTTATCAATTATGTGTATTTAAATTAGTCTACTGACTTGATGACTTTTGTCATTAGTTGTTAGTCAACCACTTATTCATTTACTTCAACAAACATATTGAATAGCCAACTTGTACTCAACTTCATTGGGATAGTTTGGGCTGTATTTTGGTCTTGTCCTAAGCAGAAGTCTCCTCAACTATAGTACGGTGACCCTTCAAAAAACCCTTTTACTGTCAAGCAGATTTGGAAAAGAATACAATAAAATTCCTAGTAATGAAAACTGAAAAGATTGAAATTTAAAACTTAATTTAAAAAAAGAATAGGGCTTCCCTTGAGGCGCAGTGGTTGAGAGTCCGCCTCCCGATGCAGGGGACATGGGTTTGTGCCCCAGTCCGGGAAGATCCCACATGCCGTGGAGCGGCTAGGCCCGTGAGCCACGGCCGCTGGGCCTGCGTGTCCGGAGCCTGTGCTCCGCAACGGGAGAGGCCACAGCAGTGAGAGGCCCGCGTACTGCAGAATAAACAATAGATTTGACACACTTGAAGAGAAAAATCATGAAAGGGAAGATAGACATGAAAAAACAAAACATTCACACACCCACAAAAAACCCTTTTATGCTATTGCTTCCCTAAACACCTACGTAGTGGTCACCAATATGTGACTTATCCCAAACTTCATTTGCCCTGGCACTTTTCCTCACAGTGGTCCTATGTAGTGATCTTACTGGCTTCATTACATCTGGTAGCACCCTGGATCACCTACTAAATACATGAGGAGGAATAAAGGGAAAAAAAAATCCAGGAGTTTTGGCCTCATGTAATAATAAAGTTTTAACTTGGAAATTTCTTAAGAATAGACCACACAGTCTACAAAAATTACAGTGAAGTATGGAATAAATACATTTTGGAGTTAGAAAATTTCAGGATATCTAGTATTTCTGTTAGTCCATTTCAACTACCAACTCTGATGTTCCTATGATCATGTGACACTTATGCTTACATCTTGCCATGTTTTAAACGATTTTCAGGACACAGTGAATTTAATCCAGAGTAAGTCAGATTATCATATGTTTAGTTTTTTGATAGTTTATGTGAGTAGTCGTGCTTACTTTCAAGGTGTCTTATTTGTCTTTGAAAATAGCTACAAATAATTCTTCCTTTGCACTTAAGTTTGACATATTTCCTTCATGTGTGCTCCTAGAATTACAGAGTGTTGTGTGATTCCACAATGAATACTCTAAGTCCCCTTCCATGAAATACCCAAAGGAGCAACTCACTCATCTTGCCTTAGGAGTTTTGGTTGCTATAAACAGGAGCTACTTTTCAGTTTACACTCAGCTCGAAGAGATGACCTTGCAATTAGCCAGTGTAGTCTGTAGAGCTGATTCGGGTTACTTGCTAGGAATATGGTATTTAGGATAATAAGAGATATGCAACCCAAACTTGCTTCTCTAAAGAATGTAAGAATTGCCATGTTGGACCAGACCTGTGTCTCTGACTGATACTGAGAGATATATCGTGGATGATTATAATTATCTTCGCTGATAAATTCTCAGAAGGTTAGAGAAGCAGCCAGAACCTTCCTCTTGAGTTCTGAGGTGTGTGGGGGGTAAGGAGTATATGAGTTCTTATTGAGGAAAGTATTAATCAAGAAGTTAGTCTACCACTTATTCAGAGTATTGTAGAGAGGACTCAACCTTAGGGTAGAAGGTTGAACTAGAAGCATCCTAATTCTGCTTCTCTAACCCATTAATTTACCTATGCTATTAATTTTTTAACATTTAAACCATTTTTTTGAAATAAATTCGCTACGATTGTTACATGCTAAAGTATTACATCTTTTAAATTCATTAAATATGTAACAGAATAGTGCTTGACAACAAACAAGTGTCCGACAGTTGTTAGCTGTGATTATTTTAATTCACCCTACATTTCTTTTTTCACCCTACATTTTTATGGTTCAAACTTTGACGATATCTACTGGTTCAATTATTCTAGGATTTGATGGCATTTTATACTTCATCATATCCGTTTTGGCTTTTTCTAAACTCAAGGGTCCTAATCATTTAGGTTCTATTGCTGGCAGCCAGCCACACCAGTCCACTGATTCTCTAATCCCCACCCCCGCCAGTTTTAAACCTTCAATTTACATAAGTTTATTTATTTATTTATTTTTGCGGTACGCGGGCCTCTCACTGTTGTGGCCTCTCCCGTTGCGGAGCACAGGCTCCGGACGCCGCGCAGGCTCAGCGGCCATGGCTCACGGGCCCAGCTGCTCTGCGGCATGTGGGATCTTCCCGGACCGGAGCACGAACCTGTGTCCCCTGCATCGGCAGGCGGACTCTCAACCACTGCACCACCAGGGAAGCCCAACATAAGTTTAGATTGTATATTGTAGTATCTTGCAATTACTTTTTTTCTGTACTATGTGACAGTGTCACACATCTCTTTCCCTTCTGTAGCTCCTTAAGAGCAGATAACATCCCTTTTCATATCCAGGGAGCCTAAGTCTGTGTCCGATGTGGAGTAGGGACTCAGTACATATTGGCCATAATGATGGGCAGTAAGCAAGGCAGCTTAGCCTGAGCTGTCTAAGCAAATTTATATCCCCTCAGTGAAAGATGAGAAAATTCTAGAAGTCTTTTAGGGTAAAGTGAGTTACTCATTGCACAAAAATTTATTACATACATGCTATGTGCCAGATTTTCTTAGGAAGTTTTAGGTGGGCAGTTTTGTAAATAGAAGTCTGATATTTGAAAACTATTTATTACACTCGAGAGTCCTGGGCACTGAGCTAGCACAGGGGAGCCTGTTGAAAAAGAAAAGCTATCCTTTCTCTGCCAGGATGTAGTCTGAGGGGGAGAGGCTGACAAAGGGGGTTGATGGTTGTGACGGGGATGCTGCAGGCGCTGAGGAAGCAAGAAGACCCTCTCAGATCTAGTCAGGGATGTCACAGATGGCCTCTCTGAGGAAGCGATGTTTTAAATAAGTCATAAAAGTTTAGCAGTGACTTGCCAAAGAGGAAAGAGAAGAGAATTCCCGGTAGAGCAAACAAGTGTGAAGGCTCAGGTGAGGAAATATGGCGTAGTTGAGAAATTGGAAAAAATGCAATGGCAGGAGCCCACAATGTGAGAGGAAGAACTGTGAGAAATGAGGCTAGCAGGGTGGGCAGGGGACAGATTTGGTGGGTTTTGAAAGCCGTATTAGGGTCTTTGCACCTTAATAGCAGCAAAGGGAATGCACTGAAGGATTTTTAAGTGGGGGAAAATGGCCTTTAGTAAGATGACTTTGCTCTGTAGATAATGAATTGGAGATCAAGACCAGAGATTAGGGTACTGATGAGAAGCAGCTGGAAAAATCCAGGTAACAGTGTGGTGGCTCAGAATATGATGATGGCAGCACAGATGGAGAGTGGGGGTTGGTTAAAAGAGATATATAGGTGATAGAATGGATAGGATTTGGTGGTTGGTTGGATTTAGAAAGAGAAGAAAGAGGAGTCGAAAATAGCTCCTTAGTTTCTGGCTTGAGAAAATGGGTGGAGGGTAGCACCATTTATTGAGGCAGGAAACATAGGAGCAGGTTTGAGAGGGAACAGGCTTTCAGTTTAAGGTGCCTACAAGATATTTTAAGAGGCTTTTAGATATAGGAGGTGTTGAATCCAGGAAAAAAGTTTGAATGTGAGAATCATAAAGGACAGAAGTCTAAGTCATATATGAGGAATTTTAACTAGGTCAAACACAAACAAAAATTGATTGAACCAATGTATGTCACTGCCTATGATGAGCAAGGCTGTGGGAGACAAGATTTTTATTTTTAATTTAAAAAAATTTTTGGCTGTGCCACTGCATGAAAGAGGCAAGATTTTTAGATAAGCAGCACCTGTCCTCACAGAGAGTATAGTGTAGTCATGGAGGTAGATGTCTATTCAGTTAACTGCAGTGCAAGGCACAGTGTGATAAACACTAGAGGAGAGCTGCAAGCAAGTATTGGGGGACCTCAGAAAAGAAAGTGGTTTGGCAGTGGCTTTGTGGAGGAGTGAGCTTTGAGCTGGACCTTGAAGGGAGAAGGAGATGTGGTAGAAAGGAGTTTTGGGCTTATGGAATAACAAAGGTAGAGAAACCTGAAGGTACATATTACATGTTCAGAAATCTGTGGGAGGTTGGTGTGGCTGGATCTTAAGATTCTTGGGATACTGTAGTTGCAGATGAAACTGGGAACATTTGGGGGCCAAATGAGGGAGATTTTGAGTGCCATGTTAAATGTGTGTATTATAGGCAAACAATTGCTGTGGCAGAGCTGAAATGTGGATTCGGTCATCTGAGTACTAGTTACATATTCACACTTGCATCCATTGTCTGTCTAAACACAGTTCAGCACAGTCCTAATCATCTTCAAGTACTCACATATCTAAGTAAATGGAGTGTTCTTATCCATATTCTCTTAAGTGACTCTTTTCAGCTATGAAGACTAACAGCTGCAGAATAACTTGGGGCCCTCTGAGTTTTCATTAAGATTGAGATAATGCTTTGAGTTACTTTAGAGTCAAGGAGTTTGTGGTACTGGACAGTGGTTTCCCTAACAGCTCCGCAGGGGAGATGTCAGGCAAGGCCCTATCTCCATTCAATATGAGGCAAAGAGGTATTAAGACGTTCCTGGAGGTCATACAGTTGGATTCAGCATCTATTAAAAAACCACACGATGCGAACCATCTTTCTTTTTCCCATACAACTTAGTTTAGTTAGCAGATACTTATTAGTATCTGCTTATTAGTATCTACTCACAAAGGACAGAGCACTTGATGAGGTATAAAGGCTGGTTGCAAAGAAAACAGATGATTCTTACTTCCTAGGAGCTTAGTTTGGGATGGAACTAGTGGTGTGCTGTAAACCAGCTCTCTAGAAGAAAAAATACCCTGATTTGTAATGTTTGTCAATTTCTGTGGTGTATATTCTCCCAGCAACTGATTTCAAGCTACCAACTTGACGTCACTAAACTTGGAGTTGGGAAGAGATGTGCACAGTTGGTTCTCAGGAGCTGGTAGAGCTGGCTCCAGCACACCACGGGGTGAATCACACATACTAAGAAAAACTACAATAACAAGTGAGTACTAAGGCATTTCTGGAAAGATCAGAGCCTATGTCAGCCCCTTCTCACAGTTCCCATCTTTTTCAGAGGACCATGATCTGCAGGATGCCCTGGGAATTAATAGTTATTATCTTGGTGTTCCTTTCCTATGGTTGCCATCTTTTCAAACCAGACAAAGTTACTGGTGCTTCTTGTTTCTGACAGCAGCTCCAGCTATCTGACTTCATGTGAAAGATGGCTAATGCGGAAGTGAGTGTCCCAGTGGGGGATGTGGTTGTGGTACCCACTGAAGGAAATGAAGGGGAGAACGCTGAAGATACCAAAACCCAAGTGATCTTGCAGTTACAGCCTGTGCAACAAGGGTAAGTGACTAGAGATTTGAATATTTTGAAAAATTTGGGAGGTTCAAAGAGTGAGGAAATTATAACTTTAAGGTGATTTAGCATAATGGAACATTCAACATCAAACTCTCAGAGCTAAGTTTTCATCTCTATAATGTATTGTGTGCTATATTTGTCATTCAGTACTTACTACAACAGTTTGCTGTTTCCTTGTCTCTCTCCGTCTTCTCTACTGTGAGTTCCTTGGGGGTAAGTTACATGGTTCCCTCATCTTACTTATCCACACTGTTTAGCACAAGGCCTTGGTACATGTTTACCAAAAGACAGTGTATTTAGAGTCAGAGGAGACTAGGCAACTGTAAAATTATTCCTACCAGAAGTTCTCTGGACCCTCGTGGATGGGCAAATTACTAAGCTTAGTCTATCAAAAAAATATTTATCAACCACCTACGATTACACAACGTATTTCAAAGGTGTTGAAAGAAATATAGCACATGGTTCCAGCCATCATGGAGCTTGTAGTCTAGTTGTGCAAGGCAAAAATACATGTTTATAAATAAAGAGATCACTTACATGGCAAAACCTAAGAAGTGCAGAGTGGCATGGTTAGGATGTGCTTTTGAATTCAGAGGATCACTGTGAATTTGAAAGAAGATATAAGATTTTTTGGTGGTCTTGAAAGTTAAATGGGAACTAGATCTGCAGAGGGAAGCGGGGGGTAGTTATTTAAAATAATTTTTTTTTATTTTTAAAGTTTTTTTTTTGTCAAATATAGTTTTTTTTGTTTTTTGGTTTTTTTTGGCTTTGCCGCGTGGCACGTGGGATCTTAGTTCCCTGACTAGGGGTGGAACCCGTGCCCCCTGCATTAGAAGCATGGAGTCTTAACCACTGGACTGCCAGGGAAGTCCCAGGGGGGTAGTTATTTTATTTTGGGGAATGTATAAAAGATTCTTCAAGGATCAGAAGTGTTCTTGGGCAAACATATACAGTTGGCCCTCTGTATCTGTAGGTTCTGCATCCACAGATTCAACCAACCTTGGATAAAAAATATTAAAAAAAGAAAAAAATCCAGAAAGTTTGAAAAAGCAAAATTGAATTTGCCACATGAAAGCAACTATTTACATAACATTTACATTGTATTAGATATTATAAGTAATCTAGAGATGATTTAAAGTATATGGGAGGGACTTCCCTGGTGACTCAGTGGTTAAGAATCTACCTGCCAATGCAGGGGACACAGCTTCGCTCCCTGGTCTGGGAAGATCCCACTTGCTGTGGAGCAACTAAGCCCGTACGCCACAACTACTGAGCCTGCACTCTAGAGGCTGCGAGCCACAACTACTGAGCCCGTGCACCGCAACTACTGAAGCCCGTGTGCCCTAGAGCCCACGTGCTGCAACTACTTAGCCTGTGCTCTAGAGCTCACGAGCCACAACTACTAAGCCCATGGGCCACAACTACTGAAGCCCGCTTGCTCTAGGGCCCGCGTGGCACAGCTACCTAGCCTGTGTGTTGCAAATACTGAAGCCCACGTGCCTAGAGCCTGTGCTCTGCAACAAGAGAAGCAACTGCAATGAGAAGCCTGTGCACCTCAATGAAGAGTAGCCCCTGCTCGCCACAACTAGAGAAAGCCCATGCACAGCAATAAAGACCTAACACAGCCAAAAATAAAATAAAAAATTTTAATAAAAAATTTAAAAAATAAAGTATATGGGAGGATGTGTGTAGGTTATATACAAATATTCAGTACTATGCCATTTTATAAGGGACTTGAACATCTGTGGATTTTGGTATTTGCAGGGGGGTCCTAGAAGCAATCCCCCACTGATACCAAGGGATGGCTGTACTCCAATTCCAGTCTACTAAGTAATGTACCTTGCCTTAAAAATTTCTGGAGAAAAACAGTTAACCTATCTTGATAATTTAAAAAGCTTTTTAGTATAGGAAATTTCAAATATACCCCAAAATAAAGAAAATATAATGAACCCCCATGTAAGCATCCATCACCCAGCTTCAACAGTTATCAACACATGGCCAGTCCTTTTTTTTTTTTCACATGGCCAGTCTTATTTCATCTCTACATCCACCCACTCCTGAATTTTTTTGAAGCAAATCCCAGACATTAGTATGTATCTGTAAAAGATAAGGACTTTTTAGTTTTTAAAATATAAACATAGTTTGCTGACATTTCTGAATATTGTTGAGCATGAAGGAAATATTCTAAGGTCTATAAGGGAAAGTTGATATAAATAATGCCTAACATATAGCCTATAGAGTGGTTTAAATTTTTATTGGCACCAACAGATTATGCATGCTTATTCAAACTCAGTTGTTTGGTAATTTTGTTTGATACACATACACATACTTGTAGTTGTTACCTTTTGAAGTAGGGTAACATCAGGAAGAATTAAAGGGCAGGTTTTTTTTTTTTTTTTTTTTTTTTGCATTACGTGGGCCTCTCACTGTTGTGGCCTCTCCCGTTGTGGAGCACAGGCTCCGGACGCGAAAGCTCAGCAGCCATGGCTCACGGGCCCAGCCTCTCCGCGTCATGTGGGATCTTCCCGGACCGGGGCACGAACCCATATCCCCTGCATCGGCAGGGGGACTCTCAACCACTGCGCCACCAGGGAAGCCCAAGGGCAGGTTCTTTAGTTCTCCGCAGCTTTATTTTCTTTTTCTTTTTTTTTTTTTTTTAGAATTTATTTTCTTATGGAGTCATCATTTCTTCTGTCTTTCCTAAAGTACTCCAGTTGTCATTTGTCCTATCCCCAGTAGAGACAGAAGAAACTTCTCTGCTACTTAGAGACTTAATTCTTTTGAAGATTTGGTTCCACTTATTTTTCTGTTTGTCTTTTTTATTTTCCAAATGATATTGCCTTTTCTGGAAACCTCTCATTGCTTGCTTAGGTAGAGGATCTTTGTACAACATATATTGACTCCCCACTCCACTGTTTACACTGAATTTTAGTGCATGAGCTAGTGAATAAACATTTTGAGGTATTACATTCTTTTTTTTTTTGAGGTATTGCATTTTGAGATGCCTGTCAGTTGATTTTTCTAGTTGTATTATTTTATTATTTGAATATTTTATTGCATTTTAGCCTCATTTTATAAAAATGAGCAGGGTACAAAAGCAGTGATTCTAGTGATAAGAAATACTGGTCTCATAATTTTAATACACTTGAGACAAAGATGGAAATCATCAGGTGTCAGTCTTCAGCCTCATCACACTTAACCTGCTTGGCTACAGTTCAAGTATGAAGGAGAGAAACAATCAAAGAGTATATATGAATTGCTGGGAATAAATTGGTAAAGATTATATTTAAAAGGCAAGAAATAATTAGGGATTTTATATAAGTATTTTTAGATTTCAATATATAATTCCTCTTGTCCATCTTTTTAGCTTTTACATATATGACATTTAATACTGTCTCAAATTTTCATCATATACACATTTTCAGGAATACATTGTGAAGCAAAAGTAGAGTGTCTGGTAACAGTCTTTTAATATGAATACATAGAACCTGACGTGTAAGGTGATACTTTCATAATAATACTAGATTGGTTTTTTTCTTTTTATAAATTTATTTATTTTTGGCTGTGTTGGGTCTTCAATACTGCACGCGGGCTTTCTCTAGTTGCGGCGAGCGGGGTCTACTCTTTGTTTTGGTGCGTGGGCTTCTCATTGCAGTGGCTTCTCTTGTTGTGGAGCATGGGCTCTAGGTGCATGGGCTTCAGTAGTTGTGGCATGCAGGCTCAGTAGTTGCATGGGCTTAGTTGCTTCGCGGCAGGTAGGATCTTCCCGGACCAGGGATGGAACCCGTGTCCCCTGTATTGGCAGGCGGATTCTTAACCCCTGTGCCACCAGGGAAGTCCCTAGATTGGTTTTAAAATATGTCCACATTCAACTTTTTAAAAAAAACATAGATACTGAGGTACTCAGGTACTAAGATACTAAGAAGACTTTTAATTCTGGGGGTTTTTCAACAAAGAAGGCTTGTTCAGCCTATGCTTTCTCTTTAAAAACAAAAAAAGATGGTTATTAACTTTTTCAAATAAAACCTTTAAAACATACTTAAAAAGTCCTCAGGAGGAATGAAGGTACTAAGATTCCATCACCATTCTTGGCTTTCTAATTCATTTTGGATTCATAACAGAGTTTTTAACAATGAGATCAGGGACTGGTGATTTTAGTATTACATAAATTTACTCAGTGTGCTGAGTGGAATAGTTCAATTTGAGGAGTAGTGACCTTACTTTCCTTATCATGCTCATATCCCTCCCTAGTAGTAAGTCCGTCCCCCCCCCCGCGCTACGCGGGCCTCTCACTGTTGCGGCCTCTCCCGCTCCGGACGCGCGCAGGCTCAGCGGCCATGGCCCACGGGCCTAGCCGCTCCGCGGCATGTGGGATCTTCCCGGACCGGGGCACGAACCCGTGTCCCCTGCATCGGCAGGCGGACTCTCAACCACTGCACCACCAGGGAAGCCCCCTAGTAGTAAGTTTAAGGCCTTAGGAAGCTGTATAAACTCTTTCAGATCTGTAGGGTACCCATTAGTTTATGTAATAATCCCACATTCCATTCAATTAATCAGAATATCCTTATCCTTATCCTTATCATTCAAGATAAAAAGAACTTAACTCTGTGGATTTTCAGTTTTCAGTGAATTAGAATACAATGATGTAGACTTAACTTTAAAACTCTAGTAAATATAATTTTACCTCACTTCGATGATTCATAAGGTATGTCGGTATCTCATAACACCTTAACATTTTAAACATATTTTATGATTTTTTACCATAATCATAGTAGGTATAGAGAATTAGGCTAAATCCATCACTATCCTGAGTTGCTTTAGAAAGATTTTCCCTGATAAAATCTTGTTTGACCGTAAAAATATAGACTATTCCCTGACTTCCCACCCCAAGTGCAATTTTCCGGTTGTTGAAATTATGTATAGACAAGAATTTATTCTTTTAAAGAATTTTGCACATACTGGTCAAGTTAGAATGAGCTTATCAAATTTACTTGAAGCAGTGGTTTTTTTTTTTTTTTGGCCACGCTGCAGCTTGCCAGATCTTAGTTCCCTGACCAGGGATCGAACCTGGGCCCCTGGCAGTGAGAGCGCCGTGTCCTAACCACTGGACTACCACGGAATTCCAGAAGCAGCAGTTTCTCATGTGTATCACATTCCTCATTCATTTACCGGTCATTTATTATGTGCTGTGCCATGTTCCAGTTAGCGCACGACATGCCAGGTATACAAAATGAATAAAATGTAATCTCTGCTCTCAGGGACATTTTTTTTTTTTTTTTTTTTTTGCACGTGCCTTGGGGGATCTCAGCTTGAACCCGGGCCATGGTAGTGAAAGCCTGGACTCCTAACGACTAGGCCACCAGGGAACTCCCTCTCAGGGACCTTTTTAGACTATGCCCAAGGAGAGAGAGAGATAGGTAAACAAGTATATAGTATGAAGTGTTATAGTTGTTGTGACTAAAGTACAGTTGCATCACAAAGGAGGAAGTGGGTGATTATACTGGAGGATTGAGATGGAAGGAAAAGCATCATACAGGCTACTCATTAAAAAAACAAAAGATGGGGAAGGATGTTCTGGGAAGAGGGAGAAGAGCAAAAATAGATGGTGTAAAAGAAGGTGGCAATTTTGGGAACTACAAATAGTTTGGTATGATTGGGGCTTGGATTGTCTGGTGGGATTTGGTGAGAGATGAAACCAGGGGCCAGATCTTGGAGGGACTTAAATATGATATTGAGGATTGAGGTCTTTATTTTAGCAGCATGGAGAGGATTCTTGAAGGGTTTGGAGGAGGGTGTTACATGATCACTGTGGAAGGAATATAGAAGATCAGGTAGATGCAAGGAGACCAGTTCAGACTAGAGATGATGCAGCCTGAATTAAGGCGGTAGTAGTGGAAATAGACAGGGAGGATGGCTGGTGTTAAGGAGATGCATCTGGCAGGACTTGGTGACTATGTGGGAGTTGAGGAGGAGGAAAAGGGAGAAATTCAGTGTAATTCCCAGGCTTCTGTTTTAGGCTGCTGTGTGCTGGGTGGTGCCATTACAAGGATGGGGAATATAGGAAGAAGAGTAGTTTGGGAGGTGGGAGAGGAAAGAGAACTTGGTTATTTTAGACATAATGAATTCAATAAAGTCCTATGGGATATCCAAATGTATGTATTTATTTATTTAGCAGTTAGTTGTGTCCTGGTGTGGAATTCAGAAGGGAGGTCTGTGCTAGAGGTGTCACCATGCAGGTGGCTAATCACTGATGCAAAGGAGATTATTCAGGCAGTGCTTTAGGGTAGCAAGTGCAATAATTAACATGTTAGGTTTATTATGGAAATTGAACAAAGGATGTCAGTGTATCATGTTAGGTATTCTGAGCCCATTTCTTAGAAGGTTGAAACGTTTTGGAGAGAGATTTTCCTTAAGTGGTACCTCTAGTTACTGCTAGTTACTTTGGGCATAATGGCTCTCTTACTTTTTTTTTTTTTTAACGAGGTTCTGCTCATGTCTGTAGTTTGATTACGGTGACTTAAAAAATGCTAAAGTGTAAAAATGACTAAAGTTCCTAGATTCCAACAAGGGACATCAATTCTGTGGTCAGCAGGTTCTTCCTGGTTTGAACTAACAGTATTACTTTTTAGTCTTATTTGGATAAATCTACAATGTGACTTAATCTTATACTTGAAGCAGCACTTTATGTCATGAGCTTTTAAAGTTAGGAAGGGAAAAGTCTGGTGTAGAAGAGTAGCAAGTGGCGGTGTAAATACAGTAGCAAGAGGAACTTTCCTTTGGGGTGAGGAAAGTTGATTCATTTCCATGGTAGTAGCTGCTAAGCAGTCCCGGGCAGCTTAGAATTTAAATACATTGGGGCACTAGTCAAAGCACTAACATCGAGTTGTAAAGTATATTATTTTATTCCTTTTGAGATAGATTAAAACAAATTTTTTAACCCCATGCTGTGAATATTAATTTTTTCATGATTTATGTAGTTTGTTTATCGATGGACACTTTTACAACAGGATTTATGAAGCCGGATCCGAGAACAACACGGCAGTTGTGGCAGTAGAAACTCACACGATACACAAAATTGAAGAAGGGATTGGTAAGTCTTTTTGTTGTTCTTGTACTTTTTTTTTTTGGCCGTACCTCGAGGTATGCAGAACCCGTGCCCCCTGCAGTGGAAGCGGGGAGTCTTAACCACTGGACCACCAGGGAAACCCTGTTCTAGTACTTTTGACCTTAGCTTCCTTGGTTGAGATTTCTTGCCTCTTGTGCCTTATTTTCCCCCCCTACCCAGTGCTGTAGCCATCAATCTGATGATGGCACATCTAGAGACACCGCTGCCTAAGATGCTAGGGCTGTCTGTTGATGTTTAACGTGAATTTGCTAGGGTTGCTGAAAAGATTTTTCATCAGTAGAAATCCCTCAAAGAAATTGGAGCCTCAAGGTTGAACTCTGTCATTAGGGAAGTTGCTGATGAGGTGTTGATTGTAAGGCAGTGAGTAGAAAGAAACTGAAGTAAGACAAACCTGAGTTTAAATCCCACGTTCTCACTGCTTAGCTGTGTGTCCTTGGGAAAGTCCCTTCACCTTTCTGAGTCCTACACAGGGACAATAGGAAACAATCACTGCCTCACAGGATTGTTTTAAGAACTAAAAAAGATTAAGTCTATAAAAGCACACAGCACAGCATCTGGCACATAGTGGGAGCTTGGTAAGAGAGCTGTTATGCCAAACTTCTTCCAGAAGATTCCTAAACAGTACCAACCAGTGTGAACTATTAGCCCCTCAGAGGAACCAGGAGACTAGAGATTCTGAATTAAGCTTTGGGGAAGAGTGTTTGATAAATAAATGATATTTTTTCCATTTTCAAGATGCAAGCACTATAGAAGCAAATGAGGATATGGAAATTGCTTACCCCATAACTTGTGGGGAGAGCAAAGCCATTCTCCTTTGGAAGAAGTTTGTATGCCCAGGAATAAATGTAAAGTGTGTCAAGGTAATTGTCTTTTCTCCTTGCTGGGGCCTATTTTGGGTCTCCTTGTTTTTAAAGGGTATGGTTTTAGTGCCTCTTCTCTCTCTTCCACCATGTCAATGTTTTTAATTTTGTGGTGTCCCTTTGTGTCACAGTAAAAAAAAAAAAAAAAAAAAAAAGGGACTTTAGAGTGAAATTGACCTGGATTCAAGTCCCACCAGAATATAAGTCCTTTGAGAGCTGAGAATTTGTCTATCTTGTTCACCATTGTATCCCCAACACCTAGAATAGGGCTTGGCATATTTATCAGTAAATATTTGTTGAATGAATGGAGTCCCATCTCTATCACTGACTAGCTAGGTGACCTTGATCAAGTTATTTAATATTTCAGAGCCTCATATGTTAAAATACAAATAATTATATACACACACAGTAAGGTTGCTAGAAGAGGAAGTGAGATCATATATGTAAAATGCCTTACACTGGTGTGTAATTTGGTAGAGTTTATTAAAAATTATTACTGATAAAAATAAGTAATCTTCATGAGAGCACAATATGGAAATAATTGCTTATTCTGTCTCCACTGGTAGCCACAGGTGACCTATGTAGATAGTAGTCACCATCAGTGGCATCATCCTAGAATCATTAAGAATTACAGAGCTTCGAGGCTTTGTAGTGCTGTTGGTTTCTACCATCCTTATTCTTTCTACCAGATCCTGAATTTTGTCATTAGGGCTGGATAGATTACTTCAGTTTAAATAGCCTTTGCAACATTGGACCTGTCTGCTTGATTCAGGGCATAAATGGATTTTAGATCCTAATCAGTATATTAATCTCTGACCCTCCTTGTGTCTTCTGTAGCTTCGTACCAGGACAGGGCACTGTGTCCAGAGAAGGATCATCTTCTCTAGCACAATAGGGTGGGAGGATGGAGAATACAAGGCTATGACTAAAGATGTCTGTCATTTGGGTATTTTTTGTTCATAACAAGTAGAGTTATGTCTTTCTTTCCCTCTTGGCCTGCCTAAATTAACATTGGATTATTTTGGACTTTACTTTTTACATTAGTTTAATGATCAGTTGATCAGCCCCAAGCATTTTGTTCATCTGGCTGGCAAGTCCACCCTGAAGGACTGGAAGAGAGCTATTCGTCTGGGTGGAATCATGCTCAGGTGAGCTCTGATAGCAAGTTCATACCTTTCAGCTGACTGTGGGGCACTTAATCATGGTGGAATCCAGAGAATCCAGTCTTCTTAATTTGAATTTTTATTCTGTCTGAAGGATTGGCTTAAACAATCCATGTATTATTTGACCTTCATCGACTTGTTCTTAAAATCCCTGTGAGAGAAGAAAAATTGAATTAAATTGACTCTTCCCAGCATCTAGGACAAATTCTTCTGATGTCAGAATGTTGGGCAGGATCTTCTCTGGGCAGAGAAGCTCAGGAGTAGATGACAGTCCAGCTTGAGATCACTCAGCATAGGCAGAGCTAAGCCTGGTGCTAAGAAAGCTTGACAACAACGGAGATGTGGGCTGATGGACAAATCCTGGGATAATCTGGTAGAGTAGAAGGGTGCTGTTTGTAAGTAACAATTATGCACAGCGAATGCAATCCTTGCCGTCACTGTACCATTGAAATAAACTTTATTTGTTTTTAAAAAATATTTATTTATTTACTTAGGCTGCGCCTGGTCTTAGTTGCGGCGTGCAGACTCTTAGTTGCGGCATGCATATGGGATCTAGTTCCCTAACCAGGGATGGAACCCGGGCCCCCTGCATTGGCAGCGTGGAGTCTTACCCACTGCACCACCAGGGAAGTCCCAGAAATAAACTTTAGAATGTATAGTATCCCCACTCCCATCTCTTTATGCAGCAAGTTTATCATTGTAATCCACCCCACTCCTCGGTGAAATTAACATTAGTTGGTGTTTCTTGAGCACTCAGCTATTGATAGAAAATTTTAAAATGTGGTTAAGAATTAAAATTTCCCCACAGAACATGTATCATGAGCCTTAAAAACCTCTTACCTTTTGTCTTTAATTTTTTTAAGGAATCTGTCTTAAGAGAAATCTATAGTGCTTGTAGAGATTCAAGTATAAAAGTTCATTGCAACATAATTTATGATGGTGAAAATTACAGTCTGCTTTAATATACAATCAGGGTGTATCTAAAGTAAATTATGGCTCATCTAAATGTATATGAGTTTATACTATGGTGCATTATGAGGTCATTAAAATATTTCTAAAGAGTTTTTACATGGAAAATGCTTATGATGTAATGTAAGGAAGAAAACAAAATGTAATATCAATTAATATAGTTGTTTTAAAAAACACACATATGTAAGTAAATTTAGTAGAAAAAATATGCTGAAATGTTGATATGATCTCTGTGTTGGATATTTTTTTAAAGAGCAGTTGTTTTCTTTATAGTTTTCTGTATTTTCCACAGAAAATGTTTTTTTCTTTACGTATGATTTTTATAGTCAGAGGCATAATTTAAAAAAATTCATTCCAGATGATTTGTGTGCATTAATCAGTAGTTGAATGAAATTGGGGGTGAATACCTTTAACTTTCTTTTTTTTTTTTTTGTTCTTGGCTTGTTTTACTTGCCCAGAAAAACAAGTGTATGCCAACTTTCCCCAAATGTAAAAGACTCAGAGTGTCTAAAAAATCTTTAGTGAAAGCCAAGTAACACTATAACATAGAGTTTACTGTAATTAAAATACCTCATGGCTTTGCTCATGGCCTATAATAGCGTCTTGTGAATCTAGTTATAAGGACATTTTATAGTGGGGGTTTAGTATAATCAACTTTGCTCTGTATTTATAGGAGAGTTATCTCTTTTTTTTTTTTTTAAGGAAAGAAATGTGCTGAAGTTTTATGTCTCCAGAAGTGGCAACAGATCTTGCTGGTCTACAAGTACTAATACATCAGAATCTAATCACAAAATTCTAATCCCCCTGTGGCATTTCTCATTTGTGCTGGGATATGAGTTAGTCTTTTCCCCTTTTGGGCTTTGTTTCAGTGAGATTCTATGGGGAAATTTAGCTATTGTCAGGAGTATATGTCTAAAACTTAGTGATAACGGGAAATACAAGAGAGTACTCATAATGAGTAGAGGAAGGAGGGAAGAGGAGTACTTGTAAATGTGGGCAGGACCAATGAACATTTTATAGCCCCAATTAGAATTTCTGCAACCTAATGACTTTTAATACTATTAGGTTTCATTAACATATAGAAGGGACTCAGCAACTTTGTCTCTATTTGTCCCTTCAAGATGAAGTGCAGGCTGAATTGGTACTTCTTGTCTCTCTTTGCACAGGAAAATGATGGACTCCGGACAGATTGATTTTTACCAACATGACAAGGTTTGCTCCAATACCTGCAGAAGCACCAAATTTGATCTTCTGATCAGCAGTGCAAGAGCTCCAGTGCCAGGACAGCAGACAAGTGTGGTGCAGACACCCACTTCGGCCGATGGTAGGGGGTAGGAAACCACCTGAAAACCCACTGTGTTTTTCAGTAGCACTTTTCCCCTCATTTCTTCTTTGTGTTTCTTTTTTCAATTCTCGAGAGCGTTAATGTAAGGTATGGTAATCTTGGGTGGGAGTCCATGCTTTAGAAAGAACTCTCTTTGTTTTCTCCCAAATGATTCCTATTGGCCAGACCTCCTTCCTTGTTTCTTTATTACAGTGCATGGTAAACGTTAGAAAGGTGATCCAAATAATGCTTATTTAACAGTCTCACTTTGGTGCCACTTGACATATCTTTGAAATCAGATTGTTTTAAAAATCCTTTGCTCTTCTAGTGGCAAGGCAAGCGGGTGGATTAGAACGGAGAACGGGTTTTCAGCTGTTGAACTGAGATGTATCAGAGACAGTGTGTCATTGGCTGGGCTGGACTCTGGAGACTGCTGTAAGGATCAAAGAGCTCTGTCTGTAAGGAATTCAGATAAGCAAGCTGAGGCTTCTTCACAAATGAGATAGGATGGGCACACACTTAACTTCAGTATTGTTGAGCTTGGGACAAGGGCTCTCTAGGAAAGATATAGCCGTATGAGGTTATTATTAAGGATTTAGTTCAGCTGGAGACTTAGCACAGCTAAAATTCCTAGATAGAATATGTCTAAACTACTTCCAGGAGACTTATAAATATGCCTGACAGAGACACAAGAACGCTAAAGGATGTAAGGGAAGTATTGTGCTTTAAAAATGACTTATCAAGGTTTCTTTTGGTCAGTCCTAATGTTCTGTGAGTAACCACTGGGTGAGTAGAAGCCAAATTTCTTGGAACCTAAGTTCCTTTCAGGAAAGTGTACAATATCTAGCAGTTTGAATATTTGGTGGTGTGACACTTTCACTTGAAAAGTGAAAAATGCTGTGAAATTATCTACTTCCTTTTCATTTTGCCGAAACTTCTTTACTTGATCATCCATATTGATATTACTTGTTTGCTTGATTATTGATATCCTTCAATGCGGAGAGTCCACACTTGTCTATATTTCTGTCTGGATCAGTTTGATTTTTCTCAATTCTCTTTGTTTAAAACCTTAATATAAAATTGATAGCAGTAGTTTTTTCCTCTGTGAATCTGCTATTCATGGATCTCTTATCTGATTTATTTTGGTCTCATTTCTCTTGCTTTCTTTTACATAGCCTGATAAATAAATTACAGCAACTTCATGAATTCTAGATGGTTAGTATCAAACATGCTTGTAGTAGGGCTCTTGACTATAATTTTCTTTTAAATTATTTCAAGTCCTCCTCATCCTCACCAAGTCTGGGGCCTGCAGCCTGGCAATCGTGCCCACCTTCTGTCTCTTTCGAAAACATAACTGCTCAGAAAGCAGATTGCTCTTTTGTGATTTTGTAAGTTATCTTTCACTTTCTTTTTTTATTTATTTATTTATTTTTATTTATTTATTTTTTTTTGCGGTATGCAGGCCTCTCACTGTTGTGGCCTCTCCCGTTGCGGAGCACAGGCTCCAGACGCGCAGGCTCAGCGGCCATGGCTCACGGGCCCAGCCGCTCCGCGGCATGTGGGATCTTCCCGGACTGGGGCACGAACCCGCGTCCCCTGCATCAGCAGGCGGACTCTCAACCACTGCGCCACCAGGGAAGCCCCTATCTTTCACTTTCTATTCAGAGTAAGAAGAAAACATTTTCTTTTGCAAGGCAGGTTTTATTTAGGAAATCCAATATTCATCCTGGATTACCTAGGATTCTAGTTTTTAAATATAGGGACATGCAGGCAAAAGGTTAGAAAGTTAAATAACAGGATCTCTTTGGCTGTCTGAGATAGAGGATAGTTGTGACTTTTTCATAAAATTCACGGGCCTTCCCTCTAATGGACTGCTTTTAGGTAGCATCACACAGATTGCCATCTCAGAAGAGAGCATGGAAGAGGCAGGGCTGGAATGGAACTCGGCTCTCACTGCTGCTGTCAGCATGGCCACAGAGGAGGGCATGAAGAAAGACTCAGAGGAAATTTCAGGTACTTTCTATGGGGCTCAGATTTCTTGTAAGGTTTTGTGACTCTTATCACCATTACGATTATGGACAGAGAAGGCCTCTTCATTACTTGTGCTGGTTTTTCTTATGCATATTAATACTAATTACAGCTGCAAACACCTTATTTTAATCCAAGCAATAGCCCTGTAAAGTCAGATTTTATGAAGCAATTGAGACTCAGAAAGGGTCAGCACCCTGCCTAAGACCAGTAATTCAGCTGTTTAACTGAATTCATCTGTTTAACTCTGAAGTCCATGCTTTTTATCCTGTCACACTGACTCCAACTTTGGCCCATTTGTTAGAGAAACCAAGCTGCAAGATGTTAGAAGAAAAAATTAGGTAGCAGGTGGTGTAGAGGATGGTGATTAATGATGATTCACTTAGAGGGGACAGGAGAAGCTTCACATCATCCTTCATTCATTAATTTATTTAACAAATATTTATTGCTGCCTGTTTTTAGCTGGTACTGTTGCTAGATCTAGATAGATGAAAAGACATAGCTTCTGCCCCCAGGGAGCTTATAACCCCACCTATTCAACTGTTTTATTGTTTTTTGGGTTTTTTTTTTAAATATTTATTTATTTTGGCTGCGCCGGGTCTTAGTTGCGGCACGTGGGATCTTCGTTGCAGCATGTGGACTTCTTAGTTGCAGCATGTGAACTCTTAGTTGCGGCATGCATGCGGGATCTAGTTCCCCGACCAGGATTAAACCCAAACCCCCCTGCATTGGGAGCGTGGAGTCTTACCCACTGGACCACCAGGGAAGTCCCTTTATTTTGGTTTTTTAAGTATAGGATTAGAGGGAGTATATCTTTAACTTAATTTAATTTCTTTATTACTTAACATTTAAAATATTATGTATTATTTAATTTTAAATTAAATTATTTAAATAAATGCTTTAGTATTTATTAAATATTTAATTTAATATTTTTATTGGTGGAAGATACCTGTTCCCTGTAGCCAGAGGCATGACAAATTGAGGCAATTATCACAAGTCCCTATTTTGCTGCAGAGTTCAAATAATTAGATACCAACTCAGGGAGGCAGCTAATGTTCCAAAGGCTTTTTTTCTTTTCCCAGAAATAGCCCAATAAGAAATCATTTTGAGGGGGGTTCCTTGGTTGCCTAGTGGTTAGGATTCTGGGCTTTCACTGTTGTGGCCCGTTTTCAATCTCTGGTCACGGAACTGAGATCCTACAAGCTGCGCAGCACGGAAAAAAAAAATCATTTTGAATCAAAATAATTTTGAATTTAACATTGAAGAGATATGCTTAAGTATATGTAGTGTCCCTTGTTTACCCTCTGTCTTATCCCTCTTTTGCCAGAGGACACTTTGATGTTCTGGAAAGGAATAGCTGATGTAGGACTGATGGAAGAGGTTGTCTGCAATATACAGAAGGAAATAGAGGAGCTACTCAGGGGAGTTCAGCAGCGGCTTATCCAGGCTCCCTTCCAGGTCACAGGTAAACACACTAATCCCAACAATAGCGGTCATTGTAGGCAGATCATGTTAGCCTCATGAAACACTGAGGTATAGGTATTATTATCCTCATTTTACAGAATAGGAAACTAAGGCTCATAAAAAGTTACTATCCAAAGTTCGTAACTAGGGCTTTTTATTTTGAATTGTAAAATTTTTTTTTTTTTATTGAGGTATAGTTGATTTACAATATTGTGTTAGTTTCAGGTGTACAGCGAAGTGATTCAGTTATATATGTGTGTGTGTGTGTGTGTGTATGTGTGTGTGTGTGTGTGTTTAAATTTATTTTTATTTAATTTATTTTATTTTTGGCTGTGTTGGGTCTTCGTTGCTGCACGCGGGCATTCTCTAGTTGCGGCGAGTGGGGCTACTCTTTGTTGTGGTGCGCGGACTTCTCATTGTGGTGGCTTCTCTTGTTGCGGAGCATAGGCTCTAGGCGTGTGGGCTTCAGTAGTTGTGGCACGTGGGCTTCAGTAGTTTTGGCTCATGGGCTCTAGAGCGCAGGCTCAGCAGTCGTGGCACACGGGCTTAGTTGCTCCGCAGCATGTGGGATCTTCCCGGACCAGGGCTTGAACCCGTGTCCCCTGCAATTTCAGGCGGATTCTTAACTACTGTGCCACCAGGGAAGCTCCTATGTGTATTTTTTCAAATTATTTTCCATTATAGGTTATTAGAAGATATTGAATATAGTTCCCTGTGCTATACAGTAGATCCTTGTTGCTTATGTATTTTATACATAGTAGTGTGTATCTGTTAATCCCATACTCCTAATTTATCCCTTCCTCACTTCCCCTTTGGTAACCATAAGTTTTTTTTCTATGTCTGTGAGTCTGTTTCTGTTTTGTAAATAAATTCATTTGTATTATTTTTTGCTTCCACATGTAAGTGTAATTTGTCTTTCTCTTACTTAGTATGTTATTCTCTAGGTCCATCCACCTTGCTGCAAATGGCAATATTTCATTCTGTTTTTGTAGCTAAGTAATATTCCTTTGGATATGTATACCACATCTTCTCTGTCCATTCATCTGATTGATGGACACTTAGGTTGCTTCCATGTCTTGGTTACTGTAAATTGTAAATTGCTGCTATGAACACTGGAGTGCGTGTATCTTTTCAAGTTAGAGTTTTCATCTTTTCTGGATATATGCCCAGGAGTGGGATTACTGGATCATATATGGTAGCTCTATTTTTAGCATAACTAGGTTTTGAACTCAGGTCTGGCATTGCTTTTTCCACAGGTAATTTTTGCCTTGTAAATGGTGCCAGAAAGCAATCTCTCTCTCTCTCTCTGTCTCGATATAGATACAAAGTAGATATATAGAGTCTGAAAATTGGAGAAATCCACCTGGTTTTAGACAGTTCTCATATTCTGTTAGTTTAAAGCCTCCAGAACGATTGTCTGCATTCCAGGCAGAGGGAACAAAGATCTTGAAGTTACAATGAACCTGGTGGGTTCAAAGAATTAGAGAAGCACTGACGTGGCTCCAGTGGACTAAGTAATGGAGAGAGTGGTAGGTGATGAGGTTGCACAGGAGCAGAGGGGACAGTTTAAATAAGCTTTGGTCAGAACTTTGGGTTTTATTTTAAGGTGATGGTAAGCCATCATAGTGATTTTGAGCAGGGGAGTAAAGTGATCAGATATATTTATATATTTTTAATATAGTTTTTAAATTTTTATATCTTTTTTTTTTTTTTTTTTTTGGTACGTGGGCCTCTCACTGTTGTGGCCTCTCCCGTTGCGGAGCACAGGCTCCGGACGTGCAGGCTCAGCGGCCATGGCTCATGGGCCCAGCCGCTCCGCGGCATGTGGGCTCTTTGGGACTGGGGCACGAACCCGTGTCCCCTGCATCAGCAGGCGGACTCTCAACCACTGCGCCACCAGGGAAGCCCTAATTTTTATATCTTTAATGGAAGCAAACTCATTAATATTTTCAAGATTATTTCTTCACTTGTTTGTAATTGAGTTATCACGTTTGACAATTTCTAATGACCCCATGACAGTCTTAACTAATTTAAAAAATTTTTATTTTATTTATTTATTTTTGGCTGTGTTGGGTCTTCGTTGCTGCACGTGGGGTTTCTCTAGTTTGCGGCGAGCAGGGGCTACTCTTCGTTGCAGTGTGTGGGCTTCTCATTGTGGTGGCTTCTCTTGTTGCGGAGCACAGGCTCTAGGCGCACAGGCTTAGTTGCTCCGCAGCATGTGGGATCTTCCCAGACCAGGAATCGAACCTGTCCCCTGCATTGGCAGACGGATTCTTAACCACTGCACCACCAGGGAAGTCCCTCAGATTTATTTATATTTTTAAAAGATCACTGTGGTTGCTGTGGGGAGAATAGATTATATGGGGCAAGAGTAGAAACAAGAAGACCAGTTGGGAAACTCTTGAAGGAATTAGTCCAGGCAAGAGATGATGGTAGCGTGGATTAGAGTGGGTAGTGGTAGACCTGGGAAGAAGGGATCATATTGGGCTTATATTTTGAATGTGGAACTGACAAGTCTTGCTGATGGATTGGATGTAGGGTGAAAAAGAAAGAAATCCAGGATGACTCATATATTTTTGGTCTGAGCTGTGAGCGGTGGTAAAATTTCCTGAGATGAAGACCACTGGGAGAAGAAATCAGAATTGGTTTTTGACTTGTTTAGTTGAGATGCTTATGAGGGCTTCAAATGGAGAAGTCATTTGGCTCAACAGAAGTATTAATCTGTAATGCAGGAAAGAGGTCTGGGCTGGAGATCTACATGTGGAAATTCTTAGCATGTCCATGATATTCAAAACCATGGAACTGGATGAGACAACTGTAGAAGAGAGTTGTAGGTGGAAAAGTGGTCTGAGTTAAGGAAGTAATGACCAGTTACTGACAGCTCTTTCAAGAAGTTTTGTTTAAAGGGGAACAGAGGGACTTCCCCTGGAGGTCCAGTGGTTAGGGCTCCGTGCTTCCACTGCAGGGGGCACGGGTTCAATCCCTGGTCAGAGAACTAAGATCTTACATGCCGCGTGGTGCAGCCCCCCCCAAAAAAAATAATAATAATAAAGGGGAACAGAGATAATACTATTAATAATATTGCATGTCATTTCCCATGTTTGGCACTTAAAATATGATGTTTCTAATCTTCATATCTATCTTGCAGAGTAAGTATTATTAGTCGCATTTGTTTCAGATGAGAAAACTAAGGACGGAAATGACTTACCCAAGGTCACACAGATAGGCAACATCAAAACCAAGGTTCAAACTTAGCTCTGTCTAGTAGAATGACCATATTTTCTAAGACAAGTCAGAACCTATAACCAGATGCAAGATTTTTTTCCTTATTTTTGTATTTATTTATATGGAAACATGTATAAAGATATAACAATTAAATAATAATTAGTTACACATGTGATAAATCTTTGTTAAAATATTTTGAAAATGCTATTAGTATTCTAATTTCTGGATTGGTTTTTTTTTTTTCCCCTATTTTTTTTTTTTTTTTTTGCTGTACATGGGCCTTTCACTGTTGTGGCCTCTCCCGTTGTGGAGCACAGGCTCTGGACGCACAGGCTCAGCGGCCATGGCTTACGGGCCCAGCCGCTCCGCAGCATGTGGGATCTTCCCGGACCGGGGCACGAACCCGTGTCCCCTGCATCGGCAGGCGGACTCACAGCCACTGCGCCACCAGGGAAGCCCGGGATTGTTTAATATTTATAAGCAGCACAATAGGGAGTTGGTGGAACATTTCTGTTTTAACTGGACAGACATGTCTTTTGTTTTAAATAGATGCTGCTGTTCTCAACAATGTAGCACATACATTTGGCCTAATGGACACAGTCAAGAAGGTTTTAGACAACAGAAGGAACCAAGTAGAGCAGGGAGAAGAGCAGTTTCTCTATACTCTGACAGGTATGTGTAACTTCTCTCTTTTCTTAGGTGATATTATACTAATATCCTTGAGTCTTGCCATTCCTTTGTTGACTTCTGTTGGGACTGGATTGGCTTGCTTCTTCTTTCTTTCCTTCCTTCCTCCCTTCCTCTGTCCTTTCTTCCTTCTCTCTCTATCTCTCTTTCTGTCTCTCTCTCTCTCTTTCTTTCTTTCAACTCACATAGTATCAGATTTGGCTTTTTCTTTGTACATAGTCCTAGGTGAGGTGGAGTGGTGGGAAGCAGAGGAAGCACAAAGGAAAAGAAAAGAAAGCCAGCAACATGATCCTCCTTCTATATCTTTGGAGGATTAAGATGTCTGCTAGATCGCTCCATTAGTCCAGTAATATAAGTGGCAGAAGAAAAAAATTGGCCTTTGTCTTTTTTACATTATTAATACTGAGTCTTTTGATATACATTTAGCACTTTCATTATTTCTGGTAATCAGAAATTATGAGCACATGGATAATTTAACTCTTTTTAATAAGTACTTTGTGCTGGTCTCCAAGCTAGGTTTTAGAAATAAAATGTTGAATAAGGTAGCCTCAGTCTCTTGAGGGCTTTCAAGGAACTGAAGGGAAAGCAGACTTAGAAATAAGTGCAAAAAGTAGTCAGTTTTGTAACAGAGGCATATAGCAGGTATAGTGGTGGAACAAAGGGAGTTATCATTTTTACCCAGAAAAGAATCAAGAGAAGCTTTTGGAGGAGGTAAGGCAGTGAAAGATGCAAAACAAGTTGGAGGTATGGATTATCAGTCTTAAATGACATAGAATATATTATAATAGTCGGTCATGAAGACGAGAGGCAAGAAAGATCATTTGGTAAGAGAAGAACAATTTAGGTTGTTTTAAACTTATTTTTATGCCCAGTTTATATTTTAAATTCGGTTTACCAGGTGTTCTCAGAGATGCCCTTTTTCATTTGATCTTTCTAGGAATATTATAGGCTGTTTCCTTATTTTACAGATAACCCAGTAGAGGCACAGAGAGGATAAATGATTTGCCTGGGACCACATCACTCCTTGACAGTGAAGCCCAGAGTAGAACTCTGTCTTCTTATTTATAGTCCAATGCTGTCTTCCACCTTGAAACTTTACACCATCTGAAAAATGGTTTTTGTTAGAAATGTAGGCTTCTGGTCCCTTGTCCATATCATTTTAGTTATAACCACAGTGTACATAAAGTTGTGTTTTCTGCTTTTTTCACTGTGACATACTAATATTTTTCCAAGTTGCTACACAGTATTTTACCTAGACATTCTTTTAAGGATGAATTTAAATTTTCTTCAGTAGCTTATTTTGTTGCAGTGAACTTGTATGAATATAACTTTTCTTCTTATGTTCTCTTAAACTACTTCACAATATCAATACCATTTAAGCTTGAGGTTAAATGGTATTGATAATTTGTTTATGGAGTCTTGTGACCTATTGTCAAATTTTCAAGAAGATTATACCAATTTACATCACAAGTTTGAGCTCACCAACAATGGGCATTGTTTTTTACAATACACCCTGATTTAACTTTTTAAAAATTATAGATTTGGTATCTTGTTTAGGTTCACATTTCTTTGATTACTACTAAAGTTGGAAAAAATGCATTATCTTATAACCGTAAAAGGCAATGTTTTAAAGTTTTTGAATGTGTTCTTTATCACTCCCTACTCCTTTTATTCCAAACAAGGAGTTGGCTTGCTCTGGGTGTTCCACAGTGAGCAAGGTGCTCTACAGGTGTGACTGGTTATTTATTGGATGCTTATCAGGTGCTAAGCAATAGAGAAGTTCTGGTGTAGAACCAGACTCACCAGTGGTCATCAAGGTTGGATTGGACCCTTGGGAGAGGGATAGTGATAGATGTATTGGGGTGGAAAAGCCACCAAGTTGACGCTCTGTAACATGCTCTGTAACCGTAAGGAAGTCGCTTTATCTCTCTGGATCTATGTCAAAATGAATGTGTTAGAACTCTTAAGACCTCCTTCAGTTCTGTAATTCTTAGGGACTTCCTCTATAACTTTCTGTAGACTTCTCTGGGGGCTAATGGTAGACTAAAGCCATCTGGGTCACCAGCAAGTGATCCTGCCTTGAAGGACAGTTTGGGAATCACTGCTTTTCAGAGTGGCCATTGTAGCTCCTTTGTGGGTCCATGGCAGTTGCAAAGGGATTATGCAGATATTATTTTCATCTGTAGAGCCAGGCAGGGCATATATAAGCTGGTAGACCAACTGGAGACTTCTTTGGTTTGCATTTTGGTGACAGGTAACAAAATGCCACAGGAGCTTCTAGAGTTGAGCTATAGTAGGATCACAGCACGAAAAGATTCTGAATTATTGACCTGTCTATAATCACACAATGACATGTAGTAACTGGAGGGATTTTAAAGACCATCCAGTCTAGTTTCTTCTTGAAAACAATGAAATGACTTGCCTGAGGCTACATAGTAGCAAAACCAGGGCAAGACCCCAGGTCTCCTCACTCCCAGTTTACTGTTCCCAAGATTATACTTCTCTCCACACAAAGTCTGTCTTTTTTCCATAGACTTGGAACGCCAGTTGGAAGAGCAGAAGAAGCAAGCTCAGGATCACAGGCTGAAATCCCAGACGGTTCAAAATGTGGTATTGATGCCTGTGAGCACTCCTAAGCCTCCCAAAAGGCCCCGGCTCCAGCGGCCAGCCTCTACCACCGTCCTGAGCCCTTCTCCTCCTGTCCAGCAGCCTCAGTTCACAGTCATCTCACCCATCACCATCACCCCCGTGGGTCAGTCATTTTCCATGGGCAATATTCCAGTGGCCACCCTCAGCCAGGGCTCCAGTCCTGTGACTGTCCACGCACTTCCTTCTGGCCCTCAGCTCTTCCGTTATGCCACAGTGGTCTCATCTGCCAAGAGCAGCTCACCAGACACAGTGACCATCCACCCTTCATCTAGCCTGGCGCTGCTAAGCTCCACCGCCATGCAGGATGGGAGTACCCTGGGCAACATGACCACCATGGTGAGCCCTGTGGAGTTGGTGGCCATGGAGTCTGGCCTGACCTCAGCCATCCAGGCTGTTGAAAGCACCTCAGAGGATGGGCAGACCATCATTGAGATTGACCCAGCCCCAGACCCAGAGGCTGAGGATACTGAGGGCAAAGCAGTCATTTTGGAGACAGAACTGAGGACTGAGGAGAAAGTCGTGGCTGAGATGGAAGAACACCAGCATCAAGTTCACAATGTGGAGATTGTGGTCTTAGAGGATTAACTGGGGGTCTCGGGGCCAGGAGATATGTTTTGGTTTGGAATTTTAATTATTTGTTTATTTTTATCATTGTCCCACTCATTTCCACATAGGATCCTTTTTTTTAAAAAACAAAACCTTGTTGTTGTAACTGAACAGGTTGGGTCCCTTCCACCCCCTCATTGAAAAATGGACAAAACAAGCTGCCCTTCCGAAAGTTGAGAGTAGGTCACTCAATGTCCTAATCCTCTTACACCAAGAAAGTGATTTCTTTTGGGGGAGGCATCAAGATAACCAGAAACCCTATCCAGAAAGCCCTTTCCAGGCTAGTCTGTCTGTGTATGCATGTGGTTTTATTCTCATAAAGGTGCATTGACCAAACCAGGGAACACAAATCTGACCCTGGAAGGCAATCCACTCACACGTGGATGCAGAAGGATACTTTACTCTGTATCCTGGAAGGGGCCCTCAGAGGCCAATGCAAAAGTCTGAAACAAAAGTAAGTTGCACTCTGCTTGGAGGGGAAGGTGGCATACCAGCAGCGGCTTAAAAAGGGAAGTGCTTTGGCCAGGATGGGGCAAGGAAATTATCTTACTTCCAGAAGTGCAACTGATGCCTCTTAATATCTCTGAGGGTTACTACCATGGCTGCCATTTTGAGGCAAGGCCAGTGTTAAGAAGAAGGGTACATTTCCACCGAGCAAGTGGCGTCAGAGGCCTGTGGCTTGGCAGAAATAGAAATCCAGAGACGTCACAGCTGTGCTTTGGGGTTCAGGTTCACCTTGCCCCCCACTTTGTCAAAACACTTACCCTCCTAGTCCATTCATTTGCAAACTGTGTGATGTGGTGTAAATTGCTCTGGTTCTTGGACTGTGGCTGTTCTCGGGGTGGGGCTCCAAGGCCATCATTTTTATTGCATGACTCCAGGAGCAGGAGAGTTCCTCTTCCAGACCAGCTGCCCTTTTTTTGTGGGGCCCTTTTTTGGCTTTGGAACCAAAAGCAGCCATTCATTTGGTGCTTCCTCTGTTCTACCCTCTGTTCCTCAGTGGTTAATGGCATCTGTCTCCTGGATCCCACGCTCTTCAGATTTTTGGCTGATTCAGAGAACAGTGACAGGTGCCTGCCTGCCTTCATCCCCTTTTAGATTCATATATACCATTTATACCACAGATGTTTCTGTGAGATATTGAGCTCATAAAAAAACCTTAGGTTTGGCAACACCCCACCCTATCCCGAGGCACCGACTAGATGTCTCCTCCTGAGCGAGCTGGACTCCCTGGGAAAGAAGCATTGTCTGCAACATTATATTATAGGAAATGTACCAGGAATGTAATAATAATATCTTTTGGGGGGCTATTTTGTTTTCTTCTTTTTTTTTTAATGTTTTTGTATATTTAGAGATGGGCCCATTTTCCATGCTGTGATTCCTTCTCTTTGACCATCTTCAGTGTCTGGGGCAAGAGTGGAGTCTGTTTTTTGTTTCTTTGATTGCATTGTTTACTGCACTAGGAAAAATATAGGGAAACTGCAGACAATTTAAAAGAAAAATAGGTCAAAAAAGAAAGCATACACTTTAGGAGTGGGAGAGTTTTTTTTTTTTAATTAAATACAAAACTTTAACCTGTAGTTTCCTTTTTTTTTTTGAAGGCACCCACCTGAAGCTATGTTTCTTCCAACAGATGTTGGAAACCCTGTTGTTAAGCAAGTGAAAACTGCATCCTGCCATCCCTCAGATAGCTGTGTATAGCTGGAGAAGCCCTCTAACTTGAAAGGGTCAATCTTAAAAGCCTTATGGGTGAGATTTCTGAACCCCATACTGTTGTGGTTTTCAGCTTTAAAATTGGGGTTTTATTTATCTTTTCAAAATATCTAATAGACATAGCAATCAGTTTAGAACAAACCTTTGGCCCTTTATATATCTTTAGTGAAGGAAGTGGCTTTTATTTCTTGCTTCTTTAGGTTGTCTGTTGGTACATAAACAAAAACAAAATTTCTGCCTAAGCCTAAAACTACTACTTGAACCTAGAAAGGCACAAGTCATCTCTATTGCGGTTTTTAGGGACACTTTTATCTTTCCCAGAGACAAGAGGCTCAAATCAGGACAGAGGAGGAGCCCTGGAGAACACCTACCCACTAGCTCAGGTTCCTTTCTTTCCTCCATCAGAGCTGTTGGTAGTTTTAAAGTAGTGTGAGCGTCATGCCTCCAAAGTTAAGAGATCACCTCCTAAAGACAGAGCCTGTTTACTTTCACTACCTGGATATTCCAGCTGGTGGAAATCCATGAGCTTTGTTGTTTTCCTGGTCTTCCAGTAGCCTGTCATTATTGCTAGATGCTATGCACCCATTCTTGAGTGTGGGTTTCCTCACAACCCTGGTCTACATCTCAGACAGGGTGAGGCACATGCAAGACACTGGTATATACACAAGCAGTTACAATGAATCATTCCTCAGGCTGAGTTGGCAGTAGCCATCTAATCTTTCTGTTCATTCATTAAATAAACATTTGTAAGTACCATCTATGTGCCAGGCTTTGTGCTAGGCACTGGCAGTACAGAGATGAAGGCTCAGTCCATGCACTCAAGGGATTCATTCTCCAGAGGTTGTCTGGAGTTAAGAACTATATTTCAATATAATAATTGGTTTCCTTTGTAATGCTATGTATTTTATTTCATGCGTTGATGAACATTGTTCCGAGAGTTGGTCCGTAGGTTTCAGAAGGCTACCAAAGTTACAAAATGGTTAAGCCTTTCTCTAGTGAGATACTGAAATCATCATATTGGGGTAAGTGCAGTGGTAGAGCTATTGGCTGGGAGAAGAGAGAACAAGGGGTCAAGCATCTAACCCAGCTTGGAGGCAGGGGTCAGCAAATATTGGAGTACTTCCTGGAGAAGATGTATACCTAACCTGATTTAGGAGAGACCATTTTTGGCTACTTGTTTTGCATTCCATTTTCAAGTAGTTGCACTTATTTATACAAGAGGGGAAAAAAATCCTAAGTCTCTTGTTGCTTCTGTCTCCAGAGCTAGGCAGAGTCAGCAGCTCAGGCAGTCTCTTCTGAGAGCAACGCACTGGTGAAAGCCCAGTCATGTGTCAGTTTCTCTGAGCTTCCATCAGATGAATCCAGGGCAGGTAAATGCCCCAAACCTTCCTGTCATCTGGTTTCCACAAAGGCCTCAGAGTCAACTCTTGCCTTGGCCATGTCCCTGTCTGACCCCCGCTTTCCTGTTCTCTTCCCCTTTTCAATTTCCAGGTTCCATCCCTGCCCCCCTCCCCAAATTAAAACAAAACAAAAACTCCCTGGCGTTCTGAAGTAAAAAAGGGACAATAGATTTGAATATTTAAGATTTAAAGCTACTTCATATGAAGTTTCTTTCATGCTTCTGTCCATATTTGGGAAGGAGGACCAGAGTTAATCCAAATACCTTGGAAATTAATATTCAGTTTAGGTGGTCTGAGACACCCTTTAGTGGTGGCATTTTAATCCATTTCATGAAAGCATTAAAGGTAAGTCTGTATGGTGGGAAGTACTGGTAACACTTGATGATAAAGATAGTAAAATCAAGCATGAAATATGGAACCACTAGTTCATTGAGTTATAATTGGTCCACCACTATCAAGGCGGTAGCAAGGACAAAGAAAAGGTTGAATTCTCAAAATACGCACGAGTTTGTGATTCACTTTGGGTAATACTCCTGAGGAAATAGTCCTCTCTGAGACAAAAATTCAGATTCTAGGCTAGCCCCTGCATTTTCAGTCAACTTAACCTAGTACAATTGATCACAGATCCCTCACACCTTGGATGCCTCCTCCCTGGGATATTCTTGTGTAGTTTGTAATGTACTACAATGACAACCAAGGTGGTTGCCCTAAACAAGGGATCAGTTCTGCTAGATTGGAACTCTCTGCCCCTGGAATTTCTCTTCTTAGCCTTTATTCAGTCATTTCTAGGTTTCCTTCCCAATCCTGGAACACCTTTCTTAGTCCTGAGCTATGCAATTTCACTTCCCCTAGAAGGTTCTACTTTCCTTGAACATCCTTATCGTACTCCTGCCTCTCTAGCCCTTGCTTTGGGGAACCAAATGTGACTTAGTTCCCAAATTCTGCCATGTTAGTAACTGCCTTTCTGCTATGTCAGTAACTCAACTCTTGAGACAATCACTTCTTCCCAAGAAACCCCCAAGACCCAAACCTCAGCATACATCCATAGACTGCAGTCTTCACTGCCTAGAACAGCCTTCTTCATCCATCACCTGAATTGAAGCACCTTTGAGATGTGCTTGTAAGTTCCCCAGAACACACAGATTGTAAAACCTATCTTTTACACCTGATTGATTCTCTACCTATGGTCCATGGCCCAGGCTAAGACATGCCTGTTTCCTGGATAAATTATTTCAGCCCAGTATGATTCCTACTACCTCTTCTGTTATGTCTTATGAGCCTCCCAACCTGAAGACTCCTGGTGCTCTCTCAACCTAAAGTAGGCCACATCCTACTTTGAAATTGCCCCTGGGTTCTCCTCCTGTATCTATAGTTTCCAATTCTGTACCTTTACTAGTATTGGGCTTATAATATGGTATATATGGGTTGATTTCTCTAGTTTGAGAACAAGAGCGGACATTAGTATTGGATCACATATAAAGGAAAATGTGAGGCTGGGTAATGACCCAGAAGGAAAGATGGGTTCCTCATTGGGCTTTGTAGGAGCTTCTGTAAGAGGGGGTGTGGGGGATGTTACCTGCATTTCAAAGTATAAGTTTTTTTTTAATTAATTAATTAATTTAGGCTGTGCTGGGTCTTTGATGCGGCACATGGGCTTCTCTAGTTGTGGTACGTGGGATCTTAGTTCCCCGACCAGGGGTCGAACCCGGGCCCCCTGCATTGGGAGCACGTAGTCTTAACCACTGGACCACCAGGGAAGTCCCCTCAAAGTATAAGTTTTTTTAAAAAAAAACTTCTCTGCTGTTTTCTCTAAAGAAATCTACGTATTGTAGAGCAAATTGGAAGCCCACAGCTCTGATTCAGCCTTAAGATTTACTTTGGCCCACATTTTAGTTTTATTTTAACTTTTTATTGAAGTATAAATGCATACAGGAAAGTGCACAAATCACTGTACAATTTGATAAACTGAACATACCCATGAAATCAGCTTTCAGATCAAGGGGAAAAAAAAAAAGTCACCAGCACCTCACCCAGACAGGGTAACCTCTATCTAGCTCTCTAACATCATATCTTAGTTTTACCTATTTTGAACTCTTTAGGGACTGGCTTTTTTCCTCTCAACATTATGTTGTAAGATTCACCCATAATGTTGTGTGAAGTGTAGTTGATTGCTTCCCATTGCTGTGTAGAGACTGTTATTATTTACTATGCCACAGCTGGGTAGCTTACAGTTTGGGGCTATTATAAATAATGCCTCTGAACATTTTTTTTTTTTTTTTTTTTTTTTTTTTTGGGCCACACTGTGCAGCTTGCAGGATCTTAGTTCCCCGACCAGGGGTTGAACCTGGGCCCTTGGCAGTGAAAACAACAAACCCTAACCACTGGACTGCCAGGGAATGCCCACCTCTGAACATTCTTGTACGTGTCTTTTGACGAACATATATATGCATTATGCCTATGACAGTTCACATGAAAAATTCAAGATAAAGTTTTTCTTAAAACAACAACAAAAAAAAACCCCACAAAGCCCAGAAGATCTGACAACACTGGGTCCACATTTCCTCACAGTTCCTGACTGGAACTGAGGCCTGTCTTAGGTGGGCCATGGCTTCTTCACGTACTGTCACTCCCTATTACAAACCCAGATCTACTTATTTTTGGTAGCTTATTTTTTTCATTCAATAATCTCAAGCACACTCTTCCCCCCAGATAACTGCAAAGCTTATTACCTCATTTCCTTCAGGTCTCTATCCACATGTTACCTTATCAGAGAGGACCTCCCTGACCACCCACCCTATGAAAAGTGGCAACTTCCTCCTGCACTATGCTTCCTATTTTCCTTTACCCTGCTTTATTTTTTCTTTCTTTTACTTATCACCTGACATACATGTATTTTTTTCTCCCCCAAGTAGAATCGAAGCTCCGTGAGAGCAGGGACCATTCTCGTCTCTTAGTCACTGCTGTTTCTACAGTCCCTGGAACAGTGCCTGGCATGTAGTGGAAACTGGATAGATATTTGATGCATGAATAATAAGAAGAACAATAATAACCAATACTTATTGAAGGGTAACTATGTACCAAGCATTTTTCTAAGCACTTTACATATGTTAATCCATTTGATCCTCAGGACAATCCTATGTGGTGAAAAGCATTATTTACTTCATTTTACAATGAGGAAACTAACACTTATATTCTACTCTAAACCATAGCTACATTTGAAACGTTGTATACGGATCAAATTTATTAAACAGAGTCTTTAAATGTACTAGAGAAGCTTAATACCTAAAAGGAAACTTTCAACAAACCATTTTATTAGGATGATGTTTTGCTGATAGCATGTTTAGTCGCTACTTAGGTTGTTTTGTTTACAGTCCAGTTCACCATCTCTCCACAGTACTGCAGAGGGAGTGGTGGAGGGAGGGAACTTCCAGTTACCTGAGAAAGGATTTTAGAACCCAGATCATCTGTCCTGTCCATCAGTCACAGGAAGTACTGATTTATCACTTTGTTAAAAGTGGTCTTGTCTTGTTTGAGATGACATTGATGTCAGGGTCCCTGGTTAGAACTCCTTCATTTGTTCGCTAAGCTCCTACTGTGTAGAGCCCAACCCCATGTGCTTTGTTACACAGGGAACCTATTCCATAGAACATTGATAATATTGTAAAACCTTTGCCCACTGAGCAAAAAGATATTCCCCTGCTCCAGGAACAAAAATGGAATCACTATGCCTCAGAAATGCTAAGTTAACATTTCCATGACTGAGACATTCTGGTTAGCCTTTCTGAGCAAACTGGACAGGGCTTCTCATATTCTTGCCTCTCACATTCTGTAGCTGCCACCCAAGGACCGAAAGGGAAGGATTTATCTATAAAACATTGTCACAAATAGTTTAGATGCACATTCACTGGTTTAACTATTTTTTCTTGGCACAGACTTAAAATTGAACCAGCGCTTTCTGGGGCTCCCTGGCTTCATTTCCCCTTGGCACTATCTCCAGAAATCTTGTTTACACTCCATTTTTCTCTCTGGCCTATTGTCTTAGATTGAGACTGTAAGCTGTTTCCTAGCACAGTGCTGCTCAGACTTTTAGATCCCATGGATCAATAAAAGAGATTAAAAAAAAAAAAAGGTCTTAGGAACCAACATGGGGTTCTCTGCATTACATTTTACCAAATAAGGATATTTTAAAAAATGGCTAATTTTTACTGGCATCATTTGGGAAGAAAGGGCATTTTCACATCAAAAAAGTTAGGAGGGAAATAATCTCAGAATAAAGAACAGTCTTCTGCATTGAGAAAATTTGGCTTTATGAAAAGCTCATTACATTATCATTACTTTTCTTATATCTTGGGGGACTGGTGAAAATTTCAGCTTTCACCTCTAGACTCTAAGTTGAAACTTCAAGGCTCCTTTCCTGCTGGCTCTTTCTTGGTTCTTGTTCTTTTCTGCCCTTGACGACATCTCCAACAGGGTCCCTTGTATATACACAGCTGCGGATTCCTAGTGTCCTTCGGCCACCTGGTCCAGCTGTAGGTCTTTTCTTCCTTTAGCTTTGTTCTCACGTTGCTCTTTTCAAAACTCCATTCAGCAAGTCATAAAACACACCTGCAAGTTAAAAGCCAACCATCAGTTTATCTTGGGATCTCCACAGTGCCTTTCCTTTAACATTCAATTAAGCTAGTTAAATCTGCACATTTGACTTTTTAACCCCACCAGGTTTTCATTAATAAAATGCGGATTGACATTACTAGGGAGAATTTTGAAAATGAATGAGATAAATTAATTCAACAAACATTTACTTAGAGTTGGATTATAAAGATTAATAATAAAAAAGTTCTTTGTCGTCTAAGCAGTCATAGATTTATTAAAGAGGCAATATATAAATTGAGAGTTGGTTCTCTTAATCTGGAGTCCGTGGGATGGATGGGCTTGGGGAAGGGAGTGCTTAATGAGATTGTAGGCAAAAATTTGGGTGTATGTTCCTTTTTCTGAGAAGTTTCATTATTCTCATTAGATTTTCAACTGAGTCCAAGACTTCTAAAGGGAAAATATTGATGTAAACTTTTTTTTTTATAAATTTATTTTTGGCTGTGTTGGGTCTTCGTTGCTGCATGAGGGCTTTCTCTAGTTGCAGCAAGCAGGGGCTACTCTTTGTTGTGGTGCGCAGGCTTCTCCGGTGGCTTCTTTTGTTGCGGAGCACAGTCTCTAGGAACGCGGCTTTCAGTAGTTGTGGTGCATGGGTCTAGTTTAGTTGCTCTGTGGCATGTGGGATCTTCCCGGACCAGACTCGAACCCGTGTCCCCTGCATTGGCAGGTGGATTCTTAACCACTGGGCCACCTGGGAAGCCCAAACAGATAGTTGTGTTTTTTTTTTTTTTTTTTTTGCGCGGGCCTCTCACTGCTGTGGCCTCTCCCGTTGCGGAGCACAGGCTCTGGATGCGCAGGCTCAGCGGCCATGGCTCACAGGCCCAGCCGCTCCGTGTTATGTGGGATCTTCCCCGACCGGGGCACGAACCCGTGTCCCCTGCATCGGCAGGCGGACTCTCAACCACTGCGCCACCAGGGAAGCCCCAAACAGATAGTTTTAATACACTAAGTTACCATAAGGAAATGTGACCGATATTATGGGTGAACAAAGAATAGAACACTTTCTTTCTGCTTGAGGGAAAAAAATATGGTTTCATTGATCAGGGTCTCGAAGGACAGATAGGAATTGGGGAGGGGGGATGGCAAGGACATTTGAGGCAGAAAGAACTGCATGTGCAAAGTCATGGGTTCCAGAACAAAATGTGTATTTGAGAAAAATGCAATGTGGCTGGAGCATGGAGTGCATGGTGAGAAATATACAGGGCTAGGGAGTGACAAGCTTTGAAAACTGTGTGGACTACAGAGAACCAGCAGAAATCTTTAAAAATAGGTTTTTACACTGTCAGTTGTGTAAAGTATATAAACATTTCTCAAAGGAGGTCCCTTCTATTCCTGCCTTACTAAGGGAGTGACTTGGGCAGCGAGGTCTGCTGTTGCTGAAGGCTGGAAAAGTTTGAGAACCAGAGCTCTAGGGCCCAGCCCAGGCCATAGCAAAATTCTGAAGAGTACGTAAAATCTGTCCTCCTTTCCTGCTTCTTTTCACTTTATCCCCACTGCCCCCTTCATATATCCAGAAGGATCCGCTTGGTTTCTACCTTCCAGAATTCTAAAATGGTTGAACTAGAAGGAACCTCAGAAGTTATTTTGGTCCAACTTCCCTATTTTACAGTCTTGGAAATAGACTGTGATTAGGAAGGGATTTACTCTCCGTGTCTCCCCTTCCATCTCTGGTTTGGTGCTGGGCCTGTTCCTCTCCTCCTTCTCTTCTTTTTGTTTTGTTTTGTTTTGCTTGGCTGCATCACTAACCAGGGATCACAGTGGAATGGAAACGTGGAGTCTTAACCACTGGACCGCCAGGGAAGTCCCACCCTCCTTCTCTTCTGAGGAAATCCCAGGGACTCCTTTGGCTTCAACTAACATCCCCATACCAGAGACTCTAAGGTTTGTATTTCCAGCTTGATGTTACTCTCTAAGCCCAAACCTTTTAATTGTCTACAGAACATTCCTATCTGATGTTTTATGTTCTTCTGAAACCCAACATGTCCAAAGATAAATTGATGATCACAAAATCTCCTCTAGGATTCTCCACATTAGAAAATGGCACCTTACCCACTGACTCGCTCAAATCAAACTACTAGATATTATGTTGATATCTCCTCCTTTAATGCCCTCCCCACAATCCAATCAATCACTAAGACCTCTCATTTTGCCTCCTAAAATGTCCATTTTGTCCACTTCACTCTGTCTTCATCATCACTATAATAGACCATTATCTTTTGCCTGGACTTGCTGCAATATTCTTCTAACTCCTAGTCTACTCTTTTCTCCCTGAATCTACCTCCCACACTGCAATCAGAGTGAACCTAAAACATAAATCTGAGAATGCTGTGCTTCTATTAACCCTTTACTAACTGATCATCGTTTGTAGCTAACAACTAAAGGCCCTATTTTTCTCTTTTCTGCCCAATTCTTGAGTCTCATCTGGTGCCACCCTCTCTCTCATTATGCACCAGTCACGTTGGCCTTTTTTTCAGTTCTTCACCAGTACCAAGATCCTTCCCCGCCTGGGGCCTTTGCACATATTGTCTCTCACATCCCTTCCCTCCTTGTCTGGTCAATTTCTGGTCATCTTTCAGGTTCTAGCTGAAGCTCAGGACTTCAGGGAAAACTTCTTGGTCCTCTGACTAAGTGAGGTCCGTCTGTGCTTTCTCATTGCACTGTAACAACTGTGAGTGAATAACTTTTTTTTTTTAATAAATAAATTAATTTTTGGCTGTGTTGGATCTTCATTGCTGTGTGCCAGCTTTCTCTAGTTGCGGCAAGCGGGGGCTACTCTTCATTACGGTGTGTGGACTTATTGCAGTGGATTCTCTTGTTGTGGAGCACGGGCTCTAGGTGCACAGGCTTTAGTAGTTGTGGCACGTGGGCTCAGTAGTTGTGGCACACGGGCTTAGTTGCTCCATGGCATGTGGGATCTTCCTGGACCAGGGCTTAAACCTGTGTCCCCTGCATTGGCAGGCAGATTCTTAACCACTTTACCACCAGGGAAACCCAGAAGTGAACTCTTAAGACTTTCTCTCTAGCACATTGCCTGGCCTTCAATAAATGCTTGTTAGAAGAGGGATTGAGTGCTTTATGCACCTAGTGGCAGAGGTGAACTAGAACCCAAACTCATTTCTGATATGGTATTCTTTTCTCAAACCATGAGCGGTCTGCCCCCTAAGATGATATCCCACACTCCAGACTTCCTCTCCCTCTTCCCAGTGATTAAATGTTATCAGTCTTGTGTGTTCTGTTCAGGGGCCTATTAAAGCCAATCTAGTGAACTAATCCAGGTTTAGAGACTACCCTTCCCCCAGGATGTCTGTGTTTTAACTGGGAAATCCTGTAGGACAGAAAGTAATCTCAAAGGAACTAATCAAAATTTCAGGCACTATAAAAATATTGGAAGGAGGGAATTTTCACTATCATCCCTTAATGGGATTATAGGAAAGAAGTTTACAATGTACCAGATTTACTTTAATGTTTTTTTTTAATTTTTTTGAACTTTATCTTTGTAGCAAACCTGTTAGGTAGATTTTATTATCCCCTTTATCAAATGAGGGAATCTCTGAAAGGTTTAGTAATTTACCTAATGTCGCCAATCTGTTGGAGAGGCCAGTGTTTCGTCACTCCCCCTCCCCGATTATGACTCCTGGTCTAATCCTTTTTTCACCATACCACTGCCGCCTTCAAGGGTAAGTGTAGGCAACTGCTTACAGTTTACACATAAATCTGGGCCATGGGGTTAACTGGTTAACTTATATTAAAAAAAAAAAAAAGGATTACTATGTTTCTTCTCTTCCCTTGGTGGGATCTACGCTCTGAACCTGGACTCTGCCAGAAGTCTATCACATTTGGTGCCTGACCTTATTCATTCCAACCATAAATGTGATTATGGGCAGAAAAAATGCGTTGAGCACTTTAAGCAAAATTATGATGCAAAATCCAAGATGCTGTGTTATTTATTTTACTACTGAGTCCACCCAAGCCTCCTGTATCCAGGGAGGGGATGGTATCAAGTTGACACTTGAGTGCATTATTTATCTGTTTACTACTATTTGCAATAACAAAAGCTATTAGGAGATGGACTGTCCTGGGATCAAATATCCCTGCAGGAGTCAGGTTTGCCTCTGATTAAAAATGCTTCTGCCCATCCATCTTTTAGATCGCCTCAGGATTCTGGTTCCTGAATACAGGATTTCTCTTGGAGGTGGAGGGACACTATTATGTTCCTCTCAGTGTCAGGCAAACCTCACTACTTAATAGCTTTGTGACCTTGGGCACATGACTTAACCTCTCTGTTTCCTCAGTTATAAAACGGATTGGCTGACAGCTACATTGAAGATGCTGAAAGCCTTTAATATGTTTGAAAGCACCTAACAACAAAGCCTAGTCTACAGCAGGTATTCAAATAGCATTTATTTCCTTTCTTCCCCAGTAAGGACTCGTTGAAGGAACATGTAAAATTTTGTGTGGATGTGTGAAGTGTGTTTTTCTTGGAAATAAAGTCCACAGTTAAACAGATTATCATGGGGGCCAGCGACATCCCTAAAAAAGAATTGTGGATTCTCCTCCCGGCAACGCCGAAGGGTGAATCTCTTTCTCAGGGGACCGGATGTTTTCTGGATATTTTTGTTCTCTGGGCCCTCTTTCTGTAGCCTGCTAACAGAGGAGGATAACCAGGTGAGGGGGTGTCTTTCTCAGGGCAGGGCCCCCTTGAACTTTCCCTGAGGGCTCTGTGACTCCTGTTCGTGTTCCCCCCCATATGGGGGTGGGGTGCCATCTGCAAGTGGGAAGCAGGTTTATTTTAAGGCCTCTCAGCCTTCGGGGTTCGCTTCTTCACTGAAAACCCAGCTTTTGTGGGTTCCCACAAGCTAGAGCTACTCCCTTCCCTCCAGCTGTTAGTCAAAACCTCGTGGTGCGACCCTGGCCGCCCCCACCCTCCTAGGCCCCAATCCCAAGGCGGTGGGGGCGGGGAGGCCGCGCGCGCCGCTTCCGCTCCTCCAGCCCACCAGAGAGCGCTGCGGCCCCACCTCTGCCTTCCCGGAGTGCTTCGCGCCGGGCCCCTTCAGCGTGGGTGAGCGAATGTGAGAGTCAGCGTCGCGCCGTGCGCGCCGTCCGCCTCCGCTGCTCGGCGCCCTTATTTCGGCTGCGAGGCGCGGGCGCGCGCGTAAAGGCATAGAGACGGGCGTTGAGCTGTCGGGCTAGAGCGTCGCCGAGTCGGAGCCGGAGCCCGAGCCGCGCGCTGTGTCTCCGCTGCGTCCGCCGAGGCCCCCGAGTGTCAGGGACAAAAGCCGCCGCTGCGCCGCCTGCTCCCGTCGCCGGGGCTCATCCGCTGCCGCCGCCACCCTGAGGAGAGTCCGCCGCCGTCGCCACCCGTGAGGATCCGAGAGCCATGTCGGCCAGCAGCCTCTTGGAGCAGGTACAGGCTCGGCCCGCATGCCTCGGCCATTGTGTGAGGCGAGAGGGAGCCCGACTAGGCCCGGGCCCGCCGCCCCCGGTCGGGCCGAGCTGAGGCGGCGCCTTTAGCGGGCCTCATTTTGAGGCTCTCAGGCCGGCCGCGCCCAGCGCCTCGCCCTCGGCCCGCTCTCCCCGCTCCGCACTGGGCCTCGGAGACCGCCGGCCGCGCCGCGTCCCCTCCTCTCAGCGGGCCTCGTTTTTCTCTTGTTTCCTTCCCCTTCTTTGAAGCCCTGGTTCCCTCGCGTTGTTTGTGGCGCGGCCCCCCTCCTCCCCCTTGGCCCCGCCAGCGTCGCGCTTCCCCCGCCTCCCATCTTCAGCCTCCCCCTCACCCCATTCCTGACGCCTCTCCTTAGGCCTGCGCCTTTATTCCCGTCTCGGTCCCGGCTTTAATTTGTCTCTCCTTTTCCGTTTTTTCTTCGGACGATGTGCTGCTCGGCGACGTTTCCTTCCCCCGCAGAGACCAAAAGGTCAAGGAAACAAAGGTGAGCCCAGCTCCGCCGGTGCCCCTGGCGGGCGGGGGACCCCGTGTGGGGGGGGCGGGGTCTCCGGGAAGCGCCCCGGGGAGAGGACCTTTCGGAAGCCGCTTAGTTTGCAGGTGCCTCACAGTTAAGTATTTGACCCTTTTCGGTGTGTTCCTGTAGCTGGCGAACAGCTTTGTAGTGAACAAGGAGTAATTCATTAGGGGTGGGGGTGGATTCGGTTTTGAAATGTCCCAGGTCCTTAGTTTCCTGTAGGTCTTAGAAGGCCTTTGTTTTTCATCCTCGTGGATCACACTCTGGAAGTGCTCACATGTGATGGGGGAGGGGAAGCGGGAGGGAATAGAAATCTAGAGGAGCCAATAAAATGACCTTTTTAGATCAACTTGCTCTGGGTGGAGGGAGACATTTTTACTGACGAATGTTGCTCAGCATTCATTCTCATCGTTATCCTTTCGAAACGCAAACTTATTTGCTCTGTGTAGTATGGTTTTTCTCTGGTTAGGAGGTATTTGATTAGTTTGGGAGGTGGATTGTACGATTGAGACACTCCTAATTTGAATTTTTTCTCCTTTAGTACAAAATGGATCTGTACATCAAAAGGATGGATTAAATGATGATGATTTTGAACCTTACTTGAGTCCACAGGCAAGGCCCGTGAGTAGTTAACCATTTTCGTGCTTGATCAGAGGATGCAGTATACCATTATTCTTTCTCT
The DNA here is from genome assembly GCF_964374135.1 of Grampus griseus. Classification (NCBI taxonomy): domain Eukaryota; kingdom Metazoa; phylum Chordata; class Mammalia; order Artiodactyla; family Delphinidae; genus Grampus; species Grampus griseus. Next base: position 161,012,557 of record NC_139017.1, on the reverse strand, counting down.
GCTCTATCAATAAGTTTCATTTTCAGGGGATGACTTTCTTAATATCAGTCAATATGTTATAAAACCAGTTGCTACAAATGTCATAGGCCCTTAAGGATCTTATCTCTGTTGTGAGCAAACATACCATTCTCTGAGGCTAGTACTGATAACATTTTACAGTGTACTAACAGCAACACTTGCTTGAGTAGTTCTTCCTCCTTAGCAAGAATGTAACAATGTAAAACTTAAGAATACTTTCTGGTGTTAAATGTTTTCACCTCCCAAACATTTTTCTTTTAGGAAAATTGGATTCATACGTGATGGGAAAAACTAACATAAAATCACCTGAACTTTATTCAGTGCTGCAGAACTGAGTATCTTCGTTTTGTCTAGTCACTAGTTAGTGGGTTCTTAGGTTATCAGAATTATTTTGGAGCTGGGTACTCTTTCAAGTTGAGCTCCATCTTCATCTGTAAAGAGCAATTTTGTATATATCTGGCTTCTTAGGGGAGCTGTATTTACAAAATGGAGTTGAAGGAAAATAAAACACTGTTGAGAACAGAGATCAAGAATGATGGAATTCCAGTTTTTGCAATGTAATCTGTCTTCTAATGTGAAGATTAGTTGCATGTAGGTCCATATATGACCATGAACTGTGCACAGAGACTTCTTTGATTCAGCAGTTCTTTTGTGTTACTATCTTGCATCCCAAAGACAGTCACAAAGTTGTAACTAATAAGTATAACTCACCAGACTAATAAACCAAAAGGAAAATTGACAACTCATCCAGAATATCCTAAAAGATGAAAAAGTTTGTGGAACATTTATATAAATTCTGAACAGATGGTGTATGATATTCATAACAGTCTTGAATAACTTGACAGTGCGTGCGCATGTTTGGGCCTAATGCTTACATAAAACTTTTTGATCCCTTGTGTAGAATTTTCTGAATTGAAAGTGTAGAAACCGCTTAAGCAAGTGATTGGAAAAAAGTTTTTGCAGTAGACAACCAGTTAATCAGGAAAAGTAGGGAAGGAAGTGGAGGAATGAACTATTAATGGGTTCTTGCTCTTGAGGTAGTTTGCTTACATAATCATTATAACAAGGAGAGTGGGAGCATTTGGAAACATAATTCTAGGTAGTTCTTGTGAAACATTGTGTAATTCAGATTTTTGAGCTCAGGGGCATGTGGGAACCTGCCAGTTCAGGTGTAGGCATTTAGCTCTATAGTGGCATAACCTGTGATATTAAATGTGTTTGTTTTTTATTTGTTAAGTAAGCTAAAGCTTGAATATTTTTGAAAAATTTGTGGGGGAGTTTGTTTTTTATTTAAGTAAGTTAAAGCTTAAATATTTTTGAAAAATTTGGGGGGAAATATAAATTTTGGTTGAATAGACATAATCTGAGACTCTCTGTAGTCTGTCAAGGCTGTTTCATCTACTTTTTAACCAGTTTTTTATTTTAATTTTTGAATTTTATTTACTTTTTTATTCAGCAGATTCTTATTAGTTTAACCAGTTTTTCATCACCTTATATTGGAATAATTCTTCAGGCTTAATCTATTAAGGGTGGTCTGAATTTCTTATTCATAATGGATTTGGGGCTGTTAAAATTATAACACTGTCTTCGAGAAATAGACTTCTCTTAAACTTGAGAGTATATGTGAAAGAGTTAGGTTTTTAAAAGAAAATTTAGAATTGGCAGAGAGAAGCACCACCATTTTATCAAACTATATTAGTTGAAATATTTAATCTTCAGGAGATGTGTTTTAGTGGCTAGGAAGAAGTACTGTTGGCTTTGGTAATACAAACTTAAGGCCTGACATAGTTATGGTCATCCAAGTCTCTTACGAACAAAACTCCCTATTGACTAGTTAGTGGATTCTTAGATACCAGAGCTGTTTTGAAGTTAAAGTAGTCTATTTTTGAGTTGAGCTGAGTCTATATCTATAGAAACCAATTCTATATATCTCTGGCTTCTTATTTAAGGGAGTACTTTGTGAGTTACTAGGATTTATGAAAAAGAACTGTCAGCATAAATGAAAGTAAGAATGTTTCTGCAATGTAATCTATCTTCTAATGTGAAGACTAGTTGAGTATAACTTTATTTCTGGTTGTCGTTCTGAAGGATGATTCCTTTTATAAAGATGTGGACTGTACTGTCTTTAGAATTATATTCCTGTTTTTAATGAAAAAGTTAGGTGTGCATTTTAGCTTACGGCCTTAACTTTTATAGGTGAAGCAAAACAGGTAGCAACATTTTTTTTGGTTTTGAATCCACTGGAAGCCACTGTGCATTTTCTTTCCAGGTTATAATTAAATAGTGGCATCTCTTGATGTTCCCAGATGGTTTGCCAGGAGGCTTTACTATAGAGTAGGTGTACTGAACCTTGATTTTTGGTTTATGGTTGAGGAATGGCTGCACAGATTTTTGGGGTAGAACTTGAAATTTCCAGTTATTTTTGTTTTATCTATTATATAGTAAGTTTTAATAGGAAACTCTTGTGAATACTTTTTCTTTCTGCCAATATTCCCACTCCTTCAGTCCAAAGATAGTGGTTTTAATGAAGGCATCATCTCAGTACATCTATAGAGGAAGACTTAAACTTAGTGAGATGACGGGTTTTCCCTTTTCTGAATTGTAGCACTAAAAGGTAAGGCTGGTATTCACTGTATGTCAGTTTAATTTTAAATGTTTAAGCAGTTCAATTATTAAACCAAAATATTATCTAAGTCTATAAAAATAGCAAGTTTATGGGAAGAGACCATCTGAAAAGGTCACTCTCCTTTTTTATGGCAATGACTGAAATATTTGAATTGTGTGAATAATTGGGAGAGGAAATGTTCTGGTCGTTTTATATATTTTTGTGTTTAGTTTTAATTAACCCTTTTTTCTTCTTCCACAGAATAATGCATATACTGCCATGTCAGATTCCTACTTACCCAGTTACTACAGTCCCTCCATTGGCTTCTCCTATTCTTTGGGTGAAGCTGCTTGGTCTACTGGGGGTGACACAGCCATGCCCTATCTAACTTCTTATGGACAGCTGAGCAACGGAGAGCCTCACTTCCTACCAGATGCAATGTTCGGACAACCAGGAGCCCTGGGTAGCACTCCATTTCTTGGTCAGCATGGTTTTAATTTCTTTCCCAGTGGGATTGACTTCTCAGCTTGGGGAAATAACAGTTCTCAGGGACAGTCTACTCAGAGCTCTGGATATAGTAGCAATTATGCTTATGCACCTAGCTCCTTAGGTGGAGCCATGATTGATGGACAGTCAGCTTTTGCCAGTGAGACCCTCAATAAGGCTCCTGGCATGAATACTATAGACCAGGGGATGGCAGCCCTGAAGTTGGGTAGCACAGAAGTTGCAAGCAATGTTCCAAAAGTTGTAGGCTCTGCTGTTGGTAGCGGGTCCATTACTAGTAACATCGTGGCTTCCAATAGTTTGCCTCCAGCTACCATTGCTCCTCCAAAACCAGCGTCTTGGGCTGATATTGCTAGCAAGCCTGCAAAACAGCAACCCAAGTTGAAGACCAAGAATGGCATTGCAGGGTCAAGTCTTCCACCACCTCCAATAAAACATAACATGGATATTGGAACTTGGGATAACAAGGGTCCTGTGGCAAAAACTCCCTCACAGGCTTTGGTTCAGAACATAGGTCAGCAGCCAACCCAGGGGTCTCCCCAGCCTGTAGGTCAGCAGGCTAACAGTAGCCCACCAGCGGCTCAGGCATCAGTAGGGCAACAGACACAGCCATTGCCCCCACCACCACCACAGCCTGCCCAGCTCTCAGTGCAGCAACAGGCAGCTCAGCCAACCCGCTGGGTAGCACCTCGGAACCGTGGCAGTGGGTTCGGTCATAATGGGGTGGATGGTAATGGAGTAGGACAGTCTCAGGCTGGATCTGGATCTACTCCTTCAGAACCTCACCCAGTGTTGGAGAAGCTGCGGTCCATTAATAACTATAACCCCAAGGATTTTGACTGGAATCTGAAACATGGCCGGGTTTTCATCATTAAGAGCTACTCTGAGGACGATATCCACCGTTCCATTAAGTATAATATCTGGTGCAGCACAGAGCATGGTAACAAGAGACTGGATGCTGCTTATCGCTCCATGAACGGGAAGGGCCCCGTTTACTTACTTTTCAGTGTCAACGGCAGTGGACACTTCTGTGGCGTTGCAGAAATGAAATCTGCTGTGGACTACAACACATGTGCAGGTGTGTGGTCCCAGGACAAATGGAAGGGTCGTTTTGATGTCAGGTGGATTTTTGTGAAGGACGTTCCCAATAGCCAGTTGCGACACATTCGCCTAGAGAACAACGAGAATAAACCAGTGACCAACTCCAGGGACACTCAGGAAGTGCCTCTGGAAAAGGCTAAGCAGGTGTTGAAAATCATAGCCAGCTACAAGCACACCACTTCCATTTTTGATGACTTCTCACACTATGAGAAACGCCAAGAGGAAGAAGAAAGTGTTAAAAAGGTAACCAGCTTACCCTTCTTAAGACTTTAAAGGAAGGAGAAGGAACTAGAGAGAACAGGAGAAGTATTACACTGAGCCATTAATAAAAGCTTTGTAAATAACACAAGTATCACTTAACAGTTCAAGCCTTAATGGAGGATAATTGGTCTTATTATTTGAACCTTAGTGTGAAAGAATATGGGAACATTAGTGGAGGACAGAAATGTGGGCTTAAGTTAAAGCAGAAACAAACTTAGAGAAACTGGCTTTACATGATGCAGAAAGAGGTGAAGAATGAGTCTGAAAAAAACACAAAGGGAATAATTGAAGTGATAGAAACGTAGAAATGAAAGTAGGAGAAGATTGAGGCTGTAATGTGGCAGAGAAAAAGATAATTCTGTCGGAATTAACTTTTGACCTTGCTGGGGTACTGTAGTTATTTTCAAGAGTTGGTGTGTCACGAAGCCCTGACATTTCTGCCTGCCTGCTGACAACTGGTAGTGTTAAGAGGATGTTTTTCAGACCTTTCTTCCTTCTGTCTTTTGTAGTGTTCTGGTTAATCACTTTTTTTTTTTCAAAATCTTTTTCCCATTAGAAAAGGTAATTATATAAAACTTGGAAAGCAGATCATCCAAAAGAGCTGGCTTCTTGTTCTTAACATTTGGTTGTATTCCTAAAGATTCACTTTCTCTTTTCCTCTGTAACAAGTGGGAATCTTGGACAGAGTGGTAGGGAATAGTTCCAAAGTAAAGAGTTGAATTTATTTGAAAGGGTTGGTAATGCTTGATCCCATGTATTGAGTGTAAACTCTAGGACCATAAGAAAATGATAAAATAGTGGTTGGGGCAGATCATATTATCCAGAAGTTAGACATGTTGAAGTATAGGAAGTAGGTGAAAAGATAATGGCAAGGAGAAAATGTTTTTAAAACATATGTATATATTAATGATAGAATCCTGAGTGGTTAGCTTCAGATGTAAAATAAACAAAACGTAACAGACTTAATGTAAATACATTTTCCTTGAATTTGTCATAAATTCATAGGGATCTTACGTAATTGATCTAGGACCTGAGGCACTTGTTATGCCTTTATAAAGACTTATTCCTTTGAGCAGTGGGAGGAAGACTGCTCAGAGAAGTAAGTTTGCTCTGGTAGATTCTTGACCTCCATAACACAGAATCAGAGGTCCATAGTTGTCTAACTAAAGCTGGATGATTGACTTTTATTTTTGGCTGCATTGTGTCTTCGTTGCTGCTTGCGGGCTTCCTCTAGTTGCGGTGAGCGGCCTTCTCATTGCAGTGGCTTCTCTTGTTGTGGAGCATGGGCTCTAGGCGTGCGGGCTCTAGGGCACAGGCTCAGTAGTTGTGGCGCACGGGCTTAGTTGCTCCGCAGCATGTGGAATCTTCCCGGACAAGGGCTCGAACCCATGTCCCTTCCATTGGCAGGTGGATTCTTAACCCCTGAGCCACCAGGGAAGCCCAGGATGGTTGACTCTTTATCTTCCAGTGTGTACAGACAGATAAGAAATAGAGGTATGCTTGTCAGTGATGCTGAAAGTATTGGGGAGATAGAGCCAGGTTACTGGAAAGTTGGCTGTCAGATAAAACTTGGTACTTTTTAGTTCTTTAAACTCTTTCCTTTCCCAGAGTTTAACAGTTTAACTTAAAATCCTCCAGAATCTGTAGAAAAAAGATACTTGATTATTTTTGCCAAACATCTGAAAGGCTCTAAAGATGTCTTAACAGGCTTCTGTTTCTAGAGGAACAAGGAAGGAGGCTGTGGCCTTTTAGGCATCATGTAGTGGCATAGCAGATTATGAACGTGTGTGGGGGCATCCAGGTGCTTGGTTTAACTACTTGAAATATGCATAGTATTTGTTGCATACTAAGAATCTGCTTACTTTCATCTGCAAAGTTCTGTCCTACATCTTGTGATTTAAAAGCAGGAAGGCAAAGATAGGAGTATTTTTTGGAATGTGCAGCATAGCTGCTAAGATAAATTTGTATTTGTTAGAACTAGTGGGAAAGCTTGTGTTTAAAAGTGAAGTAGCAAGTCTGAGGATTGTTAATTTGTGTGCACTTTTAATCAAGTATATATCTGTATTCACTTGAGTGGTTCAGTGAATGATAAAACTTCATAAGTAGGTGTAAGATTCATTGACTAGCCTTGTGTTTTCAGTGAGTGTAATAATAATCAAGGTTTAGGGTCTTTGTTAAGCTAACTAATGGCTCTTAAAACCGTTCTGTAAAGACTTTTGATGAATGAGTATCCTAATTGTTCTGAGGCTGGTGAACAAACCACCAAAGGTAAAAACTTAAAAGCTTCAATTATACTTGTGTCAGATTACTTTTTAGTTTACTTTCTTTAAGAAGAGCTTGCTGGGGTTTCAGGAAGGTCCCTATGATTGCTTCCAAACCCAGCTACCCTTTCAGTCAGTATTGCCTTACTCCTGTGTTGCCCACTGTTACCCTTTAACATCCTTACATAACTGACTGTAAACTGTTCTTCCAGTTTTTAATTAGGCTTCCAAGACAAAACAAGTTTCATGATAATGGGACTGATAGCTCATTGAAGCATTGACTCTCTTAAGTGGGGTGTTTGTATATGTGCCTTGGTATTATTTACAAGATTGAAAAAAATCTTCCAGCCAAATGGAAACTCAGTCAGTAGGGAAATACTTAAAACTTCATCCTGAAAATGATGTCACAGCTGTTCTAAAGTTCCGTGATTGGGCATGTTTCTTGGCAGAACACACTGAAGCAGAACTACAGCCATTTTTGCCTTGTTCTGTCACATGATCTAATTCAATACCATAGAACCTTCAAGATCTGTCTGGCTTGGATATTTTGGATCTGTCTGGCTTGACACTTCCAGCAAATTTTAGTGACTTCATTTACTTCGTTGTATACTTTAGATACTATTTTGTAAACTGCTTTCTGCATTTATTTAGAACTTTCCTCTAATTGTTATTCTGTGACATCACTTTTTAAAAATTTATTTTATTTTTGTTTGCATTGGGTCTGTGTTGCTGCGCGCGGGCTTTTCTCTGGTTGTGGCGAGCGGGGGCTACTCTTCCTTGCCGTGTGCAGGCTTCTCATTGCAGTGGCTTCTCTTGTTGAGGAGCATGGGCTCTAGGTGTGTGGGCTTCAGTAGTTGTGGCTCACGGGCTCTAGAGCTCAGCCTCAGTAGTTGTGGTGCACGGTCTTAGTTGCTCCGCGGCATGTGGGATCTTCCCAGACCAGGGCTCAAACCTGTGTCCCCTGCATTGGCAGGTGGATTCTTAACCGCTGAGCCACCAGGGAAGCCCTGTGACATCACTTTTTAAAAAAAATTTTATTTAATTTATTCTTTTATACAGCAGGTTCTTATTAGTTATCTATCTTATGCATATTAGTGTATATAGCTGTGACATCACTTTTGATGGCTTCATAGTATTCTATCAAAAATTTATTGTAATTTACCAGTCCCTGTTACTGAATAGCTTCTTTATAATTTTTTTTCCAGCTAAAATAACAGTTGTAAATATCCTAAGGTATAAATATTGATTCATACCTATCCTTAAGTGCTGTGTCAAAGGATATATGCTTTTTTTTTTTTTTTTTTTTTTTTGCGGTACTCGGGCCTCTCACTGTTGTAGCCTCTCCAGTTGCAGAGCACAGGCTCCGGACGTGCAGGCTCAGCGACCATTTCTCACGGGCCCAGCCGCTGTGCAGCATGTGGGATCTTCCCGGACCGGGGCACGAACCCGTGTCCCCTGCATTGGCAGGCGGACTCTCAACCACTGCGCCACCAGGGAAGCCCAGGATATATGCTTTTTGAAGGTCTTGCCTGTGCTATATATTGCCATATGAGCTTTTTTCTTAAAATTTTTTTTTTGTTGTTATTACTGTCAGCTATTCAGAAGATGATGGCAGTCAGTTAATCTTTTTCTCTGTCTCAACTTTGGAATAGTGGGGCATAAAGGGAGAGGTACTCCCTGCAATAGTGATTTTTTTTTTTTTTTAAAGAAACCTCATAAAATGTTGGTTTAGTCCCCCCCCCCCCAATATTTATTTATTTGGTTGTTCCCGGTCTTAGTTGCAGCAGGCAGGCTCCTTAGTTGTGGCTCCAGGGCTCCTTAGTTTGCCACACGTGGGCTCCTCATTTGTGGCATGCGAACTCTTAGTTGCAGCATGCATGTGGGTCTAGTTCCCTGAACCCGGGCCCCCTGCATTAGGAGTGCGGAGTCCTATCCACTGTGCCACCAGGGAAGTCCCTAGTTGGTTTAGTTTTGTCTTACCTTTCTAGCTTTTTAACTCTAGGTAAAAATAAGATAGTCTAGTAGGGGAGACTCAGGGCTGTGTAATTCTCTTAATGTCTAGCCCAACATTAGACTCAATCAGGCACTTGGGTAAAGATTTTTCTGAATAACTGGAAAGCTAAGGGGAGATTGAGGAGAGACAGATCTAGAGTAAATATTACTATAGTGACAACAGCTTAAGGTGTATATTTTTAAAAATTTCATTGCTATTAAGTGAGAATAGCAGGATTTTTTTTTTGGACTGAATTATTTAATTAGGTTCTTTGTAAGAAGTTTAGAACACTACTTTGTGAGGATAAATTCCGTTTGTAAGAGCGAACACAGAGGGGAGGTAACCCTAGAGTTGAGGAACAGCTTTTTGTTTGTTTGTTTTTGTTTTGAGGAACAGCTTTGATTCTTCGCAGAATTTGTCAGTCCACAGCTTTCTGATCAACCTTCCGCTGCTCTGTAATCTCGTATTTCTCTCTGTGTCGAAGATCTCACCTTCCTGGTGCCTGGGCTTACGCAGTTTCTTCTTGAAGTAAGCATCAGTGAGATGTTCTGGGATTTTCACACCACTGATATCAGTTTTGGTGGAAGTGGCAATGGCAAATTTCTGGTGTGTTCTCCGCAGAGGAACTTGATTGAGGGACAGAGGCCCAGTCACAAGTAGCAAGCCACTGCTCAGCTGCTTCAGGAAAATGACCCTCTTGGCTCTGTGGCACCCAATGAGGATAATCAGAATGGTCCCAGGAGTGATGCTAGCGTGCAGTTTTCTCACATGCTTACTGAAGGGTTTTTTGCCGTGACTCAACAGCTTTCGAGGCACATCTTCAGTAGGATAATACCTAGGCATTTTGTGAAGTGTAACCACCCAGGTACCACTATTCTTGTCACCACCAGCTGGTTTTGTGACAATAGCAAGAACCTTCACCTTCTTTTTCTTTTCAACCTTGGATTTAGCTGCTGAATACTTCCTCTAGTACAAGGCCTTTCTGGAATACATAGCCGATCGGGAATATCTGCCAATTCCTCTGACCAGGACAGGGTTTTGGCTGCATTGGGGCTTCCCCTTCTTAACCTGCTTCACCTTTTTAACCTTGCCACCAGCATCAGCCTTCTTGGCTTCAGGTTTTTCCTCCTTAGTATCTGGCTTCTCAGCCTTTTCACACGCCATCTTGCAAGATGGGAAAAAGAACTCAGCATTTCTTTACCTTTAGGATTATTCTGATTTTCAGGCAGAAGACCTAAAAATGGTGACTTGGAGTGTGTTTGGACATACTGAAAATTTATTACGGTGTTTAAGAATTGAGATGAAGCTATTTATCTTTTCTTGGAACAACTTTTCTGTGTGCTAGACACTACAGAGAAACCACAAATGTATTGTCAGGGAGCCTTATATTAGTGACAAGTAACAATACAAAATGAAAAGTGTTTTCTCAAGGTATGCACAAGGTGCCAGTTTGGAAGCTTGAAGATTGCCTAACCCAACTTGGGGTGTGGGTTGATTGATCATAGAAGAATCCTGCAAGAAGTGATCTCTGAGCTGAGCCTTGGAAGATGTATAGAAGATAGCCAGAGGTGTTTTGAGAAGAGTGAACATGGTTCAGAACAGCCCAAATCTGTATAGATAATAACACTGTAGAAATAATAAGTTGGAATAGGAATTCCTGTACAGTTCAAGAACAAGTCTAATGGGAGTTTGTGGAATGGGTTTCCAGGAAGGGAAGTTTGGAGATTAGATTAGGAAAAGGGAGTTAAATGAAATGTTTATGCAGTTAGTTGGATATAGAAGGAATCTACTGAGAGAGATACAAAGTTGGCTTAAAATAAAGTACTAGAGTTTAAGAGAATGAGGAGTAAGATCTAATTTGAGTTAGGATGGCGGAGGTCTTTGATGTAAGCTTCAGTGAAAGGCAATGGGAAACTTGTAAAGGTGAACCAGTACTTCGTAATAATAGGTATCATTACTGTATATATATATATAGCTCACTTCTTCCTGCACTGTGCTTTATACATGTTATCTTATTTCTCATCATAGTGTTTAGCTTAGTAGAGATGATTTATAAGGGGGAATATGATAGCTGTTATCAAATGATTTTTAATGCTAGTGACAGCACTGGAACCAATAGGTAAAGGTTATAGGGAGGGAGATTTTTGTAAAGGGGGAACTTTCTAAAAATGGAGTCTTAGTCACAGGAGGGTTTCAAGAAGAGACTAAAAGAACTTTTATTAGGTAAATTGTAGAGAAGATTCACACATGGGATAGTTTAGATCAGAGAAACCGAGGAGTAAAAGAGGATTAGGTGGCCCAAGATAACATTTGAGGTTCATGGAGAGGAATTGATGGTACAAAACAGGTCTTTTTAGTAAGACCTTATTTTTGTTTGTGTTCTATAATTTCTGACCTAAATACTAATTACATATAAAACATAAGAAAGGACTTGAGAACAGAAGGAGATAGATGACAGATAGGATTTGTGGATTCTCAGTGAATCGTAGTATAGATTAGGTATTTGGGTAGTTATTAATATATTTACTGTGTATTAATGAAAAAAATTATTACCTAAAATGTAATAAAGACTTAGCAAAGGAACATAGAAGTGATTACTTGAGAAATGTTTCCTTTAAAAAAAAAAATCTAGTTTTCCTATAGTGTTGGCATAAGTAATATTTCTCTTATATAAGGAAGTTTTTTTTTTTTTCCTTACAGCCATCTTTTTCCTCCTAACCCTTTAATTTGGGCATTTAGTCCCTTGTTTATAAATGTTTGAGGTAATCATCTTGGCTCCATTTTCAACTTCAGAAAAAAATTTAAAATATCCAAGTTTTAGTGATACAAAAATCAGAAGAAAGAAACATCACTTTAGCCAAATATATTGTTTTCTTACTATTAAATCTTTAAGAAATAAATGACCATGCAGTATTGTTCTTTCCATTTAACATTACTCCACTCCACCACTGTTTTAAATTGCTTCTTCAGAGCTAGTGAGTGGGCATCCTGTTTTAATCAGGATGGCAAACCTGAACGTTTTGTAAAATTCTAAGGCCGTCTATGTTGTCTTCTGTCTTGCAGATAAATTTACTTGTTTTTCTGCCAGTAGGATTGAGGGAATTCTATTTGTATTACTCACCACCTTCCTTGCTTTGTGGATAAAATGCCTTTCTGTAGCCTTGTTAAAGGAGGACCAAAAGAGAATAGGTGATACTGAATTTGGATCTCTTTGAAGCATGTCCTTTGTTTGTATCCATCTTTCAACAAATGTTTTGTGGTTTTTTTAAATTTAATTTTATTTTTGGCTGCATTGGGTCTTCTTTGCTGCACGTGGACTTTTCTCTGGTTGTGGCGAGCGGGGGCTACCACTCTTCATTGTGGTGCGAAGGCTTCTCATTGTGGTGGCTTCTCTTGCTGGGAGCCCGTGCTCTAGGCATGTGGGCTTCAGTAGTTGTGGCCTACGGGCTCAGTAGTTGTGGCTCGCAGGCTCTAGAGCACAGGCTTAGTAGTTGTGGCCCATGGGCCTTAGTTGCTCCATGGCATGTGGGATCTTCCCGGACCAGGGCTTGAACCCATGTCTCCTGCATTGGCAGGCGGACCACCAGGGAAGCCCCCAGATGTTTGTGTTAATTGCTAGGATAGAACAGATAAACAAGGCACCATCTTTGGCTTAGGACCAGATAGTGTTGCTAGGTAGACAACAAAATGGATAAAATATGAGATAAGAGCTGTAATAGAGGGATGAAGAAATATTTTGGCTTTCTGGAGAAGTGATAAATTTGGGGAAATTAAGAAAGTCTTCATGGGGGAAAGAACATTTGATCTATATCAAATAGAATGAGTAATTGGGTAATCAGCACTTAAATGATAGCACAGTGCTTGGCACATGGTATACATAAAAGTTTAGCTATCTCATGTAATGTATCATTCTCATATTTTAGATGAGGAAGCAGGCTCAAAGAGGTTATTTATACAAGGTCTCATAGCTAACAAGTGGTGGAGTTGGTAATTCAATGTCCAAGTCCAATAATGTGCTAGAGCTAGCTAATTGTGAGCCAGTTGTTTAGCTTTCAAGAATTTTAGCAAGCTAGTTGTTAAGCACAGTCAAATTGCATAAACTTAAAAATTAAATACGGGCTTCCCTGGTGGCGCAGTGGTTGAGAGTCTGCCTGCCGATGCAGGGGGCACGGGTTCGTGCCCCGGTCCGGGAAGATCCCACATGCCGCGGAGCGGCTGGGCCCGTGAGCCATGGCCGCTGAGCCTGTGCGTCTGGAGCCTGTGCTCCGCAACGGGAGAAGCCACAACAGTGAGAGGCCCCCGTACCGCAAAAAAAAAAATTAAATACATTGTATTAAAAGGTGTTTTAAATGCCTTTCTATTTACATTGAATTACGTTGTATACTACAGTTAGTAATATGTTACAGTTAAACTACATAAACTTAGAATACCATTATGATTACAATTAAACTGTAATATTTAAATTCATCACTCTTAAAGTTATTATGTTTGTATCAGTATATAATGTTGTGCTTTTGCACATGTCTTCTCAGCCCCACTGTATTCCTGTATTCCACTGGTAGTTTGAGGTCAGCCATGTTATTGACACCACGGAAATTGGCAAATGCTATATACAAATCAGGACTTGATTTTTCTTGATTGTCTAGACTTAAAGGGATGGAGAAAATATTAATATAGATTTACCACAAGGCATGTGGGATCTTAGTTCCCCGACCAGGGATTGAGCCCGTGCCCCCTCCAGTGGAAGAGCGGAGTTCTAACCACTCAGGGAATTCCCTTAATGCAGATTAAACTTAAGTGTGTCATGTCTCTATCCCTGACATATTTTGAATGAAACAAAATTTGAAGAATTAGTCTTCCAGAATTTGAAAATTATTATCCAGTTTAGCAAGGAAGTTGCTCAAATTGACAAGCCAGTGAAGTTCTGACATATGTCTTTGTTATTTCACTTTTGTCTTTAAGTCATTAGTATCAATAAATGAAAATACGTTGGAACTCCACCCAAAGCCAGTCTCTCTCTAGTCCCAAAGCCCATGGACCACTGTGTGATATGTGGAGTTTGCCAGATAGAAAACTGGGTCTTGTGAAATGAGAAGTTTAATATGGAAAGAATAAGTGATAAAGCTGGAGAGGTTGGTTGGGCCTGGTATAAGAAGGGCTTTGGATTTTTATCCTGTACTTATGTTTTTAGATTGTAAGGGAGGATAGTCAGTGTAGAGTGACAGTTTAGAGGATGGGAAGGATGAAATACTTACTGAGCACTGACTTCGTTAGGTACTTTCATAGTTTTACTTTAACCCCCACACCAACTCCCGGAGGCAGTATCCCATATTTATAGGTAGGAAAATGGAAACTCAGGTTAGCAACTTACCTGAAGTCATCTATTAAATGAGGAGAGAGAGGTGTAGGTGACTCAAATACCAAATGAGAGTCTTTTACAATAGTTGGGAGAAAGACAGAGCCTGTATCAAGATAGTGGGAATGGGGAAGTTACAGTTGAAAAATGTGGTAGAAATATTTGCTGATTAGTTACTTAAAAAAAAAACAGAGAATGTGGGATGAGCAGCAGGTTAGGGTTTGGAGATGTGTTGGCTTTTGGAAATAGTATTTGGGGTGCTTGTAGGACAGAAAGGTGATAGTAGGATCTGGAGCTCAGGAGAGATCTGTTGATAGAAATTTGGGAGTTTCCAGCTCTCAGTATAGGTAAAGGCATGGATGAGTTCAAGATTCTTCAAGAATATTGGTAATAAAAATAATGGCTGAAATTATTGCACATTCTGTAGTGTCTAATATGCACCTGTCCTGAATACATTTTTTAAAAAATAAATATTTGTTTTTGGCTGCATTGGGTCTGCATTGCTACGTGTGGGCTTTCTCTAGTTGTGGTGAGCGGGGGCTACTCCTTGTTGTGCTGCGTGGGCTTCTCATTGTGGTGGCTTTTCTTGTTGCGGAGCATGGGCTCTAGGCGCACGGGCTTCAGTAGTTGTGGCACGTGGGCTCAGTAGTTGTGGCACACAGGCTTTAGTTGCTCTGCGGCATGTGGGATCTTCCCGGGACAGGGATCGAACTCATGTTCCCTGCATTGGCAGGTGGATTCTTAACCACTGCGCTACCAGGGAAGTCCCTGAATACATTTTTTTATGTACGTTTTCATTTAATTCTATCATTGTGAGGTATGTACAGCTATTTCAGTTTTACAGATGAAGGCACTGAAGCACAGAAAAGAGTATATTCTTTTTGCACAGTTGCCCAAACTAAGAAAGCAGAGCTGATGTTCTACTTCAGTGCGGTTCCAGAGCCAACATGCATTGAGAGAAGAGGGCCAAAGAAAGAACCCCCTGCAATAACACAATTTAAGGGATGGATTAAAGAGGGACCAAGTGAAAGGGTTTGAGAGGGAGTACTTGGAGCTTTAGAAAGAGAACAAGGAAAGGGCTATATCTTGAGTAGCATTTCAAGCAGTGGGGTATAATCAACTTATTCAGAGACTGTAGAGAGGTAGCAGATGACTGCAAATGCCAACAACTATCTGAATAAAAGTAACATGAGAGTGCTTTGTTAGGGGTTTGAAGGTTTTGGTCTCCATACATCATTCAACAGACTGTGCATTTGTTGTTTCTATAGTGCTCCAGCCCTTCACAACCTGTGAAGTTTTCTAAGCTGTCTGTTCCAAGTCTTTCAGGGATTTAATGAAGTAAGACCAGCTTCTGTTTAGTTAGTACGGGCTGTTTTGTTGAATTAGACCATATAATAATGTCTGAAATGCAGTTGGGTATTAAAAATGTCAGTATTCTGTTTTTGCTTTGGCTAAAGATTGATCCAGAGGGGACTGCTGTTTTTCCAGACTTAAACATTTTGGGACAAGGGGTAGTTAGCGATTCTAGAATCATTTAGTATTTACTCTGAATAGTTTAAATCAAGAATTACTCAGATGTGAACCGTTCTGCTTACCTGCCAGAAGTAAAGATTAGTCCTATGACAGTTTTCAAACTTTTAAAAAGTGGAATTGTTTTTTCTCCTCCAAACAAAACCTTACTCAGAGCCCCATGAATGGCTAATTTCACACGCTCAGCTCTCTTTTTTTCCCTGGGTGATCTTCGAAGCATCTCCTCTATGAAGCATAATTTGGAATCCACTGGATGACAGGAATTTTTCAAAAAATGGAATAATGGTGCATGGAGGTGGAGTTGGGGGTGGGGGAATCTATTTTGAAATTGAAGAAATGCAAGGAATCTGCAGCTTCAGCATCTCATTTAGGTGTATTGGTTATTTAGTCTTGGAGGAAGGGAAGGATTAGAAAAACATCTCACAGCAGCTGGCGATGCTACAGCATTGGCTTTGACTGCCTTAGTTTAAGGAACTGTATGATAAAGGACTGACACCTGCACTATATAGGAGTTTCAGGTAGAGGAGGAAAAGCTCTGTTCCCTGAATTAGGGAAAACAAAAGATCTCTTTCTTCACCATTGAAATCTGCAAGTCTGCAATTGAGGAAGAAGAGTGTGGTAGGCTCAGATCATCCTTTCTGCCTTTCTCCACAGAAACAGGTAATTCAATTTAAATTTGCATCCTGCTGCCACCACCTCCAAAGCAAATTTTTCTAGTTATAACAACTAGACAGTATAGACTAACAACTAGCTCAATAGTGTGCCCTAATGCTTTTCATCCCTTGCTGAATAAGTAATTCCTAATTGAACTGATTTAACTCCAGTTAGCCATAGGGAGGAAATATAAGTGAAACAGTATAGTATAGTGGATATTAAAATGCTCATTTTGGGCTTCCCTGGTGGCGCAGTGGTTGAGAGTCCACCTGCCGATGCAGGGGACACGGGTTCGTGCCCCGGTCCGGGAAGATCCCACATGCCGCGGAGCGGCTGGGCCCGTGAGCCATGGCCTCTGAGCCTGCACGTCCAGAGCCTGTGCTCTGCAACGGGAGAGGCCGCAACAGTGAGAGGCCAGCGTACCACAAAAAAAAAAAAGTGCTCATTTTACAGGATGAGACCAAGTACAGAAGAAAAGAATAGCAAGACCAGAGTTGAGTCATTTTTATGGAAGACTGGCTTTGAGTTGGGTCTAGAAGGATGTATATAGGAAAAGATTGTGGAAAGAAAGATGAAGGAAGAAAATGGCTTCAAGTTTAAGCTGTTGGGTATGTGGGGAGCGGGAAGAGGCAGGCAGTTGCTCTTTCCAACTCATTTGCATTTACTGCTGTTGTAATACCTGGTGGTTCTTATGAGGTATTTAATACTCTGCTACATGTGTCAAAGCTAAAAATTTGGACATCACTTGTGTAATATGTGA
This sequence comes from Grampus griseus, assembly GCF_964374135.1. NCBI lineage: Eukaryota > Metazoa > Chordata > Mammalia > Artiodactyla > Delphinidae > Grampus > Grampus griseus. Next base: position 160,995,514 of record NC_139017.1, on the reverse strand, counting down.
AGCCATTTAGAAAAGGTAGACTTACATGTAAGCTTTTGACTTCATGTGGACCTTTTGCGCAATCAGGGTATAGATAGCATATAGAGCTTTTAAACTGTTTGCATGTTAAAAAAATTTGCAATGTGCAAATTTTATATTAGCATTTTGCAAATTTTCCGTGTGCATTTGGTTTTCATTGTAATAACCAAATCATAAAATGTGTAGACAGTAAAAGAAAACTCACTCATGGTTCCTCTACCCTGACAAAACCAGTCATCATTTTGGCTTATTTTCCGACACAAGTTAGTGGTTTATACAATTATAATCATATTCTGTGTAGTATTTTATCCTGCTTTTCCCCCTTAATACTTCAGGTATTTACCCATATTTAGCCATTTTTTGCATTTATACATAAGGCACTTTCCATATCGTATCTCTGATCCCTTGTAACAATCCTGTAGAATAAGATTATTTTCTTTTTTCTTCTTTTTTTTTGGCCTCGCTGCTTGGCTTGCGGGATCTTAGTTCCCTGACAAACTCGGGGCCCCCTGCAGTGGAAGCTTCCAAGTCCTAACCACGGGACCGCCAGGGAGTCCCCAAGATTATCTTCATTTTACAGTTAGGGAACTGAGATTCAGAAAGGAGTAATTTTGTTAAGATCACTAGCTAGGTTGTAGAAGAGCTGGAATTCGTTTTGCCCCAAAGCTTTTCTGTTCTTAGGCCTTGCTGCATCTTCACATTTATCATTTAAAATAACTAACTGCAGTGTTCTATTATCTACTAATGCTTGTAGTCAGTCAACTCTTCGTTGGCTATATGAGGAGAGCATAATTGGTTGAAACTTAAACCTTCATTTAAGCACTTAGGTTTAAAACTCCCTCATCACAAGCATCAAAAGGGAGCAGATTGGATCTACTCTACCTAACCTTGTGAGAGAGTTGCTGCTAATGACAGGCAGCAAGAGTAAGGGAGAACACAAATGGTTCTGAATAATTACTCTGGAAGGTTAAGGTTATAAAATCGAATGGGAAGGTTTTAGGCTACCTAACTCTTTTTGTACACAGACTGCAAGACCTCATTTTAGTGGCAGAACTAGAGCCCTAGACAAGTTCTTGGGTAATTCAAAATCATTTATGACAGATGTTACCGTACTTGCAGTCCGTAAGCCTGCAAAGGGGTCCCCGGGGAGGGGAGCAGGGTGGACATGGTGTGAGAGCTTCAGAGTATAAATTCCAAAAAAAATGGTAACAACAAGTTAAAGCAAACTTTGAGTCACCTGGAAAGTATTTACAAAAATACTGATAACTAGGTTTACCCCTAGATTTACTAAACTGAAATTTTATTTAGTAAGCTCCCTAGGTAGTTCTTAAAAGGATTAGAAGCAGTTGAAGAGAAATTTCCCAGTTTGTACAGGTTACCATCTGAGAGTTACTTACATGCAGATTCTTGTGTTTCCTCACCTACTGAGTGGGCACCTTTGGAGTTGAGGCTTTGGAATCTGCATTTTATCAGCCCTGTAGGTGATTCTCTTGTATTTAAATTATAAATGTCATTAGGTAGTGTTTTGTATGTCCCCCACCTCAAATTCCTCATGCTTATTTTTCCTGTAAGTTTCTTCCTTTGCTCTGTAGTCTTCCTTCCAGTCTCTGCTTGCTAGTCTCAAGACTTCATCTTTTTTTTTGAGATGTTGAGTTCATTTTTATTAAATATTAATCAGAACCATATGAAACTGCCATATTTCTGGGTCAGAAAAGACTTCATCTTTAGAAGCAATGTTAGAATTCACAATGTGTCTGATAAGTCTGGCTGTACCTTTTTATACTGTGGCCTACCTTAAGGCTGAAAGGGTCTTTGAGTAGTGTTTTTCATCAGCTATCAATATTATGAGCCTCTAGTGAATTGCTTGTATTGTTTGTTCATTAAAAGGTGCAGATGTCTTTGGCTGAATATCCTCCGTGTTACTTGTTATAATCTACTCCTCAGAGGCATTATGGCTACTTCTAAGAGGCTTTAATGTTTTAAGTTTTACATTATTTTATTGTATCCTTTTGTGAGCACATTAATTGTTTAGAGTTGTTAGATAATTTTAAGCAATAAGATTTAGTGGCTACTAACCATCCTGAAGTTGCCTGAAGATGTTAACCGAGTTGTTTTTTTTAAATTTATATATTTTATTTTATTTATTTTTGGCTGCGTTGGGTCTCTGTTGCTGTGTGCGGGTTTTCTCTAGTTGTGGCGAGTGGGGGCTACTCTTCATTGCGGTGCACGGGCCTCTCATTGCAGTGGCTTCCCTTGTTGCGGAGCACGGGCTCTAGGCGTGTGGGCTTCAGTAGTTGTGACGTGGGCTCAGTAGTTGTGGCTCGCGGGCTCTAGAGTGCAGGCTCAGTAGTTGTGGCACGTGGGCTTAGTTGCTCCACAGCATGTGGGATCTTCCCGAACCAGGGCTCGAACCTGTGTTCCCTGCATCAGTAGGTGGAATCTCAACCACTGCGCCACCAGGGAAGCCCATGGCAGGCAGATTTTTAACCACTGTGCCACCAGGGAAGCCCGTTAACTGATTTTTAAAGGTAATTAGTTTTTTGGGATGTGGGAAGGGATTCTGTTATTCTATTAAGTATATTACGTATGATGGGCCTTTTAAAAAGTTTAGGTGTATATATACATTAGGTAGATATTATTAATAAGCATGAATCCTAGATTCTGTTTCCTTGTTAGCATAGTATTGAAAAGGCTAGGAGCTCAGAAGATGGTGTCATATCTGCCACTATCAGTGATTTGAGTAAGTAAACTTTTGAGCCTCAGTATTTTATGAAAACGGGGGAAAAAACTTACTGGGTTATTAGGATTAAATGTATATATACAAGTGAAGTACTTGCATACAGGTCTTTTATGAGTGATTGTTGTGATCCATAATCTCAGGCATATAAATGTATATATACACATAAATACACCTTCATTTATTTTACATCAGTCATCACATTCTTCAGTAACTTTTGGCATGATACTTAATAATGCTACTGAGTTTCCATTTTGGGGTCCCACCCTTGGAATAGACTGAGGAGGGCACAAGACGAAAGGGCGATCAGTTAAAAGGAGGCTGTGGCAAAGTCGTATTGAGAGGGTACAGTAGCTTGGACTAGAGAGGTATTAATGGAGGTGTTGAGGATGGTTCGACTGGAAATTTTTGAAGGTGGAACTGGAGGTTATATCATTTATCAGATATCTGGAAAGCATATTCAGTGATTGCTTCATTCTTTCTGAACCTACTGTCAAATGCTGGGAGTGGGGGGGGGATTTGACTGACAAGCTATTAAAAAACCTTATTTGTTTAATTGTATTCGGAAGTGTTTTCAGAAATTGATTTTATTGTGAAATTAGTTTTTGTTCAAATGTAGTTCTTACTGGAGAGCCAAGGAGTGATTCAAAGAATAACTGAAAAAATTTTAATGTATCTGTCTTACCGTTTGTTCTGTTACTAGTTAAGACTTATGATTCAGGGCCTGAAAACAGTAGATTATCCAGGCTTTTACTTCTGACCTTGTTAGTGAAATGTATATAGGAGTTCAGCTACTAACTAACAATCTTGGAAAAGAATTTGATGGTAGGAAAGGTTATTAGTTAAATGCATTTACTTCATCCTAGTGCTCCTATGCCAGTTCCCAGAAATTTATTTCAAGTAAGTGTCCATTTCTGCACCTAGAAAATGTTAAAAGGGAGGGAATATATGTGTGTTTGTGTGTGTGTGTATAACTCATATTCATAGCATCAGAGACTGTTATGATTGATCAAGGAGTTCACTGGCAGTTCAGTGGTTAGGACTCCGCGCTTTGACTGACGTGGCTCCAGGTTCAATCCCTGGTCAGGGAACTAAGATGTCACAGGCCTCACAGCACAGTGCCCCCCAAAAAAAGATTGATTTCATAAGCCATATAAAGCATTGAAAGTCATATTAGTATAATCCTATTTTTTCATGTTAAACTATGTAAGCATTGTCTTATTTTCAGCCAGGGACCCTGAAATTTGTGTTCTTTTCTATCAGGGACCATGGGGATATAAGAAAACTTACTTGAGGGCTATTAAGTGAATTTTATCTGAGGGGTAGACATCAGATTTTAAAGTTAATAAAATTCTATCCGACAAATAAATATATGTGTGCCTGTTGTGTTTTATGGCCCACTTCAAAGTGGGGAGAGGGATGGTAGTAGAAATGAGAAAGGATATTAAGCTAAATAGAGGAAAAATTAAGCAGATTTATATCATAGGAAGAGATTTCAAATGTGCAGACTTTAAGTAACATTGCCACCTTGTGGCTTTTAGGATATTTCCTCTAGAGATGAACTTTTGCATTTTATAGTTATAGATATAAGGTGAGGAGGGACTAAGATGTGATGGGTGAATGGTGTGAGTATTAACCTCTAGTTGTTTTAAGTGACAGACCAGATATTGAGGCCTAGAAACTTCTTCCCCTGGTTTATACATTCTTAGTTAATATCTTTAAATTTATTTTTATTTTGTAAAAAATTTTTTTAGTCTCTACAATGAACAATGAGATTGTGGACTGATTTAAAGATTAGGATGAATGTCCTAGTGAGAATTTTGTGATGAGGTGTGAATTCAGTAAAATCTTGCTCTGCTGTTTTCCTTTTTTCTTTATTACCATCACAGTATCCTCAAGCTTTAGGAATGCTTCTTCCCTTCCTTTTAGCATTTGGTCTGTTTTTTGGTTAACTGGGACTTTATGATTAATTGTGTGTTTGTGCTTGAGGATCTTATGCAGGAGCTTAACCTAGACTAGCCAGTCCAGCCTGTTCCTACCACAAATCTCACTGTAGCTTCCTTGAACATGGCACTAGGTTAAAAAAGGTAGTAGGTAGGCTGCAACATGACACCACCACCATGGGGAAAGCCAGTTTGCTGCACCACTTCCCCTGCTACGGTGGGTTAGTAGCATCTTCATGTATAAAAGCCGGAGTGTCCAACAAGACACAAATGCATGTTGTGTTTATGGCAGTTCCAGCTGGGACTTGGACCCATTGGAGGTCCCAGCTTTTTTTTATGTGTTCTGCTCTTTCCTTTTATTGTGTATCTTGTCATCATTCTTCTGTCCCCCACCCTCCCAACCCCAGCTTTTTCTTTATTAAATATTACCAAGGTAGGACTGGTTAATTAGAAATGTTAATAAATACATCTGACAAGTGAAGTCTTTCGACCATAAATTGTCAAAGCAATTTAGTGGAATTCCCAGTGGTAATAGGAAATAGTCACAAAAGTGAAAGAAAAGACCTGCTGTAAGAGAAGTCTTTTATGGAAACCTAAAAGGTTTTAATGTCCCAAAGTGGTTAAAATAACGGTGCTTGTGTTAGAATCTTCTCTGTGTCATTTTTTTTCTCATTTTAGAAGACTTGTAAAAAGCTGATAGGCAGATTTTTTTCTTTTGCTAAAATACCCTCATGTTTGGTGATTTTAGTGTAGGTATGAGGAAATAAACACATTTCAAAGTTTCATGAGTTGTTAAACACAACTTTTTATTTTTATTTTTGGATGTGTAGGGTCTTCGTTGCTGCAAGCGGGCTTTCTCTAGTTGCGGCAAGCAGGGGCTACTCTTTGTTGCGGTGTGTGGGCTTCTCATTGCGGTGGCCTCTCTTCTAGCGGAGCATGGGCTCTAGGCATGCGGGCTTCGGTGGTTGCAGCATGCGGGCTTAGTAGTTGCAGCACACGGGCCCTAGAGCGCTCGGGCTTCAGTAGTTGTGGTGTGCGGGCTCAGTAGTTCTGGCTTGTGAGTTCTAGAGCGCAGGCTCAGTAGTTGTGGCACATGGGCTTAGTTGCTCCATGGCATGTGGAATCTTCCTGAACCAGGGATTGAACCTGTGTCTCCTGCATTGGCAGGTGGATTCTTAACCATTGCACCACCAGGGAAGTCCCAAATATAACTTTTTAATGCAGCCAATTTTTGCAGAAGAATTAAATGAATTATCCCCCAATTTATTAACATTTTACTTTGAAATAATTTCAGACTTGGAGAAATTTAAAGAATAGTGCAAAGGACTCCCACGTACTCTTCACCCAGATTTACCAATGTAATATTTTGCTACATTTGCTGCATCTTCTCTTTGGAGATATGTGTGAAATTTTTTTCTGAACCATTTGAGAGTAAGTTCCAAGACATCATGACCTTTTCTCCTAAATATTTTGCTGTGTAGTTTGTAGTTCCTAAGAACAAGAACATGCATTTATGAGCACGATGCAGTTTTCAAAATCGGGAAATTTAACATTCACAATACGATTATCTGATCTACAGATCTTATTCATATTTTTACCAGTTGTCTTAATGTCCTTGGTAGCAATTTTTTGGTGGCGGGGCGGGGGGGTGTCCAGGGTCCAGTCCAGGATCTTTCAGTTTTATGTCTTTTTAGTCTCTTAATCTGCAGTTATACACACATACTCACACACCAACATCCCACCCATTCATCCTTTTTGTTTGTTTATGATATGACGTTTCTGAAGAGTATATGCTATTTATTTTTGTAGATGTCGCTGCTTGTCTGAGGTTTCCTTTCCTCATTGTGTATATTCAGATTATGCTTTTCTGGCAGGAATACTACATAAGTGACTTTGTGTCCTCAGTGCATCACAGTAGGAAGTATAAGATGGTCTGTTTATGCCGTTATTAGTAATGTTTACTTTGATCACTTATTTAAGGTATCCTGGTTCTCCACTTAAAGGTACTATTTTCCTTTTAATAAGTGGGAAAATAGTTTGAGACTCTATATAAATATCTTTTTCCTCATCACATTTTTTAAACATCTTTATTGCAGTATAATTGCTTTACAGTGGTGTGTTAGTTTCTGCTTTATAATAAAGTGAATCAGTTATTCTCATCAAATTTTCACCCTTTAGATTTAGCATCCATTGCCAGTTCTTGCCCAGTAAAGATATTACTGTGATAGTTGTTTACTTATCATTAAGGTTGTGTAATGCTCAAATTGGGTGATGGCAGGCCCTTCAAGCAGGATCCTCTGATTCATTCCCGTTTTCAACCAATTTTTTTTTTTTTTTTTTGGCTGTGCTGCGTGGCTTTTGGGATCTTAGTTCCCTGACCAGGGGTTGAACTTGTGCCCCCTGCAGTGGAAGCTCAGAGTCCTAACCACTGGACCTCTGGGGAATTCTCCCAAGTGTTCTTTTTGTTTGGTTTTTATTTTTTTTAATATTTGTTTATTTGGTTTTGCCGGGTCTTCGTTTTGGCATGTGGGTTCCTTAGTTGCAGCTTGCTGGCTCCTTAGTTGAGGCTTGTGGGTTCCTTAGTTGTGGCATGCATGTGGGATTTAGTTCTTGACCAGGGATCGAACCTGGGCCCCCTGCTTTGGGAGCGTGGAGTCTTCTATCCACTGCATCACCAGGGAAGTCCCTTTTTTTTTTTTCTTTTTTAATAAAAATGTTTAAAATAGCTAGTATTTAAAATCTTGTGAATTGTTTACAGTTTTATTATTGGTGCCAAATTCATTTTACTTTTCAAGATGGTATGATGTGAATGCTTAAGTATCTTTATAATCTCTGAGAAGATGGATATTATCTTTATCATTTGTAAATATATAAGCTTATTTTTTTGTGTACACATCAAAATTGTATCTGGAAATAGAAGAGCAGTTTAATCAGCTTGCTGAATTGTATCAATGTAATATTTTCTTGATGTTGATCAGGAGATTAAGGCAGCTAATGCCATTTGTTGTTTGCATGTAATTTCCATAATTTAAGCTTCTGTCACACAGGTTTACATTAGGGCACAGGTGGTACTTGCCCTCTTGGTATAATTGTGTAGCTAAGATTCAGGAATAGTTTTTTTTTTTTTTTGCGGTACACGGGCCTCTCACTGTTGTGGCTTCTCCCGTTGCGGAGCACAGGCTCCGGACGCGCAGGCTCAGTGGCCATGGCTCATGGGCCCAGCTGCTCTGCGGCATGTGGGATCTTCCCGGACCGGGGCACGAACCCATGTCCCCTGCATCGGCAGGCAGACTCTCAATCACTGCGCCACCAGGCAAGCCCTAGTTTTTTCTTTTTTTATGAATTTATTTAATTTTTGGCTGCATTGGGTCTTTGCTGCTGCGCGCGGGCTTTCTCTAGTTGCGGCTAGCGGGGGCTGCTCTTCGTTGTGGTGCGCGGGCTTCTCATTGCGGTGGCTTCTCGTTGTGGAGCACGGGCTCTAGGCGCATGGGCTTCGGTAGTTGTGGTTCGGGGGCTCTAGAGTGCAGGCTCAGTAGCCGTGGTGCACCAGCTTAATTGCTCCGCGGCACGTGGGATCTTCCCAGACCAGGGCTCGAACCTGTGTCCCCTGCATTGGCAGGCGGATTCTTAACCACTGCACCACCAGGGAAGCCCCAGGAATAGTTTTATGTTACGTTTGAGGCAAAATTGAACACAGGTGGATTTAGTATCACATTATAGAGGAACAAACTTTGTGTTTAAAAACGAGATGACTTAATAAGTGCAATTTCACAGTGCTATTTTGCATTTCTTTTGACTAAATATTTTAAATGCTGTTACTAAGCATTGTGATGAACTTACAAGTGTGTATTTCTATTTGTTTGTTTTGACGAGCTGCCTGGCGTGTGGGGAACTAAGGTCCCCTGATCAGGAATAGAACCAGTGCCCCCCCCCTGCAGTGGAAGCGTGGAGTCCTAACCACCAGACCACCAGGGAATTCCCATAAGTGTGTTTCTTAGGGAAAAATGGATTTGGCAAAGTCTAGGTTTTCTAATTTAATGGTACAATTTGGAGCATGTAAGTTTATTTGTATTCCTGGGGTTACATTACATTAAAATAATAGGCAGAATTTTTTCTCCAGTTTTTTTTGTTTTTCTGCTAGTCCGTTTTGTTTTTTGATGTATTTCAAAGAAATTGTCATTATCAGTATACTTCACCCCTAAATGTTTCAGCATGCGTATCATTAACTAGAGCTCAGTATTTGTTTTACGTGTTTTTTGAGTTAAATAAAATGCACAAATTTTAAGTGTATATTTGCTGAGTGCTGACAAATGTACCCATCTGTGTAACCCAAACCCCAATGAAGATATAGAACATTACCATCCTAGAAATTTCCACCCCCACCCCACCCCAGACAACTACTGTTCTAATTTTGTCCCCACCGTAGATTCATTTTCCGTTATAAAACTTCACATAATTGGAATCATACAGTGTGTATTCTTTTGTCTGAGGCTTCTTTCATTCATCATAATGTCTTTGAGAACTGCTTCTCTTTTAGATCTGCAATTCCTTCCTTCCGTCCGTCCGTCTGTCCGTCCGTCTGTCTTTGTTGCTGCACATGGGCTTTCTCTAGTCTGGCAAGCGGGGGCTACTCTTCATTGCGGTGCGTGAGCTTCTCATTTTGGTGGCTTCTCTTGTTGCGGAGCACGGGCTCTATCTAGGCTCGTGAGCTTCAGTAGTTGTGGTGCACGGGCTTAGTTGCTCCGCGGCATGTGGGATCTTCCCAGACCAGGGCTTGAACCTGTGTCCCCTGCATTGACAGGCGGATTCTTAACCACTGCGCCACCAGGGAAGCCCTAGATCTTCAATTCTTGAATTCAGAGCAAGGAGGGTGCTCCCAGACCCATAAAAAAAACAGATCTATATGTGCTAAAATTTAATAATCTGTAAGACATATTAAGTGACGGGAAAAAAAGCAAAATGAAGTGTGTTTTGTATGCTGCTTGTGAAAAGAAAAAACAAAAGATGTAATAAGTTTTTATATGCTTAAAATAACTCAGGAAGGACACAAGAAACTGGTAACAGAAGTTGCCTCTAGGGATTTCTCCCATTTTTATTGAGATATAATTGACATACAACATTGTTAAAGGTGTACTACAACATAATGATTTGATATATGTTTATTGTGAAATGCTTACCACAATAAGTTTAGTTAACATCCATCACCATTTTTTTTCTTGTGATGAGAACCAGAATTTTACATAAAAGTCAACTGTAGCCTGTTATCCACTGCTAAACTCATAAATAAGTTTGTGAGTGAGCTTAGCTAAAGAACTGTTCTTTGCTTTCTAGGAGCTTTTGGTTGAGTTGGGACTAATTTTATATGAAATAAGTCAATACAATTTGATTTTCAATTGTGGATGCAGATTTAGAAGCACCTTGAAAACTGCAGTGGTTGAGGAAGTCTCAGAGAAGGAAGGGGTTTTGAAGTGTACCCCAGGGCCAGAAGGCCAGGCATTCTTGGCTTTTAAAAGCATGGGAATGAGATTTAATCAAGAAACACAAAGAAAAGAGTCCATATTTCCTGAAACTAAAGGTAGATTTTGATTAGCAATAGAAGAGAGGTTAGATAAATAGTATCCATCCAAATTAAGAAAGACTGAACGAGGTAGATGAGTTTATGATTGATAGGAGAACCTACTCCTATCACAGCACAGGGGGAACTGTATATTCAGTATCTTGTAATAACCTGTAACAGAAAGGAATCTGAAAAAGAATATGTATATATATGTATAACTGAATCACTTTGCTGTATACCTGAAACTTAACACAACATTGTAAATCAACTACAATTTTTTAAAAAAAGATTGATATGAGAATCTAGGTGCTTTTGTAAGTTTCATTTTGGTCAATGCCAGAGGGTTTTGGTTTTTTTTTTAGTTGTGATTTTCCTATTATAAACAATATATTAATTATCAAAACTTTGGGAGAGTTATAGAAAGGGGAGGGTCAGTACTGCAGCCCAGGAACATCAAAACTTTTGAGGTCCCTTTTATGTTGGATTGAATTTCTTTTTCTTATTCTTGAATTGAGTTTGATTTCCAGAAACAGTGTGTGGGTGAATTGTTTTATTAAATTAATTTTATAAAGGTTGAAGTTTCAAAATGACTTATTTTGAAAATATCCCAGATCCTTGTATGTTGGTGAGTTTATCTCTGAATTCCTGATATGTGAAGTGGGACATCACAAAAAGATAACTGTTCCTTCTGAAATTTACTGTTTTTATATCCTTGGAGTAGTTTAGTGGTGGTAGTCAGTTCATCACAGAGCCTCACTTAACTTTGTTGACTTTTACGTAAATATTTGTAATGACATGGTGTAGGTAAAGAGCCATATAGCCATGGATTTGAATCTTGGTTCTTAGGTAACCTTGGTCAGTTAACTTTTTTGAGCTTTAGTTTTCTTATCTCTGAAGCAGGAATAGTATAGTCCTTGTAAGGTGGTTATTAAGATCATTATGTACAGTGCCTGGAACATGGAAGCCCATAAGTAGTATTTGCTGTTCTTTCTTAATAGGAATCATGTTTAACTTCAGAACCATAGTTACCATAAGGTGAATGGGAGCAAATGACTCTATTCATGTGGCTTGATGAATCGAGTCTAAGTTCAGGTTTGTGTGCTTGCTCCTAACCACTTAATGCTTTTGCTTTTTTTGCTTTTGGTTTTGCTTTTAAAAGGCATGTGGATTGAGTCATATTTTTAAAAATCCCAATAAGTGAGGTAGTGTGTGAAATGGAATGCTGTTTGGGGTACATTTAGGAAAGGCTCGTAAAGAATGATTCTTAATAAGGAAGGAGCATTTAGATCTATTTCAGGGAAAATGTAAGAATTGCATTCAGTTTTCAAAATCCACTTCTGAGTGGATTTTAAACTCTCCCTAGGGGAAAAGGATGATTTTCTTGCCTGCTATGGACTAAGAGCTTTCTATATGTCGACTTATTAATTCTCCCACAGCCCAGATACATATCCTCACTTTATTTTAAAAAAAGGAAATTAAGGCCTATGAATATGGTTAAGGCCTTGGGACTAATATGGGATGACTCTAGAACTGTTAGGGCTTATGCTGCTTCCCTGCTGCAGGCCATTGATAGATATATGTTTGAGTTACTTAGGCCCATATTTTGGGGGGACTGACACATATTAGCGTAAACCAACTATAATAGGAAAACAAATGTGTTTAGTCAGTTAAGAATTTTAAAGTCAAAGAAAAATAATTTTGTATTAATTGGGGTGTTTGAGTGCAAGTACTTTGGTTTAAAATATAAGAAGTAAAAGTTTTTATTTGTGGGGAATATTCTATTTAGCACAAATAATTAAATTTCTGTTGAGTTATTCTATGAAGTTGTAATTCTTAAACATGTTCAGATAAGTTTTAACTAACCATTTCAATTTTTTTTTAACTTATAGGAACGTCAAGGTCGTGGGAAATAAGAGGCAGTTCTGCACAGACTGCAGCAACGGTTGCGTCTGCATATCCTAAGAGGAAAAAAATTGACCTTCAAGAGAATTAGGACTTTTTTCTTAATTTCATTGACTTCAGAGACGATTGCAGACTTGCAGTTTAAGTATTGGAATTTCACAAAAGACATAGGACTTAACTGGAAAATGAAAAAAAAAAGAAAAAGAAAAAACTAAACAAAAAATCCCTCTAGGTAGTTTAGGTGAAAAATGTCCCTTTTATTTTGGCTTTGGTTGTGATTTCAGAGCATAATGCTTTGTTTTTTTGTCTTTTTACTATGTTTTTCGGATTTTAAAGTCCGTAAGTGCATACAGTTTTCTCTAATTTTTAAACCCTTTCCTCCCCCCATTTTGACATTTGCACTTGGAGAACACTTGAGTTTTGAAGGTTTTGGGCATCCACCCCAGAAAGTGGGAATTTGTTTTTTCCCTTCTGAACTGGAAGAACATTTTTATGAAGAATTTTTGTCTTGGAGAATTTAACAGTGTTACCCAAGGTTGTGTCTTTAAGGGTGGTTCATTTTCTCTGACCCTTTGTTATTCAAAGTAAAATACTAGGAGTCCTAAGAAATGTTCTGTTCTTGTACATTATACTGATTAAGTCAGGATTAATTTGATTTCAAAGCTAAGAACAGTGGTAAAAACTTGTTTACAGAAATGCATTTTGGAAGAGAAAAATATTGTAAAACGTGTAGTGAATGTTTCTTCAGTTTCTTGTTCAGCCAATGAGGAAAGGGCATTGCCTTTCTTTTTACCATTAATCACTTCTCAATAAACGTGAGATCCTGTTGAGCATCACTTTTAGTACCATTTATTAGTATTATTTGAATCTGCTATATTTTATGAAAGCTTTGGAGTATAAGGAGTTTTAAGAGGTGAGACAGCAACCATTTTTAGAAAGTTCACTGAGATGGAATAGTTCAGGCTTGCTTTGGTACCCAGGGTTGGATAACCATGACCTCTGCAAAGCAAGATGGGCCAATATTCATAATGCTTTATTTCTGGATATTTCCCTGAGAAGGTAGAGCCACTGCTATGCTAAATTGTTCAACAAATATTTGATCGTGAGTGCTTATTAGGTGCCAGGCATTGTGCTAATAACCTTGAGGAAACCTGGCCACATATCTTACGTGCAGAGTAGGTAGAGCCCAGTGTCGAGATTTTAAGTGTTTAATCTGAAATATGACTTATTTAGGCAGGATTCCATGTGGTCCAAGAATAAGAAATTCCAATGGGCTTGAATCTTTGTGAACCATATAACCGTAATGTTAATTGATTCATCCTTGTTTATTTCCTAAGGTTTGGAGCTTCTCTGCCTTGAAGATTTTTAGCCCTTAAGATGTCCCAATTTTGGAGATTTAGTTAAATGTGTAAAAACTTCTGTAGTAAGAAAGGGTTCTGAAAATGGATTATAATACTGTTGGACCCTGTTTTGCCCACAGATTACTTATTCATCCTATTCTACACAGCCCAGGCTACTAAATCAAGGGTGCGATAAAATTAATAAATGTTGATTTTGTAATTAGCGTTATTGTTGACACTTTGAGTTGAGAACTTTTCTCTGCCTATCTGAAGCACCGCACAATATACCTAGATATTCCTATTTGCTAAGCTTTTTGAAGTATATTCCCCCCAGATTGGGGAGTCCTTTGTGCTTTCATCGGTTTGAAGATGCCCAATTTTGAATTGGAAATGTAGCATTTATTGCTTTCAATTTTAGCTGAAACTTCTGTGACTTCTACAGGACTCCCATGGGCTTGATGGAGGTTTAGTATTTCACCTTTGAAAGAGAAAAAAATATCCGGAGAAAAGCAAATTCAAAATCAGTTTTACCTAGATTTTCCTACCTTGTATTCAAGTTGGATATGAGATTATTCAATATGCTTTTTTACAGTTTGAAATGCTAGTGCCTCAGTATTTAAGCCAGTCCTTCCCAGTCTTTATTTTTACATCACATAGAAACTACTGGTGTGGCTTTGAGGACAAGCTGAAAGGAATTTGAGCCCTTAAAAAGGCTGCTCACCCAGCTGTCCCTGAGTGAGTGTTGAGGGAGGCAGGGTGTTGAATTTGTGTATTTTTTTAAAAACCATACTGGCCTTGTAATGTATAAAAAAATTAGATAATATTCACTCTTAAAGAGTTGGTCCAGAAGTTGGTTTGGTGAAGATCCCAAAATGCAGCTCAACTAGTTCTCTTATTTGCTAACAACAACTTTGCCAGTGGAAAGTGTTGACTTTTGACTATTTGCCCTTAATGCTTTGTTCTGTCATTTGTGAATGTAAGACTTTGGATAGCCATGCTTGTTTACTGTTCTCCTTTATTGAATATGAGGGGAAACTGAACAATCTCACAACGTGACATCAGTGTTAAATTCAAAGCATTTTTTAAACCTTTAATATCAAAAAGTGTATAAGTCTTATATTCACTAGATTTAATCTTAGTTACACTTGATTGGCTACCTTCCCCCAACATGTTCCATTTAAAAAAAAACTTATTTTGCAGAAATGGTGTGAAGAGTTCTCATACACCCTTCACTCAGCTTCCCTCAAATGTTAACATTTTACATACCATGGAATGATTTTCAAAAACAGTAAATATTGATACAGTACTATTAACTAATCTATAGACCATATTTGGATTGTGCCGGTTGTTCAAGGAATGTCTCTTTTCTAGCTCAGCATCCAGTCCAGGATCCCACAGTATGGTTAGTTCTCTCTAGTCTGTAGACTGCAAGTTCTTCAGTCTTCATCTTTTATGATTTTGACACTTTTGGAGAGTACTGACCAGTTGTTTATGGAGTGCCCCTCGAGTTGAATTTGTCTAATACTTTCTCACTATTATATTGAAATTATTTTTTTGTAAGAATACTGCAAAAATCATATATGGCCTTCTTAGTGCATTATATCAGGGTACATGATGTCCATATGTATTATTACTGGTGATGTTAACTTTGATCACATTAAGGTAGTATTTGCTGTATTTCTCCACTGTAAAGTTATTGTTTCCCTTTGTAATGAATTAAGTAACTTGTGGAGGAATATAATTTTAAACTATCAATCTTAGGTTCACTAATTTTGACGTCTTTGAATTGTTATTCCCCGGAACAAATACTGCTGTGGCGTTTGCCTAATGTTAATTCATTATGTCTATTATTTCTTCTACATTCATACTAATTAGAATTCTGCTATAAGGAGGAGCTGTCCCTTCTCCCCATTTTATTTATTCAGTGATATCAGTATGGACTTTGTATTTTATTCCATAGGTCAATGCTATCATTTAATTTCTTGCTCAGATTGTCCCACCTTTGGCCATTGGGACCTCCTTCAAGTTGGCTCCTGTGTCTTTTTGACATGCCCCCGATGTTTTTTGGAGCCCTTCTGTAAGATGTTCTTGGCTAGTCTTGTATTTTCAGTGCCCCAGCCCCATTTTTCAAAAGGAACAAAGGTTCCTTTTATTGGAGAATATTTAGAAACCAATCGTTGATTTCTTTTTTAAAGCAACATTTTAAATAGCAACAGATTATTAAAGTGGAGTTTTTATTACTCCTGTAGGTGAAGAATTATTTAGCCTAATCAAAACACCTAACCACTTCATCTCTTCCTCCACTTTTGTAGAGCTTTTATACCAGTCTTCTGGAGTTGTGGAGAGGGCTTTTCACCTGGCATAATACTTCACCTAGAGTGAGGTCCAATGAATGTAGGTTGGTTTGCACCCTTCCATAATTTCTATCTTTAGCCTTGTAAATAGAGACCCAAAACGTTGGCCTCATTTCCAACGCATCTAAACTGTTCTAGGGGTTCAGAGCTTTTTCTACCTGTGAAAAAATAAATGGTCATATACTGAAGTTTTCTGTTTTTCATTAGGGAGCAGATAGCACTTGAATATTGCCGCTTTTATTTGAAAAACAATTTTTCTGGAGAAGTAATCTTGTGTCATGAATGTAGGGCCCTTCCCTCTGAAAATGAAAGTGAGAGTAAAAGTGTCCCTAGGATTCAGATATGATAAAGCCAGTTTACAATCATTTTTGTTTTTTGCCTTGGGTAGTATTGCTACTTAAGACTGTATCACTCACTGCTAGTGGTTTCTGGGCAGCTGGTGGAACTCCTTACCCCTGAGAAGCCATTCTTTGAAACTAATAATTTCAGCTGCAGGGTTTTTTGCACGTGGAAAGCTGACATGGCTGTGGGGTAAGACATCCATAGCGAGACTAAGTGGGTTGGAGAAGGTCCCACAAACCTGCTTACAGGTTTCCTGATCTGGCTCTGTAGCCCCGCCTACTGGAGAGTTTAGGGTGGCCCCGCCTGCCCTGCCCCGTCCAGCAGCTGGGCTCGGTGACTGGACGGCGCGAGCACGTCGGCGGCCATGCATGGTGGCCACTGCATCGTGACCCGCAGGGAGGCAAACCTCTGTCCTGCTAACGTGATTCTCTCCATACTCCCGCGACCCCGTCAACTCTAGCCCGCTGCAGCCTGGGGGGCCGCTCAGCATACCCGTTCATTTTGTGTGCTTTTCCCTTGCCCTATTTTACCGCGAAAAATGTGGGTTTAAAACGGTGTCGCCATTGCCTTTGCACCTGAGCAAAAGCCTCTCCCAGTGCCAAACCCTTTACCTTCATAGGTGAGCTTAGGTCTCCTATGGGACGGGGAGCTGGAATTTCACGCTATCCTGCTCGCAGGGCAAAGATGACATTAGTGCCATGCGTGGCTTGTTGCTCTCCTACCTTTTAAAATAATGATCGACCGCGTGGCTGGCTAAAGTTTGTAAAACTGTTACTGTGGCCCCACCTGCTGGCCATAGGCAACGTTCACGTGCTCAAAAAAGAAAGTTACTTTGGAGTTGCCTTTTAAGGGGAAGCTCCCTGAAGAAACTCCCAATTTTGCTGCTTTGTCCAGTTTTTCGTGTTAGTGTATTCATCTGCTTTTCCCATCTATTCATTCATTCTGTATTTTGTGAGCCCCTGTTGGTGCTATTGGGCACTGGGGGAAAGGGAAATGAATAATATTCTTGTCCTCAGAATTTAGTTTAAGGATTACACTGTAATACGGTTTAGAGTTGGGGAAATACAGGGTAGGAAGAGAAGAGGGGCATCTACCCAGCAGATTGCTATTTCAATATTGGATCTTCCTTCCTAGCTTTTTCTTAATCAGTGGAAACCACGAGCTCCTTGCCTCTTTATCTTCCTTCGCAGTTTCCGCTCTCCTAGGTACTCTGCTCCATCATTGAGATGTCTGATTGGGCAAGTCAGGGAATTACTCTGTGCACATACTTCCTCATTGGAAAGAGGAAATGACCTCTGATGCCACTTGATGTATGATTTTTGCAGGGATTTAAATTCATTTTAACTACTAATTTTCTAATTAAAACCACCAGTCCAGACGGTTACATATAGAATAAAACAATATATATATCTTGGTATAACACTTTGTTATCTATCCTTCTAAACCTTTTAAAAATGCTTTATGATACATGTAAATTCAGTATATAGTATATAGCATGTGTGTATTCCTGAAAGTAACCCATATAATTTTAAGTTATTTTACAAAAATGGAATAATACAAGACCATCTACAGTGTCCCCACCTCCCCCCATCACAATTCCATGAATTTCTATTTTGGTCTGCTTGAGAAGGACCCAGGTCTTCTGTAACAACTTAATATGGCTGGCCTTCTAGGATCCTGGAGTGAGCAGTGCCCCAAGGGCCTAGGTCTCTGTCATCAACAGCTACCTGGCAGAACCCTGACCTTTTCATCTTGTTCTTCTTAAGCACTGGGACCCAAACTTTTCCAGACTTCTGTTTCCCCAAAGCCTTTCAATGTGAAGAGTTTCTGTTTCTCTTCAGTGTGAAGAGTTTCTAGGCACTCTGTTTTTAGAGGCATGTCATTCCAAATCAAGGCATTTTGCTGCAGAAGTATAGGACATGTCCTGGGCGTGCGGGAAGAGTAAGCTGGCCAGGAGTGGATAGGGGAGTGCTACTAAATGCCAGGCAGAATTCTAGGCACCACGGCGACAGCAGAAAGCTAAGAGCTCCTGCCTTCAATGGGACTTCAATTCTGGTGGAGAGACAGACACATTTGTCATGTGTGATGAGTACTATAGAGAAAAGTAACACAAGATAAATGGGCTGGAAGAGTCATGCTAACAAATTCAGAGAGGTGAGTGATGAAGACAAGCTGGGTAAGGCTTTGAGAGGGAAGCACTCACTTTTGAGAAAAGTGTATCATCACCTTTTCATTTTACCTCACCTTACCGCACCTGTCTTCTTTCCCAGATTAAATCCATGGTCCATCATAATCCCCCTCTCACCTCGTCTTCACCATCATCCCCTTGCCCCTTACTCTTGCTTCATCTATTTTAACTGACAAACCACAATCCTGGTTACATATAACTGCATCTACCCGCACCTCTGCAGTTTAGAGTGGTTGGAGAAAACATTCAACCAGTGTCTTAAATTCATGATCAGCAACCTCAGGAGGGGGGATCATCAACATTTGCCCCATTTGTTCAGTTTCCTCCTTACAAGACAACCATTTCATACCTTCTTCCTTTCCTCAAACCTCCAACACCTTGTATTCCACCTTTACTCTCAATGACTTGACTGAGAAAAAATAAAGCAATCAGAACGAGACATAACCTACTCCTTCCACTATGTGTACTTACCTCACCTCACATAATTGTAGATCGATGTTTCTTAAAGCCTGGTCTCTGGGCCAGCTGTATCAGCACCACCGGAGAACTTGTCAGAAATGCAAATTCTTGGGTCCCACTTAAGACCTACTGAATCAAATTCTGAGGGTGGGGCCCAGCAATCTGTGCTTTTATAAGTGCTCCAGGTGATTCTGATGAAGCTTAGTTTGCGAACCAATGCCCTTGGGACTATGCATGTTTCTGTCTAGAAAGAGGCCCTTCATTTGTGCACCAGACCTTCGTCTCTCAGCAACTAAGGAACATGGCTCCATGAAATCTCCCTCTTCCACATCCCAATTTCACCTCTATTGGATCATTCCCATCAGCGTAAAAATGTGCCGCTGTTTCTCCCATTTCTTCCTTCAGTTACCACCCGTTTCTCTATTCCTCTTTGCAGCAAGACCCCAAAGAGGAAGCTGTTACTCACTGGCTCCATTTCTTCTTCATTCTCTCTAAACCACTCCAGTCAGGCTTTCATCCTCTGCTTTCCGGTGGAACTGATCATGTCAAGGTCACTGGTGACCTCACATGGTTAATTCTCAGCCTTTATTTAACCTATAAATGGCATGTGATCTCCTTGATATACTTTCTTCACTTGGATTCGAGCACAGCATTCCTCCTGATTTTCCTCCTGTTTTACTGGTTGTTCCTGCTTAGTCTCCTTGGTTGGTTCCTCCTCTGCTTTTTGTCCTCTTGATGCCAGAGTGATCCAGGGCTTAGTCCTCGACCCTCTACACTCTAAATTTCATCCAGTCCTGCAGCTTTAAACACCAACCATGTGTCAACAACTCCCAAATGTAGAGTCAGTCCAGGTCTGTCTCCTGAACTCTGGTATATTCAGTTGCCAGCTCAGCCTCTCCACTAATGGCTCACCAGCATCTCAAACCCAACACTTACAAACCTAAACTCCTTCCTTCCTCATCTGCCCCATCTCTTGTAATAAATTCATCTCTCCCATTTCTCAGGCCAAATCCTGAGAGTAATGTTTGATTCCCTATCTCACATCATTTTTGGCAGCAAATCTTACTGGTTGACCACTTCTCTCCGTATCTATGGTGAAGTTACCATCCTTTCTCACCTATATGACTGCACCAATCTCTTAGCTGGTCTCTACTTGCACTTTTGCTTCTTACAGTCAATCCTCCACACAGCAATAAAGGGATCCTGTGAAAATGTACATCAGATCATATTTCTGAGCTCAGACTTTCTCCTGGCTCCCGTCTCACTCAGAGTAAAGGCCAGAGCCTTCGACGCCTCACCAATCATTATGCCATCTGACCCTCCCATTTCCACTTTCATCTCACTGTTCTTATCTGCTCCACTCACCTTGTCCTCCCCGCTACCCTTCAAATGAGCCAGGTTCCTGTCAGAGGGTCTGCACCCTAGCTGGCTCTTCCACCTGGAATACCCTTCCCTCATATGTCTGCAGGGCAGCCTATTCCCATTCATTCTCCCATCTCCTGCGCTGCCTGCCTCCCTTGCTCTGGGAGTAGGCAGCGGTGGACCTGAGATTCCATTCACCGCACATCTGTCTCTCTCTACTCTGAAGTGGGCAGTCAAGAAAGCTAATAAAAAGCTGTCACACAATTTTTAAAAAATTGAATGAATCGGCAATTCGTGGTTAACAGAATTTTAAAGATATAGTTTCTGTTCTCCAGTTCCAACTCCGGCTTCCCTAGAGTGATAGAACACTGACCTGGGAGTCAGAAGTCTTGGATCAATCCTAGGCCTGGCTCTGTCACTAAGGAGCTCTGTGACCTGTGGCAGGCAAGTCATTAGGCTTGCTCAGCCCAGAAAGTGAGGGAACTGGGACTAAATGATCTATAAGGTTGACCCTCCAGTCCTGTCAACCCTACTTCCAAAATACATCCCAACACTGTCAGTGTTTCTCATCCCCACTGCCACCACCTCCTCTCCATGCTGTTTTTATTTCCTGCATGGGCTACTGCATCAGCCTCCTTTCTCATCTCCTCCTTTCACTCTTGTCCTTTAATCCACCTTCCACATACCTGCCTAAGTGAATGTACAAGTATGAATCAGGGCATGCCCATTTCTCTCTTGAGCCCTCCAGCAGCTTCCTGCTGCACTTAGAATCACCCCTGTGCTCCTTACCCTGGCCTACAGGGCCCCTCGCCATCTGGCTCTGTGCTCCCTCCACCTCATCTGGTTTCATCCACAGTGGTTTCCAACCCCTCAAGTATGCCAAGCTCATTCCTGCCTTGGCAGTCCTTTGTTTTGCTTGCACATTCTTCCTCCTGTGTTCTCCTGGTGGATTTCCTCTCATTTTTTTAGGACTCAGCTTCAGTGTCATTTCCTGAGTGTGAGCTTCCTTTCCTGATCACTTTATCTAAAGCCAGTTCTCCCTTGTTATTTTAAAATTAAGCTCCCTACTTATTTTCTGTTTTCATCATAACATTTATCACAGTGTAACATTATTTTAAACCATGCAATATTCACACAATGGAATACCATACAACTGTAAAAAAGATAGAAATCTATGTATTGATATAGAACGATTTCTTAAGATATATTGTTAAGTGAAAAAGATCCCAAGGTGCAGTGCAGAGTGTATAGAATACCACCATCTGTATAATAAGGCTGGGGGGTGGACGGGGAGAATATATCTGCTTGTATATTTGTATGTTAACTCTGGATGGGTACAGAAGAAACCGATAACATTGCTGGCCTCTATGGAGGGGACTAGGTGGCTAGGGGCAGGAGTGGGGGGCTTTTCACTGTGCACCTTTTTGTATTTTGAATCATATAGTGTACCACCTATTAAAAATAAATAAGTAAATATTAAAAGTTGTGTACTTGCTTTGTTTCCTATCTCCTCAAAGAGAACATAAACATCATGAGAGTGTATACCATGTCCTTTCTTGTTCCCTGTTATGTCCTCAGCACTTAACACAATGCCTGGCACCTAATAGTGCTCAATAAGTAATTATGGGATGAATGAATGAAGGCCTCTTCCTGCTCTCACACTGTGATTCTAATCTTAGGGCTTCAAGAATATAAGACATGATATGGGGATATAGGTATATGTATAGCTGATTCACTTTGTTATAAAGCAGAAACTAACACACCATTGTAAAGCAATTATACTCCAATAAAGATGTTTTAAAAATAAATAAAATTAAAAAAAAAGAGATTCTAGGACTGGCCATTTAGAGGCACCAAAAGAGAATTGTTTTGCAGTGTGGTATTATGTTTTTCTTTGTTGTTATCGATAAGCTTTAAAAAAAAAAGTGAGGGGGAGTGTGTGGCGGGTGAAATATGGAGGACCTGCCTGCCACAGACGTGCTTCCCAAGCAAGAGCCCAAGTGCCAGAAGAGGACAATGTCCTGCTTAGACCATGACCCAATCATGGCCTCTGCGGATGTCAGCCTGAGGGACAGGCAAAGAAGCCCCCTTTCCTGAGGCCTCAAAACATTCAGGATCACAGCTCCTACCACACTCTAGTTCTAAGATTGTCTTCTTCTCTAGATTGTAAATTTTTTGAGGCCAGGAACTGCGTCTGTCTTGCTCACCAGTATACTTAGAGCCTGGCATAGAAGTGACAAAAGAATGAACTGAAAGACAGAATTTGAGTTGAAAGCCTGAAATCAGACTCTGTCATACCCCATCTAGCCAGGAGATGGCACCAAAGGAGCATTTTCTGAGATGTCAGTTCTGCCCAAGCCCACATTCTGGGGGGCAGAGCCCTATTTTGACCAGGGGAGGAGGTAGCTGATTTTTGACAAATTTACTAAGCAGCTCTACTAGGCACTGAAGGTTGTAAGAAGAGATAGCTGGGCCAGGGAGACAGAAGCCTCACACAGAAATCAACACTGTACAGGAAGACAAGTGCTATTCTGGCCCTTAGGAGCCCCGATAAGGGAGGATTAAGTTTGAGTCATTTAGGAAAAGTTCACAGAGGAAGTGACATCTGAACTGGGCCTTGAAAATGAGGAGGATTTATGCAGTTGGAGGACATTCTAGGTAGAGCGAATGGATTCATGGGAAATTGGGAGACTGGTGAATTGCCAAGAATGGCTGGGTTATCCCAGTTCGGTGGGAGATAAAGGGGTAAAGAAAACATTCTGCTCTGAGAGTTTACATTTTTGGTGAAAGGACAAAAGACTTATGGAATTAATGCAATGCATAGCAGCTCAAGAAATAGTCAATGGATTGAGATTTATGTGTCAGGTAAGTAGTAGAGGCTCAATAAATATGTTGTTGAATGAATGAATCATGGGACTGTGGTGATTTCTTTGCTAAATCACATGTCCTTGCTGATGCTTTAAGACTGTGTTTGCTAAGATTCTTTCCTCCTGTGTCTGAAGCTCTTCACAGACAGCTTTTCTTTCCCTTAAAGACAAGAAAAGCCTGACCCGAAAGGGGAAAGGATTGCAATTAACCTGTGAGGTCCCTGGTGTCCAGAGCCTTCCTTATTAGAGGATTCCCAAGTCTTGTCCCTGGAACATAGTCTCCTTCCTTAGGGATGAGAAAATAGTAATCATCACTTATATTTTTATAGCAGCTGATGTCATCCATCGCATCCATATTGATAAACCCACTGAATTTCTATCCTCGTTCTTAGTTCAGAGGACTCCTCTCTCGAAACAGTCTCCTTCCTACTTGTGCGACCCCCATCCTCTCCAGTTTACCACGTGCCTCTCTCCTCTTCTTGGTTTCTTCTGCTGGCTTCTTCCATTCCTCTCTGTAGCCATTTAAGGTTGAGTTCTAGGCCCTAGCCTCCTCTTGCTTTATCCTCTGCCTGGGTGATCTCATTCTTCCCCGTGGTTTCAACTACCATCTAGATGTCAACCGTCCTTGGAGTTGTCGTCGTAGCTCTCCTCTGAGCTCTAGCCCACACATCCAACAGCCTACTTGCCTTTTTCGTTTGGATGTTTCTTGGGCATCGTAATCTCAGCATGTATAAAAACTCCACATCTTCCCCACCTATTCCTCTATCATGGTGAAGGGCCGCATCACCCAGCCTGTCTAGTCAGCCAGAAGCCTGTGTGTGTGTGAGTCATCCTTGACTCAAGTCCTGATCATTCCGCCCCCTCACTCTCGCCTGAATCTTTCCACTGCCTTCCATTCACATCACTACCGTCACCTCCAGCTGCTCCCTCTGCAGGCCATTCTCTCCTCAGTAGCCAAAGTGACATTTTAAAAATGCAAATAGATCATGCCAGGACTCAACATTCTTCAAACCCTCGCATTTCTTTGCTGTCCTTATTGTTGTTGTTTTCCCTCCATTTCCTTCATATAAAGTCCTTGCCCTTTAACCATGACCTTCAAGACCCTGCATGCTCTGGCTGATGCCCACCTCTCAGGCTCCATCTCATGCTGGACTTTCCTCCACTCTACTTCAGCCAGTAGGAATTTCATTTAAGCATTCATTCAATCATTCATTCAGGCAACCAGATATTTCTAGAGTGCCTCACTGGTGCTCGGAGTGGTACTAGGAGACTGGGTGTGAACAAGGTGAATGTCTCTGCCCTCAAGACCCCTCCCGAGCTTCCTCTTCCTGCTTCAGGCTGCTCCCTCTGCCACAACTCTCCCCTCACACTCACATGCTCTGCTCCCCTCAACTACTAACCCTGGTTCATCATTCAGGTCAAAATTAAACCTCATTTCCTCTCTGAAGCTCTCCTGGGGCTTCCAGGCTCAGTTAGGACCCCTGTTAACAGACCCCAGGGTTCTGACCTTGCCTTCTTTATGCATGCCTGTTTCCCCTGCTAGACCAGAGGCTCCATGAGAATAAAAACCAGGTCTGCTGTGTTCACCAGTGCCTGGCACTATGCCTGGCTCACGTCATGATCTCAACACATATGAAGAAAAGGCCACGGCCATTTCATTTGGATCTGCTCTTTTATTATTTATTTACTTACTTATTTATTGGCTGCACAGCTTGTGGAATCTTAGTTCCCCGACCAGGGATCACACCTGAGCCCTTGGCAGTGAGAGTGTGGAGCCTTGCCACTGGACCACCAGGGAATGCCCTGGATCTGCTCTTTTAGAGTATTTGAGGATGACATCTTAAATGCTCACAGACCGGGCCACCCTAGTTACAGCCTTGCACAGTCCAGTCTACCAGGCTCCAATGCTATTTTTTAAAAGAGGCCATTGAGGGCTTCCCTGGTGGCCAGGTGCAGTGGTTGAGAGTCCGCCTGCCGATGCAGGGGACGCGGGTTCGTGCCCCGGTCCGGGAAGATCCCACATGCCGCGGAGCGGCTGGGCCCGTGCGCCATGGCCGCTGAGCCTGCGCGTCTGGAGCCTGTGCTCCGCAACGGGAGAGGCCACAACAGTGAGAGACCCGCGTACTGCAAAAATAAATAAATAAATAAATAAATAAATAAAAAATAAAAGAGGCCATTGACCCCGACATCACCCTGGTTCAAGAAAGCAAATACCCAGGCTGCACAGAGATTTGCTGCTATAGCGTTTCATGCAGTCAGCTTGTCCTACAGAAAGGCGGTCAGGGGTGTCAGACAAAGAACAAGCGTTTTCCATTGGGATTCTAGCTTCCAGTCTTGGCCACTTGCTAGTTGTGTGAACATGTCATTCAACGTTTCTGCCCCTCAGCTTTCCCACCTGCGGGAAAGATGGGCATAATCATATGTGCACTTCTGGGCTGATGAGAGGAGTTCATGAGCTGTCACAGAGGACCTCCATGCCATTAATGTCAGCTTCCTTCCTAACCGCGAGGCAGTGCAAGTTAGTGGTTAGCAGTCTGGGTTCTGGGTCAGGTAGACCAGGGTCTGAGTCCTGGCTTTGTCACTTCTTAGTAAGCTGAACTTGGGGAAGTCACGTGACATCACTGAGTCTCAGTGCGCTTACGCAGAAAATGGGGACAAGTCGTACCCGCATCCAGAGTTGTTGTAAGCGCTTATGTGAAGCTCATGTGTATAAAGGGCTCAGCCTGGTACGTCGTAGGTGCTCAATAGATGCGCACAGCATCATGACGGAGACAGTCAAGGGGACAGAGAAAGTGGGTCTGATCCTCATTGGTGAGGTCATTTGGGAACTATTTATCGAGCATCTAATTTGTGGAGCGTCCTGTGTGGGGAACCATTTGAAATGGACCTCCCACCCCAAGTCTAGAATAAGACAGAAAACATAAATAAGAAAGCTTTCATGGGACTTCCCTGGTGGTCCAGTGGTTAAGACTTTGCCTTCCAGGGACTTCCCTGGTGGTGCAGCGGTTAAAAGTCCACCTGCCAATGCAGGGGACACGGGTTCGATCCCTGGTCCGGGAAGATCCCACATGCAGAGCCTGTGTACCACAACTACTGAGCCTGCACTCTGGAGTCCGTGCTCCCCGACAAGAGAAGCCACTGCAATGTAGAAGCCTGTGCACTGCAACGAAGTGTAGCCTCTGCTCTCCACAACTAGAGAAAGCCCGCACGCAGCAACGAAGACCCAACGCAGCCAAAAATAAAATAAATACATACTAAAAAAAAAAAAAAAGACTTCGCCTTCCAATGCAGAGGGTGTGGGTTCGATCCTTGGTTGGGGAGCTAGGATCCCACGTGCCTCATGGCCAAAAAACCAAAACATAAAACAGAAGCATTATCATAACAAATTCAATAGAGACTTTAAAAATGGTCCACGTCAAAAACATCTTAAAAAAAAAAGGAAAGCTTTCATGTGCAAAGTGATAAAAGTTATTAAAAAAAAATCGAGACTCAAAAACTTGTTGAATGAAAGAAGCTAGGAGCAAAAGAGTCCATACCACATGATTCTATTTTTGTGAAGTTCTAGAACTGGTGATGGAGAGCAGAAGCATGATTCCCACTGGGGTACTGGCTGGGAAAGGCATGAGGGAGTTTCTGGAAATGTTCTTTCTTGATCTGGGTAGTGGATGCCTGGGCATATGCAAAATATGTAAAAATTCATCCAACAGTACACTTAAGATTTGTGGAAATCTCTTTTTTTAAAAAAAAATATTTATTTTATTTATTTATGTGGCTGCCCCAGGTCTTAGCTGAGGCGCGTGGGCTCCTCGTTGCCGTGTGCGGGATCTTCAGTTGTGGCATGCGGGATCTAGTTCCCTGACCAGGGATCGAACCCGGGCCTGCTGCACTGAGAGCGTGGAGTCTTAACCACTGGACCACCAGGGGAGTCCCAAGATTTGTGGAAATCTCACATACAGTAAACTGTATGTAAATTATATTTAAAAAAATTGCACCAGAGGAGTTTAGAGAAGGGAGCGATTTCTTCCAGCTAAGTGGACAAGGCAGCTGCATGGCCTGGAGAAGGAACTACAAGGGGGGAAACGGCCACTTTCTCTCTCGGTGGCTCAATGACAGAGCATCTAAACAAAACACTTAAATGGGGTCAGGAATCGTCAGTAAGTGGTTGTGGAGATTATATATTCCCTGTTTACTCTGAAAAAAAAAGTTTGGGATTATATATTGCAAAAGTCATAGTCAGGGAGGTAATTATCAAGTGTAACATGAGTGTTTGATCTATTTTTGGCCTCATTGCTAGCTCTTCTGGCCCTTCATTCCCTTTGGATAATGCGATTGAGAGTTGTTTTGCTGGTTCTCTTCTATCAGCGGTGGCTGGATGATGGGAGGGAACAGATAGGGGAACACAGAGGGGAATGGTAAATCACATCTCTGCTGGGCTTCCCTGTTCACAAAGCACCTGTGTGCACAGCGTCTCACTTGATGACAGAAATCTAGGAGGGAGGTAGGGTATTATCGATGGCAAGCAACAGAAACCAATTCTGGGCAGCCTAAGCAGAGGACCAGCGTATTGGAAGGTTATCAAATAGCTCACAGAATCAAAGGAGAACTGGAGAACTAGGGTCAGAAAACAGGCGGGAATCAAGGGAGGCTCATTCAAGCCTGTGTATTTGAGGGTGTCTTTGTTTCAGCAGTTTAACTATCACAGTTACATTTGGGAATGACTGAGACAGATTTTCAAGGAAGCGGTAGTGTGGACATGGTAAGTAATTTGACCAGCAGAGAAGGGAGTTTCCAGGAGGGAATCACTGGATGAGCAAAGGCAGGGTAGTAGGAAAGAACGGTGAAGGTGTGCTTGGGGGACACAGTTTGTTGCAAGGGAGCAGTGAGTTGAAGCTGGGAAGGGAGGTGGAAGGTGTGCCGTGGAGAGCCTTGCATGTCTGGGAGATGAGCTGGTACTTGAACCAGCAGACAGTAAGGATCCTTGGAGGTTTTTGAGCAAGGGAACAAGGGGTTCTCTTTCCACTTTAGGAAGAATAACCCAGTACCCACAAGAGGACTGTGTGAAGCAGGAAGTCTGGACCTAGGCCAGCTGACATAGTAAGTAACACTGTCACCTCCTCCCAAGAGACAGAAGATGAGGACCCAGAGAGGGCTTTGGTACCTGGGTCATTGGGAACCACGGAGAAGGCAGTTTCAGGAGTGTGGTCAGGCCAGTGTTGGGGACTGAGTGAGCGTGAGGATGTGGGGTTTCAGGCGGATGAGAACACAGGCCCCAAGTCCAAGCTCTCTACCACCTGCCCCAGCCCACCACTGCCCTCGGCTCCACTGGGCGTCCCACTCCTCCCAACTTCCCCTGCCTCAGAGCTGAGTCCTTCTGGATTTTGCTCTTCCCTTCTGTTCCCCCAGCTTGTCAGAGAATCTTAGCATCTGAAGAGACCTTAGATGGACAAGCAGAGGCTTGGGGAAGGGAAGGGACTAGACAAGACATGGCCAGGAATAGGCAGAGCCAGTAGTGAAACTCCATCTCCTCTGCCCTGTTCAGGGCCCTGACTAGACACGTCTCTACTGAGATGCCGTCCCTGACTGAGCCCTGTCATTCGGTTATTTCATAGCCTCGTGGTGGCATGTATTCAGTTTGCATTGCATGTTCCATGGGTGATTTAAAACTCCTCCTTCCGTGTGTCTTCCAGTGAGACCCTACAGAGGCCTATTTCCTCGTCCTTGGCATCTCCCCCAGAACAAGTCCGGGACTCTTCATGAGGGGCTCCTGGGCCCTGGGGTTGAGGCCTTCTCTGCCTCTCAAGCTGGGGAGATTGCTGAGCACAGACCCTGCAGCCTCCAGTCTGATCCCCAAAGACAGTGCCCAGTGTGAGACCATGAAATTAGCAGGAGGCCCTGACGGAAGGCTTGAGCCATCCCTCTGCTCCTTGGAAGTCCCTCTAGGGACCCCTTCACCCTCCAGGGGAAGTCTAGCACTGCCCCCAGGCTGTACAGGCCTGGGATGAAGCAGTGTCCCTCCCGAGCATCCTTAGGGGCCCAGGACACCTTTTATGTTAATTCTTCAGCTTGTGATTCCAAGATCATGTGAGTAGTGTAAAGTCAAACTATAAACAGGGGTTTGGGGAATTCCCTGGAGGTCTAGTGATTAGGACTCCGCGCTTTCACTGCCGAGGGCCCAGGTTCAAGCCCTCGTTGGAGAACTAAGATCCCACAAGTCACATGGTGCGTCCAAAAAAACCGAAAACCAAACAAACAAACCTGCGCTTGGATTATAAATTCTCAGGGAAATACCCACCTTCCTACTCTAACGCAGGCCGAGACATAACACATTTCCTTGTTTTTCTGTGCCAGAGGAGAGATTTTTCCTCATTTCTTCCACCGAGGGTGTAGTCCTTGGAGGGTCCTCCTCATCCTGTATCATTAGAACCTGGACCCAGCTACCCCTTGCCATCTCTTAACTCATCTCCCCACCCTGGGAATCTTTTTTTTTTCCTAATATTTATTTGGCTGCGCCAGGTCTTAGTTGTGGCACGCAGGATCTTCATTGCGGCATGCATGCTCCTTTAGTTGCAGCATGCGGGATCTAGTTCCCTGACCAGGGATCAAACCTGGGCCCCCTGCATTGGGAACGTGCAGTCTTAACCACTGGACCACCAGGGAAGTCCCCCTACCCTGGGAGTCTTCCTCTGCTGTTCTTCAACTTCGCCCTGAATGAATCTTAGTAAAGCGTGGTTCTGATCATGCCCAAGAACCTTCAGTGGCTCCCCATGGATTAGAAATGTAACACGTCATTAACTAAGTAGCATTTCAGGCCTCGATAGCAGGGCCTCAACCCACCTTCACAGTCTCATCCCCTGTTACTCCCAGCAGAGAAGCCACCAGGCAAGCAGAGCAGTAACTCAGGGGGCACCAGGGAAAAGTGCCTGCCACTTGTGGCTGGGCACTTGGGGCCACTTGCCTGGCAAAACGATGCCCCCTTCCCACCCTCTGTCACTCACATTCTCCTCAGACTTTGCCCACTTTATTCATAACATAGCAGGGATGGGGAAAATTGCTATTTTTAAAAAGCTGCCTGAAATGGTAAATTTTATGTTATGTATATTCAACGAGAAAAAAAAAAAAGCTGCCAGATTTCATTTCTTCTTGGTGGAAGACCACCTTATATATTTATTCAGTTATTTAACGTTTCAGTCACATTCACTTTTCGCTTTTAGTGTGCTCACAGAAAATTAGGGTACCTTAAACAGTTTAACGGCAATTTTCGTAAGCAAAGTTACATTCCATCTCTAAGTCAAATT
The DNA here is from genome assembly GCF_964374135.1 of Grampus griseus. Lineage (NCBI taxonomy): Eukaryota > Metazoa > Chordata > Mammalia > Artiodactyla > Delphinidae > Grampus > Grampus griseus. Next base: position 160,965,150 of record NC_139017.1, on the reverse strand, counting down.
GGTCAAAGCTCCAGTATTTACAAAACGTGACAGACAAGATGCTACACAAAACCATTGCATCTGAAGATCTTTTCTTTTGTTCTCAAAGATCACTGGAAAAGAAAGCATGGTCTGCTGAAGACTACCTTTTCTGGGACAATATTCCTACTTGGCCTCCCATGGTGCCAAGCGAGTCTCAGGATGAATGGGGAGAGAGAAGCTGAGACCAAAAGGGCTAAATACTTTGCACCAGGAGATAAAGGGCGAGTCTTCTGGCTGGTTGTTTTGTTGTTGCTGTTGTTTGCTTTTGTTTGGTTATAGATGCTGTTCTGGTTCTTTCTCTGGAGGACCCAAGAAATGGGTGTGGGGCACAGTTTGGACACAGAAAAGAAAGGGCAGGGACGGAAGGGCTTCATCTGAGCAGGGAAGGCCCCACTAACGTGGCAGGGGCTGGAGGGGAGGCTGAGGGACCAGAGGGGCATGGCTGAGAAGCCTGAAGGTGCCCCTCGTTTGAGTTTGCTGGTAGGACATCAGTCTCCAGTTTGCATTGACTGAATTGCTATTTCCTCATGACTTACACAAGCCGTCAGCAAGGCTTCTTAGCGCCACAACTAGCCTGGGGCTGGTGTTGCCTTGCGCGATGAAGGGAAGAACAGAGGCTCTCTCTGGGTGGAGGCGATTGGGAGGGTGGCAGCAGCCTGAAAAAGTGATTGCAAGGCAGCCTGGAATGATCGGGAAGCAACCAGAGCTGCTGTGCTGATTACACGGAAACAAGACATGTGACTATGGTTTGGTTTCAGAGAGCCGGGTTTTGATTCCTGGGTGTACCTTACAAGCTGTGTGACCTTGAGCAATTTTAACTCACCTCCTTGAGCCTCCATTTTACTCTTTGTTAAATGAGAAAAACAGTCCCTAGCTCACAGGACTGTCATGGGGATTAAATGAGATACAGCAGTCCCCCCTCAACCGTGGTTTCATTTTCTGAGGTTTCAGTTACCCATGGTCAATCATGGTCTGAAAATATTAAATGGAAAATTCCAGAAATAAACAATTCATAAGTCGTAAATTGTGCACTGTTCTGAGTTGCACGATGAAATCTCGTGCGGTCCAGCTCCGTCCCGCCCGTGACTCATCCCTTTGTCCAGCGCATCCTGCCCGTTACTCACTCGGTAGCTGCCTCGGTTATCAGATTGACTGTCGAGGTGTCCCGGTGCTTGTGTTAAGTAACCCTTATTTTACCTAATACTGGCCCCAAAGCTCAAGAGTTGTGGCGCTGGCACTTCACATATGCTGAAGAGAAGCCATAAAGTGCTTCTTTTAAGTGAAAGTTGAAAGTTCTAAACTTAAGGAAAGAAAAAAAAATCGTATGCTGAGGTTGCTAAGACCTACAGTAAGAACGAATCTTCTATCCATGAAATTGTGAAGAAGGAAATAGGAATTTGTGCTACGCTATTTATTTATTTATTTATTTATTTATTTATTTATTTATTTATTTTATTTTTTTGCGGTACGCGGGCCTCTCACTGCCGTGGCCTCTCCCGTTGCGGAGCACAGGCTCCGGACGCGCAGGCTCTGCGGCCATGGCTCACGGGCCCAGCCGCTCCGCGGCATGTGGGATCCTCCCGGACCGGGGCACGAACCCATGTACCCTGCATCGGCAGGCGGACTCTCAACCACTGTGCCACCAGGGAAGCCCATGTGCTGCTACCTTTTTAAAAATATTTATTTATTTATTTGTCTGAGTCGGGTGTTAGCTGCAGCACGTGGGATCTTCGTTGCCGCATGTGGCATGCTGGCTCTTTTAGTTGCGGCATGCTTGCGGGCTCTAGTTCCCTGACCAGGGATCATATCTGGCCCCCCTGCATTGGGAGCGCGGAGTCTTAACCACTGGACCCCCAGGAAAGTCCCCAAATTTGTGCTACCTTTTCTGTTGCACCTCAAACTGCAAAAGTTGTGGTCACAATGCATGATAAGTGTTTAGTTAAGATGAAAAAAAGCATTAAATTTGTACAATAAGATATTTTGAGAGAGATAGACCACATTCACCTAACTTTTATTGCAAAATGTCATTATAATTGTTCTATTATTGTTGTTAATTTTTTTTTGTTGGTTTGTGTTTTTGAATTTTATTTTGTTATTTTATACAGCAGGTTCTTCTTAGTCATCAATACACTTAGTCATCAGTGTATACCTGTCGATCCCAGTCTCCCAATTCATCACACCACCATCCCCTCCCCCCGCCCCCCCTGCCCCGCGGCTTTCCCCGCTTGGTGTCCATACGTTTGTTCTCTACATCTGTGTCTCAATTTCTGCTCTGCAAACCGGTTCATCTGTATCATTTTTCTGGGTTCCACATACATGCGTTAATGTTGTTAATTTTTTTAAAAAAATATTTATTTATTTAATTTATTTTCCTTATTTTTTTTGGCTGTGTCGGGTCTTAGTTGCAGCACACAGGATCTTTGTTGAGGCATGCGGGATCTTTTTTTCCTTATGGCACGCAGTCTCTTTGCGGCGTGCTGGCTTCCCTCTAGTTGCAGTGCTTGGGCTTCTCTCTAGTTGTGGCATGCGGGTTTTCTCTCTCTAGTTGTGGCGCGCAGGCACCAGGGCGTGTGGGCTCTGTAGTTTGCGGCACGCGGGCTCTAGTTGAGGTGTGCGAGCTCAGTAGTTGTGGCGTGTGGGCTTAGTTGCCCTGCAGAGTGTGGGATCTTAGTTCCCTGACCAGGGATTGAACCTGCGTCCCTTGCATTGGAAGGTGGATTCTTTACCACTGGACCACCAGGGAAGTCCCTGTTGTTGTTAATTTCTTACTATGCCTAATTTGTTTACTTTTTTGTTTGTTTGTTTTGGCTGCACGGGCTCTTTTTTGCGGGCTTCTCTCTAATTGCGGTGGGTGGGCTTCTCTAGTTATGGCCCGAGGGTTTCTCTGTAGTTGCGGCAGGCAGGTTCAGTTGCCCCGCGGCATGTGGGATCTTAGTTCCCTGACCTGGGATTGAATCTGCGTCCCCTGCACTGGAAGGCAGACTCTTAACCACTGGACCACCAGGGAAGTCCCACTATGCCTAATTCATAAATTAAACTTTATCGTAAGTACGTATATATAGGAAAAAATATAGTATATATCTGGTTTGGTACTATCCTCAGTTTCAAGCATCCACTGGGGGTATTGGAACGTACCTCCCAAGGACAAGTGGGGACTGCTGTGCCGTATGTATAACGCGTGTCATGTAGACTTCAATTCAACCATATGAAATTGCTGTTTTGTGTTCAAATATGGTTGAGAGGTAAATTCATATGGTTTGACCTAATAAGGACCCAACAAACACAGGACATTATTTTTATTGTTGTTGGTATTGTTATTATTATTAAGTACCTCCTCTACAGAAATATTGGCAAGAAGACTGGAGTTCTTGCAGTTGTTCAGAAGGAGAGATGGAACAATTTGGATGTGATATTAAAGGGAAGGGGAGGGCTTCCCTGCTGGCACAGTGGTTAAGAGTCCACCTGCCAATGCAGGGGACACGGGTTCGAGCCCTGATCCTGGAAGATCCCACATGCCACGGAGCAGCTAAGCCCGTGTACCAAACTACTGAGCCTGCACTCTAGAGCCCACGAGCCACAACTACTGAGCCCACGCGCCTACAGCCCCCGCTCCGCAGCAAGAGAAGCCACCACAATGAGAAACCTGCGCACCGCAATGAAGAGTAGCCCCTGCTCACTGCAACTAGAGAAAGCCCGCACGCAGCAACCAAGACCCAACACAGCCAGAAATAAATAAATAAAATATATTTTAAAAAAAAGTGAAGGGGAGCCAGGCATATCAGAAAATGGGACTCTCAGGTGACAACTGTTACCATCTTGATAACAATTTCTCTCACTTGGACCATTCACTAAATGTACCTTGGCCTTTAGGTTCTTCCAACCTGTGTTTCCCTTTCAAATCCCCAGCCCCTCTGCAGATTCTACCTGGACCATAATCTGACGAGGGGGCTAGTGGAAGCAGGTGAGGAAGAGTCTGGGCTGCAGAGAGGAACCAGGGTGGGGTCCGGGTGGGGTCTCCAGGAGACAGGTGGGAGAGGCCTGGCTTCCTCTGGCCGCAGCTCTCCCTGACAGCAGGGCCGGTGGGCGTAAAGGGCTGGGGGCTTCAGGAGGGCACTGGAGGCTGCAGAGAGAGGAGGCCTTTTCCGGGATGCAGGCAAAGGGCCAGGAGCCAGCCCTCTGGAGAGAGCAGCACGGTCGGGTCCCTCTCACTCTCACTGTGGAAAGAGAGAAGGGAGAGTTGGGCAACTTGCGAGGCTCCTTGGGAGCTCTGTGTTCATTTTCGCAGACAATTGAAGAGCAAGATGAGTCTTGTTTCCAAGTGCAGTGGAGGAAGGGCACCCAGCCTACATCCTCCCAGCCCCTCTCCATGTCCCCTACTGGTGTCTCGGCCACTTCAGCAGGACTGGCAGCAGGAGTTGTACTGATTTCTAAGAAAAGGAAAATAGCTTTGTTGGATTTTTTCTGCTTATTATAAAAGATTTAGACAGCTGCATAAAGATTATCTATCTATCTATCTATCATCTATCTATCTATCATCATTTATCTATAAAGTAAACAAGATCATGGCATCATTCCATCATCCAGATATAGCCCCCGTTAGCATTTTGGTGGCAAGATTTTCACACTTTGTTTTCTTATGCTTTCATATCCAGGTGACCCAGAAGTCAGCTGGGGTCTTAAGATGAAGATAAGGTGGGCTTGAACCCTTCCTCCCACGCCCATTGGAAATTCCAATTCCCTCCTCAGAACTGAGTTACCCCAGGGAGCCTACATGAGCCCAGTCACATCTGGCTCCTACCTTGCCAACTCCACCGAAATTCTTTTATTATTATTATTTTTAATGTATTTATTTATTTTTGGTTGCGTTGGGTCTTCGTTGCTGCGCCCGGGCTTTCTCTAGTTGCGGCGAGCGGGGGCTATTCTTCGTTGCGGTGCGTGGGCTTCTCATTGCGGTGGCTTCTCTTGTTGCGGAGCACGGGCTCTAGGCGCACCGGCTCAGTAGCTGTGGCTTGCGGGTTTAGTTGCTCCCCTGCATGTGGGATCTTCCTGGACCAGGGCTTGAACCCGTGTCGCCTGCATTGGCAGGTGGATCCTTAACCACTGCGCCACCAGGGAAGCCCTCCACCGGAATTCTTAGTCTCTGCTCTGTATCCTTTTGGCTGTTCTCGTGTGTAACTCCTGGGGCAACAGGACCAGGTGGTGACTGAGACCTGGAATTTAGCTCCTTTCCTCCATTTCCAGAAACACTGCCTTCATAAGAAGCCAGGTATATACATATTGCAAACATTGCTAAGGTAGGAAGGACAGTCATGGGGAATACAACCATTTAAAATTGGACGTTGGGAACTTCCCTGGTGTCCAGGGGCTAGGACCCTGTGCTCCCAATGCAGGGGTCCTGGGTTCAATCCCTGGTCAGGGAACTAGATCCCACATGCATACCGCAACTAAGAGTTCACATGTCGCAACTTAAGATCCTGCATGCTGCAACCAAAGATTCCGCATAGATCCCACATGCCGCAATGAAGATCCCACACGTGGTAACGAAGATTCTGGTGCTGTAGCTAAGACCCGGCGCAGCCAAATAAATAAATAAATAAATATTTAAAAAAATACAAATAAAATTGAATGTTGACAAGCTGTTAAGAAAAGTCCTTGGATCCTCTCTCAGGGCGCCCATCCCACCCTCCTTCCTTTCCTTGTTCCTTCCACAGTTCATGTTGTTCTTGTTTTTTTTAAATAAATTTGTTTATTTATTTATTAATTTAATTTTTGGCTGCGTTGGGTCTTCGTTGCTGCGCGGGGCTTTCTCTAGTTGTGGCGAGTGGGGGCTACTCTTCGTTGCGGTGCACGGGCTTCTTATTGTGGTGGCTTCTGTTGTTGCGGAGCACGGGCTCCAGGCGCGCAGGCTCAGTAGTTGCAGCATGCGGGCCCTAGAGCGCAGGCTCAGGAGTTGTGGCGCATGGGCTTAGTTGCTCCGCGACATGTGGGATATTCCTGGACCAGGGCTTGAACCCGTGTCCCCTGCACTGGCAGGTGTATTCTTAACCACTGCGCCACCAGGGAAGTCCCTCCCTCATGTTGTTCTTAATGCATCTCTCTCACAGGCTGGTCTGAGAGTTAATGCCCTTGGGTGCACACTTTCCTCCTCAAGTGGTTTATCAAAGTGTGATCTTAAAGAGAGACAATTCTCTCCCCAAGGAACCTGCTGCCATCTGTTAAGATGACAATTCTTTCCATCCTGCTAGACACATCTCTTTTTTTTTTTTAAACAAAAATGAGCTCATTCTATACATCCTCTATGACAACGGAACTTCCTCCATTTTACAAAAGAGGAAACTGAAATGAGTCTTGCCTGTTGCCTAAAAGCTGCTCTACCCAGCTCTTCACCTGGGCTGGACTTCAGGGCAGGGAGAGCTATGCCCTGGGGTTGTACACACTTGTAAACATCTCTAATTAATGTGCTTAATATTGTGTTTCTTTTTAAAAATATTTATTTATTTATTTATAGTTGGTTGCACCGGGTCCTAGTTGCGGCAGGCGGGGCTCCTTAGTTGCGGCCTGTGGGCTCCTTAATTGTGGCATGTGAACTCTTAGTTGTGGCAGGCATGTAGGATCTAGTTTCCTGACCAGGGATTGAACCCAGGCCCCCTTGCATTGGGAGTGTGGACTCTTAACCACTGTGCCACCAGGGAAGTCGCTTTTGTTTCTCATGAGTTTCATCTTCCCTTCAGAATGTAAACTCAGTGCGGTCACAGGCTGTGCATTTTGCTCACTGCTCTGTCTTCAGAACTAAGCACAGAATAGGCTGTTTCTTCAGAGAGATGGAGTCAACAGGATGTGTATATGTAGAGAGAAATAGTTATTTTAAGGAATTAGCTCAGGTGATTATGAGGGCTGGCAAGTCGAAACCCTTGGGTTGGGCTGGCAGGCTGGAGACCCAGGGAAGAGCAGTTCGAGTCTGAAGTCTGTCAAGTTAGAGAATTCCTTTTTTGCTTAGGGGAGCTTAGTCTTCTGTTCAGTTCAGTCCTTCAGCTGATTGGATGAGACCCACTCACGTTATGGAGGGCAATCTACTTTACCCAAAGTCTGCCAACTTAAATGTTAATCTCTTCCAAAAACACCCTCAGAGAAACATCTGGAATAAAGTTTGACCAAATATCTTTTAACTGTGCCCAGCCTAGTTGACACATAAAATTAACCATCACGATATACACATGATAACTATTTGTTGAATGAGTGGCAGAGTGAATGAATGAATGAACTTCAGGAGTGGCCAGGGTCACACAGCTGGCAAAAAGAAGGCCCAGGTCTTCAGAACTCAGTGCAGGCAGCTGTTCTTTCCACCCTACCACAAGGCGTCTTGGAATGGTGACCAGAGCCAGCCTTGTGTGGTTCCCAGGGCTGTTGTCAGAGCATAGAAGACATTCTCCTGCAAGCATTTTACATTCCACAAAGGTCTTTGCTCATGTCTGGCATCATTACAAAATGCTCCTGTCTGACATTATTACAAAATGTCTCTTTTGATAGAAAGTGCCACTACCTATGTGACCTGAAGCAACCAAGAACTTATTCTTTTACAAAAAGGAGAGCCTCACCTAAAATCTTCTCCTGCAGGCATGAATAAGCTAAGAGCTGAACACTCTGGTGTGAAGATCTGACCCTAACCCACTAACCTGCTCATCAAATCCTTGCATGCTTCCCTTTGCGCTCCCTACTCTCCAGCCAGACTCAGCTACTTCCTGTTCAAGGTACAGACCCTGCAGTTAATTCTCTCTGTTGTGTTTCACCTGGTGCTGTTATCACACCTGGAATGTACCTCCCCCTCCTCTACATTTTATCCATCTATTTATTCAAGAAAAATTTCTTAAGCACCTACAACAGTGCATGTAGTGGGACTTAGCACCGGGGACACAGTGATGAACGGAGAAATAAGGTGTCTGCCCTTCTGGAGTGCACATGCTAGTATTGGGAAAACAGACACAACTCCAGCCAGCAAATTGAAGAAGATAATTTCAGGTGGTGATAAGCGCTGGGAAGAAAACCAGGAAGTAATAACTGTTTGCAAGAGGCTGACGTGAAAGATAGTGATATGGGGGAGGAATGTAATCTAGATTGGAGCTCAGGGCTGCTGTTTGAGGTGAGACCCCAGCCACGTGGGGAGTGGGGGAAGAACATTCTAGGTAGAAGGGACAGTTAAGTGTAAAGAAAAATCTTGTACCTATTATGTAGTTTCTGTCAGACATGTGCTAGGCTCTGGGAATACAAAGATAAATAGGGCATGGTCCTTTTCTCTAAAGAGTTCCTTATTTGGAGGGAAGACAGAAATGACAGCTGACACCCTCCGGGAAATCTATCCAGACCAGCAACCAATGACCTCACCCCTGGCAGCCATATTTGTACTCTGCGGTTATGGCTGATTGGTTGGGGGGGAGGTCACCTGACTTAAGCAGGACCAATCAGGTTTCCTTCCCTCAGGACCACTGAATAGGGGTTCAGACACTACCCTTGCTTGTAGCTGGCACTAGAACCTTTATGAACTCAGTATGTCTTGAGCAGCTATCGTCAGGGTGACTAACCCTCCTGATTTTCCCAGGACTGAGAGGTTGCCATGGAAAAACTAAGAGAGTCCCGGGATGGTTGCTTGCCCTATTTGCTGGGTTCCAGACTGAGTGTTAAACCTGAGCATTTAGGAGCTGCGGGTGGTCAGACCCATCACTTTGGCTGGAGCCACAGAAGCAGCTGGTCTGTAGATAGAGAAGAATGGGGCGAGGTGAGAAACAGAGATTGAGTTCCTGGGATTCTGTTCTTGGTCCCAGGTCTTTCCAGAGCCAGTCTACATCCCTGACTCTGTATTCTCTGACACTCCGTTCCCGTACAATAAATCTCCTTTGTCGGCTTAAGTTAGCTGCAGTGGGTTTCTGTTACTTGCAACCAGAGAGACAATGGCTGTGAACAACTATAACTCAGGAGGTGTATGCTTAACAGAGGTGTCTGCAGTCCGGGGTACAGTGAGGATGTGGCCTCCCTACTCGGCTACATCCCCAGGAAAGCCTTTCCCAACTCAAGCTATGGTCTCTGTCTCTCAACTCCCAACACCTCCATCTGACCCTTGCTCATAACACTTACTCCTCCCTTATAATGTCACCTTCTAGCCTGTAAAGATTCAGGTGCTCTGAGAATTCTTTGTACTTCTCCCCAAACATAGTGTCTAATGTGGCTTTTATATGGAAAGTGCTTGGTTCAGTTATTATATGCAATAAAGGGTCCTACACAGCCAGGGGAGTGTGAATATTCTTACTGGGTAATAATAATATCTTGCACTTGTGCAGTGCTGCCCTATATAAAGCTTTTTTTTTTTTTGGCCGAGCCATGTGTCATGCGGGATCTTAGTTATGTGAACCTGGGCCCTCTGCAGTGAGGGCACAGAGTCTTATCACTGGACCACTAGGAAATTCTCTATAAAGCATTTTCAAGTTCATTAGCTGATGGGCATCCAACTCTTCAAAATTTGAATATTAGTATTAATAATAGTAGCTGCTATTTATTTTGTGCATACTCTATGTGCTAGGTGGGAAGAAAATACTTGCGGCTTAGAGAGAGTAAGTGATTTGCCCAAGATCCCCAAATTTATACGTCACGGATCTGGCCATAGAACCTTATTTTCAGGCTACAAATCCATGCGCGCTCTGCGCTGGCAGGATCTCTGGGGCAGAGTGCAGGCTACTGACCCCTCCCCTGGACAACCTGTGGTCTGATTCAAGTCCTTTGGGCTAGCTGTGCCTCTGCCTTGACCCTCTCCAGTAGGGCAGGCCTCAGGTCACTCGGTTTGCCAGTCTGGCCAAGTCAGGCGAATTCGGCTCCCTGGAGCCGCTGTGGTTGCCATGGTACCATCCCTGGGCTCCTCTCAGTGTAAACCCGGGGGCTAGCTGTTTTGAAGCAAATTCTCCCACGAATGTGGGCAACTAGCAAACAGCCTGCCTCTCCTTGGAGTTCTTTTTGATGCCTCGCAGGTGGGTCTTAGGGCCATGAAGTTCAACTCGTCCATTTAACAGGTGAGGAAACTGCGGCCCGGAGTGCTTTGTGTTTCACAAAGAGGTTTTGTGCCGTGGCCAGGAGGGTCTCTGGAGTCAGAGAGACCTGGGTTGCAATCCAGCCCCTGCATGACATCGGGCGAGTTCCTGAACTGCTCTGAGCCTTGGATGCCTCGTCTGTAAACTGAGGATCATGGCACTTCTTCCCTGAAAGAGTTAGGTGAAGGGTTAAACCACGTCATATACATAACAGTGCTTCCAAAGTGCCTGGTATGTGAAGAGATGCAGTTGCCCAAGGTCACCCTGCCCGGTGTGGGAGAAAGCACATTGTTACATGATTCAGGAGACATAGGTTCTGGTCTTGAATTTGCTACTAATTTGCTGCGTGTAAGTCCCTTCACCACTCTGGACCTCAGCATCTTTTTTTTTTTTTTTAAATTAATTAATTAATTAATTTCTGTGTTGGGTCTTCGTTTCTGTGCGACGACTTTCTCTAGTTGTGGCGAGTGGGGGCCACTCTTCATCACGGTGCGCGGGCCTCTCACTATCGCAGCCTCTCTTTGTTGAGGAGCACAGGCTCCAGACGTGCAGGCTCAGTAGTTGTGGCTCACGGGCGCAGTCGCTCCGCAGCATGTGGGATCTTCCCAGACCAGGGCTTGAACCCGTGTCCCCTGCATCGGCAGGCAGACTCTCAACCACTGTGCCACCAGGGAAGCCCCTGGACCTCAGCATCTTTTTCTGTAAACGAAGGGAGGGTTGGATGAGACGATGCCTAAGTTTTTTTTCCCCAGTCCTACAGTTCTGTACATCTGGTGACAGAATGCTAGTCCCAGGGCTCCTAACGTTGTGTTTGTTCACCACACCACCCTGCCTCACCGCCAAAATGGCCCTGGGAGGCCAGCACCCTGAGCCCCAGGGCCCTTTGCAGGAGGGGGAGAGATGTCCCTGAAGGCAGGATCTCTCCACAAGGGCTGAGACTGTCGGCACTCAGTCTAGTCCCCCAGTGTCCTCCTCTGGTTCAGAGTCCTGCCCAGGCTTTGGGGGCAGGACAGGGATGGGTGGAAAGGGGAAGAAGGAGGCCAGGGACTTGCCGGTGGGGAATACCCATCTGATGAGGTCAACTGAAAGCAATTTCTCATACCGTCAAGCGTGGAGTGTGGAGATGAGAGAAGCGCAACGTCAGTGCTACTGGAGAGTAATTACTGAGCTTAGACAAGGAGGAGAGATGGGAGTGGGTGGCAATAGGGATCCAGTGGAGGGAATGGGAATCCAAATTCGGGGCAGGAGGAGGTGAGTGGTGGGAAGGGGAACTGAAGGGAATGAGCGGAGAAGAAAAAGTAGAGACAGGAAAGGGAAGAAATACTTTTTGTAGAAGGAAAATGACAGCCTGATAGAAAAAAACAGGAGACAGATGGAGCACGTTCACTTCCACCATCCTGTGGAGGCAGGCGGGGAGGTAGTATGCACTGTCCTTGAGGGTAAGTCCGCGGAAGGCCCTTCTCCCCACTGTGCAACGCTTGCTGGGCTGCTGGGGCCCCGGGCCTCCGAGGCCCCTCGCCTTCTGCCTGTAGCACCGAGGCCTCTATTCACGCAGAGGTAGTTGGCACTGAGCTGGGGAGCTCTGAGCCTGTCCCGTACTCTCCTCCCAGACACTCTTCCTTCCCTGCTGCCGCTCACTCATCTTTCAAGCCCCACCCCCCTTTTCTTTTAAAGATTGTTTTTTGACGTGGACCATTTTTAAAGTCTTTATTGAATTTGTTACAATATTGCTTCGGTTTATGTTTTGGTGTTTTGGCCGAGAGGCACGCAGGATCTCAGCTCCCCGACCAGGGGTGGTACCCCTTGCATTGGGAGCGTGGAGTCTTAACCACTGGACCACCAGGGAAGTCCCTCAAGTCCCTTCTAATCTGTCCCCTCATCACCCCCCACTCTAAACAAACACATCCTGCAATTTGACACTTGGGAATGAACTCCAGGCAGGCCCCAGCACGCTTACCCAACACTGGCTAAATGCCAGGGATGAATCCATCTAAATCTGGGACCACTTTGCCTCACAAGATTGAGAAAGGAAGTTTGATACAAACATGGGTTCTTGTTAGTAATATTAGGCATGATTATTGTAAGAATAGTACTAGCTAAGACAAGAGCTTATTGAGGACATCCCTGGTGGCACAGTGGTTAAGAATCCGCCTGCCATCGCAGGGCACACGGGTTCAAACCCTGGTCTGGGAAGATCCCACATGCCGCAGAGCAACTAAGCCCACATGCCACAACTACTGAGCCTGTGCTCTAGGGTCCACGAGCCACAACTACTGAAACCTGCGTGCCACAACTACTGAAGCCTGCACTCCAGGCTTCAGTACTAGAGCCCGTGCTCCACAACAAGAGAAGCCACTGCAGTGAGAAACCCGTGCACTGCAACGAAGAGTAGACCCCGCTCACTGAAACTAGAGAAAGCCCATGCACAGCAACTAAGACCCAATGCAGCCAAAAATAAATAAATAAAATAAAATAAAATAAATTTTAAAAAAGAGCTTATTGAATGTGTCAGGCACTGCAACAAGCTCTGTTTGTATTACCTCATTTATCTCCTTCATAATCCTATCAAATATGTATTATTATCATTTTCTCTTAATAGATGAGGAAAGTGAGGCTTTGTGAAGTTGAGAAACTTATCCAGAATCACATAACTAGCATGTGGCCAACCCAGTTTTCAAACCTATACTCTTAGACAGTTCCACCTCCCAGTCTCCAAAGTTGTAGTCATGCCAATAAACCATCTCTACTTATTCTTGTGTCATTCTTCTTGGATGTTACCCACACACTGGTACCTCCTTTAGGAATACTTTAAGCTACAAGTAACCAAAAAACCATGACTAGGAGTGGCTTAAACAAAAGGTCTTGAAATCCAGAGCCGGGACACTTAGAGTTCAACAACATCACCAAATACCCAGGCTTATTCTGTCTTTCTCCTGACAACCTCACCTACTGGTTTTTCATTCTTATGCTTATTGATTTGTAATTGCAGGATGGCTGCTATAGCTCCAGGCATCATACCAGCATCCCAGGGGGTTTGGGCAAACAGTTTTCTTCTGATGCGGCTTTACTTTTTATTCTGGAAAAAATGATGTCAAGCAGACTTCTCTATACATCTCATTGGTTACATATCCGTCCCCAGACCAATCACTGATGTAGGAAGTTATGTATCATGATGACTCCTGCTTAACAGATCACACCAAAACCTAGGGACCGGAAATAAGCATTCATTATTGCCATGAGTCTGTGGATCACTGAATCGTTCTGCTGATCTGAGCCAGGCCTGGCTGATCTTGGCTGGGCCTCCTCCTGTGCCTGTGGTCAGCTGTTGGGTCGGCTGGGAGTTGCCTGGTCTAGGACGGCCTGACTTCCTCACATGTCTGCTGTTGGCTGGTTGCCAACTGGGGTGATGGCGTGACTAGGCGTCTCATTCAGCAGGTTAGCCCAAGCTTGTTTCCATGGCAGTGGTAGGGTTCCAAGAGATTGGGTGGAAGAGGGCAAGGCCTCCTGTGGCCTGGACTCTGGACCGGTACACTGTCATTTCCATTGTATTCTTATGGGCAAAGCAAGTCACAAGCTGGGCCGGGTACACGGGTGGTGAAATAGATTCCATTGCTTGAGGGGGAGAGCTGCACAGATGCAGAGAGTAATGAAGCATTGTGACCGTTTTGCAATCTACCACAGATTACCATGATTCATTTCGGCCAATTCATCCCCTGAGGCAGGGAAAGGGCTCCCTTACCCCAGATCAAGGGAATACCCCTACCTCCTGATCAGGTTACGGTTGCAGGAAATAAAGGGAGGACGTGGCTCCTGGGCAGACTTGACAGTGTCTGGACAGGGGGTTAATCCCAGGCACAAGGAGGAGGAGGGAGAGTTTGCAGCTTCAGTTTCTCCAGGTCACCTTTCTTCTTCTGAAGAGGGTAATTTTCATCTGTCTTTTGTTGATACCTGGTCTGGGCCTCATGGTTCCTCTAACAGGCATATGCATTTCTTCCATGACACTCAGATGCAAAAAAAACAACTAAAAAAAATGAACTCTACCTCTGCCCCCATCCACTAGGCTTGTGGGAAAATCCAGTGTCAGTCACTGGAGGGCAGGCCAGGGGGTCATCTAGTCCTTCTGCCTGAGGTTTGCCTGATCTAGGAAACATGGGGCAAAGCCTTTGGCATTTGGTCCATTCAGGTTCCTTCTGAGGTGCTGTCCAAACCCCAGGGGTCCCTTCGGAAGCGAGAGACTCTATCTCTGCTCTCTTGACCCTGAACTTATTGCAAAATTTCCAGGCCCATGGGAATTCCCTGGTGGTCCAGTGGTTAGGACTCTGCACTTCCACTGCCAGGGGCCTGAGTTCAATCCCTGGCTGGGGAACTAAGATCCCCATGAAGCCGCAGCGCGGCCAAAAATAAAAAGAAAAAGAAAACTTCCAGGCTCTCACTAACCATTAAAATCTTCACTCAAGGAACCTACGACCTCCTCTGTCCTTCCCTTCTCAAAGAATCAAACTGTCTCCTGCCTTGGTCACCCTCTCTCTCCAGCTCCATTCCCTCCTCTTCCTGACAGACCCAGGCCTCCCGGCAACATCCGGGTGGAATAGTTTTCTAGGAACTCAGGACCTGACTATGCTTCTGGGAGGAAGATGAGTCCCAAGAGAGCGGACGATATGTGATAGAAATTAATCTGAGGGAGGAGGGAAGAAAGCAACATCTCAGTTGAGACGGGGCGGGGGTGTAGGAGTAGGTTCGGTGACAAAGGGGCTTGGGAGCCTGAGGTAGAGTATTCCAGGCAGAGACGCCATCATCACAGTGATAGCTAACATATTGAGCACTGCCTACATGCCAGGTTCCACGAAGCAGGTGCTTTTGCTGTTCCCACTGCATGAAACTTTCAGAAGAAGTTAAGGAACTTGCCCAAGGACGTGCAACTAGTGAGTTGCTGAGCTGGGATTTTCAATCCAACCAGTCTGATGCCAAAGCCCCACTCTTAACTACTTAGATGAACTCAGATGTGAGAGAAGCAGGTTATCTGGAGAACCATAAGGAGTTTATTTTGGCTGGAACATAGCGTGTGAAGGGGAAGGTGGTACAAGAGGCTAGCAAGGCAGAGAGAGGCGCACGTGTGGAGAATCCTGCAGCCACGTTTCTGCTTGCAGGCAGTGAGCCTGGAAGCAGGGGCTCAATTTCAGAGTCTATTTCAATAATTTCAGCAAGAAATGATGATGCATAGACTAGGCAGACAGCAGTAAAAACAAAGAACAATGGCAGGATTCACGGGTTATTAGGAAGAATGCACAGGACTTGGTGATTACCTAGAGGTGGGGGTTTGGAGGAGGGAAGAGAGAGGGGTCAAGAGTGACCCTCAGGCTTCTGATTTGGGCAACTAGACGGAAGGTCCCAACGCTATTTCCTTCGCTGGCTTGCTATGAAATCATCTCATCCAGGCTCTCTAGCTATCTGTCATCCTAGCTATAAAATGAAGATAATGAAACCTGACCTTCCCATTATCCGGATGGTGTCAAGATAATATGAAGTCATCAATTTCGAAGTGCTCCGGAAAGTCAAAAGTACTTTGCAAATGCAAGTGGTTATTATTTTATGGTTCTTGCTAAGGTCCTTCCTCCTCCTGTGGCTTGCAGATGGAGCCAGACTAAAGGCAACCCAGGGGAGCTGCTCGCTCACTCACTCACTTAGAGGCAGCCACACTATTTCCATCAGGCGGTGTCTCTTTGGCAGGTGGGAGCCACAGTCCCACGTACTAAATTGTTAATAGCTTCCCCGGGGAGTTCCTTTCTGCTCCGACTCCTTCAGAAAATTTCTGTTTCTCTACCACTGACGCCTTCTGATGCCCTGGGTTGGCCCAGGATTCCCCATCCATTTTTGTTTTTGTTCTAATCTGAAGTCAAGGATGGGGTCGAGGAAAATGGAAGCGTTTGGCAGCCCAGGCATGGAGGGCTGCATCTTCTCTGCTCCACCAAGAGCAGGGACGGACTCAAGAATCTCCTGAGTTCACGTGACTCATCGCCCTCCACAACGGGGAAACTGCTGAACAGAGACAGCAGCCATGGGTTCTGGTGTGTTTTGGGGTGATGACTTTCTAGGCTCTGCTCTGAGAGGTAGTAGTGTGGTTGTCTGGAGTGGCTTTTGGGCGGGTCACACAGACCTGGCTTGGCATCCCTGCTGTGGCGTAGGCACGTAACCTAACCTCTGCAAAACGGAATAACAGTAGAAAGACCTCACACCTGTAGAGCTGCCGAGAATTAAATGAGATAAGCCACAGAACACTTGGCCCCGTGCGTGGCACACAGCAAGTTCTCTCTAAATGGTAGCCAACAGGATTATTTATGAGTTGTGACCACAGAAATGAGACTGTCTTTTAAAGATAAATAGACTAGGGGCTTCCCTGGTGGCGCAGTGGTTGAGAGTCCGCCTGCCGATGCAGGGGACGTGGGTTCGTGCCCCGGTCCAGAAGGATCCCACATGCCACGGAGCGGCTGGGCCTGTGAGCCATGGCCGCTGAGCCTGCGCGTCCGGAGCCTGCGCGTGTACTGCAAAAAAAAAAAAAAAACAAAAACAACAGATAAATAGACTAGAACACTCACATTTGGGTAAGGGTTGATCTCTTCAAAGTATTCATTTTGGGAGGCCATTGGGGAAACCCCTTTAGATGCCTTTCAAGTTCCCACGTGTCCTTCCAATGTCCCGGGTGGGGGGAGGAATTCAGCTCCTTAGCCATCTGGGGCTGCTATAACAAAGTACCATAACTGAGTGGCTCATCAACAACAGACATTTATTTCTCACAGTTCTGGAGGCTGGACGTCTCAGGGTGCCAGCAGGGTTGGGCTCTGGTGAGAAACCTCTTCCAGGCTGCAGACTGCTGCCTTTCGGCAAGCAAACTCTGAAAAGGCACAGCCCATGACAGCACGTGTGCTTTCTTAGCAATGACGTCGCTCTTTACTTGGTCATTTACATATCTGTCACAGCTTCTTGACTGCGAGCTCCTTTAAGAGAGCAATGGTCTTACTCATGCTCCTGGTTTCGTAACTCGTGCTCATGCAGCCCTTTCTCAGTGGGAAGAGCATCTGTCGTTTCACCAGATCCTCACCCAAATCCTGCCCTTCTCTACTTTATGTATGATAAAACTAAGGCTCAGAGAAGTTAAGGGAAACTCTTTTTCTGTCATTTGCCTCCACCATAGCTATGGCTTTCCACCATAGCATTTCCTTACCCAGGAGGGACTCAAAAACATCGTGGAATACAATGAAAAAAAATTCTCTTCAGCCCAGTATGGCTGGGGTATGCGATTAGGATGGGGTTAGGGGTGGAGTCAGAAGAGGGCGGCAATAAACCCTGGTTAGGACCAGACTGGGGAGGGCCCCAAATGCAACGCCAAAGGGGTGAGGGCAGACTTGCTTGGTGACAGCCAGAAGCCAAGGGTGGGGGGTGGTGGAGCAGGGAACTAGTATAGATGGTCCCCGATTTACGGTGGTTCGATTTATGATCTTTTGACTTTACAATAGTGCAAAGCTGATACACGTTCAGTAGAAACCATACTTTGAATTTTGATCCTTTCCAGGCTTGTGATATGCGGTATGGTTCTCTCCTGTGACGCTGGGCAGTGGCAGCGAGCCGCAGCTCCCAGTCAGACAGGCAATCCCAACAGCAAATAACCAGTTACAACATCCCGCACCCACACAACCATGCTGGTTTTCAGTACAGTATCCAATAAATTATATGAGACAGTCAACACTTGCTTATAAAACAGGCTTGATGTTAGATGGTTTTGCCTGACTGTGGGCTAATGGAAGTGTCCTGAGCATGTTTAAGGTAGGCTAAGCTATGATGTTCGTTAGGTTGGGTGTATTAAATGCATTTTTGATTTACCATGATATTTTCAACTGACGTTAGGTTTATTGGAACGTAACCCCATTGTAATCGAGGAAGATCTGCACTTCAGTTCCAAATAAGATGTGATTGCAGAGTTGATGCAAAGGGTTTTAGTTGCTTAAAAGAATTCCTAGGTCCTATATGAAGCTATAAATGCTGTGTCTCCCTCATCAGAATGGCAGCTCACCAAAGTCGGAACTGAGCTTTCTAGTCAACCACGCATCAAGCACTAAGGTGGAGGTACGGAAGTGCACAAGACCTATTGTAGACGTAATACACACAAATCCAATGATTGCCCAGATAAATATGTGGGAAATTCTGTAAGGAAGAGGTACGGGACGCTATGAGAATAACAAGGACACCTGGTCTAACTGCATGTGTGTGGGGGGGTGGGGGGGCAGTCAGTGAAGCTTTCATGGAGGAAGTGATATTTAAGCTGAAACTTGAAGGATGAATAGCACTTAGCCTGAGGAAATGGCCGAGCCTTCCAAGTGGAAGAAATAGAATACGCAAATGTCCTGAAGTTGGAAAAACTTTGGCTTGTTGGAGGGGTTGGGAGGGGGCCAGGACTCTAGTAAAATAGCCCTCCTTCTTCCTGTCTCAATGTCTCTCCCCTGGCACCAGAAGAGTCTCTGTGGATAGCAGCCCCTTTGGGACAAGGGAGAGAGTTCTGGCAGCATATGTGACCACAGAGCAAAAATCACCAGTCTGACGAGTCCTTAGATGATTGGGTGGGACAGCCTTGGGGTGGGGAGTCTGCTGTAGCTTGTAGAGGGGCTTGGACAGCAGCTGGGAGGGGCAAAGAGAATGGACAGAGGGTGAACTTGGGAATTCTGTCTTTGTTCTCTCTGGGAAAGGGTAAGGGCCTTGCACATAGACACATGACTCAAGCCAGAGAGTGATGTGAATGAGGGGTCCTTGCCCAGCCACTCACAGGGCCAAGAGTGTCACCCCAGAGCCCAGGAGCCCCAATATTGTCCCATTCCATTCCCCTTGGGACTTTTATTCAGCCAACAAGTATTTCCTGAGCACCCACTATGACCCCAGCCTTCCACTGGGTCCAGGGATCAATCAGGTCTGGTCTTCCGAAGGAGAAAACAAACTTGGATAGAAATAATTACCATATGGGATAATTTAGTCTAGTCTTCTCCTCTGTAAACTGGGGACACTAATAATAGAATCTACGCCAAAGTGTTGCTGCATGGATAAAGGGCTCAGCACAGTGCTGGAACAGTAGGGAGAATGTTCTGGGAAGGACAGGAGTCCCAAGAAGGAGGATGGCTCTGGGTCTGGGCTGGTCAGGTTAGGGAGAAGGTGTCAGAAATAGCCCCCTTCCATCTGCACCTACAGCAGCCAGAGTGATCTGTAAGGTGGTCTTTGAGACCCTGCCCACCACCTCATCCCCTTCTCCTCACACTCCCTTTCTGCCTTCTCCTCTTCCTGGCCTTTAAATCCCTCTGACCACAGGGTCTTTGCACATGTGGCTTCTTTGTCTGACATGCTCTTCCCTAGTTTTTCCCTAAGTCAGTCCCTCCTCACACTTCACATCTTACCTTAGGTGTCATTTCCTCAGGGAAGCTGTCCTGACCCCTGGGTTTTGTAGGTCCTGCCACAGGAATGCCTTGCTTTCTTTCACTTTTCCTCCGTGTGTAACTGTATCTTCATCAGTATGGTCCTGGGATTGATGTCTGTCTCCTCCACTGGGCTGTAAGGAGGCAGGGGCCGCATCTGGTTTTATGCACTAGTGGCTCCCCAGTAGTACCTGGTTCTTATATTCGGCACCCAAAAAAGATCTGTTGAGCAAATGAATGGAGTAAAAGAAAGCCATGGATAGTAATGGTTATTTACGAAGCATTTACTGTGTACCCGGCACCGAGCTAAGTTCTTTACCCGCATCATCTTACTAATCTCCCCAACAACCCTCTGAAGGAGGTGGTGCGATTATCCTCATTTTTCAGAAGAGAAAAATGAAGGTGAGAGAGGTTAAGTGACTTGCTCAAGGTCACTCTGTTAGTGCAGGAGTGGGAGGTGGGATTCATATAGAGGTCCTTCCAATCCGCAAGCGGCAGAGGATGCAGAAATGAGTCCCGGCTGGGGTGGGCGCGCAACCGAGCCGGCAGAACATCCCTAGGGAGAGAGTGGGTAGCTTCCCTGGCTCCACTCCAAGTTGGTGGTGCAATGCCCGGCCCCCGGTAGCGGGCGCAGACTGGCTGCCGCCTCCGGGCCACGTGGTGCGCGCGGCGGGCGCGTCCGAGGAGCCCGCAGCGGCTCCTGGCTCAGAGCGGTCTGGGCTCGGAGAGCGGGCGGGAGCTGGGGGCCGGGCCGGTGCGGGCGGCGAGGCGGGCGGACAGGGCGCGGAGATAGCCGGGCTGTCGGGGCGCAGCAGCCGGCGGCGTCGGGGCCGCGGCCTCGTCCCTTGGCGCGCCGCTCGCACCGGGTCTCTGCGCCCAGGGCGCACGGCGGGCAGGGACGCGGCGCCGGCCGCCTGGCCGCCATGGAACCGGCCCCCTCCCCCGACGCCGAGCTGCGGTCCTTGCTCCTCGCCAACGCGTCGGACGCCTTCCCCAGCGCGGGCGCCAATGCGTCGGGGCCGCCGGCAGCACGGAGCGCCTCGTCCCTCGCCCTGGCTATCGCCATCACCGCGCTCTACTCGGCAGTGTGCACCGTGGGGCTGCTGGGCAACGTGCTCGTCATGTTCGGCATCGTCCGGTGAGTGCGCTGCGGGCCGGTGCGTCGGGCTATGCCCCGGGGTGGGGTGGGGACTACGGACCTGGGACCCTGACCTCAGACCCCGCACTCCCGGGGCCTCCGCACTTCCTGAAGGGAGCGCCCGGGCCTCAGCGGAAAGACCACTTCCATCTCGAGGGGGACGCTGGCGCGCGCGCGCGTGCGCGTGCGTGTGTGTGCGCTCCCGCGTTTAACTAATAACATTTGATCATCTGTTGGCATCCCCTATTTCTCTATCAATCTATGTGGGACAGTTTGGCGACAGTTGTGTGTCTGTCACAGTTTGTGAGTGCGTGATTTTGTTTGTGACAGTACAGATGTGTGTTTGGACCTCCAAAAACCTGGTAGGGGTGGGCAGAGATGCCGGAAGTGCCGTGGGCCTCTGGGGAGACGGCAGTGTGTGGGCTGACTGCACAGGTGAGGGCACAGGAGCGCTTGTGTGACCGCATCATGCGGAGGTGGCACTCACCAAGTCACACTCGGGGATCTTCTGCTGGGGTCCCAGTGTTGGTGTGTGTGCTTGTCTCACACTGTCAGTTTGTAATTCTCTCTGTAGGAGCACGTGACAGTGTGACTTGTTTCTTGTCAGACCCCTGAAACCCTCGGAGGAGGAGAGCATCTAGAGTGGCTTTGGACACTTGTGTTTGTGCACCTGTGTGTGCGTTTGTTAAGGGGTAGCCATGGTTCCTGGGTACAGTGGGCCAGCTAGTCGCTCTCTGCTTCCTTCCCCAGTGGCCCTCTAGTCCATGGCTCTGGACGTGATTCAGAGAGACCTCAGATCCTCCTCACAAATGCTCCCTCTCACCTTCTCCTCCTCTCCTCTAACAGTCTTTTGTTTTATGGAAAAGACAAAAGTGATTTGTTTGGGCTGGAGTGAAGTTTGTACTTTCATCTGAGGAAGTGAAGTTTGCTTCTTGGTATCTACGTTCAGTGCGGGGACCTTCTCAGAGAGTCTAAAACATCATTGGCTTGTCCAAAAGGAGCCTTCCTGACCCAGCTCTGTCAGTGCAGACACTGGCAAAAAGAATTGAAAGGAAACGCCTATCCTTATAACAACAAAGATGCCCGGGTATTTACTGTTAGTTGGAAATGGGTCATCCACGGTGGTTGACCAAGAGTACAACCCTGAACATCTCTGGGCTCTGGTGTCACCAAGCCGGGCAGAAGGCACAGGGCAGATTGTGGATTCTGAGGTGGGAGATGTGAACTGTGGTCTTGGTGCAGTCGCTGATGCCTATCACATTGGGGGCCCATTCCCCCTGCCCCACCATCTGCCCCATCTGCCTCAGTTTCCCTGTCTGAGGGATAGAGACCCAACCTCCTCAGTTGGGAGTATGAATTCCAGAGTCTGGGGTCTCTGCCGGGCAGGGTGCAGCATACAGGAGAGTTGCGTTGGTGTGTGGGTGTTGAGGGAGCTTTGGCGTCGATGACTCCAGGGGAAACTTTGCTCCCCCAAGAAGAGTGGAGGGCACAAGAACGTCCTGTGCTTTCAGTGACGCATCACGAGCCACAGTGGGAAAATTCCCCCAAGCACAGGCAGGATTGAGCTTTGCTTTGCATTTTTGTCGGGGATGCTCCCCCCTTTACCTTCGGAAGTAGCGTGGCATGTAGACTTGGGTCAACCTGAGTGTTAATCCCAGCCACGAACTGGCTCTGTGACTTGGGTAAAACACTTAGTCTCTTTGAGCCTCAGTTTCTTCATCTATAGAATGGGGGAATAATAGAAGCTTCCTCAGGGTTTTTGTGAGGTGTCACTGAGTGAGCATATATAATGCAGCTGGCGTGGTGCCTGGACCCAATAAGTGGAAGCTGTGTGTACGATGCGGATGAGCAACTTTCCAGATTCTTCAGAATCCAGTGCCTACGACAGAGGAGAGTGAGGGGGCGCTTGTCCTAAGGTGGGCCTGGGAGTAGCTCTGATTCAGGGAGTCCCAGGTTCCTGGCACTTGCGCTCTCTAGGGGGGCTCTAAGTGCTCTGATCTGGGGAAAGCTGAGTGTCAGTGTGTTCGGTTCCATCTCCGGTCTCTTTCCTGGGGCCTCTGGCTGGTGGGCTGATGAGCACAGCTCCCGCACTACCACTGAGCCAGGGGAGGGCCTCTCACTTCTGAGGGTCCACTCAGGGCAGGCCCTGGGCTCTGCCTGCTAGGGTACTCCAACCAAGCTTCCCAAAATCACATTGTCAAATGCATCTTGGAAGCAGCAGAGCTGGCCCCTCAGGTCCCTGTGTTGCTAAGACATTTCCTGGGCCAACCATCTATGTGATCACTGTATCTCTGGGCCCGACTGATTTAATCCTCACCTACAACCCTGTGGGATAGGCATTGGCATCCCCTTCATTGTCACCTCCATTCTACGGGTGAGGAATCTGCAGTTCAGAGGGAGGCAAGGTGGCCTGTCCCCCTGAGGTCCCACAGCTGGCTCCAGACCCAGAGTAGAACCCTGGTCTTGTCCAGAACTTTTTCCAGAGCTGCCTGGGATAGGGGACAAAGAATTGCATGGAAGGCGGGGGCAGGATCCTGTTCCTCCTCTTGTCCTAGGATTCTCAGAGAATGATGGAGACAAAAGGACGATGAGCCTACACATTATTCAGCACACGTATTTTAGGCTGCCGTCCTTGGGGAGGGGAATGACGGGCCCCTGCACTTAGTCCTTCCCCACTGAAGGGGAGGCTAGGGACGGGGCAGCTGCCTGGGGCTTGGCTTCTGCTGGAAAAGTCCCAAGAGCAGTGCAGGGAGGGGAGCCAGGATGGAGAAAAGCCTCTGGTGTATCTGTGGTTCCCTGACACCCCATGCAGAGCTCAGCCCCACCAATAAGTTACTCAGTTGACTGGTTGAATGAATGAGTGATTGAATGAATGAATTCTGCCTGTCAGTCCTGAGCTGAACCTATCTGGGGAGCAGGGGAAGGTTTGCAAAGGAAGATCCAGAGGACCGTTGAGGCAGAAAAGCAGGGAGATGTAGTGGCAGAGCTGGCGCTCTGAAGTCAGATCAACGGGCATCAATGGGCAAATCCTGATTCAAAGCCACTTACTTGCTGTGTATTTGGACTAGTGACTTCACCTTTCGGAAGTTCATTTCTTCACCCGTAAAGTGGAAGTAACAGCAATGCATCTGGGCTTGTGGCGAGGATTAAATAACACGTTGTGTCTGAGCCTTTTAAGCCCTTTGAGAACAGGGAGGGTCTCTATGTGAAGGAACGAAAAGAATTAACTCATTCAAGATATATCCTATGGATGCGCTCTGCTAGATGCTGAGATGATGGTGGGGAAGAAAATCCCCCGTCCCTGCCCTCATGGAGCTCAGGTCTGGGAGAAATAGACATTCATCAGCCAGCCAGCCAATGGATTTAAGTTTGTAGCCGTGGTGAGGGCCGTGGAAGAGTATGAGGGAGCTGTGGGAGCCCCCGAAGCGGGGAGGGTCTCACCTGGTCTGGAAGTTCAGGAAAGGCCTCCGAGGAGCTGAAGGATGAGGAGGGGGTAACTAAGTAAAAAGGTGAGGGAAGAGCCTGTGACGGGAAGCCTGACATGGAAGAGGGGCTGAAAAAACAGAGCACGGGTATCTCAGAATCCCAGACACAAAGCACTCTCCGTTCCCTCCTCCCCCCCGCGACTCTGACCCTCTCCTTGATCCACGGACCCGCCTGAGAAGCCCACTCATCCTTTTGGATACATGAGAGGGGCCTCTGGAAATTGCACTCTGAGCGAACAGCCTGTGGTGCCTGAGCGTTCCATGAAGTGTGAGCAGGAGTTCCGGGGATGTGTGGTCCCCAGGCAGACACTCCCGACCCCTGCAGGGTGAGTTCAGCAGGGGTGCTGACTTGTTGGGTCTTTAGAGCAGACACCCAACAACCCCTCCTCCTGGGTGCAGTCGTACCCTGAGCAGGGCTGGCATTTCAGAGTCCCCATTGGCGGCCCTCTAGGCAGGGTGGAGTGTGAAGGGCTTAAGGACCCCCACATCTCTGATGGGTGACCCCATCTTCCCTCTACGTGCCTCAGGGCTTCCCAGTTTGCCTGTCCTGAATCCAGTAGGAGATTGGAGTCAATGCTTCTCCACCTGGTCTCTTGTCCGCCTGCCCTGTCCCCGGCTTCCACCTCTCCCTGACCCTGATTTCGGCAGGTTTGCACCTTGCTGTGTCTCTCACCACCCCCATCAGCCCCGCCGGGCCTCCCTGCCTCTTACCAGCCCGGCCTGCCTCTTCATGACTGTTTCAGACTATGCGTTTCTCTGCCCCTTGAGCTCTTCCTGGGCCGGCGTCTCTTCTGACTCTTGTATCAAATGTCAGCTCTGCCACCTGCTAAGATCCTTAGCAGGGTGGATGGCCACTCTGCACCGCAGTTTCTCTATTTATAAAATGTGGATCGTAGCACCTGCCTCAGAGGCACCTTCATCTTAAAGATGACAAGATGACGTTGGTAGAGCGTCGTGCGTTCCCTCCCGTCCCAGGTGACTGCGGCACAGAGCAGGGAGGGGAGGTTGGGCCTGGCAGCCTAGTGTGGGGCAGGGCCGTGACAGGTGAGTAAGGGTTCTGGGTGTCCCCTCTGTCTACTACCGAGGTGCCAGGGGTTGCTGGGACAAGTGCTCAGGGTGAGAGCTCTGAGTCCCCGTCCTGCTCTTGGGGACGCAGCGTGAAGCCCTTGCCTTCTTGTCTCCCTCCCCTCTCTTGTCCTGATTGGGGTCTGCGGATGCAGGGCTCCTGGGCCAGGAGAGATCCCAGTGAGGTGACACAGTGCAGTGGTGAAGGTTCATGGCTGGGGGTCAGGTCATGCTGGTCTCCATCCCCGCTCGACCATGTCCCAGTGTTGTGGCTTTGGGCAAACAGCTTAACTCCCCTGAGCCCCATTTCTGCATTTGCAAATTTGGGGTGATCAGGATACATTATTGGGAGCATTAAGTGAGATCATGAATGTGAAGGTCATAGCACAGCACCTGGTACATAGTAGGCCTTCAGTATGTGTCAAATGCCGAGATTAACAGGCACCCCTGCAGAGCTGGTGGCTATGAGACCTGACTGTCTACACTTTCCACCTTGGGTCCTTTCCTGTTTCCTGCATCGTCTGCATGTTTACTCATTCAACAAGCCTTTGCTGATGCTGACCCGTGGCAGGCCCGTCCAACCTCAGCTCCCACTGACCAGACTCTCAGCTTAAGCTTCAGCGTGGCCTCTGGCCTCTGATGTACCCCCAGGACCCCCTAGTTAGTTACAGCTCCAGGGACAATTGCAGCTTCCTGGAGCTGAGGGAGGCCAGGGGGGCACCTGACCCAGCCAGAGCAGGTGTCTGTGCTGAGTCGTGAAGGAGGAGCAGTAGTTGGCTCCACGGAGAGGGGGGTAGAACATTCCAGGCAGAGGGAACAGCACAAGCAAAGAAAGCTTCAGCAGATGATCGCATGGCAGAGCTGCAGAGGCCAGGAAGGTTCACCGTGGCAGAATGGAGAGAGCCAGGGGCTGGGCTGGCTGTGAGGCTGCAGAGGCCATAAGGACCAAAGCAGGGAAGGCCTTGCAGACAGGTGTCCTCCTCACCGTGGTTGTCAGCAGTGCCTGCTGTGTGTTGAGCTGCGGCCAGGCCCTGGGGCCAGTGATGCACCCACCGACCTTCCAGAATTCCTGGGGGAGGGTGCAAATATTAGAGGAACTCCATGGACCAGCCCCAGGGAATTGGAGGGAGTCATTCTGGTGAGGGGGGGTGGGGAGGGAGGGTGGAGGAGGGGCCTGGACTCCGGCCCAGCGTGGCTGTGTTAGGGGCCAGAGGCCGTGCTGTGGCTCGAGTTGTGCTAGACAGGTTCTTGGGGCCCATGGTAAGGCAGCCATGCTGGGAAGTGAAGGAGCTTTTGGTCACAGGCCATGGGGAAGAGGACTTTGGAGCAGTCTGTGCAGAATGGAGTTCAAGAAGATTAATTTTCTGTGGGTGGGCTTGGGGTGGATTGGAAGGGGTCAGCTCAGGGTGATGGAAGAGAGCTGGGTGACCTGGGACAGGCCCCAGAAACCCTGGCCTTGGTTGTTCCTTTCTAAGCCGGAGCGCTGTGGGACCTGCAGAAGGCAGGAGGCTGGGCCAGATGAGCTCTGGCGAGGCGAGTGGGAAGGGCAGCAGCCCTGGATGGTGTCCCCGAGCCTCCTGGCCCTGCCCCAGGGCCTAGCTTCCCAGGTCTTGGGTTCATTCCCTGGGGAACATGTGTGACTCACAGACACACCGGGGAGAATCCAGAGGAGTCAGTCCCGCGCTCCTGCCACATGCCAGAGGCTCCTCCAAGCTGCATGACAGGCCTGCGAGGGTATGAGAGGTGAGGGCGGGAAGGCTCCGAGGGAGCCTCTCACAGCCAGAAGGAGGCACACCCAGGTCTTTCTGACTCCCAAACCCCTCCACGTCCACTCTGCCACTGCCATCCATGGGACACATGGGGAATGGAGGCGAGAGCTGGGACTGTCTAGTTAGAGGAGGGAGGACCAGGGCTGGGGAGGAGGGCAGATTGCTGTCTGCAAACCTCTGAGGCCTCTGTGTGGGGTGACAGCACTTGGGAGTCTGGACGTCATAGCCAGACTGACCTGGGATCACATTTACCAAGAGAGTGAGCTTGGGAGATACATGCATAACCTCTCTGAGCCTCAGTTTTCTCATCTGTGAAATGGGAGTAGCAATAGACCCTCATAGGGTGGTTATGAGAAGTTCATGAGAAGTTCATGAAGTTCATGTGAAGGACTTCAGCACAGAGCCAGGAACTTGGTAAATATTCTATAAACATTTTCTATTATTATGTCTGTTTAGAAGAGGAGTGAGACTTGCTTCTCACTCATTTGATCGACATTTATCGAGCCCCAGAGGAACTAGAATTATTGGGTGGATGCTACAGGGAAACTTTGTCAGCTCAATACTAGACATTTTTTTTTACAATAAACACAGTATCATAAATCACCACAAGTAACACTGTAGTTATTTCAGAAAATACTGAGACGATTAGGCAGCGACAAACATTACCCATAATCCTACCATAAAGAGAAAAGCTTTGTCATTTTGGTGTATTTCCTTCCCATCTCTTTCTGTGTCTCTCGCTCTGTGTTTGTTTGTATGTGTGTGTGTGTTTTAATGACATCTATATCATACTACATTGAAATAATGATCACATCATATATAATATTTTGTAAGCTGCCTTTTCACATACCATTATGAGTGTATTCTCATGTTATCAAACATTCTTTGAAGACATGATTTTTGACGGCTGCGTTGTATGAATGTCTTCTATATGGGGGGACTTACATCGTTTCTCATATCATGCCAGTCTAAATAATGTGTCTGTGAATGTTCTTGAACCCATATGTTTGTGCACATCTCATATTATTTCTAGAAGAAAGTTTCTAACAGAGCTCTTCAGGAAGGTATGGGCTGCTGTGTAATATAGGGAGTTTCCTGTCCCTGAAGCTATGCAAGAGGGCACTGGCAAACCACTGTGTGGAGGTTTGGGTGGAGAAAAGGTAGACATACGTAATTTTAGGCTCCTTTACCCACAGCTGAGACTGGAGGAAGAATGCTTCTCAGATTCTGTGATCTCAGATTTCCCTTCTCCCCTTCCTGGAGGATGACGCCTGAACTTTAGAGGACGGGGGCTATGCAAGGGCAAGGCATGATTTCATTAACCTCGGAGTCCTGGGACCTCGAAATCTAATTGGCTACCCAGACATCATAACATGCACAGGAAGAGGGATAATCGTGGCGTAGAGCAGAAAGCCCGGCTTAAATTAGCGATTTATCATCTTGCAGGCTGCAGAGGCCCCAGTACCATCTGGGCGGCATCGGGTGGGGTGGGGTGTCTGCGTTGTGTTCTATTGATTTAGAGCTCCCAGTTCAGCTGCAGAAATCAGCAGCTTTGTCTCTGGCCGGGGTGGGTGTGTGCAGCAAGAATTTTTTCTTCTGTAGCTTCCCAAGTCTTTCTTGATAAGTGGAAGGAACTCAAACTTCAGAGTCCTGTGAGGTCAAAGAGTCCCATTCAATAAACATGACACAGGGAGAGGTAGAAATGGCCTCACTCCCCTCCCCTGCCGAAGTAGCCTTTTCACTAGGGCGTAGAATTTTGAATCACGGATGATTATTCTCTTTATTGCACATTTATTTTGTGCCAGGCACTCTGCTTAGAGATGTATGTATATTATCCTATTTAATCCTCACAGACCTCTATTAGGTGAGTGCAGTTGCCCCCATTTTCTAGATGAGGAAACTCGAGGCTCAGAGAATGTTTGATATAATATGCTCGAAGTCCTGGAGTCGGATTGAAGTCAGGTTATTCTGATCGCAGAGCCTGCACTTTTTTTTTTAATTGAAGTATAGTCGATTTAAAATGTTGTGTTAATTTCTGCTGTCCAGCAAAGTGATTCAGTTATACATATATATACATTCTTTTTAATATTCTTTTCCATTATGGTTTATCTCAGGATATTGAATGTAGTTCCCGGTACTATACAGTAGGACCTTGTTGTTTATCCATTTTATATATAATAGTTTGCATCTGCTAATCCCAAACTCCCAATCCATCCCTCCCCCACCCCCCTCCTCCTTGGCAACCACAAGTCTGTTCTTTATGTCTGTGAGTCTGTTCTTTTTTTTCGGCGGGGGGGTGGTATAGTTGTTTTACAATGTTGTGTTAGTTTCTACTGTACAGCAAAGTGGAGTTCCTGTGCTATGCAGCATGTTCTTATTAGTTCTCTATTTTATACACATCAGTGTATACATGTCAATCCCAATCTCCCAGTTCATCCCACCCCCCCACCCCCACCCCCACTTTCCTCCCTTGGTATCCATATGTTTGTTCTTTATATCTGTGTCTCTATTTCTGCCTTGTAAACTGGTTTGTCTGTACCATTTTTCTAGATTCCACATGTATGCATTAATATACGATATTTGTTTTTCTCTTTCTGACTTCACTCTGTATGACAGTTTCTAGATGCATCCACGTCTCAACAAATGACCCAATTTTGTTCCTTTTTGTGGCTGAGTAATATTCCATTGTATATATGTACCACATCTTCTTTATCCATTTGTCTGTCGATGGGCATTTAGGTTGCTTCCTTGACCTGGCGATTGTAAATAGTGCTGCAGTGAACTTTGGGGTGCATGTGTCTTTTTGAATTATGGTTTTCTCTGGGTAAATGCCCAGTAGTGGGA
Organism: Grampus griseus; assembly: GCF_964374135.1. Classification (NCBI taxonomy): domain Eukaryota; kingdom Metazoa; phylum Chordata; class Mammalia; order Artiodactyla; family Delphinidae; genus Grampus; species Grampus griseus. Next base: position 160,935,309 of record NC_139017.1, on the reverse strand, counting down.
TTGCTGGGTCATATGGTAATTCTATTTTTAGTTTTTTAAGGAACCTGCATACTGTTCTCCATAGTGGCTATATCAATTTACATTCCTACCAACAGTGCAAGAGGGTTCCCTTTTCTCCACACCCTCTCCAGCATTTATTGTTTGTAGATCTTCTGATGATGCCCATTCTAACTGGTGTGAGGTGATACCTCATTGTAGTTTTGATTTGCATTTCTCTAATAATTAGTGATGTTGAGCAGCTTTTCATGTGCTTCTTGGCCATCTGTATGTCTTCTTTGGAGAAATGTCTATTTAGGTCTTCTGCCCATTTTTTGATTAGGTTGTTTTGTTTTTTTTAATATTGAGCTGCATGAGCTGTTTATATATTTTGGAGATTAATCCTTTGTCCTTTGATTCATTTGCAGATATTTTCTCCCATTCTGAGGGTTGTCTTTTCATCTTGTTTATGGTTTCCTTTGCTGTGCAAAAGCTTTTAAGTTTCCTTAGGTCCCATTTGTTTATTTTTGTTTTTATTTCCATTACTCTAGGAGGTGGATCAAAAAAGATCTTGCTGTGGTTTATGTCAAAGAGTCCTCTTCCTATGTTTTCCTCTAAGTGTTTTATAGTGTTTGGTCTTACATTTAGGTCTTTAATCCATTTTGAGTTTATTTTTGTGTATTGTGTTAGGGACTGTTCTAATTTCATTCTTTTACATGTAGCTGTCCAGTTTTCTCAGCGCCACTTATTGAAGAGACTCTTTTCTCCATTGTATATACTTGCCTCCTTTGTCATAGATTGGTTGACCATAGGTGCATGATCCATTCATCTGTCGATGGATGTTTAGGTTGTTTCTGGGCTTTCTATCCTGTTCCATTGATCTATATTTCTGTTTTTGTGCCAGTACCATACTGTCTTGATTACTGTAGCTTTGTAGTATAGTCTGAAGTTAGGGAGTCTGATTCCTCCAGCTCCGTTTTTTTTTCTCAAGATTGCTTTGGCTATTTGGGGTCTTTTGTGTCTCCATACAAATTTTAAGATTTTTTGTTCTAGTTTTGTAAAAAATACCATGGTAATTTGATAGGGATTGCATTGAATCTGTAGATTGCTTTGGGTAGTATAGTCATTTTCACAATATTGATTCTTCCAATCCATGAACATGGTATATCTCTCCATCTGTTTGTGTCATCTTTGATTTCTTTTATCAGTGTCTTTTTTTTTTTTTTTTTTTTTTTTGTGGTACGCGGGCCTCTCACTGTTGTGGCCTCTCCCATTGTGGAGCACAGGCTCCGGACGCGCAGGCTCAGTGGCCATGGCTCATGGGCCCAGCCGCTCTGCGGCATGTGGGATCTTCCTGGACCCGGGCACGAACCCATGTCCCCTGCATCGGCAGGCGGACTCTCAACCACTGCACCACCAGGGAAGCCCTTATCAGTGTCTTATAGTTTTCTGAGTACAGGTCTTCTACCTCCTTAGGTAGGTTTATTCCTAGATATTTTATTCTTTTTGTTGCAGTGGTGAATGGGATTGTTTCTTTAATTTCTCTTTCTGATCTTTCAGTGTTAGTGTATAGGAATGCAAGAGATTTCTGTGCATTAATTTTATATCCTGCAACTTTACCAAATTCATTGATTAGCTCTAGTAGTTTTCTGGTGGCATCTTCAGGATTTTCTATGTATAGTATCATGTGAGTCTGTTTCATAGATGGGTTCATTTGTGTCATATTTTATTTTTGGTTTTTTTTTTGCGGTACGTGGGCCTCTCACTGTTGTGACCTCTCCCGTTGCGGAGCACAGGCTCCGGACACGCAGGCTCAGTGGCCATGGCTCATGGGCCGAGCCACTCCGCGGCATGTGGGATCTTCCCGGACCGGGGCATGAACCCGTGTCCCCTGCATCTGCAGGCGGACTCTCAACCACTGCGCCACCAGGGGAGCCCTGTGTCATATTTTAGATTCTACATATAAGTGATATCGTATAGTATTTATCTTTCTCTCTCTGATTTACTTCACTTAGTATGATAATCTCCAGTTGCACCCATGTTTCTGCAAGTGGCATTATTTCATTCTTTTTTATGGCTGAGTAGTATTCCATTGTATTTATGTACCATGTCTTCTTTATCCATTCATCTGTCGATGGACGTTTAGGTTGTTTCTAAGTCTTGGCTGGCTATTGTACATAGTAGAGCTCGCACTTTTAACCATTGCCCTGACCTCTGCCATCTTGTATATCAAGTTTAGCCCCTCTGATTTACAAATGAGTAAACTGAGGCCTGGAGAAATTCTGTGTCTTTTGAGTCAGTGGCCAAGGCAGGACTGGAACTTGCCTTTCCTAACCCCTTGCCTTCTCTTGCATCTGTTTCCATGCTTGGGATTACCTGGGCTAAGGGAGAGCCAAAGGGTGGCTGGGAATAGGAGTAGCTGGGAGCATGAGATGTTAGTTCCTACACAAGGCAGTCCAGCTTGGGGGCCACTGACAACACCTAAGAGGCCCAACGAACCCAAGTTCCCTGGGGCAAGGCCAGCATCTAGTGAAGCAGCCATATCCTTCAGAGATTGGATTCCAATCCAGTCTGCTTCTTGCTGGCTTTCCACCCTTAGGCTCACCTCACAGAGCCTGTTTTCTTATCTGTGAAATAGGGATGATAGAAAAACACCTACATTGCAGGTAAACATACATTCAGCAACTCTTCCTAAGTATCAGGAAGAGTTCTAGGTGCTAGGTATGCAACAATGATCAAGACACAGTCCCTGTCCTCATGGAGCTGACATTCTAGTGGGGAAAAGATAGACAATAAAGAAATAGATGTAAGGCCTATAGGCAATGAAGTCAACTGAAACAAGCATGGTGACAGAGTGGCGGGGCTGCAGATGTAGATGGGGAGGTTGGGGAGGAGGAGACAATTGAGCAGAGGTCAGTTGCTAGGAGGAAGTGTTTTAGCAGGGGGAACAGTGAGGGCAAAAGTTAAGGGAGATGATGTATGGCCTTAGCACAGGGCCTGGCCCATAACAGGAAATTGTTGGTGATAATGATGCCTTTTGGCTGGTTGCCTAGGACTTGGGAACAGGGGCAAGGATTAAGCCAAGGGAAAGAAACTGCTTCTGCCGGCCAGGCCAGATGCCCCTGCAGGACAGATGGAGGTAATTTGTTTCCCTTGGTTACAAAAACTCATCTTCCTGAAGTGCTAGGAAATGCCCCACATCTAGTGATTTTCCATTCCTCCCAGTGAAGAGGGAGCAGAGCCCACACGTGGTCAGAGGGCTGTCCTGCTGGGAGGGGCAGGTGGCCACAAGACGCTTCCTCCACAGGCTCAGGCCTGGTCATCCCAGGTACGAGAGAGGTCAACAGCAAAGAATGGCATATTGACTTGTCGGACTTAACACCAAAAATAGCACTGCTGACCTTTCTTGAGGGCTGACAAGGTGGGCAGCTCTGTGCTGAGCGCCTCACATAAATGATCTCATTTAATTCTCCCAATTCTTTGAGCTTGGTACCATGTTTCTCTCCATTTGACAGATGAGGCCACTGAGGCTCAGAGGTGATAATTCAGTTGCTGAGGGCAGAATCAGCCTTGGGTAAATGGCAGAATCAGCCTTGAACTGAGGCGCCTTGATTCCCGGAGCCCACTCATGCAGTGTCCAAGAAGGAACGTCCGTGAAGAAGGTCAAACTCATGATACCCTCTGATCCCAAATGTGGAAAAATGACTTTGTCACACACGCAGGGATTGGGAGAGGCCATGGAGCAGGACTGATTTATCGTTATTAAAATACTGAATTATTGGGCTTCCCTGGTGGTGCAGTGGTTGAGAGTCCGCCTGCCGAGGCAGAGGACACGGGTTCGTGCCCCAGTCCGGGAAGATCCCACATGCCGCGGAGCAGCTGGGCCCGTGAGCCATGGCCGCTGAGCCTGCGCGTCTGGAGCCTGTGCTCCGCAACGGGAGAGGCCACAACAGTGCGAGGCCCGCGTACTGCAAAAAATAAAAAAATAAATAAAATAAAATACTGAATTATTAATTAATAAAACAAAAATGAAACTCTATTGTGTGTCAGGCAGAAGGAAGTATAAGTGATGCCCAGCATGGCCAAAGGCCTAGAGGTGGGAAGCCTGGGCTTTTCAGAACACATGACTTTAGACCGTGGTTCTGTCCACCCTGCGCTTCTGGACAAGCACCTCTTCTCTTTGGGCTATAGGTTTCTTCTGTGAACGAAATGGGAATGTATTGATACCCACTTTTCCCGGTGGGTGTGAGTCAAAGGAGAGAATGTGTGTGAAGCGGTCTGCATGGGGCCTGCCTTGCCCATTGTCCTCAAGGAGTGGCCCTGGTGGGTGAGGCGTGGGGCGGGGTGGGAGGGTACAGATTAGGCAAACTGTAGCATCCATATGAGGCCACTAAGAATGCAAAACCTGAGGGCAATTTTTTACATGGAATTATGGGATTGGAACATTTACTTGGCAATGGTAAGTACTCAAAGTAATTAAGAATTCACCCATTACAACTGTGGCAAAAATGAGCGTGCGTTTTTTTCTTTTTTTAATACATTTATTTATTTATGTATTTATTTTTGGCTGCATTGGGTCTTCGTTGCTGTACGGGCTTTCTCTAGTTGAGGAGAGCGGGGGCTGCTCTTCGTTGCGGTGTGAGGGCTTCTCATCGCGGTGGCTTCTCTTATTGCGGAGCACGGGCTCTAGGCACATGGGCTTCGGTAGGTTTTATTATTTTTTTTACCTTTTTTAAATATAAAAGTTTTATTGAGATATAATTCACATACCATACAATTCACCCATTTAAAGTATAGCAACAGAGTTGTGTAACCATCATCACAACCAATTTTAGTACATTTTCATCACCTCAAAAAGAACCCCATAACCACAAATAGTCACTCCCTTACCACGCCCTGCCCCAGACCTGGGTAACCACCAATCTACTTTCTGTCTCTGTAGATTTGCCAAATCTGGACATTTACTATAAATGAAATCATACAATATGTTGGGCTTCAGTAGTTGTGGCACGTGGGCTCAGTAGCTGTGGCTCGCAGGCTCAGTAGCTGTGGCTCACAGGCTCTAGAGCACAGGCTCAGTAGTTGTGGTGCACGGGCTTAGTTGCTCCGTGGCATGTGGGATCTTCCCAAACCAGGGCTCGAACCTGTGTCCCCTGCACTGGCAGGCGGATTCTTAACCACTGTGCCACCAGGGAAGTCCCAAGCATCCGTTTTGGCCCTATTACCATGCTCCATACAGGAGACCGTCCGTGCAAAATCTCACTTAATCTTCACGACACTTCTGTGAGGTAGGAACCATCTGCCTACCTCAGATGAAGAAGCTGAGGCTCAGGGATATAAGACTTTTGCCCAAGGACCCCAAGGTTAGTAAGTGATTGCAGGGCCTGCCCTCTCCATTGGATCACGCTGCCTCTCACACTGGACCCCTGAAACAACCCAGCGTGGTGGCAGTTGTCATTGTCCTTTTCCGGGTGAGGAGATGGTGCGGCTTCCCAGCGCCATCCTTAGCCTAGAGCATGGCTTTCGGGTCTGTATCCGTCAAGGTCCTACCAGAAAAGAAAAAAGACCAGTAAGATATATTTTGAGGAACTGGCTGATGCGATTGTGGGGTCTGGCTAGGCAAGTCTGAAATTTGTAGGGTGGGCTGGCAGGCTGGCAACTCTCAGGCAGGAGGAATTTCTTCTTCTTCTGGGAAACCTCAGTTTTGCTCTTAAGGCAGACCCTCATTATCATGGATAATCTCCTTCAAGTCAACTGATTGCAGATGTTAATGACATCTACAACATCCCTTCACAGCAACACCTCGATTAGTGTTTGATTAAATAACTGGGTACGATAGCCCAGCCACTTTGACACATAAAATGAATTACCATCACAGGGTCAGACAGACCTGGGCTTGTGTCCTGGTCCTACAACCTATAGGCTGTGTGACCTTGGGCAAGTTTATCTGCCTCTCTGAGCCTCAGAGTCCCCTTGTCTGCCAAATGCAGTGATAGTGCTTACTACCGTCATTTGTTGTGAGGATTAAGTGCAATGATGTAAATCAAGTACTTTCATCCAGTGCCTGTCATATAGGAAGAGGGGAGATGCACACAAACATTGATGGTCTTGAAATGGATGTTTTCTAGTTGTAGTGTAATTGCTTGTTCCTGTGTTTGACTTCCATTTTAGACTGGTGGCTCCTGGAGGGCAGGAACTGTATCCCCTTCATCTTCTTTCCTGTTTCCTAGCCCAATCCCTGACTCTAAGGAGGCATCACTGAGTGTTTCTTAAATATCTAGTTGGCACTTTGTTAATGAAATTCCCTCTGTGGGGTTCTTGGGATCTATAATAAAAATCCCCCAACTACAAGAGGGAAAGCAGACATGTAGGAACCTCAGGCCTCTGTTTCCTCTAGAGAAACCCCTTACTTTTCGGCTTAGTAAGTCTTTCCTCCAGGGAGCCTTCTTTGATGCCTCCTCTGTGTTCCCACAGTGTCCTATGTGTCCCCCATCAGAGACCATACACTTTTCAAACCGCTGATCGCTCATTTCTCTCTCTCTCTCCCCGAATGAGGGGGTGTGGGGTGGAGCGAGCATCCTTTGTTTGTAGCTGGAACCCCAGCCTAGGGTCTGACACTCATGCAGCATGTCAGTACATGTTTGTAGGAGGGACATGTCCTATTTCCAGAGACCCATGGGCCGACATGCCACACTTAAGGAAATCTGCTTTTCCAGGGCTTCTGTTGTGTCTGGCTGCCCCACGCCCTGGTCCAGCCATCCTTATGCCGGAAGCAGAGCCAGGGTGATGGAGAAGAACTTCTCTTCCCTGCATCCCATGAGCATGTTGTGGTTCTTGAACTGAACCGAACAAGGTGTCTGCCCTGTTTATTGCTGAGCGCGCCCTGGTCGGCCTCCCCGCTCAGGTGCGGCTCAGGAGCTCTGTATAGCCATGTTCCAGTCCTTAATCTTCTCTTGGTGACACACTCGCTGGGCCTCGTTATAATTAAGCACTTTCCTTCCTCAAGGTTTGCCAAAACTGAGATGGCTAATTCGTTTCTGGCCTCTCGCCGCTCCCGTGGAATGGTGGGCAGGGTTGTAGCTCCCAGCGCTTGCTGCCCAGCCCTGCTTGTTTTGCCAGCCAGAAGAGCAGCCACCCTTTGTCTACAAATAGAGGGAGCCCCAGCTGGACCCAGTTTTATTTAAACTGCTTATCCCCTAGCGTGGGCAGAGCCTTTGGGATCCCTGCTGTAGCTCTGCCTTAGTTTCCTCATTTGTAAAACAAAGGGGTTGAACTTGACAGACAGGGAGAAGATGGGGTAGAAGTCAGGACTCTGGGTTCTGGAGTCAACCCAGGCCTAACCTAGGCCCTGCCACTCCCAGCTGCGGGACTCTGGGTAAGTTACTTCATCCCTCTGAGCCTCAACATTGCTCACCTGTAAAATGGGGAGAATAATGCTTACCTCCTGTGATGGTTGTGTAGATTCAGTGGGATAGTGAACACCCATGTGGCCCTTAGCAGGGCAGCTGGCGCATAGTAAATGCTCAGTAAATCAGCCATCTTTCCTTTCAGTGCCAACAATCTGTATTCCTGATGAAAAAAGTTGTTATGTTGGGAGAGCTGTGGAGTGGAGCAATTTTAACAGACATTGCTTTTGTGTTTTAGGCCATGGCTGGCAAGATGATTAACCCCTCTGTATCAGTTTCCTAGGGCTGTCATAACAAATTACCATAAACTAGGTGGTTTAAAACAACAGAAATGTTTTCTTTATAGTTCAGGAGGCTGAAGAAGTCAGAAATCAACAGGGCCATCTCCCTCTGAAGGCTCTGGGGAAGAATCCTTCCTCGCCCAGCTTCTGGTGGTTGCCGGCAATCCTTGGTATCCCTTGAACTTGCAGCTGTATCATTCCAATTTTTGCCTCTGTTTTCACATGGCCATGTCCCTCTGTGTGTGTCTCTGCATCATATTGGATTTAGGGCCCACCCTAATCTAGTATGACCACATCTTAATGAATTATATCCACAAAGACCCTAATTCCAAATAAGGTCACATTCTGAGGTTCTAAGTAGACATGAATTTTGAGGGCAACTGTTCAACCCAGTACGCTCTCCAAGGCTCACTTTCCTCCTCTGTATGAAGATGATAATAGTAGCAATTTCATAAGGTTGTTGGAGTGATTGAATGAGATAATCTATGTAAATGTCATGGTAGGACACAATAGAATACATCAGGCCTGTGTAAGCACTGAGTCAGTGTAGCTGCTGTGATGGAGATGGTGGCAAAGATGATGACAGTAATGGGAACAGTTCCATCCATGGACCCACCCTACATTGGTTAATCACTGGACACAGGGACATAGAACGTAGGCCAGGGACTTGTCAGGAATTCTGAAGCCTCGGATAGGAGCCCCTGTTTCTTTTTGGCCTCAGCCACCTTGAATCCTCATCTGAGACTTAGCTCCTGGGAGGGCAGCTTGGAGAAGTAGAAAGACCTTGGGCTCTCAGAAGTCAGGGAAACTGATACCCTGTGTAACATTGCACAATTGTCTTTCCCTCTCCAGGCCTCAGTTTCCCTATCTGTAAAGTGGGAGAGGAGGTTGGAACTCAGTGTTAGATCAGAGCCTCTTCTAGTATTGAAGTTCCAGCACAGGACTCTGTGTCCCACCCCAATGGTAGTAGGTTACCAAGGGCCAGGAAAGGAGTCAGGAGCCTGGGACCGCAGGGCAGCTCATCAGGTGTCATTCTGGGCCCATTTTCCTCATCTGGACAAGAAGAGAAGCCACTATGATATGAGTGTGCCAGGCAGTGTGCTAGGGACATCGTAGGCATGAACTCATTCCACACTCACCACCCCCTCAAGCAGTAGGATGCTTATACCCACTTCACAGAGGAGCATACTGAGGCTCAGAGAAGTTAGAACTCACCCAAGGTCATACAGTGAGAGGTAGAGCTGGGGCTTAAATCTAGGTGTGTCTGGTGCCAAAGTCCATGCTTCTCCTTGGCTGCACTTTTAATGTATCAGTTTCCTAGAGCTGCTGTAACACATTAGCGGGACTTAATGGCTTAAGACAACAGAAGTTTACCCTCTTACAGTTCTGGAGACCAGAAGTCCAAATAGTGTATTCAGGGCTGCATTCCCTCTGAAGGCCCTTGGGGCAAATCCTTCCTTTCCTCTTCAGCTTCTGGTGGTGCCAGCAGTCCTTGGCTTGTGACTGCATCGCTCTTATTTCTAATCTCTGCTTCCATCTTCACATGGCCGTCTCTTCTCCCTGTGTGCTGTGTGTCTGTTACAAAGACACTTGTCATTAGAGTTAGGGCCCACCCATATAATCCAGGGTGGTCTCAAGATCCTTAACTTAATTACATATGTAAAGATCCTTTTTCCAAATAAGACGAAGTTCACAGGTTCTGGGGGTTGGGACGTGGACTTGTCTTTTAGGGGCCACCATTCAACCCACTACAGTTATTAAAGCCTTGGTGGTGACAGTATCTGCTGGAGGTGCAGGGAGCGGGGAATTTCTGGAACGGCTTAGAAGTAGAAAAGAGAGGGATACTTCCCTGGTGGTCCAGTGGTTAAGACTCTGTGCTTCCACTGCAGGGGGTGCCAGTTTGATCCCTGGTCAGAGAACTAAGATCCTGCTTGCCGCTTGGTGCAAATAAAAAAAAATGTAGGAGAGGAACAAAGTTGTGAGCGAAGGAGGCCAGTCTGGGGACCATGAGTGACAGGGGGTGTGGCTTAAGCTGGTGTTCCACCAGCAGTGATGTCAGTGAGGTAATAACTACACACAAACCACATCTGAAAAAAAGAAAAAGAAAAGAAAAACAAGTAAAAAAAGAAAAAAAAAGAACCCTCCCCGCCCCCCCACCCCCACCCCATGCCACATCTGGGTATGGTGAATATAGCCAGCCATGGGGCGGAAACCTGAAAACTTGTCCACAGAGGCCACCCTTCCTATTGTGACATGTGTCTACATTAATGACTTTGAGGTTATAGATCCCACAGAAAATGGATTTGGCCTTCCTTACTTGCCTGGAGAGATGGGACAAGGCCTGGCCTGAGTGCCTGTGATGTGATTTACCTGCATCATCTTGGGCCCTCCCTTAACCTAGATGGTGGTATCATCTGTTTTTTTTTTTTTTAATAAATTTATTTATTTAATTTTTGGCTGTGTTGGGTTTTTGTTGTTGTGCACAGGCTTTCTCTAGTTGTGGCGAGTGGGGGCTGCTCTTCGTTAAGGTGCACGGCTTCTCACTGCAGTGGCTTCTCTTGTTGTGGAGCACAGGCTCTAGGCGCGTGGGCTTTGGCAGTTGTGGCGCACGGGCTTCAGTAGTTGTGGCACGTGGACTCAGTAGTTGTGGTGCCCGGGCTTAGTTGCTCCACAGCATGTGGGATCTTCCCGGACCAGGGCTCGAACCCGTGTCCCCTGCATTGGCAGGCGGATTCTTAACCACTTCGCCACCAGGGAAGTCCCGTGGTATCATCTTTACTCAGATAATCACACTCTTGAATGCATGAGGCCCAACCGAGATGAGGGCTCCAAGGAATGGCTACACGGCGTGAGAAGGCAGCTCACCAACTGGGCAGAACCCCTAACGCATACTGAGCACTTGTACTAACTCAGGTCTCATCATAGCTGGGTGAAGTGTGTATAGTTTTTTTTTTTTTTAATAAATTTATTTATTTTATTTATTTATTTTTGGCTGCATTGGGTCTTCGTTGCAGTGCACAGCCTTCTCATTGCGGTGGCTTCTCTCGTTGTGGAGCACGGGCTCTAGGAGCGTGGGCTTCAGTAGTTGCGGCATGTGGGCTCAGTAGTTGTGGCTCACAGGCTCTAGAGCGCAGGCTAGGTAGTTGTGGCGCACGGGCTTAGCTGCTCCGTGGCATGTGGGATCTTCCCGGACCAGGGATCGAACCCGTGTCCCCTGCAATGGCAGGTGGATTCTCAACCACTGTGCCACCAGGGAAGCCCCTGTGTACTGTTAATATCTTCATTTTCCAAGACGTGGAAGGGAGAAGGGTTAGGTTTAGATTCTGTGATTCTGTGAGCAGAACCAGGAAAAATGGTGCCAGGTGAGAAGGAGGCAGTTTTCAGCTCAAATAAAACAAAGAACTTGTTATCCTGTGAGTGGTTCCAACAATAGGATGGACTGTGCCTACAGGTGGTGAGTTCCCCATCTCTGGATATACTCAAGCAGAAGCTGCGTAGCCATTTGTCTGGAGTGCTACAGAGGGAATGCCCTCACTGTGAAGTTTCCTTCTATCTCTGAGATTCTAGGAATTTTCCCCAAGGAAACCATCAGATATCCGTGTGCACAAAGATGTTTATCACACTATTATTTATAATAACAAAAAGGCAGAGACAACCTACATGTCTTTTAAAGGGGGATTTATTAAGTAACTGTATTCAGGAACTTTAGTGTCTATAAGTGAGACCAGCTCTAGCCTGTAGTCTGTTTCTGTGTGGTCCTTGGGCTAAAGATGGTTTTTACACTTTTAAAGGCTTGTAAAAAAAAAAAAAAAAAAGAACAAAAGCAAGAAACAGAAGAATATGCATCCAGGCCTACCAAGTATTCGGCCTCCCAAGCCTAAAATATTTACGCTCTGGTCTTTACAGAAAAAGCCTGTTGACCTCTAGACTAGAATAACAATCGGTCACCAAAAATTATATTAATTTGTATCTGTGGATATAGAAAGATGGTCACAGCATATTTTTGAGAAGAAAGAAACAGGTTATTTAATAATGTTAGAACCAGATCCCATTTATATAAAACAGGGCCTGTGTGTTTGCCTGTTGTCTGTTAATGATCGTCTGTACTATTGATGTTGGTTTTTAAATTTTCTTTATGAAGTGATTCTGTATTGTTTGGACATTTTATAGGGAGCAGATGTTATTTCTGAGATCTCACAAAGCATTGGGGAATAAAATTAACTCTAAATGCTCCAGCAGTCCACGCTGTTTGGGACCAAATGAGTTTTGATCTAGGCTCAAGCATTTTGTTTGATTTGGTTCCTAAGGTGCCGTAAGGTCGGTCAGACAGAGGGTTGGTGCTCTTCGCTGGTTGCTGTTGCTGTTATTGTTTTTAGGTCTCTTGCCCTGGCTTTGACTCCCATGAGCTCTTGTGCCTAAGGGAAAAAAAAATACCCCTCAGTTTAGTTAAAAACAAATTAGCTGCTTTGGGTAAATGATCTGACAACATTTCCCTTTGCAGTGGCAGAGCTGAGTCACTGCAGATTCAGGGCAGACAGGGTCAGGCCCAGGTGTCCTTCAGGGGACCTGGGTTGGTCCAGGTTAAGGATAGAAGGGAGGAGGGGAGGAAGGGAGAGAGGGGGGAGGCGGGAGGAAGAGCTGTCCTAATTTGTCCCAAAGCTCTTGGGTCTGTGGCTGGTTACTTCCAAGAATCAGGGCTCCTGACTCTCTGTCCCACAGGGAGTCCTCCAGTAACCACTATGTCCCCTTTGCACAGCATGAAGGGGACACGGTTCCTGCCTGCAGGACGTCCCAGTCTAGTGTGGAGGACAGACACGTCGATGTTCATTCACTCAACAGATGTGTTTTTTTTGTTTTCCGTTTTTTTGGTTTTTTGGCTGCGCCTGTAGGATCTTAGTTCCCCAACCAGGGATTGAACCTGGGCCCCAGCAGTGAAAGTGCCGAGTCCTAACCACTGGACCACCAGGGAACTCCCTAACAGATGTGTTTTGAGCGCCTGCTCTGAGCTGGGCGCTGCTGGAAGTCCCAGGCACACAGTGGTGACCAAGACAATGCCACGCCTTCGGTACCTTATGTTTTCCTTGTCAAAGAGAATACGTGGGCTTCCCTGGTGGCGCAGTGGTTGAGAGTCCGCCTGCCGATGCAGGGGACACGGGTTCGTGCCCCGGTTCCCACGTGCCGCGGAGCGGCTAGGCCCGTGAGTCATGGCCGCTGAGCCTGCGCGTCCGGAGCCTGTGCTCCGCAACGGGAGAGGCCACAACAGTGAGAGGCCTGCGTACTGCAAAAAAAAAAAAAAAAAAAAAAAAAGAATACGTGAGGGGCACACAATTTGGGTCGTCAGGGGAGAAGCTGAAACTGAAGTCCAGAGGAAGGCACCGGAGTCTCGGGGAAGAGCACGGGGTTTGGATCTCTGCTCAGCCTCTGACTGCAACCGTGGACAAGTTCCTTTACTGCTCTCTATAAATTGGGAATGATAAATACTGTCTACCCTGTAGGGGTGCTAGGAAGATTAAATGATGTAAAATGCTTTCCCAGTGCCTGGCAAAGAGTCAGTGTCCAACAACTGTTTATTATCCATTAAAAAAACAAAACACAGATGTAAGAAGTACATAAAATCATGCCTGAGAAAGACCTGGCACGTAGTTGTTGTACCACAATACTGGTTGCCACCCCCTTGTGACCAGAGGTGTACGTTTTGTTCTGAATTGACCTCTCCTCCTTGCCCCACTGAGCCCTGTCACGGTGCCTGTGACATTGTTCTGTTGTTTATAAGTCTGTCTCTCCCCGACCCTGCCTGGGCTGTGAGCAGATTTTCTCCAAACCCTCGCGGAGTTGAGGAATGTGTGAAAACAGGCAAAGGCTCTGGAGGCAGCCCACCTCTGGACCAGTTCCCTCCCTTTGGTCCCGGCCTCCAGACTGGCCCCCTCCCCATGGCCAACATGTGATAAGCTAGCGCAGGGTGGTGGGGAGACAGTGAACAGTGACGTACAGACTCGAGTGGTTATAAGTGTGGGCTCTGGAAACCAGGTCTGAGTTTGAATGCTGCCATCCTAGCCGTGTGTCTTTGTATGAGCCGTCTAACTTAGCTCCTCTGTAGAATGGGGACATTCCATGCATGGTCTTAACACTCAGGGTTGCAGTGACGATGAAATGAAATCATGCATTCACTGCTTTTGGCATAGTGCCTGGTACATGAAAGAAAAGACAGAGAATATTGCTTAAAGAAAACAAACGACCCGCCCAAAGCTGTTAGACCAGTCCCTGGTCTAACAGGGACTGTTAGAAAGGGGAGACTGTTTCAGCCTTCTTCTGGGCACCGGGCATTAAGATGTCAGCACGCTGCCCTGGCTTTGCCTGGGGGAGGAAGTTCTTACTAGGAGCTTCCTTGTCGGTTGAGAAGCCCAGCTCTCCAGAGACCCAGGAGCGTGTGTGGATTTAATGTGGCCCGGGTTGTACGTCAGTCAGAGAACATGCCCAGTCGCCATCAAATTGAAGGAAAATGGATGGAGGTGGCTGTATTCTTCCCTGACAGGGAGGCCTGTTGGACAGATGACGGACTGGATCTAGGGCTCTGAAACCAACATGGTGCTTCATATAAGGGTAGCCTCTGTGGGGTCTGAGAAGAATGGTTGGGAGCAAATTCCCCAGCAGCTATGGAATTCAAGATGAGCTTAAAGGGGATTTTGATCTAGAAGAAAACCAAAGAGCTTCCCAAGGCATTGCAGAGACAGTAGAGTTCACCCCCAAGGTTAGGTCCAATCCATGGAGGATTGAATTCTATGAGAAAAAAAAGCAAAAATTGTCAGGGGAAATAAACGCAAAAGGGCTGCTAATTCTTGTTTGTGTGCTGGCTAATAAGCTAGACACTTTCACATGTGTTGGCCCTTAAAAAGCATGAGTACACTGAAATTACCAAGGAGGGAAACAGCTTCAGAGAGGTGAAGTGATATATTCAAGATCACACAGCTAAGTATGTTGAGCTAAGATCCAAATGGCTCTAAAGGACTCCCTCACCGAACTCTCTAGCTTAGAAAGCAGACACAGTGCGAGCACTTGATTATAGCCACAGCTTCTTTTTTGATAGCGGTACAATACACATAACATAAACTTTACCATTTTAACCGTTTTGAAGTGTACGGTTCACTGACGTTAAGTGCATCCACATTGCTGTGCAGCCATCCCCACCATCCATCTCCAGAACTTTTTTTCCATCTTCTCAAACTGAGGCTCTGTACCCATCAAATAATGACTCCCCATTTCTCTTTTCCCCCAGCCCCTGGCAACCACCATTCTACTTTCTGCTGCTATGACTGACTAAGTACCTCATATGAGTGGAATCATAGAGGTTTTTGTCTTTTTGTGGGTGGTTTATTTCACTTGGCCCAGTGTCCTTAAGGCTCATCTATGTTGTAGCGTGTGTCAGAATTTCCTTCCTTTTTAAGGCTGAATAATGTTCCATTGCATGTATAGACCACATTTTGTTTATCCATTCATTCGTCAATGGGTACCTTTTGGTTATTGTGAATGATGCTACTTTGAACATGGGTGTACAGATATCTCTTCAAGACCCTACTTTTAATTCTTTTGGATATATACCTGGAAGTGGAATTGCTGGACCATATAGCAATTCTATTTTCAATTTTTTGAGGAATTGCCGTGCTATTTTTCACAGTGGCTGCACCATTTTACATTCCCCCAACAGTGCACAAGGGTTCTAATTTCTTCACATCCTCGTCAACAATTGTTATTTTCTGTTTTTTTTTTTTAATAGTAGCCATCCTAAGTGGTATCTCATTGTGGTTTTGATTTGCATTTCTTTAATGATTAATGATGTTGAGTATCTTTTTTTATAGCTTTTTAATATGATTTTTTAAAATTAATTTTATTTATTTATTTATTTTTGGCTGTGGTGGGTCTTCATTGCTGCTCGCAGGCTTTCTCTAGTTGTGGCGAGTGGGGGCTACTCTTCGTTGCAGGGCGCAGGCTTCTCATTGTGGTGGCTTCTCTTGTTGCGGAGCATGGCCTCTAGGCACGCGGGCTTCCGTAGTTGTGGCTCACGGGCTCTAGAGCGCAGGCTCAGTAGTTGTGCCGCACGGGCTTCGTTGCTCCGCGGCATGTGAGAACTTCCCAGACCAGGGCTTGAACCCGTGTCCCCTGCATTGGCAGGTGGATTCTTAACCACTGCGCCACCAGGGAAGCCCGATGTTGAGTATCTTTTCATTGTGCTTATTGGTCATTTGAATATCTTTAGAGAAATGTCTGTTCAAGTCCTTTACCCATATTTCAAATCTAGTTGTTTGCTTTTTTATTGTTGAGTTGTAGGAGTTCTTTATATATTCTGGATATTAACTCCTTATCAGATATGTGATTTGCAAATATTTTCTCCCATTCTGTGGATGGCCTTTTCACTCTGTTGATAGTGTCCTTTGATGCGTAAGAGCTTTGACTTTTTTATTTTAATAAATTTATTTATTTAATTATTTTATTTTATTTTATTTTTTGGCTGCGTTGGGTCTTTGTTGCTGCGCGTGGCTTTTCTCTGGTTGCAGCGAGTGGGGGCTACTCTTCGTTGAGGTGCGCAGGCTTCTCATTGCAGTGGCTTTTCTTGTTGCGGAGCATGGGCTCTAGGTGCATGGACTTCAGTAGTTGTGGCATGCGGGCTCAGTAGTTGTGGCTCGCAGGCTGTAGAGTGCAGGCTCAGTAGTTGTGGTGCACGGGCTTAGTTGCTCTGTGGCATGTGGGATCTTCCTGAACCAGGGCTCGAACCCATGTCCCCTGCCTTGGCAGGTGGATTCTTAACCACTGCACCACCAGGGAAGCCCCAAGAGCTTTGACTTTTGATGTAGTCCAGTTTATCTATTTTTTCTTTTGTTGCCTGTGCTTTTGGTATCATATCCCAGAAGTCACTGCCAAATCCAGTGTCATGAAACTTTCCCTCTATATTTTCTTCTAAGAGTTTTATTGTTTTAGCTCTTACATTTAGGTCTTATATCCATTTTGAGTTAATTTTTAAGTATGGTATAATATAAGGATCCAACGTCACATCTACAACTTTTTGAAATAGGAAAAAGAAAAAGGGAATTAGAGACCAACAGTAGGATTTTGAGATGTGGGGAAATAAATAATTTATCTTCCTAGGAAACTCATTCTCTCACCCATTCTTGCTCTGCCCTACAACTAGCCTCCACACAGGAGAGTCACAATGATCTTTTGAGAAACACACATAAATCAAATCACATCACTCCCCTGCCTAAACAGTGCAGCAATTTGTTCAGTGTCTGCCCCCTCCCTGAGACCATAAATTTCAAGACGTCAGACTGCCATCTTTACTCCTATATCCGTTACTCAGTGCCTGGCACATACCAGCTGCTCGATTAATACCTGTTGGATGAGTGAACAAACCTCAGCTTATAATAAGCTCACATTCCTTGACTTTTTGAAATATGGGGGACAAAGGAAGTGGAGGAGGAAGGAAGGTAAAAATCATGGAGGGGCAGAATAGCAAAGTCATTGCCGGGTGTTGGCACTAGACTTCCTGAGTTAAATACCAGCTCTGCCACTTAATGGCCATGTGACCTTGGGCAAAATCACTTCATCTCTTGTGTCTCAGTTTATGTTCTTTAAGGTATGGCAACACATACTTGGATGATGAAAAGCAATTCAAAGAGGAGGAACAGGCTAAGAAGGGGTGAGATGTGGGGCTGAAAACAGGGGCAGGGAACTGATTACCTATAGAGAGAGCAGTGAGGCCCTTAGTCCCCCATCCCTTGTTCCCTGCATAGCCAGGTGGCCACCCCTCCACTCTGCAGGAGGCCAGGGTTTTTTCCTTGGAGAAGTTAACCTGGAGGAACTGAACTTGGGACCAATAGACACAGAAAGGGTCAGAGTGAGATACCAAAGGGAAAAATGGAGGTTTCTCAGACCCCTTCTCCAGCTCTGCTACCAGAATCCTGACAGCCAGAAGTGTGCTCCCCAGGCAGGAAATGGGAGGATTCTCTTCTGAAGGCCCCAAAGAAGAGACCTACAGACACTGATATTTAAGTACTCCTAGTGTAAAAGCCAGATCTTCATTCAATCCCCGTAGAATGAAGCAAACAGTTGACAGCCCCCCACCCCAAGAGCTATCAATTAGTTAATGAGTGCTTCACTCAAAGACCAACCTTTAGTCACACATCACCAGATATTTGAAGGAAGTCTCCAGGGTAAAAGAGGGAAGCCAAAGCAGACAAATAAAGAAAAATGTTCGAAGCAGATAGACAATGCAGAGAGCAGAAGAAAATACAAAACAAAAATTATTAGTATCCTCAGAGAGAGTAGAGAAGATATTAGAAATAAGATGCTATATAAAAAGGAACAATAAGAGAAGAAAGTGCGCTGGGAAAATAAAACATGAGAGACAAAACAAAGTTTTAAAAAGTCAGTAGAAAGGTTGAGAGGTAATGAAAAGGAAATTTCCCAGAAGATGTACCAAAAAGTTGGAAAATAAAAAAGATAAGAAAATTAGATGATCAATCCAGGGGACCCGATATCTGACTACCAGATTGTCCAGGGATTCCAGAGAAAGCAGAGGGGAGGAAGTGATCAAAGAAATGATGAGAGGACATTGTATACTGAAGGGCATAAACCTGAGACTGAGAAGACCTAATAAAAATGAAAAAGAGCCATCCTAAGGCACATCATCACAAATGTCAGAATACTGGGAATAAAAAGAAGGTCCTAAAAATTTCAGGGGTGGGGAGGACAGATTGCATACAAAACATCAGGAATCAGAATCATTTCAGATACTTCAGTGACAACACTATAAACTAGAAGATGAGGGAGCCATGCCTTCAATTTTCTGAGGGAAAATGGTTTCCAATCTACTGTTTTATGTAGAATGAATGAAATCAGAAGTGAGGATAGAAGAAAGACATTTTCAGACATGCAAGGGTGTAAAATTTTTACTTTCTACGTGCCCTTTCTTAGGAAGTGACTAGAGGGTATGCTCCACTAAAATAAGGGCATAAACCAAGATAAGAAGACTTGTAACCCAGGAAACAGGTGTGCAGCTTGTCTAGAAAGTAACCAGTCCCAGATTGAAAGGGGAGGAGGGAAGCTCCAGGAAGTGGATTCACTAGAAAAACAAAAGGAACTGATAGATTATGTGACTGCATGGAAAAGGCATTTTATGGATCTGCTGGAGTGTTTGAAGAGATTTATCAATATGTACCCAGAACTAAGCAAATGAAAAAAAGAAGCAATTATTAACTCCAGGAAAAACAAAAATCAGTACTAGAAAATAAGTGTAACTATAGTATACCATCTGGCTCAGTGGACAGTATCTACAAAGTCATAAGAATGTAAACCCTGTGGGGCTTCCCTGGCAGCTCAGTGGTTAAGAATCCGCCTGTCAATGCAGGGGACATGGGTTCAAGCCCTGGTCAGGGAAGATCCCACATGCTGCAGAGCAACTGAGCCTGTGCGCCACAACTACTGAGCCTGCACTCTAGAGCCCGCGAACCACAACTACTGAGCCCGTGAGCCACAACTACTGAAGCCCGCACGCCTAGAGCCCGTGCTCCGCAACAAGAGAAGCCACCACAATGAGAAGCCTGTGCACCACAATGAAGAGCAGCCCCCCCCCACCGCAACTAGAGAAAGCCTGCACACAGCAACGAAGACCCAACACAGCCTAAAATAAAAATTTAAAAAAAAAAAGCTTAAAAGAAAAAAAAAGAATATAAACCCTGAAAAGAAGTAAACCTTGAATATCAATTTAGCTAAAAATTTAAAAATTGTGGTAGAACTATATTGGGAGGATGGAGAGAGGAAGTTGTGTAGTGTAAGAGAGTTAATTCTCATCTACCAGATTTAGAGAGTTGTGGAGGATCTTAGTAGTGTTCACTAATATTTCGTTCTCCCTCCTTCTGGGCACATGAAAGACAACTTACTTCTCAGCCCCTTGCAATTGGGTGGGGCCATATGACTAGTTCTGGTCAGTCAGCTTCAGGCGAAAGTACTGTCTTGCAGCTAGAATGAAGCTTAGATGACCCTGTGGCTGTCACTTCTCCCTCTGTGGTGACCAAGGAGGCCTTGGGTTAAGATAGCAGAGCCACAAGGTTGAAGCAGGCTGGAAATGCCTCATGGAATATGGTTGTGCTGGAGACACTGAATGGATTCTGCAAGGGTAAGAACTGAAGCTTTTTTGTGTGTTAAGCCACTGAGATTTTGGGATTGTCTGTTACTGCTGCATAGCCTGGCTTAACCGAATACAAACTTCAACAGATACTGTCTAAAATAGATACATCAAGAAATAGACATTTAAGCATATTATTTAGAATTCTGGAGATAATCACTAGAAAAATAATTTAAAACATTAAAAGCGGTTGCCTCTGGTGAGCAGGACAGAGAAGTGAGGATGGGGTAGGGCAGAGGGGCAAGTGTTTCCATTATAGTACTGTAACACTAGGTAATTGTATTACATTGGCAGAAACCACACCTATGCGGTTTGGAAGGATTCCTGCCAAACCATCACAGTGGCTGTCTCTTAGGAGGGAGGGCTTGCTAGAGTGAACGAGCATCTGAGGGAACCACAGATGTGGCTGGATGTGATGGGCAGGCACAGTGGGAAAGGAGGCTACCCAGATGGAATGCCAGTGTGAGGAGTTTGGTTTTTATCCAGATGGCGGTGGGGAGCCATGGAAGGATTGTAAGCGGTAGAGTCGAATCTGCCTGCGAAAATCTACCTTTTCATGTGGAGGATGAAGTGTGGGGCAGGGAGCCTGCTGTGATGGTTCCCGTGAGAACTGAGGAGGCTTGGACTAAGACATCTGTACCACAAATGTCTACTGAGAGCCTGCTTTTGGCCAGGTACCATTAGTAGGCCTGACGATACAGCAGCGAACGAGATGGGCAAAGTGCCCTGCCTTCAGGGTGGTGGTTCGTGCTGTAAAGAATGAAGCAGCGTAAAGAGAGGGAAGAGAGGGCACTTAAGATAGAGAGGGCAGGGCAGCTTCTCTGAGGAGGAGATATTTGAATAGAGTCCTGAATTACGCGAAGGAACAAGCCAGGCAAAATTTGGAGGATGAGGGTTCCAGGCTGAGCGAGCAGCAGTCTGGAGGCCCTGAGGTGGGATGGGAACAGCAGAGAGGCCGGGATGAGGGGTGGGGGGCACGTCCATCGGGGGAAGGTTCTGGGAGCTGAGACCCAAGAGGTGGTCAGGGCCAGTTTGTGGAATGTGGAGGAACTTTGGGGGGCCCCTATGGGGCTGAGAGCCAGAGAGTGGCAGGATTTGTCTGAGGAGGTGAAGAGGACGGGGCTTGACAGCCGGTGAGCCGTGGGAGTGGTGGGGGGGCCTGTGACGAGAGGCCTCCCTCTCCCTCTGCTGGGGCCCCGCCTGCCAGAGTCAGCTGTGCCTCAGCCCTGCCCAGACCAGCTACAGCAGCTTCATCACCCTCTTCCCAGCGTCCCAGCCCCCTCTGGGAATTGAAGGATCCTTTCCAAATCAAAATAGCAGGCAAAGAACAGCCTCTGATTGTTCTGCGCAAAAGAAGTGAAATTAGACAAGTCAGCTGCGGGATTGAGGCGGCCTCCCACACAGCTGTTCCTGCACCCGCTGAAGGCGGACCTCCCGAGACTTGCAGTTCTGCTGTCTCCGAGCAAAACTTTTTGCTTCTCCAGCCCAGGGCAGATAATTATTTTGGGAGGGAGTGGGACAGATGCTGGCCCTGAAGGACCATGAAGGAGTCAATTTTTTTTTTTTTTAACCAAAAAAATCAGTTACTTCATGAAGGAACAGCCTTAGCTGATGTGAGTTTGTTCAGTCATGCAGAACACACTGGGTGCGCTCATCCTGGGTGCCCCGGGCTCGGCATGGTGTCAGGGGGATTCCGGCCCGGGGAGCAGAGGCACACAGCGTGCTTCCACCCTTGGTGGAGGGTGGAGAGAGCACCGTCTGGGAGCCGGGAGGTCCAAGTTCTCACCTTGGTTCCGCCGCTGTCGCTCTGTGACCTTGGGTCAGTTTCCCATCTCTCCCCCGTGTGGGCTTTAGGCTACATATTGTTTCTCAAACTAAACTCCGTGAGAATCGTGTGTGTGTATGTGTGTGTGTGTGTGTGTGTGTGTGTGTGTGTGTGTGTGTGTGTGTGTGTGGTGTCTTGTTAAAGATGAAGATTCCCAGGCCTGAATTCCAGAGATTAAGATTGAGAAAGGGACTTCCCTGGTGGTCCAGTGGTTAACACTCTGCGCCTCCAATGCAGGGGGCATGGGTTCGATCCCTGGTCGGGGAGCAAAGATCCCACATGCTGCGCATGGCCCCCCCTCCAAAAAAAAGTATTGAGAAGGTCTGGGGTGGGGTCCAAGAATTTGCACTTCTCACAGGCTCTTCCGGTAATTCCTTTGGGAGTCCTTGGACCACATGGTAGCAAAACCACTTCCCGTCAATCTCTCAGGGCTCTTCCTGCTCTGAAATTTGAGGAGTTCCTCATGCAACGCTTCCCTGGGTTTCTGAGATCATTCCAGGGGCATGAAAGGCATCCTTACCCCTGCCTCAGTGTGCATGTGTTTCCGTGATGATCACACTGCATGGGAATGGTCTATTGCAGTCTATTTAGCCTCCTGCAGGCTATCCGGTGCCCAGCCCAGGCCCTGGTACAGAGGCGTTTTGACTATAAATGTTGGCCCGACAAGGGGTCAGCTGTAGTGCAGGCAGCTGGGCGGCAGCGTAGAGCATGGAGGGACGTTGCAGAACTCTGGGTGCCCAGCTTGTTGCAGACATCGGGCTTGGACCCTTGGGCTCACACCCTGGGTCAGATGTGTGACTCTGTCACCTGCTCCCCTTCCCCACAGCTGGGTGAGTCCAGCTACCTGGGGATAAGATGGTCTGGATGGGACCATAGACTGGGAGCCCTGGTCTACCATGGAGAATATCCAGGCAGTGTAAGGCCCCAGCCAGTTTGCCCCGGCTTCCTTGGAGCTGGCTAGTCATATTCCCAAAAGGCCAGATCAGTGGCAGAGGCCAGAGGGTCAGGTCACTCTGGTCTAGCCCCCAGCTTCACTCTTATATATGAAGAATAATAACAGTTATCACATACCGAGCACTTACCGTGCTTTGAGCTCAGTGCTAAATGCTGTATCATCTCATTAAATTTTATAACAACCCTATGAGGTTGGTAAAAGTATCACCCCTTTTTTACACTTATGGACACTGAGGCTTAGAGAATTCAAGTTACTAGTCTAGAGTCACTCAGCTAATAAACAGTAGAGGCAGAATTAGGACCTAGACCTGTTTTCCTCTGGAGCCCAGCTTTATCTTTAACCATATTGCTTAGAACCCCTGGGAAGATAAGGGTTTTTCCTTCAATACCTCCTGCCAAAGTTACCCCCTGCCAGAGAACTCCTTTTGCATCTGTTATAGTGGAAAGGAGCGATGCTGAATCAGATAGTTCAGGGTTCTAGTCCCACTTCTGCCCCTGACCTTTTGTGTGATCTTTGGCAAGTCATTTCCCCTCCCTGAGTTTCATGTGAAACTGAAATCTGTGAAATGGAAAAATTACAAATGCACTTCCTTTTAAGGTACACTAAGATGAAGACGGCCACCAACATCTACATCTTCAACCTGGCCTTGGCAGACGCACTGGCCACCAGCACACTGCCCTTCCAGAGTGCCAAGTACCTGATGGAGACGTGGCCCTTTGGGGAACTGCTCTGCAAGGCTGTGCTCTCCATTGACTACTACAACATGTTCACCAGCATCTTCACGCTCACCATGATGAGTGTCGACCGCTATATCGCCGTCTGCCACCCTGTCAAGGCCCTGGACTTACGTACACCTGCCAAGGCCAAGCTGATCAACATCTGCATCTGGGTCCTGGCCTCGGTTGTTGGTGTACCCATCATGGTCATGGCCGTGACCCGCCCCCGGGGTGAGTGAGGGAGGGAGCCTTGGTACAGGTCACTGACCACAGGAGGCAGCTCACGGGCCTCCGTGGGTTTGCAGGCCACTTACCAGGGTGGGTGTAAGTGGCTCACCAATGGAAATATGGATTGCTGATCAATGAAAGTATGGGTGGCTGGCCAGCGGGACTGTGAATAGGCAACCAATGGGAACGTGAATGGTGGACTGTTGTGAGGTGGTCATATGGGTAGCTGGCCAAAGGAAGTTTATAAATGGGATTACAGATGGCTAGATGTGTGGATGGCTGACCTTTAGGGAGATGGATGGATAGCCGGTGGGGTGAGGGTGTCACTGACCAGTGAGCAGTGCAGGCCACAAGATCTGCAATCCCATCCCAAATTCCCTTCCACCCCGTTGACCCAGATGACCAAAGCAAGGCCTAGAGAATGGCCTGCACAGAATGACAGGTGCATTTTCTCAGAGTAAAATGGTAATTAGTACAGTAACCACCTGTATCAGTCAGGATGGCTGCTGTAACAATCTCCAAAGCTCCAAGGCTTAACACAGTAGAAGTTTCTCACTCACATTGCAATCCAATGTGAGTAAGCGGAGGAGGGGCTCTATTCCACACAGTCATTCAGGGATCCAGTCTCCAAGTGATGGTTTTGGATGCAGTGTGCTGGCATCTGGCCAGCAGATGAATATGGGAGTGGTGAGAAAGCACAACCACTTTTAAATGTCAGGGCGCATCACTTCCTAGTGATGGCTGGTCACATGACCCCTACTTGATGTAAGTGGGAAAAGTAGTTTAGCAGGGGGCCAAAGACACTGGTCACTAACCTATCTGAGCCACACTCTATCGTGGAGTGTTGAAAAGATTAAATGAGGTTATACGTGTAAAAGACTTAGGACAAGGCCTGGCTCATTGTCAAGGCCCAATAAGTAGCAGCTATCAGAATGATTAAGCCTGTGAGATAGACAAGGCAGGGACTCCTACTTCCATAGGACCGAAAGAAAACAATCAGAGAGGTCAGGTGGTTTACTTAGGGTCACATAGCCAGACATTTGGTAGAATCGGCCTAGAACCCAAGGTTCCTGCCCCCATATCTGTTGCTCCTTTTGGCTGCTGGGGTGAAGGTTTGTGTTGTGGTAGGAGAGGGAACAGGCTTGGTGGGAGGTTTCTTGGCCACCTTCCACTCTCACAAGGGTAGAGCTCCTGGTGCCTTATATAGTCTCTGTGTGATTAGACTTGACTCACCAGCTGGGCCCCATTCCTCACTGTCAGCCTTCAGTTTACAGGCCATTAACTGCAGCCCTTCTGGGGCCAGGCCAGATGGGCCCCCTCATCCCCAACCCCCCCCACACACACTCTTTTACACACACACATACACTCCCCCAGTGTGTGTCACTGGCACTCAGTTCTGTAAGCCACTTGCTGTGTGACCTTGGACAAGTGCTGTTCCTCTCTGGGCCTGCTTCTGCCATCTGTACAATGAAGCCCTTGGGTTCAGTCATTGGTGGGGGTCCTGCCAGCCTGATGTCCCGTGGACCCGCTCTGTCTGTGGATCCCAGCCCTTTTCTTACATCTCTCAGGCTCCAAGTCCACTGGGTGGGTCCTCAGATTCCAGAATCCCAAGAGGTCCTGGAAGTCCCCTGGGCCAGCCTCAGCCCTGTATCTGAATCCCATAACATCCCCTGAGGTGCTTATCCAGCCCAAGGCCACACTCCTGGAACAGGGAGCTCATTCCATCCTAGGTGCCCCTCTTATCTTGGGACAAGTGGTGGCAGTCAGAAAGTTCTTGACATTAAGCTGACATCTGCCTCCTTGGCCCTAGTTCTGACCCCCGGACTCCCATACATTTCTGCCCTCGGCCCTGTGAGCGCACCAAGTGCTTGAACCCCGCTGTGCTAAATGCTTCCCATGCCATGGCCCATTTAATCCTCACAACAACCCTATGAGTTTAGGTACCGTTGTTAGTCCCACTTTATGGGAGCTCTGATAGAGGTTCAATAATTTGCCCAAGGCCACATCACACAGCAGGGCTTGAGTCCTGCTCTTTTTTTTTTTTTTTTTGCTGTACGCGGGCCTCTCATTGCTGCGGCCTCTCCCGTCGCGGAGCACAGGTTCCGGACGTGCAGGCCCAGCGGCCATGGCTCACGGGCCCAGCCGCTCTGCGGCATGCGGGATCCTCCCGGACCGGGGCACGAACCCGTGTCCCCTGCATCGGCAGGCGGACTCCCAACCACTGCGCCACCAGGGCGCCCTGAGTCCTGCTCTTAACTCATGCTCTCTAAGTCAGTCCTAGCAATATTTTCCCCATTGGAGCTACTTTGGAAATGTGTGGGGTATTTTCATTATCATAATGACCGTCATTTAGTGGGCTTGGGCTAAATTATATCATTATCATTATATCACTGCTGCCCATGTACATAGAGGCTGATAAAGGGACTGGGAGAGAATATAGAAAGCAGACCTCCTAGGTTGGGGCCAATCCTACTGAGGTCTTGAAGGATGAGTAGGAGTTCACCAAGTGCAGAAGTGATGGAGGACATTCCGGGTAGAAGAATCACCTTGAGAAAAGGCCAGGAGGAGGCCGTGGGGCTTGACTAAGCTGAGAAGGGTGGGTGAGCAGGGGGACAAGGTCCTTAGGCCCACGAGCCCCTCACCCACTGTCTTTCCTTGTTTCCCCGGCCCAGACGGGGCAGTGGTGTGCATGCTCCAGTTCCCCAGCCCCAGCTGGTACTGGGACACGGTGACCAAGATCTGCGTGTTCCTCTTCGCCTTCGTTGTGCCCATCCTCGTCATCACCGTCTGCTACGGCCTCATGCTGCTGCGCCTGCGCAGCGTGCGCCTGCTCTCTGGCTCCAAGGAGAAGGACCGCAGTCTGCGGCGCATCACACGCATGGTGCTGGTGGTGGTGGGCGCCTTCGTGGTGTGCTGGGCCCCCATCCACATCTTTGTCATCGTCTGGACGCTGGTGGACATCGACCGCCGCGACCCGCTCGTGGTGGCCGCGCTGCACCTGTGCATCGCGCTCGGTTACGCCAACAGCAGCCTCAACCCCGTGCTCTACGCCTTCCTTGACGAGAACTTCAAGCGCTGCTTCCGCCAGCTCTGCCGCACGCCCTGCGGCCGCCCGGAACCCGGCAGCTTCGGCCGCGCCCGCGAAGCTACGGCCCGCGATCGGGTCACCGCCTGCACCCTGTCCGACGGTCCCGGCGGTGGTGCCGCCGCCTGACCCCGCCGGGCCGGCCCGCCGCGCACCCCTCCGGAGTGACCCGTTGGCGGTCATGCCGAGTTCTAATGGGGGCGGGGGCCACGACGCGGAGTGGGGCGGAAGGGGGCCGCTGGTCTGGAGATGGGGCCCCTGCAGTGGGGTGGACCTCTGGTCTGGGGAAGGCGGGGTGGGGGCGGGGGGGAAGGATGATAGGGTGGTGCCTCTAGGCTGAGCTCAATGTCAAAGGCTTTGGGTTGGGCTGGGGAAGCTAGCGAGCCTAGGGGAGTGGGACCTGTTGCTCTAGGATTGGGCGGCTAAACGGGGCCCCCGCGCGGGGGGCGGGGCCTCAACCTCGAGACAGCCACGGGTTCTAATTGCAGCTGCGCTTGCAGGAATTGGGGTCTGGGCCCGAGACCGGGCCCAGGACCAAGGAGGGGAAGTGGTGAGGACGGTGGAATTGAGCTTCAAGATTGGGCCTCTCTGTGGTGGGGAGGGGCCCCTTCTGGGGGTGAGTCGAAGGACAGGACAGCGAGGCTGCGTCTACAGCTCCAGATCGGGCCACGAGATAGGGCCTGTGTGCAGGGCATGGGGCCTCAATTTGCGGTAGAGTACCAACCCCGAGTTCCAGAAAGAGGCGGGGCTTGCCGAGCTCCAGGTCCAACTTGGCATCTTTATAAACAAAGAGAAAATAAAATAGAGAGAAACACTCTACCTTTTCTCTCCTTGACAGTCGTTTCCCTGGAATGGGCAGAGATGCCCCGCATCGAAGTAGTGTCTCCAGCACTGTGTCCCTGTGAGGTTTGGGCTGAGACAGTGGAGCAAGGACAGAGGCTGCAGGATAGGGTAGCCTCAGATGGGGTAGGGCCCCAACAGGAAGGAGTAGGGAGGGCCTGCGGATCCCAAACCAGAGTTGCCAGTCGGCCTCTGTGCCAGGGGCTGGTGGGGGTGGCAGAGAGAGGGGGCTTCTGCTTTGAGGTTAGGTCCTCAAGCTGGAGGGCAGATGCTTTGGGGATCCCCACGGTCCTGGCTTCTGTGGCCCAGGTGCTGGAGGACAGAGCTCCACACTAGTTAGAGCTCCGTGCATGTAGGTGGCACCTGGGACTGGGTGGGGGCATCTGAAGCACCAGGGTGGAATTTTCCTTCTCTCAGTCTCTGGCGCCTTGATAAGAACCTCCGGGAAATCCTCTCTCCCTCCTCCCAACATCTGGCTGCACCCGACATGTCCAGTGAACTGGAACCACATCCCCTGCCCGGGACCTGACTTTGAAGGAACTGGGGGGAAGAAGATTTTTATAACCGCAGTGCCAGCATCAGTGTGCGTCCCCAGGCCCCCCACCTGCTCGAGCTGCCCCCTTCAAGCTGCAAAGGGCGAGGTCCACCAGAGCTAGGCATAGAAGTTTTTCTCTTTGTTTGTTTGGCATTTTATTCAGCCACTGCCAGGTCTTTGCTTCCCCCCAGCATCAGGGTCTGGCCTGTTCCCTGTGCCTCCCCCATGCTTCATCTCCCCACCTCCCCACCTCTCTCCCCTCTCTCCCCAGCACTGTCTCTATCACACACCGCTGAATCCCCACTGAAGCAGTGTGCTGACATCTTTGTAAAAACAAATTTAATTTTCTTCCCTTTTTGGGACAGATGGAAAGAAATTGACGTCTTTGTCTCAAACAGAAAAAAAAAAAAAAAAAGAAATGATATACCTCTTCTCCCTTTGACAGTCATTTCCTTGGAACAAAAGCCTTTCTGCTGTCTGGGAGGCTGTCACTCTAGCAGGGGCTGAGCTAGCATTCAGGGGCTTTGGCACTTAGGCACCAAGGTGGGCTTTGGACACATTAGGGGTAGGGATGCCCTTAGTGGGCAAATCATAGTCCCCTTCTCGGGAAGCCCCAGACCTGGGAATTTTCCTCCCTCAGGAAATGGCTCTACTAGGACCCTGGAAGATGTGGGACCCTGCCCAGCGCTCAGATCCAGGCTGATAAGCTACCAAGGCCTGGGGTCCCAGCCCACCTAGACCACCATCCAAATGGATCCTTGGACTATAGAGATCTCTGTGTCTGAATGGTGGGGTGTCAGCAAGGCAGGGGACACACTCCTGGACACTTGTTATCACTTGGGACCCCTCCTGCTAGTGCCTTGTGGAGATGTCATAGAAAGGGGACAATTTAGGAACAGGGGAAGACTCCTGAAGGAGGTGATATTGGAGCCAGGGCTGTTTCTTCTCCGTGTAAAGACTGTCCCCTTCAACCCCTCCTAGGACAGGCCTGTCTCGAGGCTGCTCTGGATCCACTCACTGCCATTTCCTGTGGCTGTGACAAATCTGCCTGTTTTTTGTTGTTGTTGTTTGTTTGTTCTTTACCACTTCTTATATATAAATTTGTCTTGGAGTCATCAGGGGCTGACTGCTTCCTGTGCACACTGGGCACTGGGACCCGGAAATGAGTCAGATACGGCCCTGCCCTCAGAAAGTTCAAGCCCATGCTCAGACGAGCATAAACAGATCTTTGCATCTCAGTGTGATGCGTTCCGTGACAGGGAGGGCGGGGGGTCACAGGGAAGTGCCTTTCCCAGCTTTTTGCTGAAACCTATATTTGTAGGAATTCTGGAAGAGGTGGAAAGGGTCAGAGGGCCTTCAAGGATGACTAGGAGTTGACCACCGAGAAGAGAGAACAGCGTGTGCAAAAGCTGGAAATGTTCAAGTGCTTGGCAAACCCAAGAAGCTGTGTGTAGCCAGAGTGTGGGGCTTAGCCGAACGCTTCTGTGTGCCAGGCCCCATGCCACGTACTCGATGCACATTATCCCTCTGATCTTCATGACAGCCCAGTGGGGCAAGTGTATTGCCCTTCTTTTATTTTATTTCATTTTTATTTATTATTTTTGGCTGCGTTGGGTCTTCGTTGTTGCGCGCAGGCTTTCTCTAGTTGCGGCGAGCGGGGGCTACTCTTCGTTTCGGTGTGCGGGCTTCTCATTGTGGTGGTTTCTCTTATTGTGGAGCACGGGCTCTGGAGCGTGCGGGCTTCAGTAGAGGCGGTGCATGGGCTCAGTAGTTGTGGCTCGTGGGCTCTACAGCGCAGGCTCAGTAGTTGTGGCACACGGGCTTAGTTGCTCCGCGGCATGTGGGATCTTCCCAGACCAGGGCTAGAACCCATGTCCCCTGCATTGGCAGGCGGATTCTTAACCACTGTGCCACCAGGGAAGCCCCAGCATTGCCCTTATTTTAGACAAGAAGTCAGGCTCAGAGAGGTCAAGCCACTTACCCCTAAGTCACAGAGCCCGTTCGTTGGTGGTGCTACTTACACCTAAGTCACGGAGCCCGTTCGTTGGTGGTGGCAGAACTCAAGTCAGTGGAACAACGGGGTCCAAGAGCCTTAGTAGCTGGCATCCTGGGATGAGGTTTTTGAAGACTTAAGACTTAAATGGAAAAGTCTGAGGGAAAGGGGCGATTTTCCATGCACTTTCGTTCCTCCTGAAGCCTTCCAAACCTTCATGTTTCAAAGTGTATTGCGCATGCTGCATGTTAAAGCTCCAAGTTGACAGTGTAGTTCCGGATCATCACAGAACTCTCAAAGCCATGGAGTAGGTCTGGTTTCCTCCAGAATTTCCACTCCTCTCTTTTCAAGAGGTGGGAGGAAAGTTTTTGCCTCTGGTTTCAAAATGTCCTACAATTTCATATCTCTCCTTGTAATAGAAGTAGTGGTTAATTAAGGCTGGAGTCAGACCTTGGCTTTCCCTCTCTGTGCCTCAGTTTCCTCATCCGTAGAATGGACTTCCTTCATGGGATTGTTGTGAGGATTTAATGAATTAATGTATGTATAGGGCCCAGCACATAAGTTCTTAGCACGTGGTAAG
The DNA here is from genome assembly GCF_964374135.1 of Grampus griseus. Lineage (NCBI taxonomy): Eukaryota > Metazoa > Chordata > Mammalia > Artiodactyla > Delphinidae > Grampus > Grampus griseus. The sequence goes on along the minus strand of NC_139017.1, from coordinate 160,904,714 downwards.
TAGCCGTCATTACTTAAAAGTGGAGCTGCAGTGTAAGGGCAGAGCTAGAGACCTAGACGGAAAAGGAGATGAGCTTTCAGAGGTAGTGATGAAGAGAAGAGATGGGGGACCCAGACTTGGGATCCCCCTGCATCTTAGGCTCAGGAGCCACCATGGAGAGTGAGAAGCTGCCAGAGAAGCAGGAGGAGGATGGGGGAGAATGTGCTGCCATGGAAACCGGAGGAGGGCGTTCCCAGGGGGAGAGAGTGATGGATAATGTCAAGTGTAATGTAAGAGAGGTTGGGTGGGGAGGGCAGGAGGGTGATGGGAGTAAACCAGAGCCCTCAAGTTCAGTCTTCTGCATGGCCTGGGAAGCCCCAACAATGGATTCAAATCTCAGCTGTGATGCTAACCGGCTGGCTGTGTGACCTCAGCAAGGGATTTGCCCTCTCTGAGCTTCTGTTTCCTCCTAGATTAAAGACGAGGGAATGAGTCAGTCTCTAATATGATGCTCAGTTTCTAGTAAGTGTCCTGATTTTGCTGGATTATTGGCCACTTGCTAGCAGTGTGATCTTAGGCAAGTCCCTTCACTTCCAAGCGCTCTCTCTGAAGGATAGACATGTTGCCTGGCACATAGTAGCCCCCCAATACAGGGTTATCCTATAATAATAATGGGGGTGCCAGAAGCTTCTGTCTAAGGAGGTTTGTTTGGCTTGGAACTTGAAACGTTCCCCAAGATGGAGAGGGGTCACTATGTCCTGAGAGGACTTCAAGGAACAACAGTCCAGGCTGGGCCCCTGCTGGGCCTCCGCCCAAAGACCAGCCCCTCTGTCATCAGCAGCAGATCCTTAGCCTGGCCTCGGCGTGCCTTCCCGCCTGGCAGCTACTGCAGATCCAGGCTGGGAGCCAGCTTGGAGGCTCCAAAACACCTAGGAAGTGATCCCCCCGGATCCTGGCACCAGCATTCACACTCACTCGCACACACACACACACTCCTTTCTCTTATCGTTTATATTCTCATCATCATGTCTTCCTTTATGTCATTTCTGGGCACTGAGCACATAGTGCTGGGTGTTGGGGGGAGTGACAGGAGAGGGTCAGGACTCTCTAGCAGGGGCTAGAATAGCAGGCTGTGTGGCTCTGGTGGTGGGCAGCTTGGAAATTCAAAATGGGGGCCAGAGAGGGGCTGGTGAGGTGCCTTCCTGACGGAGTGGAGCGCTAGGCTTGGGGGTCGCTCCGGTTCTGGCTCCATGAGCACCACCTTCATGAGCCCCACCTGTGCGCAGCTCTTCCCAGGCATAGATCTCAGTGCGAGGCCAGTGTAAGCATAACAGATAATACAGCATGCAGGGCCCTTCATTGTTCTAGGCACTTTACATGGGGTCACATTTCATCTTCACAGCATGACTGTGAAGTAGGCATTATTACCCCTATTTTACAGATGAGGAAACTGAGGCTCAGAGAAGGGAATGACTTGCCCAAGGCTACACGGCTTGTCCATGGCTGGGCCAGCCAGGATGCTGTTTTGGGTCTGTCGAGTGCACTTCCTCGGCTTTCCTCCTCCTGGCTCCCAAGAGGACACTCTGTGATTACACTGGTGGTACTAGGGAGACCCTTGTGTCCGGCTGACAGGTGTGAACTGAGCATCCTCCTGCCAGGCTCCGTGCCTCATCGCCTTGGCAGCAGGGGCACAGGCCAGCCATCCAAGAAACTGCTGTGACGTTGGCAGGTCGCTCTCCCTTCCAGTTTCTCCCTGCCTTGGAAGACCTGCTTGTTCTGTGATTTTTTTTGACTGCCTGCCATGTCTTTGCTGTGTGACTTTGGGAAAGTCACTTCACTCTTTGAGCCCATTTCCTCCATCGTGGCTGACAGACAACGCTTATCTGGTAAGAAGTTGTGAAGATTTACAAAGAGGCTATGAGCGAAGGACCTGTCTGTTTGGGTCACACAAGTGTTCTCGGCAACTGACACTGCAACTGGCACAGGGCAGTTATTCTACGGAGTGGGTGAAGGAGTGTCAGGCAGAGGAACCTGGTTTGGTAACACTATGCCTGGTGCATAGTAAGTGCTCAACAAATGGAGCTTTTTAATGTCATCTAACGTGACACCTTATACCTGCTCCGACCCCCGTCTCTTAAGTGCTATAGGTGGGTCAGGAGCAAAGAACTTTACTTTTTAACCATCTCCTTGAGTTTCAGAAGCGGGGACAGCATGCATCGGAGAAGCAAATTTCAAGAGGATGTTTTCTCTCCAAGTACCTTCTACATAGCTGTCCCCTTTTGTCCTCACCGGGGCTGCCCGCCCAGGGACCTGAGATTGGGGCACAACTTGGGAGGGAAGAAAGGTCCCCGGGTGGCACTGGCCTGGGCCTTTTGGCTTGCATGTTTGAGTCATGGGGATGGTCCCTTGGCGGGTGTTGGTGCAGGTGACATCCATCTAGTGGGGCTCATCTTCTAGAATCTCCTCTTGGAATGAGTCCCAAGCCAGGACACAGGGCATGTGGGTTTGACTCTCCATCCTCCACTTGCTGACTGTGTGCCCCTGGGCAGGGCTCTGTCCCTCTCTGGGCCTCTGCACAATGGAGGGGCAGAGGCAGGAATTGATGGGTTCTGAGTGTGCTGCCGTCCTGGGAGAGAAAGAGACATTTCCCTCATGTTCCTTTATCCCAGAAGCAGACATCTATTGGTAAAATCCCCTGGGCATTTGCCCAGAGACTGGGAAAAACCAGAGATCCCCTGGGGGCCTGGTGTTTGTAATTGGAGCTGCCCCCCTTTGGGGGTGACGGAGGCAGGCATGTCAAAATGAACTTGACTTAAACACCTGGCTTTTGCCTCTCCCAGGTCCCATTTTGGGACCAAGGACCCAACCTTCTGTTTTCCCAATAAAGTGAGGCCTATTCTCAGTGTCCACATCTCTGGCTGTTTCTTTCTTTTTTTTTTTTTTTGTGGTACACGGGCCTCTCACTGTTGTGGCCTCTCCCGTTGCGGAGCACAGGCTCCGGACGCGCAGGCTCAGCGGCCATGGCTCACGGGCCCAGCCGCTGCGTGGCATGCGGGATCCTCCCGGACCGGGGCACGAACCCATGTCCCCTGCATCGGCAGGCGGACTCTCAACCACTGCGCCACCAGAGCAGCCCTCTGGCTGCTTCTTTTGCTCACCCTCTGTGGTCCGCTCATGAGGGGGCCCCAGTCTGGGGGGTGACATAGACCTGCCTGCTTACACTGAGTGGAGAGGGTAGCCCTACCCTCAGGACCTGTCTCAGAGGGAGATGCTACACTGTCCTTAAGAACCCCACCTGACGGGAGAGATAGACACACCAGGCAGCTGTAGCCACTTCCTAGAGCGTCTCCCACCCCCACCCCTCCAGACTGGCTCCTCCTTCTTCGCTGTGGCCCACCCCCTAATCTAAGGCCCTTGTCCTTCAGAGCCCTGCCCACACGCCTCTTGGGGCCCCCACTAACCTTCCTCCCCGCTTCCACCCTCCTCCCACCTGCCCTACCGTGACCCTGCCTTTGGTCATAGAAACCCCAGGTCTCCTCGCCCTGATGGTTGGTTACTCAATAACTCTGTAACGGGAACTTCCTGCCCAGGATGTGCCTCCCCACCATGTGTGACTGGGTCCTTAAGAGAGCACCAGGGCACAGAGCCCCTCTTCCCCTCTGGGGCAACCTCCCTTTCGAGCCCCAGCCCTGGGCTGCCCACCTGGGCCCTGCTGTGTCAAGGTGAAAAGCTCCAACTCAGGTGGGTGCCCTGACCCAGACTGGGATCTCACCCCACCCCCAGCTGCAGACTGTGTGGGCAGCGGTGGAGGCAGGGCTACCGGGCTGCAGGGGGGTAGGGAGGGCCTTGACTGCTTGGCCTCAGTCTACTCAGGGAGCGGCTCAAGTCCAGACCTCCCAGAGGCTCCGCAGCTCTGCCCAGAGCCAACTCCCACTGAGACTGGGAAGAACAGCTCTGAAGGTGAGGCGGGCAGGGGAGGGAGAGGAGGGGAGTGGGGAGAGGGAAGCACGTGCCAGAGCATTAGGCGTTTATGTGAGTATGTGCACCGTCGAGATTTTTTAATTCACCTCTGGAGTTGCCCTGAGGAAAAGCGCATCTGCAGGACCACTCTGGGCATCACTTTCCTCTTTTGTAAAATAGGATAACAATTACTGTAACTAACTTGCCAGGATTCTCTTGAGGACCCAGCAAGACAACAGCTGTGCATGTAACGAGGGCACCTTATTATTAATGGGGAAACACACTCTGCTTTTAACCTTCAGTAGCTTCCAGTTGCCTGAAAAATCCAGATGACCTCTCGTGCTCCTTCCCAATAGAGGATGCTAGGAGTCTAAGTTCAATCTTTCCTGCCTGCCACCTCAAAATCCCTTGGAGAGAGAGGGGGACCCTCTACCGGAAGGGGACTGCTGAGGCCCAGCCCAAGGGCAGGCGGTTCTCCGAGCAATGGGGCGGGATGGGCAGACTTCTCTCAGGTGCCAGCTTCTTCACACTTCCAAGTCAGTGCCGCTTCCACTGCCTCCAGGAAGCCTTCTCTGACTGCACTGTGCTGACCCTTGGCCCTGCCTGCGTATCCCGCAGCTGCTATCAGAGCACCCCCATACTGAGCAAGACCTGCCCTCTCTCAGCAAGCTGCTGGGCCCTACAGCTCGTCCAGACATAGGGGAACCCAGCTGCTTCCTAAGGGGTTGGGAGGAGAGGGAAGGAAAGACTGGTGGAAGGGAACACAGGGGTTTTTTTTTTCTTCAGTGATGTTTATGGTCACTATAAAATGCTCATTATAGAAACTGAGAATAAGCTTGAAAAGAAGGGGCAAAACGTCATCCATAGTTCTCCATTCTATTAACATTTGGATGTAATCCCTTACCCAGGGGAACCCCCAGGGGGTTCACAGTGATTCCAGAACCCTCTGAAATGGGGTATGCACTCTGTGTCAAGTATGTGCTTTGCCACGGGATTCATTGGGTGCCCAGGGCTCCAGGACCCAAAAGGTTAAGAGGCTGCTCTGGGGGTTCGGGGGGAGTCCATACACACCACACAGCCACATGCAAATAGACCTACACTGACCCGGAGGCAACACGTACACATACCTGACTGGGTGCACGAACCTCCTCCCACCACACCCCTCCACACTGCTGGGTACGTTCTGTTCTCTCACCCAGACTCACTCCTGGCACCTGTACACGTATTGTTGACGTACACATGCACACACACTTCTTTGTACACACACCTCCCACCAGGACACACACTTGTTCACACTAATGTGTTCACTGTATGAATGCAGCCTGGTCTGGGAGAAATTTAGGAGAGGCTGCAGGAGGACAAGCTCATTTTACGGACGCTGCTGCCATCTACTGGCCATGTCTGACATTAGCACCCTTATTTGGTTCCTATTCCTTTCTCCTGTTCTGCTGTCCACAGCTCATCCACTGGCCCAGACTTCTCCTCATCCATGGAAATTGTGGACTGGAACTGGTTTCTGAAAGAGGGTCCTAAATGAGGGAGGCATTCTGTTGGGAGATACTGGGTGAGCATGGAGAACTATAACTGACACCACTCTTTATGTGTCAGGCACTGCTGTGCTTTAAAGCTATTATCGCCTTCAGTCTTTAAATCTATGGGTCTTATGCAGTGCCTGGCACATGAAAAGTCATAATAAATATTTCAATTGAATAATTTAAAACCTTGAAAGTAAGTTTAAAAATTTTTTTTAAATTAATTTATTTATTATTTTTGGCTGCATTGGGTCATCGTTGCTGCACACAGGCTTTCTCTAGTTGCAGTGAGTGGGGGCTACTCTTCGTTGCAGTATGTGGGCTTCTCATTGCGGTGGCTTCTCTTGTTACAGAGCACGGGCTCTAGACGCACGAGCTTCAGTAGTTGTGACACGTGGGCTCAGTAGTTGTGGCTCACGGGCTCTAGAGCACAGGCTCAGTAGTTGTGGCACATGGGCTTAGTTGCTCTGCTGCATGTGGGATCTTCCCGGACCAGGGCTCGAACCTGTGTCCCCTGCATTGGCAGGCAGATTCTTAACCACCGCGCCACCAGGGAAGTCTGAAAGTGAGTATTTTTAACAAATGAGGAGCTGGAGGCTCAGAGAGGGGAAGTGACTTGCCAAACTCACACAGCAGCTTCCTCTGATAGTCAGGATGTTGCTCCAGAGAGAAAGAGAAGGAAGACACAGCAAAGTTGAAAATATTTACTAAGAACTGTAGGGGGCTTCCCTGGTGGCGCAGTGGTTAAGAATCCGCCTGCCAATGCAGCGGAGCAACTAAGCCTGTGCGCCACAACTACTGAGCCTGCACTCTAGTGCCCGCGAGCCACAACTACTGAAGCCCGCGCGCCTAAAGCCTGTGCTCCACAACGAGAAGCCACCTCAGTGAGAAGCTGCGCACCACAAGGAAGAGTAGCCCCTGCTCGCCGCAACTAGAGAAAGCCCATGCGCAGCAACGAAGACCAAATGCAGCCAAAAATAAATATATAAATAAATTTATATGAAAAAAAAGAACTGTAGGAAACCCAGCCCAGATCCCCACCCCCAGAGGACCAGGAGAAGCACCCAGAGGTGAATGAGGTCAACCTGGAGGGATGATTTCCCCACCCAAGAAGGTTCCCCTACCCTGAGCTGCTGCCTCAAATTCATTCATTCAACTAATATTTATTGTGCACAGTGTGGCAGGATCTGTGCTCAGACTGAGGATAAGCAGTGAATAAACAGATGAAAGTCCAGTCTTTCCCCTTGTACAGTGTGGGGCTCCAAAAGGGCCCCTTCCTTGCTATTCCACTCCCATGGGCCCCTGGGACCCCTTTGAGCTTCTCTTCACCATCCTGGTTGTACTGAGTGGATGGAGAATCCAGAATGAGAGCGGAAGGAGATGTGGGTCAGGGGTGGGAAGGGGTGGTTCAGCCTGGACGGTCCAGTACTGAGGTTGAGCAAAGACAGCCTGACACCTTGAGTCAGGCAGACCTAGTGTTACCGATCCAGGTTCGTCTGCCTGACACATGGCAAGCCAGACACTGAGATGCCGAAGTTTGCAGCAGAGAAAGGGTTTATTCACGAGGCAGCCAAGTGAGGAGACAAGAGAACAAATCTCAGATCTGCCTCCCCAAAGGCAAGGGGTGGGGGATGAAGAAGCAGGGTCTTACGTGTGTGGAAAGGTGGTCAGCGGTAGGGAAAGGGTGAGGTAATCAGGGTTCTGCACAGGTGTATCTGAGTGACGTGGCTTCTTTATAGGATGCATGTTCAACAACGGAGGTGCTTAGCATGATCTGAGGTGGAGTTTTTGGCCCTCTGATGTCAAAAGGTCATTCATCAGACACCTGTGCAGGCCCAGTTTTAGGGTCAGCGGCCCCGACCAGTCTTAGCCAGCTTGCGCTGGACAGGAGCTGATTCCAAATTCCTGCAAAACAATGTAAGCCCCCTGTTACGGTAGTGACCCATATGTCAGAGGTGTTGTCTCTGGGTCTGAGTCCTCTCTCTCTCTGTCTCCCACCCTCCATGCCCCAGCCTGGCTGTAAGAGGAGGGGCTTAGGATGTGTCCATCTAGACTGACCACACATGGGTGATATCCGACTGACAGCACTGCAGGGACTCAGACAACAACTCTGTACTGACCAAAGGCCTTGGTGCCAAGCACAGTGCTGGCACTGTCTGGGGAGGCAATGGCAGGCAGAGAAGGCTTCCTGGGGCTTATGGGCTTGGACCTCCAAGCCTGGAAAGCAAAGGAGGATTCAACTGATGGAACAGAGGATCCCTGAGCAGTCCTGGCTGGAGCAACCTAACTGTTAGTAGGTGGCCACACAGAAGGTACATTGAGTATGGGCTTAGTTACAGGTAGGAAGCTCTGGAAGATCTGGGTGAAAGCCTGCCTGTGAGGCACGGGAGTGGGGTTGGTAGTGGAGGGGATTGGCTGGGAGACATGAACCCAGATCCTGCTCTGCCTCCAGAATTCCCAAATCTCCCATGGGCATTTCATACTTGACCTTACCAGGCCTAGGGGTGGACTCACCACGGGGTTTATTTGTCAGTCAAGGCCTCACACTTGCATAGGCCCTAGGAAGGACCATGGCCTTGTGTTCACAAGGTCATATGTGTCCGTAAAATTGGCAAAAGTGAAATCCATGAACTTCAGATAGCCTCATCCACAAGAGGGCAGACAGCAGAAGCAAGAAGAACTACAGTCCTGCAGGCTGTGGAACAAAAACCACATTCACAGAAAGATAGACAAGATGAAAAGGCAGAGGGCTATGTACCAGACGAAGGAATAAGATAAAACCCCAGAAAAACAACTAAATGAAGTGGAGATAGTCAACCTTCCAGAAAAAGAATTCAGAATAATGATAGTGAAGATGATCCAGGACCTCGGATAAAGAATGGAGGCAAAGATCGAGAAGATGCAAGAAATGTTTAACTAAGACCTAGAAGAATTAAAGAACAAACAAACAGAGATGAACAATACAGTAATTGAAATGAAAACTACTCTAGAAGGAATCAATAGCAGAATAATGGAGGCAGAAGAACAGATAAGTGACCTGGAAGACAGAATGGTGGAATTCACTGCTGCGGAACAGAATAAAGAAAAAAGAATGAAAAGAAATGAAGACAGCATAAGAGATCTCTGGGACAACATTAAACGCAACAACATTGGCTTTATAGGGGTCCCAGAAGGAGAAGAGAGAGAGAAAGGACCCGAGAAAATATTTGAAGAGATTATAGACAAAAACTTCCCTAACATGGGACAGGAAATAGCCACCTAAGTCCAGGAAACGCAGAGTCCCATACAGGATAAACCCAAGGAGAAACACGCTGAGACACATAGTAATCAAATTGGCAAAAATTAAAGGCCAAGAAAAATTATTGAAAGCAGCAAGGGAAAAATGACAAATAACATACAAGGGAATTCCCATAAGGTTAACAGCTGATTTCTCAGCAGAAACTCTACAAGCCAGAAGGGAGTGGCATGATATACTTAAAGTGATGAAAGGGAAGAACCTACAACCAATATTACCCAGCAAGGATCTCATTCAGATTCGATGGAGAAATCAAATGCTTTACACACAAGCAAAAGCTAAGATAATTCAGCACCACCAAACCAGCTCTACAACAAATGCTAAAGGAACTTCCCTAAGTGGGAAACACAAGAGAAGAAAAGGACCTACAAAAACAAACCCCAAACAATTAAGAAAATGGTAATAGGAACATACATATCAATGATTACCTTAAACGTGAATGGATTAAATGCTCCAACCAAAAGACACAGGCTTGCTGAATGGATAGAAAAACAAGACCCATATATATGCTGACTACAAGAGACCCACTTCCAATCTAGGGACACATTCAGACTGGAAGTGAGGGGAGGGAAAAAGATATTCCATGCAAATGGAAATCAAAAGAAAGCTGGAGGGCTTCCCTGGTGGCGCAGAGGTTGAGAATCTGCCTGCCAATGCAGGGGACACGGGTTCGAGCCCTGGTCTGGGAAGATCCCACATGCCACGGAGCGACTGGGCCCGTGAGCCACAACTACTGAGCCTGTGTGTCTGGAGCCTGTGCTCCGCAACAAGAGAGGCCACGACAGTGAGAGGCCTGTGCACGGTGATGAAGAGTGGCGCCCGCTCGCCACAACTAGAGAAAGCCCTCGCACAGAAACAAAGACCCAACACAGCCAAAAATATAAATAAATAAATGAATTAATTAAAAAAAAAAAAAAGAAAAGAAAGCTGGAGTAGCAATACTCATATCACATAAAATAGACTTTAAAATAAAGAATGTTACAAGAGACAAGGAAGGACATGATATAATGATCAAGGGATCAATCCAAGAAGAAGATATAACAATTATAAATTTATATGCACCCAACATAGGAGCACATCAATACAAAAGGCAACTGCTAACAGCTATAAAAGAGGAAATCGACAGTAACACAATAATAGTGGGAGACTTCAACACCTCACTTACACCAATGGACAGATCATCCAGACAGAAAATTAATAAGGAAACAGAAGCTTTAAATGACACAATAGACCAGATAGATTTAATTGATATTTATAGGACATTCCATCCAAAAACAGCAGATTACACTTTCTTCTCAAGTGCGCATGGAACATTCTCCAGGATAGATCACATCTTGGGTCACAAATCAAGCCTCAGTAAATTTAAGAAAATTGAAATCATGTCAAGCATCTTTTCTGACCACAAAAATTTCCCTGTAATTGATTTCTATGAGATTAGAAATCAATTACAGGGAAAAAAACATAAAAAACACAAGCACATGGAGGCTAAACAATACATTATTAAATAACCAAGAGATCAATGAAGAACTCAAAGAGGAAATAAGAAAATACCTAGAGACAAATGAAAATGAAAACACAACAATCCAAAACCTATGGGATGCAGCAAAAGCAGTTCTAAGAGGGAAGTTTATAGCAATACAAGCCTACCTCAAGAAACAAGAAAAATCTCAAATGAACAATCTAACCTTACACCTAAAGGAACTAGAGAAATAAGAACAAGCAAAACCCAAAGTTAGTAGAAGGAAAGAAATCATAAAGATCAGAGCAGAAAGAAATGAAATAGAAACAAAGAAAACAATAGCAAAGATCAATAAAACTAAAAGCTGGTTCCTTGAGAAGGTAAACAAAATTGATAAGCCATTAGCCAGACTCATCAAGAAAAAGAGGGAGAGGACTCAAATCAATAAAATTAGAAATGAAAAAGGAGAAGTTACAACAGACACTGCAGAAATACAAAGCATCCTAAGAAACTACTACAAGCAATTCTATGCCAATAAAATGGACAACCTGGAAGAAATGGACAAATTCTTGGAAAGGTATAGCCTTCCCAGACTGAACCAGGAAGAAATAGAAAATATGAACAGACCAATCACAAGTAATGAAATTGAAACTGTGATTAAAAATCTTCCAACAAACAAAAGTCCAGGACCAGATGGCTTCACAGCTGAATTCTATCAAACATTTAGAGAAGCTCTAACACTCATCCTTCTCAAACTCTTCCAAAATATTGCAGAGGAAGGAACACTCCCAAACTTATTCTATGAGGCCACCATCACCCTGATACCAAAACCAGACAAAGATACTACAAAGAAAGAAAATTACAGACCAATATCACTGATGAGTATAGACGCAAAAGTCCTCAACCAAATACTAGCAAACAGAATCCAACAACACATTAAAAGGATGTTAAGTGATCAACACCCCCATGATCAAGTGGGATTTATCCCAGGGATGCAAGGATTCTTCGATATATGCAAATCAATCAATGTGATACACCATATTAACAAGTTGAAGAATAAAAACCATATGATCATCTCAATAGATGCCGAAAAAGCTTTTGACAAAATTCCACACCCATTTATGATAAAAACTCTCCAGAAAATGGGCATAGAGGGAAACTACCTCAACATAATAAAGGCCATATACGACAAACCCACAGCAAACATCATTCCCAATGGTGAAAAACTGAAAGTATTTCCTCTAAGATCAGGAACAAGACAAGGATGTCCACTCTCACCACTATTATTCAACATAGTTTTGAAAGTCCTACCCACGGCAATCAGAGAAGAAAAAGAAATAAAAGGAATACAAATTGGAAAAGAAGAAGTCAAACTGTCACTGTTTGCAGATGACATGATACTATACATAGAGAATCCTAAAGATGCCACCAGAAAACTACTAGAGCTAATCAATGAATTTGGTAAAGTTGCAGGATGCAAAATTAATGCAAAGAAATCTCTTGCAATCCTATACACTAATGATGAAAAATCTGAAAGAGAAATTAAGGAAACACTCCCACTTACCATTGTAAAAAAAGAATAAAATACCTAGGAGTAAACCTACCTAAGGAGACAAAAGACCTGTATGCAGAAAACTATGAGACACTGATGAAAGTAATTAAAGATGATACAAAACAGATGGAGAGATATACCATGTTCTTGGATTGGAAGAATCAATATTGTGAAAATGACTATACTACCCAAAGCAATCTACAGATTCAATGCAATCCCCATCAAATTACCAGTGGCATTTTTTTTACAGAACTAGAACAAAAAATTGTAAAATTTGTACGGAGACAAAAAAGACCCCGAAGAGCCAAAGCAATATTGAGGGAAAAAATTGGAGCTGGAGGAATCAGACTCCCTGACTTCAGACTATACTACAAAGCTACAATAATCAAGACAATATGGTACTGGCACAAGAACAGAAATATAGATCAGTGGAACAGGATAGAAAGCCCAGAGATAAACCCATGCACCTATGGTTAACTAATCTATGACAAAGGAGGCAAGGATATACAATGGAGAAAAGACAGTCTCTTCAATAAGTGGTGCTGGGAAAACTGGACAGCTACATGTAAAAGAATGAAATTAGAACACTCCCTAACACCATACACAAAAATAAACTCAAAATGGATTAGAGACCTAAATGTAAGACCGGGCACTATAAAACTCCTAGAGGAAAACATAGGAAGAACACTCTATGACATAAATCACAGCCAGATCTTCTTTGACCCACCTCCTAGAGTAATGGAAATAAAAACAAAAATAAACAAATAGGACCTATTGAAACTTAAAATCTTTTGCACAGCAAAGGAAACTACCAACAAGACGAAAAGACAACCCTCAGAATGGGAGAAAATATTTGCAAATGAATCAAAGGACAAAGGATTAATCTCCAAAATATATAAACAGCTCATGCAGCTCAATATTAAAAAAACAAACAACCCAATCCCAAAACAGAAGAAGACCTAAATAAACATTTCTCCAAAGACATACAGATGGCCAAGAAGCACATGAAAAGCTGCTCAACATCACTAATTATTAGAGAACTGCAAATCAAAACTACAATGAGGTATCACCTCACACCAGTTAGAATGGGCATCATCAGAAGATCTACAAACAATAAATGCTGGAGAGGGTGTGGAGAAAAGGGAACCCTCTTGCACTGTTGGTGGGAATGTAAATTGATATAGCCACTATGGAGGTTCCTTAAAGAACTAAAAATAGAATTACCATATGACCCAGCAATACCAGTACTGGGCATATACCCTGAGAAGACCATAATTCAAAAAGACACATGCACCCCACTGTTCATTGCAGCACTATTTACAATCGCCAGGTCATGGAAGCAACCTAAATGCCCATCGACAGATGAATGGGTAAAGAAGATGTGGTACATATATACAATGGAATATTACTCAGCCATCAAAAGGAACGAAATTGGGTTATTTGTAGAGACGTGGATTAGTCTAGAGACTGTCATACAGAGTGAAGTAAGTCAGAAAGAGAAAAACAAATCTTGTATAGTAACGCATATATGTGGAACCTAGAAAAATGGTACAGATGAACCAGCTTGCAGGGCAGAAATTGAGACACAGATGTGGAGAGCAAACGTATAGACACCAAGGGGGGAAAGCCGCGGGTGGTGGTGGTGGTGGTGGTGTGATGAATTGGGAAATTGGGATTGACATGTATACACTAATATGCATAAAATGGATAACTAATAAGAACCTGCTTTATAAAAAAAATAAATAAAATAAAATTCAAAAAAAAGAATTACATGAACTTCAATTGGTTGAGACCACTGCATCTTTCCACTCTGACTTTCCCTCCTTCCCACTTGTGTCCTCTGACCTTGAGTGGCTACAGGTATTTTTTATTCTTTTTTTGGTGTTGTTTTGCATGATATATATTTTTTCTAATCAATTTTTTAATTGAAGTATAGCTGATTTACAATGTTGTGTTAATTTCTGCTATACAGCAAAGTGATTCAGTTATACATATCTTGATATATATTAATATATTCTTTTTTAAAATATTCTTTTCTATTTTGGTTTATCATAAGATATTGAATATAGTTCTCCATTTTTTATTCTTAACTTTACATTTGTTTTTAGAGAGGGCTCCAAATAATCTTTAGGCCCCAGAATCCTAGACCTGCCCACTGAGTCCTGAGTTTACCCAACTGTAAAGATAGAGTAAAGGCTGTGAAGGGTCTTTACAGGAGTAAAGATGATCTCTTTTAATCCTCTCAAAGGCACTGAGAGGAACACCACAACCCCCTGCCTCAGAGCTGACCCCCATGCGCCCAAAGCAGCCCCCCCATGACAGGTTCAGCCCCTGGCGCTGGTCCCCTACGGCAGCCTGGGCGGCTGAGCTCTACGCCACCCCAGTGGCGCTATGACCACAAGGTGGCGGCAGACACCATCTTTCCTTCTCCATGAAGCCTGCGCCTTCCAGATTCCTGGCCCCAAACAGCCAGAATCTTAGCCTTCCCACCAAACACCTCCAGCAGCTCTTTCCTGCCCTCTCAGGAAACGGGGAGTGCTGCCTTCAAGTCCTGGCCTTGCCACTGGCTGTGTGATCGCAAGCAGTCACTTCACCTCACCCAGATAAAATAGGGGGATCTCATGGGAACAGGTTAGTGAAGTACCTGGCAGATATATAAAAAGCCAATCATTGGCAACCACTGCTGTTTGCATAGGGGCTTCTGGAGGTGACACCTTCCCTGGCAAGGGGTTCTCCTGGTGGGATTGGCCCCCTCCCCACTCTAGCAAAGCTGGGCAGCAGGGTCTTCAGAGACCTTCGGTGTTTATTGGTGGGCACCCTCTGTGCCCACACATGCATCCCTCCCTGGACTGGGGCATCTGACTCGGCTTTTTCTCCATCCCTACCAATCCCCATCTCTCCCTTGGAGGGGGCTCTGCAGCGTCTTGCCCACCTTGATGTCATCCTGGGGATCTTCCCCAGGCTTCAAATGGATCCTCCTGGGGAGGGTTCCTTGAACCACTTCTCACCAGTTCTCTCTCTCTTCACCTCAGATGTCCCCCAAGTGACTGCCACACCCCAGCCAGCACATGGCTGTCTCTACCTCAAAGCCTCCCTGGCTGATCCCCAAATGTCAGTATCTGCCCTCTCCCCCACCACCTGCCCTGCTCTTTTATTAAAACAAATATTTATTTATTTATTTGGCTGCGTCGGGTCTTAGTTGTGGCATGCAGGATCTTAGTTCACCGACCAGGGATCGAACCCAGGCCCCCTGCATTGGGAGCGCAAAGTCTTAGCCACTGGACCACCAAGAAAGTCCCACCTGCCCTGGTCTTAACCTGGCATTCAAGGCCTTCCACTATGTGGTCGCACAATTCACTCTGTGCTCCAAATATACCAGACCATTTTCTGTTCCCAAAGTACACCTTCACTATTCGACTTCCAGGCCTTTGTGCAGGCTGTCCCTCCCCCTGGAATGCCCTCTTCCATTTCCATATAGAAAATTCATCCTTAAAAGTCTAGCTGGAAGGTCACCTTTTCCAGGCAATCTTCCCTAATCCCTCAGATGGGATCCTTTTTCTTTTCTGGGCTCTGGGTATACAGTTGCTTTAGGGCCTTCATCACAGGAGGCCGTGAATCACAACAGGAACATCCATTATGTATGGAGAGCAACTTTCAGTTTACAAATGGCAATCCCGTCTAATACCCTAGAGTCATGATGTCCTGGAGTCAGGAAAGTGAGGTAATGGCAGGATGAGTGCCATTACCTCATTTGACTGTTGAGGAGACAGGCTAGGAGAGAAATATGACTGGCCAGGTCATACACCCACCCTGTGAATGGTGGAGTCAGGATTCAAACCTGCAGCAGATTCCAGCCACATCCCCTGCCTCAGGCCTGAGCTTTCCACTCTGTCTCCATCATTCCTTGTGGCCTGGTCTTGTGACACCCTTCCCCAGTTAGACTGGGTACTGGTCAGTTCTGAATAATGTGTTCAATTAAGTTTTATTGAAGGAACAGACGCTCCCATATTGGCCCTGCCCCATACCCTGGCCTCATTATCATCCAACTCAAAACCCAATCAGGGCTGATGGCAGAGCCCAGGCTCTGGCAGGATAGGGAGTTGGCTGGAGGCCCAGGCAACGCAGGAGGAGGGGGAGACACAAACAGGTTCCTTCCCCCAAGCTTATCAGTCGCCCACAGGCCCCAGGCAAACTCGGTGCTCAGTCTGGGGAAGAGATCTGCCCCCCACCTGTAACCTTCATGCCTTCTATTATGAGCTGTGTGACCTTGGCTGTCGCTTCTGCTCTCAGACCCTCTTTAGAACACTTTTGGCTGTAAGGATTCAATGGGATCAAATGAGAGAATGCACATAAAATAATAGTGATCGCCTCCTCTGGAGGCCTCCCCCACAGGGATCATCTCAGGGAACAAGTTACTCCCTGAGTCAGGGGAGGGAGGTGGAGACTTCACAGGCAGGGGCAGTGGGGCAGGGGGCCAGGAGTCCAGGCAGTGACAGCACTCAGCCATCCCACCCCCGACACAAGTGCACAAGTCACCTCAGCAAGAAACCCAGGCTGTCTAGGCAGAGAGGGCCCTGGGCAGGGCAGACTTCTCTAGGGCCCCAGGGCCTGGTGGGAGGTGGGGCCGGGGTGGGGGTGGGGGCCCAGTTTATATGACACAGAGAGAGACAAACACAGAGTCACACCCTCTGTGCAAACTCACCAACAAGGGCACACTGTCACACCCATAAATGCACCCCGCCCCCAATACACAGAGATGAGAGACACACACAAGGTCAAGATCACAAGCACACTCCCACGTAGACGTCCCGCGCACGAACTCGGAAACACAGAGGCCTCCCCCACCACACACGCATTCCCAGGCCCACACAGTTATCAGGCCAGGGCAGGCGCTGGCGTTGCTGAGTCACCCCCAAGCAGCTCCTGCCTAGCAGAGGAGGAGCCAAGTGCCAGCCCCAATCCGGGAGGGGGCGGGGCCTGCGGCAGCTACTTAGAATAGCCTAGTCCGGGCCGCTGCGGGATTCTCCTCGCCCGGCTCCTTCGATTGAGGAGCGGAGAAGAGGGGGGTGTAGGGGGAGGAAACCCCTTTTGCCGAGGCTAAATCTAGGCATTCACAGCCTGCTTTCTCCCAGGTGAATGAACACATGTGGGAGCAATTAAAAACTAACATTGGATCCATTACCGGGTATTTGCTTATGTATTTTCACATACTCTCATTTAATTTTCGAAACAGTTCTATATGAAGTTGGGGCTCTTATTAATCCGGAGGGAAAGTGATTTGCCCAGAGGCACGAAGCTGGTAAGATGAAGAGCCTAGACTCGATTGCCTCCAAATCCCAAACTCGTAACACTGGGCAATATCACCTGGTGGGCAGGTGAGAATGTGGACGAGTGAAAGGTGCCTCAGTAGGCTTGGGAACCTGTGTGTGTCAGCTTTCCCTGTGGGGTCCCCTGGGCGAAGGACTGAAAGGGTCTCAAGTGTCCAGATTTCTGGTTAAAGGAACTAGAGATTCTGTGGTGCACTGGAGCCTGTGCACCTTTATCAGAAAGTATCCCCTAGATCTAGGGGCTCAGACCCTTCTCTGCTAGACTGTGAGCCTCTTGAAGGCGGGGACCAAAACAAGACTTGGCTCAGAGGAGGCTTCAGTGAATTTGGGGGAGCAAACCATGAATTTATAACTTTGATATAACGTTAACATCAATAATCATAATAAAGGCTGACACTTTTTGGATGCTTACCCTGAGACTGGCACTGTTCTTTGTACTTTACATGGATTATTTCATTTAACAACACAGCTTGTAAGTAGCAGTGTTGGGTTCTGAGACTAAGGCAGTCTGATTCCAGAGTCCACCTAATAGGAAGACCACTGAAGTCATAGGAAGTCACTAGTCCTCAGTGAGCTTCAGTATGCTCCATTTGCCCCCAGAAGTGATTAGCTCTCCATGGCTCTCCAACCTGAAATATCCTATGATTTTATTATTCTTTGATTCAACAGGGAAGAGGGATTAGGTTTGTTCTCTGTGGGCAGGACTCCTAAAGGGCAGAGCTGGCCTTAATTTTAGGCAGAGCTTTTGAAGTCTCAGGACGTTTTTAAAATGAAGGCGGCCTGACTGGTAGGTGGTGAGCTTCCTGTCATTGGAAGTATGTGAGAACAGGTCTGAAATGAGGTAAAGAGGGGAGGGGACTTGGACCAGTGACTATGTAAGCCCCTTCCAGCGCTGATGGGATGGACAATCAGGAGGGGGAAAGTCTCTGAGAAGAGTGGCAAGATGGGGATGAAGGGAGAACCCACATTTACTGAACGCCACCAACTGTGTGACAGACCTGCCCTTGACACTTAACATATATCGCTAATTCTCAGGAAAACATTGTAAGATTTATAGTTGAGGAAATTCAGATTCAGAGAAGTGACTCGCTCGAGGTCACACAGGTGGGACAGGCCACCAAGGGGTCCTCGCCAGGGTCACTTTCCTAGGTCCCTTAGGACCAACTCCCTATCTCCCTTCCAGCCTTAAGGGTAGCACCACGTGGCAAATTGCACCATACTTTCGCCATATGACGTCAGACACCACACCAGCCAATCCAGCAGCTCTCTGCCCGATCCTCCCCAGACCCAAAGGGTCAGCACCCTGCCGCCCAGAGCTAGGCGTCCGGTCAGGCCGCACCTGCAGCCCCCGCCCCTTCCCGGTTGCGACGCTCACAGTGCCTGGCTCTTTCCCCCACGCCGCCCCGCTGACTGGCAGTTGCCTGCGCCAATCAGAAGGCGCCCCGGGTCGGGGGCGGGGCCTCAAGCCGGAGTTGCCCTGTCAGTGCAGGTGGAGGCCCCCGGCGGGGCAAAGTGGCAGGAACCTCTTAAAGGGCGAGAGTGGCGGAGGGCGAGAACGCGGCCCGGCCCGGCCCAGCCAGGTCTCCGCCCCATCCGGCCCAGGTGAGCCCGGACCGCCTGGGGCCGACCCCGGGAGGGACGGGGTGAGAGACGGATGGACCCACTCCCTAGGGCCCGGGCCGTCCCGCGGGTGGGGAGAGATCTGGTGCTAGGGGTCGGGATCGGGGGCTCTAGGGGTCCCGGGTTCCAAGTTCCGAACTGGGGGTCCAGAGGGGCCTGGGCGTCTCGAAGTTCGGAGTGTGGGGAGGGGCAGGGGCGACGGGAAGCGGGTCCGAGAGCTCGCGTCCGGAGATGGACTCTTGGCGCTGGCGGTCCCAGCCGGTCCCGGGCTTGTCTGGGTCGGGGGTCCCGGGTTAGGTGCCGGCGGGCGTGTCTCTAAGGAGTGCTGCAGCCCAGCCCTCCCCCCCAACCCCGCCCTGTCGGGCCCCGAGTGCTCCTGCCGGGCCAGCTGCAGCGCCGGCGGAGCGGGCGGGCGGGCGGCGTGCAGCGCGGGAGGGGGCACCCGGGCCCAGGGCCCCTCCGGCCCTTACGTAACTGACTTTGAGTTTCCGAACTGAGGGACCCGTGAGCTGGGGCGCACGCTCTGCCCGCCAGGGTGGCTCTCCGGTCGCCGCCCTGGACGCACACGCTCCCTTCTAGGCTTGGTCTAGGAGACTTCTCTCTGTCTCCAGTCGGCCGGGTCTCTCTGTCGTGCTCTGGTTCCTGCTTGCCCGCGGTTCCCTGTGTCTCTTATCTCCTCTGTGTGGCCCAGTCTCTCCCTGTCCCTGTCCTCTGTCTTTCTCCGAGAGTTTTCTGCCCTCGCCTACACTTTCCTATCCTACCCCCAAAGAGAGACCCCACCTCTTTGGGGGTAGGATGGGACTTCTCCCCTCCAACAAATTGAGGGCCGGGACTTGTCCAGATCGACCTCAGCCCTAGCTTGCCCCAGAAGGCGGGAGGGGAGGACTACCCCGTGGGACTGGGGGAGGTTACTCCGAGGCCCACAGCTTCTTCTGGGAGGGAGTGGCTGAATGTGACACCCTTAAGTTCCCGGATTAGGGCTGAAGGCAGACCCCTCTCTGCTTCTGGAGTCATTTTCTCCAGGAGGAGGCTTGGGGAGAGCCTGACCTGGGCTTGGGCTTAGGGAAGCTGGGAGTCCCTGTGAGAACTGCCTGGTGTCAGGTCAGGCTAGCTGCTCAGCTACTGAAGGGAAGAGGGTGGGGCCGGGGAGGGGCCAGAGCACTGGCACAGAGCCCCTGATGTTACTGCATGCTCCCAACTTCACCCCAGTTACAGGCCTGGGGACTCGCGTGGGCAGGCGATCAACAGGAGGAGGCCAGAGGACTTTTGCATGGGGGGCGGGGAAGGTGGAGATAGAAGTGACAGACTCTCAGGTCTAAGGAGCACTTACTGGGATCACTCCCTGCTTTCAGGTCCCTCCTGAGTGTCAGAGAGACAGACACCTCAGAAATAACTCCCATACTGGCTGCTGTCGTCGGGTGCATGTAAACAAGGTGTTAATAGCAGCTATGAGGTGGTAATTGTTAATTCTGACTAGGAATGGGGGAGGAGAGACTTTGCAGAGGGGGTGGAATTTTTGGGAAGAAGGGCATCCAGAAGCTGTAGGGAGCAGAGAGGAGGGACAGGAGGGGACTTCTGGTACCCTGTAGGCTTTACATGCAGCAGAACTGGGTTTGAATCCTGGTCCTGCCACTTCCTTGCTATGTGACCTTGCATGAATCACTTCACCTCTCTGAGCCCCAGGTTCCTCCTTAGTCAATAATCCAGATCTTACAGGCATTAGCAGAATCAAATGAGGCAAAGCATGTGCGGTGACCAGAATGGTAACTGTTCTGGGAACAGGCCAACAGGGGTGTTTTAAGAAGGGAATAGAGTGAGGAAGCCCTGAGGTTTCCTCTGGGTATATAGGAGAGACAGGCAGAGCCTGCCAGTTCCTAGCAATGTGGGATGCAGGAGGAGTGCCTGGGTGTGTGGGTGACACGCATGTGTTTCCTGCTCAGCCCATCCCTGAACTGCCTAGACCAGGCTGGCCTCCCTCCTGAAGGCCCCAGGTGCCAATAGAAGCTCCCAGGCTGCCCCACTCCCTAGGCCAGTGGGGGTGGGGCCCCTAGCAGGGCAAGGCCAGCACCCCCTTTGCAGAGTGGACCCTGGCAGGGAGCCTGGCTGACTCTGCTGGGCAGGAACCTCCCAGCCTGGCTGGGAAGATGCTGATACAGTACAGGCCTCTGGAGGCGCAGAGCTCTGCTGGCTGGAGTTGGGTACAGCTGATAGGACCTGAGACAGAAGCGGGCTGTGGTGGAAGTGAGGAAGGGAGATGCAAGAAGAGACCTCTGGAGGGGGAGCCTGAGCAGAGCTGTGGAACCAAAGAGTAATTTCATGTGGTTATTCCCTAAGCCTTTCCTGAGCACCTACTGTGTGACATATATGGGTCAGCTGGCCAAAGAGCTGAATAGGATACCCATGAAAGACTCACCATAGAGGTCATGGTGGCCTGAGATTTGTTGGGGATTTGCAGAGTGGACCTTTATGATAGTCCCCGGGGGATGGGGCATTCAGAATTTCCCCGGGGCCTAAGATTTATATTAATGGGGCAGGATTCCACTCCCTGATAGTCTGTGGGCAGTCACTTTTCTCCCTGGGTCTCAGTTTCTCTTTCTGGGCAATGAGAAGGCCAGATGAGCCTAGAGTCTCTAAGGATCTTCCGGCGCCTGTTACTACAGCCTCCGGGACCTGGTTTGGGACTACCCTCACCCCACGTGAGGGGAGGGGGAGAGAATGGGGCAAGGGCAAGTTTGAGTGTGATGGGCCCCCAAATCCTGTTCTTGGCCTGTGTTCTCGAATCACAGTTGGAACTGCAGCGGCTCGAGCACTTACAGAGTGCATGGCGCTCTGTGCCAAGCCTTTAATATGCAACATTACGTATTCCTCATAATTCTTACATCCTCGTGAGGGAATAGGTATTATCCCTATTTCACAGGAGTTCAGGGAGTGAATTGACTTGACCAAAGTCACACAGCTAGGAAGTGGCTGGGCTGGGATTCTAAGCCGGGTCTGTCTGCCTCCAAAGCCCAGACTCGGCTAAAAGAGGGAGACTCCACCCGTAGGTACTGAGGTGCCCACATTGCTTAGCCCTTACCTGCAGAACCTGCCTGACCCCTGCTGGGTGAGCTCAGAGCTCTGGGATGTTCAGGCTGGGGAGGTGGGGGACAGGCTCTGTGGGTGCCCACTGGTTCCAGTAAGGGGGGA
This sequence comes from Grampus griseus, assembly GCF_964374135.1. Taxonomy (NCBI): domain Eukaryota; kingdom Metazoa; phylum Chordata; class Mammalia; order Artiodactyla; family Delphinidae; genus Grampus; species Grampus griseus. Next base: position 160,882,804 of record NC_139017.1, on the reverse strand, counting down.
AAGAAGCAGAAGGAGCAACTTGGGGGTCAGGGCCTCACAGGGAGTTTCTCCAGAGGGCCAGCCCCACCTGCCTATGCTCAGTGCAAGAGCTGGGCACTGAAAGGCAACCCTGGGTATGTGGCCAATTTGGACCTCAGTTTCTCCATCTGTAAAGCATGGGTTTAGAGTAGTTGAGTACAGACATTCCTTGGCCTGTGGGTGAGTGGCTGAGGTTGGTGATGGGGTCAAGGGTTAGAGGAGGGGTTGGGTAGAAGTGGCTGAGCCTGTGGAGGGAGAATCTGGGTCAGGAACAGCTTGGATCCTGGGCTGGCTGTTTGACAGCAACTATTTTAGATGAAGGGACTGAGATTGGAGAGGTTCAAAGGCTTGTCTGGGGCTGGACAGCTAGTATGACAGAGACTGAAGGGCAAAATGGATGGGAAGACCTGGAGAACAACATCCAGGCAGATGCCAGTTGGAATCCTGGCTTGACCACTTAACTAGTCTTGGAGATGTGAAGTGAGCGGCCAAGAACACACAGAGAGGAGTCCCTTCACCTCACTGTCCTCATCTGTAAAATGGGAATAGTAATAATTTTGCCTTTGTCCACTTCCGGGGTCATTGTGAAGGTCAAAGGAGATGCGGCATTTGTGGAATCAGGTGAGAATGTGGGTGCTGGTTATTCTTCAGTCCAAAGTTGCACTTCTGGGTGTGTGTTTGTGGGGAGGGAGCATTTCTGACAGCAACGCTGCTGAGATGCTTCACCCTGGGGTGATGCACTGGAGAACAACCCTAAGAATGTCACCACTATTCATTGAGTAATTTGTTACCATACACCAGGCACTGGGCTCAGAGCTTCACCTCTCATTGTCTCCTTTAGTCTCTGCCTTCTCAGGTAGATGGTGGCCTGACCCACACCAGATCTCTCTGAAACCCATGCTTACAGCTCCCTGTGATAACAGTAGCTAACATTTATGAAGTTTGCTGTGTTACTGTGTGCCAAGCATTGTTCAAAATGTTTTACATATATTAACTTACTTAATCTTCACAACAACCCTGGAGGTGGGTACTAATACCTTCTGCATTTTACAGATGAAAATCTGAGACACAGAGAAGTCAAGAAATAGGCCCAAGGTCACCAAGCTAGTACATGGTAGAGCCAGGGTATGACCCCAAGTTCTCAAGTCTCCTCCTTGAAGCACTCATCACAGTTGTAATTCAGTTATTATTTATAAGATTGCTTCCTCACTGACTGTAGGTTCCATGAGGGCAGGGACCAACACCTGGCACACAGTAGGTACTCAGCTAATGTTTGTCCGCAGGGATCCTGCTGCCTCCAGTGGGCTGGGCCCATGGAGACCCGATGAGCTCAGGGTAGATTATCAGATTATCAGACTGCTGACTAAGACAGTATCTGCCCCAAAGAGCCCCGGAGGCAGAGGGAAGGGCAGGGTTTGCCCCGGGCCCAGGCTCAGGCCAAAGAGGGGCCCCAAAGGCTTGTTTGTTGGCTGTGCTTGTATCTCACTGCTGTCCTTTGCTTCCATGTGCCACTGCGGCGATGACTCCACGGCTTCTCCCCCAATGGCTGCGTGATCCCATGGCTGCTTCTGGGTGAGTACTGGTTTGGCTAAGTAACTGCCACATGGGCTCTATTCTAATGCGCGTCCTGTGGCTCTGAGGCCACTGGGAGGTGTAAAGGGAGGCCCGGGGTGGGGGAGGAAGAGCTGAGGGAAGATCCTAACTCTGAAGTTAGGATCCTATCACAACCAGCTGACTTCTTTCCAGACTCCTGACACACTGATGCAGTGATTTTTGCATCTGGTTTTAGCCACTGATGGGTGGCTCTTTGCGTCTCCGTTTTGCATCTGTAAAGTGGGAATATTAACACCTACCTGACACAAGTATGTTTATTCTTTTATTCTCGTAAGCCCCACGAGGGCCGGGATGTTTGTTCACCTGTGCACTGCTGTATCCCAGCACCGAGGATAGAGTGGCTCATAGTAGGTACGCAATGAATATTTCTGAATGAAAGAAAATATTAATTCAGCATCACTGTGCACCCGTCATTGTGCTGTGTATTGGATTAAATGGCTAATGCATATGAAGTGCCCAGCCTTATAGGGGCTCAGTGAGCATGAGTCCCCTCTTTGCTCCCAAGATTGTGCATTCCTTGGGGGCCAGGTCTCTGTTAAGTGAGCTCTGGGTCCTCTGAACTGAGTGTGGGATCAAGTACCAAGGAGGCATCAGTCAGCAGAGAGAGGGGCCTAGGCAGCAAGACTCAGGGCCTCCGCTTAGGCCTGGGGAAGGAGTGGCAGAGCCTCTGGATTTCATCAGAAGGGTGGGTCGGCTGGGGAGGTCTGGGGCTGAAGGAGGGAGGGATGGGGAGGGACTCTGCCTCCTAGGACTGCCACTTTCCTAGCTGTGTGATCTTGGATAAGTCACTAACCTCTCTGAGTCTTGGAGACCTCATCTGCGACATGCATATCATAGCACTTGCCCCACTCGGGCGTGGGAAGGAGCCAGTGAGAAGTGCGGGGCACAGGGCCCTGCTTGGTAGCTGTTGGTTTTCTCCCAGGCCTGGGCTTATTCTGGGAGAGGACTAAGTAAAGTGTTTCTCTTTTTGGCTCCTTTCTCCTACTTTTAACTTCCCACCTGGGTGGAACTAGACTCTAGGAGTCAGGAACCCCAGACTCCCCAGCAGGCTGGCCAGGGCCCAGGGATAAGGGCTGGCTTCTGCCCAGTGTGGAAGTAGCTGAGTGGAGGTCCCAGCTCTGCCATTTTTTGCTGTGTGACTTGGTTCAGTAAACCACCTTCTCTGGTCCTCAGTTACCTCACCTGTAAAATAGGGTTAATAAAGCATACTTCCCTTGAAGGATTATTCAGTGAGCGAATGGGTGGAGTAGGAATCATCATCACTATTACTATTTGGCCCTGGCTGAGGAGGCTCCAGGGAGGGCCCTGGAGAATTGCATCCCACCTTGGCCGAGGGATCCTGAGACTCTCTAGTCATCATATGTACTATTGCCACTTATTGGATATTTTTCATATGCTGGGCTGGTTGTTATACGTTATTTTAGACACATTATCTCATCTAGTCCTCCCAGTGACTCTATGAGGTAGGCATTGTGGCCTCAACTTTAGGGATGAGGGAATTGGTGCAGAGTAAATCAAGTGAGTTACCCAGAGTCACATAGTTATTTAGGGGTGGAGCTGGGGCTCAGACCCAAATCTGCTCACCCTAAGGCCGCAATTATTAGTGTGAAACCCTCTTACTTCCCCAAAGGAGGCAGAGGCTGGGTCTGGGTCTTCTCTGTCCATCTCCATTGCCCAGCACAGTACTGGTGGGGGCTGCTGGGCTGTTTGCTGAATATATAGATACACACACACACACACACACACACTCACATATGTGCACGTGCGCGCACACACACACGGCGCACACACGCACACGCACGTGCGCGCGCGCGCGCACACACACACACACATGCACAGTACCCCCACCCAGCCTGGTGCTCCAAGAGTTTTCAAGAAAGGAGAGAACAGAAAGCAGGAGAAGGCCTGCCAGTGTAGTTGTTGAGAGTCAGACAGACCTGGCTTTGAATCCTGCATCTATCTCTTACTAGTTGTGTGACCTTGGGCAAGACATTTAACCTCGTAGAGACTTAGTTTGCGTATCTGTAAAATGGGGATAGAAAAAGAAACTACCTACCTCTTAAGAGTTCTTATGAGGATTAGATAATGCACATAAGGCACATGGTGAGTACTCAATGATAGTAATTATTGTTATTATAGTTATAATTATGAGTATTATTTTGGGATTACAAAGATATCCCTCTTGAGACAGTGGAGACCAGGCCTGGGAGGAACCCGCTGCGGGCAGGCAGGTAGTAACCAATCTAACAGGTTCTGAAAGTTACCTGCATATAGGGAGGGAGGAGGCCTCTTGGAAGTAGGAATGTACCTCCCTTTCCTAGCCATCTGCTTTCATTCATACCCACTCTGTGCCAGGCCCTGTGTTGGGCATGGGGCACAGAGGTGAATCTGTGTCACCTCTGCCCCCAACTGCCTCCTTGCCTGGGAGCTCAGAGTCTGGTTGGGGAGGAGGACACAGAAACTACCAACTCCACCTTTGATTGAAGCACTAAGGTGTGAACTGTGAACATCTCCTCAGGCAAAGGCCAGGAGAAAGGGCATTCCTAGTGGAAAAACTGCTTTGCCAAGGTACTGAGCCGTGACCTGCACTTGGGGGGATGCGGCTGGAGAGACAGGCTCAGGGGAGTTAGGGGACTTGGCCCAGAGGCCATGGGGGACCATTGGGTGTGAAGCAGGGGAATGGCGTGGCCAGGCTTGTATTTCGGAAGGATCACCTGTGCGGAGGACAGACAGGAGGGAAGGGGCAGGGGCAACCCTCCAGGTGAGTGATGCTGAGGCATGGGGCCTGGGACTGAGCCGCAGAATGGGGAGCAGCGGGGGGTTGTGAGCTCTGTCCAGGAGGCAGAGCCAGCAGGGCGAGCTAAACTGCAGTGGGCAGGCAGGAGGGGGAAGGGGTGAGAGTGAGGTCTTAGGTCTGGGGGTGATGGGGCCTGCTGGGGTCTCTGGCTGAGGGACACAGCTGGGTTAGGGGGTAAAAGCCACTTGTCTGCTCCTTGCCACCTTCTGCCTCAGTTTCCCTAGGGCCCATGCCCCCTACTTCTGCCTTGGGGGTCCCTTGTGGTGAACCTGGTAGGTCTAGCAGGGAAGAGAGCTCTTTGGGGTGGAGGCTGGACAGGGGCTGTGAGGTGCAGACAAGCCTTGGGTTCTAGCCCTGCCAGTGTCACTGAATGTCTGTGTGGCCCCTGGACGTCACTCCCTCTCTTGCCCTGTTGTCCGCGCCTTGAGAGAGAGGACAAGAAAACCTGTTTTGCCTTCCTCAAAGGTTCAGTGATAAAATACAAGTATAGACACCATACATCTATTGAGCATGGACTGTGTACTAGGTTCTGGGGGCACAAAGATGACTCAGAGGGGGTTCTTACCCTTCAGGAAGCATGAAGCACTTCAGAGGGAGCCCAGCCCAGCAGGTGCCTAACTCTAGGCCTCAGGGGAAGAGATAGCTAAGCTGGGACTTGAAGGATGGATAACAGCTCTCTAGGTGGGCAGTGGAGGGAACAGATTTCTAGGCATAGGCAAGAGCGTGTGTGAAGGCTTGAACCTACACAATGTGCTTGGGTCCTAAGTACATAGTTTGGTATGGCTGGAGCAAAAAGGGAGAGGTAGGTGGTGATGGGAGGTGAGGATGGACAGGGAAGCAGACCTAGATCACGCAGGGCTTTGGAGATGGTCACTTTGGAGATGATCGCTTGCTACTCTCTCCTTCCTGCATCTTCATAACTGCCTGATCCCCTCATAGAGACTGCCAGGACCCTTTCCACCCTCCTCCTCTCCCATCCCCCCTCCTTCCCTCCTTGTCCCTTCTTACGCCCACTCTAGTCACACCCAGTGGCTGCCTCTCTCAGGAGTTAACAACCTGGGTTCCCTGCTGGCTCTGCCACTTATACGTTGTGTGGCCTTCGGTCATTTGCCCTCTCTGAACCTCAGTTTCCACCTCAGTAAAATGGGGACAGCAGCCTTCCTCACAGGGAAGGGTGGAGGCTTCAATGAGGTAATCCCCATGAATGGCCTTGTACAGTGTCTGAATGTAACGTGCACCCATCAAAAGCAGCTCTACCTAAATCATCATGCTTTGGACTCCTCGGTCTCTCTGGTCCCACCCACTGCTTCCCCTGCCTCTCCTGACAGTGAGCGCTGGCCAACAAAGGAAGGAAAGGATTAAGAAACAAGCCCAATCTCCAGAGGGGTCCTGGCCCACTGCCGAGCTTGCTCCCTCCTACCCCTGGCCCCCCCTTGGCCTCAGGCCCAAGGACGCTCAGCCTTGAGGGCAGGGCTCTCCCCAGCTCCCCACCCTAGAGGCCCCTCCTGGGCTAGAGGCCAAAGCCAGCAGCAGAGTGATGTCCCGTATCTGTGGGAGGCCCCACAGTCTGGGCAGAACTGGATCCCTGAGCCTCTTGGATTTTATAGCAAAGGCTGGTGACCAAGTCCCTTTTGGCACAGATGCAGGAACCTCAGATCAGAGCAGGTGGCTGATGGCAGAAGGTCATGCAGCAGGAACCTAGGTCTTCGGACCCTTTTTGCACTATCCTGTGAATGGTTTTGACGCTGGCTATCATTTCACCTCCCTGAGCCTCAGTTTCCTCTGCTGTAGAATGGGGCTGATTTTCCTGTGAGGATTGGCCATAATGCAGATAAAGCACTTAGGCCAGGGTTCAGCACTCTGAGGCCTCAGTGGTAGGTAGCAACTGTGACTGCTGTTACAACTGCTGCCTCTGAGAACCTTCTTCTGCCCTACCTCTTCCCAGTCTAGGAACCTGGAGTATTTGATACAGTTTCTTATTGAACTGATGACACCCAATAAACTGGTTTTAAAGCCAGAGGCTCAGCATCTTTTGCCCCCTATCCCTCACCTCCCCCTTCCTAGTTGGCTAGAACACTCTATCCTCACCCTTGGCCTGATTTTGGCCTCTGCCCCTTGCCCATCTCTGCCCTCCTGGCACCAAGCCTGCATGGTCTCTCTTCCAGGAGCCACATGAGGACAGAGTTTCCCTTCCGCAGCCTCCTCTGATCAAATGCCGCTGCCAGTACTTTGAAAAGCAGAGTCAGAAGGGTCTTGGTTACCCAGGCCTCAGCTGATTTTACTGTGGAGACAGTTGAGGGCTGAGGGGACAGAGGTGGACTCTGAGTTCCCTGGAACTGCCCTCAGGCAGCTAAGACGACACTAAGACTTTTGCAGAGGCCGTGAAATAGGCCTAGAAGGGCAAACCTGGTCCACAGCCCCAAATGTGGAAGAGTAGAAGGACCACCAGACTGGGGGCTGGAGGGCTGCGGCCCTCACCCAGCTCTTCCTGACCTCTCTGAGCCTCTGTTTTCTGTTTTCTAAAAGGAAGGGGATGGATTGATGTCAGAGGTTTCTCCTAACATTACAGGATTAAAAGAAGGGCCAACAGAGCTCAGTTTGAGTCGCAGTTTCATCACTGACCAGCCGTGGGACCTCTAGCAAGTTGTTTTACCTCAGTGAGCTTTAGTTTTCTCAGTTACAAAAGGGGAAAAATATTAGCACCTTCTCATAGGTACTTAAGGGCTAAATTAGATAATTCAGGTAGAGTACTCCATCCGTAGCTGGCACACTGGAATTTTTGTTGTTATTCTTAGATTAGCAGAGGCAAGAAGAAATCAGCCAAGGCCAGTTGGGAAGCAGTTCACGGAGAAGGCAGGGCTTGAGAATGTGCAGGATTCATCTGTTCATTCATTCACTCAACACATACGTATTTAGGATTTGCACAGACAGGGCATAGAGAAGAGGAGCAGGGAGGCTGGAGAAAGCTGGAGGCAAGCAGACCTGCCTATTCTAGATGTGTGATGTGGGATCATTACTTCTCTTCTGTGGGTCTCATTCCCTCAACTGTAAAGTGGTGAGAAAAGTGAGCATAATCCTTACCTCCAGAATTGTCCTAAGATGCAAGAGAGTTCAGGTACACAGTGGGTGATCAGTCTGTCTGATGCCTTTTCTCTCCCAGCTCTGTTAATGACTAGAGGTATGATCTCAGGCAGCAAGTCCTTGAATCCACCAACCACACTTCCACCCCAGGGCCTTTGCACTTGCTGGTCCTTCGACCTGGAACACTCTACCCCCAGATCCTTTCATGACTTGTTCTCTCATCTCCTTAATTTTTTTTGTTTACATGTCACCTGCTCAGTAAGGCCTTTCCTGACTACTCTATTTAACTGTGGCACTACAACACCAACACTCCCTATCCTCCCTCCTGGCTTATTTTTCTCCACAGCACTTATCACTTTTTGACATACAATATTTTATAGAATATTTGCTCATTGTTTGACTCCCCCCACTGGAATGTAAGCTCAGTGACGATGGTAATATTTGTCTGTCTTGTTCAATGTTATATCCCTTGTACCTAGAAGAGTGTGTGGTTCATAGTAGGTGCTCAGTAAATATTTGTGGAGTGAATTAGTGAATAAATGAAGCCTCTCCTCTCTGGGTGTAGCACTATTCTGAGCACACACACACACACACACACACACAATAGATTCTCAATAAATAATTGTATGAGTGGTCATCATCTCCATCTGCCAGATAATACCTTGGTTGGGTCAACCCTGAAGCCCTTTAGCTTCTGACATTTTCTGCCAGGGCATCATTTCAGCTGGACTGCCCAAATCTTTTGTTCCTGAGTCTGAGCTATGCAGAATTTCTAGTTGGGACTCTTTGGCTGTTGGGCCCACATGGTTATTATGTCATTATTGGTAATTAGCACTTAGGCCCAGAGGATTGAGCTTTTTGTTTTTCAGCAGAAATCACAGCAAAGAGCTGTGCTAGCCAGCAGGGGCCCAGGCCTGGAGTGGCTTCCTCTATAACTACCCCCTTCCCAGCTATGGGTCCATGGCTTAGGAAGACCAAGACAGAGGTGCCCAAAGCTAGGGGCACCTGCATACCAGCTCAATCGCTGTCTTCCCCAGGCAGTATTCTGCAGACTTTCTTCTCCTGCACATGCTTGGCTCTCCATGCCTAGCCTGGTTTAGAGGGGGGTCCCCATGCCTCTGGGGGAGGTATAGTTCCCAAAGGTCCAGCTCACAGGGCCATTTTCTGGTGCCCAGGATTCAGGTATTATGGGTGGAGGAAATAACCCTATGTTTAAGACTCAGGAGCCTGGGTTCAAGTCCCTGCTTAGCTGCTGAGTTGTTGGGTCCCCATAGGCACATCAGTACCTTTTGCTGGGCCTCAGCTTTCTCATTTGTCAAACAGAGATAAAGAGATAGACACCTGCTTGGCTTCACCAGGGAAGAGAGGCAGGTTAGTGTAGTGGGCAAGGATAGGGCTCTGGAGTCAGACACACTTGGTTTCCCCACTATACCCCTTCTTAGCTGTGTGACATTGGGCAAATTGCTTTACCTCTCTGACTTCAGTTCCCAAAGCTAAAGAAGGAGGTTAAAATAGTACCCACTCCATAGGGTTGTTGTGACAACTAAATAAGGGAACGCAGGTAAAGGATCTAGGCACATAGAGAGTGCTCTTCACGCTGGTATTATTATAATGACCATTACAGGAATGCAGGCCATCTGTAAACTGTAAGACGGTACTAGCAATAAAGCCAGGCAGATGTGGGTTTGAATCCTAACTCTGACTCTTACTAGCTGGGTGATCTTGGGTAACTTTTTCACTTCTCTGAGATTCTGTTTCCTCATCTGTACGATGGGAATTAGAGTCATACCGTGTTCAAGGGGCTGTTGTAAAGGTTCAGTGACGTGTTGCATAAAGAGTACTTGGTACAATGGCTTGCAGATGTCATCCCCATTTTATAGATAAGGAAGAGAGGAGTAGTGACTCGCCTGAACTCACATAGCATCTCAGCGGTGGAGCTTTGATTTGAACCTCGGTCTGCTTACCTTAAAGCCCCCAATCCTTTTATCTCTTCTTGCCATCACCCAAATATGGGACGATGATGAGGGTGTTTGTTCTTGGTGCTACTGGCCTCATCTCATTCATCCTGTGATACCCAGTGCCTACGCACAGGAGGTGCTCAGTAATGTCTGCTGGATGAAGAAAGGGGGGACCAGCATGTCCTCAGTTCCAGGGAGTCTTTTGCCTTGGGATTGAGGATTTTTTTCTGCTTGGTTGATAGCAGAATAAAAATAAACAATAAAAATCATACTTAGCACAGGTGTGGGCTTGTAATCTGAAGAACCTTTTGCACCTCCCACATAATTGATCCTTCTTGCTACCCTGGGTGATATCCTGGGTGGGTACCTCTATTTGATTGGTGTGGAAATGGGAGCCCAGAGAGGGTGTAATGGATGAAAATTTGCGTCCTGCCCAAAATTCACATTGAAGCCTTAATCCTAATGTGATGGTATTTGGAGATGGGGCCTTTGGGAGGTGATCAGGATTAGATGAGGTCACGAGGGAGGGGCCCTCATGATGGGATTAGTGTCCTTATGAGAAGGGATACCAGTGAGCTCCCCCTCTCTTTGCCATGTGAGGACATGAGAAGAGGTGGCTGTCTGCAAGCCAGGAAGAGAGCTCTTACCAGAATCTGACCAGGGTGTCACCCTGATCTTGGACTTCCAGCCTCCAGAACTGTGAGAATATAAGTTTCTGTTGCTTAAGCCACCCAGTCTATGGCATTTTGTTAAGGCAGACCGAGCTAAGAGAGAGGGTAAGTGACTTGCCCACAGTCACACAGTGAACTTATTGCAGAGCTGAGGCTGGACTTATTTGTAGTCATTTCTCTCTTTTTTCCCCGTGGAAAAACTCCCAGTCACTGGAAGGCTTAGAAATGGAGACTAGCTAAATGCTAGACAGCTCAGGAACTGTCCTGCCACAGCAGCTTTGGAGGATCTTAGGGCAAGTCAAACCTGGCCATTTCTGGGTACCCAGTCTCCTCCTGCTTCCCCATAGCTCCTCCTCTGCCCTCTCCCAGGGGAGGGCTGGGCCAGGCTGACTTTAGCAGGTTTAGAAGGGGCTCAGCTAGCTGGTGGCACTGAGCCTGTTCCCATGTTTCTTGGGAAACCCTCTGGGCCTAGAGGGTTGCCTGCCTGGGGGATAGAGAATTAGTGGGTTAAGCTTGAGTGAGCTGGAGGCTTGGCTGGATCAGGGACATTAGGCATACCCCAGCTGGTGAGAGAAGGGGGTTGGGGAGGGTCATGGGAGGTCAGATTCTTGGGTCCCTCCTTGAATGGCCCAGGGCTCCAATCAGAAGCAGCCACAACAGCCTTTCCCTGGGGTCTTGGGACAGATGTTGATGTTGCTCCTTCATCTCATTTCCAAAGTGCTTTCCTGAGAGTGATATGAAAGCAGTGTGGAGCAGAGGACAGTGGTAGCAGATGGACTTCGTTTAAACTGTGTGACATTGGGCAAATCACCTAATGTCTCTAGACTGTAGTTTCTTCAACTGCAATTGAGGCTAATAACACTTTGCAGGGTTGCTATGCAGCTAAGTGCATTAATGCACATAAAGTACGTGACTGGCACATAGTAAATATCTAATAAATGTAGTGGTCATTATTTTTTTTAAATTTTTAATTTTTTTGTGGTACGTGGGCCTCTCACCGTTGTGGCCTCTCCCGTTGTGGAGCACAGGCTCTGGATGCGTAGGCCCAGCGGCGATGGCTTATGGGCCCAGCCGCTCCGCGGCATGCGGGAACCACACGGACCGGGACACGAACCCGCGTCCACTGCATCGGCAGGCGGACTCTCAACCACTGCACCACCAGGGAAGCCTGGTCATTATTTTTAATAATAAATTATCTCTAAGGTCCCTTCCGGCTCAGACAGTCCTAGGTTATGTGGCTGTACAATTTAGCTTGGCCTCCAGCTTTGGACGAGAAATGTAGCTGCACTTAGAAGAAGGCAGTGAACAGAATCTGGAGTAGGGGTCAGAAAACTTGGGTTCAAGTTTGGGCTCTGCCGCCCCTGTGCTATGTGACCTCAGGCAAGTCTCTTCCAGTTTCTGGGCCCATTTCCCAATATGTTTAAAATCAGCTTGGGCTTGATGATCTCTAAGGGCCTATCCAGTTCTAACATTTTGTGAATCTAGAGGCCTAAAGGAATACCTTACTAAACGGTCCACTGGGTCCTATTTTACAATTTTGACTTCCTTCCCTTCTGTCCCTTGTTTCTTGGAGTGTCTTCACAGCAGAAAGGATGTAACTTGCCAATGCCAATATATGGATTTTAATCATACTTAGCTGTTTTTGCTTTTACTGTGCACAGGGAACTCTTTAAAACAGAGCTTAATGCAATTTTTGTAAGCAAAGTGCATTCTATCAAAGACGTCAAAACATGCTCTTGTGTTTTCAAATGTGAAAGAGTATTCATTCATGGTATTGTCTTTCATTGCATTTGCTGATTTCTTTTGCTTTTATCTCAAAAAATGACCAGCACAGGCAGCTGTGTAGGTTATAATTAAAAAATACATGCTGCAGTCAGTGTGTTCTAAAAAATAATCATGGGTATGATTTAGATAAAAAGATATTTGTCAAGTATATAAGAGAGAAAAATGGGGGGAAAAAAGGGAAAGAAAAAGAAAAAAGAAATAAAAAGAGAGAAAAATGGGAAATAACCTAAATGTCTAATAACATTTAGGTTTAATTAAATTATGGTACATCCACTTGAGGGCACTGTGGGTGTCATAATATATTGTTAGGAGAAAAAAGTTGGTTCTGAAACAATATGATCTAAAATTTAAAAAAGCATTAGGCTGAACCATATGCAATTGCTGATACTTGACCATTTTAACCTATAAAATCAGCAATTTCATATGACTTAATATATATAAACAAAAATGTACATCTGGGGGCTTCCCTGGTGGCGCAGTGGTTGAGAGTCCGCCTGCCGATGCAGGGGACATGGGTTTGTGCCCTGGTCCGGGAAGATCCCACATGCCGTTGAGCGGCTGGGCCCGTGAGCCATGGCCGCTGAGCCTGCGCGTCTGGAGCCTGTGCTCCACAATGGGATAGGCCACAACAGCGAGAGGCCCGCATACCGCAAAAAAAAAAAAGAAAAAAAAAAAGTATATCTGTTAGGAGAGGTACTAGAAGGGAAATCTCCCACCAAAATGTTGATGGTAGTTATTTCTGATTGATGGCTTTATGCTGATTAAAATTTTTTTTCTTAACTATATTTTCTGTGAATAATGCAAGCACTACTACTGAAAATAATCCCCTAGAAAGATATACCACTGTATAACAGCAATTTTTCCACCTTGTTATAGCTTGTTTGATTTATCATTTGTGTTTAAAAGGTCTAAAATGACTGCAATTTTATTACCATGGGCCGGATAGAAAGCTCTACCCCTTTTTTTTTTGCCGTACGCGGGCCTCTCACTGTTGTGGCCTCTCCCGTTGCGGAGCACAGGCTCTGGACGCGCAGGCCCAGCGGCCATGGCTCACGAACCTAGCTGCTCTGCAGCATGTGGGATCCTCCCGGACCAGGGCATGAACCCGTGTCCCCTGCATCGGCAGGCGGACTCTCAACCACTGCACCACCAGGGAAGCCCGGAAAGCTCTACTCTTCATGTACTTTTGGTACCAGGATTGGTTTTTATTCAGTAGTGACTGTTCAGAACACTGCTGTTGGGCCCAGGTTTTCAAAGCCCTCTTCATCTCTTGCCACTCCCCACAACCGACAAATGTTTTCCATGAGTCCTACCACTGGGGCTTCAGGCCAGCTGTGTCCCTAATCTGCCCACGTCCCAGATTTGGGAATGGTTCAGACTCCAACTGTTCCCCCACCCCACCCCCGCTTTCTTCCAATCTCATCTTTTCCAGGTCATTGGAGGCCCCATCTACTCTCCCTGGCCTTCCCCCCTGGTCACCACCTAATTTCACCATCTAATTTCACCCTCTTCTGTGCAGCTGGTGTTTGCTTTTTGCTGGAGCTCAGTTTGCAATGGGGAAGGATTAGGACCCTTTCATGTTGTCTTTTTTCTTTTTTTCCCTTAGTGCCCTTGACCGCTCCAGGGTCTGAGAGGCAGCTTGCAGGGCCTGTATTCCCTAGGAAGGAAAAGGAGGGGTGGTGGGGGAGGCAGAGGTGGGCTCAGCTGGCAGGCGGGATAGAGATGGCCCCTAGAGACCCCATCCTGGGGCTTGGAGCATGCATGGCACAGCCCTCACCCTGATGTGAGCATGGAGCAGCAGGCAGGGAGGGAGCTGAGTTTCTTCCTAGGAAATTAGCTTCAGAGAAGGTGCTTGGGACCTTTACCCTGTACTCAATGGCAGTCTCTGCAGGGTGAGCTGGGACCGGATGTCTGGTTTGTAGAGGCCTCTTCTGAGAGGGCAGATGGGCACAGGAGTAAGGGTAGTTTCTCTGCCTTTGGGTTGGGCATTACTTTTCCTCTCACCCCCTACTATGTGTTGGGCCCTGCTACACTCAAGCATCTGGCACTTAGCCTAACAGGTGATGGTGTGTGCCTAACTAATAACAAAAGTCCCTCATGTGTGGAGAGTACTTTACAGTTTACAAAGCCCTTTCATCTCCAGGCTAAGAATGAAAAGCCAGGACTGGATTTGAAACCTTTAAGATTCTAAAGCCTGTGTCAACAGTTCTGGTGCGGTGTTGCACGGCACTCTGCATTTGAGTGGTTTACATCTGCCTTATGTCTGGCTGTTTTCTGCTAGCCTAAGATCCCCACTTTTTTTTTCAGGGTGATGATTATTAAATACTACACACTCCAATGAAGCCTCTTTAAGTACAGTGTGTCACTGCCTAGCACTTCATGGCATAGAGAATCTTGGTTTTCATGAACCTGTATTTGCTGGATAACACAGAGATGGTAGTGGGGAGCTGTCTTGTGATTGATCTTCAGGATTTATCCTTCATGGCACCAGATTTCCAGGTCTGATAGGTGAAGGAAGCCTCTGAGGCACAGAGGTGGTAGAGCTAGAGCTCCCGAACCTGAGGACCTGAGGCAGGGGACCAGAATATTCAAGAACAGATGCTTCACCCCTAGTACACAGAATGACCTGGGCCAAGTCACCTGACCTAACTAAGCCTCAGCTTCCTTATATATAACATGGGGATAACTCATTCACTCGTTCAGCAAATACTTATTGAGTGTGCACTGTTTTGGGAGATGAGCAAGAGGACAAAGTCCCTGCCCTCCTGGAGCTTGCAGTCTAGTGAGTCTAAACTGCAGCAATTTATTGAGAGGGACAAATAAGTAAATATGTAGTAGAAAGTCAGGTAGAAGTGCCATGAAACAAAATTAAAGCAGGGCAAGGGTGTGTAAGTGGAGGCTGTCTTAGATAGGGTAGTCAGGCGGTCCTCAAGGGTCTCTTATGATGTTTCAAACAGATAACCATGTAATGTGCTCAGCTCGGTGCAGGCAATTGAGTGCTTACCAAATATATTATGATGTCAGCGAGCCCCACACCTCTCAGTCCATATTTTAGTCTCCAGATAGCAGTAGTAATTAACACTTAGGTAGATCTTACTGTGAGCTAGGCACTGTTCTAAGCCCTTTACATATATATATATTTTTAATTAATTAATTAATTTTTGGCTGCATTGGGTCTTCGTTGCTGCCGTGGGCTTTTCTCTAGTTGTGGCGTGCGGGGGCTGCTCTTCATTGTGGTGTGCGGGTTTCTCATTGCGGTGGCTTCTCTTGTTGCGGAGCACGGGCTCTAGGTATGCAGGCTTCAGTAGTTGTGGCTCATGGGCTCAGTAGTTGTGGCTCATGGGCTCTAGAGAGCAGGCTCAGTAGTTGTGGCACACGGGCTTAGTTGCTCCACGGCATGTGGGAATCTTCCTGGACCAGGGCTCGAACCCGTGTCCCCTGCATTGCCAGGCAGATTCTTTTTTTTGCGGTATGCGGGCCTCTCACTGTTGTGGCCTCTCCCGTTGCGGAGCACAGGCTCTGGACGCACAGGTTCAGCGGCCATGGCTCACGGGCCCAGCCGCTCCGTGGCATGTGGGATCTTCCCGGACCGGGGCACGAACCCGTGTCCCCTGCATCAGCAGGCGGACTCTCAACCACTGTGCCACCAGGGAAGCCCCAGGCAGATTCTTAACCACTGCACCACTAGGGAAGTCCCAGCCCTTTACCTATTTTAACTCATTTAATTTTTACAATAACTCTTATGAGGTAGGAATTGTTATTATCCCCTTTTATGGGTCGGAAACAAGCACAGAGTAGGGCAAACAATTAGGGAGACAGAATTGAACTCAGGTAGTCTGTTTCTAGAGGCTGAGCTGAGTTGTGAGGGGGCTGTGATTAGATACGAGGAGATGGTCTAGCTGTCATATACAGGCTCCGATGTCAGATTGCCTGGCTTCTTATCGTGGCAGGTCTAAGCCTCTCTGCTTGGGTTTCTTCATCTGGAAAATGGGAATACCAGAATTATCTTACCTTATAGGGACCATGCTTAAAACAGAGCCTTCTTTCTGCTCGCCTGTTCAGACACCAGCCTGGCAGGGAGTGTGAAGGTCCAAGGGGCCTCTGAAACTAATGAAAGGAAATAACAGCACATCAGGCAATTGTCAGAGCAACCCTAAGTTCAGCTGGAGACCAGACTTCCGAAGCTAAGTTTTCATGATTTTGAGGCAGCCAGGGCAGAATTAGGAGACCCGTAAATGCAGAAGACAGCTGAAATCTTGGCGTGGCCACAACACTCAGCATCCATTTCAGGCCTTACACAGCTGCCCGGAGAGGTGAAGTCTCATCGAATGTCAGTGTTGGAATGGCGCCTAGAGACGTCAAGTTAGTAGATGGGGAAACTGAGGCCCAGAAAAGCTGAATGACTTACCCAAGGTCACTAGGTCCATTTGGGGGACAGTCAGCGTGGGTAGCTTGGGAGCAACTTCCAAATCTCAGACCCTTACCTGGCCCTCCTTGGGGTGGGTGGGGTGGGAAAGGGCGTCACCTTCGTCCAGGGCACTGGCTACGTTCCCCACGTGGGTACCTCAGGGGTCGGGAAAGCACGGACTCTAGAGCGGGTTCGACCTGCGCCTGCGCACACGCGGCCAGCCCCCTAGCCTTTTCCCCTCTTTTTCCTTCCCCTCCCTGCTACTTACCGGCCTAGGGGAGGGGGGGAAATGAGAGGAGCCAGAACTTGGCCTCAGCCAATGGGCTGGCGGGCCGCGGGCCCGGCCCACTACTTCCCTGCGGCGCCACCCAATAGAAATTTACTACAATGTTGTGGCGAATAGAGGGGGAGGGCGCGCGGGGCGGGCTGGCTAAGGGCCGGGCGGGCCTCGCTTTGCTGAGTGAAGGCGGGAGGGCGCGCGCCGGGGCCGCCTGCTCGCTCCCTCACTCGCTCGCTCCCTCCCTCCGCCGGTGGGTTAGTCAGTCAGTCAGTCCGCCCGCCAGCAGCCCGCGGGCCAGCGAGCCGCAGAGGGCCGAGCCTCGGACGCCGGCGCCTCCTTCTGCCATTGTTCGTCTGGCGGCTGCAGAGGCGGGCACGGGAGCCCGGGCCCCGGAGCCAGCGGTGAGGCTAGGTGGCGGCGGCGCGCGAGCGGAGCTGGGGTGGGGGGCTCGGAGCTGTCCCCGAGGGGACGGTCCTGGAGGCCGCGGCGGCGCCGAAGCCTCTTTGTCTCCAGCCCCCCGCAGGCCCGGGCCGGGGGCGCGCGCTCCACGGCCTCCGCACGCCCTCGGCACGCCGGTGGCCGAGGGGCTGGAGCCGGGGACGCGGCCGGCCTGAGGGGAAAGAGGCGGGGGTGGCGCTGGGGGAGCGTTTAAAAGTTAGGCTCAGGGTGCATTTTTGACGAGGGGAAATCGGTACCGTCTGGTCTGTCAGTCATTGTACAGTGGGCAGGAGCCCTGGAAGGAAACCAGATGGGGGCGAGTTGCAGGTTTCGGGCGGCGAAGGTGTGGGGTGCAGCCGCAGAGAGGTTTCTCGGTGAAGAGGTAGCTGGGCGGTCTGGAGAAGTCAGGCACAATGTGAGGGGTGGAGGGAGCCCTGCAAGGACTTTAAGGCCTTCCCGCCATAGACACCCACATCATTAAGAAAAATTCCCCAAACCCGAGGGCTCTATGCTCTCCCGCTGAGTCTTCCCGGGTCCCAGGGACCAAAGGGTTAAATCGATTCTCGCAGCGTCGTGACCTCCTTTTTCAGTTCGCGCATCTGTCGGCTTGGACGTATTTCCTCCTGCTTGCTGGGCTGCCTTTACCTGTGGAGAGGCTGGATCTAGACTCGCCCTCCGAGATGCATCCCCAGGCTGTTAGTCCTGGTGGGGGTTTGCCAAAAGAGGTTTTTTCTTCCCAGAAACGGGCATTCTCTTGAGAGAGAAAGTGATCTCACGTGAAACAAATTGCTGACGGATAGGTTTCTGGCCACATGATAGCGACTGTCATCCTGTTGTTTCTCAAACTGTACCCAACCATAAATGCCTAGTCTGTGGAGACTTGTCGTTTTTTGGCATGTATTGCTGATTAGGAGTTAGTTTTTTTTTTAAAGAGATGCCGAGCTTTTTTTAGTAGTCTGGGTGATTTCACAGCTGCTATTCTGTTCTTTCTGTTTTTAGGGAAGGTTGCAAGAAATGGTTATGTCTCTGTCTTGGATATTATTATAGTGAATTTATACTCTCTGGAGGATATATACTGTACCCAGTGCTGTTGCTCATTATTGTTTTCTATATCTCAGTCTCGGCAGTATTTTTTACCGTTTAAATCAAATATATTTATATACATGCTATATATATTATAAATATCTTTATATAATTCTTATCTCAATTTTGTGTAGCATTAACTCTTACTTTTTGTGGAAACTTGATGTACTCTTCATTTTCCTTTTCTGTAAGTTGGAAACAATAAGTTCTTTGCCAGCCGACCAATTTTGGTTTTATAAAGTAGTTTCTTGGGGTGTTATTAATATAATCCATATGGAGTACATAGCAGAATATGTGACACAGTAAGCACTCAATAAATGACAGATTAAAAAAAGTTGATATAATGCCTGAACATCAGATCGCCTTGGTATCAAGGTGCTAATTCAGACTGCCTTCTACAGGAAGGTTATAATTAAGGTAAAGATAGGTGTTATTCGTATCCCTGGGGAAACCGAAGTGCGGTATATCTTTGCCACTATTAAAAGTGAACTTACCTGCAGCAGCATGCTAACCTTCTGATTCCTCTTTCTTCTAGTAACAAAACTACACTTTTTTCCTTGTATAATTGAATTCAGGCTTACAAATAAATGATTTTGATCTTTAGGCCTCACTGAAATTCTTCCAACATTTATACCAGTGTTTTATAACCAAATATCTTTTAGGTAAGTCCTTGCACAATGTGGTCCCAATCTACCTTTCTACCTTTATTCTCTTTATTACTTGTATTTTCCAACCAAAAAGAACTGCTCAGTAATAACCCATGCTTTCCTATCTCTGTACCTTTGGCCATGAGGTTCCATCTACACTTGTCATATATATTCCTTCTGATAGTTTTGAGTTCTCTTAAAAATGTCCCATATTAGTAATTTGAAGTGTGGGGAAAATTTCCCTATGTGAAAGGAACTTGATGGAATTTTTTGTTTTGTTCTGAGTTTTCTTTGAGCTTCATTAATATGGCCAGCCAGTTGAATTTTTTTTATTTTGCGGTACGCGGGCCTCTCACTGTTGTGGCCTCTCCCGTTGCGGAGCACAGGCTCCGGACGTGCAGGCTCAGCGGCCATGGCTCACGGGCCCAGCCGCTCCGCGGCATGTGGGATCTTCCCGGACCCGGGCACGAACCCGTGTCCCCTGCATCGGCAGGTGGACTCTCAACCACTGCGCCACCAGGGAAGCCCCAGCCAGTTGAATTTTAACTGGTGTTTGTTAAAAAGATTTAGGTCCTAAGTGCCCCATCAATGTGTGTAGCCCTTAGTGGTAGATGATGGCTGATGGTAGATTAAGAAAACCGCTTAGGCTTCCATTCTCCTCAGAGCTAAGAACTCTACCAGTTGACAGGTTTAACACTTGGAAACTCTGGCTGTCAACAAATAGACTAAACTAATAGAAGAAAGTTTTACATTTTAGGTGGATTTCTGCTTGCTTTCTACATCTCTTTCTTGGTGGTCTAAGGGTCAGCGTGTCCTTAATGTTGGTTAAACACTCAAATCATATTTATTGTATCCAAGTATTAGATATGGTAAACAAGCCTATGTTTTATTTAATTTTATTTTTTGGCCGCGCCTCAAGGCATGTGGGATCTTAGTTCCCTGACCAGGGATTGAACCAGTGACCCCTGCATTGGAAGCTCAGTGGCTTAACTACTGGACCACCAGGGAACCCCCAAGCCTATGTTTTAAAGTAGGCTCATCCTCAATATAATATATAAAATAACGTGATGTGATACTTTATATAATAGTAAGAGAATAGTACACAAATCTTTCTCTTTTCGTTTTAAAAGTACTTGTATCCTTTCTTTTTCTCTTAAGAAACATTTCTAAGCTAATATCTAAATTAACAAATGATTTTAAAGTATTTCTGTCTCCTCTGAAAAAAAATGGTGTGTCATTTTGTTGAGATATGACCTATGTATTTTTCCTGTTATTCTCTCTCTCTCTTTTTTTTTTTTGCGGTACGCGGGCCTCTCACTGTTGCGGCCTCTCCCGTTGCGGAGCACAGGCTCCGGACACGCAGGCCCAGCGGCCATGGCTCACGGGCCTAGCCGCTCCGCGGCATGTGGGATCTTCCCGGACCGGGGCACGAACCCGTGTCCCCTGCATCGGCAGGCGGACTCTCAACCACTGCGCCACCAGGGAAGCCCTGTTATTCTCTTTTGTCAGGTTTGTGCCTCACATTTAAAATTCACCAGTGTGATGTTTTCTTGTGTGCAGCTTGAGTTTAAAATTTTTGGAAACTACAAAGCCAGCCTTCCATTTTATTCCTTAGTTTATGGTCTTAATTTTAAACAGATTCATTTCATGGGAGATAGTGTGCTTACAGGGCTGTTTGGTTTCCTTCCTCCTGCTCCTAAGAAGGCTTCAGAGTTAAGCTTGTCAGAAGCGTTGCCTAAAAGTCACAGGATTCTTGAATTCTCTGCAGGTACTTTGGTATGCTTATCAGTAGATTGTGATTTAAAATGTGCAGTGTGTGATTTGTGATGTGAGTTATAGGGCTTGCTTATACTGTTTTCTGAATGTCCAAATCTAATTTAATATTGGTGATCTGATTTTATAACTTTAGAATATCAGTGGCTATCAGGGGCTAAATGTGGTTCTGAAATCAATAGGAGTGTATATTTAGATCAGTCTGTTTCCTTGTTATCTAAGAAGCAGGTCAGTGCAGGTGCTGCCAGTGTACTTTTCCAAGAGTCTCATCAAATTCGTGATTGGTCACATGTATATTCAAATGCAGATTCATTGCTACCTCTAAAGGACTTATTTTTTCCCCAACTGCTTGAGCATAGAATCACCTTATTTTATTTGTGAGCTAAACAATAATAATTCTAACATCTTTTTTCTTATGAACAACTTTGCTTTTTTTCTGTGAATAAAGGCCCCAAAGATTAAACTTTTAAAAACTATTAAGAGAGGCCTCTGAATTGATCAGTTACAGGTCTTATTTATGCAGAGTATCTAGAATTATTGGAAGGTAGTTGATTCATTGCATTTGTAATAGCTTTTAGTTAGAAAAGAGCCAGATTCCAAATATATATGTCAGTTTTTGTTGTTTATTTAAGTTTGTTGGTATGCCACTGGTAGCTTACTTTGTGTCCTTTTTATGAGTGGGTTCATGGTGTGCTCAGTAAAATGTGGTGTAACAAATACTCTGGTGTACACACTGGCTTAGATTAGTATTTATTTATTTATTTTTAAAATAAATTTATTTAAGTAATTTATCTTTTGGCTGCATTGGGTCTTCGTTGCTGCGTGCAGGCCTTCTCTAGTTGCAGCAAGCGGGGGCTACTCTTCGTTGTGGTGCACGGGCTTCTCATTGCGGTGGCTTCTTTTATTGCAGAGCACGGGCTCTAGGTGCATGGGCTAATTCTAGATTATAGTTAACCCTTAATGCAGGGGTTAGGGGTGCTGACCTTCCGTGCAGTTGAACTTGTGTAACTTATAGTTGGCCCTTCATATATGTGGTTCTTCCATGTATGTGGTTCTGCCTCTGAGGATTCAACCAACCTTGGATGGTGTAGTACGGTAGTGTTTACTATTGAAAAAAATCTGTGTATAGGTGAACCTGCGCAGTTCAAACCCCTGTTATTCAAGGGTCAACTGTGCGGTGGAAGCCTGGAGTCCTCACCAATGGACTGCCAGGGAAGTCCCCAGAAGACTTTTTGAGACATTTTCTCCTAATCATCCTTTCCCTCCATGAAGATTTTATTTTTTTTCCTAATATTTATTTATTTTTGGGGGGTCAACTGTATTATCTAATAATACTAGCTATTAATAGGGACAGGAATACATCAGTTTCTTTTTGGAAATAGGTGGAAATAATAAGATAAAATAAAATAGGGTATAATATATACTCCTGTAGTTAATTGTGATTTATAAATGTGATCTGCCTGCTCCTTGTGTCTACCATCCTCTGTAAAAATCCAGATAAACTTTTTGGTAGGCCCTTTATATGGCTGAATTGTAACACTGGACCCAACATAGACTGAGGTTTAGTTACTTTCTATGTTAATATTCACTTAGACACTTTAATATTATATTTTGATAGCATTAAACCATTATAACGTTACTGAGTGAGCAACTCTGTGATTTAACAACATTAAAGCATGGGATTATTTTGAATGGGTTAAGTTTCAGCCTGTGACCCACAACAAGTGTAACAGAAATGTATACTTTTGGTAATTTATGAATATGTAGTAGTATGCCAAGGTTCAGTTGTGACTGCTATTTAACTATTAGTTAATGCTTGCATAAATTCAGTAACCCTATTAGAATCATTTTAACACAATGGGATCTTAACAGTATGTCTTTGAGTACATCATCTTATAAAGAAATGCTATTTTAATTTATATGTCAAGCATGTTTTTTTTTTTAAAGACTTCTTTAAAAAATTTTTTTATTTTTTTCAAATTTATTTATTTAATTTATTTATTTTTGGCTGCGCCGGGCTTTCGTCACTGCACGCGGGCCCTCCCTACTTGTGGCGAGTGGGAGCTACTCTTTGTTGCGATGCGTGGACCTCTCACCGCCGCGGCCTCTCTTATTGCGGACCACAGGCTCTAGGCACGCGGGCCCCAGCAGCTGTGGCGTGCAGGCTCAGCACTTGTGGCTCGTGGGCTCCAGAGTGCAGGCTCAGCTGTTGTGGCACACGGGCTTATTTACTCCGTGGCATGTGGGATCTTCCCGGACCAGGGATCAAACACGTGTCCCCTACCTTGGCAGGCGGACTCCCAACCACTGTGCCGCCAGGGAAGCCCAGGCATGTATTTCAATTAACCAGTTTGAAATTCTACATATATTCAAGTGAAAAGTGTTTCACCTTGATAATACACTTGGTACAGATTTTTGAAATTCATTTACACTGCTGGTTTTGACCATATGGACACAGGCAGACCTGTCAAGAGCTTCAAGGATTTAAGCCCTCAAATTTTACCTGCCAGCCATTTCATCATGCAGTAGGGACACATGGAAGACAGTTTAAAGTGAAGGCTCTTTTTTTTTACTGCTGCCACCCACTTGCACTTTCTTCCTCTTTTATCATTTTTAATGATTCAGAAAATCGACACTGTTGCTAACTTACTACCTGCAATGTTCTGCGAATCTTGATGGTATTATATAATTATATAAGCCGTTTGCGTGGTGTCATATGATGTTGTATATATGTCCTCCCACACATGTGTCTTTAGAGTAATTTCTTTCCATCTGGTGTTGGAAATGAGCTCTTTGTGAGGTTATTTTTAAATCTTCAAGCTTTCTGGCATCCTCAACACTTGAAATAACACAATTGATTTTGAAGGCAAGAAAACCCACATAGTATATATTTAGTGGGTTTTTTTTTCCAGTGAAAATGTGAATAGTATTTTATTTAAAAAATCATATCCTGTGTTCCAAACAGGCAAAACATGTGCTTTATGTTTAGATTGTTTCCAGATAATTTTGTTAGTAGGAAATAATCAGTCAGTTGTTGCCAAGTAGATAAAGTAAAGGAGAAATAGTTAAGGGAAAGGATGCCAAGAATAAGAGAACTGTTGGAAGAAAGATGTTTCAGAGATATTTTATTCTCTGAAGGTTTATTGGAATCCTCATCTGAACTCTTGCAGCATTTATTTGTTTCATACCAAATTTGTCACGTGTTGCTTTATATTGCACATGACACTGGTGTTTCCCAATAAGGTTGTCAGCTTCTGGAGGGCAGAGGGTCAATATCGTGTCTTTCATTGTCCTCCCCATCCTCCCAAACAGATATTGCTTAGTACAGTAGCTAGATATGTGACATAGACATGTAGAATTGTAGTGAGAATGTGAATTCCAGGATAATTAAGATTAAAGCCTGGTTATAATTCTGACTGCTTCTGATTGCCTCTGTGTGTGTGTATCATATTTTCTTGGAAAGTAAGTTGCAGATATCATGACAAACTACTCCTAAAATACTTCAGTATCTCCTAAGAATAAAGATTATTCTACGTTAGTCACAATACCATTATCATACATAAGAAAATTAACAATATTTACATAATAACAACGAATATCCAGTCTATATTTTAAAAAGATCGATGTCATCTACTCAGAAAGATTCATCCAATAATTTCTTTTCTTCAGATGCTATTTTTGTTGACTTCTCTTTGCTAGTTGTATTATCTCTAATATGACTGTTAGTGAACACTGGTTCGCAGGAAATGTTTAATAGTTAATGTACTCCCTTTGGTGTTTCATAAGATTGAAAAGACTAGCATTGGGGTGAATGATTGCATAATGATCAGAGCATCATATTTAAATAAATATCTTAAAGAATATATCAGGTTTCCAAAGGGCATCGTGTTTTTGTTTTGTTTTTAGATTTTTATTATGTGTACTGTGGTAGGCAGCCTTTAAGATGGCTCCAGTGATTCCTGCCTCATGGTTTTCATGCCTTTGTGTAATCCCTTCCCTTTGAGTGTGCCCTCGACCCAGTGACTTCTTTTTTTTTTTTTAATAAATTTATTTATTTTTGGCTGCCTTGGGTCTTCGTTGCCACGCGCAGGCTTTCTCTAGTTGCGGCGAGTGGGGGTTACTCTTCGTTGTGGTGCGCAGGCTTCTCACTGCGGTGACTTCTCTTGTTGCGGAGCACGGGCTCTAGGCTCGCGGGCTTCAGTAGTTGTGGCACGTGGGCTCAGTAGTTGTGGCTCGCGGGCTCTAGAGCTCAGGCTCAGTAGTTGTGGTGCATGGGCCTAGTTGCTCCGCGGCATGTGGGATCTTCCCGGACCAGGGATTTGAACCTGTGTCCCCTGCATTGGCAGGCGGATTCTTAACCACTGTGCCACCAGGGAGGTCCACCAGTGACTTAACTTCTAATGAATAGAATACAGCACAAGTGGTGGGATGTCACTTCCAAGATTGGGTTACAAAAGGCTGTGGTTTCTGTCTTGGGCACTCTCATCTTGGGTACTCTCTGGCCCTCTTCCTGTCACTTGGATAACCAGCTGCTATAACCTAGGAACATTCAGGCAGTCTATGGAGAGGCCCACGTGGTGAGAAACCAAGTCTGTTAGTAACTACTATGAAAGTGAGCTTGGAAGCAGATTCTTCAGGCAGAGTTGAGCTTTGAGAGGAGTGTAAACTTGGTTGACAGCTTGACTGCAACTTCATGAGAGACCTTGAGCTAAGGCACCGAGCTAAGCCATGCTTGAATTCTTGACCCACAGAAACTGAGATCATAAATGTTTGTTGTTTTAAGCCACCAAGTTTTGGAGGTAATTTGTTGTATGACAATAGACAACTAATACACCTACCATTTATTAATTTAATAAATATTTATTGATCATCTACTATTCACCAGGTCCTGTCCTAAGTGCTTTGGGACATAACAGTGAAAAAAGTAGATTAGAAATGTCTGTTCTTGTGGAGTTTACATTTTAGTGGGAGAGGACAAATAATAAAGTATACAAATCAGGGATAAAATATATAAGATTTTAGTGAGGATCAGGGAAAGCAGGATAAGGGGACAAAGAGTGAGGGAAGTGGGGTGGATATTTTCTGTAGGGTGATCAGAAACAACCTCTCTGGTAAGGTGACTTTTGAGCAGAGTCCTGAATGGTATCTGGAGAAGAGCATTCCAGGCGGAACAACATGTGCAAAGGTTAAGCGTGTTTGGTGTGTTTGAGAAACATTGAGTAAGCCAGCATTGCAGGGTCAAGATGATCTACGGGGAAATGTTAGGAGTTGAGTTCAGAGAGGTTGTAGGCGGGAGGAGCAGTTCACGTGGTGCCTTGTTGGCTATGCTACAGACTTTGCTTTTTTTTTCTGAGATGGGAATTCTTGAGAGGATTTTAGCAGAGGTATGGCATGATCATTTAATTAATACATACTAATTGATTATCCACAATGAGCAGGACCTTGTGCGTATATGTGGTCACAGAAATGTAGAAGACATGACCCCTGTCCTAAGGAAGTTTAGTGATCTAGTATTAGAAATCACTGGGCATGCACCAAAAACTTAGGAATAGAGGCGCTGTGTTGGAAGGGCATATAGTTATAGGAAGAGCACAGAGTATGACCTGGGTTAAAATTCTGGCTCTTCTACTTGGTTTAACACATTTCAGCCACAATTTACTGGGTGGTATTATATACCTGGTAAAATAGTAATGCTACTGTTTATTGATGACTTATTATGAGCCACAGTCTGGGCTGTGTGCTTTGTAGGGATGACATAGGTGTTGAAGAGTGTGAGCTCCAGGGCTAGAATGCCTGGTTTTAAATTCTCGTTATGTCACTCTTTGGTTGGTGGTGACCTTGGGCAAATTACTTCTGTACCTCAATTTACTCATTGTGTAACATGTGGCTGATAAAAAATACTTAGCTTTTAAGGTTGCTATAATGAAAAATGAGTTAATATATGCAAGGTATTTAGAACAGTGTCTGACACCAGATAAATGTTAGCCATTATTTTTACATTTAAGCCTCACCACAACCCTATGAAGTAGGTGTGAGTCATCCCATTTTACATTTTAAATAGCAGGTTAAAAATTAAGTAACTTGTCCAAAGTTGTACAACTAGCAAGTGAAAATTGGCCTCAAAGCCGAATTCTTTACTGCTACACCTTTACTTAGTAGAACCATGAACATGTTAGGAAGGAGAGATGCAGGCCTTCTGCCAGAGATAATGATTTCTTAATGATTGTGATCTTGTGAAAGTACTTTTCTATGCCTCAGTTTTCTATAAAATCAGGATGATACCCACATTACACAGAATACATAGTAATAACAAGCAAAAACAAACCTTGCAGTGTGCCCACCATCTACAGATAATCAGCAAATGTTAGTTCCCTTTTACCTATGATAAAATATGACCTCGTGAAAATGGGGACAAATAATCTTTGGTTAAGGAGAAGAATTTTTATATCTTGACCCATACCTTTTTTCTACTTAAATTGGGCATCTATGTTTCTATATTATTATTATGTATAAATAAATACAGCTGTATAGAAATGTGTATGGTTTTGTCTGCCTTTGGATTTGATTCAGACTTACACTGTAACATTTTTAAGCCTGTGTGTCAGTATTCTAAAGACCTGTTTCACAGCAGCTCTGGCTTCAGAGCTTCATTTCCGGGTTGGTAGGACACGATCATGTGGTTGATGTCCCAATTGTTGCTTTTATCTTTTTCGGCAGATGTGAAAGTAAACATACAAGGTTGAAAAACAGGAAGGGGTTTGGCTGCTGTTCGTTGGGAGGGTATTTTTGCAGGGGAATTTGTACATAAGCCACCTGAAGTCTGAAGTGCCTTGACTCTTCCTGACATTTTAGCAGATACAAAAAGATACTATACCTTATTGTCATAGAGTAAGTAAAAAAGCAAATGATTTTGCAGTTGAATGAATTTGTGAATTTGCGTATAATTCTGTGTTGAAACATGTTAGAGAAGTGAGATAGTGTGTTCCTTTTTTTGTTTGAAACAGAGAACTGATGTGTGACTTCATAGTCACCCCCATTCTGGGTTCTTTTTACCTGGGGAATACTTTCTCAATAAGGAAATGTAGAGCTTTTTGTTATTTTTGGGTATCTGTATCATTACACTTGAACTTCAGAAGCCAAAACTTAAGACAGCATTTTTCTACTTGGCTCTTGTCTTTGTTTCTGAGGAAAGGGATGAACACATATGAAATGTTAGCTATATAGCAGGTACTGCTCTTCGTATATGCTAACTAAGTGCATATATTAAATTTAAATATTTCCATCTTTGACATTCAATCCATGAGTTGTTTTTATTGATTTGGAGAAATCCCTCCCTCTTTCCCTTCTCCTTCTCCTTCCCTTTCCGTCCCTCCCTCCCTTTCTTCTTTCCTACTCCTTCTCTTAAATGATTCTCTCCCATACTTTTGCTGAACAGTTTTCTATTAATAGTATTTGGAGGCAGTGTGATGTAGCAGTGAGTAACGGTATGGATTTTGGAATCAGATAGACCTGGGTTTACAGTAAGGTTGTTTTTGGCAGGAAGAAACTGCTTTCTATCTTAATAAGTAAAAGCCAGGATCCTCCAGAGTTGGCTTTAGGAGGAGATTCTGCACATGGAGTAGGATAATTGGAACTCCCAGCAAGAACTTTTGTTCCCAAAGATTCACCTTTCCCTGGGGGAATCCCTTGTTGACCTCAGGGAGTGTTGCCTTCCTTTAATTTTCTGTCCCAGAGGTGAGTCTTCTCTTAATACTCCTTTAGTACACAGCTGAGACCAGGCTGGAACATTTAGTACTTTACTAAAGGCTAGGAGATACAAAAGGGAAATAAGCTGAGAGTTACTAGGATGCTTCTATATAATCTGGCTCACAAGATAAAACTCCTCTTTAATTGGTGGTCTTCTTTTGGGATGGCTCCCCTCTTAATTGCAACACACATGTCTGCCTTCCAGTGGCAGAAGCCATTTCCATTAACGCTTCTACCCGGCAGTGCCTACAGCGTATACAGATTGCCCTAAACCCAGAGGAGAAGGCCAAGAAAAAAAAGAGGTTCTCTGTTTTTGCCAGCCTTTGGTTATATTTGAGAGAGGAGCCACTTCTTGCTTGTGATCAACACCAGGTCTATACAACCTTTAAGGGAAACCACCGTTACTCATAGAATATCTGATTAGCATTCACAGAAAAAAACAAACAGAGGGGTTTGGGGCTAAAGGTGGGAGGGGGAGGCTTCCTTTTAACCATTTACCCCAGATTATATAATCTCTGATTATAACTCAGTAATTTGGCACAAAATAGCTCTCAATAAATATTCCCTCCCCATTTTTTGATTCTTAACCCCATTTGATACCTAAGGAGCTGTCCTTTAAACTTGTTGAATTTTATCTCAGAGTTTTGCTTGAAGAGATCCTAGTCCTTAATCAGGTCCAAAGCTGGGCTGAGGACAGTGGTGATAAACATCACTCGGTGTGATCAAGATGGAACACCTGGTGCTCTGAGCAGTCTAAGTTTAAATGCTAAAAGAAGTGTCCTTTGTATCACAGACTATTAATTCCAGAAGGGGATATAGAACTTGGCTATTGCTACAAGGTTCCTGGCTTGTTTTAAGATAGAAAAAGTATAATAGAGTCAAAGACCTTTGGAGCCACAGACCTGGTTTAGAATCCTGGCTCTGATACTGTTTAGCTGTATGTATTTGGGCAAGTTACTTATCCTCCTTGTGTCTCAGTTTCTTTGTTAAATTTGTGTAACGTTTGACATGACATTACTACCTTTTAGAACTGCTGAAAAGACTAGAAATAATATGTAATATGTTTAATGTAGTGCCAGCACACAGTGGACAATTAATGAATAGGAAATAATTATTATTATTATTTTAAATGACATTTCTTTAAAATCCATCTTCTCTGATTTATACATATTCTGACCTTGGCTTTTTTTTTTTGACAGCTTTATTGAGATATAATTAATTAACAATTTTCTCATTTAAAGTATACAATTCAGTGTTTTCTAGTATGTGCAGGCATCATCTCAATCTAATTTTAGAATATTTTTGTC
This sequence comes from Grampus griseus, assembly GCF_964374135.1. Classification (NCBI taxonomy): domain Eukaryota; kingdom Metazoa; phylum Chordata; class Mammalia; order Artiodactyla; family Delphinidae; genus Grampus; species Grampus griseus. The sequence continues at coordinate 160,853,198 of NC_139017.1, read as the reverse complement.
CCCCCAAAAAGAACCCCCGTACCCATTAGCAGTCAATCCCCATTCCCCACCCTGCAATCCCAGCACTAGGCAACCACTAACTATCAATACTTCGTGTCTCTATAGATTTGCCTGTTCTGGATATTTCATATAAATGGAATCATTCAATATGTGGCCTTTTGTGATTGGCATCTTTCAATTAGCATTTTCAGGGTTTGTCCATGTGGTGGTGTATCAATAGCTCATACCTTTTTATTGCTGAGTAAGATTCCATTATATGGCTGTACTACATTTTATTTATCCATTCATCAGCTGATGGACATTTGGGTTGCTTTCACTTTCTGACTATTATGTTTTTGTTTTTGTTTTTTGCGGTACGCGGGCCTCTCACTGTTGTGGCCTCTCCCGTTGCGGAGCACAGGCTCTGGACGCGCAGGCTCAGTGGCCATGGCTCACGGGCCTAGCCGCTCCGCGGCATGTGGGATCTTCCCGGACCGGGGCACGAACCCGTGTCCCCTGCATCGGCAGGCGGACTCTCAACCACCGCGCCACCAGGGAAGCCCACTTTTTGACTATTATGAATAATGCTGCTGTGAACATTCACGCACAAGTTTTTGTGTGAACATATGTTTTCATTTTTCCTGAGTATGTACATAGGAGTGGAATTGCTAGGTCATATGGTAACTCTGTGTTAACATTTTGAGGAACTGTCATTGGCTGGTTTTAATCATGTTTTTCCTCTTTGATTGCATGGTCTTCTGTTTTCTGTCAGCCATCTTCACTGTTAGTTACCAACAGCTTACTGAATTATTTATTTATTTGGCTGCGTTGGGTCTTTGTTGCTGTGCGTGGGCTTTTCTGTAATTGTGGCAAGTGGGGGCTACTCTTCGTGTGGTGCTCAGACTTCTCATTGCGGTGGCCTCTCTTGTTGCAGAGTACTGGCTCTAGGCACACGGGCTTCCGTAGTTGCGGCACGCAGGCTCAGTAGTTGTGGCTCGTGGGCTTCGGAGCGCAGGCTCAGTAGTTGTTGTGCACGGGCCCAGTTGCTCCGCGGCACGTGGGATCTTCCCAGACCAGGGCTCGAACCCATGTCCCCTGCATTGGCAGGCAGATTCTTAACCACTGCCCCACTAGGGAAGTCCATGAATTATTATTATTTTTAAAAATTATTTATTTATTTTTGGCTGTGTTGGGTCTTCGTTGCTGTGCACGGGCTTTCTCTAGTTGTGGCAGGCGGGGGCTACTCTTCCTTGCGGTGCGCGGGCTTCTCATTGCGGTGGCTTCTCTTGTTGTGGAGCACGGGCTCTAGGCACGCGGGCTTCAGTAGTTGTGGCACGTGGGCTCAGTAGTTGTGGCTCACGGGCTCTAGAGCACAGACTCAGTAGTTGTGGCGCACGGGCTTAGTTGCTCTGCGGCATTTGGGATCTTCCCAGACCAGGGCTTGAACCCGTGTCCCCTGCATTGGCAGGTGGATTCTTAACCACTTCGCCACCAGGGAAGCCCCCATGAATTATTTTTGATTATGTTCTTACTGTTTAGCTGTAGCCCATCTTGCTTAAATAATGTCATTGCAAATGAATCTGTTTTTATATAGATTATACCACATATCCATGAAATGTTCTTTTCTGTTTCATCACCTTTTTTTACCTGTTATCTTTCTCTCTGGCTGAATATAGTTTTACAAATAAAAGTTCTAAATAAAATTCTACTGAAATTTGATCCATACTTGGTTTACTGTACCTGGTAATGATAGTACACAAGATCTGTGATAGGAGATCTTTTTTCTTTAAATTTTATTTACTTTATTTTTGGCCACGTTGGGTCTTTATTGTTGTGCACGGGCTTTCTCTAGTTGCAGCGAGTGGGGGTTACTCTTCGTCGCAGTGCGCGGGCTTCTCACTGCGGTGGCTTCTCTTGTTGCTGAGCATGGGCTCTAGGTGCGAGGGCTTTGTTAGTTGTGGCATGCGGGCTCAGTAGTTGTGGCTCGTGGGGTCTAGAGCACAGGCTTAGTAGTTGTGGTGCACGGACTTAGTTGCTCCGCGGCTTGTGGGGTCTTCCCGGACCAGGGCTCCAACCCATGTCCCCTGTATTGGCAGGCGGATTCTTAACCACTGTGCCACCAGGGAAGTCCCGCTAAACTTTAAAATAACTAAATGATTTCTCATTTAGATATCTCTTCTACTTTATTTTAAATTATCTAGAAAAGCAGGTATAACAAATGGTAGGTCGTTGATTCTCATCAGAGACAATTTTCTATGTGAAAATTGTGACCAAGATAGACTGGTTTTACTTTGGTGTATGAAAAGTAACCCTTTACACATTGAGAAACTCTTTGCCTTTTTCTCTGTATTTCATCTTCTATTTTTCTAAGATTTTATCTATTCTTAGAAATTCTATTACTACCTGAAGCAGTTGACTCTAAGATCTACATTTTCCAATCTTGACACCCATATTCCATTTCTGTCTTTTCACTGTCTATGGATAACTCCTTTTGGGTATTTTATGTCATCACCTCTCTTCACCATTCATCTATCCAGTATTTTATTCTTTGCTAGTCACTGTACTAGAAATCAGGATTTCAGAGATGAACAAGGCACAATTCCTACCCTCAAAGAAACTACCAGTAAAAGTGGAATAGCTCTGTAAGGAGATATGCACAGGATATTATGGGATTACAGAGAAGGAAAACCAAGGAAGAGAAGAAAATTCTACTAGGGACAAGGGAGTAGCCGAGGAAAAGGCTTCCAAGAAGTGACTGAGTAAATTCTTGAAGGACACATGAGAATTAGCCAGTCCAATTGGAAAGGAGTGTGTGTGAAGAGTTTTTCAGATAGAGGGGACTGTAAATGCAAAGGCACAAAAAGGAGAAACAAGTTAGGAGAACTTTGAGTAATTTTCTGCCTTAGAGTACATCATGTGGAGAGAGATGTAGTGAGAAATCAGATCATGAAGAATCATGGATGCCATTATTAAGGGATTTAAACTTTGTTCTGAAGCATATGGTGAGCCATGAGCTGATTATATTATTGAAAGATTATTCTGGTGGCTCTGTGGAGGATGAATGCGAGAGGACTGAAACTGGAGGCAGGAAGAAGAAATAAAAGGCTGCTATGTTAAACCAGAACAAAGATTACTGGGGCCTGAACCTAGACAGTGACAGTGGAAGGGATAAGATAAGTTAAGAGATATTTAGGAGTTAGGTTAAATTTCATTTGAAGATGCATTGACTGTGTGAAGCAAGGCTGACACTCAGGTTTTTTGTTTGTAGGACAGGGCTTATGATTAGGTTTGCTTGTTACATAACCTTAGTGTTCTGCACTTCTCTGTAATACTCAGTACCATTGTAATTTCTTGTTTAATTTCTACCTTCCCTGCTAGACTATAAGACTCTGAAGGCAAGAACCATATCTGTGTTACTGATTTTCAAATACTTAGTGACCAGTTTACTGCCTGCCGTACTGTGTGAATGGATGAATGAGGAAGTAAATGGTGCTGCCATTGACCAGTACAGGTTAAATGTAGGATGTTTTCATTGTTTTTTTGTTGTTGTTTTTTTATACTAGCAACAGTAATTTTCCCTTCCCCAGACTTGAAACCGTGGTTTAATATTTTCCTTCTTTATATGCTTCACCCATCATATTCTCTTTGTCATCAAGTTCTCTTATGTCTTTCATTTTAATATGTCTTGGATTTGTCCTTTCATTTGCATTCTTGCTGACAAAGCACTAACTCAGACCAAGGCTAAATTGTGTTAACCTTTTTTTTATATGTAAACTTTTATCTTGGAACAGTTTTATTTTATTTTAAATTTTATTTATTTATATTTTGGCTGTGTTGGGTCTTCGTTGCGGCGCGTAGGCTTTCTCTAGTTGCCGCGAGTGGGGGCTACTCTTCGTTGTGGTGGCTTCTCTTGTTGCGGACCATGGGCTCTAGGCGCGTGGGCTTCAGTAGTTGTGGCTCACAGGCTCTAGAGCACAGGCTCAGTAGTTGTGGTGCACAGACTTAGTTGCTCCGAAGCATGTGGGATCTTCCTGGACCAGGGATCAAACCTGTGTCCCCTGCGTTGGCAGGCGGATTCTTAACCACTGCGCCACCAGGGAAGTTCTTATTTTGGAACAGTTTTAGATTTATAAGATTACTGCGAAGATTGTACAGAGTGTTCCTGTATACCCCACACCCAGTTTCCCCTAGTATTAATATCTTATGTTAGTATGGTACATATGTTAAAATTATTTAACCATATTGATACATTATTATTAAAGTCCATACTTTTTTTTAAAGCAAATTTTTATTTATTTTTTATTTTTGGCTGTGCTGCGAAGCTTGTGGGATCTTAGTTCCCCGAACAGGGATTGAACCCGGGCCCTTGGCAGCGAGAACACAGAGTCCTAACCACTGGACCGCCAGGGAATTCCCAAGTCCATACTTTATACGTTCAGATTTCCTCAGTTTTTTCTAATGTCCTTCTTTCTGTTCTAGGATCTCATCCAAGATACACATTACCTTTAGGAGCAGTGTCTCCTTAGGCTTCTCTTGGTTGTGGCTGTTTCTCCAACTTTCCTTATTTTTGATGGTCTTGACTGTTCTGAGGATTACTGGTCAGCTATTTTATAGAATGTACCTCAAATGGGATTTGTTAGATGTTTTTCCCCATGATTTGGATAACAGGGTTTTGGGAGGAAACCACAAAGGTAAAGTGCTATTCTCATTATATCCTAACAAGGGTACATACTATCAATATGATTTATCACTGTTGATATTGACCTTGCTCTTGACTTGAGGTACTTTGTCATCTTTCTCCACCGTAAAATTTCTCTTTTTCCCCCGTCCTTTCCATACTGTACTCTTTGAAAGGAAGTCACTATGCACAGCACTCACTTAAGGAGTGGAGCGTTATGCTCCATTTCCTTGGGGGCAAAGTATCTACCTCAATTATTTGGAGTTCTGCACCAGGGATTTATCTGTTCTCCATTTATTTATTCAACCATTTATTTATGGGTATTTATATATATTTTAGATTATAATTCAATGCTACTTTATTTTGTTGTTCAAATTGTTCCAGCTTTGGCCATTGGGAGCTCTTTTAGTTGGCCTCTAGGTTCCTTAGACATACCCTCATCAGTGTACGTGTGTGTGTGTGTGTGTGTGTGTGTGTGTGTGTGTGTGTGTGTGTGTGTGTGTGTTTTAACACCTTCTTACTTTCTGGCACTACAGGATGTTCCATGCTTATTTTGTATAATTACTGTCCCAGTCCTGGAATCAGTTATTTCTCTAGGGAACCCTGTTCCTTTTATTGGAGAATGGTATTAGAAACCAAGACCAACATTAACTACCTAGTTGATCTTCTTGCACTTGGTCTTTTTCCTTTCCAGTTCATCCTGCCATATTTATCTTCCTTAAATAGAACTTCCATTGAGTAGGTGATTTATCTCCTTAAGAGTTATTATAGCTCTCTACTGCTGATCTGATCAAACACTATCTTTAGCTTAGCTTTCTTGGCCTCACCTAATTTACTTTTCTCATTTGTTTAAGGGTTTATCTCTCATTTCCTTCTTGTGCTGTTCTGACCTTGGCCCTTTCTTCTCTAACATTCCAAGTGTAATTCACACTTTCCTTATTCTTATCTTTGTGTGTTTTGGGTTTTTGAATTATTAGACTTGCATGTTTATTGTACTTGGTAATTAATAGTCAAAATTAGAAATCAAATACAGAAGAGACTCCAGAAATCATTTGGCCCATCTTCTCATTTAGAGATAAGGAGATCTGGCCCCTAAATCTGGAGTGAGTGACTTGACCAATTCATGGCAGAGACAGAATTTGGTCCTTGGCTTTATCTCACTTTGTACAGTATTCTTTTCCTCATATGCAAATACTCCCCCAATATCCCTTTTAAAAAATTTGAGATATAATTTATATACCATAAAATTTACCATTTAAATATGTGCAATTCAGTGGGTTTTCATATATTTACCATCATTATTATTTAATTCCAGAACATTTTCATTACCCTAATAAGAAACCTCTTACGCACTAGCAGTCACTCCCTGTTTCTCCCTCCCCGTGGACTTTGGCAACCACTATACTTCTGTAGATTTGCATATTATGGACATTTCATGTAAATGGAATCCTATAATATGTGGCCATTCGTGTTAGGCTTCTTTTACTTAGCATAATGTTTTCAAAGTTCACCCATGTGGTAGCATGTGTCAGCATCTTTTTTATTTTTACTCTTTTTATTGATGAATAATATTCCACCATATGGGTGTACCACATTTTGTTTATCCATTCATTAGTTGATGGATACTGTATTGTTTGTACTTTTGGACTATTATGAATAATGCTGCTATGAACGTTGATGTACAAGTTTTTGTTTGATTATCTGTTTTCAGTTCTCTTGTGTATATACCTAGGAATGGAATTGCTGGGTCATATGATAATTCTGTGTTTAACTTTTTGAGGAATTGCCACACTGTTTTCCATAGTGGCTGTACCATTTTATATTTCTACCAGCATTGTATGAGGTTACTGACTTCTCAGCATCTTCACCAACACTTGTTATTTTTCCTTTTGTTAAAAAAACATTAAAGCTATTCTAGTGAGTGTGAAATGGTATCTTATTGTGGTTTTGAGTTGCAGTTCCCTCATGACTAATGATGTTGAATATTCTATGTGCTTATTGAATATCTGCATATCCTCTCTGGTGAAATGTCTACTCAAGTCCTTTGACTATTTTTTTAAAATGTTAATTAATTAATTTATTATTTATTTTTGGTTGCACTGGGTCTTTGTTGCTGTGCGTGGGCTTTCTCTAGTTGTGGTGAATGGGGGCTGCTCTTCCTTGTGGTGCGCGGGCTTCTCATTGCGGTGGCTTCTCTTGTTGTGGAGCATGGGCTCTAGGTACGTGGGCTTCAGTAGTTGTGGCACGTGGGCTCAGCAGTTGTGGCTCGCGGGCTCTAGAGCGCAGGCTTAGTAATTGTGGTGCATGGGCTTAGTTGCTCCACGGCATGTGGGATCTGCCCAGACCAGGGCTCGAACCCATGTCCCCTGCACTGGCAGGTGGATTCTTAACCACTGCGCCAGCAGGGAAGCCCCTCCTTTGACTATTTTTAAATTGAGTTATTTGTCTTTTTATTGTTGAGCTGTAAGAGTTCTTTATATATTCTTAAGACTAAACTCTCATCAAATATATGATTTGCAAGTATTTTCTCCCTTTCTGGGGTTATCGTTTCTCTTTCTTGATGATGTCCTTGGAAGCACAAACATTTTAAGTTTTGAAGAAGTCCAGTTTCTCAAAATTTTTTGGTTGCTCATGCTTTTGATGTCCTATCTAAGAAATCATTGCCTAATCCAAGACTATAAATATTTACGCTTACATTTTCTTCTAAGAGTTTTATAGTTTTAGCTCTTACATTCATATATTTGATCCATCTTGAGTTAATTTTTTATAGGGTCTGAGGCAAGGGTCCAAATTCATCTTTTGCATGTGTCTATCCAGTTGTCCCAGAAATGCATTTTTGCCTGCATTGAATTGTCTTGGCACCCTGTTGAAAACCAGCTGGGCGTAAATGTATGGTTTTGTTTTTGGACTCTCAATTCTGTTCCATTGATCTACATGTCTATCCTTATGCCAGTACCACAGTGTTTTGATTACTATAGCTTTGTAGTAAGCTTTGAAATCAATAAGTGTGAGTCCTCCAACTATGGTCTTATTTTTCAAGATTGTTCTGGCTGTTCTGGTTATTCCTTGCATTTCCATATGAACTTTAGGATCATTTCTACAGAAAAAGGCAGTTGGCATTTTGATAGTGACTGCACTGAATTTGTAGATCAATTTGGAGAATATCGCCATCTTAACACTATTAATTCTTCCAATCCATGAACATGGGATGCTATTCTGTTATTCCATAAGATGTTATGGAAAAACCTGAATGAACTTTTTGGCCCACCTAATAGGTCTTTAATTTTTTCATTGATATGTTGTAGTTTTTTGTACAAGTCATTATTATTATTATTTTTTTTGGTTAAATTCATTCCTAAGTATTTTATTCATTTTGATGCTATTATAAATGGAATTGTTTTCCTAATTTCATTTTTGGATTGTTTATTGCTAATGTATAGAAATATAATTGATTTTTTTTTACTATTTTTTATATGTTTTTTATTTCTTTTTCTTGCTTAATTACCCTGGCTAGAACCTTCAGTACAGTGTTGAATAGAAGTGGTAAGAGCAGACATCCTCAGGGCTATTAGGGAGAAAGCTTTCTCCCTATGTATGGGATGTATTGATGTTAGCTGGAGGTTTTTCATACTCTTCATCAGATTGAGGAAGTTTCTATCTATTTCTTGTCTGTTGAGTGTTTTGTTTTGTTTTTTTCTTGTCATGGAATGGTGTTGGGTTTTGTCAGATGCTTTTTCTGCATCTATTGAGATGATCATGAAGAATTTGTCTTTTATTTTATTGATATGGTGTATTACATTGATTGACTTGCAAGGCTGATCCAACCTTACATTCCTGGGATAAATTTCACTTTGTAATGGTGTATAATCCTTTTTATATGTTACCAGATTTGGTTTGCTAGTATTTTGTTGAGGATTTTTGTGTCTATATTTATAAGGGATATGATCCTGTAGTTTTTTTTTTTCTTGTGAAGTCTGTCTGGTTTTGGTATCAGTAATACTGGACTCATAGAATAAGTTAGGAAATGATCCTTCTCTTAGATTTTTTTGGGAAGAGTTTGTGAAGGATTGGTGTCAATTATTTTTTAAACATTTGGTAGAACTCACAAGTGAAGGCATGTGAACTTCTTTGGTGGGAAGGTTTTTGAATATTAACTTAATCTCTTATTATAGATCTATTCAGATTTTCTATTTCTTGGTAGTTTGTTTTCAGGAATATTCCATTTTATCTAGATTATCTGATTTGTTGGCATAGAGTTGTTCACTTGTTTATAGTGTTCCCATATAACCCTTCCCCCCCTGTAAAGTTGGTGGCAATGTCCCCTCTTTCACTCCTGATTTCTGTAATTTGAGTTTTCTCTCTTTTTTACTTTGTCAGCCTAGCCAAAGGCTTATCAATTTTGCTTATCTTTTCAAATAAAAAAATTAAAAAAATTTTTTTTGGCTGCATTGGGTCTTTGTTGCTGTGCGTGGGCTTTCTCTAGTTGCAGCGAGTGGGGGCTACTCTTCATTGTGGTGCGTGGGCTTCTCACTGTGGTGGCTTCTCTTGTTGCAGAACACAGGCTCTAGGCGCACAGGCTTCAGTAGTTGCAGCACGCGGGCTCAGTAGTTGTGGCTCGCGGATTCTAGAGCACAGGCTCAGCAGTCGTAGCACACGGACTTAGTTGCTCCGCGGCATGTGGGATCTTCCTGGACCAGGGCTCGAACCCATGTCCCCTGCATTGGCAGGCGGATTCTTAACCACTGCACCACCAGGGAAGCCCTGTAAGTGCGTTTAAACCTTGATTTTTTCTTATATTTTTAATTCAGAAGGCCTAGTATCAGGTTATCTATTGCTACATGTTAATCACCTCAAATTTTAGTGAGTTCAAATAATAACTTTTATTGTTCATGATTCTCTGGACAAGGGTTTTGGGCAGGGCTTTGTGAAAATGGTTCATTTCTGTTCCATGTGCTATGGGCTAGGGCAGCTTGTCTCTACTTCATGTGGTGTAACTACCAGTGGCTGGGCTGGAGCTAGAGGATACAAGATGGCCTTAGGTTCATGTCTGATGCCTCAACTGGGGTGGTTCATCATCTGGAGGCTAGCTGGGAAGACGGGGCCTTATATTGTGACTCTAATACTTGATAGGAAGAGTTTGTGGCTATCTTTGTAGCCAAACTACCATAGTTCTTAAAGAACTGTTAAATTGGGTGGAGAGCTTAAATCTTGAATTTAAACTGTTCTTTCCTGTTTTGGACATTACTTTCAGAATAATTCTTGGAAATGCCCTGATGAAACTTAGGTAACTAACATTAAAATATATCACCTGAAATCAGAGAGCAAAATATTTCTTGTGAAATAATTGAAATAACCAGTTTTGACGTTATGTTTGGTTGGTTCAAAGATTAGCGTTCTTTTTGGGAGTCAAGTTTGTTGGGGAAACTGTTCTAGTCTGGTTCCAATTATGTTTAATTATGAGATGAGTTATTCTAGTCCTAAGTAGGGAAACCAAAATATCCAGAGATTGGTTGTATGTTGTGTAACTAAAAGAAAATGTTTACAACTGTCTGACATGTGATATGCCAAGAAATATGTATTTGGATATTCAATGTGTTGCTTGATAAGAAAATGAAAGCATGACATTTACTTTTCTTACTGGAGACTTTTCATATCTGAAGGTCTTAATGAATTACCCATTACCCAGGGGTATGGGATATGAAAAGCACATAAGAAAATCACTAGATGGTGATTTTGGCTTTTAGAAATATTTCATAGTATTTGATAGAATACCAGATTATAATAACTTTTATTGTGGAGACAAATGATGAGGAAGAATGAGTTGAAGGTGGTTATAGGCAGGTTTTATTAGATGAGTGTTCTTTGGAGGAAAACCTGTTTTTTAATGAGTCTGTACTGAGTTATAAGAGATACTTGTCAAAAGTTACCTAAGCCATGGTAATGTTTTTTTAAAGTTATATACTTCTGTTTATTGTTACTATAGTTTGTATCAGGGAAATCAATATGTTTATGCAAAAATAAAGTTAACAGCACTGTCACTCCTTGGTAAATAACCGTACATTTTATCTAATTACCTTTACATTTCAGCTAATTACTTATCTTCTGGGACCTGAAGTATCAATAGCTTGCTTATTCATTTATTTTTAAGCCGTGGTATTAATTTATCAGCAGAGATAGTTTTCTGCAAAGATCCATAGAAATAAATGACTTAAAATGCATTATCTTTCTAAATTTTAAAAGTAATAACTGTGGAGTTTTAGAAAATTTGGGCAGTATACAAAACTAAAAACTACCCATAATCTTATCAAACCTTGGTAACACTATAAACATATTGATGGTATTTCTCTCTGGCCTTTTATATTTTCACTTGTTGAGGTAATATGGAGCTTTTTGGATTTCATCCCCCCAACCCCTCTCATACTGATTTCATTGGGAAGTCTTACTTTGTTCTTTAAATTATAATAAGAATAATAATAGGAGACTCAGTTTATTGGAAGAAAAGAGAAAAGAGAAATTCCTTCCCTACTTACATGCTAAGAGTATAGCTTTCAGCCCTGGTCAATGGAACAAACAAAGAAAGTCTGACGTTAGCTTGGTAAAAGCTTTTGAAGATAACAATTCACTTGATTCTAAGGTAGAAAACCAAGATTTCAAAATGAATTTGTAGAACCAGAATATAATTCTATTTATAAATCTATAAATTTTGGGGCAATAAAAATAGTTCTTAGTAGTGATGATATGGACTAAATTGTCTCTGATTATGCTGTAAATGGCTTTATGTCCATGCAGTCCCTATTGTTACTTGGTTAGTTATCAGGTGATAATCACATGGAGACAATTCTTTGTATAATATGTGTTCCTGAGGAGAACTGCATCTGGGACATAAGTCGTCTTCTCCTTCTCTTTTTCTCCTTCTCCCTCCCCCTCCTTTTTCCCGTCCCCCTCTCCTCCTTCTTTTTCTTCATATTGATAAAGATGGTGTATACATCTTTAAGGGTGTACCTGTTACATAATATGAGTTTAGTTAATGTTTGTTTATGATAATGACTACTTGTAGGCAGTTTTTAAACTGATGGTTTTTAAAGGAGCTATTTCTCCAACCCAAAATATTGTGAGAATAGATGGAAGAAGGTATCTTTTACATTGGTAACATAGCAGCACTCTAAAGGAAAAAGGGGAGTTTCATAAATCTAAAGGAAGAAAGGTGTTGTGGACCAGTAGAATGTATCAGGTATAGGTATTTAATGTTCTGTTTTTCTTTTATTTTCTTTAAGTTAAAAAATGAGCTATAGGGCTTCCCTGGTGGTGCAGCAGTTGAGAGTCTGCCTGCCAATGCAGGGGACACGGGTTCGTGCCCCGATCCGGGAAGATCCCACGTGCCGTGGAGTGGCTGGGCCTGTGAGCCATGGCTGCTGAGCCTGCACGTCCAGAGCCTGTGCTCCGCAACAGAAGAGGTCACAACAGTGAGAGGCCCACGTACCACAAAAAAAAAAAAAAAAAAAAAGCTATAGTTATTGTATTGATGTGCATTATGAGGTTATCATTAGAATGCTATCTGTTGGGCTTCCCTGGTGGCGCAGTGGTTAAGAATCCGCCTGACATTGCAGGGGACAGGGGTTTGAGCCCTGGTCTGGGAAGATCCCACATGCCGTGGAGCATTTAAGTCCATGCACCACAACTACTAAGCCTGTGCTCTAGAGCCCGTGAGCCACAACTACTGAGCCCGTGTGCCACAACTACTGAAGTGCCTAGAGCCTGTGCTCTGCAACAAGAGAAGCCACCACAATGAGAAGAACGCAGACCGCAACGAAGAGTAGCCCCTGCTCGCTGCAACTAGAGAAAGCCTGTGTGCAGCCAAAAATCCCCCAAAAACCTTCTTTTTTTTTTTTTTTTTTTAAAAAAAAGAATACTATCTGGGGCTTCCCTGGTGGCGCAGTGGTTTAGAGTCCGCCTGCCGATGCAGGGGACGCGGTTTTGTGCCCCGGTCCGGAAAGATCCCACATGCCGCGGAGCGGCTGGGCCCGTGAGCCATGGCCACTGAGCTTGCACGTCCGGAGCCTGTGCTCCGCAACGGGAGAGGCCACAACAGTGAGAGGCCCGCGTACCGCACAAAAAAAAAAAAAAAAGAATACTATCTGTTAACAGCTGTATGTTACCCATATTAATTATTGTCTGTTTTATTAGGGTTCCTTAATAGATTTGGTAGCAAAATTAGAAAATAAATTTGCTTTCAATGATACACGTCTTGTTGGGTTGGCTGAATTAGATTGGCATCTAAAATTAGTCACGATTTGCCAGAGATGTTGTGGTAGAGCTGATAAATATAATCTTGTTTTGCAAGATAGCCTCAGGCTGCCATTATATTGATACCTGTGACTCAGTCAGAATGACCCAACTGTGACAGAGGAATGGACAGGGTATGATGTATGGACAATCTGTCTTTAAAGAAGTTGAGTTTCTGTTTCTCAAATAGATATTGTGAATAAATGTAAGAATAAAAATGGTGCTAACGGGCTTCCCTGGTGGCGCAGTGGTTAAGAATCTGCCTGCTAATGCAGGGGACATGGGTTCGAGCCCTAGTCTGGGAGGATCCCATATGCCGCAGAGCAACTAGGCCTGTGAGCCACAACTACTGAGCCTGCGCGTCTGGAGCCTGTGCTCCGCAACAAGAGAGGCCGCGATAGTGAGAGGCCCGCGCACCACAATGAAGGGTGGCCTCCGCTTGCCACAACTAGAGAAAGCCCTCGCACAGAAAAGAAGACCCAACACAGCAAAAGAAAAAAAATGATGCTGACACTGATTTGGGTTTTTGATAATGTTTAGTAAACATTTTTACTAAATGTTTGCTGCTTTTTTACTAATAGAAATAATATTTTTATGATTGAAATTTAGACCTTGAAGTTTATCTATTTCAACTTCTTATTCAGAATAGGAATCTCTCTTCTATCTTACCTATCCATAGACAGTTGGATTGGAACTTGTAAAAATGTGGACAATAAGCAATTTCGTGTAACTGGGCATGTTGTGAAAATTTTGGATATTTGATATTTTAGAACCCACTTTTTATTTTGGTCTGTTGATTTCCACTGGTTGAAATTTTGGGATTTGTGTAATCTATGAGTAATTGCAGCTTGAATAATACCTGATTAGACTTCCACTTGCAGTAGTGACTCCACTTTTCATTTCATTATGGTAGCAACTGTGTTTTGTTTCCTGCCTGTACTCCTGCCTCTCCCCGGTATCCAGCATATAACTTTGATCAATAAAAATCAGGTAATGAAGAAGATGGCTAGCTGGTTCAAATCTCAAAGGGCTCTCCAAGGGTTCACTGGCCTCATTTGTGCTCTTGACATATTAAAGACATTTATAAGGGCAAACTGAGTGTTAGTGAATACTTCAGATGTTTTATGTTTTTTTTAAATAAATTTATTTATGGCTGCGTTGGGTCTTCATTTCTGCATGCGGGCTTTCTCTAGTTGCGGCAAGTGGGGCCACTCTTCGTTGTGGCGCACAGGCTTCTCATTGTGGTGGCTTCTCTTGTTGCGGAGTACAGGCTCCAGGTGCGTGGGCTTCAGCAGCTGTGGCACGTGGTTCAGTAGTTGTGGCTCGCGGGCTCCAGAGCGCAGGCTCAGTAGTTGTGGCGTGCGGGCTTAGTTGCTCCGCGGCATGTGGGATCTTTCCGGACCAGGACTCGAACCTGTGTCCCCTGCATTGGCAGGCAGATTCTTAACCACTGCGCCACCAGGGAAGCCCTGTTTTATGTTTTTAATGTGCAGTAAAGTAAACCCACACAAAAGGTGAGAGGTGGAGAAGCCTACATCATGGCTGAAAGGAAAGATCCTGGGTATGGAGAGAACATGCAGAGAGAGATGGAACAACAAAAAGTGAGACAAGGGAGGATGCATGATTATTCAGGAGTGGGCACAGAGCAGCTGCGGATTTGTGCAAAAGGGGAGGCCAAATTAATGGATGAGTGTAACTTTAAATTCTTTGCTTAATTATGAGTCTTAAATAGGCCTCTTAATCCCTGGAGGATGAATGGCTTTCTTTTTGTAAGATGCAACTAGGGACTCTTCCAGTGTTTAGATGCCATTAAAAATACAGTTAATTTTATATTCCACAGAATAGATTGGAGATCTTAATTTTTAATTTTAGGATATTTCGTATTTATTCTGGTTAACTAAATTGTTTAAATTGTTTTAGTATACTGACTAGAAGGCATTTTGGTTTGCTACAAGTTGAAGTCATTTAATAATTACAAATGTGTTTTTTTCATGTTCTCTTTAAACATTCCTGATTCCTTACAAAACATACTTGTGGAGATTGTCACATCTTAGCTTTTATACTATTCATACTGTAGAAATTGTATTTTGTATGTCTCAGATAATGTGGAAATTTTGTTTCTTCGAGAGAAATTTGACACGTACTTTTGAGAGAAAGCAAAGCAAATGAACAGTTCTTGGAAAGCTGGGAAGGACAGTACTATATTTACTTGTGCTAAGTGGTGAAAATTAGTTATTGAAACTCTGAAACAGCAGCTATTTGAGTGGAGCAAGAATGGGATGTCTTTTTTTAATGATTTAAATCAGCACTTAGTATCCTTTCACACTATTTTTATGTGCTTATCATGTGACATTTGATACATTAAAAGAATATATGGAAAATAAAATGTAATTTAGGAAGTATAATAATAAAAGGAATGCCTGTGAACCTAATATCCAACTTAAGAGCTAGAACATTACCAGTACTATTTCTCTCCCCATGGATTCCCCTGCCTTCTCCTCAGAGATAACTGCTGCTATGCATTTTGTATTTTACATTAATTAAAAAGAATAATTTTACTATATATATCCTTAAAAATATAACATTAGTTTTGCTTGTTTTGAGCTTTATGTAAATGGTGTATTTTGAATTCTTCTGCTCTTTGCTTTTTTCACTCTACATTGTTTCTAAGAAATTCACTTATGTCACTGCATGTGGTTGTAGTTGATTCACTTTTACCACGGTATAATATTCCATTGTGTAACTACCGCACAATCAATGTGTTCGTTTTCCTGACGGTAGACATTGCAATGCTGCAGTGAACATTCTTCTACATATCCGCTGGTATTCGTGTGTGTGTTGGATATGTAGCGTGTATGAGCACCTCAAAGTTTCTCTAGGGTAGATGCTTAGAATTGCTGGGTCATAGGGCATACATGTTCAGCCTTACAAGATAATGCCAGGTATGGTACTAAGAACTAGTATTTAATAGAATAATGCATGACTATCAACAGTTTAATAAAGAAACAGTGGCTTAGAGATATTATGTGTCCAAGAAGCCACATAGGTAGCAAGTTGGCTGAACAGGTTCAGACTCACGTTTGTCTGATTTAGAACCAGACTCTTAAATGAAAAATTGTTTTGCCTTTCTATGGTAAGTGTCCATAATCAGGTTTTAGATATGGTATAACGGGATGCTTTTTTAGTGTGAATGTTTAAGTCATGGATCTATTTTAGAGAGTAAAACCTATGTGTATATTAAAAAAAAAAAAAAACTTTCTTGGACCCATGAAGTGAGGGACCTAGTCTTCTAAATTTATGCTCTACCAGCCTTAACATATGGCTTCTATTCTGAAGGTCATAAGATGATTACTTATACCCTAACCAGCCATCTGTGTTCTAGGCAAGAAGGCAATGGGGAGAAGGGGAGAAGGCCAAAGGGCAATGACTTCCATTTATATCCTACTGGCTGCCTCTATCTGTAAGGAGAGCTGGGAAATGTAGCCTTTTAGTTGGGCACATTCTGCCTTTAATTATATGGGGATTTTGTTAATAAGAAAAAGAGAGAGACATCTAGGGTAGGCACCTAGCGGTTTTTGCACATGTATATCAAGGCCAAGTGAAGAAATACAGCCCTCTTCCATTTACTAAGGATGGTATTATAGATGTTGCTTTTAATTATTGAGAAAATGTGTTTATAAAAACCTACTTCTATACATCTAATTAGTAATCAGGTTGAACCTGACATCAGGTTGAACATTAGGTTGACTCAAGAAATTTTATTTTTACATTATCCCAGTGTATTAGTGCTTAGAAGTAGAGCAGGTATTAAGCAAAAAAGATACCAAAAAATGAAGTGATTTGAGTTATTTGGAGGAATTGAGGCAAGAGACTGAAAGGAGTACAATAATAGAGCAGAAACAAATCAGTTAGAAAAAACTTGAAATGAGAGGATAGCTATATGGCCCAGGCAGACAGAAGTGGTCTAGAAAAAAAGACACTAGTTTCTGAATATTTCTTGAAATCGGGAGATTTCAAACTCGGAAGTGATATGAAGATTAATGTTACCTACCCTTTGAAGTCAACCTATGGAGACACAGAGATGACTTTGTCTCCTTACTCATGAGGAGAACAAAGAAAAAGATGTCCAGTTCATATCGGGGATATGAGCAAGGGTAGGACTAGAAGAAAAACAAAATTGTAGCCTGTATTAAACTGGGCCAAATTGAATTGTGTAATGGGACTTATAATCCACTACATAATGTGGTAATAGAAATTTTCTTCTGTTCCTGGCTATAGGGACACTTTTTTTTTTCCAGTTATCAAAGTGATACATGCTCATCATGATAAATCTGGAAAATACAAGAAAGGGGAAAGGAAAACATCCCTTCACAGAAAGAGAACCACCATTTCTTCAATAGTATATTTAAACCTACTATATCCATAATGTTGGTGTTAGGTTATCAATTATGTGTGTTATGTACATTTCAGAAGGAAGTATTTACAGATAATGGCTGCTCTCTAGAAGTTTTTTTCTTCTTTTGCCCATTTTTTCTTTTTAATATATTTCTTGTATAAATTAGGATGAAGATAAAGATATAACTTGTCTTTTCCTGGAAACAATGTGACAGATTTCATGCAGGATCTCAGCTGTGGTTTCTCTATCACCCCATTTAGGAAGAAGTTGTTAGAGTGGCTCAAGGGAAGAAGGAGCATATGTATACACACTATGGCCACTTAATAACGCCATGGGCAGCTGAGGTCATCTACATAATTATCTGTATGGACCTAGACACTGGCATGGGACAATACTGGTCATATCATTGTTTTCTTAGAGAATTACAAAGACTTAGGAAGGCTGAGCTATGTACTTTAGCCATTTCTTTCCTTAAATTGCAAAGTACAGTATTTAGATTTGTGTTTTTAAGCTCTAAAAGTCCTAAATATACTTATTTTGAGTCTTTTCCTGATTTCAGTATTTCAGGTAATATCAATACTTGGAACAAATGTTACTGTCACAGCTTTGCCAGTCTCTTTTAACTTCATTTAGTTAAAAACTTATAAAATTTTTGGGTAATTTTAAACATATATAATAGAATAGTTAACAGTATACATATATAATAGAATAATTAACAGTGTAGTATAATGAACCCCAGGTACTCATCACCCAGCTTTGACAGTTACCAACTCATGGCCAATTTTGTTTCATCTCTATCATCCACCTGCTGTTCTTCCCCCTGTGTTAATTATGAAGTAAATCCAAGACATGTAATTTTATCTGTAATAGTTTGGTATTTCTTTAAAGATAAGTACACTTTAAAAAGCATTAGATTCTGAACTTTCCATTAACCAGTGTGTGTGTGTGTGTGTGTGTGTGTGTGTGTGTGTGTGTGTGCGCCAGTGGTGAGTGATGTCATTTCAATCACATTTGCAGTAGACTCTTACAGATTAGACATGCTGGTTAGTGTGTTAAGATATTTTTAGTTCTTGAGTAACATTTTCTAAGGAAAGGCTCTAATATCATACAATATACTAATATTTCTATTTTACACTTCACAGATCTCCTGCTTTTAGAGCTTAAAAATCTTTCACCAACTTGAAAAAACATGCAGAAGTGTGATTCAGAGTCCCCATGTTTAAGGCCACGTTCAATTTATTTCGAAAGCGCATTTATTAAATAACTCCTATGTGTCACCGGCAACAAAAATGAGTTATTACCTCCAATTCAAGGAGCCCAGCCTCATGAAGTGATTTTTTTCTTTTTTTTAATTTATTTTTTGGCTGTGTTGGGTCTTCGTTGCTGCACTCGGGCTTTCTCTAGTTGTGGCGAGTGGGGGCTACTCTTACCTGTGGTGCATGGGCTTCTCATTGCGGTGACTTCTCTTGTTGTGGAGCACGGGCTCTAGGCGCACGGGCTTCAGTAGTTGCAGCACGCGGGCTCAGTAGTTGTGGCTCGTGGGCTCTAGAGTGCAGGCTCAGTAGTTGTGGTGCATGGGCTTAGTTGCCTCGTGGCATGTGGGATCCTCCCGGGCCAGGGCTCAAACCCCTGTCCCCTGCATTGGCAGGCGGATTCTTAACCACTGTGCCACCAGGGAAGAGCCTCATGAAATGATTTTCAATCTTAAGATTTTTAACCCTTATTTTCAACCTTAATTTTCAACCTCAATTAATAACCATTAATTATGTAGACTCCTTTTAGGTGAAACATTTTAGAGGATCTTCGTGTGATACTAGCCATAATTTTAGTAATTCTTGATTAACAAAAATACATGACAAAACTTTACAAATTAGTAAATCTTTTAAGTATAGTTTGAGTTTATTAATCATAGCAGTATCTATATACATTTGAAAAACAGTAGTATATATTGGAGCCATTATTTAGTCTACAGTCAATAGTGGTGCATATGGCTTTTTGAACTCCTCGTTATAAACTCCAAAACCTCCGAGGGCCCTTGGGGCCTTTACTTTCAATGAAGTAAGTTGGTTATTATTGTTACTAGTAATAACACTTGCTAATGCAGGCACAGTTACAATGGGTATTTGTACAAGAATGAAGGAATTCTCCTTCCTATTGCCATAGTGAAGAAGGGGCAAATCTTTTCTTCCTACTTATACTTGTAAATTAAGTGTTTAAGGAGTGAGTTGTTCTTTCTTTACAGTCTGATGATTTATTCTTGTACTTGGTTCTCCTCCATTTTCTGCATGGGTATGGGTGGGAACTTGACAAGGTTAGTGACAAGCTGTGGAGATTGAGTAAAAAGTGATACTGGGTGGGAGTCAGAGGAGACTGGATGGGAATGAGAATGTAGAACAGGATCCAGAGATCCTGCATGTATATGTTGTCTGCTTAACTGTCTTAAGAAGCACCAGTTAATCAGTTTGACTGAAAACGATGACTTTATAGAAAAATCACTGTAAACTGTTATGTAACAAACACTACAACTTTTGTAGTAACTTGAGAAGAAATTTCCTTGACAAATGTAGTTTACTAAGGATTGCTTTAGGACCTATATTCATAATTTTACTTAGTCTCAAATAGATTGTCTCACTCCTTGAAATTAGATGTGTATGGAGTAAGAGAAAGGGATGAATCAATCTGCCTTAAGTGTTGTGAGTCAGTTGCAGCTGCTGTGTAAAGTGCTTCAATTTAGCTATTGAAGACTTGCACGTGCAAAATATTTCTCATTTGTTAGGAACACACATGGCTGTGTGTGTATACATGTCATTGTGCTGTAGGCTGTTCTTTATTAGAAAAATATAGATCCCTGTGGGGTACTAATTACAGCTTTGGCTAGCAAGCTGCAGAAAGGCAAATAACAAAGGCGAGGGAAAATATAGAGAAAAGAGGGAGAGATCTGGGCTTTGCTGTTTTACACCTCTTGCATAAATGAGCCATGGTGTGAGTAAACACAGCTGTATGGAAAAATTAGTTTTGAGGAATTGAAAGTAAATAACTGCTGGCTCATTCAGCAGATCTAAGAACAAGGACTTTTTCTGGAAACTATAGAACTGTCACAGATTGATCTATTTGTCTCTTGAAAAGTTGCTTGACAGATTAATCTTTGTGTTGGGTTGCAATCAGAATTACTAATATTGCCTTTATACAACACATAACCACAAATAAACTTTAGGAATTCCACAATTAGAGAATTATGTGTAAAGGTTTAATATTTATATTACTATAAGGTAATTCACAGTAAGAATCATCAAAAAATATTGAGCACCTACTGTGCAGTTCCTCTGATTAGGTACTGTGGGATATACAGACATTTAGGATATAAACTCTGCCATCATGGAGTTTGCGGTCTAGTTATATACATGAAATAATAGAGGACAAAGCAGAATTTAATGAAATGCTGGATAATGTGATATAAATGAGCTCTCTAAATTCCAAAAAGAGGAAGAGAGATTACTGAGGGCTAGAGTTTAGGGAAGATTTCCTGGAAGAGCTGCAACTTGAGTTTGGCCTTGAAATAGCAGTGAGAATTCTATAGGCAAGACATGAAGAAAACATTGCTTAAGAAAGATTAGATTGGGCTTCCCTGGTGGCGCAGTGGTTGGGAGTCCACCTGCCGATGCAGGGGATGCGGGTTCGTGCCCCGGTCCGGGAGGATCCCGCATGTTGCGGAGTGGCTGGGCCCGTGGGCCATGGCCGCTGAGCCTGCGCGTCCGGAGCCTGTGCTCCGCAACGGGAGGGGCTACAGCAGTGAGAGGCCCGCGCACCACAAAAAAAAAAAAAAAAAAAAAAAAAAGAAAGATTAGATTGTTTGTAGTGTGAAGAGTGGATAGGAGTGTGGTTGAATCTGGAATAAGTCATCCCTATTAGGAGACTTTTGCATTAAAGCTTGAGTTGGTGTGGGCAGTGTATCCTGCAGTTACAGCTTAGGTCTGTCAGATCAGATTTTGGCAGGATAGAACCACACTATGTGGTAAAAGCCTTTTTCACGAGGGATGCTATGCAGGGGAAGTTAGAGAACATTTGAAATAGTTTCTAGACATCTTCTGGGTATGCACATTGATTTTGCTAATGACTGATTGCTTCTGGATAATCCATTTTCCCTCTCCTATATGGAGAGACTGTCAAAATTAAAAAAAGAAAAAGAAGAAAGGAATGTTCAATCTGCCTGACAGAAACATAACAGGAACATTTTTATAACAGGCTATTGGTTTTAAGAATGAGTCTTTAAAAATAGCCCGTTTCACTATGGGGAAAAAAGAATCAATTTCAGTGAACACTGACAGTTAATGAACCTGTGCTGTTCCTTCCATTCTTCACACCCTCTTCATACTCCTCTAGTTTGATTACCTTAACCTTTTACATAGTGGAAGTTACCATTATAATTCTAGCAAATACCTTTCTGTGCTGTTTTCTAACCATGAGCATGTATTGCTTTTATTTATTTATTTTTAAAGTCAACAGGTATTATCCAGTCAGTGGGATTATACAGGATTATTTTTATTTTCTTCATATTAAAAAAACTAATGCTTAAAAAAAAATATATGTCACCTTTGAGTAAAACCTGTGACATGTATACAGTGGAATACTGTGAAGCTATTAAAATTAATGAGCTGGATATTTATGAAAAAAATGTCCAATGTATCTTAAGTAAATAAAGGCATTTAGGTGAAGGGATTGATTATGACTGGACAGATTAGAGAAATTTTGATGGAAAACATGGCATTTGGGCTGGACCTTGAAGGAGGATTAGAATTTCAGTAGGTGGAGATGCAGGTATAGGGTATTACAGAGACAGAAGCAGGGAAGAGCAGGTTCTTTTAGGAAATAACAAGTAGTTGCAGGTGGGACCTGTGGGAAAAGAGACTAGTATTCTAGTCACTCTAGTAGGGTGAGGGCAAATCACAGGCAGGCTGAGGTGCTGTGGGAAAGGAGTTTGGGTTTTATAGTGTAGCAACCATGGAGCCTTTAAAAGTTTGATCTTTCAACTTAATGAAATAAATGAATAAAAGAATGCCATGATTAAATCTTTCTTTTAGGAAGATGAACTTTTGTAGCAGGAGGGGCTGGAAATAGTGGCGGGCTATTTGTCATATTCTTGAGTGAATTAGAGCCAGGACAGTAAAAATGGAAACAAATAGTTGTGGAGATAGAATCAATAGGATTTGTCAACTGATTGGATTTAACTAATTGAGAACAAAAAGGGGAATAGAAGAATCCAAGGTTTTGAGTTTGAGAAAACAGAGCTACATTCTTCCCTGCCTTCTTGAAGAAAGTACAGATGGCCCTCCATATTCTCAAATATGGAACCTGCAGACAGGGAGGATTGACTGTTCTTTCATATAAGGGACTTGAGCACCTGTGGATTTTGGTATCCATGGGATACCCATCCCCCGCAGATACTGAGGGACAGCTGTATATGGAACTGAGTCATCCTTTTATTGGCGACTGTGGATTATTATGAGCAATAATAAAGACCTTGAGCTGTGTAGGATTTATTACCCCTACAAATGGTCAGGATTGCTATACCTTTGAATTTTCTGTGTGTCTCCTTCCTCGTTATACACTGTTATTTACTTTCAGTATGTACATCTAGTAGAATCATAACTTCTACCTTTAATTAGACAAATAAGCTTATTAGAATTAGGCTGAAAAGGAAGGTAATGGACTCTGAATAAGGGCCAAGAGAGGCTTTCCTATATGATAGAGTACTATTTATTTTTTATTTATTTATTTTCTTTTTTCCTTTAACATCTTTTTTTTTTTTTAATTTTGTTTATTTTATTTATTTATTTATTTATTTATTTATGGGTGGATGGATGGCTGGCTGGCTGGCTGTGTTGGGTCTTCGTTTCTGTGCGACGGCTTTCTCTAGTTGCGGCGAGCGGAGGCCACTCTTCATAGCAGTGCGCGGGCCTCTCACTGTCGCGGCCTCTCGTTGCGGAGCACAGGCTCCAGACGCGCAGGCTCAGTAGTTGTGGCTCACGGGTCCAGTTGCTCCGCGGCATGTGGGATCTTCCCAGACCAGGGCTCGAACCCGTGTCCCCTGCATTGGCAGGTAGATTCTCAACCACTGTGCCACCAGGGAAGCCCCCTTTAACTTCTTTTTAAAAATTTTCTTTAAACTTTATTTATTTATCTATTTATTTATTTATTTTTGGCTGAGTTGGGTGTTTTGTTGCTGTGAGCGGGATTTCTCAAGTTGTGGCAAGTGGGGGCTACTCTTTGTTGCGGCGCACGGGCTTCTTACTGCGGTGGCTTCTCTTGTTGCAGAGCATGGGCTCTAGGCGCGTGGGCTTCAGTAGTTGGGGCACGTGGGTTCAGTAGTTGTGGTTCACGGCCTCTAGAGCGCAGGCTCAGTAGTTGTGGCCCACGGGCGTAGCTGCTCCGTGGCATGTGGGATCTTCCCGGAGCAGGGCTCGAACCCGAGTCTCCTGCATTGGCAGGCGGATTCTTAACCACTGCGCCACTAGGGAAGCCCTCCTTTAACATCTTTATTGGAGTATAATTGCTTTACAATGTTGCGTTAGTTTCTGCTGTATAACAAAGTGAATCAGCTATATGCGTACGTCTATCCCCATGTCCTCTCCCTTTTGCGTCTCCCTCCCACTCCTCTAGATGGTCGAATAGCACCAAGCTGACCTCCCTGTGCTATGCAACTGCTTCCCACTAGCTAGCTATTACATTTGGTAGTGTATATATGTCAATGTTACTCTCTCACTTCATCCCAGCCTACCCTTCCCCCTCCTCATGTCCTCAAGTCCATTCTCTACATCTGTGTCTTTATTCCTGTCCTGCCGCTAGGTTCATCAGAACCTTTTTTTTTTTTTTTAGATTCTATATATATGTGTTAGCACACGGTATTTGTTTTTCTCTTTCTGACTGACTTTGCTCTGTATGACCGACTCTAGGTCCATCCACCTCACTACAAATAACTCAATTTCGTTTCTTTTTATGGTTGAGTAATATTTCATGGTATATATGTGCCACATCTTCTTTATCCATTCATCTGTCGATGAACACTTAGGTTGCTTCCATGTCCTGGCTATTGTAAATAGAGCTGCAATGAACATTGTGGTACATGACTGTTTTTGAATTATGGTTTTCTCAGTGTATATGCCCAGTAGTGGGATTGCTGGGTCATATGGTAGTTCTATTTTTATTTGTTAAGGAACCTCCATATTGTTCTCCGTAGTGTCTGTATCAATTTACATTCCCACCAACAGTGCAAGAGGGTTCCCTTTTCTCCACACCCTCTCCAGCATTTACTGTTTGTAGATGTTTTGATGATGGCCGTTCTGACTGGTGTGAGGTGATACCTCATTGTAGTTTTGATTTGCATTTCTCTAATGATTAGTGACGTTGAGCATCTTTTCATGTGTTTGTTGGCAATCTGTATATCTTCTTTGGAGAAATGTCTATTTAGGTCTTCTGCCCATTTTTGGATTGGGTTGTTTGTTTTTCTGATACTGAGCTGCCTGAGCTGCTTGTATATTTTGGAGATTAATCCTTTGTCAGTTGCTTCATTTGCAAATATTTTCTCCCATTCTGAGGGTTGTCTTTTTGTCTTGTTTATGGTTTCCTTTGCTGTGCAAAAGCTTTTAAGTTTCATTAGGTCCTATTTGTTTATTTTTGTTTTTATTTCCATTTCTCTAGGAGGTGGGTCAAAAAGGCTCTTGCTGTGATTTATGTCATAGAGTGTTCTGTCTATGTTTTCCTCTAAGAGTTTTACAGTGTCTGGCCTTACATTTAGGTCTTTAATCCATTTTGAATTTATTTTTGTGTATGGTGTTAGGGAGTGCTCTAATTTCATTCTTTTACGTGTAGCTGTCCAGTTTTCCCAGCACCACTTATTGAAGAGGCAGTCTTTCCTCCATTGTATACTCTTGCCTCCTTTATCGAAGATAAGGTGGCCATATGTGTGTGGGTTTAGTGCTATTTGTTTTAACTCCTATGGTGTCTGAGGTTTTAAGATGAAGACCTTAGGTGAATAAGGTGTTAAATGTGCTTGAAGTATTTTCTATATTTACAGAGTATCCTGGTTTATAAATAGGTTATACCTTAATAAATAATTAATAAAACCATAATTTGGAGATTAGTTTTCTTTTCCCGTAAACAACGTGTTAAATTGGTTGAGTGACAGACTTGTTGAATGAAGGAGATAGCAGCACACTAAAGCTAGAGAACACTGATTTAATGAATTTAAACCAGGCTAGGACTCAGAGCACCTGGTTTATAGTCCCAGCTCTACCATCCTAGGATCTTGAATAGGTCATGTTACTCCTCTGAGATTATCTTTTTAGATAAAATGGGGATAATATGTGTTCTATCTGCTTCATAGGATGAAGTGACGTAACACTGTTGACTGCTGAAGTTGTGTCCTTCCATGTGTGTGTTAATGTGTAATACACTTCTCAAGAATATGTATATTAATGTTTACGTCATGACATATTTTCATGAAGGAAAAATAAAAAATTCAACTTTATACTAGTGTAAACTACTAAATACTCAAGTTCGAGTCTCCCTTTCCAGATCCAGATCCAGATCCAGATCCAGATCCAGATCCAGGAGTTCAGTATATCTTGAGAGTGCTTTTAAATCTTTAGAGGAAACTCTCATCAATTTGCTCTTCTTTTGTGAGGAGAGCAGACTGGTTCCACCTCTGTATAAATCATATAATGTGTTGCCTTTGTGTCTGGCTTCTTTCACTTAGCATAATGTTTTCAAGGTTCACCCATGTGGTAGCATGTATCAGTACTTCATTTCTTTGTACTGTTGAATAATATTCCACTGTATAGATATATACATACAACGTTTTGTTTATCCATTCCTCAGTTGATGGACATTTGGATTGCTTCTACTTTTTGGCTATTATGAGTAATGCTGCTGTGAACATTCATGTACAAGTTTTTGTGTGAACATGTTTTCAGTTCTCTTGGGTATGTACCTAGAAGTGCTGAGTCATGGTGACTGTGCTTAACTTTTTGAGGAACTTCCACACTGTTTTCCACAGTGGCTGCACCATTTTACATTCCTACCAGCAAAGTATGAGGGCACCAGTTTCTCTACATCCTCAACAACACTTGTTGTTTTCTGTTTACTTATTTATTTTATTATTTTTATAATAGCTATCCTAGTAGGTATGAAGTGGTATTTCATTGTGGTTTTGAGTTGCATTTCCTTAATGACTGGTGACGTTGAGCATCTTTTCATGTACTTGTTGGCCATTTGTATATCTTCTTTGGAGACTTGTCCATTCAAATCCTTTGCCCATGTTAAAATTGGTTTATTTTTCTTTTCATTGTTGAGTTGTAAGAGTTCTTTATATATTCTGGAGACTAGACCCTTATTAGATATATATTTGTAAATATTTTCTCCCATTGTGTGGGTTGTCTTTTCACTTTCTTGATGTTGTCCTTGGAAGCACAAAAGTAAAACTTTTGAGGAAGTCTAATTTATTTTCTCCTTGGTTACTTGTGCTTTAGGTGTCATATCTAAGAAACCCTTGCCCAATCCAAGGTCGTGAATATTTACACCAAGTTTTCTTCTAAGAGTTTTATAGTTTTGGTTTCTATATTAGGATTTGATGCATTTTGAGTTAATTTTTGTGTATGGTGTGAGATAGGGGTCCAGATCCATTCTTTTGCATGTGGATATCCTGTATTATTCTTGGGGCAGTTATTCTATCACTAAACATATAGGAATCACATATTTAAAAGATTCTAAGATACTACCAGAAATGTGTTATAATGAGAAATGGCTATTTACTTTTGCACGCCATTAACTTCTGTTCAGCTTTTCTCTCTGTTAATAATACCAAGATATTTAAAAATCCAGGTTTTTATTTGACATAAATCATCAGCTAAAGGCAAGTCATGTTTCTATTTTGTATTCTCATGAACAGGAAAGAATGACATGTTACTGATACATAATAAAGTATATTGACTGGTCTTGAGAGAGTTAGGCCCATACTGTTCCACTGGCCTGTCATTGTTGAACTCCAAATACAAATATTATGCTATGTTTGTCAGTAACTAGAATTGATAATCTTTTGAAACCCTATCTCTTTTTATTTGGTATTAAATGTTTTTATGTTATTTTGATATCTGCTTAATCTGTTCATGTAGACTGTATTAAAATATACTGAATTCTGAAGCAGTATATATATATATTTTTTTTTTGTGGTACGCGGGCCTCTCACTGTTGTGGCCTCTCCCATTGTGGAGCACAGGCTCCGGACACACAGGCTCAGCGGCCATGGCTCACAGGCCCAGCTGCTCCGCGGCATGTGGGATCTTCTCAGACCGGGGCACGAACCCGTGTCCCCTGCATTGGCAGGCGGACTCTCAACCACTGCGCCACCAGGGAAGCCCGGAAGTTTTGTTTTTGAAGATTTCTGAGGAAGAGGTCTATAGCTTTCATCAGATTCTCATAACAACAAAAAGATTAAGAATCACTCAACTAGATGATTTATGAGTTCTGATTGAGGTTTAACATTCTCTGATGCTTCATTATACTCCTGGTTAGATCAGTTTACATATCCAAGGTTAAGTACGTACATTTGTTGTGTTTACACTCAAGATTGTTTTTGAAAACTCAGAATGACTTTAGCGGCTTTAGACTATTTTGGTTGTCCTGTAGACTCCTTAACACGTCTAAACACAGAATAACCATCTTTCACTTTAAACGTATTTCTTCTTTTAAATTTGTACTTTTTCCATCTATTGCTTTGGTAAAAACCTGTGCGTCAACCCTGATTTCCTTTCTCTCATGGCTTACATTCAGTCACCAAGGCCTGGTCACATTACTTTATGAAAAATAGTTGCTACCATAAAGTTAGTATTTACCAAGAGCAATTACTGTACTAAGTGATTTACATTTTCTCATTTAATCCTTGCAAAACACTACGAAGTAGGGAAGATTTTACATATGGAGAAACTGAGGCTTAGATAAGTTAATTTGCCAAAGGTCATATTGCCAGTGAGTAGTTTTTCTGACCCTAAGCTGGTTGTAACCCACTCTGTCAAACTGTCTTTCCCAGTAGTTTTAGAATCCATTTACCTTTTCTGTCTCAACAATCTTGTCTCAGGCTATAATGATCTTTCATCAAGGCTGTTATGAGGTTTCCTACTAGTCTCTTTGTTTCTGTTTCCTCCTATCTTCTGTACTCACTCACCAAAGAAAATTCTCTTAAAGCAGTTTTTACTGTGGTACTTCCATGTTTAAAATTTTTTAATGGCTCTCTGTGTTACGGAGAGTAAGGTATAAATTTTTGAAGTTGTAAAGGAAGGTCTTCCCTAATCTATCCCTACCTAGTTGCAAGCCTGTCTCATCCTCTATGGTAGTCTCCCCTTATCCACCATTTGCTTTCTGCGGTTTCAGTTACTTGCGGTCAACTGCAGTGGGAAAATACCTGCAATAAGATATTTTGAGAGAGAGAGAGATCACATTCACATAACTTTTTTTTTTTTTTCTTTTTTTGCGGCACGCGGGCCTCTCACTGTTGTGGCCTCTCCCGTTGCGGAGCACCGGCTCCGGACGTTCAGGCTCAGCGGCCACGGCTCACGGGCCTAGCCACTCCACGGCATGTGGGATCTTCCCTGACCAGGGCACGAACCCATGTCCGCTGCATCGGCAGGCGGACTCTCAACCACTGTGCCACCAGGGAAGCCCTCACATAACTTTTATTTTATAATTGTCTATTTTATTATTAGTTATTGTTGTTTATCTCTTACAGTGCCTAATTTATATATTAGTCTTTATCATAGGTAGGTATGTACAGGAAAAAACATAGTGTGTATGTGTGTGTATATATATATATATATATATATATATATATATGTTTTGGTACTATCTACAGTTTCAGGCATCCATCTGGGCTCTTGGAATGTATCCCTGAGGATAAGGGGGGACTATTGTATTATCTTCTGTCATCCTGTATTTTATACTCGTAGGAAACTGCTTATCGTTGTCCATTCAGGTGTTCATGCTCTCTCGGTGCTCATCCAGGTGATCGTGCTTTTTCCTCCTTTCTTTACCTGCTACTACTCATCCTTTAAGACTTGGCACAGGGTGTCTCCAAAAGGACTTTCCTGATAGCTGGTTTAAAGGACTTTTATCTGCTCTGCTTACTTTCTGCATATGTTACTAAATACATTAGTGCTTATTCTTGCCTGTCTTTTTAAAATAGATTGTGGACTCTTTAAGGATAGGAGGCACATCTAGGTTTTCAGCATGGTTCCTAGAATATTAGTTACTTACTTCTGGGAAAAAACCCTGTTTTCGATATTGTAAATCTCATTGGCCTCCAATGAGAATTTTATAATACTGTTTAAAATTTCTCATATAAATAATACAGAGAAGCACTTTATAATTACTTTTACTTTTTAAAGAAGTTTTTGGAAAGTGATTTCCTGATAGGGTTTTTTATAGGGTAATATTACTTAAAAGAATAGGTCTTAGTCCAGAGACTGTATCAAAGGGAAGAAGATGAATGAATCAGATGTAGGTATAGAGTGAGTTAACAGTGTTTCTGGATATCTAATTTGGTTCATGATCCTCTTGGCAGCGCTGACACACAACCTCAGTTTTTTTAGAACACATATGAATGAAGAATGACCTAGAGGTTAGGTAGGAATGGCTAGGTCTGCCTGTCTCTGGACTCAGACTCCTGGGAGCTGACCCAGAACTACATACCCTTAGGGAATCTGAGGTCATTGCCATTTACCATTGATCCCCATCACTCTGATGTCCTTAGAGTGTTACCTTTGTTAGAGACTATCTGGACTACACAAGAAAATATTTGGAATAAACGAGCATTTTCAAGGTTTTGGCATATTAATTTCCTTCTGCTGCTAGGCAACACAGTAATTTTTTTTTAAAGTTAGTTGTTATTCTTTTTTAAAAAATAAATAAATTTATTTATTTATTTATTGGCTACATTTGGTCTTCGTTGCTGTGGGGGCTTTCTCTAGTTTCGAGCGGGGGCTGCTCTTCATTGCGGTGCATGGGCTTCTCATTGCAGCGGCTTCTCTTGTTGAGGAGCACGGGCTCTAGGCGCACGGGCTTCAGTCGTTGTGGCTCGTGGACTCTAGAGCACAGGCTCAGTAGTTGTGGCGCACGGGCTTAGTTGCTCTGCAGCATGTGGGATCTTCCTGGACCAGGGTTCGAACCCCTGTCCCCTGAATTGGCAGGTGGATTTTTAACCACTGCGCCACCAGGGAAGTCCCAGCAACACAGTAATTTGGCTGATTGTTTTGTAATTAAATTACAAAAACATTTTCCTATGAGCAAATGTTTTTCTTTAAAATAGTATTTGTAAGTAAAAGAAACTTTAGAAGAGTAATACAGGGCCTTCCCTGGTGGCACAGTGGTTAAGAATCCGCCTGTCACAGGAGCAAAGACGCAGACATAGAGAACGCACTTGAGGACATGGTGGGACGGGGACCTGGGACGAAGTGAGAAAGTAGCACTGACATATATACACTACCAAATGTAAAATGGATGGCTAGTGGGAAGCAGCCACATAGCACAGGGAGATCAGCTCGGTGCTTTGTGACCACCTAGAGGGGTGGGATAGGGAGGGTGGGAGGGAGGCTCAAGAGGCAGGGGATATGGGGATATATGTATACTTATAGCTGATTCACTTTGTTGTACACCAGAAACTAACACAACATTGTAAAGCAATTATACTCCAATAAAGATTAAAAAAAAAAAAAAGAAAGCTTAAAGAAAAAGAAAAGAGTCTGCCTGCCAATGCAGGGGACACGGGTTCAATCCCTGGTCTGGGAAGATCCCACATGCTGAGCCTGTGCTCTAGAGCCTGCATGCTGCAACTACTGAAGCCCACGGCCTAGAACCCGTGCTCCGCAACAAGAGAAGCCACCGCAATGAGAAGCCTGCGCACCGCAACAAAGAGTAGCCCCCGCTCGCCGCAACTAGAGAAAGCCTGCGCGCAGCAATGAAGACCCAGTGCAGACAAAAATAAATAAGTATATGTAAATAAGCCTTTTGTATTCTTCTTGAGTGTGTCTGGAGTCTGTTAATTTCTTTATCCTTCACCAAATGATGTGCGTACATCTTTTATCATGAGGAAAGTAGTTTCTGGCCTTTAAGCATATCAATATCAAGTTTCTTCCATTTGCTCATTTATTTCTTCAACTGATATTTATTGGCGCAGCATTCTAGGTGCCAGGGATGCAGCAATGAACGAAACAGGCCAGTTTCTTTGCTCCAGTGGAGTTTATATTGTAGTGGGGTAGATGGCCAAAAAGCAAATTAGTAAAAACTATATAGTATGTCCTTAAGGAATAGTAATTACTACAGAGAAAACTAAAATAGAAAAAGGAAAAGCCAAGTGCAGTGGGGGCTCCAGTTTTAGGTAGGGTGGTCGAGTAGAGCCTCACTGAGAAAGTGGTATTTGAGTAAAGACCCAAAGGAAGCAAGCCTGGTGGCTACCTGGGAAGCAGCTTTCCAGGCAGAGGGAACAGCAAAAACAAAGGCCACAGGCAGAGTGTGCCAGCATGTTTAAGGAACAGTGGGAAGACTGTGTGGCTGGAGCAGGGGAGGTGTTGGGAAAGATTCTGGCTTTTTTTCCTGAATGATATGAAATGTCACTGGAGGGTTTTGGGGACAGTGGCTGGGATTTCCCATTCCATTTGGGTAGACCATGGTGTTTGAATTAAAAGCATCTTTCAGGATATTCGGTGTTAGCTTGAGGTCATTGTAGCTAAGATCATGTGCATTGTTATCCCCAGCTCCAGAGGAACTCTGATTTAGTTCATAGGGATTAGGCCTTATGACGGAAGTAACATCGGCCTGAAGGTTTTAATGCCTATGTTCCTACCTCCCAGGCTTAGTTATTAGCCGAGTTAATAGTTATTAAGTTGTTTGTTATTAAAGTCACTATTAGCTGAGTGACCTTAGGTAAATGACTTTGCTTATCTTTTTTGAACCTTAGTGACCTCATATTTCAATGAAAGATAGTTGATAAGTAAGGTATTTTTCAGTTGTAGATTTACATGATTTTAATAGTGATACCAAACTAACTGAAATGAAGGGATAGCCATTGTAACACTGGGTTATCAGTCAGAAAACAAAAAATATATTCCTCTGTTGGATCGTAAACTCCTTGAAGGCATGAATGAACTATGTCTTATTCGTTTTTGTATCCCCTGAAGTATCTAGAAAGTGCTTTTATTTATTCAAAAATTACTTGAGTATCAATCGTGATAAACGCAAAGGATGTAAAGATTAGCAAGACAGATATAGTTGCTGCCTTTGTAAAACATTTTAAGCAAGCAATTATAATATAGCACAGTGTAATATATATGAAAATATTAAACCACAAGGGTACACAAGAGGGATACTTAGCAAGGACTTGAAAAGTCAGAGAAAACGTACTCTTCTCCTTTTTTAAAATTGTGGTAAAATATACATAACATAAAATTTACCATCTTAACCATTTTTAAGTGTACAGTTCAGTGTCATTAAGTATATTGATGTTGCACAGCCATTACCACTGTTCATTTCCTGAGCTTCTTTATCCCAAATGGAAACTCTACCCATTAAACAATAACTTTTCTATTCCTCCCTTCCCCCAGCCCCTGGTAACCACTATTCTACTTGTTCTCTCCATGAATTTGACTACTATATGTACCTAATATAAGTGGAATCATATAATAGTCATCCTTTTGTGTCTGCCTTATTTTACTTAGAATAATGTTTTCAGGGTTCATCCATGTCATACTAGTATATATCAGAATTTCATTCTTTTTTAAGGCTGAATAATACTCCATTGCATATATACACCACATTTTATCCCTTCTTCTTACTCTTGCCTTTATATTTAGATAACTATATAGTTTCTCCCTTCAGTCTCATTATCCTCCTGAAAAAAAAAATCCTCACTTCTTTTGGTGGATTATCTAAAGTTATGGTTTCTACAGAATGGCCATCATCAAAAAATCTACAAACAATAAATGCTGGAGAGGGTGTAGAGAAAAGGGAACCCTCTTGCACTGTTGGTGCGAATGTAAATTGGTACAGCCACTATGGAGAACAGTATGGAGGTTCCTTAAAAAACTAAAAATAGAACTACCATATGACCCAGCAATCCCACTCCGGGCATATACCCTGAGAAAACCATAATTCAAAAAGAGTCATGCACCTACACTTTCTTTCCAAGGGTCAGAGCAAATAGCCAGAGGTACTTACTATTCCTCCTGGTATTTGTCCCCAAGTGGCTTGCATATTCCCAGAGATTTCTGGAAAACACTGTAATTTTAGAATATATATTTTTTTAATATTAGTAATATACTCTATTTTTTTTTTGCGGTACGCGGGCCTCTCACTGTTGTGGCCTCTCCCGTTGCGGAGCACAGGCTCCGGACGCGCAGGCTCAGCGGCCATGGCTCACGGGCCCAGCCGCTCCGCGGCATGTGGGATCCTCCCGGACCAGGGCACGAACCCGTGTCCCCTGCATCGGCAGGCAGACTCTCAACCACTGCACCACCAGGGAAGCCCATACTCTCTTTTTTTTAAATTAAAAAAAAAAAAAAAAAAAAAAGAGTCATGTACTACAACGTTCATTGCAGCTCTATTTACAATAACCAGGACATGGAAGCAACCTAAGTGTCCATCGACAGATGAATGGATAAAGAAGATGTGGCACACATATACAATGAAATATTACTCAACCATAAAAAGAAACGAAATTGAGTTATTTGTAGTGAGGTGGATGGACCTAGAGTCGGTCATACAGAGCAAAGTAAGTCAGAAAGAGAAAAACAAATACCGTGTGCTAACACATATGTATAGAATCTAAAAAAAAAAAAAAAGGTTCTGAAGAACCTAGGGGCAGGACAGGAATAAAGATGCAGACATAGAGAATGGACTTGAGGACACGGGGAGGGGGAAGGGTAAGCTGGGACGAAGTGAGAGAATGGCATGGACATATATACACTACCAAACGTAAAGTAGATAGCTAGTGGGAAGCAGCCGCATAGCACAGGTAGATCAGCTCGGTGCTTTGTGACCACCTAGAGGGGTGGGATAGGGAGGATGGGAGGGAGACGCAATAGGGAGGAGATATGGAGGTATGTGTATATGTATAGCTGATTCACTTTGTTATACAGCAGAAACTAACACACCATTGTAAAGCAATTATACTCCGATAAAGATGTTAAAAAAATGTTATGGTTTCTAGACTCCTCATCCTTCTAGTCATTGGATACACTCGGTTTGGTTAATGTCCTGCTTAAATTGTAGTGCTCAGAATGAAACAGTATTCTGTGGTTAACTATAAGGAGTGTGGTGGCTCTATTATTTCCATAATCTGGATACCACACTTTTATCAAAATATGTTAACCTTTTTAGAAACCACATTGCATTTTTGGCTCATAAGAAATTTAAAAAAATAATGCTACCAAGTTAAGTTGCTCTCATAATATAATTATGTAATTCTTTTAAAATTTATTGTAAAACATTTAAGAAATAGAAGTAGATAAACATTACCCAATTTACAAAATAGAACATAATTGATACAGCTGAGAGTTCCTGTGGTACCTCTCTCCAATCTCATTACTCTCCTTGTCTCTGGAAGTAACCACTCTTTTATATTTTGTGATTGTGCATTTCTTTATACTTTTGTTATCTGTGTGTTTCTAAGCAGTTTATATGATGTATATTTTTCAATTTTATGTAAATAGTTTTACACAAAATGTATTCTTTAATATGCTTTTTTCATCAAACATGACATTCATCTATGTTCGTACGTGTAGTTCTAGTCCATTTTCACTGCTGTAGTTTCCATCCTATGAATTTATTATTAATTACTTCATCTGTTCTCTGATTTATGGCCGTTCATTTCCACCTTTTTTTCTTTGTAATTATTTTTCAAGCTTCAGTGTGGGCACCTTACCTTGCTTTTAAATTTCACCTTGTTGGTTTTGGTCCATCTTTCTACCTTGACATATTTTTGAACTCTGATTCAATCATACTAGCTGTGAATTTGGTAAGGACCCATGGTTTATTAGTGAATCTTAGATCCAATTTGGCAAGTTACTTCTGAACTTTGAAATAAGATTTTTCTGGGACTGAAGAAATAAACACATTTTAACATGTGAGGTTACTAGCCTGAATTATCTTTGATTATAAACCCTTCCTTATATTGTTTGGTTTGAGAGAGCGCAGTTAATTTTGTCTCTGACACATCTTAACACTATTCTGTTTTTCTCTCAAGCTGTAGTCTGAATTTGACCTTCTTTTTTTTCTCTCTTTCCTCCCCCCTCCTTTCTTTTTTGCCATTTTTAGAAGTTTTGTTTTGTTTTGCTTTGGGTTTTTTTTTTTTTCTCCATCCTTTGGCAGGCTTCAGCCTTTTGATCATTTTTGTAAGTAGTCCTTTGGAATGCTATTTTTATTTATTTATTTAATTTTTAAATTTATTTATTTTTTTGCGGTACGCGGGCCTCTCACTGTTGTGGCCTCTCCCGTTGCGGAGCACAGGCTCCGGACGCGCAGGCTCAGCGGCCATGGCTCACGGGCCCAGCCGCTCCGCGGCATGTGGGATCTTCCCAGACCGGGGCACGAACCCGTGTCCCCTGCATCGGCAGGCGGACTCTCAACCACTGCGCCACCAGGGAAGCCCAGGAATGCTATTTTAAAAATTTCATCATATATTCCTATAATCTCCCTGCTGTTTATGACTGTGTCTTTAATACTTTCCTCATGTTTTCTAAAAATTTCTGATTGTGTAGAGAAAATTTCACTGCCGTATCCCCAGAGCCTAGAAAAGAATCTGGCACTTGATATATATATGTGAAATGTAACGAATGAACTTCACTTTCTAGAATTGCCTTATCCTTACAAGTTCTATATGCTTGTAGAATCCTTGACCGTGCAATCATGCCTTACTTTTGTTTAAGTGTTTAAAAAATTTGTTTATTATAAGCTTACATATTTGACTATGACCTACCTCTTTTCTCAGTATAAAAACTTTGTGGGGAATTCCCTGGCAGTCCAGTGGTTAGGACTCCGCAGTTTCACTGCAAGGGGCCAAGGTTCCATCCCTGGTTGGGGAACTAGGATCCCACAAGCCGCCTGCATTGGGCGGCCAAAAAACAACCCACAAAAAAACCCCCACCAACTTTGTGAAATTATTATTTTCTGCCAAGTTTCCTGATACATTCATGTCACCAATAAATTATTCTTTATTGCTTAGAATTAAGTACACAATAATAGGACACATCCTTTTTGAGAGACAAAAATGTCATCAAGCATAGTCAATAATTTTATTGAATGCTTTTAGCAAATAGTAGGTTATTTGAAATAGTCCATCATTAACTGAATCTTGTTTCTGTGGCAAACAGTGTGAGAAAGCATTTTATCTTCTGGTAGACTGTAGTGTATTTTTCACATTTAACAATAGTGGGAGACAACCACAGCCTATTTTCCAGTCTTCACAATGTCTGCTAATGCAACCCATGATCCAATGTTAATTTCTATTCATATTTATACTCTAATCGGATGTTAATTATTATACCATAGTTTTCTGGTTAAAGTGAAATTTACTAGTATAATAAATCTTAGGGAATTTCTTGAGTTTAAAATTAGTAAGTATTGTTAGATTGAATTGGCTCTAAGATAATAAAATAAAATTGGCTCTAAGATAATAAAATAGAAACAAGAGTGTAAGAAAAGTTCCATAGGCTTAGCTAAACTCCCTGGGTAGCTAGAAATTTTCAGGTTTTATTTGTATTTACCTTGAGATTTTTGATGCTGTTAAATAGTTCTCCTCCTTTTCTGTTACATATTCAGACTAAACTGTTACTTTGTTTTTGGTTTTCCAAAAGAGTTTATATGAATACAACACTTTATGTGAATAACAGCATTAAAGCTTTTGATCTCTACTTGTAAAGAAAGAGAATGGTCATTATATTGGTGTGATTTATCTGAAGGTCACTTATCTAACAGTCTCAACTAGTTACAATGTAATGGGAACCTGGAAGTGGCTTATATTTGAAGGGCTAAAATAGATTTCACAAAATCCACGTGTTAAATTATTCCAGTGAATAATGTGAAGCATTAGTCTTACTCTTTCTTTGCACTTCTGTTATTTTAGACACAATTTTAACACACTTGGCAATTTGTCTTCCTAGTCAATGGTAGATTAACAAACAGCAGATTAGAAAAGGAGATGTTGGAAGCTACTCATTGGCAGACCATCTTGACATCAGCAAGAAATATAAGCTAATTCTGCAGATGAACAAACAGGAAAACTATTAAAGGCAGATACACACACACAGACACACACACACACAACCCCCGCAGTACTCAGGAATCCATGTGGCAGAGCTCACCATCCTTATAGACTTTAAAATAGCCCTTGAGGACATTAGCGCTGCATAGTAATTGAGATTCATAATGATGACTAAGTCAATAAAGGTTTAATATGTTCTATAGGTTTTTTAAATGAATCAAGGAAGCACATTATCCATTTAATAAAGGTTTCTATTCAGGATGGCTAAACTAACACATTTTGACAATTAAAGAGAGTAAAACTCAGTTCTGTGGGAAATGAATGTTTTGGTCTCACATCTTCCTCAGTGATGCCTATTAATCACGGGGATAGTGCATTCTTCTGGGAGGGCCCAGGTGGTATACTTTCAGGGTATGTCTAGACATCGTCTAAGTCCAAGCTTGAATTCTGTAGAGAAGTAGACAGCATACAGTATTTTGGTCTTCTTAGAAGGAGATGAGTAAGAGTTTGTTTATTTAAAAATATCTTTGAATGAGTTGATTCAATCGTGTTAGTCACCATGGAAATGACTTAAATTAA
Source organism: Grampus griseus (assembly GCF_964374135.1). Classification (NCBI taxonomy): domain Eukaryota; kingdom Metazoa; phylum Chordata; class Mammalia; order Artiodactyla; family Delphinidae; genus Grampus; species Grampus griseus. The sequence continues at coordinate 160,814,987 of NC_139017.1, read as the reverse complement.
AAATCAAGTTGTTGAAAACAGCATGTTCATGCTGAGTGACATTCCTGATTCACTCAGTATGGCAAGTATTCTTTAATAGTCCACATAAGGAGTAGTTTAAGGTCCAAAACATTTTGGGAGGATGAAGGGAGAATCACAAAGAAGCTCTTTTGTGTATTTTAAACTACGATTTGTATATTTTACATAGATGGTTATCCTGTTTTTCTAGAAGTGCTAATTAGCATACTTAAATTGAGTTACGATGGAAAGACACTTTCCTGCATTTTGAGGAGATTGATTTTACTGGGAAACAAACTATTTTCTAGTTAATTTTCTGAGACTTCAATACTTGAACACTTGTTTCTTTCTGTCTGAAGGAATGTTACTGGATTCTGTTTTCTGATTAGAGAAGTAAAATGGCCTTTTATCCTTTTTTTCCCCCTTATTCTCCTAACCCAAATGGTAACTGACTTTATACTACAGCCTTTTAAAAAATAACCCAATTGCATCACTATTCTAATGTCCCTTTTATTTTCTTCCTTACCTTCCTTCCTATCTGTAAAATCTTAGCATTGCATGGAACCTTAGAGGTCACTTAATGCAAGGACCCACTTAATGGAAGAACCCTTTCTCTGGCATCCATGACAAATGGTCATTCAGCTTCTGACTGAATATTTCCAGTGATAATAAACTCATTCCCAAGAAGATCATTAAATTATTAGATATCTCGAATTATTAGGAATTTCTTCCTTTTATTTTGAAATGAAAACTGTGTCTTTGTAATTTCCACTGACTAATCTGAGATTTGCTCTTAGGAATCACATAGAATGTGGCAGCTCTTGAAATTTGTGAGGGCAACAATCACTTCCCTGTTCTCTGTTCTCTTTTTCTAGGTTAAGCATCCTAATACCTTTCAATTATTTACCTTATGACATGGTTTCAAATTCCATCATTATGTTATATCTCTTCTTTGGACAGATTCTGGTTTCTTTAAAACAGGGGTCCCCAAACCGCCAGGCTGTGGACCGATTGCAGTCCCCGTCCTGTTAGGAACCGGGCTGCACAGCAGGAGGTGAGTGGTGGGCAAGAGAGGGAAGCTTCATCTGCCGCTCCCCATCGCTCCCCATCACTCACATTACCGCCTGAACCATATCCTCCCGCTCTCCACCCCCCCCACCACCCCACCCCCGCCTCGTCTGTGGAAAAATTGTCTTCCACGAAACCAGCCCCTGGTGCCAAAAAGATTGGGGACCGCTGCTTTAAAATAAACTGCCCAGAGCTGAATGTAAGATTTAAAATGTAATATAACTAATGAGAACTGAGCGATTGTTACTTTCCATGATCTTCTGGATGGAGAGTGTAGCCCAGGAGGTCAGGGACTATGTTTGTCTTTCTCACTGTTGTAGCCCTACTGCTTACCATATTGCCTAGAACACTGTAACATTCTCAGAAAATACATGTTGAAGAGTCAAATGAGTGCTTTGGTCACTATAAGTCTAGAAATGCAGCTAAAGATTGTTAGCTGTTTTAGAATTTTATCTCTGTTGGAGTGTGTTCACTCAAGACCTTAACATTCTTTTCTTATGAACTGTTGTGAAATTGAATAACATCCATCCTGTATATGTATAATTGATGTGGTTAAACCTAAGTTATTCTTTTTCCTTATATTTATCCATTTACTGAACAAATATTTATTGAATATCTACAGTGTTCTGTGCTAGATACTAGGTTCTGTGCTAGGTAGCAGCACAAGTTCAGTTCTAAGTACTAGGTATACCATGGAAGGGAAAACAGTCCTTCTGTCATGGATATTGCAGTGCGGTTGGAGGTGGTGGATTGGGGAAGACAGACACTGACAGGTAAACAACACGTATGTTCATATACATTGAGAGAAGTACTGTGAAGGAAATAAATAGGTACTGGGTAGAGAACTGGGGAAGGGACTTACGGGGAGACTTATGTAGATATTAGGGCAGTCAAGGAAGGTTGTTTTGAGGAGGAATTATTCAAGCTGAATCTTGAGGTATAAGAAGAAACCAGCCTTATTGCAGGGGTTGGGGGTGTATTCCAGTCCAAGGAAATGGCATGCACAAATGACTTAAGCCAGGAGAGCACTTGGCTAGTATGACTATAGGATAGAGGCTAGGAGGAAAGTGGAACAAGGTGAGGGTGTTGAGAGCATACAAGGAGAAGTGAAAGAGGCTTGCACAAACATGGTAGTGGTATAGAAGGTGAAAAGTAGACTGATTCTAATTCTATTTTGGAGGTTATAGGATTAACAGATGGATTTGATTGGGAAGTGAAATGGAGAAGGCTGAGCCAAGGATGACAGGTTTCTGGTTAGAGCTACTAGATGGTATGATTAAGCCAGTTAATGGGATAGGAAAAAGAGAATCAAGAGTTTAATTTTGGACATGTATCGAGATGCCTGTGAGGTATCCGTCTCTCTTCCCTTCTCTTTTCTACTTTGGTTCTATTGCTAGACCTCTTTTACTAAGCCATTTATCAGAGTGGGTCAAGGAAGTATGTTATAAAAATACCTTTGGGCTGAGACATGAAATTGACTGTGTTATTGAGAAACATGCTAATGAGCATAAGCTAGAGAAACTAAGGGCAACAGTAGCTCTTAAACCTTGGTTGCAAGGCTTTTCAAGTTTCTCTGCCCAGTATTGGTTTCAGCTTCCCTAGGGATTCCCATTGTGAATTTATTCACTGATAACCTGAATTTACCCAGTCGTTTGTTGAGTTTCTCTCTGCTTCTAGTCTGTCCTGCCTTCACTTTGTTTACCCACTTCCCTGTTTAAAAGCCTTCAGTGGTTCTCCACTGCCTTCAGGATAAAGTCTGATTATTTAGCATGATATTCAAGTCCTTTCATAATCTGTTTTCTTTGCCTGTCTTTCCCTGTCTCCCCATTCCATCTTCACATACACTCCATGGGAAGAGAAATATGTACATGAATTGGGGACTTGAAATTGGTGGGAATAGAGGTGGTCTTGGCCAGATTGAAAGCCTGTCCATAAATTCTTAACAGATAGGAGTTTCCTCTCCCCCTCCCCCTCCTCCTTTTTGAAGTGTAGTTAATTTACAATATTGTGTTAGTTTCAGGTGTACAGCAAAGTGATTCAGTTATATATATATTTTTTTCTTCAGCTTATTTTCCATTATAGGTTATTAAAAGATATTGAATATAGTTCCCTGTGTTATACAGTAAATCCTTCTTGCTTATCTATTTTTTTGTATAGTAATTTGTATCTGTTAATCCAGTACTCCTAATTTATCCCTCTCTCACTTCCCTTTTACCCCTTTGGTAACCATAAGTTTGTTTTCTTTGTCCGTGGGTCTGTTTCTGTTTTGTATATAGGCTTATTTGTATTATTTTTTAGATTCCACATATAAGTGATATAATATTTGTCTTTCTCTGTCTGACTTACTTCCCTTAGTATGATATTCTCTAGGGCCATCCATGTTGCTGCAATATTTCATTCTTTTAATGGCTGAGTAATAGTCCATTGTATATTTATACCACATCTTCTTAAACCAGTTGTCTCTCGATGGGCACTTGTGTTGTTTCCATGTCTTGGCTATTGTAAATAGTGCTGCTATGAACATTAGGGTACATGTATCTTTTCAAATTAGAGTTTCTGTCTTTTCTGGATAGATGCCCAGGAGTGGAATTGCTGGATCATATGGTAGCTCTATTTTTAGTTTTTTAAGGAACATCTATACTGTTTTCCATAGTGGCTGCACCAATTTACATTCCCACCAACAGTGTAGGAGGGTTCCAGATAGGGTTTTCTTTAGCAGAGAACAGTGGGGTAGAAATACCAAGATTTGGAAAGACAGACACTATACTGGGAATTTACAATAGAATCACCAGCTTGTAGTATATTAATAGTTTCATTAAAACATGGGCTTACTTCTATGATCTGAGGCAAAAATTTTAACCTCCCAGAACATGTTTATTGATATTTATCTGGGAAATGAAAACACCTGCCTTATAGAATGGTTCTAAGATAACATGGTAAAGTGTGTAGAATAATGTATGGTGTTTAGTAGGTACTTAATAAAAGTAGCTACTATTATTATTATTTCAGTTAGAATTAATTTTAAATGGCAACTAATCTAACCTTATTTCCTTCTACTTCCCTTTTGTAGCCCTATATCACCCAGTCTGGACTACTTGCTAATTCTTGAATAGCTACAGTATTGTACTAATGCCAGTTCAGTCCCTTATCTGGAATTTCATTTGTCCTTTACACTTTAGGTTGTTTTGTATTGACATCTTATACTCATCCTTCAAAGCATAACTTAAAAAGCGACCTTTCCACATGGCCTTTTGTGATCACTCTAGTTGAAAGTACTTACTTTGTACTTCTCTAGTGTTTAACTGGTTCCACTCATGAGGCCCTGTCTGATTAAGCACCAGGTACTGCCTTGTGTTTTAGTAATTTGTATATATGTCTTATCTCCTTAAGAATTGTATATTATCCTTTTTGGGTCCCTCTCAAATAGCTGAGCCAAAACCTTATACATAATTAGCACCCAGTAAACACTGATAGATGTTCAGTGAGCTAATTTGAGGAGTATTACCAAAAATTAAATTATTAAATTTTATCCCTAAATGGTGATTGTAAGGGAAATTTTCTTAGTGGTGCCAAACTGTAGTGTTTTTTATTTTGTTTTTTTTTTTTTGCGGTACGCGGGCCTCTCACTGTTGTGGCCTCTCCCGTTGCGGAGCACAGACTCCGGACGTGCAGGCTCAGCGGCCATGGCTCACGGGCCCAGCCGCTTCGCGGCATGTGGGATCTTCCCGGACCGGGGCACGAACCCATGTCCCCTGCATCGGCAGGCGGACTCTCATCCACAGTGCCACCAGGGAAACCCGTAGTGTTTTGTTTTTTTTTTTCACCAAGTTTTCCACTTAAACATTAGTGGATAACTGACCATAGTAATGTTAGAAAGAGATACAAAAAAGTTGAAAGATATCATCTGGCCCTTGCAATCTGCTCAGTATCAGGTTTTTAAAGCTCTGATTTGCCTGAAGTCAACAGATGTACACTGTTAAAACAAGTGTATCTTTGATACCAGATGGGGTATAATTCCTAGGGTTTGGAGGATTAGGATTGAGATGGAATGGGAACTCATCACTTTGTCTTCATGGCTGTGCTGATTTTTTTTTTTTTTTAAATCAGAAGACCTCTTTCTGCCATTAAGTAAATAGATACCTCCTTTTGGATTTTGGATCCAGAATGAAAAATAGTCTCATTTACAAAGGAAGGGCCTGTTTGTAGAGCATTTATCCTGTCTTTGCTGCTTGACTTCTTTGTGCCTTTTTTTCTGGTTACCCATCCTATCTTTTGTAAGGTGGAGAACTTGGCTGCATGTGTAACAGATTTGTCAGGATGAGTTTATTTGAGCTTTTAGTAAATGGCTCATAGGATTTTTTTCTTTTTGCTATTTATTTTTTGTTTATTTCTGATCAGTCTCAGAGTTAACTGGGGATACTTGCCTGATTTATCAGTTTCATTTTTTATATCCCCCATCCACCCCACCTCCTGTTGCTCTTGTGACTCTTACTAAATGCATTGCTACCCATGTGTGCACATGGCTGGAAAGAACATACATGAAAACTGCCCGTAATAATTCATTTTTATCTGTTTTTCCTTGCATAGACTGAATTGTAGCATATCTGCTGAATCTGCATTGTCTTATTTCCTGGTTGTTTTCTTGCGTTTATATTACCTGAGGTTGGTTTCTATATGTTCTGGGAGAACTTGTTTGCCCTTCTGCTTGTTCCTTATATTGTGTTCTCATCTCTTTTTCACTTGTATTCAGCTTGTTTTTTACATATGTCCAGGTATGTGGCAAAATGTATTGGTTTTGCACTGATAGATGTTATTCTTTAATTCTTAATTCATATGACTGGATCATTCCTTCCTAAATGTGGCAAAGAGAGCATATCAATAGAGATACACAGAAACTGACTCTAGGCAAGTGTCACTTCTGCATAGACAACTTGAAATTGCCACAGATCTGTGGTTAAAAATTTCAATTAACTTTTGATTAAGCACTAAACGAGTTCTAAAAAAACATTAATTGTCAGCTTCCACATTTAATAATATGTTGCATTCTTTGCTTCATTCATTTTTAAAAAATTTATTTTATTTATTATTGTTATTAAAACTTTTGGCTGTGTTGGGTCTTTGTTGCTGTGTGCGGGCTTTCTCTAGTTGTGGTGAGCGGGGGCTACCCTTTGTTGCAGTGCGTGGGTTTCTGACTGCAGTGGCTTCTCTTGTTGCGGAGCATGGGATCTAGGTGCACAGGCCTCAGTAGGTGTGGCATGCAGGCTCAGTAGTTGTGGCTCTTGGGCTCTAGAGCGCAGGCTCAGTAGTTGTGACCCATGGGCTTAGTTGCTCCACAGCATGTGGGATCTTCCCAGACCAGGGCTCAAACCCGTGTCCCCTGAATTGACAGACGGATTCTTAACCACTGAGCCACCAGGGAAGCCCATGCTTCATTCATTAATTCAGCAAGCATTTGTTGAGCATTTGTGTGTCAAGTATTTCTCACTGTTCATATTCCACTTTCTGAAAGTAGCTTTTTGCCATCTTTGTTTCTCAGGTATTTTGAGTATGTTTCCAAAGAAATAATGATTTTCTCTGCCTTGCTACTCAAAGTGTGGTCAGTGGGCCGGCAGCAGTGACAACATCTGGGAGCTTGTTAGAAATGCAGAGTCTCAGGCCCCATTCCAGACCTGCAGAATAAGAATCTATATTTTAACAAGATTACTGGGTGATTCGATGCACATTAAAATTTAACAAGCATACAGATTGTTACCATCTGTGTGTGTGTATTTTTTAAACAACTGAGTACTCATTCAGCTACTTTCTTAGAGATGACACCCTTTCATGTGAAAGCAATTATAGGAATATCCTTAGAAGATCTTTTTTCTTTTTTCAATGATAAGAAAATATTGAAAACACAAGAAAAATACTCTTTATTTACTGAAAGGTACAAGTACAAGGTTGTTAGAAGTAAGGTTTGAGTGATTTTCATATCTGCTAAAATGTTCCCAAATGATTTGTAATTTTTTAATGGATCTTTATGAGACCTTGTTGTAAAGTCTGTTGTATAGGAAAATTTTAATATAGAAATGGTTTCTGTGTCTTTTCAGGAAGGTGAATAATAAAGTCATATCCGAAATCCATGGAAAATAGTGCTCAGTTCTCAGCCTGTCCTCTGTTTATTTTTGCAAAGGAAGTATGAAGTAAATTGGTGCTCTCAAATCAAATCATTACTCTTTTAGAATAGCTGGTGGTTTGATATCCAAGTTTTCTTTCTGGGTCAAGTTTGATTACTTAGAGATTAAAGAAAAAGAATTTTGGAAAAATCAATTGCCTACTCCTAATATAAGGAGGAATTGAAAACAAGCTTATTTCTTTTAAGTACAAGTGTACTTCACTCAAGGGTAGCAAATTCAGAATGTGTATTGGTTGGTAAATGTTTAAGTGATGTTATAAAGACTGAATTGTATATTTTATTAGCGCAGAATAATTTTGATGACTTAATAGATGAGACTAGAAAATATGCTTTTGTAAATATTTTTATTGCTTAAAATATTTTTAATGCTCAAAATAAAATAATTTAAGTAGATCAGCAGTAAGAGCTCACATAAAGGCTTTTCCTTTTATTAATATACCTTTATTTATTTCAATACCACTTATAGTGGTTTGTCACCTACTAGCAGTGTGACCTTGGGCCAATTACTTTCTGAGTTTCAGTTTCCTCAACTATGAGGTTAAGCAATTCCTCTTTGCCTTTCAGGGTTGTTGAAAGGCTTAATTTAAATAATGTAGATAATATCCCTTACCCGGGGCCTGACACGGAAATAGCTCTCAGTACCATTAACTTCCTTCCGTTGTTTTCACTGTTTTGTTCCATTTACACATAATTATTTAGATTTCACTCATATTGTAAATAAGAGTTCTCTTAAATTTTCTTTCATTATACTGGTTAAAGTTGAATCAAGAATATAAACTCCATGATGACAGAGACCTTATTTGTTTTGTTTTGTTTACTGTTGTATCCCAGGCACCTAGCATAGGACCTATGCATTTGAAGTAAATTTACTCGAATAATTTAGAGAACACCTTTGCAGTGTTTATTTGTCAGGTATATTCAATTGAAATTAATTTATTCAACAGACTTTTATTAATACGTATAATGTGCCAGGGACCATTCTGTCCTCATGGAACTTACATTTTAGCTGGGGGAATGGAAGACAATAAACCAGTAAACAAAAAAGTTAACATATTCGTAAATAATAATAAGTACAGTAGGTGCTGTGAGGCCATCTGGAGGAGTAAGGGCCATTATTTTAGATAGGGTGTGTATGGGAGGGCTTTCTAAAGAGGTGACATCTGAGCAGAAGTAGTAATGAGGAGAGGGCCATCTTTCAAATATCTAGGAGAAGAACATCATAGGCTGAGAGAACAGCAAGTGTAAAGGGCCTGAGGAGGGAATGAGCTAAATATGGTTCATTAATTCGGATTGTTAACATCCAAATGAAATTACTTCATCTAAATAGTATGGAGCAGAAGCAGAGACAATGTAAATGCTGCTTTTTGAGTGGAGTACTTTTAGGTATAGCAGTGAATCAAAGTGTAAGGCCATCAGTAGTCAAATTGCTCAAAAGTTCCCTTGTGTGTTGGTTATCCTTTAGTAAACTAGGTGTGAGATTGCTCTTTGCCATTATTATGTGGCTTAACTAATAATACTGGGATTTTTGAGATCAGGAGGCTAGAAACCAATAAGTTTGAAATATGTGAGGTCTACAGCCTGCCTTCTCCTCTCTTATACTTGAATCAACATTTGCTTTCTAAATTTTTCTTCTCTATTTTGTTTCTTTTTCTCTATTATTTCTCTGGTTTCCTCTGTTGTAATAGTTCACTGCTACTCTTAAAAATGATGAGCATTCAAAATCATATTTGTCAGAAGGAAGGAAGGTCTTAAAGAACTTAAAGTTGTATTCTTCTGCAAGAGGCTGTAATTTACTGTTGTAACACGAAAACCTAAGGAATTCTTTTGTGATTATTTTAACTGTATACTTCTCATTGCTGTTGTCAAGTCTGATAACAAATGAACAGAATTCTACATTTCTGTTCTTAATATGAAGTCTATGCATTCTGAGAAATATAAAGAAATAGAATAATAAAGAGTTGGGGAACCTTTTAATCCCATTATCTCTTGGGGTGTAGAGAATTTTGCATATAATTCCTGCAAATCTAGCACCTGAAGACTGATACCCTCAAAGGACAGTGTATAAATAACATCTTTTTTTTTAGGAAGGATAAAAATGTATTTGCTATGTCCAGTTCTGAGCTTTGAATTTAAAATATGATACATTTCACTAAGGTGGCTTCAGAGGGTACTATTTTAAGCTAATTTCTCTATGTCATAACTTTAGCAAGTCAAGGCATTAATAATTTATCCAGGATGTATAGGTAAGATATTTTTGTGCTTTAATGGAAAGTCTTATGTTTAATGGACTGGAGTACTGTCTGTTGCTGATTAAATACCTAAAAATATTAATTCTTGCACACTTGACCTAAGTGAGGGTTTTGCCTTCAGTAATGTGTTTTGCTCCTAAGAGCTCCCCTTTTCCATCTTCTTTTTAATAGCAACGTCATGACAACAGAGAAGAGTTTAGTGGCTGAGGCTGAAAATCCACAGCAGCAACAACAGAAGGAAGAGGGTGAGGGAGCCACAAACTCGGGTCAACAGGAAACTCAGCTGGAAGAGGCTCCTCAAGCAGCAGCCGAGGGAGATAATCAGTGTGAGCAGAAGCTGAAAACATCCAATGGAGACACTCCAACACATGAAGATTTGACCAAGAACAAGGAGCGGACATCAGAAAACAGGGGCCTGTCACGGCTGTTCTCCTCATTTCTCAAAAGGCCTAAATCTCAGGTCTCTGAGGAGGAAGGCAAAGAAGTAGAGTCAGCGAAAGAGAAAGGTGAAGGTCATAAAGAGATAGAATTTGGAGCCAGTCTTGACGAAGAGATCATTTTAAAGGCCCCGATTGCAGCTCCTGAGCCTGAGCTCAAAACAGACCCATCCTTGGATCTTCATTCATTAAGCAGTGCAGAAACACAGGTAAGGGTGTGCGAATGTGTGGGAGGTGAAGGGAGGTTATACACTTTACTTTTCATTTAAGAACATTTGGTTTTATTTCTTACTAGCCAGTTGTTAGTGATAAGTAACATGATGCTTCAGAGTTTCTGCTCTAAAGAAATTCATGTAGTCAGTGGTAACTTGATTTTTAGAAAGATACTTACACGGCATAAATCAAAGAAAAGAAAATGAAAGAAAAGAAATGTATCAAACGAATTTACATTTTGCTATTATAATGCAAAAAGTCCAGGATTTTTAATGAGGCGGGGGGGGGGGGAGAAAGTGAAGTGGTTTAGAGTTTATTTTGGTGGAATTATTAGAAATGGGGTAATTTATCAGCAAACATGGTCCTTTTATGGAAGTCTTTATAAAAGTCATGAGATAGATTCGGACCACCCAGAGGTGTGTGATAAGTTTGAACCGTGTCTGCCTTATCTTTATCATTTTCTCCAACTAGGTCATATTCCCACAGAGTGTAGGATATAGATGAGGAAAGTTAGCTCTTTATATCACCTTTGTAATATATAGTAGTTGGGTGGAGCCTTAATTGTGTCACAGTGTAAACTAAATATGAGTTGTGAATGTGGTCATCTGTCCAAAAATCATGAGAAAATATTAGTACTGTAACTCAAACTATTTTCTAGGAATCCCATTTATTTTCAGGCCTACTGAACTACAAATTAAGAGTTATTTTCAAAGTCTTTTTTTTTCTGAAGCATGTGGGCATTATCTGCATTGTAAAAAATGTAAGTCCTGTATGTTTCTATTATAGGTCTCAGGTTTAGGCTATACAGTTTCATTAGACTTAAAAAAATATGTATTTCTAGAATGATTACTTATACATCAGAAGTGCTAAGAGTAAAGTTTAGGATAAAGTTGTTATTGTGTACTTGCTATAGTGAAACAAGGTTGAAAACAAAATTTTATTTATAGTATAATAGTTAAGAATGGAGGCTATGGAATCAGACTAGAGGGTTCAGGTGTAGAGAAGTGACACTTTTGCTTTATCAGTTTTCTCCTCTGTACAATGAGGATAATAATGTTCACCTTATTTGGCCATTATGAGGATTAAAAGAGGTAAACGTGTAAAGCTCTTAAGACATTGCCTGACATATTATAAGCACTCAATAAATGTTAGTTATTATTACTTAGTCAATAAACATGAACAGTAAAGGCAGAGAAGCTACATATCTTAATGTCATTAATTTAATTTAATTTTAGGAGTACCAAAAGAGTTAAATTACATTATCTTTCAGGAAGTCTGGTACTTTCAAGAGGTTCTAAATTGCTTTTTTTCTCCTTTGCTTTATGTATGGAAAAATCCATATCTTGTTTTAATTAGCATTTGAATCAGGGCTAGTCTGTTTTGTCTAAAGATCATAACATTTGTACTGAAGTTGAAACAGATGACAAAGTTAATTTTAGATTTAACTAAAATCCCATTCATTGATTTCATAGTAGAATTTCATTTGAGTGGTCCTTTTCTATACCAGATTTTTTAAAAGTGAGTTTGCATTGTAGGACTGCACCAACCTTCATCTAGGGTACCTTGGATTTTTTGGAAGCCATGTGTCATTTTTTAATATTTATTTACTCAACAAATTTACTGAAAACCTGCTGTGTGTGCCAGGTCCTAAGCTGGACATACATTGGTAAATAAAAACTATAATATGGCAAAGAGGTTTAAGATCATGAATTCTGGAGTCAAAGTGGTATGTGACTTACTGACTGTATGATCCTAGGCAAATTAACTTCTCTGGCCTCAGTTTCTTATTTGTCAAGGGGGGATAATAATAGTACCCTCCCCATAGGATTAAATGAGTTCATGTAAGTAATGCTTTTAGAACAGTAAATGACCCATTGTAATTTCTATATAAATGTTTGTTATTATTTTCATTATTATTATTAAATATTATTATTATTGAACAAACATCCCTACTCTTGATAACTTTATAGTCTAATGGAAGAGACAAAAAAAGTTGTAAATACAAATTAATTATGTATTGTAATAAATGTTATGAAGGCAATAAACAGGGTACTAACATGAAGAATACTAGTAGAGTGGGGATAGGCCAGGTAGGATACCCAGTGAAGGCCTTAATGAAGAGGTAACATTTAAGAGGGTCATGAAGGAGGGGAAGGAGACTTGTAGACACCTCCAATATCTAATGCAGGAGGAGCAGGAGCCAAATAATTAAATCCTTTCTCCTAAATGTCAACTACGGTTTTTTTTTTTGCGGTACACGGGCCTGGCCTCTCACTGTCGCGGCCTGTCCCGTTGCGGAGCACAGGCTCTGGATGCGCAGGCGCAGCGGCCATGGCTCACAGGCCCGGCCGCTCCGCGGCATGTGGGATCTTCCCGGACCGGGGCACGAACCCGTGTCCCCCGCATCGGCAGGCGGCCTCTCAACCACTGCACCACCAGGGAAGCCCTCTATATTTCTTTTGAATAGTTGATATTTAATCAATGCTTGTAAAGTAGTACTATCTTTTTACCAGCATCATAATGAAGTTTTTCTTTTCTTTAACCTTTGAAAATAAAAAACTCTAAAGTGTTTTTGAAATCTGTACTACGTGTTTACTTTTGTCATTCATACTGTGAAAGCAGAGGCTTATTTTACTCTGTTTTTTTTTTTTTTTTTGCGGTACGCAGGCCTCTCACTGCTGTGGCCTCTCCCGTTGCGGAGCACAGGCTCCAGACGCGCAGGCCCAGCGGCCATGGCTCACGGGCCCAGCCGCTCCGCGGCATGTGGGATCTTCCCGGACCGGGGCACGAACCCGTGTCCCCTGCATCGGCAGGCGGACTCTCAACCACTGCGCCACCAGGGAAGCCCCAACTACGTATTTTTTTGAAAGAAAAGAATTAGTGAGGTTTAGTTAAGAACCTTTCAGCAATTTTATTGTGACGAAAGTGAGTAAGTGTATGCCAAAATGTTGTTTCACTTACCTGTATTACTTTGAGGTGACTTAATGATTGCCCTAGGACATCCAGGTTTCAATCTGTCTCTTGCTTCTTTGAATCTTCTTTGCATTTATCATGGTTGATACCTGGTAAAAATGAGTTAGTTGGTATTTACAGTTGTTAACCTACTATACATTTGTTGCCTTATGCTCTGAAAAGGTCCCAAGAACCCCTCTTAGCCATTCAAAAAAATTTATGGGTTTATTTTGTTTTTTTTGTTTTTGGGCCGCGCCTCGAGGCCTGTGGGATCTTAGTTCCCCGACCAGGGACTGAACCTGGGCCCTTGGCAGTGAGAGCGTGGAGTCTTAACCACCGGGCCACCAGGGAATTCCGCATTCATAAAATTTAGATTGCATGAAAAATCACAACTCGTTTTGCAATTCATAAGGCTACCTCGCTAAAATTGAGGAGCATGGGGCAAAGATGTTTAAGTTTTAATAGGTTTTAATAATAGGCAATGGTATAGTCAGGGAGAAAATATAGTGCTGAGAGCAACAGATTGCTGTCCTCTGGTTTACCTGAAACCTTCATTTATTGATTTGAAAGATGGGATTTTACCTTCTATCATAAAGTTTTGAGAATAGCAGAGTCTGTGGATCTTTTGGGAGATCATAATATCTTTTACAGAAAAATAATCTTAATATCACTTGTATTTGTTTTAACAGTTTTTCTTCTTCAGTTAGTGCTTTTATTGGTAGCAATATTATAGGCAAAAGTGTATACGGCATGTTTTGTGAAATGTCTTTGTTACTGACTTGGTGATGTCATGGGTATGTAGCCTGCTCAGGAAGAACACAGAGAAGATCCCGATTTTCAGACTGAGGAAGGAGGAGGACTTGAAGACTGCTCTAAAACAGAAGTAAAAGAAGAAAGTCCTGAGTCAGTAGCAGAAAGAGAATTAAAAGCTTCCCAGAAATCGATCAGAAGACACAGAAATATGCATTGCAAGGTTTCTTTGTTGGATGACACAGTTTATGAATGTGTTGTGGAGGTGAGCGCATTTCAATCTCAAGTGGTTAGAACGCTTACAAATTGTTTCATGTAGGGTTGGGTAAGTGGTGCCGTGGCCCAAGACCCAGTATAATGAATATTTCTATGGACTGAAATGTTAATAGTGATTTTCTGGAGGTGGAGGTGTGGAAGGATTATGAGTGAGTCTTATTTTCTTCTCCAGCTTTTTCTATATCTGCCAAATTTTGTGAATTGAGCATGTGTTACTTTTATAATCCAAAATAATTTTGTTTAAGGAAAAAATTGGTTTGTTATTTATAGAGTGATCTTCCACGACTAGATTTCCCAGGATAGCCTCAATTTCTAGGTCTAGCAGTACCCATAATTGTATTTATCAAAAAAAAAATTTACTATCTGTTCATTTCTGCTCTCCCAGATCTAAACCTTAATGAGCTTTATTTAGTGTATTTCTTTAGCTCCATGAGATAGTATATAAAAAACTTAAATTAAGTAATCCCATTTATTAAAATTCTCTATTTCCAGAAAGAATAAATAATTGAATCAAGATTGAATAAAAATGTCAGAGTCGTTTCAGTTATTCTTTTGCTTCTTCAAGACAAGTTAAAAGTCCTTAAAAATCTATCAGCTTTTTTTTTTTTTTTTTTTGCGGTACGTGGGCCTCTCACTGCTGTGGCCTCTCCCGTTGCGGACGCGCAGGCTCAGTGGCCATGGCCCACGGGCCCAGCCGCTCCGTGGCATGTGGGATCCTCCCAGACCGGGGCACGAACCTGCGTCCCCTGCATCGGCAGGCGGACTCTCAACTGCTGCGCCACCAGAGAAGCCCTATCAGCTATTTTTTTAACTAGAGCAGTAATTGCCAATTACGATATGCTTGATAAAAAGCAATTGTGATTATTACTAATAATAGCCTTTTGATAAAACATATAATTCACATATGCTTGTATCTTAGGTGTGTAAAAAATTATTTTGAAATTGAATTATTTATATGCAAATATATCAAAACACAAATAAGTAGTCTAAAATATTATGCTGTGTTTATTAATAGGAATTCTCTCTCCAAGTTTTGAAATAGAAATCAAGAAAAATACACTGTTGCATTTTTAAAATAGTTACTACACCTGGTAACTGGAGAAGACCTAGGGTCTGCTCTTGCTGCTTCTCACCACTAGCTAGTCTAGAGATGGGGAAAGCTATTCCACACTCAGTCTTCCCATTCAGACCAAAATCTAGATATGGGTCCCTTATATCTGAAACATTTGGGGGCAGATGTGTTTCAGAATTCAGAATATTTTGGGTTTTAGAATTCAGAATATTTTGGGTTTTAGAAAAGCAACAAGTACATATTCTGCAAATTTCATAATGTTCCCAGCAGAGTGTGTAGCAGTAGGTACATTATCAAACACATTATTTCTATGGTAAAATATATGAAGATTCACTCTAAGTTGGATAAATAAAGATAAAATATAGCCCATAACAGTTCAGGTCAGAATTTGCCTTCAGATGAGCTTTGAACAAAAACAAAATAAACAAGCCCAACCTTTTACTTTTTAGAACTTCTGAATTTTGGAATTATAAATAAGGGAGTAGGGACCTGTATGTGAAAAATTCCCTAATCATCTCTGTCATGTAGAGTGAAAACATAGAAGGGAGAAAATGAAGAAAATGATATAATGTAGATGGGATAAGTCTAAAAATGAGTTAACATCTATGTGAATTACTAATAGTCATTAAAAATAGCTCAGCTCAGACATGTTTCTCAAAGGACATGTCATGTGTATGTGCCAAAAAATGATTTCTAATTTTTTGGAAGTTTTTTTTTTTTTGGCGGTACGCGGGCCTCTCACTGTTGTGACCTCTCCTGCTGCGGAGCACAGGCTCCAGACGCACGGGCTCAGCGGCCATGGCTCACGAGCCCAGCCGCTCCGCAGCATGTGGGATCTTCCCGGACCGGGGCGCGAACTCGTGTCCCATGCATCGGCAGGCGGACTCTCAACCACTGCGCCACCAGGGAAGCCCTTGGAAGTTTTAAAAATGTATTTCTCAGAAGACATTAGCAAGTTTAATTTTTTTTATTATTTAAAAATGTTTTGGGGCTTCCCTGAGCCCGTGCGTCTGGAGCCTGTGCTCCGCAACTGGAGAGGCCACAAGAGTGAGAGGCCTGCGTACCGCCAAAAAAAAAAAAAAAAGAAGGTAAATTCACCTTCCTAAAAAAAAAAAAAAAAAGTTTTTATTATTATTTTTTAAAAAATAAATTTATTTATTTATTTTTGGCTGCATTGGGTCTTCATTGCTGCGTGCGGGCTTTCTCTAGCTGCAGCGAGCGGGGGCTATATTCGTTGCAGTGCGCAGGCTTCTCATTGCTGCACCTTCTCTTGTTGCGGAGCACGGGCTCTAGGCGCGTGGGCTTCAGTAGTTGTGGGGTGCAGGCTTAGTAGTTGTGGCTCACGGGCTTAGTTGCTCCACAGCATGTGGGATCTTCCCGGACTGGGTCTCGAACCCGTGTGCCCTGCATTGGCAGGTGGATTCTTAACCACTGTGCCACCAGCGAAGTCCAGCATGTTTAATTTTTTTCAACAATTCCAGTAGTTAGGTAGGACAGGTATACATTTTCTTATCACTTTACAGATGAGAAAGCTAATGTTCAGAAATTGACTCAGGTTGTTTAGCTAGTAAATGAAAAAGCAGGGACTTTTTCACTCTAAATCTCGGTCCCTAAGTTATGGCATTTCCTCCCTATAAACAGGAATACAAGTCCCCCAAATTGGTAATGGTTTGATTTTCTGGGTAGAGAAACATTAAGAAATGATTTGTAGCACAACTGTAAGAACCACTGCAACAGGTAATGTCTGGAGGGTATCTAAGATCTTATACTTTATGCATTTTTCTGAAAGAGATTGCAGGGATTTGAGACCTAGCTCATTGTCTTGGGACATTTGGTCTGGGAATGATAGAGAGTCTAATGATTTCCATAGCCACTGTTAATTGTCAGTGTTGACAGCTGATTCAGTTAAGTCAGGTGCTCATGCTGACTGACAGCGACCCATAGCAGGCTTCAGGAAATACACCAAAAATAAAGAATGTAATGTTTAGGATGGAGGTGGGGGATGCTTGATGGAATTTTGCTTTGACTTGTAGCAGCATTTCCAAGCAACTATAAATGTGTTGCATATTTAAACTGACAAATTAAGAAACAGGATTTTTGTTACTCACTTCGTTCTACTTGCACTGTGCAGCCACCTGAAAGTGTTAGTAACCAAGGATAAAAGAGAAAATTGGAAAGTGACATTTTATGGTATTTCGTGATAAATGCAGGAATAAGAGGAAACCTCAACTAAAGTATGTGTATCTTTGCAGAAACATGCTAAGGGACAAGATTTACTTAAACGAGTATGTGAGCACCTCAATCTTTTGGAAGAAGACTACTTTAGTCTAGCCATTTGGGATAATGCAACCTCTAAGGTGAGAAGACTGCTTGTAATATGAGAAACCGACCCCCCAAAATTGTTTTAATTCTTTTACTGTTGTTAAGAATGTATTTATTCCTGCCTCTCCGAGATACAGCGTACGTAGTAAGGAAAGATTGAAGGTAATTAAAAAACAAAACAACACCTCTAATACTACAGTGAAAAACTTTCTGCAACTGTGAGTTAGAAAGTCCTCCCATGAATCGAGGAAAATACTCTGAAAAGTATTTTATGTTATACAAGCTCAGTGAGATAAAATCGAATGTTTTTATATTGTGTGTGTGTACCCCACTCAGGTTTATGTTAGAATATTTGAGAATACTTGAATTTGGCATATAAATGAAGTCACTGAGTACCAGTACCTACTTGTTTAATGTAACTGTTATAATTTTTCTATGAAACAAGTATACTTAAATTGCTGGGAGCTGGCTCATCTAAAGGCATTCAGCGGAGGAAATTATTTCACCTTGCAGTTGAGCTTCCAGTGCTCACATTGGTAAAAACCTTCCAGTTGCTTTGAAAACTTTTTGCTATTGTTGGTGTCATCCATACTCTATCGTATCAGCAAATTTTATTTCCGTATAGTAGTTTTCACTATCCTATTTATTTTTTAATGAGAAAATATTAAATTGCTTTATTTATATTCATTGATATATTTCTGTATAAAGTGATGTTAAAAGTGCCCAATATAAAAGCTGAATTTGATTGTACAGCAAACAACAAATCTGGCTGTGTTAAAAAGGGCTTTATTGTCCCCCTTAGATAAAATATTTCTGGGAAAAAAAGTTGATGTCTCTGAATCATAATCTAGTTTCAACTTCTCTGATTGTTTATAAGAACCCCTTCTGGGGAAGTCAGTGGACAAGTGAATCCTGGGAAACATAGGGCTTATCATATTTGGGGCATCTGGCAGGTCTGATGGGCCAGGTTCTTACAGGATATGGTTGGGGTAATGGGCTGTTCTATATTTTCTGCTTCTAAATTCATCATGGCTAACTTCCAGCTCTCGGAAATAGGTCAAAGCAGAGTTTTCCTTTGGGTTAAAATGAAGGTCTTTAGCTGATTCAGGTAGAACAAGTAGAACATAGAAGGGAAAGCAGGAACTTCATTTGCACATGGCCCAAGTAAATCCTGTACAAAAATGAGTTTGGAGAAGACTTCCTTAGCATTGTCAGGTTAAAGGGACAATACAGTAGCAAAAGCCATTGTGATGGTGACAGTCCTTCTTCAATATGCTATCTCTTTGAGTCATACTTCTCCAGTCTGGATGAGTTGCTCTCTCTGTCTTGTATATAGTTGACCCAGGTATTTCCCATCACCATTATCCTGGGGATTTGTTGTACATCTCTCCTGTGATGTTTCTCTTGTTTCGCCTTTATCTTAGCATTTCCTGGTATTTGATAGAGCACTCCTTCTGAGAAATTACATATGGGATGTAATCTTTTTGAGACATAACATGTCTGAAAATGTGTTTATTGCACTGTAGTATTTGGTTGTTAGTCTGGTTGGGTATAGAATTTTAGGCTTGAAATGATTTGCCTTCATAATTTTGAAGGCATTGCTCCATTGTCTTCTAGCTTTTAATGTTGGCTATTTAGAAGGTCAAAGCCATTCTGATTTGTGATGCTTTGTATGATCTCCCCTCTCTCTTGCCCTGTGTGGAATTAGGCTAGTAGAATCTTTTACCCTCCTTCCTTCCCTTCCTCCCTCCCTCCCTCCCTCCCTCCTTTTCTTTTTCTCTCTTTAGTGTTCTGAGATTCACAGTGATGAATCTTTTAAAAAAATTATTTATTTATTCATTTATTTAATTTTTTGGCTGCATTGGGTCTTCGCTGCTGCACGCAGGTTTTCTCTATTTGCTGAGAGCGGGGGCTACTCTTTGTTGTGGTGCACAGGCCTCTCATTGTGGTGGCTTCTCTTGTTGCAGAGCACAGGCTCTAGGCGTGCGGGCTTCAGTAGTTGCAGCACGTGGGCTCAGTAGTTGCAGCTCGCAGGCTCTAGAGCACAGGCTCAGTAGTTGTGGCTCACAGGCTTAGCTGCTCCACAGCATATGGGATCTTCCTGGACCAGGGCTCGAACCCCTGTCCCCTGTATTGGCAGGCGGATTCTCAACCACTGCACCACCAGGGAAGTCCCCAGGGAAGTCCCCCAAAACTTTTTATCTTTTTGAACAAAGAACTGTTCCAGGTGCCTTTTATAGTCTTCCAGGGAATTGAAATTTTTTCCACTAAGAGAATTTTGTAGAGACCTAAATAAATGGAAATCCCAAGGTGCAATGTCTGGTGAATATGGTGGATGAATCAGAACTTCCCAGCCAAGCTGTAACAGTTTTTGCCTGGTCATCAAAGAAACGTGCGGTCTTGCATTATCCTGATGGAAGATTATGCATTTTCTGTTGACTAATTCTGGATGCTTTTTGTCGAGTGCTGCTTTCAGTTGGTCTAATTGGGAGCAGTACTTGTTGGAATTAATTGTTTGGTTTTCCGGAATGAGCTCCTAATAGAGAACTCCCTTCCAATCCCGCCATATACACAACATCCCCTTCTTTGGGTAAAGACCAGTCTTTGGTGTGGTTGTTGGTGGTCATTGCACTTGCTCCACGATCTCTTCCTTTCCATATTATTGTACAGTGTCCACTTTTCATCGCCCATCACAATTTGTTTTAAAAACAGAACGTTTTCATTACATTTAAGTAGAGAATTGCATGTGGAAATGCGGTCAAGAGGGTTTTTTTTGCTTAACTTATGTGGAACCCAAACATCAAAGTGATTAACATAACCAAGTTGGTGCAAATGATTTTCAGTGCTTGATTTGAATATTTTGAGTATGTCAGCTCTCTCCCCCGTGGTATAACGTTGATTGTTCTCAGTTAATGTCTCGATTTGATCGCTATCAACTTCAACTGGTCTACCAGCCCATGGAGCATCGTCCAGCAAGAAATCTCTAGCATGAAACTACTTTTGACACATTCGGTCAGTCACAGCACCTTCTCCATACACTGCACAAATCTTCTTTTGCGTTTCAGTTGCATTTTTACCTCTCTTGAAATAATAAAGCATAATATGCCGAAAATGTTGCTTTTTTTCCTTCCATTTTCAATATTAAAATGTCATACAAAAATTCACCAATTTTGATAAGTCTTTTTTTAAATGCATGTTGATATGACAGCTGTCACATATAATCTAACAAAATTGTTTCAAATGAAGTTGAAGACAACTAAGTGCTACCAGAGCCATCTTAACGGAAAAAACAAAATGAACCTTTTGGCCAACCCAATAGTTGCTTCCTAGATTTTATTCCTGCTTGGAATAAGTTATTTATGAATGAATCAAGGATTTTTTTCTGGAGGATTCCAGAATCCCACTTTGTTTCCCCTTCCAGTCACTACCGCCAGCCCCCAACAATCAGTACTCCTACCTCAGGCCCTGTCAAAAGTAACAGATGTCTTCCTAACATCTATCACCATCATTAGTTTTGTCTATCATCATCTATCACATCATTAGTTTTGCCTGTTTTTAAACTTTACATAAGCGAAACCATACAGTATGTGCTCTTAGGTCTGGCTTCTTTTGTTTTGTTTAATATCATGTTTTTGAGTATCATCCATGTTGTGGCGAGTAGCAGTAGTTCATCGATTCTTGCTGCTGTATAATAGATCATTGTTTGACTATACCACACTTTATTTATGCATTCTACTGTTGATGGACATTTGGCTTGTTTACAGTTTGTGGCTTTTATGAATGCTGCTCCTGGGAACATTCTCATACATGTCTTTTAGTGCATATCTTGTCATATTCATTTCTGTTGGATTCCCAGAAGTGGAATTGCTGGGTTGTGGATGACACATATATGATCAGCTTTAGTAGATACTATCAGTTTTCCAAAGTGGTGCTACCAGTTCACACTCCCACCAGCACTAAGGGTTGCAGCTGTGCCACATTCTCACCAGCACTTGGTATAACTCACTGCATTTTGATTTCTGCTCTTACCACTCTGCTGAACTGCCCTTGCCAAGATAAATCTGACAGTTTTTCATCTTCATGTCCCTTGTCCATTTTGCAGCATTGACGAGCTTGCCTATCCATCCTTGAAATGTTCTATTCCTTTGGATTCTGTGATACCAGTCTCTCCTGTTTTCCTCCTACCACTTGGTCACTTCTTCTCAGTTTACTTCTCAGCTCTTTATCCTCTCTTCATCCCTTAACTGTAAATGTTCCCCAAGGTTTATCTTTAGTGTCTTTCTTTTAACTCTATTATATGCTCCCTGGATTATTTTTATCTACTTTCATGGCTTCATTTGCCACCTATATGGGGAAAGTGCCCAAATTTATATCTCTGGTTAAAATCACTCTTCTGAGTGCCAGACCTGCTTATCCAGCTATCTACTGAAATATTCTACTTGGATTTCCAAAGACACCTTGAACGTGTATCTATATAAATATACCATAATTTATTTATTCTATTGTTGATGGACATTTGGGTTGTTTTCAGTTTTTTGCAATTGTTTTCTTCTTCATGAAAATTTATTCCTTTTCCTACATTTTCTGTTTCAGTGAATAGTACCACATCTACCCGTTGCCCAAGCCAGCAACTCAGGAACTTTTGTTTACTACTGTACTTTACCACCTCTCATCATCAGCCCACCCTATTTACTCAGTCACAAATCCTGACTATTATCATTCTCAACAACAGCTTCTTATTTGGTCTCCCTGTCTACCTCAAATTTGTGTCACTCTTATTTTAAATCCTTCAGTGATTCTCCCTTGCCTGTAACTTGATGAAGTCCAAGTTTCTTAGCATGGAATACTATGGCCTCTATGATCTGGCCCTTACTGTTCTTTTTCATTTTACATCTCTCCTCTTCACTTCTGTGCTCCAGCTTTGCTGAACTACATTCAGCAACTCAGATGTATCATGTTCTCTTTATATACCCTGTGCCTTTCTAATTACTTCCACTTCTTTTTTTGCCTGGCTAACTCTTATTTGTTCTTCAACCCTAAATTAGATCTCCCATTCTTTTTTTTTTTTACCTTTTTTTCCCCAAAAACATTCTTTTGAGAAACATTTCCTAACTGCCTCTAAGAAAAGACAAATTGTTTACTACTCAGCTCTTCCTTTAGACTGACAGCTCCTTGAGGACAAGCACTATTTTTATTTTTTTTTTGTGCGGTACGCGGGCCTCTCACTGTTGTGGCCTCTCCCGTTGCGGAGCACAGGCTCCGGACGCGCAGGCTCAGCAACCATGGCTCACGGGCCCAGCCGCTCCGCAGCATGTGGGATCGTCCCGGACCGGGGCACGAACCCGTGTCCCCTGCATCGGCAGGCGGACTCTCAACCACTGCGCCACCAGGGAAGCCCCTACAAGCACTATTTTTAAATCCCTTTTGGAACTTCGGTGCCTAGCACGTGGAGGCATTCCTAAATACTTGTTGGCTAAATAAAATGCTCTGAATTGAATAATTTAAATTGAGCATAAAGTACCTATTGTTATGCACACTGGTTTTTTATTGTCTTGTACACACTTTTTGATTTTGACTTTGATTCGGAGGTCTAGATACTGAAGAAATAATACTTTGTTCTATAAGGTACCTTATGCCTTGGAGTCCCATGTGATTGGCACAAATCTGGATTTGCCCCCTCTATGTCAGGTCGGTGGGAATTCTAGCCTTAGAGTCATAGAACGGCTCATGCAATCCCCGGAAGAAACTTGGCAGCTTCAGGCTACTTTGGCAGATTTCTCTTAAAAATAGGGAAAATATGGAGTCGCCTCACTCTGTAGGGGAAGTGTTCATTCCACAGCGATAGAAAGTAGTCTTTGTTAAGAGTTCTGGATTGCAAGCTTTCAGAGGTTCCACAAAACTTATCCGTTGGCGCTTTCAAAGTCCTCTTTTGCCTTTGGACCTATAACAACTTAAAGTTCTTTAGTCTTAATGAGAGAGGAAGGAGAAACACCCAGGTTACCCCCTGCCCTTTCTGACAGGACTTAAGCAAGTATGTACTTAGTTTTTCTACTTTAGAATAATTTTGTATTAAGTGATATTTTTAAAAACATACATTTCTTAATCATCTGTGTTAATTGCAGGGGCAGGGGAGAGAAAAGGAAACTTGTCCTCACTCTTTGCTTATTATCTGTTGTGGTGACTATCTTTATATAATGGTTAGTGTAATATATAATCAAATGTAAGATTGTGGTGTTCAGGCCCACTCCTTGGGTAGGGCAAATGGGATGGTCATCTTGAACTTTGCCCTTGTTGGTACAGGGTGAGGAGTAATCCCCCCTTACTCTTCTTTTCTAAATACAACTAAAATTCAATTTTAAACATTTTGGAAGGGGGAATGGGGTGGGGGGATTGGGAGCAGGCATGAAAGGGGCTCCTGGGGTGCTGGTAATGTTATACTTATATGTTCACTTTGATAATTTATTGATCTATATGTATGTTTTATGTACTTTTCTGTATATGTCTTATGTCAATAAAAATCTTTTAGACAATTCAATTTAGAAATTTCTGTCTTTAAACATTTCTCTAGGAGCCTATGAAAGATGTTAATGGTGAGGCTCTTTTTAAGTGCCATTAGTTTTGCATGGTCTGCTATGGGTTGAGGAACCTTGCCCTTGTGGTGTGCAAATTTTAAGTGGGGTTGGAGAATGGTGAAGGGAGAAATTAGTGTGGGCAAGAGTAGTCAGGAAAAACAAAATAGTTATTCATTCAGTAAACATTAACTGAGCATGAACCATCTACCAGGTGCTCTGCTGACACAGAAAACTTGAATGAGACTGGAGGTCAGAGTTGGAGGGAAAAATAAGATCTAGGTTATAGATCAATAATCCTGGTTATAGATCTCTATTTGTCTTTACAGAATAATAAAAATAGCAAGTGCTTATTTAGCATTTCTTGTTTGCTGAAGCTTTACATATATTACCTTTTAATCTTCACAGTAACCCTGAGATAGGCCCTACTGCTAATATCTCATTTTATTTCCTCTAATAGATGAGGAAACTGAAGTACAAAGATGCTTAAAGTCACTCACCTAGGAAGTAGTAGAGCTAGGATTCAAGCCCAACTGTCTGGCTCCCTGTTTCTCTGTTCAAAATTACTGTGCTGTGTGAAACTAATGCAAAAAATATTGGAAATGTAGGTTGACCTGGAGACACTATTGGAGATGGTCAGTAATCCTGCTTCTGGTACTCTGTGGTTTATGTATTTTGGAGCTCTGTGTGAATGCCTTTTCTTCTTTTTACAGACATGGCTGGATTCTGCCAAAGAAATAAAAAAGCAGGTTCGTGGTAAGTGAATATAGCCCTTTTTCTAGCTCTTTCTTTTTTTTAGTAGGTCAGAGGATTTCCAACCTTTTTCTGGCTGTGAGTCACTTTAGAATTCTGACTATGGTAGATGGCTTTGAAATTAAGATAAAGCCTTCCTTTGGAAGGTAGAGATTCCATAATAGAAAGATACAGCAGAGGTAGACACTATTGAGATGTAGGTCAGATCTTGATGATTTTTTTTTACAACTAGGCAAAGTGGGGGAAGATAGGAATGATTGAGAGAAACAGAAGGTGGAAACAAACAAAGAATAGAAGAGAAAAGGATATGGGAGTCAGTTCTCACAATGGTAGTGATTGAAACTGTAGTAGCTTACGATTGGGAGTTTGCTGCCTGATCCTGTTCCATTTAAATTGTTCTGGACTATTGAGTTCTAACCTTCTCCATGTTTTCTTCTCTATAGTTCTTTTTTGTCCCTTTTCAACCGTCTTCTTCCAAATTGAAGTATGTAAGGAACTGTGGAAGGAAAAAAAAGAATAGAAGAAATTCCTTGCCAGTGACCCTTCTGTCATTGTGGCTTTCTCTTAGCTCCAAGCCCTCTGGCATATATTACTGCTGAACACCCTGCTCAGACTGGTGTCCTGGGATAGATTTTTCTAGGTTGATAAAAGTCTAGATTAGTATTTTGTAGCCTCAGGCCCAATGGGCTAAAGGGTAGAGACTTTACCCACCCCCCCCACCCCCACCCCCCCAGTTATGACTAGATGTCCTTTTAGTTTAGTTTATTTTTGAGGAAACTTGTAGGAACTGCAGTAGATGTTATTCGTCATGATTAGTAAGTTTTAACTGTATCACCTGAAAAGAAGTTTTGTTTTTCATTTGTTTCTTAAAAGAAAACACTTTTGTTATGGTGAAATGTTTTCTTTTAGACCCTATTTATTTATATTTCTTAAGATAGAGAAACAAAATACTACTTTGGCCTGACAACTCTCCATATTTGCTCTCTGCCTATAAAATCTTGTTTTAAAATGCAAATCAGAGTAAAAAGTATTCAGAATATTTGAGACATGACAACAAAAAACATGATTCCAAGCCCCTTTCAATGAAGATACTTTTAATATTCAATATTACTCAGGAATAAATGATTGTACAAGAAGACTCTTTAGGAAGAAAAGTTAAAACAGAGTTTATGATGAGTGGAGAAGACTGTCTAGTAGATTATCTTCCAGGCTATTGAGAAAAAAAACTCTCGCTAAGAAAAATAACCTAAGTGTTTGTCGTTTAAAAAAAATTTACAAAATAATAAAACCTCTTCCTTCAACATGGGAAAGAAAAACCATGTCTGTAACACAAACTTTAACATCAAAATGTAAATATTTCATTGAGCCAAAGAGAAGGTTGACATTTATCTATTGCAAAGATTTGGGGTTTTTTAAAAATAGTTTTCACGGGCTTCCCTGGTGGTGCAGTGGTTAAGAAGCCGCCTGCCAATGCAGGGGACACGGGTTCGAGCCCTGGTCCGGGAAGATCCCACATGCTGTGGAGCAACTAAGCCCGTGTGCCACAACTACTGAGCCTGCACTCTAGAGTCCACGAGCCACAACTGCTGAGCCCATGTGCCGCAACTACTAAAGCCCGCGCACCTAGAGCCCATGTTCCGCAACGAGAAGCCTCTGCAATTAGAAGCCTGTGCGCCGCAACTAGAGAAAGCCTGCGCACAGCAACGAAGACCCAACAGAGCCAAGATTAAAAATAAATAAAATAAATAAATTTATTTTTAAAAAAAGCCCTTGAGTTTAAAAAGAAATAGTTTTCATCATACAAGTAATATATACCCATTGTGAAAAATTAAGCATTATGAAAATATATCATGAAGCAAATAAAAAGCCTGTAAATCCTATCCTCCAGATATAATCACTGTTAAATTGGTATGATCTGTAAGATTTTTTCTAGGCATATATAAATTTTGTTTTTCAAAAATACAATTATGTTATACATTGTTATATATTGTATCTTCTGTATATTATGTCATATGTGGTTTTAAAATTTTTAAAATAGGTGATATAAATATGAGGTATAAAATTAAAAGATACAGATGAATATAATACAAGGTCAATCTTCCTTCTTCCCCTGTCCTTTAACTAATTTCTTGTGTTCTGTCCAGAGGTGTTCTGAGTGTATATAGACATACATTTTAATATAAATATGTATTTAATGCATACGTTATATTTTATATATAATATACTTTATAAATATATTTTAATATAAATATGTATGTTCTGTATGTATTTAATATACATATGCAATCTTTAACATAATTTGTATACTCTTTATATTAACATATATCAATTTATTTCATTTGTTAAAAAATTTTTTTAATGATTATAAAGTTGTAGCACTGTATATATATATATATAGAGAGAGAGAGAGAGAGAGAGCGAGAGAGAGAGAGAGCGCGCCAATCTTACTGATGGATATTTTGGGTTGCAGTAAACATGTATTGAATATATATGTATATGTGCACTTAGATGTATCTGTAGTAAATTGCTAGAAGTAGAATAAAAAAGTATGAATGTTTAAATTTGTAATAGATATTCACCAGCAAGATTTTTTCCATATTTCAAAAAATATAGAAAAGAATGGAGGCTAATATAACAAATACCCATGTACCCATCACCCAGAATTAACATGTGTTAACTTTTACATTTAAAATAGAACAGTACAGGTAAGGTTTATCTCCTAGTCCCATCCCCTTCTCTCCCTATCCGTAGATATCTATTTTCATGAATTTGAGGTGAGTCAGTCCATGTTTTTATATTTTTCCTTCATATATCCATACCCATGTACAATAGATAGTATTGCTTCGCCTGTATTTTTGAAATTTCCCTCGGACCTAACAATCCATTTGAACCTTCTATGGTTTATCAGTCTCTCTCCCTTCTCCCAGCTTAATATTTAGCTTTGTTTAACTTCCTTGGTTCTGAATAAGAGAGATCTCCCCTGCTGAGCCAGGCTAGCAACTTCCACCTCCTTCTGGAATAGTACAGAGCAAAAGCAAGAAATCCTTATACCTTCTGAAAAATACTGATACATAAAATAACACAAACTGTGTTTAAGAAATTCTATAGCCCAGGATATGCCCCTTCTAAATGTATCCTCCTCTCCTTCCCCTGCAGAAGTCACCACTGCCCTGAATTTTGTGTTAATGATTCCATTGTATTTTTTAATGTTTTTTAAAAATTACCTAATGTATGAATGTATACCTAAAAATATTGTTTTACCTTTTTGGACATCATATAAATTGAATTATATAACAGTTAATCATTCATGACTAGCTTTTCTTATAAACATGATTTTGGAATTCATCTCAGTTGAAAAGAAAATTTCACAGTGATATCCTCTGAGTTTTTTCTTTTCTTTTTTTCTTTTTCTTTTCTTTTTGGCTGCACTGTGCGGCTTGTGGAATCCTAGTTTCCCCACCAGGGACTGAAGCCGGGCCCTGGCAGTGAAAGTGCCAAGTCCTAACCACTGGACTGCCAGGGAATTCCTCCTCTGACCTTTTTCTCTTGTATTCTGTTTCATTTTTAAAATGCTGATTTTGACCCATTAAACTGATTTCACAATGGATCATGATCCACAGTTTAAAAACCCTACCAGGACTTCCCTGATGGTGCAGTGGTTAAGAATCCGCCTGCCAATGCAGGGGACACAGGTTCGAGCCCTGATCCAGGAATATTCCACATGCCGTGGAGCAACTAAGCCTGTGTGCCACAGCTCTACAGCCTGTGAGCCACAACTACTGAGTCCGAGTGCCACAACTACCGAAGCCCGGGCGCCTAGAGCCTGTGCTCTGCAACAAGAGAAGCCCCCGCTTGCTGCAACTAGAGAAAGCCCGCGCACAGCAACAAAGACCCAATGCAGCCAAAAATAAATTAATTAACTAAAAAAAAACACCCCACTGATTTAGGCTTAAAGTGGAATTGCTAGATTATAGAGTATGTTTATTTTTAGTTTTACCAGATATAGCCAAATTGTTCTCCTTTAAATTGATTGTAATAGTTTACATCCCCACCAATAGTGTATGAGATAGTTCCTGTTTTCCTGTGTACCCAGAAGGCAGGAAGTTTTTTTCAATTATTAATTTTAAAAATGTTTGGACACAATTTCAGACTTAAAAGTTGAAATAATGGTACAAAGAATTCCTGGGTACCCTTCACCCAGATTCCTCAGATGTTAATATTTTACTATTTTATCTTTTCTCTTTATACACACACACACACACACACACACACACACACACACACTGACACACACAAAACCTTTTTTCTGAACCATTTAATAGTAAGTTGCATCGTAGCAGCGCCACTCACAATAGCCACTTTTTTCTACCCCCAACTTTCACAGTTGCTTTCTATATGCGCTGTTCTTTGCCTTGATTTTTTTTTTTCACTTAACAGTGTATAGTGGCAGTGTATCTTTTCTTGCTAAATAAATACATTTAGGTTGTTTCCAGACATTTGCTATTACAAACAATATCTTATACTTGTATCATTTGACCACGTTTAAGTGTATGTTTAGATACATTTATGAAAGTGGAATTGCTAGGTGAAAGAGTATATACATTTTATGTTTTGATAGATATTCTCAATTGTTCTCCATAGTGTTGTACCAGTTTACACTCACATCAGCAATAGAAGAAAGTGCTTATTTTCCCCACCAATCGTGGGTGTTATCAAGCTTTTTATATCAGTTAGCTCAAAGAGAAAAAAAAATCACACTTTGTAAACTGTTGTTGATTTGCTTTCTTTAATGCTAGTCTTCCTATACTATTAAAAAATTGCCATTTATATATGTTATGAAATAACTGAATTTGTGTTTAAAGTTCTTAAATGCTGAATTCACATTTATTGAACATTCTTTTAGCTGTCTTTTTTCCCATATTGATTTGCTCTAGCCAGTACATTTTTAAAAATAAATTTATTTACTTATAGCTATGTTGGGTCTTCATGCTGCACGTGGGCTTTCTCTAGTTGCAGCGAGCAGGGGCTACTCTTCGTTGTGGTGTGCGGGCTTCTCATTGCGGTGGCTTCTCTTGTTGCAGAGCATGGGCTCTAGGCGCGTGGGCTTCAGTAGTTGTGGCTCATGGGCTCTAGAGCACAGGCTCAGTAGTTGTGGCGCACATGGGCTTTGTTGCTCCGCGGCATGTGGGATCTTACTGGACCAGGGCTCAAACCTGTGTCCCCTGCACTGGCAGGTGGATTCTTAACCACTGTGCCACCAGGGAAGCCCTCTAGCCAATACATTTTTTATAGGTAGCATAGAAGTCATCTTTTTTTAATGTCTATATGGGAATTATAAGTTAACAGTGATTAGATTATTAACATATCGTAATCGTAACAACAGATGGTATTTTACAGTATTTGAACTGTAAATATTGCCTCCCCATCCCCTTACCCTTTTTTATGAGAAACAATTATGGGGTTGGTTTCCTAAGTTCCATTTAAAGTTTCTGGGATGTGAAACATTAGAAGTGAGTTAATGGTAAACATTAGGATTGAGTAGATTTGAGACAAGTTTGTTTTATTGTCTGGAATTTGCCTTTTAGTTCAAATTTTGAAGGAAAATATCAACCATTTCCAAGGGACTCCTGTATTAAATATTTTAGCATGCTTAAAACTGCATATTCTTTAAGACATTTAAACTATTTCAAATTTTAATTTGCATATGGTCATTGGCAGCCAATAGCAATAAAAATGATATTTGGAGATGAAATGCTGTGAATGCAAAACAGAACAATGTTTGAAACACAGATGTTTGTTATAGGGTAGTAGAGTCCAATGGTTAAAAGCATGGGATTTGGGGTAAGAGAACCCTGGATTCACTAGCTATGTATTTTCTTAAGCCTCTGTTTCTTCATAAATAAAATGAACTAATAGTAGCACCTACCTGTATGTAAGAGGGCTAGCTTAGTATCTGGCATGCAATAAGTACTGAACAAAATGTATCTCTTAGCATCATAACCAATCATACTTACTTCTTTTTTTTTTTTTTTTTTTTTTTTTTGCGGTATGCGGGCCTCTCACTGTTGCGGCCTCTCCCGTTGCGGAGCACAGGCTCCGGACGCGCAGGCTCAGTGGTCACGGCTCACGGGCCTAGCTGCTCCGCGGCATGTGGGATCTTCCCGGACCGGGGCACGGACCTGTGTCCCCTGTATCAGCAGGCGGACTCTCAACCACTGCGCCACCAGGGAAGCCCAATCATAACTTATTTATAACTGAGACCAGGCCCTACTCTTTGAGAAACTAACAGTCATGTTAGAAAAACCTTGAAGGGATAGCACTTAGCTGGAAAAATTGAAATGCATTCTCCACTTAACTTTTACTCACAATCTCTGACTTTCATTGTAGATAAAAAATATGAAACACTTGTATGAGTCTTAGGATTAAATTCTTGTAGTTTTCATACCTAAAATATTTTCATTAGAGCTATAGTTTCTAAGAGCCACCTATATTGCCTCTTCCTTCTTATTTCTAAAATAATCTCCTAATCTCACCCATATTCTCACCCATATTAATGGGAAGAATGCTTTTGTTTATTTGAGATAATGTTGAGAGATGTCACAAATAAATAATGCCAACACCAGAAGAAAACATCCATGGATCACTTTGAATGACCTCTGAGGACCCAGAGTGGTATATAGATCACATTTTGAAAACCATTGCTACAAACATGTTCACCTATAGGATGGTTTCCTTTATGTTATTTTGCTTATAATGTTTTATAAACAAAACTATTAAGTCGGGTAAAAAAAATGAGATAGATGGTGTCTAGACAACTTTCTTCTTTTTCTTTTTTAAATAAAAATACTATTTCACCCACAAAGCATGAAAGTATTAGGACACTTCAAGAAAAAAAAGATTTTTTTGAATATTTTTAGGTATTTCTAACAACCAGAAACTTAGGCATAAGCATACAATTCTTTTGTGTTTATTTTTACAGGTGTCCCTTGGAATTTCACATTTAATGTAAAGTTTTATCCACCTGACCCAGCACAGTTAACAGAAGATATAACAAGGTAAATAATTTATTAATAGTTAAATATGTAATAAGTAATCTCATTATCGTAAGCTCTGGGAATTTCTCCATTCAGAATTGAAGAAAAATGATGAGCTATTAAACCTAAGATAAAAAGTTTCTGGTCACTTCAAGGCAGGCTTGCAAATAAGTGATCCTAAAAGCCTCAAATATCTGTGACTCGCCTGGAGAAAATTGGTAGGGAATTAACCTTGCTTATCATGGGTATTGTGCCATGCTGTGGACAGGGAACCTATAAACCATACTGTCCTCCAAAGGACAAGAGACAAATACAGTGGCAAAACAGCTCTGCCGTTTTTTTGTTTGTTTTAAATACTCCTCTCACACCATGCTGTTCCTTAAGGGATCAAAAAAACTAAAGTCTCAGTGTTACTATTTTTTTCTTCCTATTCCCCTTTTAAATTGTATAATTAGGTACGTGAACTGAACATTCCTCAGTAATTTTTTTTTTTTTTTTTTTTTTGCGGTACGCGGGCCTCTCACTGTTATGGCCTCTCCCGTTGCGGAGCACAGGCTCCAGACGCGCAGGCTCAGCGGCCACGGCTCACGGGCCCAGCCGCTCCGCGGCGTGCGGGATCCTCCCGGACCGGGGCACGAACCCGTGTCCCCTGCACTGGCAGGCGGACTCTCAACCACTGCGCCACCAGGGAAGCCCCCTCAGTAATTTTTGAGCCCACTTAATTTATGAAATAAATCTTGTACTGTTTAAAAATAGCTTACTGATTCCTTTTTAAGAAAGTGGCCTTTATTGGATTCTATATAAATACTGAATATTAGCAAAAAAGCAAAAAGGAAAAACAGTATATAGTAAAGAATACTACTCTACATATGTATATCCATAGCATCTTGCATAGAGCCTTATACGTAGTATGTATTTGGCAAATGTTTGTTCAATTGAATGTTGGTTGTTGAGAAACTGCTTTCTAATTCTGATTTTGCTGTCAACTATCTGATTTCAGACAAATATATACTCTCTAGGCTTCAGTTTTCATCTCTCTCAAATAAGAATAGCATAAGACTATTAAAAGGTCTGCTTGTTAAGTACTGTGAAATGTCTGTGCCATTTGAAAAAATTATTCTTTGTCCAGTTATCCTTAGTACATTCTTGAAGTTGAGATGCAATATCTCTGCCTGAAAAAATTGTCTTGGTTATTGCTTTTTCACAGGTAATATTTGTCTCTTAGAGTTGCTAATTATTCATCTTTCTTCATTAAGGTTTATTATATATACAACAAAACAAATCCCTAAAAATCTGTACTAATTACTACATTTTAGAAGAGTTTAAGATTCTTATGATTTGATTGGCATTGCTCTGACTTTTTAAAAAAGATGTATGTAGTGACTAATCATAGATAGCAAAAATGATTGCTGGTGCATATGTTGTTCAGCATCTACTTATGGTCAAGTCAAAGATATGATTCTAATCAATATAGGAGTTTTCAATTTAATCATACCTCCCAGCTTTCCTGTTTGGTAAAAGAGTCTGAACTGGTTAACCCAGTCAGAACAAGGGCTAAGGAGGTCATGGCCATGG
Organism: Grampus griseus; assembly: GCF_964374135.1. Lineage (NCBI taxonomy): Eukaryota > Metazoa > Chordata > Mammalia > Artiodactyla > Delphinidae > Grampus > Grampus griseus. Next base: position 160,781,545 of record NC_139017.1, on the reverse strand, counting down.
GTGTGAATACCATATGGTGTGTCTGACATATGTAGGGTCACTCAGTTTGTTGGACTTAACTGTTTCTACCCTCATCTGAATTCCCTATAGTTTAGCATACAGGTGGAATCGGTCTTACAAGATGATAGTGTGTGGAAGGCTGCATGCAATTTAAGCCCATCTTGGAGGAAAAACATACCAAAGAACGTTCATATCCTAGTGAAAATGTATCAGTAATGTCATCTGTATATGAAGGGCAGTATCTATGCATTTGGCAAAGCAACGTGATAGAAAAGAAAGGACCCAATTTGGGGACCAAGCAGCCTTTATTACTATCTGATATTGAAATAGTACAATGAACAACCATATACCCTCTACCTAACTGAACAATTATTAATATTATCTCATATTTACTTAATCATTCTTTTTCTTTCTCCCTCCCTACCTCTCTCTCCCGTTTTCTTCCTTTTTCTCTCTCTGTATTTTGTTATTGTTTTTGTTGCTGACATGGTAACATCTTTTCTCTTTGGCTGTAGGTATTATTTATGTCTTCAACTTCGGCAGGACATAGTTGCAGGACGACTGCCCTGTTCATTTGCAACCTTAGCATTATTAGGTTCTTATACCATCCAGTCTGAGCTGGGAGACTATGACCCAGAACTCCATGGTGCAGATTATGTTAGTGATTTTAAACTGGCCCCAAATCAGACCAAGGAACTTGAAGAGAAGGTCATGGAACTGCATAAGTCATACAGGTAAATATGTCTCCAGGATTTGTTCTGTGTTTACTTTGACAGTAAGTTTAAACCCTTGACCTGGGATTGATTCAGTGTTTGCCTTAGTGGGAACTGGTGCCATAGAAAGAGTCAGCTTGAGCTCAGTTCCCTCCCAATTCTTTGGGCAAGTCATTTAAACCCTCTGAACCTCAGTTTTCTCATCAGAGTAATAGGTGTTGCATTGTTGGATGAAAACTACATGAGGTAATATATGTAAAGCACTAAGCACAGTATCTGGCACATAGTAGGTGCTCAATAAATGGTAGCTATTATTATTATTGCCTTACCTTTTTTTTTTTTTCCAGATTTTAAATGTATTATGCTATATTAGATGCCTTGAGATCTTTAGAGCAGAGGTTCTTAACTTGGGGTCTATGTACATGGATAGACTTCAGAGGGCCCATGAAACCCCTGAAGGTATTTTTAAAAGTCTTTATTGAATTCACTAATTTTTTTTTTCATGGAAATAATTTGTTAATGTTGGGAGGTATAACACAGTGATCAGGAACAAGTTCAGACTGAGCTGGGTTGAATTCTTGGCTCTGCTTGGTCCTGGCCTGTGACCTTGGGTAATTCACTTAATCTCTCTGAGCCTCAGTTTCCTTATATGTCTGATAGAGATCATTACCTCAGAGGAAATAGGGTGAGCCATAGGATTAAAAAAGGTAATATGTGTAAAAAGTTAATACAATGTCTTACGTAGTAAAAATTCAATAAATGTTAGCTAATATTAAAGTCCCAGAAAAATTTGTGTTTCTTGCTACCAAACATCCCATTGTTATTTGAGTGACTTGTTACAGCTAAATTTTACAAGCTGCCTTAGCATATTAAGGAGACTGATCCTGGCCTTGAGTTGGTACCCTGAATTATGTTAGCATGAGTTAGGCTAGGATGCCCCAAAGGGTCATACTGCTGAGAAGTCCAGAGTGGTCTTAGTAGGCTTTTCATGGTAGGAACAAGTATTCTGTTTGGCCGTTGAGCCATCTTATTTTCCTTAGAGTGGTTCCAATAGGATTGCATGGATTGAGATGCCTTAAATGAGAGAGTTTGAACTTAAGGTGCCCCAATTCTGGTTGCCTTATTCCGCCTGCAGGTTCTGGTCCCACAGTCATAAGAACCATAATGAGGACTTTAAAGTCTACAACCTACATAGCAATAGTCTTATAACTATCACCTTACTCTCCTGAGGTCACACTGTTTTTACAGAGAACTGCTGAGGTTTGCTTTTCAAGTATGAGCATATACATTACAATGCTCTGCTATCTAAGACCACTAATATATCACTTTCAACTAGTTGATGATTGTAACTTAAGCATGTTGTATTGTCCTTAAATATGTTTTTAATATACTTATTTATATTCTGATTACGATTCTAGGAATTTATATATATACATAAAATATATAATTACATACATATATATGCAAAAGCAAGTAGTGGAAAGAAGCAATCAATTAAAATAATCTGATTTGTTAAAATGTCAGTATTGTAGGGAAATGTTTTTTTTTCTAATAATTTAAAAATAATTTTTCTTGGTAGTGTAATCTTTGAGCAATCAATAAAATGGTGAAAGAAAATATTCTACTGCTGCTGTGGAGCAAAACAGCAGAAAATAGTGGTATCAGATTATGATTGATACCTAACTTCTGTCTCTGACTTTTTCTTTTTTTTTTTTTTTGCGGTACGCGGGCCTCTCACTATTGTGGCCTCTCCTGTTGCGGAGCACAGGCTCAGCGGTCATGGCTCACGGGCCCAGCCGCTCCGCAGCACGTGGGATCTTCCCGGACCAGGGCACGAACCCATGTCTCCTGCATCGGCAGGCAGACTCTCAACCACTGCGCCACCAGGGAAGCCCTTTTTTTTTTTTTTAAGGAGCCCCAGTTTTATCTATCACTCAGCTTCAACAGTTATTACCCCTGTAGCTTTCTTCAGTCATTTATTCCCCTCCATATTTTTCCCCGACAGTAGTTTAAAGCAAGTCATATCATTTCACCCATAAAAACTTAAGTATCTACCAGGATACAGACTTTAAGAACACAATACAACTATCACACCTAACAAAATTAACACTAATTCTTTAATATCTGATGATTCTTTTAATGGTTATTTGATCATAATAGAATTTCAGGTTTGGGAGGACTTTATAGTCTAAATCTCATGCAATGCTTGATTCTCCTTTTTAGCATTGTTACATAATCATCATAACATTATAAGCAGCTAATTATTGTGTGTCTCTTATTATGTGCCAGATACTATGCTAGGCACTTTATGTATAATACCATATTTAACTTTTATAATCACCCTTTGAATTAGGCCAGCTCTTTTCTTTTTTTTTTTATAAATTTATTTATTTTTGGCTGTGTTGGGTCTTCGATGCTGCACGCCGGCTTTCTCTAGTTGCTGCGAGTGGGGGCTACTCTTCGTTGCTGCACGGGCTTCTCATTGCAGTGGCTTCTCTTTTTGCGGAGCTTGGGCTCTAGGCGCATGGGCTTCAGTAGTTATGGCTCCCGGGCTCTAGAGCACAGGCTCACTGGTTGTGGCGCACGGGCTTAGTTGCTCTGTGGCATGTGGGATCTTCTTGGACCAGGGCTCGAACCCGTGTTCCCTGCATTGGCAGGCAGATTCTTAACCACTGTACCACCAGGGAAGTCCCAGGCCAGCTCTTTTCATATGGTGTTGTTTTACAGACTGCCGGCAGTCTCCAAGATTCTTTTTTTTTTTCCGTGTATTTATTTATTTTTGGCTGCATTGGGTCTTCGTTGCTGTGCATGGGCTTTCTCTAGTTGTGGCGAGCGGAGCGTGCGCGGGCTTTTTATTGTGTTGGCTTCTCTTGTTGTGGAGCATGGGCTCTAGGCATGCGAGCTTCAGTAGTTGTGGCACGTGGGCTCAGTATTTGTGGCTCGCGGGCTCTAGAGTGCAGGCTCAGTAGTTGTGGCACACGGACTTAGTTGCTCTGCGGCATGTGGGATCTGCCTGGACCAGGGCTTGAACCCGTGTCCCCTGAATTGACAGGTGGATTCTTAACCACTGCGCCACCAGGGTAGCCCAGTCTCCAAGATTCTGTTAAGGGGTCCATGAGGTCAAAATTATTTTCATAATAATACTAAGATATTATTTGGCCATTTCACTGTGTTGAAATGGTGGAGCACAAATCAAAGCAATGGCACCAGACTGTACTACTAGTCATTATATGCTTCACCAACATTCACTTTTATTTTTATTTATTTATTTATTTAAAATTTCCATTGTAGCCCTTTTTAAAAATTGGCTTTATTTATTTTTCTTATTTTTGGCTGCATTGGGTCTTCATTGCTGCACACGGGTTTCTCTAGTTGTGGTGAGTGGGGGTTACTCTTCGTTACTGTGTGCGGGCTTCTCATTGCGGTGGCTTCTCTTGTTGCACAGCACGGGCTTCTAGGCATGAGGGCTTCAGTAGTTGCAGCATACGGGCTCAGTAGTTGTGGCGCACGGGATTAGTTGCTTCGCAGCATGTGGGCTCTTCCCGGACCAGGCCGCGAACCCATGTCCCCTGCATTGTCAGGCAGATTCTTAACCACTGTGCCACCAGGGAAGTCCCACACTTTTACTTTTTAACTTGCAGTTAAAAATTAAAAAGTAAAATAAAATATTTTTAAACCTGCCAATTCACTTAAAAATTTTCATGATGAAGCAGTAAAGAGTATTGATTTTATTAAATCTGAAATACATCCTGTTTAATATTCTGTGTGATTTAATGGGAAGTACACAGAAAGCACTTCTGCTGCATACTGAGGTACTTGTCTTGAAGAAAAGCACGTGTGTAATTGTTTTGAGTTCTCAGCTGCATTAGCCAGTTTTTTAATGCAACTCCTTTTTTACTTGAAAAAGTGACTGATTATTCAGACTTGGTTATTTGGCATACATTTCCTCAAAAGTGAAATGAGCCAGTCCTTTAAGGATTGGTAAATGACTGATAGTATTTGTTGCTAATGACAAAATTCAAGCTTTCAAATGAAAATTAGAATTTTGGAAAATTTGTATTTGCCATCATGATCTTGACAGGTTCCAAATACTTAAACGACTTTTCTGATGAAGTTGGTGATTATTTTAATGAATGTGATTCTTTTCTTTTAATATCATACAATGAAATGTGTCAACATTTGGAAAACTTGCATTACTCAGCCAACCAGTATTTTTCAGATATGAAATGCATGATGTTACAAAATCATGCATCTGTATAAAAGACCCATTCAAAATGCAAGATGGACCAATGGATTTTAATGTAATATGGTACAAAAAGTTCACTGATATGTTTTCAGATTTCACACTGCAACTAACCTTTAGGAAACAGCCATTGTTAAGTTTTGGTGTAGTATTAAAGAAGAATATTTTTAATCATCAATTCTTCCTTTTCCAACTACATATCTGTGTGAGATCAGGTTTCTTCATATATTACAACCATACAAAATATTGCAACAGATTGAATACAGAAGCAGGTAGGAAAATCTAGCTGTCTTCTAAGCCACACATTAAATAAAATTTGTAGGGCTTCCTTGGTGGCGCAGTGGTTGGGAGTCCGCCTGCCGATGCAGGGGACACGAGTTCGTGCCCTGGTCCGGGAAGATCCCACATGCCACGGAGCGGCTGGGCCCGTGAGCCATGGCCGCTGAACCTGCGCGTCCGGAGCCTGTGCTCCGTGGCGGGAGAGGCCACAGCAGGGAGAGGCCCGCGTACCGCAAAAAAAAAAAAAAAAAAAATTGTGAATATGTAAAGCAGTGTCACTCCTTAACTACATTTGGGGAAAATACTGTTATTTTTCACACAAAAAATTTTTCATGTTAAAACATGAGTCGTCTATTGTTATTCATTAAGTCCCCTACATACAAATGAGTTCCGTTCGGAGAGAGTATTCGTAAGTTCGATTTGTTGCTAAGTCCAACAAAGTTAGCCTAGGTACCCAACTAACACAATCGGCTATATACTGTTGCTTTTACGCTTGCTTCTGGACATCCTGGGCTTGAAATAAAGACACTCTACTGCTATACTCTACAGTCCTGTACAAAGTACACAAAAGCACAACCACTTGTAGAGAATGCAAGCACGTGACAATGTATGCCAGACACGTGAACTAACTTACGTGATTGGACATGCAAGCCACATTCACATCTTTGAAAGTTTGCACTTGAAGGTTCATAAGTAGGGGACTTACTGTTCTTTAAAGATTTAATCAATAGTTTTCAATTTTATTAGTTTTAATTTCTAATATAGTAAATATTGATAGAAATAACTCACATTAAAAAAACCTCTTAAAAAAACTGAGTAATTATTGAGAGTGAAGGGATCCTGAGGTCAAAAAGTTTGAGAACCCCTGAGTTAGGCAGTAAGACTAAAACCTGGGCTGTGGAGTCCACCTGTCTTACTTTGAATTCAGGCTCCATTCCTTATTAGCTTTATGACTCAGTAAGTTATTTAAACTCTCTAAGTTTCAGTTTTTTCATCGGAAAAATAAGGCTGATGATGTGAATTTTGTGATTGTTAAATTAGAAATTCATGTAAAGTGCTTTGCACAATGATTCTTATTCCATTTTACAAGTAATGAATGGAAGTCTGGGTTTAGAGAAATGCTCTTTGGAACTAACTGAGTTTAAACCCAAATAGGTGAAACGATCTCAGAGGACAGGTGGATATGGTCCACTTGATGTTCTGTGAGGTATACAGATAGAAATTGAGCAATAATCGATCTCCATGATTAGAAAATTTAGAGGTCTGTCATCTTGGAATTTACTAGCTCCTTTTTGGAAAGATTGGCAATCCTCACAAACAGAAAGCAAATGGGAATTTTAATTATGTCCAACAACGTGACATTTTAACCAGTCCAAAGAGACTTCTGCTTAGGCAGAAGCATTTACTATGCATTGGAAAATACAAGTAAATACTACTCTGCTCCTCAGATAAATAGAAGATAGCCTACGTACATGGAATTCTTAGTAGTGGCCCTTTGCCTAGACAGAGACCGTGAAGCTATAATTAACACTAAGTTTACAATAGCAAATCAAGCTTTAAAACGAATTATCCTCCATTTATGGGGACTAAGATGGTATGTAAAGTTGTCAGTTGTCCCCCACTTAATTATTTGAAACCACAGTCCTTAATTAGAAGATGCAACAACATTATTAAAAGGCTGTCACAACCCCGCCAGATGAAAACTGCTGACCACAAGCATGCAGACCCCAAATTGGCTGAAACCAGAAGATGGGTGATGCTTGAAACTTCACCTTGTTGCCAACCAATCAGAGAATTGTCCATGAGCTGATCATGCACCCTGTAGCCCCCTCCCTCACACTGCCTTTAAAACCTTTGTCTCCTAACCAGCAACTTGGAGTTCGTTTTAGGACATTAATCCACCATCTTCCCAGGTTGCTGGCCTCATGAATAAAGCAACTTTTCCCATTAAAAAAAAAAAAAAAAAAAAGGCTGTCACATAACATTGGAACTCACTGAATGGCTCTATATCCTGACTCCACTTGCTCAAAATAAATACAGGGAAATTTTGTTATAACTTCTCTTTTTAATGAGCAAAAGTTAACCAGTGCCAAAGCTCCCTGGTTAGGTACTTCTGTAAGTTGCAGTAATTTCAAGTAGTAAATTATTAGATGGTACTGAATAAATTCAGGACAGTACTCCTAATGGTTTAGAGCTGTCTAGTCTCTTCCCAGATAGTTTGTTAGTACTTTCAAGAGTTTTCAAACATTTAGGAAAAACCATAGTCTTTAAAATGTTAAGCTGAAAATAATTTAAGTTGAATTTGTGATTTAAATTTGTAAAATATATGTTTGTATTTATGCACAGGTATCTGTGGTTGGTGGGATTATGGGAGATTTTCTTCTTTTTTTTTTTCTATGCTCTTAAAGATATTTTCCAAATTTTATACAATGAATTATTGATTTTTATAATCAGAAAAAGCTTCCTGAAACAATTGTGTCCTAAAGCCGTTAGGTGGGATAGAGCAAGATAGTCATCCATGCTGAGAGGCAGTCTGGCTGGGGATATTGGGGCTTAAGCAGGGTGAGGAGAATGTTCATTGTGGGGGGCCATCCTGGCAGGAGAAGTCAGAGCTCAAATAGGATGAAAAGGGAGTCGTGAAGGCCTGCAGAGGGCATCCCTATGGGATGGTACCTGATACAGGTGTTGAAGCCCAAGCCGGGTGAAGAAGATGTCTATGGAAGGGGTAGCCTAACACCAGGAGTCAGAACCTGAGTGAGGTAAGGAGAACATGTGCGGGGAGCAGCCTAGCATGGGGAATTCAGAGTCTAAGCCAGTGAAGAGGGCACCCACGTGGAGGAGGGGTCAGTGGCAGCAAAGAGAGATTGGTTATGTACAGGGGGTTGATCAAATGAGTCAATGTATCGTATTAAGGATAATGGGAGCCAGGTTTCTGACTGTCAGTAAAGGGAGATACAAATTAGAGTGAGAGAGAAATTAAAATGAACCCTGTGGTGTTGCATTAAAACTGGAGGTTTCAGTGTAAACTCATTGTTTCCAATAGATAGATGGATGGATAGATAGATGTTAGATAGATAGAGATGTAAATAGGTATACACACACACACACACACACACACACACGCATACTCACATACTCTGACTCTACGTTGTGCCAGAAGGAGGTGCTCAAAAAATGATGGGAAGGGCTTCCCTGGTGGCGCAATGGTTGAGAGTCCGCCTGCCTATGCAGGGGACACGGGTTCGTGCCCCGGTCCGGGAAGATGCCACATGCCGCGGAGCAGCTGGGCCCGTGAGCCATGGCCGCTGAGCCTGCGCGTCCGGAGCCTGTGCTCCGCAACGGGAGAGGCCACAACAGTGAGAGGCCCGCATACCGCAAAAAAAGAAAAAAAGAAAAAAAAAATGATGGGAAATGGTCAGAGGGACACAGAATCCAGCTTAGAAAGGCTCCCACTAACCAAATCTGGGACGATTTAAGCACTAAAATAAATAAGGAAAATAATTGATTATATTACATTGAATAAGCTGAGAATCCCTGAGTCCATACTGATATAAATGAGGGAATAGATTAAAAGTTTGACAAGGAATAGACTATTTCCAAATACATTCCCACAGAATATTTATTAATTACAAAGAGGTAAAGAGGAATTTCATGGAAGAGAAGCCCGGCAGACATCACTGATCAAAACGAACATCTGGAAGAGACAAATTGAAATCATGTTCCCCCTGATAGGATGCAGTGAGAACACAGGGTCACTTCTGTGATATTCCTGTGAAAGATGTATAACTTATGAGGTCAATTTGTGGAGAAACATCAGACAGGCCCAAATTGAGGGGCATTCTATAGAATAACTGGCCTATAATCTTTAGAAGTTCAAGATTAGGAAAGTCAAAGAAAGACTAAGAAACTTTTCCAGACTGAAGAGGACGCAAGAGAGATGAACTAAATGAAACTCCATGAGGCTAAACTGGATTCTTCTGCCATACAGAACATTTTGGAAATAACTGGGTAAACTTGAATGGGGTCTGAGGATTAGATGGCAGTAATGTATTACTGTTTATTTCCTTGTTTTCAGAGCCCTGTGGAGGTTATGTAGGAGAATATCCTTGTTTGTAGGAATTACACACCAGAGTACTTGGGAGTGATTGGTCATCAGGTTGACAATTTGCTCTCAAATGGTTCAGGAAAAATTGTTTGTATTGTAGGTAACTTTTAAGCGTGTTTCAAAATTTTTTTAGTTATATAAAAAAATGTTAAATGCAAAGCATCAGCCAAACCTCAAATGTAAATATTATTTTCAACTAACAAGGAAAGTCATAGTTTTAAAGATCTCTTCTTACCACCTGCCCTTAATACAATTTTAAAGCATGCTTACTTATTAGAAAATCATTTACTACATAGTTTGAAATTTAAATCTGTATTAAAATTGATTGACCCCGTTAATGTCCCTTAGAGTTGGAGAAGTATGGGGAAGATTTCATCATGATTGCTTCATTTAATGTCTTAAAACTTGTCTTCAAATTAAAGTGATTAAAATTATTTCTCGGGCTTCCCTGGTGGCTCAGTGGTTGAGTAGTCCACCTGCCGATGCAGGGGACACGGGTTTGTGCCCCAGTCCGGGAAGATCCCACAGGCCGCGGAGCGGCTAGGCCCGTGAGCCATGGCCGCTGAGCCTGCGTGTCTGGAGCCTGTGCTCCACAACGGGAGAGGCCATAACAGTGAGAGGCCCGCGTACTGCAAAAAAAAAAAAAAAATTATTTCTCTTTTATGAGTTGCTTATGATGTACCACTGTACCAGAAACCTAAGGGTGCAATAATAATAAACATTTATACTTTACAAAGCAGTTTCACAAGCATTATCTCATTTTATCCTACTAGTCACATTCATTCATTCATCAAAGATTAAAAAAATCATTGCCTATACTAGTCTCAAGAAGTAGGTATTATTATGCTTCTTACTTTATGGTTAGGAGATTGAGGTCACCACTCTTAAGTGCAGGAGCTAGGATTCCAGCTGCAGTGATGTGACTTGGGTCCCGGCTAAAGCCTGCTACCTTAAACTGAGTCATAACTTGCCTATGACCATGTAATCCCTCCATGCTTGTTTCTTCGTCAGCAAAGTGAAAGTGTTGGACTCTATAATCTTCAAGATCCATTCCAGCTTCGAATCCTAAAATTCAAGCCATCAATAATACTAACACTAACAACAACAAAGACAAAAAAACCAAAAACCCATAAAATGGGAGTAACCTTAACTAGAAAAGTATATAATTTATATGAGGAAAAAAAAACTACAAAAATTTCCTGAGATGTTTTTAATGACTTGAATATACAGACTTGCGTATGTGTTTATTTTCCCATTCTCCTTTTTTGTGTTCAATTTCAGAGTCATTAATAAAGAGCATTCAGGTATGATGGTTTAGCGCTTGTGGAAGGAAGTTTTTATTCTGAGATGCTGAGTCATTAACAAATCTGCAGTTTCTTTCCTGAGATTTTTTTTTTATGGGGGGGGTGTTATTCCAGGGAACGCTTTGTTCTTTTTGATGAGGATAAAGACAGATGGGTTTGGAAGAGACTTTCTCTTGTTAAATGAATAGGTCACTGCTGCTTTTTATAGCTGGAGGCTGGCAGTCTTATGGGAAATAGGCATTTACATGGTTTTTCTTTGGGGGTATGGCTGCTTTATTGTTACTATGAATTTCTGTTTGATTGGTTTGAATTGCACAGCACTAGGAGTAATATTTTTTTCTTCAAAGCTCAACATAACAGCTCATGAGCACTTTTCAAAAGAGAAGAAAGTTATAAAGGAGAAGGAAAGACTGTCACAGTGAGTGTTTAGACAGTGAGGCTGATTGTTTTCAAACAAATTTAATTCATTATATGCCTAGTAATGAAGACATCTTAATAACAGAGAAAACAGCCCCATTATCTACATGCCTCTATTAACCAATTTATTTTGTTTAGGTCAGTGGGCAGGACACCATCTGTTACCAGAAATTTTCTTTTCATCAAGCCTGCCCCCATTAAGAATCCCCAGTTAAGCAACTTCAGCTGCCCTCCTGTTTAATTTCCATATTAACTCAATTCAGGGATAGGGAGAGAAAAAGGCAGCTAAGAGGATATTGTAAGTTGTACCATGCCCTCAGAGGATTTAATTTGGTCACCTCCTTGGCAAGATAAATTAGTGGGAGGAGTTTACATGTGTTGGAGAAAAGGCCTAAGGAGAGGGAGGGGCAGAACTGATGGTGGATGAGGTAGCTTTAAAGAAATTTAGAAGGTTTTATTTTTTAACTTTTTTTTTCTGATAGCTTTTGGTGACTTTTGGTTTCTCCAAGGTCTCTTTTTCCAAGGCATATTTCAATTATTTAGACACAGGGAGTGATAAGAGTCCTTTTCCATACATAATAGTCTACTTTTAGGACTATGAAATATATCTACATACATATTGGTATGTATATGTTTATATAAAGTACAAGTAATATACAAATGTTATTATTGTAAATGTTGACACTGTGACACTGAACGTCTTTTTGTTTTTCTTCTATCAAAGGTCCATGACTCCAGCTCAGGCTGACCTGGAATTTCTTGAGAATGCCAAAAAGTTGTCTATGTATGGTGTTGACCTTCATAAAGCAAAGGTAATGGTAACTTTGGCCTTTATTAATATGCATGTATCAGACCTGTGTCATATAATATTTCTTACCAACCTTTATCTGGGGCATTACAAAACGTTCAGAGGAGATAGTAATTCTTGTTGAAATTTTAAGTCTATCAGTTGAACCAGTCAAGTGTATTAAGTGTATCAGTTGAATTGCCCTTTTACAATTCCACCATCAGAGCGAAGTTTCACACCTAAGCAACCATAAGGATCAAAAGATATAGCAACGAGAGCAAAAGAAATGATAATTTCCTAAAATGCAGATACACTTGAAAATATAGAGTGACAGTGAGGCATGTTTCACAGACAACATCACCTACATCAGAATCACCCGGGGTGTTTATTAAATATGCAGATTCCTGAGCTTCTCCCAGATTTACTGAATTACTTTGGAGGAGAGGCTAAGTCTCCAGATTTAATGAATATCCCAAATGATCCTCCTTCATGTTTGAATCTGAGAATCATTGGCGTAAGGTAGTGGTTCTCAAAGTCTCTGAACCAGCGTTTAGTATCGTCTAGGAACTTGTTAGAAATGCTCATGTCAGGTCCCATCCCAGTCTCACTGAATCAGAAACTATGTGGGTGGAGCCCAGCAGTCTGTTTTAACAAGCTCTCCAGGTGACTCTAATGCACAGGGGAGGAACCACAGTGGCTCATTTGAGAACCACTGGGTTAGGGATTTGGAAACTTGAGCTTTCATCCTAGTTCTACCTAATACAACCTAACACAATGAATACTTAAGGGATGTCGCTTGACTTCTCTCATCTTCAGCTACTGAAATGTCTGGGGAGGTTGAGGAGTTTGTGAGAGAAAGAAAGGGCTCAAGGGATGACCTGAGGTTCATTTAGAGAAATTTAACTAGGATGCGTGATGGGGAATCAAAACCATGTCCAGTGAGAAACAGGCAAAGGAATAGGGATACTTAACCCACAGAAGGGAAAGTTTAGGAAAGATATAATGTCAATCTTCATGGATTTCAAGGATTAACTTGTGAAGTAAACATTTTACTATGGCTCCAAGATATAACACTAGAGCCAGTAAAATGAAAACTGCAGGGAAATACTTTTCAGTCCAGTTGGACAAATTGTCTCACAGAGCTATTTCAAAGATGGGATGGGCTACCTGAAGGAATTGAGTCGTCTATCACTAGAGATATTCCAGGTTAGGCAGAATAATCACTTGGTAGGAATTTAGAAAAGGACATTCAAACATTTGGTGGGTGATTGGACTAAAATGACCTTTCAGGTTTCTCCCAACCTGAATATCTGTATCTGAGGTTTCTTCCTTATTTACATTCTAGTAACTAATAAAATTTCATTGCATGTTAGTGAGTTTTCTTAGGATGTTGCTCTGGATTGTTTGGGGCTGGGTACTGTAACTTCTGTGAATCTCAAAAGTAGCTGGTAGGAAGATCAGATCAGGTCCAGAACTGAAATTGTTAGGTTTTGCTTCTCAATTTCTGCTGGAGGCTGGTGTCAATTCAGTAATTATCAGGATTACATGAGGAGTCAGGCAGCGTATTTCTACAGCAAATGTTGTAAAGCAAATTGTTTCTCCAAAACATATAGTTAAAAGAGAGATGTAGTTGTATCCACAGCCTTTAAAAACTTAAGGGGACATCTTCTGGGAAATTTTGTTATGTAGTCATCGAATTGAAGCTGAATATAATTTCTTCTCTCTATTGTGCTTGTACATAACACACGTAGGCACTGATATGTTTCTTTATACTCATTTTGGGAAAAGGAGCAGTCTAGAAGCATAGAACTCAGGTCTTTTATTACTTATCTAAATAAATGGTTATCTGTAGAGATTAACTCAGGTGAAATTTATTTTCCTTGAATTACAGACATAGATGATTAATATTATATATTTAATTAAAATTTTTTCTTTAATAAAGAGGCATGCAAATATGGCTTTATTGGTAACTTACTGTTCCTTTTTGACCTGAGGATAATAGTTATAACTTACTATACTTAAAAAAAAACTTACTATACTTAACATCAGTAATTATAAAAATCTGAGTTCTCTCATACTGAGTTTATAAGGAATAGAGTCAACTCCTATACTTATCATGGTTTTTGGAGGGATGACCACTTTATCATAGAAAAACAAGAATTATAGTTGTGCATGTATATTTGGTAGTATACATAGCCCTATGCCCTGGCCTCCAGGAAGTCCTGGTGGTCTGCTGACTTAAACATACATGTATACGACATGCAGCTACCATAGCTACCATAGTAATTATTTGCTGACTATGATAATGATAGGTTTGAGTACTTCAGAACTGGGAGACCAAAATGCCTGCCCTAGGATTTTCATATACAGACAGGCATGGTGAAAATAAATTAGTGTCTCTTTTTGAATTATTAAGGGAAGCCTTTTTAAAAATTTTTTTTATTCATTTACTTATTTATTGCCTGTGTTGGGTCTTCGTTGCTGCACGCAGGCTTTCTCTAGTTGCGGCGAGCAGGGGCTATTCTTCGTTGTGGTGTGCGGGCTTCTCATTGCAGTGGCTTCTCTTGCTGTGGAGCACGGGCTCTAGGCATGCGGGCTTCAGTAGTTGTGGCACCCAGGCTCAGTAGTTGTGGCTCGCGGGCTCTAGAGCGCAGGCTCAGTAGTTGTGGCGCACGGGCTTAGCTGCTCCGCGGCATGTGGGATCTTCCCTGACCAGGGCTCGAACCCGTGTCCCCTGCATTGGCAGGCAGATTCTTAACCACTGCGCCACCAGGGAAGTCCCAGGGAAGTCTTTCTGGAGGCTGCAGAGGCTCAGTTTTATGAGAGGAGTGTTGTGAAGGTAGATGAGGTGCAAGCCGAGTGACATTTCACAGTGGCTTTGAGGGGTGGTGATGGTGGCTGTATTACTCCTCATAGCAGTCGATTCCTTCAGTGGGTAAGATGTGTGTATGTCCATGTTTCTTGGAAAAAAGAAAAGCAGATGTTCCCTCAGTCACTAATAATGAACGAAATAATTGGTAGTAATGGTTGAAGGTTTAAGCTTAGTGTATGTTGTTACTAAAATACCTTGAAATTTCCTAATTTATCAACCTACATGAATCAAGATTTTTATAAATCTGAAGCAAAGAATTTACTAATATTTGCCGTAATAAGTTATGATTAATAATGTGGGCAGGTAACAAACTCAGTGTAAACACTTACTGAGCATGTTGTCAATAACAGAATTTGGAGTGATAATAGCAATGATTTAGATACAGTTTCCACCCTCAAGCACTGAATTTTAATTTTTTTCTAGTTGTTTTCCTCATTATAAAGGTGATATATTAATAATATATGTGTATATATATATATATATATATAATCCATACATAATTGTATGTGCCTAGAAAATAGGATAATCCTGGAAATTATCAAATCAGTACTGGTTACTGTTAAAGAGTGTGGGAGGAGGAGGGTAGATTTTTTTAAAATTTTACACATTTCTGTATTGTTTGAATTTCTTACATACATGTGTTAGTTTTTTCATATTTGGATACTTTTTAAAAGATAATACATGTTTATTGTAATTGGAAAGTATAGAAAACTGAAATGAAAAATTGTTCATAATTGTACCACCTAAAGAATGTCATTATTAACATTTTGGTGTATTCATCTTTCTTCTATGTATATTTTTTATATTGTTGGAATCAAATTATGTATGTAATTTTATCCTGCTTTATTTTGCTTAATGTTACAACATAATTATTTTCCCATTTATCTCCCAAATTCTATTTAACTGTTTTAATGGCCACATTGTATTTCACTATATGGATGAACAATAATTTAACCCTAATGCTTGGATACTCAGGTTATATCCAGTTTTTCACTCTTATAACATTCTGAACATTATCATGTGTAAAGCTTTTTCTGTGATTTGAATTATTTCCTTAGAACAGATTATAGAAATAGAATTACTGAGTCTGATTTGGACATTTTAAAGATATTTGTGGTAGGTAATAACATTGATTTTTAAATGTAGTATAGTAACAACATTTTTACATAGACCAAATAGTCCCATGGGTTATGGTTGTTAGGTTAAACTTTATTTTTCATTGTATTCTTTGTAACTGTATTTGGTTGTTAATATCTTCAGATTGTCTAATAATAGTCGACTATGCTGAGCACTTTGCTCAAGACTGAAACGCTAACGCTTTTTTTCCTCAGGACTTGGAGGGAGTGGATATCATCCTAGGTGTCTGCTCTAGTGGCCTTCTGGTTTACAAAGATAAGCTGAGAATTAACCGCTTTCCTTGGCCCAAAGTGCTGAAGATTTCTTACAAACGTAGCAGCTTTTTCATTAAGATTCGCCCTGGAGAGGTACAGAATTCGTGTTTCCCTTTCCTCCTGAATCAAACACAGACCATATCTAAAACATCTCTTCATTCCTGTTTTCCTTGTTATGTCATCTATGAGGTCTCTCTCTAGCTAACTATTTAGGTGTTGATATTTTGTTTCCTAATCAGTCCCGTGATGCTTCTTCTCTTCCTTCCTATTTGTTTTCTGGACAGTTCTCTTCATGTAGGTAAATGTACCATGGCCAAAAGTGAAATTTGGATAATAAACTTGTTCCTTGTTTACTCCAGGTAAAAGCTTGATGGAAAATATTTTTAAATTAAGTAGCATGAGACTTTTAAATTGTGGGGTTAAATTACTTATGTTTTATACCACCAGTCCCTTACCTTATATAATTATTTGTATAGGTAGGTTCTAGTAGTTACTGGGAATGTGTCCTAGGGTCAAGTTCTAGATTTTTAGTAGAGTTGGATGTTCAACTTTGTACCAGATAACTCAGTTACTAGTTGGTGATCAATTTTCAGAATATACTAATGCTGGCCAAATTTAACTTTTATATTAAAGAGCCATCATGGTATAGCAGAAAATTGTTCAAGTAGGAATTAAATTTAAAAAGAAAGTTCTAGTGCCTACTCTGCCACCTACTAAGTAAAAGACCCTGGATAAATCTAAAGTGTTCCTTACCATTCAAGGGGGATAATACCTGCTCTGTCAAGGTTGATTTGAAGATCAAATGAGATGACAGAGGTAAAAGCTCTGAACAGGAAAGCATCATACTAATGGAAAGAGGCTTTTTTGTGTATATATCACCATCTGCTGGTGAAAAATGGCTCATTATTTGAACATGGAAATACTGAATGTGCAGCCTTAAAATTTAGGATAAGGATTATCATTGAAGCATTTATTTATACCATAGTTATTTACCTGTGCCTAGCAAAAGTCAAAGAATTTCAAATCCAAGAGTCATTCAGTCAATAAATATTTATTGATGGCTTTCTTTGTGTGAGACACTATTCTAGGGGCTAGGAACAGTAAATATCAATAGAAGAGTCCATCCCTCAACAAGCTTTTTTTTTTTAACATCTTTATTGGAGTATAATTGCTTTACAATGGTGTGTTAGTTTCTGCTTTATAACAAAGTGAATCAGCTATACACATATACATATATCCCCATATCTCCTCCCTCTTGTGTCTCCCTCCCTCCCACCCTCCCTATCCCACCCCTCTACATGGTCACAAAGCATCGAGCCTATCTCCCTGTGCTATGCGGCTGCTTCCCACTAGCTATTTTACATTTGGTAGTATATATAAGTCCATGCCACTCTCTCACCTCGTCCCAGCTTACCCTTCCCCTTCCCTGTGTCCTCAAGTCCATTCCTCAACAGTCTTACAATTTAATGTGGGAAAGCAGAAAAGAAAAAAAAATATATATATATATGATAATGGGAAGTCTTTGGTTTCTTTAAACGTTAACTATATAATATATATAGTTATATATATTATATATAATATATACTAAAAATGCAAAATTCTTACTTAAGAAAGCAATAAAGTACAACAGTAGGATTTTGAGAAGTGTATATAGTATAGAAGTGTATATAGGATTTTGAGAAGTGAGTATAGTATTGTGACTACAACAGATGATTCAGAAGTAGCGTGGTGTAGTGGCAACCATGAAATTCTGGTTCTGCCACTTAATAGCTGTGAGACTAAGCAGGTGACTTCTCTGACCTCAGTTTCTTCATGTATAAAAATACAGATGATACTGTCTGATCATAGTGTTATTGGCAATAATAGGCACTAGAAGTAAATGTCAGTGTCCTTTCCATCTTATAAAGTATGCTTAAGGCAGAAAAAAAGAGGCAAGAGACTAGCAGGACAGTGTTTCCAGTAGCCCTGGCAGGATGTGGTTTACTTCAGTCAAAGAAGTATCTAGATAAACTAATGATCAATCAAAGAAAAAAAAAGGCATTTAATAATTCAATAATCTGGTTTGAGCCACAATCTTTAGTTCCTATTACTAAAAACGATTGCATAATAATATTCATTGATTGGAGGAATCATCTGCTATCCTATTCCCTGATTATTGAGTAGTCTAGTATCCTAAATGCAGACAGTAACTAAGGAAGAGCAGTGTCTGGACAATCAAAATGTGACTTAATTGTGTCTCAGAATAATATACAGTGTATATGTGTGTGTGTGTGTGTTTCTGAACAAAATAACATGTGTAAATGATATAAGATGCATTCCCTGGCTTCCTTGCTGTGGAAAAAACCACTCTCAGTGAGTAAATTTCTTTTGGTAAGTAGGAAAAAATTTCAGATGATATTTTATGTCCTTAGACTAGTAACTTTCTTTTTATTCACACTGATCTCTTCTGCAGCACCATATTTCTCTGGTCCTGTATCACTGTAGTTGAATAATACTTTATGTTCCGTGTTTGCTTGTGTATTTATAGCAAGAACAGTATGAAAGTACCATCGGATTCAAACTTCCCAGTTACCGAGCAGCTAAGAAATTATGGAAAGTCTGTGTAGAGCATCACACGTTTTTCAGGTATTGTCCTCACTTAAGTATTTTTCAAGGATAAATTATTTATGCATGCTTCTATTTTAAACCTGCTATTGAAATTTCCTTCTTTGCATGGCTGGCTGTCTTTTATTTAGCTCAGGTGAGATCATCTTAAGCAAGATAAAATGAGTCTAGTTCTCCTTCTTTGGGTTGAAAAACACTGTCTTAACATTCCCAGAGCACCTTTCTGTGTATGGTAGAAGGATGAGGGAAATGAGAAATAGGAACCTGTGTTTACTAGAGGCTCTGTGATTGCCCTAACTGGAGCTAAAACCAGTCCTGTCAGGAAGAGGTACCCTGACTTAGCTCCACATGGAATTTCTCTAAGGAGTGCTTAACTACCTTCTGTGGGGCTCTTATACTGGAAGGTTAAAGACGTGAAGCTGATGGTTATTTTGGTTCTAATCAACCCCAGAAAGGGAGCACAGAGAACTATCTTTGCAGCACAGTTGTATCAGATAGAAGACAGAAGAAAGTTTCATCTCCTTTGCTTTTCAAGAGGACATATAATTAACCCCTTGTGTTCATTTACCAAGCATTTTCTGTGTGCTTACCCTTTGTATAGGCACTGTACTAGGCATTGGGAATATATCACTAGATAGTTCTAGCCCCTGTCCTGATGGAACATAAAATCTAGCAGACAAATAATTACTTCTGTTGAAAGGAGAGCCAGCTAGTTGTCAGTTTGCCTTTTTAAGAAAATATCTCTATTATAGAAAATTGCATGTATAGCACAATGAAGAGAATAGTATAATGAACTCCTCTGGTCCCAAACTCCACCTTCAACAATTATCACCCCAAGGTCAATCTTGCTTTATCTATATCCCCACTCACTCCTTCCTACTACTTCTCAGATTATTTTGAAGCAAATCCTAGACTTCATGCCATGTTGTTCATAAATAAACTTGACTCTTTATGAATGACTCTCAAGAGAGAGAACCACGATAACTTTTTCTTCTATTTGTAATTTCATATCATACTTAGCACTAAAGAACACTGGACAGAAAGACAAGTCAGGGAAAATAACATTTCAGTTCTCATTTCAAATAAAACATGAGGCTACACCTTATATTTGATTAAAGAATCTTAATTATTGGCATTAAGATATTTCTTTATGTTTTCATCATCTTCTTTAAAACCAAGAAAATAGAGTTTTAAAAGAGGGTGAGGAAGAGTAAAAAGAGGGTTTTTTCCCTTTTCTTTTAATTGAAGTATAGTTGATTTACAATGTTGTGTTTGCTTCAGGTGTACACCAAAGTGATTCAGTTATACATATATATATTTTCAGATTCTTTTCCCTCATAAGTGATTACAAAATATTGAGTATAGTTCCCTGTACTATATAATAGGTCTTTGTTGTTATCTGTTTTATATACAGCAGTATGTATATGTTAATCTCAAACTCCTAATTTTTCCCTCCCCCCAAAAAAAGAGTTATTTTGAATGTTTAATATCTATGTATAGGTTTCAGCTGCAGCCAATGCATTTACTTGTAGGATAGCATATTTAAATCCATTGCATCAAAATAAGAGGATATATTAACATGTAATTCTTCATTACATAAAAGAAAGCATTTGCTGAATTAAACTACCCCAAAGAGAAAAAAATACTCTCTTTTTGGTAGTATTTGATGTAGCAATTTATGCATTTATTCAGCAAATATTTATTGAATGCCAGATTCATGCCAGGCACTATGCCCGAAGTGAAAACACAAAATGAATAAGTCATAGTCTTTATTCTTTACCCAAAGAGAGCTCACAGTCTCATAGTGGAGACCAGCACATAAACAGATTGTTTCAATTCAGTGTAGTAAATGCCATGACAAAAGAGAGCACAGGGTACTGCTTAGAAAGGATGGGGTTCCTAACTGAGTTGAAAATACACCAAATATCCTATTAAATAGGATTTAATAGGCATTGAATACCAGGCATTGAGTTTGGAGTGCATTTGACAAAATTATTATTCTAGGAGAGGGGAAAAGAGCTCTGGGCTTGAATTCTATGACTGCCCAACTTCTTAACAGCTATGACCTTAAGCAAGTAACCTTCTTTGAGGTTCAGTTTCTTTTATCTATAAAATGATGAAAATATTACAGGGGTATAGTGAAAATAGTACAGTGCTATAAAAGCATTTTGAAAACCATAAGACCCTACCTATAGAGATATAAGATTATATCATTAATATAAGCCACAAATAAATTATACATATTGTTTTGAGAAATGACAATTAAAATAATGATTGCTTGATTGGAAATTTGTCTTAGTAACTATAAGGAAGCTGTGAGAATTGTGAAACTTTTTAATACTTGATTTTGTCTTTAATCTCACAACCTCATTAGAGTGAGATGATGTATATAATATATGATTATCATGTTTTTCCCCCCAGACTGACATCTACAGACACCATTCCTAAAAGCAAATTTCTTGCCCTGGGATCCAAATTTCGATACAGTGGCCGAACTCAGGCTCAGACCAGGCAAGCTAGTGCTCTGATTGACAGGCCTGCCCCACACTTTGAGCGTACAGCAAGCAAACGGGCATCCCGAAGCCTTGATGGAGGTTTGTATTGAATATTAATGATTTCTTGTTATCCTAACTCTTTAGAGAGAGATAAAGGAAGAATGGTTATCAGATGTGGTCGGGTACATTCAAACTAAGTGCAGTTATCTATAAGAGAATCAAATTAAAGAGTCTCAGTGATAAAACGAAATGGATCTCACTAATTGTCGAATTTAGTGGAATCATCTTAAGAAAAGGAGAACAGAGGTTCAGAGAGAGTAGTAACTAGATCAAGGTCCCACTGCTGGGAAGTGGTGGATTGAACACCACTAGAATTGGAATTAGAATTCAGAATCTCTACCACAGGGTGACACCTAATGTAGTATACTGAACTAAACCCCTCTTGAACATTTTTAAATAGTTATTTTTCAAGTAGAAAAGAGGGAAGAGGTCTGCGTCACTAGCGCAATCACTGAAAAAGTTTAGATCATTTGTCATGTGTCAATTATAGACCAAAAAAACAATCCTATTACTGGAGTGTCCAAATTTTGTTTAAATAAAAGAGGGAGGAAATAAATAAGTTTCATAATTGTATATACTGACAGAAGATCTGTTTCAGTTTTTCTAAGTTTAGTCTCAAGGATTTGAGAGCATTAGCATTACTGAAATGACGTAAAAAGCCACAATCAGTTCTTTTTTTTTTTTGGCCCTGCCACGTGGCTTGCAGGATCTTAGTTCCCCTACCGGGGATTGAACCCGGGCGCCAGCAGTGAAAGCACCGAGTCCTAACCGGATCACCAGGGGATTCCCAAGCCATATTCAGTTCTTTATGCAGCTAGAAAGAGGTGGCAAATAAATAAAAGTTCAGAAGGCAGTAACCAAAATAGAGTATTGCTGATTGCAGCTCTATACTATCTATTGTAAAAGCAAGGTGCATGTTACAGTAGTTACAGGCTTCGGTTCTGGAGTCGGACCTGGTTCCAATCTCAACCACTGCATTTATGATCTATCTTCTTGGGTGAGTTACTTACTCAGTGTCTCAGTTTTCTCATTCATAAAATGGGTATGATGATAATATAATATTACCTCAAAGAATTTTCATGAGAAAATAAATGAGATGATATGCTTGGCACAATGGCTGGCACTTAATGTGACCCCAAAATATTAGCTGTTATTAAAATATTGTTAATATTCTAGCCGCAGCATTATTATTTTGTTTTGTATCATCCAGAACTATGCTGCTGTATTCTGGTTTGTTGCATTATGGGAGCATATATCAGAAATACCTAGCTCACTTTAAAGGGATCAGGAATGGGTCAGCCACACTTGGAAAAGAAATCACCTAAGCAGTAGAACTTTTGTGCTTCCGTACCACGAGTCATGCTTCTTTCTTTCTGATGTTTCTCTACAAGGCAGATTGTAGGCTTTGTTTATTTACTCTTCATCACAACACTAGGAATTAAGCTCAGAGATTAAATAACTTTTCTTAAGATATGATAGCTGGTGGATTGGAGTATAGGTTGGTTTAACTCCAAAATCCATGTTCTGCCAGATCCATACTTATTTACTGATTTGTTCAACTATTTTAAACTTCTGTGTGTCAGGTATTGTTCTAGTTATTGGGGATACAGCTGTGAACATACAGACATGGTTCTGCCCT
This sequence comes from Grampus griseus, assembly GCF_964374135.1. Taxonomy (NCBI): domain Eukaryota; kingdom Metazoa; phylum Chordata; class Mammalia; order Artiodactyla; family Delphinidae; genus Grampus; species Grampus griseus. The sequence continues at coordinate 160,758,636 of NC_139017.1, read as the reverse complement.
CATGGGGCTTACATTCTATGGGTAGAAACAGAAATAAAATGAAACAAGTTCAGGTAGTGATAAGTGCTATAAAGAAAATAAAACACTAATGGGATGGAGAGTGTCTGTGGATGGGGAGATTGGGGAGCTGTTTCAAATTGAGTGGTCCACTCTAAATTTAGAAGGTTCCTCTGAGGAGCTTCATTTGAACTGAAACCTGAATTATGAGAAGGAGCCAGCCATCCCCGAATTTAGGGGGATAAACATTCTTGAAAAGGGAGTATCAAGTACAAAGACCTGTAGGTAGATGTGAGTTTGGCATGCGTCTAGATCAGTGCTGTCCCATAGATCTTTCCATGCTGATGAAAATTTTCTATTTTGTGATGTCTAGTTTGGTAGCCAGTAGCCATATGTGGCCATATGAACTTGAAATGTGACTGTGAAACTGAGGAACTCAATTTTAACTAAACCTAAATAGTCACACATGGCTAGTACAAAGATCTACTCCACTACAGGGGTAGTAAAGGAGAAGCTTGGTGAAGTCTGTTGCAGGATCTGAGTGAGAGATGACAACAGCTTGGACTTGAGTATTGGCGTTAAAGACAGTGAAAACTGGTCAGGGATACAATACAGAAGTAGCGCTGACAGAATTACTGGTAAATTAAGTGTTGGAGATGGTAAGGAAAAGAAAATCAAGGTTTATTCCTAGGCTTGATCATTTACTACAATGGGAAAGTCTGAGAGAGGAGCAGAGTTTGGGGATGTAGGAAATCAAGACTTCTCTTTTGGACATGTTAAGTTTGAGGTATGATCACTCAATCCTCATATCTGCCATATTCATATAACAACCTCAGGCATCGCTTTCTTGTCCGGTAAATCACCCTACCTCCAGTTTATCTTTGTTTTGGGGAGTTATTATTCTTATTATTTTATCCCCATTTTTCAGTGAGAAAACTAAGGCTGGAAAGTTTAAGCAATCTGTTCAAGATCTCACAGCTAGTAAGTTCCAAAGCTTGAACAAAAACTCACGTCTGTCTGATACCATATGGCTTCTTCCACTAAATGAAATTTCATTGTTATATAGATACTATGCCTGATGTAGCTTTTCTTTCTAATAGCAAAAATAACCAACAATTCAAGGGTTAGTGAGCTTTGGTACTTTGAACAAATTAGAAATTATTTATTTATTTTCTAACATCTTTATTGGAGTATAACTGCTTCACAATGGTGTGTTAGTTTCTGCTGTATAACAAAGTGAATCAGCTGTACATATACATATATCCCCATATCTCCTCCCTCTTGCGTCTCCCCCCCACCCTCCCTAATGCACACCTCTAGGTGGTCACACAGCACCGAGCTGATCTACCTGTGCTATGCGGCTGCTTCCCACTAGCTATCTATTTTACGTTTGGTAGTGTATATGTGTCCCTGCTACTCTCTCACTTCATCCCAGCTTACCCTTCCCCCTCCCCGTGTCCTCAAGTCCATTCTTTACGTCTCTGTCTGTATTCCTGTCCTACCCCTATGTTCTTCAGAACTGTTTTTTCTTTTTTAGATACCATATATATGTGTTAGCATACGGTATTTGTTTTTCTCTTTCTGACTTACTTCACTCTGTATGACAGACTCTAGGTCCATCCACCTCACTACAAATAACTCAATTTCGTTTCTTTTTATGGCTGAGGAAAGCTTTACTTATAAAGATGCTTCTGTTACTTGTAGAAATAACATGTTGACTGTCTCTATTTTTCTAGCTGTAGAAACCTCACAGTTCAATTCAAGATTTTTTTTTTTTTTTTTTTTTTTTGCGGTATGCAGGCCTCTCACTGTTGTGGCCTCTCCCGCTGTAGAGCACAGGCTCCGGACGCGCAGGCTCAGCGGCCATGGCTCACGGGCCCAGCCGCTCAGCGGCATGTGGGATCTTCCCGGACCGGGGCACGAACCCGTGTCCCCTGCATCGGCAGGCGGACTCTCAACCACTGCGCCACCAGGGAAGCCCTCAATTCAAGATTTTAAAAAACCTTGATGTCTCTGTCTAATTGACTAATATTGGCCAGTTATATTAAATTATACACTGTGTTCCTGGCGGGAAATCTCCAAAAATTTGTCTTCAAATGTTGTAGCAATGTTTGAGTTTCCAAAACTAAAGCACGTAAAACAATTCTAAAGGGAGACAGTCAGAGCTTTGGTGGCTTTACCGTTAGTATCACAGAGTTTTGGGAGCTTAGAAAAAGTTTTTGTTTTTTTCTTTTTTTAAGGTTTGTGGCAACCCTTCGTGGAGCTAGTCTATTGGCGCCATTTTCCCAACAGCATTTGCTTACTTAGTGTCTGTGTCACATTTTTTTTTAAATTTAATTTAATTTTTTTATACAGTAGGTCCTTATTAGTCATCAGTTTTATACACATCGGTGTACACATGTCAATCCCAATTGCTGAATTCATCCCACCACGACCCCCACCCCCCCGCACCTTTCCCCCCTTGGTGTCCATACGTTTGTTCTCTACATCCGTGTCTCTATTTCTGCCCTGCAAACCGGTTCATCTGTACCATTTTTCTAGGTTCTACATATATGCATTAATATACGATATTTGTTTTTCTCCTTCTGACTTACTTCACTCTGTATGACAGTCTCTAGATCCATCCATGTCTCTACAAATGACCCAATTTCATTCCTTTTTGTGGCTGAGTAATATTCCATTGTATATATGTACCACATCTTTTTTTTTTTTTTTTATGCGGTACGCGGTCCTCTCACTGTTGTGGCCTCTCCCGTTGTGGAGCGCAGGCCCAGCGGCCATGGCTCACAGGCCCAGCTGCTCCGCGGCATGTGGGATCCTCCCAGACTGGAGCACAAACCCATGTCCCTTGCATCGGCAGGTGGACTCTCAACCACTGCGCCACCAGGGAAGCCCCTACCACATCTTCTTTATCCATTCGTCTGTCAATGGGAATTTAGGTTGCTTCCATGACCTGGCGATTGTAAATAGTGCTGCAATGAACAGTGGGGTGCATGTGTCTTTTTGAATTATGGTTTTCTCTGGGTATATGCCCAGTAGTGGGATTTCTGGATCATATGGTAATTCTATTTTTAGTTCTTTAAGGAACCTCCATAGTGGCTGTATCAATTTACATTCCCACCAACAGTGCAAGAGGGTTCCCTTTTCTCCACACTCTCTCCAGCATTTGTTGTTTGTAGATTTTCTGATGATGCCCATTCTAACTGGTGTGAGGTGATACCTCATTGTACTTTTGATTTGTATTTCTCTAATAATTAGAGATGTTGAGCAGCTTTTCATGTGCTTCTTGGCCATCTGTATGTCTTCTTTGGAGAAATGTCTATTTAGGTCTTCTGCACATTTTTGGATTGGGTTGTTTGTTTTTTTAATATTGAGCTGCATGAGCTGTTTATATATTTTTGAGATTAATCCTTTGTCCGTTGATTCGTTTGCAAATATTTTCTCCTGTTCTGAGGGCTGTCTTTTCGTCTTGTTTATGGTTTCCTTTGCTGTGCAAAAGCTTTTAAGTTTCATTATGTCCCATTTGTTTATTTTTGTTTTTATTTCCATTACTCTAGGAGGTGGATCAAAAACGACCTTGCTGTGATTTATGTCAGAGAGTGTTCTTCCTATGTTTTCCTCTAAGAATTTTATAGTGCCCGGTCTTACATTTAGGTCTCTAATTAATCCATTTTGAGTTTCTCTTTGTGTATGGTGTTAGGGAGTGTTCTAATTTCATTCTTTTACATGTAGCTGTCCAGTTTTCCCAGCACCACTTATTGAAGAGACTGTCTTTTCTCCACTGTATAGCCTTGCCTCCTTTGTCATAGATTAGTTGACCATAGGTGCATGGGTTTATCTCTGGGCTTTCTATCCTATTCCATTGATCTGTGTTTCTGTTTTTATGCCAGTACCGTATTGTCTTGATTACTGTAGCTTTATAGTATAGTCTGAAGTGAGGGAGTCTGATTCCTCCAGCTTCGTTTTTTCCCCTCAAGACTGCTTGGGCTATTTGGGGTCTTTTGTGTCTCCATACAAATTTTAAGATTTTTTGTTCTAGTTCCATAAAAAATGCTATTGGTAATTTGATAGGGATTGCATTGAATCTGTAGGGTGCTTTGGGTAGTATAGTCATTTTCACAATATTGATTCTTCCAATCCAAGAATGTGGTATATCTCTCCATCTGTTGGTATCATCTTTAATTTCTTTCATCTGTGTCTTACAGTTTTCTGCATACAGGTCTTTTTGTCTCCCTAGGTAGGTTTATTCCTAGGTATTTTATTCATTTCGTTGCAATGGTAAATGGGAGTGTTTCCTTAATTTCTCTTTCAGATTTTTCAACATTAGTGTATAGGAATGCAAGAGATTTCTGTGCATTAATTTTGTATCCTGCAACTTTACCAAATTCATTGATTAGCTCTAGTAGTTTTCTGCTGGCATCTTTAGGATTCTCTATGTATAGTATCATATCATCTGCAAACAGTGACAGTTTTACTTCTTCTCTTCCAATTTGTATTCCTTTTATTTCTCTTTCTTCTCTGATTGCCGTGGCTAGGACCTCCAAAACTATGTTGAATAATAGTGGTGAGAGTGGACATCCTTGTCTTGTTCCTGATCTTAAAGGAAATGCTTTCAGTTTTTCACCATTGAGAATGATATTTGCTGTGGGTTTGTTGTATATGGCCTTTTTTATGTTGAGGTAGGTTCCCTTTATGCCCACTTTCTGGAGAGTTTTTTATTGTAAATGGGTGTGGAATTTTGTCCAAAGCTTTTTCTGCATCTATTGAGATGACCATATGGTTTTTATTTTTCAATTTGTTACTATGGTGTATCACATTGATTGATTTGCATATAGAATCCTTGCATCCCTGAGATAAATCCCACTTGATCATGGTGTGTGATCCTTTTAATGTGTTGTTGGATTCTGTTTGCTAGTATTTTGTTGAGGATTTTTGCATTTATATTCATCAGTGATATTGGTCTGTAATTTTCTTTTTTTGTAGTATCTTTGGTTTTGGTATTAGGGTGATGGTGGCCTCATAGAATGAGTTTGGGAGTGTTCCTTCACAATTTTTTGGAAGAGTCTGAGAAGGATGGGTGTTAGCTCTTCTCTAAATGTTTGATAGAATTCACCTGTGAAGCTATCTGGTCCTGGACTTTTGTTTGTTGGAAGATTTTTAATCACAGTTTCAATTTCATTACTTGTGATTGGTCTGTTCATACTTTCTATTTCTTCCTGGTTCAGTCTGGGAAGGTTATGCCTTTCTAAGAATTTGTCCATTTCTTCCAGGTTGTCCATTTTATTGGCATAGAGTTGCTTGTAGTAGTCTCTTAGGATGCTTTGTATTTCTGCGGTGTCTGTTGTAACTTCTCCTTTTTCACTTCTGATTTTATTGATTTGAGTCCTCTCCCTCTTTTTCTTGATGAGTCTGGCTAATGGTTTATCAATTTTGTTTATCTTCTGAAAGAAGCAGCTTTTAGTTTTATTGATCTTTGCTATTGTTTTCTTTGTTTCTATTTCATTTGTTCCTTCAGGTGTAAGGTTAGATTATTTATTTGAGATTTTTCTTGTTTCTTGAGGTAGGCTTGTATAGCTATAAACTTCCTTCTTAGAACTGCTTTTGCTGCATCCCATAGGTTTTGGATCGTCGTGTTTTCATTGTCATTTGTCTCTAGGAATTTTTTGATTTCCTCTTTGATTTCTTCAGTGATCTCTTGGTTATTTAGCAAAGTATTGTTTAGCCTCAAATGTGTTTGTGTTATTTACGTTTTTTTCCCAGTAATTCATTTCTAATCTCACAGCATTGTGGTCAGAAAAGATGCTTGATATGATTTCAATTTTCTTCAATTTACTGAGGCTTGATTTGTGACCCAAGATGTGGTCTATCCTGGAGAATGTTCCGTGCACACCTGAGAAGAAAGTGTAATCTGTTTTTGGATGGAATGTCCTATAAATATCAATTAAATCTATCTAGTCTATTGTATCATTTAAAGCTTCTGTTTCCCTATTGATTTTCATTTTGGATGATCTGTCTATTGGTGTAAGTGAGGTGTTTAAGTCCCCCACTATTATTGTGTTACTGTCGATTTCCTCTTTTATAGCTGTTAGCAGTTGCCTTTTGTATTGAGGTGCTCCTGTGTTGGGTGCATATATATTTATAATTGTTATATCTTCTTCTTGGATTGATCCCCTGATCATTATGTAGTGTCCTTCCTTGTCTCTTGTAACATTCTTTATTTTAAAGTCTATTTTATCTGATATGAGTATTGCTACTCCAGCTTTCTTTTGATTTCCATTTGCATGGAATATCTTTATCCATCCCCTCACTTTCAGTCTGAATGTGTCCCTAGGTCTGAAGTGGGTCTCTTATAGACAGCATATATATGGGTCTTGTGTTTGTATCCATTCAGCAAGCCTGTGTCTTTTGGTTGGAGCATTTAATCCATTCATGTTTAAGGTAATTATCGATATGTATGACCATTTTCTTAATTGTTTTGGGTTTGTTTTTGTAGGTCCTTTTCTTCTCTCGTGTTTCCCACTTAGAGAAGATCCTTTAGCATTTGTTGTAGAGCTGGTTTGGTGGTGCTGAATTCTCTTAGCTTTTGCTTGTCTGTAAAGCATTTGATTTCTCCATCGAATCTGAATGAGATCCTTGCCAGGTAGAGTAATCTTGGTTGTAGGTTCTTCCCTTTCATCACTTTAAGTATATCATGCCACTCCCTTCTGGCTTGTAGAGTTTCTGTTGAGAAATCAGCTGTTAATCGTATGGGAGTTCCTGTGTATGCTATTTGTCATTTTTCCCCTGCTGCTTTTAATAATTTTTCTTTGTCTTTAATATTTACCAATTTGATTACTGTGTGTCTCGGTGTGTTTCTCCTTGGGTTTATCCTGTATGGGACTCTCTGCACTTCCTGGACTTGGGTGGCTATTTCCTTTCCCAAGTTAGGGACGTTTTCAACTATAATCTCTTGAAATATTTTCTGGTACTTTCTCTCTCTTCTCCTTCTGGGACCCCTATAATGTGAATATTGTTGCATTTAATGTTGTCCCAGAGGTCTCTTAGGCTGTCTTCATTTCTTTTCATTCTTTTTTCTTTATTCTGTTCCGCAGCAGTGAATTCCACCATTCTTTCTTCCAGGTCATTTATGTGTTCTTCTGCCTCAGTTATTCTGCTATTGATTCCTTCTAGTGTAGTGTTCTTTTCAGTTATTGTATTGTTCATCTCTGTTTGTTTGTTCTTTAATTCTTCTAGGTCTTTGTTAAACATTTCTTGCATCTTCTCGATCTTTGCCTCCATTCTTTTTCCAAGGTCCTGGATCATATTCACTATCATTCTTCTGAATTCTTTTTCTGGAATGTTGCCTATCTCCACTTCATTTAGTTGTTTCTCTGGGGTTTTATCTTGTTCCTTCATCTGGAACATAGCCCTCTGCCTTTTCATCTTGTCTATCTTTCTGTGAATGTGGTTTTTGTTCCACAGGCTGCAGGATTGTAGTTCTTCTTGCTTCTGCTGTCTGCCCTCTCAGAAAAAGAATTTTGAAATAATTTATTCCAGCCATCTTATTTTATAGAAGTAGAGTGTGAAGCTTAAAAAAGTAATTTGTCCAAAGTTAACCTGGTTTTGTACTGCAAATTTAAGACAGAATTCACATTTTCTGATATCCAGATCAATCCCTTTTTCCTTGATTTATTCCATGATGCCTTCTTCCTATCTCTACAGTTTGAAAACTTTTTAAAGATGCATGATCTTAAGTGGTGTTGGTCTTGATAATTACCACAGTACTTGCTGCATTGTAAGTGCTTAACAAATAAATTTTGAAAATAAGATGATTATTTTTCTTATTTAGTTGAATGTGAGCACAATTTTTATGTTCCACACTTCCTATGTGATATTTTAAGTGCATTAGAATTTCCTGTTACAACTCTTGTCCCTCTGTTTAATTTCTCTGCTCGGAAGAAAAGTACTTAAAAAAAAAAATCTTCACTCAAATCCTGGTGACTAATGAAGCTGAGTACCTTTCCATAGTTTATAGGCTATTTGCATATAATTATTTCTGAAGTGCCTATTCGGATCTTTTGCTCATATTTTTATTGAGTTGTCTGTCTTATTAATGTGTAGGGGTTCTTTATATATTCTTGTCTCACTCCCAGTCTTAGGGAGAAAGCATCAGTATTTCATCATTAAATGTGATGTTTGCTTTGGGTTTTATGTAGCTACCTCTTATCAGATAAGGAAATATCTAAGAGTTTTTATCATGAATGAATGGTGACTTTTACCAAGTGTTTTCACTTCATTGGTGGATATAATATGATTTTCTCCTTTTTTGAAAAAAAATTTAACTATTTATTTTTGGCCGTGTTGGGTCTTTGTTGCTTCGTGCAGGCTTTCTCTAGTTGCCGCAAGCAGGAGCTACTCTTTGTTGCGGTGCATGGGCTTCTCATTGTGGTTGCTTCTCTTGTTGCAGAGCATGGGCTCTAGGCACGCGGGCTTCAGTAGTTTTGACACGTGGGCTCACGTTGTGGCTTGCGGGCTCTAGAGTGCAGGCTCAATAGTTGTGGCGCATGGGCTTAGTTGCTCCGTGGCATGTGGGATCTTCCCGGACCACGGCTCGAACCTGTGGCCCCTGCATTGGCAGGCGGATTCTTAACCACTGTGCCACCAGGGAAGTCCTATTTTTCTCCTTTCTTATGTTACGTGGTGGATTACATGGATTGACTTTCCATTGTTAAGCCTTCTTGGCATTCATGAAGTAGACTCAATTTGATCATAATATACTTTTCTTATGTCATTTTAGGCTTTTTGCAATGATTTTCATGAGAGAGAAAGGCCTGTAATTTTCCTTTCTTGTAATGTTGTCAGGTTTTAATATCAAGTTTATGCTGGCCTCATTAAATAAATTTGAGAAGGATTCCCTCTTTTTCTGTTCTCTGGAAGAGTTTTATGTAAGATTGGTATTATTTCTTCCTTAATGTTTGGAAGAATTCACCTATAAAGCCAGTTGATTCTAAAGATCCCTTTGTGAGAGGGTTCTTTACTTACAGAGTCAACGCCTTTATTAGAAAGGACTATTAAGATGTTCTAGTTCTTGGTAATTGTGTTTTTCTAGGAAATGTCCATTCCATCTAAAATTTCAAATTTATTGCCATAAAATTGTGTATCTTTTTAATATCTATAAGATCTCTAGTACTTTTATGTTCCTGATATTGGTAATTTGTGAACCTACTGCCCCCCCTTTTCTTTTTAAGAGTCTTGCTACAGATCTATTAATTTTATTACTCTTTCCAAAGAACCAACTTTTGGTTTTGTTTTCTTCATATACATATATATATATAATTTTTTTTTTTTATTTTGCGGTACGCGGACCTCTCACGGTCGCGGCCTCTCCCATTGCAGAGCACAGGCTCCGGACGCGCAGGCTCAGCGGCCATGGCTCAGGGGCCCAGCCGCTCCGCGGCACGTGGGATCCTCCCGGACCGGGGCTCAAACCCGTGTCCCCTGCATCAGCAGGCGGACTCTCAACCACTGCGCCACCAGGGAAGCCCTCTTCTTATATATTTTTAATTTAATTTATGCCAGCTAGTATCTTTATTATTTTCCTTTTCCTTTTATTGAACTGTTCTTTTTCTAATTTCTTAAAAGGATACCCATTGATGTTTCTTTTTTTTTTTTTTTTTTTTTTTGTGGTACGCGGGCCTCTCACTGTTGTGGCCTCTCCCGTTGTGGAGCACAGGCTCCGGACGCGCAGGCTCAGCGGCCATGACTCACGGGCCCAGCCGCTCCGCGGCATGTGGGATCTTCCCGGACCAGGGCACGAACCCGTGTCCCCTACATCGGCAGGCAGACTCTCAACCACTGCACCACCGGGGAAGACCCCCATTGATGTTTCTTATTTCTTAACAACCTGACCTTAGAATTCAAGCGATTTGCCTAAGGTCACATAGTTAGTCAGTGACAGAGCTAGAAGTAGAATCTAGAACTGTTCTCCCAGTGCTGCGTTTTTTTATTCTTCACCATGATGACTTCTTTTTTTGTAGAAGAAGGAGAATGAAAGATGTCACTAGTCAGTATTCATTGAGCACTTAGTATGTTCCAGACACTGTTCTAAACATTTTACATATATTATCTTTTAATCATCTGAGTTGCATATAAACTGAGTAGGACAAATCTTTTGTAGTTCTGTTTTTAAGTGTCTTTTTTTTTTCTCTGTGTGCTGTCTTCTCAGTATAAGAACTGGAAACATTTCTATGGAAGCTGTTTTTCCCTCCTTTTCCTAGATCCTTTTCCATTCTTCTTAAAAGAGAGACTTTCCCCTATTAGTTCTCCCTCTTTTATTTTTTTTTAATGAATATAGTCCTCTAAGCTAGAGATGGTGTATTAGGGAAACTTTAATAAGAAATGCTTTATAAGGGGCCTCATTTTAATGACCATTCCCTTTCTCTTTTCTATCTGGTGCTCAAAGCATCTGCTTCACCAGCTGAAGAACTAAAACTGGTTCCAATCCTAGTTCATACGATAAGGGGGAAGTCACAAGGATAAGCTAATAATGACGGCAGGGATTTTTCAGTTTATATTTTTGTTGCACTTTTTGCTTTTCAAACCATTTCCATATATTCCTCTTTGGTACCAACAACCTAGCAGACAAGAAACATTTAGGAATTCTTGTTTTACTCATGAGGAAACTGGGGTACAAGAAAAGTTATATAACTTCCTAGGATCACACAACCAAGCTGTTCATCCATCCAGTGAGTAGTGGTTGCAGTGATTCTTGCCAGGGGAATACATCCATATCATCTTTGGAGCTTTAAAACAAAACAAATACCTAGGCCTCACTCTTACATACCACATCTGTCTGTGGTGGAACTGAGCATCAGCTGGGTTTTTTGTTTGTTTTTCAAGATCCGTAGATGATTCATGTGGGCCCTCTGATAATGGGATCACTGATCCACTGCATACCCATTGTACCTATACCGTACTAGCAGAAATTGTGCTAGTAAGTAACAGAGCTAGAACTAGAATTTAAGACTCCTTTTACACAATGTGATGGTTTTGAGTTTTACACTTCTCTGCTCTAATAAATAACTAAGTTTCTGTTGTTGTCAGATAAGAGCAACATAATACTGGAGTTAATTGGTCCACAAGATGATCACAACCAGCATTCTTCCTTGCCTAGACCTTCAATAATGGGAAATAATTGAATTTTTAAAGTTAAGTGTTCTCTATCTATGTATCAAAATCTTTTAATAGTTAACAAATGAATTCATAAAACTGAAAAACCAAAACATCTTAAAAAGTAACCATTACCTCCAACACTGAATATACTAAAAAGCATTGAATTATATAGTCTAAATGGGTGTGTTTTATGGCTCAATAGAGCTGTTTAAAAAGACAAGAACCAGTCAACTACCATGATTCTCTGGGGTGATCCATAGTTTTTATAGCCTTCTAATGGAGAAAAGGAAAGAAATTTGCCTCTCTCCATAGCTGCTAGGTGATATGTTTCACTTGAACTGCATTTCAATGTGTGCATTATTAGTTTTTGCCCAACATACTCTTGAAATAATATTAACCCATAAAAAATACAAAGGCTTAGGTATGACATTAAAAGTTATTATATGTAGGATTTATAAAGTGATTTTATATCCACTGAGTATACCAACCATCCTGTAGAGTTCATATCTTCCACATTTTACAAATGATGCAACTTTCTGCCTCTGTTTCTAACTGCCGGTTTCTACACCTATACCTACTTTCCCACATATAGTACAGATTTCCAGGGCTAGAAATGCTGAAGACTTAAATTATTTGGCTCTGCAATATTAGTACTGGATTAAAACCAAATGCAAGTGGCAAAATAACACATGGTGAAAGCATGGGCTATGTTTCTATGATGCCAGGCAGAAACGAATTAATTCTTTGAGAGGAGGTGTGAATACACATGTATAATGATACTTTAACACAACTGTGAGCAAAATATTTTGTCACATTCCCCTGTGTTGTTAGATTTGGTCTGCCATCTGCCATTCTTGCGCTGACTGGCTTAGAGCACTCATGAGTAGCAGGGACTTGCAAGAGGCTACAGAGTGTTCATTGAAAGATAAGGTAGATCCTCGAGGGGGATGGGGGGCAGAAGGATTGGGAGTTTGGGATTAGCAGATACAGTCTAGTATATATAGGATGGATAAACAACAAAGTCCTACTGTATAGCATAGGGAACTATATTCAATATCCTGTGATAAACCATAATGGAAAATAATATGAAAAAGAATATATATATGGCTGAATCACTTTGCTATACAGCAGAAATTAACACAACATTGTAAATAAACTATACTTCAATAAAATATTTTAAAAAAGAAAAAAAAAGGAAAGATAAAGTAGATCCTTGTGTTTCTGTTGCTTTTCCTGTGTATCCTCTGAGGAGTTATTTCTTTCATTGGACATCATTACAGAATGTCAAGCATTTTTTTCTTGGTGTTGTGTATATGAAGTAGTTGTGAATTTCAATTTTTAATCTGTTCTGATTCATGGAATTCCTTTGTATGACCTAATTTTTACTGCTTATACATATAAATTTATCAGGAAAAGTTAAGTTCAGAATACTCAGTTTAAGAAGGCAGGAAAAGAATCAACATTGTAAAAATGACTATACTATCCAAAGCAATCTACAGATTCAGTGCAATCCTTATCAAACTACCACTGGCATTTTTCACAGAACTAGAACAAAAAATTTCACAATTTGTATGGAAAGACAAAAGACCCAGAATAGCCAAAGCAATCTTGAGAAAGAAAAACGGAGCTGGAGGAATCAGGCTCCCTGACTTCAGACTATAGTACAAAGCTACAGTAATCAAGACAGTATGGTACTGGCACAGAAACAGAAATATAGATCAATGGAACAGGATAGAAAGCCCAGAGATAAAGCCACACACATATGGTCACCTTTTCTTTGATAAAGGAGGCAAGAATATACAGTGGAGAAAAGACAGCCTCTTCAATAAGTAGTGCTGGAAAAACCGGACAGCTACATGTAAAAGAATGAAATTAGAATGCTCCCTAACACCATACACAGAAATAAACTCAAAATGGATTAAAGACCTAAATGTAAGGGCAGACACTATAAAACTCTTAGAGGAAAACATAGGCAGAACCCTCTATGACATAAATCACAGCAAGATCCTTTTTGACCCACCTGCTAGAGAAATGGAAATAAAAACAAAAATAAACAAATGGGACATAATGAAACTTAAAAGCTTTTGCACAGCAAAGGAAACCATAAACAAGACGAAAAGACAACCCTCAGAATGGGAGAAAATATTTACAAATGAAGCAACTGACAAAGGATTAATCTCCAAAATTTACAAGCAGCTCATGCAGCTCAGTATCAAAAAAACAAACAACCCAATCCAAAAATGTGCAGAAGACCTAAATAGACATTTCTCCAAAGAAGATACAGATTGCCAACAAACACAGGAAAGAATGCTCAACATCATTAATCATTAGAGAAATGCAAATCAAAACTACAATGAGATATCATCTCACACCAGTCAGAATGGGCATCATCAAAAAATCTAGAAACAATAAATGCTGGAGAGGGTGTGAAGAAAAGGGAACCCCCTTGCACTGTTGGTGGGAATGTAAATTGATAAGCCACTATGGAGAACAGTATGGAGGTTCCTTAAAAAACTAAAAATAGAACTACCAAACGACCCAGCAATCCCACTACTGGGCATATACCCTGAGAAAACCATAATTCAAAAAGAGTCATGTACTACAATGTTCATTGCAGCTCTATTTACAATAGCCAGGACATGGAAGCAACCTAAGTGTCCATCGACAGATGAATGGATAAAGAAGATGTGGCACATATATACAATAGAATATTACTCGGCCATAAAAAGAAATGAAGTTGAGTTATTTGTAGTGAGGTGGATGGACCTAGAGTCTGTCATACAGAGTGAAGTCAGTCAGAAAGAGAAAAACAAATACCGTAAGCTAACACATATATATGGAATCTAAAAAAAAAAAAAAATGGTCATGAAGAACCTAGGGGCAAGACAGGAATAAAGACGCAGACCTACTAGAGAATGGACTTGAGGATACGGGGAGGGAGGGGGAAGGGTAAGCTGGGACAAAGTGAGAGAATGGCATGGACATATATACACTACCAAACGTAAAATAGATAGCTGGTGGGAAGCAGCCGCATAGCACAGGTAGATCAGCTCGGTGCTTTGTGACCACCTAGAGGGGTGGGATAGGGAGGGTGGAAGGGAGGGAGACGCAAGAGGGAAGAGATATGGGGATATATGTATATGTATAACTGACTCACTTTGTTATAAAGCAGAAACTAATACACCATTGTAAAGCAATTATACTCCAATAAAGATGTTAAAAAAAAAAAGGCAGGAAAGTGTGTAATAAAAATCATAAAGATTTCCATGTAAGATAATTAAAATTTAAAAGTCTCAGCACATGAAGGATAATGATCTGTTATCAGAAATATTAAATCATGTGGAAACACACTACATACCTAGACTTTGCCAGGTAAGTGAGGTCTTACTACGAAGTATGTGGATGTTTTCTTTTAGTTCCTGAAAGAATGAAGATAAAAATCATAAAAAGGGTATGAGTGATTGTTTTTAAGTGAGTGATCTGAAACTTAGATGCCCAGTAATCCAAACCAAAACAACTCTTAACTCTGTGAAAAGATAAAGCTTTTGTCATAAGCTTATATTGTATATTCCCTCTAAAACAGTCTGTATAGTCTATATACAGTCTTTGCCCTAAATCAGGGTTTCTTAACCTAGCAACCTTGTCCTGTACACACTAGAGCCAGTACCCCCTCCTACTTCACTCCTCAGTTGTGACAACCAAAAATGTCTCCAGACATTGCCAGATGTTCTCTGCGGTGTCAAAATCACCCCTGGTTTAGAACTGCTGCCCTAAATATATTAGAGAATAGGAACAATAATGCAAATTGATAAGACTCTGGAAGAGGATAGGGTAGAACTCAAAGGGTTGTTTTGGTTTTTTTAAGGACTAAAGGCCAAAGGTTTTGAATTTTATTTCATTTTTTTAATTAATATTTTTGGAGTATAGTTGATTACAATGTTGTGTTAGTTTCTGCTGTGTAGCAAAGTGAATCAATTTTACATAATCATATATCCACTCTTTTTTAGATTCTTTTCCCATATAGGTCATTATAGAGTATTGAGTAAAGTTCCCTGTGCTATCCAGTAGGTTCTTATTAGTTATCTGTTTTATATGTAGTAGTGTGTATATGCCAATCCTAATCTCCCAATTTATCCCTCCCCATCCCTTTCCTCCTTGGTAACCATAAATTTGTTTTCTACATTTGTGACTCAATTTCTGTTTTGTAAATAAGTTCATTTGTACCATTTTTTTAGATTCCACATATAAGTTATATCCTATGATATTTGTCTTTCTCTGTTTGACTTCACTCAGTACAACAATCACTAGGTCCATTGATGTTGCTGCAAATGGCATTATTTTGTTCTTTTTTATGGCCGAGTAATATTCCACTGTATATATGTACCACATCTTCTTTATCTGTTCATCCGTCAATGGACACTTAGGTTGCCTCCATGTCCTGGCTATTGTAAATAGTGCTGCAGTGAACATTGGGGTGCATGTGTCTTTTCAAATTATGGTTTTCTCCAGATATATGCCCAGGAGTGGGATTGTTGGATCATATGGTAGCTCTATTTTTAGTTTTTTAAGGAACCTCCATACTGTTCTGTATGTTACTGGCTGTACCAATTTACATTGCCACCAACAGTGTAGGAGGGTTCCCTTTTCTCTACACCCTTTCCAACATTTATTGTTTGTAGTGTTTTTTTTTTTTTTTTTTTGCGGTACGCGGGCCTCTCACTGTTGTGACTTCTCCCCTTGCGGAGCACAGGCTCCAGATGCGCGGGCTCAGCTGCTCCGTGGTATGTGGGATCTTCCCGGACCAGGGCACGAACCCGCGTCTCCTGCATCGGCAGGCGGACTCTCAACCACTGCGCCACCAGGAAAGCCCTGTAGATTTTTTTGATGATGGCCGTTCTGACCAGTGTGAGGTAATACCTCATTGTAGTTTTTTTTTGTTTGTTTGTTTGTTTTGTGGTACACGGGCCTCTCACTGTTGTGGCCTCTCCCGTTGCGGAGCACAGGCTCCGGACGCGCAGGCTCAGCGGCCATAGCTCACGGGCCCAGCCGCTCCGCGGCATGTGGGATCTTCCCGGACCGGGGCATGAACCCGCGTCCCCTGCATCGGAAGGCGGACTCTCAACCACTGCGCCACCAGGGAAGCCCGGGTTGTTTGGGGTTTTTTTGATATTGAGCTGCATGAACTTTTATATATTTTAGAAATTAATCCCTCGTCAGTCACTTTGTTTGCAAATATTTTCTCGCATTCTGTGGGTTGTCTTTTCATTTTGTTTATAGTTTCCTTTGCTGTGCAAAAGCTTTTAAGTTTCATTACGTCCCATTTGTTTATTTTTGTTTTTATTTTCATTAGGAGGTGGATCAAAAAAGATCTTGTTGCAATTTATGTCAGAGAGTGTTCTGCAAATGGATTAAATGCCCCAACCAAAGGACATAGAATGGCTGAATGGATTGAATTTTATTTTTTAATCAAACAATTAAAAAGGAAAGTGTCTGATTCAAAGATTTGCCCTTAAGCTTAAAGAAGCATCAAAATATGTACATGTCTTATAAGAAGATTCCTTTATCAAGCTATTTTGTAATCATTCTGAGGAGGCTTAGCAGAAGAAATCAGACTTAATCCTTTTTCCTAGAATATATTTTTAGGTTCCTGAAACCACCTATAAATAAATGGATCTTTATTTCAAAAGGCCTTCATAGAAGAAATCAGACTTAATTAACCCATTTTTTCCTTCATAGACTACCTTGCAGGTTCTTGAAACTAATAGATTACAAGGTTAAACAATCTTGCCAACTTTTTAATAAAATGAGTTTTCCATTTTTTTTTTCATATATTTCTGTGTCCACGTCCACCCACCTCCCACCTCCTGTCCCACCCTTTATGGAACATTATCGTCAGGACATTTTAGCTTTTCTGTTAGGGTAATTTTAGCTTTCTTATTGCCATTATTGCCATCAGTTACCTGCCAGAGCACTAATAATTTATTTTTTACCTTCTGTATGGTAGCCCACTGGACACTGTACCACTCGTATGTGTCCTGGAGTCACAGTTATTTCACCTGGTGGCTGTGAAGTAGTACAGTGACTCTTGCCTTCACTTATCCTTCACTTGTGCCTTTTTCACGTAGCAGCAGCCGTTGATTCAGCAGACCGAAGTCCTCGGCCCACCTCTGCACCGGCCATTGCTCAGAGTCAGGCCGCAGAAGGCAGCGTCCCAGGTGCACCTGTTAAAAAAGCAGTGGTTTCTAAAACACCGAAGGAAACAGTGCAGGTTGAAGTGAAAAAGGAAGAAGTCCCACCTGAGCAACCTGAGCCAGAGCTCACAGAAGTGTGGAAGGTATGTCATAAGCCCAGATGTCTAGCTAATTCACTTTTTGGTTCAGAGGTGTTGACTCCTTGACCAGGAAGATTCTCAAAGCACTGTTTTTTGTCGGATCCTAACAAAGTTATTTCTTCCTCACTCTTTCGGAAAGAAGATATCTCCCATTAACCTGTAAAATATTTTCATAGAATTATGTCATGAAGTAGTTGTAAGCTATCCCAGTTTTCTGGTGACCTACAGCTTTACCCAACTTAAATCTTAAAAAATGAGTCTGTAAAACACACCAGAACTGTGATCATCTGTTTTTAAAAATAATTTTTACTCATCCAGAAGGAATTTCCACATTCCTTTTTAAGAGTAAGCTCTGCTAGTATGAGTAAAATATAATTTGATTTCCTAAAATGGATATATGTGTAACATACCCAAAGAATATCCAGATATTATATAAAGCACATCTATATGGTTGTTCAAATCTTAAGAAACTTTACAAAAAGGGGAAGATCCATTATGTAGGGGAGGTTATGCTACTGGGTTGTTTACAGTTCTGAGTTGATTGTACCCACAGTCACGGAACTTTGTTGAAACATCACCAATTTAATTAGTAGATTTCCCAGGAGTAACAGTATCTGGACTGATCTTTTATATGTTGATAAGCTTTTTAAAATACATTTAAACAGTGATGGAGTTGAGCTGTCAGTTCAGATTTATTGAAGTAAATACGAGTCTCACTGTTGACAACAGGAATTAATAGAAGCAGTCTTTATAAGAAAAATTACATTTTTATATGTCTGTTAAGGAGTTTAAAACCATATAAGACCTTGGTAAGTGCTCTCCCCTTGGCAGATGGATTAATCCTGTTCTTTTGGAGCCAGTTCAATATCTAGTTTACCTATGGAGCAGTGGCCAATCTGGCTCTGTTTTGACTGTATTAAAAAAAAAAAAACTATTCAATATGACATATAGTTTTTATGGTCCTTTTAGACCAACTTGAATCCAGAGTGAATGGTAGGTGTTTGCATTTTTGTATCTAGCCAAATGTGCATGACATTGACCACCAGGTTCAGTATCAACAATGCCTTTTTAATGTTAGACTACTTCAGTTTTTAATGTTAGGGTAGCTCACCTGGCACTTTTGACTGTCCTTCCATTTGTGATACTAACTGAAAAGTGTTAGATTACTGGAATTGGCAAGGGAATCTTTTTGGTGGCTAAGATTCTTTTGGCTTTCTGCTAACTTATTTGTTCTTTTGCCTGTGTGACAGACATAAGTATCTTCAAGAATAGGTTCCCTTTGCTCTTGGGACCTCAGCAGAGTGGAGAGATCACTTCCTGTTATATGCTCACCATTTAAGTGCCAGTTGGGGATCTTCTTGCCAGTTAATTCTATATAAATAAATTTTGAGATACTTGTATTGAGATCAGACTGAAAGCCACCTCTGATAACCTTCTGTTACTGTAATAGTAGTGACGGAGTTAAGGGTGACTCTGAGTTGATTTTATTTGTAGCAGTTAGAAAATAATTATGGAATTTGCCTGAAGCTGTATTTACTATATAAAGTAGCCTTGTAATTGTGGAAATCTCATTGCCTAACACTAAGTTGGTGCCCGATAGAGATAGCTTTTTGGCATCTTGAGTCATTTGACAAGACCTACTTTGCAGGTGTGGAGATAGTACCTTTCCTCATGTACATCTTTATCTCCATTGATAGTCTCTGTAGGAGCTTAAATAGAACTACTGTTGCTACTTGGTCTCCATTCTTAGATTGAAGTAGAGGCTCTCAATTTCTTGCTGTTGGATTGCTAAGGACCCAAAGCAAGAAGTCATCATTCATTGAAACAAGTAATTTAAGCTTTACGGAATAATTGAAAACTTCCATTTGCTAAGCATTCACAACTCTATGAAGATATTATCTCCATTTTATCAATAAAAAACTTAAAACTCAGGTGAAATAACTTGTTAATGGCAACACAGCAATAATCCCAGAATAATCCCAGTTATTTCTACTGAGATTCAGAGTAGAAATAACCCAAATTGTTAATTACCCCAGTAGTTAAAAGGACTGTAGCCAGATGTGCTTATGATTTGACAGTGTCACAAAGGTTGGTATCATCTTATGTTCTTTACATTCAGTCCTAGAGAAAACAGCACAATGACATTATATTCTGAGGTAATGCTCCCAAGTGTGATTAAAAAGAATGTGTCAAGGGAATTCCCTGGAGGTCCAGTGGTTATGACTATGTGCTTTCACTGCTGAGGGCCCAGGTTTGATCCCTGGTTGGGGACCTAGGATCCCGCAAGCTGCACAGCGGCCAGAAAAAGAAAAAAAGAAAGAAAGAGTACATCAAAACCACAGATTAATGAGGTTCTGTAAAGAACGTAATGATACAGGGTGATTGATTTGACGCTTAATAAAAACATTTTTCTCATTTTGATATATCCAGTGCTTTAGGCATTGATCACTCTTGGTTTTTAAATTTATGCTTCCTCCATTTTGGGTATATAAAATGACTGCTGCTAAAGGTATTTCAAAGCCAGGCAGGAGGCCTTAGTTATTCTCTTCCTGTTCTTAAGGATGAATCTTTTCCATCCACCGAACACATGGGCTCCAACTCCCTGGAGAGGAGATTACAGTGTGTTGAATGTTGCAGCTGAGCCCTGTGTGTGCTTATTTATAAATCAGCCTTGGAAGTAATTGCATGCATCAGTAACAATTTGGATTGAGTTTATTTTGATGTGTTGTTGTCTAATAAACTCAAGGGTTAAACTTGCCTCCTTAAATATATTGATCAACTAACAAAATTTTTTGTATTTACTTGCTTGGTGTCATATGTGGTTTATTTTATGTGTGCTCTAAACTGTAAAGATGTTCTTTTTGTTTCTGTCATGTATGTCATACATTGGTATCTTCATTTGTAAATTTGTTTTTATGTTATTTAAGATACTTCTACATCATTTTTAAAAAGCAAAACAAAAACATATGACTTTTTAAAGTCTAAATTATTATTTTTAATAAGTACTTTTTAATCAATAAGTATAAATATGTTCTCTTCATGAATAGAATAATTACCTTAATTTTCTTTTTTGATCCTTTGGTTGTCCATATTACCTCTTCAGCTTTGAGAATGTGATGGTGAACTAACAGATTGTTCTTGAGAGCAGTGTCCTTGCCTGTAATACCCCCGTAAGACTGCATCATGATGATTACATATCAGCTTATTTCACAAGCAGCCTAAAGATGCAGCTGATTTGGAAATGACGCTATTCATAGAAACCTACTAACCTGAAATGTTTTTACCACTTTATTTCTTAAATGTAGGTGGAAAAAACCCACATCGAGGTCACAGTACCCACCTCAAATGGTGACCAAATACAGGTTTGTGCCAATAGGCCACTTATTCCTTTTCCCTCCCTCCCCAATTTTTTCTTCCCTCCCACTCCCTGCTTCTTACAAAAAAATTATAAGTTGAAGGTTCAAAAAAACTTCAATGAGCCAATATTTTATCATTTTTCTTTCTTTTTTTAATAATGGCAAAACAGAAGCTTGCAGAAAAAAATGAAGATCTGATAAGAATGAGGAAGGTTAGCCATTTTTCACTTTCACAAAATCACTTTACCATCACCCATGCTGACTTTCAAAGTGCATTAAAAAGACAGTGATCCATTCTTTTCATTGATTTCTCTTAATCCGAAATTACTTTCTAATAGCAGGTATACATATACCCATGTTATGTATATATATGCATATACATACACACATATGTATACCAAAGAAATTATAATCCTATACTATATATTGAAAAATTTCATTAAAATAAACTTTCCAGTAGAAAAATATCTTTTTAAACAGAATGAAATAATTAGTGAAGGCCAAATCTATCCTTTATATTTAAACTTTATAAGAAATATTTCACAGTGGTACCATATGCTTGGAATTGTTGACAGTATTTTATGCATATTTATTATGGAAACCATCATAGCAGCAACTCCCAGTATTGCTAATAATTATGGGTTTGGCTGTTCTGTGTCTCATTCTTCCCAACCATAGAGTAGGATGAATCAATTCTTGCTGAATAGAATATTGATTGACCATGTATAAAATGCCCTTAGATCTTTCTTATGGAAGATATTAGAGCCGTACGTACCTGCAGTATTACTAAGTTTGAAATAATGTCCAAAACGCTAAATAATGTCTTAAAGCATTTCCCTACTCCATGGAACACGGAGAGTCAAGGCTTCTTAAAGTCATGCATTTTAAGGTAACCCTCAGACAGCTCACAGAGGAACGTAAAGCAGCTTGTTGTGTAAGAAGCCAATGAAGCCAGGAGCACTGTCTATTTAAATAACATCGTCGCATTCTTCCATCATTCATGAACAATGTCATCCATTTTCTAGTGGTAATCGTGTCCTCTGTGTGTCCTTGTGGTTCTGTGACCATTTCATGTTGGCATATGCTGCGCTATGGACATTTAATTTTTAATATTTTTTTGGTTTGCCAATTTGCAGTTTTTTCGCGCAAGAACAACATTTTAATTTTTTATGCTTTTCTGTTTTTCCCTCTTTCATTTTCACAGAAAAAGAGAGAGAGACTAGATGGTGAAAACATTTATATCAGACATAGCAATTTAATGTTGGAGGTTTGTATGAACTTGAAGCTTATTTCAGTTGGTTGCCTGTAACCTTCTGCATTCTTTGCTGATTCCCTTTCTTCTTTCTATGCTGCGTTTGGTTTTGCATGCCATTGCATGAGAGAATTTTAGGTTTAAAATGCTTTTGCATGTTGGTAAACATGAAGATATGCAACCATCTCTACTTCTGACTCTTTAGTTTCCATCTCTCATACTTATCTAAAAAATATATGATTGGGACTACCTCAGCATCCCATGGTTCCATTGTTTTACCCACTTTTAGAAAGAACTACATCACTGTTTAAAAGTTCCTTGAATTGCCCAAGAGTATAAACTCCTGTATGTTTCAAGCATCAAATTTATACAATTTTTTCATCTTCTGAATCAGGAGAATGTAGAAAAATAGGAGAAATGATCACAATTCAAAATGGACTTAACTTTTCGAGGATACCAAAAAAATGACAGAAGAATAATCAGGGGGAAAAAAAAGTAAGATACAGGAAGGAAAGAAGGGAGGCTAGCATTTAATGAGTAGTTAGTATGACATTAGATAGTTTAATTATAAAACAAGCCTATGGGTATGGGATTTTTATTTTAAAGAGAAAATTGAGGCTAAGAGAAATTAAGTAATTTCCTTGTGGTTATAGAGCTGGTAAATCAGTAAAGCTAGGATTTGTGTTAGGGTCCATCTAACTCTATTAAACTACACTTTTTTTTTTCCCATTCGGAAAGAGCAACATACTATGTGCAGTAGGAATTGTAAGGTCATTTTCCCATTGTATTTAATATCGGTCAGATTTTCACCAAGCCTATATTAGTATACTTTATCTAGTGTCAGGCTCCACACGGGATAAGGAAAAAACTAACTAGAAGATTAGAGGAACTCTATGAGGAAAAATTAAGGAAATTGGAGTTATTCTGTACAGAAACAGGCCATGTTTACACTTCAGAAACTCTTACCTGGAAGCTAATGATCTAATTATCTTACAACTCCACTCAAGACAGAACCAAAAGAAATGGGTATAAATTCTGACATCAGAGATTTAACTCAAGTATAAAGGAAATGTAACTATATAGGAAGATGATAAATCGTTCTTGCCTTCAGGAAGCATCCAATGTAGGGACAAATGGAAGAGAGAAACAATAAATAAGTAAGCAAATACTGATAAAATGATTACAAGTTATTATAAAAGCTATGAAGGGGAAATAGTATGCTGTGCTAATAAAAAGGACCTGCTCTAAATAAGATGGACAGGGAAGTTGTCTATGAAGAGGTAACACTTAAGCTGAGACCTGAAAGATGGACATATGTAATGGTAAATATTATTAAAGTGGATGTTTGAAGCAACTTTTTTAGATAGAACTCTAATAGCATCCAGTAATTACTTAACGTCATCTATTCTTTGTCAATACATATATTTTGAGCGCCTGCTAGGTATAAGATACTTTGATAAAAATAAAAATTATGGCCAGTTTTCATTAATCATGTACTGTGTGGTAGGCACAATACCAAGTGTTTATATATGTTTACCTCATGTAACATGAAGTTTTCTTAGGCTGGACCCTAGGATGTTTCAAACTTGGTAACTAGATCTCTTTGCTTTAGCGCATAGCTGAAACTAGACCTGAATGGTTCCACTTCTGAGATTAGGGAGAATAACAGATATCAGTTGATCTCCTTATACTCAGCAATGTAACATCTCCCAATTCCAAACATGCCTATTTCTTGACTTGTCCATCTGTAATTCTGCCTCTTAACTGGAACCTGCAGTACCAATCATATATTTGTCCTTTGTTCAATGAGGTGTGTTATGGCTTCTGAGACTCACAAAGTCCTTGTGTGTGATACGTTTTTCCCAGTATTCCATTGACAGCCATGAGAGGGGATTTCTAAATAAGTGTGTGTTTGAAAATTAAAACTACTAACTATCTTTTGAGAATATTTTCTACTTAATTAAATGTTTGGTTTGATTGCTGCTAAAATTATAGGATGATAGGCATCAGAAAGTGTCTAATCTGAAAACAGCCCAAGTAGTTTGGCTAACCATCATTCTCTAGTATTGTAAAAGTTTTTTTCCCCCGCTTAGGGAAGTTCTCTCAAGTTATCTGTCACTCTAGCAGATTTTTTTTTAAGCATTCCCTCCTCCCCCTACTCCTACCCCACCCCCACTAATGCTTTGTTCTGGCACAAATAAGGTCGAGTTCATTTTTAGATCTACTGTTTCCTCCTCCATCTCCCAGTGAGAACCTGTTGCAAGTTTCTGTGACAAATTCTATTTGGAGCAGGTCCCTTTGAGATCTTAATTTAACTCTGTGCCCTCACAGGTTTCCAACAGAGCCAGCTAAGAAGGATGGAGAAAGCTCCCTCAGAAGCTGCTGATTTTATTGGAACATTTATTTTCTCAGGTTCCAAGCCAATCAAAAGCTAGGCAGGACAAGTAACAAATCACCACTCTTTTATAGTAAGAGGCTAATAACCCAGAGAGTTATGGTTTTATCATAGCCTCTCTTGATCATTTTTTTTTTCTTTTTTTTTTTGTGGTACGCGGGCCTCTCACTGTTGTGGCCTCTCCCGTTGCGGAGCACAGGCTCCGGATGCGCAGGCTCAGCAGCCATGGCTCACGGGCCCAGCCGCTCCGCGGCATGTGGGATCTTCCCGGACTGGGGCACGAACCCGTGTCCCCTGCATCGGCAGGCGGACTCCCAACCACGGCGCCACCAGGGAAGCCCAATCATTTTTTTTTTTTTTTTTTTTGCTCCATTCTCACCTTTAACCCTCCCTAATACGTTTAGTTCTTGGCCCCAGCAGATTTGATTTTGTCAGGAGCTAGGTCACAGAGCCTTCCATGCCTGATGGGTCTCAGTTGTTCAGCCTACTACTGAGTCTTTGACTGACCTTGTTCCTGCTTTTCTTTAGCTAGTAAACATGCTTTTCTTGCTTTCAGCTAGAACAAAAGTGCAAACTGTTGTTTCCCCATGGTGAAGCCCATATTCTTGAGCTATACTCACATTCCATCCCAGCAGGCAAGAGGTACTCTTATGGGGGAGCTGCAGGATTGCCCTTTTTGGGTTAGTTTTCTCTTTGACTGATCTAAAAGCACAGAAACATCATTCAGTCTTGCAAAAATAAAAAGAATAGACTATTAAATGAATTTTCTGAATGAATATCTCCAGAATCAAAATTGTGTCATATGCCTCACTGATTCTTTTTCCTATACTGTTTTCTCTTTGACATTGCTTTTGAAAAAAATTTACTTAATTGCAGCCTATATTGCCCCAGGAAAAACTTTGAAAACAATTTTTTATTTAAATGAATTCCTCCCCCCAACCCTCAACACCAAATGAGGCTGTTTCCCACGGAGCCAAAAAAAAAAGTCTAATCCCCAAATTCACACAGCATATTAGGAGATATATTTAGTATTATGCTTTTCTTGGATACAGAGCTGCCTTGATATATAATAAACACAGAATTTTTAGCAGTCATCAAGTGACAGGCTCCCACATGTTTTGATTTCAAGCATAGATCTTTTGAGGGTTTTTTTGAAGAAATATGTTGGACCAAGAACATTTGAGTTTTTGTCTTCACGTTGTATTTCCCAGATTATTTCTGGCCAAGTCTCTTGAAAGTTGGTTTATGCCTCCTGTTACATAAACTTGAATGTTATTTCTCATATTATTTACAGCTTTATTAGCCTAGTTTTGATCATTTCTCCCTGGAATATCGCCTGTGAGAGTTTCCCCCTAGTTGTCCAGTAGTCACATCTGCTGGAACGGTTTAGTTATTTTAAGTTGTCAGGGAGACGTATAAGGTATTTGACAAGTTCTTATTAAATCACTCCCCATCCATTGATGGTTACTGGAAGATGGTCCCTAGTTTGAATGGTACTGAGGGATGAAGTGAAGCTGTCAGAGCTGCAAAACATAAGGCTTTTAGTGTGTGTGGATAGTATTGACAAAGAAAAAAAATCCGTTATATTATATACCCCTGAGTAATTATTCAGAGATAGTAACCACTTGCTCTGGAGGCTTGAGCCAGGAATTTCAGTAATAAATTTTTGTATCGAGAAAGGGCTATTCCTGTTTACCAAAACCCAGCAACAGTCACCTAGTGGTAAGAAAGCAAAACTATCTCCAGGTAGAAATAGAGGGATACTGTACAGTTGCAACTCACCAAGGCAAGGCAACCCATGATGGGAGTTGAAACTTTCACCATGTCCTTCGTTTAACAGTTTCTCCTTCTCTATTGCTATCTCCATCCTGCCTGAGCTGAGCCTAAATCAGTTCCTATCAAGCTGAGGCTAATTGAGTTGTGGGATTACCTGCTTGGGATGAGGAGTTGGAGATCTAGTGCTGTGTCGTAATGGGAAGAAGAGTTGTAAAATGAAGGAGTGAGCTCTTTATGGGTTATATAACTGCTAAGAGCTATAGGGTTACGATGCTTCACTGCTTCCAAGAAAAGCACTGTGTTAAAAAAAAAAAAGCAAATATACCATATTGTATATTTACAATTTGAATGTAATTTATGGATTAACAACATCTATCCTGGATGTGGTGTATTTTCTACCAGTGCCCATAGTCTATGATGGGCTCCCCTTGGTGTTGTTTTTTTCCCTGAATATTTATTGTTTTGCATCTTGTCCTTTCAACTATAGGATTTAGACAAAAGTCAAGAAGATATCAAAAAACATCATGCCAGCATCAGTGAGCTGAAAAAGAACTTCATGGAATCTGTACCAGAACCACAGCCTAGTGAATGGGATAAACGCTTATCCACTCACTCTCCCTTTCGAACACTTAACATCAATGGGCAGATCCCTACAGGAGAAGGAGTGAGTACTTTGTCCATGTGACCAGTTGTGAGAATGAGTGAGATAAATGCTTTTGTATATTGATAATCTGTATCTGAAAGTTTAGAGCTGAAATTTAGCTTTGGTGTCTTACCAATTCATTCCAGCTTTAAAGCATTCATCATCAAACACTTGTTTTAAGTCATGTAGATTACTCAGTCCAATTATGGGGACCATTTGGAGCTACCAGTCGATGACTGGGCCCTGAGAACTGTCTCTGCAGCTGCATGCTTCTGCCTAGTGTATGTTTACAAATTGACCATAAGCCAGTGGAACTTTATGTTCAAACTGTGACTTCAGGGACCAGAGAGTTTACTAAATTTAGTAAGGTCAAAATTTGGAAAGGGATAGGCATTTTTAAAAAACTTTGAACGTTTGCACAACTTAGAAATGTCTGGAATGGTTGACCACAATTATATAATAAACCAAGGAGACCTCAGCCAGAGAATGCAGAATACCAAGTATTAATGATTGTATTTCAGTCTTAGAAGAACTATTGATGATTTATTTTATCTTTATGAGTAACATCAAGCTTTTAATACACTGTTTTATGAGATAGTCACAATTAGAGGAAGAGATACCTTTTAGAGGCTGTTCGTTTTCTATAATTGTTGTCATTACCCATTTTAGAGATCCTACACCTGAATCTGTGTAATGAGAATATCTTAAAAGTTACCTTGAGCACATATTCAAAAATTCTTTACTTAACCTTTACCCTATACAGGTTAAGTATGTATATAACTAGTCACAGTGACTCAGTGAGTGAGTGTAATGATTTTAAAATTATATGCTTGTTTCCTCCCAAAACAATAGCAATTCTAGTTAAGAAAGGTAAAGTGATGTCTTAATAATTTTTTTAAAATTTGTTTTTATATTCAGAGTTCATGGTAAACTATCCAACTTACTGTTAGTTTCTGGAACTGGAGAAGATAATAAAAGTTGGTTCACAAAGGATACATTTTATATTTTTCAAAATGTGATTAAAATTGGCTAACAGTTCTCCAAATAGAGTTGAACCAGCTTCACCAAGAAGGCTGGAGAATTCCTGAATGATGGGCAGGGAGAGAGAGTTACCAGGGTTGATAGGATGCAGTTGTTCTTATTCACTGTCCTCTCAGCCTCCACTCTCTGGTCTAAGTGGACATTAGTTCTGTATCCCAAATCTGGAGCATATACCCTGAACTGAGTCAGTGACTGCTTTCTATAAGTCTATGGCTCCCTGATAAAGCACTTGTTGCTGCCACGCCTGGCTAACCCTATCTACAAACCATAACTGCATATTTTCTAGAAGTTTTCTTTTTGATTTTGTGCAAGTAATAAAAGATACTCAGCTGCTTTGGAGAAGTAACTTAGTACCCTCTTGGATGAGGTTTGGTAAATTTGAACCAGTCTCCATTTCCAGAAAATATTTTGTGTCTTAATAGAAACCCTTCAGAAACGATCTTAGGGCTAGTTTTGGGAATGGCTGTTTCATTCTGTGGACTTTAAAGAAATGACTTTTATAAATTAAATTAGATCAATAGGGAGTACTTTAGCTCTAGGGTTATGATACTACCCCTCTAAATGAATAATGCAATAAGTAAGAACTATATTGTGATAACCTTTTATATAGGATAATTCTACTTCCTGGCATATCTTACTTTTTCTTTAATAATTAGGACAATATTTTTGTTCTCTGGGGATACCTCTTCCACCTTTGACAGCATTGTTGTTACATTGCAAGGCAACTGAATTTTATATAATTTGTGTATGACCAGGTGAAGAAAACCTCTGTCCTTCCCTCGGAAAGAAAGGTTGGTGGGCCAGAGGTAATGCTGCTGTTATGACTTGTGCTTCTCAATCAGAATTTGCTCTTGTCATGGCACTAAGCAGATAATTCCCCCAGAACTGAACAGCAGCTGCTCAGTGATTTTTTTTTTCTTTTGGCTATACTGGTAAATTCACACTCACCGCCTTTTGACCTAACACATAACATTTTCGCTGCTGCATTTTGCAGCTTTCAATTTGCTTATTTCGGCGCATGGCTGGTTGAAAAGCTGCATGAAGATATAAATATGTATTCGGAGAGAAAAACGAATTTAATTGTACCCTATTCTTTTTATGTTGTCTTTCTTCTCCCCCTTATTTTCTTTTAAAAATCATTATAATTTTGCATCCTTTCTTTTCCTTTTTTTCCTTTTTTTGCTGACCAGTCCCCCAGCTACTTTCTCCCTGATACGTATCACTTAGGGGTGTGCAAAGAACCAGTGTTGAACTTCCAAACAGATCAGAGAAGGCTGGCTCAACTAAGAGAACTTAGAGCCAAGTTTTTCCTTTCATAGAAAACATCTGTCTTGACTGGATGGCAGAGTACAGAAATTGCCAGGGGAGAAAATTTCTCAATTGGACAATTGGAAAAAAATAATTTTCCTTAAAAGTATCAAAACCATTTGCTTAATGTGTTGTATAAACCTTCATGATGGTCATTATTATTATTTTAAATCATGATTCTGAAGGGGGGAGGGAGTTTGTAATTGTTGAGATTTGTGGGAGTTTGGTTTATGGTTTTTGGGTTTTTTTTTCTGGTAGACCTTGGAGGCTCATATAAACTTTTATACTTCCGTTTTTCTTTTGCAGTCTTAAAAATGTATAGGATTAGGATTTTTATTCCCTTGAGCAAAAGCTAATTGCCATACTGAATGAACTCTTGCAGTTTTCTAAGTCCATATGAAGAGATATGAGGATAACATTTTATATTCTGCCATTCTATTTGTAATAAAAGTAACTTTTCTGATGGCAAGAAGAATGCTTCATTATTGGCTTTGCCCAATTGATCTAAGGAAAATTGGCAGCACCAAAGCAATGAAAAATGACCGAAAATTTGTGTGAATATCCTTAAAGGAGGAATAAATACTATAACTAAGGAAGTCCAGTGATTCCTTGAACTTTGAGGACTTCTACTCTTCATTCATTCATTCAATTACCTATTGAGTACCCTACTGTGTTATAGAAACTTTGCCAGTATAATTGCCAAAGTAAAGTAAAATACAGTTTCCAAAAGATCTTCCCAAATCCTTTGCACATCCCCAAGTATCATTTTTGAGCATTTTTCATCTGTCATTTTGTTCATCTTTCTCTGTCTTTCTTGATCTTCTACCGTGAAAGCAGACACAGGAACGTGCTCTGTTAGTGCAGGATGAAGAGAAAATTAAGAGGCAAGAGAGATCTACTGAAAGCGCCTTGCCCCAGCAAGAAAATGAAGAAATTCTTCCCAAGGTTTCTATTCCAATCCCTGAGGATCACAAGTTTCTCAAAAAGTGCCACCTCTACTCTAGTACTTTTTCATCTCCTCGTATTCCTTTTGTGATGTCTTTTCTCGTGGTTCTTGCATTAGCTGTCTGGTGGTTGGTCTTTCTGTGATCGGAAAACAGGGTGCTCACCTGAAATGTCAAGACTAAAACCATTGAACTTTGTTGTTCGCTTCTACTGTGTTATCTCCTGTGTGATGCCCTCTGATCTTGGTAGTTCACTGTCCTAGGGGAGAGCCTGTGATCATTTTTCTGTCAATAAAATGTTACTCTTTGTAGAATATATATCATGGGGTACAAAGGAGTAGCAATGCATTGCTCAAGCCAGTTTTCCTCACCAAAGTTTAACAAATTTAGGCAAATCTGATTTAAGCATATGGTAGGTTGGTACTTTCCCCAAAAGCTTTAACTCTTTTATCCAGCATGTTCTTATTGTTCACTGTTGCTATGTACTCCTCTCCAGTGTTTCACAGAAAGCAGGATATCCTGTAGAAACATTTGATGGAATATTTTCCTAATCTTCGATAGCTATTTGTGGGGCATGGGCTCTGTAGTTTAAGAAAAAAGTTCAAGTTGCTAACCTTTCAAAAGCCTTAAAATGATACATTTTAATCTGTGAATCTATAACCACTCCTTTTCTTGATATATCAAACCAATATATACAAAGGCCTTTTGTGGAAAAGGGCTTTTGACTTCTGTGGCCTTCTTATGTGTATTTCTGAGACGTACAGGGACAAACAACTTTATCCTGCCTGGTGTATAGAAGAGATCTGCAAAGGTTAAATGCATTTTTCACAAGTATAATGTTGATGGTTTAAGGAAAATGGTGCTGGTGCCCTTTAGCCTCCAGCCAGGGCTGAATTTTCCAGACTACTCTGCCCATCTTTAAAAGTCCTGAAATAACAAATTTCTTTAAGGTCTGTACATAAACATACCCTTCTCTGAATTAAAATACTGTGTTACTTCTTTATGAGTTAAGTAATTATATTGCTAGAAGCAATATTTAGCCATTATGATAAGCTTAAAATAGATATTGATATATTTTGTTTTTCTGATAGACTTTGGACTTGTTTATTCTTACATGTGTGTTGAAATCAATTGTTTTTCATTGATGGCCTTGTGAGCTAAGGTTCTGTCGTGACAAGTATGTGTCTTCTGTTTGCATGTTGATTTTTAAGGCTTACCTGAAGTAAATATGCGTGTGCTCTCTCTTCACAACACAACTCAGATACCTAACCTGTTTTTTTTTTTCCCCTCAGTATTAATGAAATCTTGCATGTAGCTTGCTTTCTGTGGCGTTTGAATGTACCAATATGGATGATTTGGTTAATGTTGTCTCAAATATTTGTTTTGAAAGCTGAGTTCATAGAGTTATCAAATTGAGATTATTGCACTTTACTTCTCAACACTTCCAGCTGATGTAACTTCTAAACAAGACTTTTTGTTTTTAAGATGACGCTGTCTTAGAGCAAAAAAAGAGAACCCTAAAGCCAAGAATTTTTTGTCCTTCAACACCCACTATTATTATTCTATCTTCTCTGGAGACATGTAGAAATAATTCTCTGGTATTTCCTGAAAACTGCTACTCTGTTATTATAGGCTATCCAAAAAGATGGGAAAGAAGTGAGAAGCAGGTTAAAATTTAAAATCTTGTATGAGTATATCTTTCATGTCACAGGCTATGTCTGTTTATAAGAAATATTTTGTAATTAAGCATATTTATTGATTCACTCATAATAAGAAAAAAGAGACCTCAAATTAACCTGAAATATTGCAGAACCATTCTTTTTGTTTGTTTGTTTTTGTTTTGTTTTTTGCGGTACGCAGGCCTCTCACTGTTGTGGCCTCTCCCGTCGCGGAGCACAGGCTCCGGACGCGCAGGCTCAGCAGCCATGGCCCACGGGCCCAGCCGCTCTGCGGCATGTGGGATCTTCCCGGACCGGGGCACTGAACCCACGTCCCCTGCATCGGCAGGCGGACTCCCAACCACTGCGCCACTAGGGAAGCCCTGCAGAACCATTCTTTAACACAGAAAGTGATCAACCTCAGTACTCCCCTTTATCTGTGAAATAGAGATATGAGAGCTTTCCTTATGAAATAACAGAACTATGGTATTGGTTAGATTCTTCTGAATTTTTTTCAAGAAACTAAAAAGGAAATAATCTTAGGATTTTGTTGATACTTTTATAACTGTTTCAGATTATATTTCCAGTTTTCATCCATGTACATAGCATTTTATTAATTATTATTGTAAACGTCCCCTTGAGTTTTGTTTCTCTTTGTATTGGAGTTATTTCACGTCCATTAAAAGTCTACTGTAAGCCAAGAATACTTTTCGGTTTTCTGAAGTGCAGCAGGAGCCCTCAGAGGTCCTTACTGATGGTCAAAGGAGAGGCCCTTTCTTCTGTTAATAGGGTGAGAATGGTTGAGAGGGGAAGGGCTGCTACTTCGTATTGGACTAATAAGCTGGCCAATGCAGGCTCAAAAGACATGCCCATCACAGTTATCAGAGGAAAAATATTTTTCACTGCTGCCAATATGTATAACATAAAGCTGTAAATAGTCTTGGTTTCCCTCTCGCATCTCATTTCATTCTTGGTACCAGAGACAGATCCAAATAACTGTGTGTTGGTTTTACCCTGGTTCAGCTTCTTAACAGCAGGTTGATGAGTGAAAAACAATTTGGACTAAAGGTATCAATACAGACCAGTAAAAAGTCTGGGGGTTTTGCCTTGGTTTTGCTATTAGTCATTTCTAGGGTAACTCTGAGAAGTTCACTTAACTACTTGGTGCCCAGATTTCCACCTAGTAACGTAGAGACAAACCTACCTCATGAGAATGAATCTGTAACATGTTCCAGTAACCAGAAGCTCTGGTTGTCATTAAATTCTTGGTCTTTTGGGGACTGGAAATTAAAAAACAAACACATTAACTTCCTGGATCTTTAAAAATAAAAGTAAGCAATTAAATAGCTGTGTTGATTTCCATCTACTCTGTATTGATATTTGACCAAACACTTAAAACTACTAAAGTTAAAAATTCCTTGTACTCTTAAGCAATTCATCTTACCCATATGGTATTTTAGAGTGGACCATACTTGAAGATAAATCCAGCCTCTATATTCTGGACCTGTCTTTTAGCCATATTCTTATGCTAATGCATGGATTATGAAGGAGATTCAGTTTGCATGGGTCAATTCTACTACTTGTTTATATCTTTGGTAAAAGTTTTGAAGGGAGAAGATATTGACTCTGTTGACTAACATGAGACTAGTGATTATGTGTGGACTAGATTTCGTTGCCATCCTAGATCCTAGTACGTTTCTTTCTATTAGATATTATTGTAAGTTTTACTCCGAAATTTCTGTGGATATAAGCCAATTCATTTCTTCCTACATTCCAAAGTCATTACTGTAATATTTCCTATAGAAAAGCATATAAGACATCCTACACATTAGAGGTTTGGTTATTTTTTGAAGGCATTACCAATCAAAATTTATATTTAGGCTTTACCTAGTGATCATGTATTTACAAAAGGAAGACAGAAAATTCAAAGATAATATGAGACACTTTCTCAATGTTGCTTTTTTCTTGCCAAGAGTATTGAGCACAGTAAAGATATATAGAACTTTTCTACCAAGTTTCCTTCTCTTCTGTTCATCTTCATAGAAATTATAAAATCCCAAACTTTTTTACAGCATTCTCTATCACATTGCGGAAGACTATTATATTGTTTCTATTATACATAGAAGTTTTGCTTTTTTTCACTGCACTCAAATGAGCCCTGTTGCTTGTAATTTTGGTAGTAGAAATGGAGACAACTCCTTATTCTTATCTGTGGGATAACTCCATCTGCCTCCTCTACACTGTTGGGAATAGTATCAGTAAGCTTGGCTCACTTCTGCTGCTGTTATCCCTCATGCCCTTGGATCTCCTTTTTACTGCATCAGAACATGATGCAAAAAGAAACATGTTGGTGTGGACCTTAGGAATGGACACCTGAAATGGTTAAGAAGTTGTTGTTAAAGTAAGAAAGCCATATAAAGTTAGGCTGGAACAGGAAGAGGGGGAGCTGTGATCAGCGATTACAAATTCATGGAGTATTTCATGTTGTAAACGAAATTCCTTTCATACTAGAACTTGAAAAATAAAGAGAAGAGAAAGTAGAGTAGTTTATTACTCCCACAGATCAGAAATAAAGGCTGAAAGCTAAATAACTTTAATAATAGCCTAACCAAATGTACAGATGACAGATTGTTGAGGAAACATCTATGTTAGGAATGCTTTTCTAATCTTTTGTGATTGATATCCTAGAGGGTAGCCCTCCCCTTTATCATAGTCAAAATCCTGTTTGGGGTAAATAACAGAATAAATCTAATCTTAAAGATTAAAGGAGGTGGGAAGGCATAGAGTCCCAACTCTCTTTTCAGGTCCCCCAAATCAATAAAGGACGGAGTTTAATTCTGTCTCTTTAAAGAAGAGTCTCCACATGTATAGAATCCTATCTCAACAAAACACAGAGAATAAGAATTAAAGGAAAAACATGGTTACTCTATCCATTCTTTATTCATTGCCCTCTAGGGCAATCAATGTATCGCAGGGATGGGTTTCAAAGAGGCAGCATTATCAGAATTTTAGGATTGGATAGGCCCCCAATCCAACTCCTCTCCCCTCCAATGCTTGATTCTTCTGTACAGTATCATTTAGAGATTCAGAGACCAAGTGGTCTCCCAGCCTGTGATTAAACATCTCCCAAGATATAGCACATTATGTCTTTCGACATCCCAAATTTTTAGATATTAATCATTCATGTATTAAGTCAAAGTCTGTTTCCCTGTAGCTTTCACTTCTTGGTTCTAAATGGAGGCATTCTGAAGAATTTTCTATCCTCCACATTATAAGGTCTTCACCATAGTTAAAAGTAACTCTCACATTGCAATTAGTCACAGTTCTTGCCCTCAGATAACTTACCATCTGATATCCAGTTCTGTCCCAGTCTTCCTCCTAGCATGTTATCCTTCTGCTTTCTTCCTTTCTTTTTCTAGCTTTTCTTGTTTTATCAGCTCTTTTTCTTTCTGGCTCCGTTGCCCATTGGTTGCTTCCCTATGGTTTATTCAGTTTTATGTCCCTTCCCAATGACTTGCCCTCTCTAAAAGAACATTTTGGAATTCCTGGAAATCCTAGCTTCTTCATAGATCACACAGGCACTTGGGGTTTTTGGTTTGTTTTTCAGATAAAGGAGTTGGGGGGGAGGGGGTGGGATAGTTTTGTAGCTTTGGAAACTTCTTGTAGCGCAGAATCTGTTGACAAGATTGTATTGCCATTATATCCTGAAGCAGCATACCACCAGAGCCTGCATTCTAAGTTTGCTTGCCTTCTCTGACAGCCTGGCTAACCTTTACATCCTCTATAATAGCCCTCACATGATTTGATTTATACTACTTTGATATGATACAGTGATGGAACCTTACTTTCTGTTTAACATTCTGTTTTGACTTAGAGCCCCACTAGAAAAAGTGATATTAAAAATTTGAAATGTTAATCCATGTCTTTTAGTTTTGCCTGTCTCCTCAAAACTGTGAGGTTCTGAGGTGTGAAGCCTTGTTTTATCTATCTTTGTTTGCCAGAGACACCTTTGTATCTCAGATATATAATGAATAATTAATATTTGTTAAATTGAATTAAATAATTAGTAACATGGTAACAGATAAAGTCTAACTTTTCACTTAGAATCTCTTGTATTAGGACACAAGTTTGTGCCAAAGTAATCACCCTGTGCCCAATCAGTACATGCAGGTAGCCCAAAAAACCCATATATGGCCCGGAAGCCACTGTTTCTCCTATTAATCCTGTAGTATGGTCCTTGGTTTATTCAAAGAATCTACATATACGTCTATGATAGGTGTCAGTCTCTCTTGTTAATGTCTTGTAATTTGATTCAGTTAAAAGCTCTTATCCATTTACCACAGTAATAATCAACTATTTTCACTATAGAATGTATTATCGAGACCAGGGTACTTGTTTATATGTGTAAATACATCTTGGGAGTGTGATATCATGAAGAGAACCTGTTATTTGACATTTTGCGTTTATCTAAAATACATTTCAGAGAGCAGTTTGTTACATTTGTCTTGTGTTTTATATGATATAAAAACACCAAATACATCAAACTCTTGTGGTATCAAGAGTTTTGTATGTCAGACCAGGGGTTGACAAACTTTTTCTGTAAAGGACCAGATAATAAATATTTTAGGCTTTGCAGTCCATATAGTCTCTGTCAAAAGTACTCCACGTTGCCATTGTAGAGTGAAAGCAGCATTGACGATAAATAAAGAAACATGAATATGTTCCAGTCAAACTTTATTTGTGGACACTGAAATCTGAGTTTCATATAATTTGTATGTGTCACTAAATATTTTTCTATTTCTTTCCCAACCATTTAAAAATGTAAAACCATTCTTAGCTCATAGCCATACAGAAGCAAAGAAAGGGCTGGATTTGGCTGCTGGCTGTAGGCTGCTGACTCCCGACATAGGTCTAGAGAGACAGAACTGATCAGTTAGATTTTCTGCCTTTGTACTGTTTCGAAAAGTTGTAGTCAAAATCTTAACATCTTCATTCAGTGTTGAAGTGGTTTTGGTCTTGTTTATGATTAGAAATGGAAAACAAAAGACAAGGCACTCATTCCTATTTATCTGGCAGCCAGGGTACACCTGAACAATAATCTAAAATATCTTTACCACCACAACATGCCTGCCTCTGTCAGCTTCCAAATTGTTCTGTGTTAACTGTGCTCTTAACATGTTCAGCGACAAATCCAGCTAACCCCTTTGTTCTTTTTGGTTTTTAAGGGTCTGCCTCTATCTCCCCCTAAGGAATAAAGAAACAAATCCCAAATTCACCTTCTCTTTAGCCGGGTTTTAGAGATATCTAATGAACATGGTAAAGAAGATTTTCACTCTAAATTTTTGGTACACCATAGTGTATAAATTTAAGGTTGGGCATCTAAGGGAAACACTTTAGAAGGGTTCCTCTTTCAAAATAAAGATTTCTCTGAGAGGAGTTCCCTACTTCAGGGCTGATTTGGGCAGTATTTACCAAGAAGTCAGAATAAAATAAAATTCTATGCTTTCAGAGGTGTCTTTGCTCCCTAGTTGACTGGTTGTGTTCTGGAGCGTTCCTTGGTCTGTAATTAGCTTTGGGAGGTGCTTTCTAACACATTCCTCAATCTATGTTCCTTTCCCCCTGGTCTAGGATCCTTTAGCTATGATTCACGGTTGAATAAATTGTTTATCCATTAGCAGTTGAGCAAGATATTTAAGCCTAAAGAAATCTGCTAAGAACTTCTCTTTTTGGAACACTTTCTTTGATATTTTTCTCATGTTATTTGCTTTGTTAATATGTAAAATTATTACGAATAAATCTTATTGCAAATCTGATTCTGGTTGCTACTAATCATTAAGGAAATGAGTCAGTAATGCTGCACGTAGACAGACCCACTACCAAAAAAGGGGGGGAAGGAACCTCTGCTTCAGCAGATCAGCAAGAGGTATTGTCAGCCAGTCTTTCTAGAAAAATTCTCTTGTTTTTCCCATATTTTCACTCTTTTGTGTGGCCCAGTAATTGTCTTATGCTCAGTCCTAAAACAGAGATAACTTATTCACATGCGTTCACTTCTGAGAATATTAATGTTTTAAACCAGCTTTGGAACTATTTGACTTATTTATACGAAGTTTTAAAAATAATTTTTTTCTAACCCATTTAACCAGTCACTACAACACATGTAATTGTCACATCTGTTAGAAGCATTTTTAATATGCTGAATTTGTCTTTTTTTGTTTTGTTTTGTTTTAAAAGGAAGCACTCTACAAATTAGTAGTTATTAATGCCTCTCTGATCATATTGAAGAGTGAGGATGGAGTGGGTGTGGATGTGTGGGCATGAGGAGAGCTGCTCCTATAATGTGGAATTTACAGAAGGTCCACTGCTTAATCTCTTACTTCACCTTGGTGAATCTTGTCTCTTATCTTACTCTCACAGTTCTAGATTCTGTTGTATCATCCAGGTGATTACTTAAAACCAACACTCCACATTTTGAAGTGGTCTGTTTACTAGCACAAAGTATGTACCTTGTTGCCATGTCTGAGTAATACAAAATTTTGTAGTGTTTCTCCAAAGCCACATTCCTTTTAGGAATTTATTGAAAATGTTAACATGGAAAACCATTTCATTATTATAGGATTTTTGGGGAAGAGAAGACACAGCTAATTAATATCTAGTCATCGTTTTCTGTTGTATATAGTTCTGTGGAATCAAGGTGCTATTTTCTAGATATCAAATTGGGATATAATATTTTCCTTAAGTGCTTATGGCTTTAATCATTTTTGGAATTGGGACTTCTGAGAAATCTTGCCAAGTGTATTAAATTGTGTTCCATACTAAATGATCAGAGTTTTTGTGCTGGTTATAGCCCCTTCCTTTCCATCTCCATCTCTTCAACTCTTCAACTCAACCCTTCTTAGTATAATGAAATAAACTTGACTGGTCACGTCTGGTCTCCTAGACATGTTTAGTGTAACCTTTCATATATGCTCAATCACTTTGATTTCTATAGCTCTATTCAGGTTTGAGAACACTCATTTGATCTGTGGAGTCCTTGCTGGTGAGTGCAGTGTTAAGGCAAAATTTTCTATTATTTAATAGTTAAAATTTTGCATCAGGCACCGATTTTACAGCTGTTTGCTTTTACATTCACCTATTCTGGGGATAATCTAATAACAGCACTATTTAGGAAATGATGAAAACTATGTTTGAAGGATAATTGTCATTGCCA
The DNA here is from genome assembly GCF_964374135.1 of Grampus griseus. NCBI lineage: Eukaryota > Metazoa > Chordata > Mammalia > Artiodactyla > Delphinidae > Grampus > Grampus griseus. Next base: position 160,719,577 of record NC_139017.1, on the reverse strand, counting down.
AATTCCATTTGCTGGCATTTGTAAAAGGCTGCATTATAGAATGATTTTGATTTTCGTACAATAGGCAATTTTACCAACCGTAATTTAATAAAGGCCAGTGTCTTCCTAAGTAAGCTCCTTTATCCAGATGTAATTTTTATATGCCAGAGAATAGCAATGGACAATGAAAATGACTCAAGTTTTGTGGAGAAGCTAGTGAGCACTATAAGGATGTACTTCTAGCCAGGGAGGGACCAGTAGCCTAGCAACTTTATTAAAAAAAAAAAAAATGTAGGGGAAGATATAGCCAAGAGAGAAAATTTAGGCTGAAGAGAAATGTATTGCATGATTAAGAATGACACACTAGAGAGGAAAGATAGAATTTTAAAATCGTCTTTTGCTAGCCACGTGGTTACTCTGTTGTTAGTTTATCCCCATCTTGAGCATTTGTGATTCTAATGTCCTTTTCTAAACTGCCAGTTGACGTGAGTTTTCCACCGAAAGTGTATCAAAACTATTATTTATGAAGGTTTTGGGGGTGGAGAGGCCAGGGGATGTTTTTCTTTTTGGTAATTTTTGTTCTCCTTTCTTCGTTTGTTTCCTTTTTCGGCTGAAGAATGGGCTGCTGCTGCTTGACCTGTCATCTTTATGTGCTGTTTACACATGGCTTTTACAAAAGAAGCCATTACCACATCTGATTTATCTCTTATTGCAAGTGCCCCTTTAAAAGCATTTGTTTCAACTTAACAAATTAAAAAAAAAATCACCAGGCTAGCGTTATTTTATAACCAAGGGAAACACCGATATTACTAATTTTTCAAAATAGGAATAAGATTGCAAATATCGATAATATAGTAAATGTATAAAGACATGTGTTTCGCTTTTTAGAGCTTTTCCCCAAGGCACTTAAAGCCATTCTTTGCTGAGACATAAACTTGCCATGTTTTGTTAGAGAGAAGTATGTGGAAACAAAGCACTCGCAATTAACTGATCTTATCAGGATTGGAGTCTACTACATTTTTTAGTTTGCATGTTGCAGACCATTTGGGGGTATTATTTAAATACATCTTGATAATTTAAGTGACTGTAATATTTATCGTTTACTTTAGTTAAGAACCAGGAGCTGGACTCTTCTGCTGGGTATCTTCCTTCTGTGCTTAGCAAGATAACCTCGATTCCTGCTGGTTCTGTGGGCATTTGCAGTACAAAGCATTTCTTACGGGGTTTGCAAAGCAAGGGTAATGTGCTCTGTGGGTGTATGTGTGTCTGTGCACACCCCTCCCCCTTAATCCCACTGCCACCTTCTGCTCACTCCTTTTTTCTTATCAAAACTTATTTTTTTAATTATATAAGCTTAACGAATCCCCAAACCCCCATTTTTCCTGACATACAGGAACGCTGATAAAAGTTTAATGTATTAACCTTCCCTGAAGTATTTGCATTTCAATAGGCCACAGAGTCATTGCAGAGATGATGGTGACATTACAGAGTTGATTATACCGTTAAGCAGTATTTCCAAGGTTAGTCCTAACTCTCAGTTTACTTGATTGAATGGCAAAATAGAATGAAGAGAATGTGAAAACCAATGGTAGTTTAATAGATGTGGTGGATTTAGGGTTCCATTGGGTAAAGTGACTATAGAGATAGTATGCTAAATCTCAGAGTCTCTTTTTACAGAAAATTTAGGAATTTCTGGAAGCAGAATCTGTGGGTCGTAGCATAAAAAGATATGCTTTGGGCTTAGAAACAGCAATAAATCTATTAAGCTTTAAAATGATTGTAAATTTTGTGACTAATCAGAAATGTTCTCAAAACTATTAAAAATGGCCTATCCAGTGTTATTCATGAGAATCCTGGCTCAGAAATAATTAAATATCCTCATAGTGTATCAATTTTAGTTCTTATCTTCTATCACAGTTTTTTTCTAAGTTCTACCTGGTGATGTCCTCTAAAATATAGTGAGAACCTGGCTCAGAACGTGCTTAGCTGAAAGACCAGCCTTAGTTAAATCCATAGGGTTGGCTAATTTGGATACTCAAGAAACACTTCCATAAGGACTGGTTCTGGTTCATGTTTCTTTGCAAAAAGTAATATTTTAAGAAATATAGTATAATGACAAATAATATCTAGTATTTGCTTAGCACCTCAGTTTGAACACTCTGCACAGTTAACCCTCACAGTAACCATATCAGGTAGGTAGTGGTGTTCCTTTTTTTTTTTTTTTTTTTTTTTTTTGCGGTACGCGGGCCTCTCCCTGCTGTGGCCTCTCCCGTTGCGGAGCACAGGCTCCGGACGCGCAGGCTCAGCGGCCATGGCCCACGGGCCCAGCCGCTCCGCGGCATGTGGGATCCTCCCAGACCGGGGCACGAACCCGCGTCCTCTGCATCGGCAGGCAGACTCTCAACCACTGCGCCACCAGGGAAGCCCCGGTAGTGGTGTTCTTGCTTTATGTGATAAAATTGAGTCTCAGAGTGGCTCAGGGACCTACTTAAGAACAAGCAGTTTTTAAGTGAGAGAACTGGAGCTAAATCCAGGTCTTTCATGTTTCAGTCCAGTGATATTCTGTTATGACACAGCTATATCCTAAGTCGCTTAGTCCCCAAGTGAAAATGTGATGAGAGTTACAGAAAGTGAATTAAGGAGAGGGTTGGAATTTGTGAGGCTCTAATGACTTATAAAACTAGGTATTAACAATGGTGCTCTAAGATCCCCAAACCACTAATGAGTTGGTTTATTAATACTGGACTGCCCTTAACTTGCCTTAAATCCCTCAGGTTGTTTCACAGAATGTCCCAGAACCTGAAATAGGATCTTTCAGTCAGTAGGAACCAGAAGATGGGAGTAAGAAATGAGGTCTTTCCTACTGTTGAGACAGAGTCTCAGGGCTTTTGTTTGGCCTTGGGGATAATCTGTTTCCTGGTTTAAAAATCATTCAATAAAAAGAATTGAATTTTTTAGAAGAAAATAGTTGTTTCCTTTATGTATTTATTGGGGATATTTAAATAGATCAATAGTTCAAATTCCCATTAATTAAATCAAACCTCAAGTACCAGGTCTGAGGAAAATTAGATTGGTGTCCAAAAGCAAACAAACCAAAAACACCTTGTCATCAAACCAAATGACATTTTATAATTCTAATAATTATTTGTTCTTCATCAAAGAAAGTATTTTTGGTTTTCTGTGCTCGAGCCTCTAAGTATATTTATGTAAAAGTGAAACTCTTGCTGATTTGGAAGGGAATGTTTGAGACTATTTAAGATGGCACTGGTAAAGTGGGTTAAGACAGGATATTTCTGTAATTTAGTGAGAGAATTTGTATTTTGGTCTGGCCAAACTAAGAAAATTCTTTTGCAGTCATCATTTGTGTTTCCTGCTTCTCAATTTAGTCATTTTGATAAAATAAAATGTCACCTTAGCATGTTAATTGCCCTTCTCTTAAAATTTGTCTTGTATAATTTCAGCAAGTAAGAAAACCCATATTTATTAATTTGTCTATAATGTCTGTTTAAACATGCATATATATATGATGATAAAATTTTCACAGATATTCTAAAAATAGATCTTTGAAAATACTGAGTAGAATAAGAAGAAAAAGGGTTTTCCTGAAAACCTAATATTAAACATATATTGATTCCAAGACTCTCATTAGAAGTTAGCTTTGTAACTGATATCACTGTATTTTCTTCCTTCTTTTAAAATTGTCCTGTCAGCTGTCTAATTCTGCTAATGGTGGACTCAGTAACATTGTTGACTGGCTTATTCCAGTGTTTAGTGTAATGTTATAATACCTGAGAAGGCACAAAAAATAACAAGACACTGTAAAAGTTTGCTTTCTCCCCAGGGTTCCACCATTGCCCAACCACCACACAGCCCTGTTTATTATGCAGATATATGTAACTGCTATCTGTACATATCATTGTTAATACCTTCATTCAGCTAAATCTAAGTACCCTGGAAAATGGATCACTGCCTTCTTTTATTTATCTCAAAAGCACCTAAAAGAGGATTCTCTTCTGAGGTGGCAATTAAACAACTCTTTATGGAATTTGGTCATTTCATTCTGCTGTCTTATACTTAATTTCAGTGAAAGAAGGTCTCAGCCTGAGGTGTAGGGCACTCAGCCAAAACAAACAAACAAAAAACCACACACACACAAGGAATATAAAGCATTCTGATGTGAAGTATGATAGTGTTTATCTGTAGTCTATATCACTAATCTAGAGTCAATGTTCAAATCAGGTCTTGGACACTTTAATATTTTATATTCCCAGTTGCTATCATGACTTTGGCAAGAGAGTGATAATTTTCCTTAAGTGTCTTTACTGTTTCAGAAGCAGATGTCTAATAAGAAATTCACAGAAACTCTGTGACAACTCACAGATACAACCATATTTTTAGTCATATTCCTGAGAATATCCCTGCCATTTCTAAATCAGAAAGCATTAAACAAAATGTAATGAAGCTACACCTTAAATTTGAGCTATTTCTTCTCCACTCAGATAGATTGTCCATCATCCTTGACTTTGACTTTCAAAATCCACTCACTAAATTACTACAGTTTTATATTATATTCTCCATATAAAAGAAAATTTTTATACTACTTACCAGTTACTGACGTTTCTTATCATTCTTTCCATTAACTACTTTTTCATTTAGGAAACCATTAAGGTTTATTTTTAACTGTTTTCAGAGGCTTGGAGTATATTAAGGATTTATCAGCACTTCCTTCATAAATTGTTTACCGGACTCTTTGGGTTTTACAGACCACTTCATTAGGAAACCCGTGTAAAAGCCTGCATAAGAAAAATTATTTAATAGCATTTTTATTACAAAGGTAATGCATATTCATTTTAAAAAGGTTGGGAAATACAGAAAAACACGAAGAAAGAAATCAAATTATTTGCAGTCCTACCCCTACTGATATTTTAGTATACCTTGACATCTTTTTCGTGTATATAATTACACACATTGGAAAATATAATTTTTAAATTGGTAAGAAATAAAACATAGCATATATTATTAAGAGGGGGATTTAGTCTTTGAAGTTAGCATTTTTGCCTTCTTCCCTTATTCCAACAATCTAATCATGGTCCTGAAATGAAAGTATGACCCTGAAATCATATGACAAGGTTGCCAGGGAAAGAGCTGCTGTTCTTCATTTGGTCCTTAACTGCCTACCCAGGATTTTAATGTATAGGAAGCTAAAATGAGACAATAGCAGGTTCCTTTTCTTTTTTTTTTTAACAGAGAAAGGAATTGTTTTCCTATTGCCATCTAAAGGTAAAATTGGACTTCATTAAGCAAGGAACAAGGACAAAATGTGTGTGGGGAAAATTACCACATAGGCCCTCCAGAAAAAAACTTATATGGCTCTTGCTTATGTAGCAAAATTTTAGAAAGATTTTCAGGATTTATTTTCATTGTGTTGCTTATAGGATAAGAGAGTCTTGTCAGCATAACTGTACTTCTCTCAATAGTCTCTTCAAATATATAAATCCCTTCCTTCAAAAATAACCTAAAACGAAAGACTCTGGATTGCATTTAATGGAGTAGCAGCAAAATACCTATAAAACACCCATATCCTGCTCTTAATATCTGTAATCCCTAAGTCAAGGGAGAGGTTATTTATAACTCACAAAGTCACATACATACTCAGGATTTGATGATCCTGTGACATAATCCATTTGAATAAGTCATTTTCAAGAGAAAGCCTTTAGGGGGAAAAAAAAAATCTCTTGATTTCTGGATTATCATACTTAGCAGGAACCATTGACGTTTTAAGTAAAATTGAGAATTTTCAATCAAATAATGTTCCTGCTCACTTAAATATTGGTCTAACATTCTTCCTTCTCATATTCTTTTATTAAATAATTAACTAATTAATTAATTTTTGGCTGCCTTGGGTCTTCGTTGCTGAGCACAGGCTTTCTCTAGTTGTGGCGAGCGGGGGCTACTCTTTTGTTGCGGTGCACGGGCTTCTCATTACAATGAGAATGTGGCGCACGGGCTCAGTAGTTGTAGTTCACGGGCTCTAGAGCACAGGCTCAGTAGTTGTGATGCACGGGCTTAGTTGCTCCACGGCATGTGGGATCTTCCCAGACCAGGGATCGAACCCGTGTCCGCTGAATTGGCAGGCAGATTCTTAACCACTACGCCGCCAGGGAAGTCCCCCTTCTCATATTCTTGAAACCAACTAGACAGCCTTGTGGTACTTTATACAGGCAACTGGTCTTTGTATTGTAGCATCCTTCTTATAGATCCTGCATCAGGCCAGACAAGCAACACATCAGATCTCAATTTTATCTGTTACTGTGGGTGGTGCAGACGCAGTCATATATTTATTCATATCCTTGAGAAGATCCCTTTAAATTTTCCAGGCCAGTTTGGTATATGCAGCTGTGCAGAATCTTATATAATCCAGTGGTCCATACTGATGGTCATAGCCAAAGGCACAGCACTGTCAGTTAAAATTCCTCACTCACGTTAGATGCCAAATTGTGGGTGTCTTATGTCATGGGGATTTTAGATCTTCTTTTTGACCCAATCTTTTCTTCTGGCTTTACAGCCTTCTCCTTATATTTCAAAGTATGGTGTCGGCCACTAAAACCAGACTCTGCTAAGGACTTTGGACAACTTTGTGCTTCCCAAAAGAATAGTCAGGTTTAGTGTATATTCTTTTGAACATAATAGGACATGTCCTTTGGGCCTACTTGAGATACTTTCTTTTGCCATGGGAAGAAATGGGCTTTTGAATCAAACACTGACCTTAGTTTAAACCCTAGTTCCATCACTTCCTAGGTCTGACTTGCTTACCCTCTCTGTTTCTTCATCTATAAAATAGAGATAGTGACTACCTCATAGTGAGGTTGTGAAAAATTAAATGAGAAAACATGTTAGAGTGACTGTCACACAGTGAACATGCAATAATGTTAGTTTTCCTCTTATTTTACTGATGTAGGAGATAGAATGATGGACCAGAATGCTGGTCTGGTCAAGTGGGCCACTTCTTATGTTCTTTGTAAACAAGCCTTTTCAATTTTTTTTTTTTTGAAAGAGCATCTCTGGGTTTTTTTTAATTAATTAAATTACTTAATTAATTTTTTATTTTTGGCTGCCTTGGGTCTTCGTTGACGCATGTGGGCTTTCTCTAGTTGCAGCGAGCGGGAGCTAACTCTTCATTGCAGTGTGTGAGCTTCTCATTGCGATGTCTTCTCTTGTTGCGGAGCGTGGGCTCTAGGCGCGCAGGCTTCAGTAGTTGTGGCACACGGGCTCAGTAGTTGTGGCTCACAGACTCTAGAGCGCAGGCTCAGTTGTTGTGGCGCACGGGCTTAGTTGCTCTGCAGCATGTGGGATCTTCCCGTACCAGGGCTCAAACCCCCCTGTCCCCTATATTGGCAGGCGGATTCTTAACCACTGCACCACCAGGGAAGTCCCAAGCCTTTTTAATTTTTGAATAGCACAAGTCAAAGCAGTTCTTAGGGTTCCTGGATTTATTTGGTATAATTTCAACAAGTTTTTACTGAACATCTATTACGTGCCAAAAACTGTGCAAGAGAGATTAACAGAGCTAAGGAACATAGCAAGTTCTTATCAGTCTAATGGAAAAGACAGATGAGTAAACCAATAATGACAGGGTACAATGGGAACAAAAGAGGCATGGTATCTAAATATACTTTAGGCAGTTGGGGGAAACTTCTAGAAGAACTGACCTGAGCTGAGTATGGACTTGCAGGCAGAAGGAACAATACTATATTGACAAAGGCACGGGGACAAAAGAAAGCATGCTCTGTTCTAGGAACTGCAAATTGTCTTGAATTAATGGAGAGAAGGATGTATGTGAAGTTATAGCAAGGTGAAGCTGGAGAGAGAGGTAGGAGTCATATTTTAAAGTATTTTCTATGTCTTAATAAAGGACCTGAACTTTATCCAGAAGGCAATGAAGAACCACTGAAGGATTTTAACCTGAAAAATGGAATTTTCAATGTTTCATTTTAGAAATAAATATTTTCATGACAGAATATAGGATGTGTTCAGGGAAGGTTTGAGGTGAGAAAGAAGGAAGGAAGAAAGAAAAGAAGAAAAATTGTTTAGGGCATTAGTAGTAAGTGGGGTGAGGCACTATTAGAGCCTGAATGAAGATAGTAAGTGTGGGAATAGAGAAGAGTAGACAGATAAGGGAGATATTAAAGTGGAATAGATGAGTTTAGTTTGGGGCATATTGTGTTCCATATGCCTGGGAGAGTGTCCAGTAAGTAGTTGGCTGTGTTGTCCAAGAGATCTGGACAACAGAGCCAACTGGAGCGGCTGATTTGACCATATGTGGGAGTGTTCTAAGTGGTAATCCAACCCAACTGTTATCAGTTTTCCTTTCATTTCCAGTGACTAATACATATTAGGTGATCAGTAAATATTTGCTGAATTGATATTACTGTGGCTACAGCTTTTACCCTTGGTCTCGTCTGTTCCTGCTTTGAAAAACATGATTGATCTATCTAATTTTACTCAGCAGTAGGCAACTTTGGGCCAGGTGGTGCTGGCCTAAGCAACGTTTAATTCACAAATGGCTTCTTGATGACAGACCACTACTTATCACTTGAGCAGACTGGTATAAAATTGGCTCTTACTTGATTATCTTAGGTATTCCCCTGGTTATTAATCAGCCTTCTCATTTGTGACAGAATTATTTGGAGAAGCCATGAAGTGCCTCTCCATGTGAGTGGGTGGGGATATGCTATTCACAGCGCTAGCGCTAGCATATAGCAATTTGAGAAAGCCTGTTTGTTTATTACCAGCTGGTCTATTTTTGGGCAGCTCCATACCAGCTTGTCTGACTCAAAAGAAATGGTGAGATAAGTGCCCTAGAAAGTAGTACAGTGTGTTAATAACATAACAACAAACTCATTCTAGTGTCCTCCAGGCCCTAGCCTATTATAGGTGCTCAGGTAATGTTGATTGAATTAAGTGAACCTAATGGTAATTGACAATTACAGAATTTACATGCTTTCATATATATTATTGTATCTGATCTTCAGAGCCCTGTGAGCCAAACCAAGTATTACTCTCATTTTAAACACGAGGAAATTCATATACCCTTAGCAAGAGTAGTTTATGTATCTCTGATACCTCTGCAGACAGAGACAGTTTCTCTTGTCATCTCTCAATTCCACCTTTTCATGTGCTAAGTAATACTCATGATCAGTCAGTGAAAGACCTGCCTAATGTGAGTTCAACTTGTACCACTTTGAGATGCTCTTGAGTTGACTGTTTCTAGAAGTAAGGCTGGCCTGGAGTTCTTGAGCGCAGTGCATCTTTTCTTACCTTTCTTGGCCACTGGTTTATATTCATCAAAATGTAGGCTGTTTTACAACTTAAGGAGCAGCAGCGATTTTTTAAGAAGTATAATATGTGTAGTGTGATGTGAGCACTAAAACGTGTAGGCTGCTCCAAGCGTACGTCATCTACTCCAGGAACACCTTTTGAAAAGAGTCCTTTTCTGCTAAGTTCCTTTATGGCAAGCATGTAATATGGTAAATTGATCTTACCAAAATTTCAGACCTAAGTGGCTTATGTACAGCCCTCTGGTGAGCACATGCAGATTTTCCTGACATTTGGCTTCTATTAGATTGTTCATTTCTCAAATGGTTCCTATTCTTTTCCTAATAGTGTGAATTCCTACTTTTCTTCCACCTACAGCACCTTTCTTTAAACTTTAGGAGTAGGTCTACTGTGATGTTATCTTCTCTCCACATTCTCTTGAAAGTTCTTATTTTAGATCTATTTTCCCTGTGATGTGAGGCATTTAGCCCAGGAGGGAACTCTGTGTTTCCAGGATTTATTTCTCTTAGGGGTTGGAGATATGTCATTCATCTGTGGAGAAATACTTCTCAGCTGCTCAGTTGCATTTATTCTGTTTACAAAGAAATGTTTCACTATTTTTGATATTATAGTTAATTCTTTGACGATGATTGGATTAAGTCTGTGCTGGAGGTACTCAATTTCCATATCTCTGCCAACCAAAGTCTAGATTTTAGCTTCTCCATTATGGGCCAGCATGGTGATACATATGGCTTGGAGATATGTGGAATATTTTTCAATCTGATCAGACTCCTCAAGAATATGTTTTATTGACTCATAAATTGCATTGTGTCCTGTGCATAGTAATGAGTTAGGTATTTAGGAATATGTGTTATACAGAGAACACCATAGTAATACGAAATGCTTGTAATATGAAGTGCTTGTGAGGCACATCGAAATCGTTTCTCAGATTAACCATGTTGTAGAAATATGACCAAAATGAGGTTGGAATCACTTAAGCTGCTGACATGTTTAGTGAACAGTAATTCTTCCTTTTGACCACCTCAGGAGTTAAGATTCTTGGTTTATATTAGTATTAATTTTTTTTTTTTTTTTTTTTTTTTTTTGCCGTACGCGGGCCTCTCACCGCTGTGGCCTCTCCCGTTGCGGAGCACAGGCTCCGGACGCGCAGGCTCAGCGGCCATGGCTCACGGGCCCAGCCGCTCGGCGGCATGCGGGATCTTCCCGGACCGGGGCACGAACCCGTGTCCCCTGCATCGGCAGGCGGACTCTCAACCACTGTACCGCCAGGGAAGCCCAGTATTAATATTTTTGAGGCCTCTTAGAAATCATTGTTGATTCTCAGAGTTCACTGTATTCCCCACGAATTCCTAATCTTGCTTTTGTATGTGTTCATTCATTTGTAGAATATAAATGGCATTCGCACAGAGGAGGTGGCAGCCATGACCAAGGGGCCATCTACCAACCCTGACTCTGAATGGGAGGGCCCCAAGCATTCAATAATTCCTAGTAAGAGCCAAATGACTACCCCGTTGGAGTCTCCACAAAACTTTGACTTTGGCTCCCTCTCTATAAGCAGCAAGGAGACGGAAGAGAAGGAGCAGGGGGCAACTGGCTATCTTGATATTAAGGAAATGTCGAGAGGTCCAAGTGGGGAATGTGTAGGAGTGGAGGAACAGGCCAGTGCCTTAAAGTCCTCAATATCACCAGCTTCCTCTCAGCTGCAACTTGCTGAAAAAAAAGCAGAGAGTAGTGAAGAACATGTTATACCAGGAGAGCCTGTTGGAGAGCAAAATGGATCATTTCTTGACTCTCGTGTGGGTAACCAGTTCCCCACCCTCATTCGAAGTTTCCAGGTAGTAACTGATTCAATCGTGCAGATCTAATGACTCACTTTGGGAGAGGGCCAGAATCTATTCTGTGGAGGAGGTGGTGGTGGTGGCAGTGGTGAGGGTAGTAGCCTCTTGGCTTTTTTTCAAAATCACAGAATATAATTGAAGTCCTTGATTACTACAAAGAAATTTATTCAGAGTCACTAACACCAAGGCTAGAAATGCTCTCTCCCCTGTTGACTTAACAAAACTCTTGGGGGTAAACTACAGCTGTTTATCTTTATGAAGCTGGTGTAAGTATGTTCCTCTTTTCCTTGCTCAAGTATGGGCTGTGTAAAGAGGTGAATTTCTGAGACTTCTGTGATGAGGAGCCCTCAGTGTTCTGAGACCCAGCCCAAAAAATTCAAATACTCTTAATTACAAGGGGTAACTGACTTTTTAAATAAGGAGTCAGGCCCCAAATAATTTTTTGTATATTGCAGCCACATAGCGCAGCCCACCACTCCCACTGACCCCGCTCACGGGAGCTTCCATGATTGTAGGTACTAATCTCCTATGCTAAGGTGGATGGCCGTAATTAACTTTACCACAATCAAATGGTAGTTTTAGGGTGATTTATAGTCTTGGGGAAGGTGAGCTGATGGACAAGAAACCTTTGGTATTTCGCTCATGTTCATTCTTCTGAAATTCTGAGATTAATCACCAGGTGGTGGTAGAACTGATTATTTTCTCTCCAGTTTTCCAAATACTGTTTCTTTTCAATAACTCCAAAGTGAATGTCTGACATTGATTTGAAAGAAGTTAATGAATTCCAGGGTAATGTGTTCCGAGCCACTGCTATTTCCTGTACCATTTGTACATAGAGGAGGAAATGTGGCTGATTTTCTTAATTTTGATGGTACAGTCACAAGGACAAACAAAAGTGAGTGCTATTTGGCAAGTAGCTTTATATTCAAATTCTGAAGGTCAGTCTGAAGTGTTTTGTGTCACCAATCGTAACTGTCTGATATCATAGCTTTCCATTAAGCATATGAAAGTGATTATCGTAATGCTGTTCTTTAATATCTTTCATGATTTGACACCTTGTCAGGGCTACTTTGGAATAGTGTCCAAGTCTTGGGCAGAGATTGAGCTAGCCCTTTGCTTGATTAGAGCAATCACTTTGATCAGCTCAATGTCAGAAGGTTAGTTCTCCACAGCCTTCGGAAGACTCCGGTAACTCTGTTTCTTTACTGCTTCACAGCCTCCCCTGGTGAAGACTCAGACCGTCACCATCTCAGACACTGCCAATGCTGTGAAAAGTGAAATTCCAACCAAAGACGTCCCTATAGTCCACACTGAGACCAAGACCATCACTTATGAGGCTCCCCAGGTAGGACACACTTTGATGTTTCAGAACCAAAGACTACAGTAAACATGATAAATAACCTTTCTTCACAGGGTTGCTAATCACTTCCTGCAAATAATGCTAGGCTTTTCTGGGGCAGTTCTTTTCAGAAGAGATTACTGATCTCAAGATGTCCCAAAATACTTTTTCAAAAGCAACATTATCTTGGATCTGATTGCTTATATCCACCCAATTCAGTTAGGGAAGGCAGACTAGTGTAATGGTTGATAACATGGGCTTTGGGTCAAACAAACCTGAGTTCAGGTCCCAGCTTTTTTAAAAATGTATTTAATTAATTAATTTATTTTTGGCTGTGTTGGGTCTTCATTGCTGTGCACGGGCCCTCTATAGTTGTGGTGAACAGGGGCCCCTCCTTGCCGTGGTGCGCGGCCCTCTCATTGCGGTGGCCTCTCTCATTGCGGAGCACGGGCTCTAGGCGTGTGGGCTTCAGTAGTTGTAGCACGTGGGCTCAGTAGTTGTGGCTCGCGGGCTCTAGAGTGCAGGCTCAGTAGTTGTGGCCGCACAGGCTTAGTTGCTCCGCGACACGTGGGATATTCCCGGACCAGGGCGGCATGTGGGATCTTCCCGGAGCAGGGCTCGAACCCGTGTCCCCTGCATTGGCAGGTGGATTCTTAACCACTGTGCCACCAGGGAAGCCCCAGGTCCCAGCTTCTTCATTTGCTAACTTAAACAAGTGGTTGAATGTCTGTGAGCCCTGATGCCCCCGCCACCCCACCTCCACCCACATGATGTTAGTATCTACTTGATGATTCTGTTGTAAAGCTTATATAAAATACAGTACTGTATGGAATCAACTTGAGCACCACGCCTGAAAGTGTAAATAAGAAACAGCTATAATAATTATAATCAATTTATTACAATTAAATTTAAAATCATGTAAGAATTTAGTACTTAAAATTTTTGTTTACTTCCTACTTTTAGTAATATTTCTCCTTCATTGTTAGTAATTTGAATGAGCTCGGGTTGCTTGTGTTGAGTTTTCTTTTTTTTTTAATATATATATATATATATATATATATATTTTTTCTTGTTAGTCATCCATTTTATACACATCGGTCTATACATGTCAATCCCAATCTCCCAGTTCATCACACCACCACTCCCACCCCGTGCCGCTTTCCCCCCTTGGTGTCCATACGTTTTTTTCTCTACTTCTGTGTCTCAGTTTCTGCTCTGCAAACCAGTTCATCTGTACCATTTTCTAGGTTCCACATATATGCATTAATATACGATATTTGTTTTTCTCTTTCTGACTTATTTCACTCTGTATGACAGTCTCTAGATGCATCCACGTCTCAACAAATGACCCAATTTCATTCCTTTTTATTGCTGAGTAATATTCCATTGTATATATGTACCACATCTTCTTTATCCATTCGTCTGTCAGTGGGCATTTAGGTTGCTTCCATGACCTGCCTATTGTAAATAGGGCTGCAATGAACATTGGGGTGCATGTGCCTTTTTGAATTATGGTCTTCTCTGGGTATATGCCCAGTAGTAGGATTGCTGGGTCATATGGTAATTCTATTTTTAGTTCTTTAAGGAACCTCCATACCGTTCTCCATAGTGGCTGTATTAATTTACATTCCCACCAACAGTGCAAGAGGGTTCCCTTCTCTCCACACCCTCTCCAGCATTTGTTGTTTGTAGATTTTCTGATGATGCCCATTCTAACTGGTGTGAGGTGATACCTCATTGTAGTTTTGATTTGCATTTCTCTAATAATTAGTGATGTTGAGCAGCTTTTCATGTGCTTCTTGGATATCTGTATGTCTTTGGAGAAATGTCTGTTGAGGTCTTCTGCCCATTTTTGGATGGGTTGTTTTTTTTTTTAATTTTGAGCTGTATGAGCTGTTTATATATTTTTGAGATTAATCCTTTGTCCGTTGATTCATTTGCAAATATTTTCTCCCATTCTGAGGGTTGTCTTTTCATCTTGTTTATGGTTTCCTTTGCTGTGCAAAAGTTTTTAAGTTTCATTAGTTCCCATTTGTTTATTTTTGTTTTTATTTCCATTACTTTAGGAGGTGAATCAAAAAAGATCTTGCTGTGATTTATGTCAAAGAGTGTTCTTCCTATGTTTTCCTCTAAGAGTTTTATAGTGCCCGGTCTTACATTTAGGTCTCGAATCCATTTTGAGTTTACTTTTGTGTATGGTGTTAGGGAGCATTCTAATTTCATTCTTTTACACGTAGCTGTCCAGATTTCCCAGCACCACTTATTGAAAAGCCTGTCTTTTCTCCACTGTATATCCTTGCCTCCTTTGTCATAGATTAGTTGTCCATAGATGCGTGGGTTTATCTCTGGGCTTTCTATCCTGTTCCATTGATCTATATTTCTGTTTTTGTGCCAGTACCGTACTGTCTTGATTACTGTAGCTTTGTAGTATAGTCTGAAGTCAGGGAGTCTGATTCCTCTAGCTCCATTTTTTTCCCTCAAGACTGCTTGGGCTATTATTCAGGGTCTTTTGTGTCTCCATACAAATTTTAAGATTTTTTGTTCTAGTTCTGTAAAAACTGCCATTGGTAATTTGATAGGGATTGCATTGACTCTGTAGGTTGCTTTGGGTAGTATAGTCATTTTTATAATATTAATTCTTCCAATCCAAGAACATGGTATATCTCTCCATCTGTTGATATCATCTTTAATTTCTTTCATCAGTGTCTTATAGTTTTCTGCATACAGGTCTTTTGTCTCCCTAGGTAGGTTTATTCCTAGGTATTTTATTCATTTTGTTGCAGTGGTAAATGGGAGTGTTTCCTTAATTTCTCTTTCAGATTTTTCATCATTACTGTATAGGAGTGCAAGAGATTTCTGTGCATTAATTAGATTTCTGTGCATTAATTTTGTATCCTGCAACGTTACCAAATTCATTGATTAGCTCTAGTAGTTTTCTGGTGGCATCTTTAGGATTCTTTATCTGCAAACAATGACAGTTTTACTTCTTCTTTTCCAATTTGTATTCCTTTTATTTCTTTTTCTTCTCTGATTGCCGTGGCTAGGACTTCCAAAACTATGTTGAATAATAGTGGTGAGAGTGGACATCCTTGTCTTGTTCTTGATCTTAAAGGAAATGCTTTCAGTTTTTCACCATTGAGAATGCTGTTTGCTGTGGGTTTGTCATATATGGCCTTTATTATGTTGAAGTAGGTTCCCCCTATGTCCACTTTCTGGAGAGTTTAAATGGGTGTTGAATTTTGTCAAAAGGTTTTACTGCATCTATTGATATGATCTTATGGTTTTTATTCTTCAGTTTGTTACTATGGTGTATTACATTGATTGATTTGTGTATATTGAAGAATCCTTGCATCCCTGGGATAAATCCCACTTGATCATCGTGTATGATCCTTTTAATGTGTTGTTGGATTCTGTTTGCTAGTATTTTGTTGAGGATTTTTGCATCTATATTCATGAGTGATATTGGTCTATAATTTTCTTTTTTTGTAGTATCTTTGTCTGGTTTTGGTATCAGGGTGATGGTGGCCTCATAGAATGAGTTTTTGTGAGTTTTCCTTCCTCTGCAATGTTTTGGAAGAGTTTGAGAAGGATGGGTGTTAGCTCTTCTCTAAATGTTTGATAGAATTCACCTGTGAAGCCATCTGGTCCTGGACTTTTGTTTGTTGGAAGATTTTTAATCACAGTTTCAATTTCATTACTTGTGATTGGTCTGTTCGTATTTTCTGTTTCTTCCTGGTTCAGTCTTGGAAAGTTATACCTTTCTAAGAATTTGTCCATTTCTTCCAGGTTGTCCATTCTATTGGCATAGAGTTGCTTGTAGTAGTCTCTTAGGATGCTTTGTATTTCTGCGGTGTCTGTTGTAACTTCTCCTTTTTCATTTCTAATTTTATTGTTTTGAGTCTTCTCCCTCTTTTTCTTGATGAATATGGCTAATGGTTTATCAATTTTGTTTATCTTCTCAAAGAAGCAGCTTTTAGTTTTATTGATCTTTGCTGTTGTTTCTATTTCATTTATTTCTGCTCTGTTCTTTATGATTTCTTTCCTTCTGCTAACTTTGGGTTTTGTTTGTTCTTCTTTCTCTAGTTCCTTTAGGTGTAAGGTTAGATTGTTTATTTGAGATTTTTCTTGTTTCTTGAGGTAGGCTTGTATAGCTATAAACTTCCCTCTTAGAACTGCTTTTGCTGCATCCCATAGGTTTTGGATCATCGTGTTTTCATTGTCATTTGTCTCTACATATTTTTGGATTTCCTCTTGGATTTCTTCAGTGATCTCTTGGTTATGTAGTAACGTATTTTTTAGCCTCCATGTGTTTGTGATTTTATGTTTTTTTCCCTGTAATTGATTTCTAATCTCATAGCATTGTGGTTGGAAAAGATGCTTGATATGATTTCAGTTTTCTTAAATTTATTGAGGCTTGATTTGTGACCCAGGATATGATCTGTCCTGGAGAATGTTCTGTGTGCACTTGAGAAGAAAGTGTAATCTGCTGTTTTTGGATGGAATGTCCTATAAATATCAAGTAAATCTATCTTGTCTATTGTTTCATATAAAGCTTGTGTTTCCTTATTAATTTTCATTTTGGATGATCCGTCCATTGGTGTAAGTGAGGTAAGTCCCCCAGTATTATTGTGTTACTGTCGATTTCCTCTTTTATAGCTGTGTGTGGTTGCCTTATGTATTGAGGTGCTCCTATGTTGGGTGCATATATATTTATAATTGTTATATCTTCTTCTTGGATTGATCCCTTGATCATTATGTAGTGTCCTTCCTTGTCTCTTGTAACATTCTTTATTTTAAAGTCTATTTTATCTGATATGAGTATTGCTACTCCAGCTTTCTTTTGATTTCCGTTTGCATGGAATATCTTTTTCCATCCCCTTACAGTCTGTATGTGTCCCTAGGTCTGAAGTGTGTCTCTTGTAGACAGTATATATATGGGTCTTGTTTTTGTATCCATTCAGCAAGCCTATGTCTTTTGGTTAGAGCATTTAATCCATTCATGTTTAAGGTAATTATCGATATGTATGTTACTATTACCATTTTCTTAATTGTTTGGAGGCTTTTTCTGTAGATCCTTTTCTTCTCTTTTGTTTCCCACTTAGAGAAGTTCCTTTAGCATTTGTTGTAGAGCTGGTTTGGTGGTGCTGAATTCTCTTAGCTTTTGCTTGTGTGTAAAGGTTTTGATTTCTCCATAGAATCTGAATGAGATCCTTGCTAAGTAATCTTGGTTGTAGGTTCTTCCCTTTCATCACTTTAAGTATATCATGCCACTCCCTTCTGGCTTGTAGAGTTTCTGCTGAGAAATCAGCTGTTAACGTTATGGGAGTTCACTTGTATGTTATTTATCGTTTTTCCCTTGCTGCTTTCAATAATTTTTCTTTGTCTTTAATTTTTGCCAATTTGATTACTGTGTGTCTCGGCGTGTTTCTCCTTGGGTTTATCCTGTGTGGGACTCTCTGCACTTCCTGGACTTGGGTAGCTATTTCCTTTCCCATGTTAGGGAAGTTTTCAACTATAATCTCTTGAAACATTTTCTCGGGTCCTTTCTCTCTCTCTTCTCCTTCTGGGACCCCTATAATGCGAATATTGTTGCATTTAATGTTGTCCCAGAGGTCTCTTAGGCTGTCTTCATTTCTTTTCATTCTTTTTTCTTTATTCTGTTCCGCAGCAGTGAATTCCACCATTCTGTCTTCCAGGTCACTTATCCATTCTTCTGCCTTAGTTATTCTGCTATTGATTCCTTCTAGTGTAGTGTTCATTTCAATTATTGTATTGTTCATCTCTGTTTGTTTGTTCTTTAGTTCTTCTAGATCTTTGTTAAACATTTCTTGCATCTTCTCGATCTTTGCCTCCATTCTTTTTCCAAGGTCCTGGATCATCTTCACTATCATTATTCTGAATTCTTTTTCTGCAAGATTGCCTATCTCCATTTCATTTAGTTGTTCTTCTGGGGTTTTATCTTGTTCCTTCATCTGGAACATAGCCCTCTGCCTTTTCATCTTGTCTGTCTTTCTGTGAATGTGGCTTTTGTCCCACAGGCTGCAGGATTGTTGTTCTTCTTGCTTCTGCTGCCTGCCCTCTGAGTTGTTTTTCTTGTCTTTCTTATTCACAGATGCCAAAATTGAGAGAAAATTTTCCTTCTATAAACTGAGCTGTTAATTCATTACTGCAACCAGTATTTGTTGAGCATTTATATGTTAGGCCAAAGCAGTGTACAGGGTGGACACAGGCCCTATGCTCTGGAACTGACATTCTAGTCAGGAGAGACAGGCAATAAAACACATAAATGTATGAATTTCAGACAGTGATAAGTGCTATAAAGAAATTAAATAGGATCAAGAGTTAGACAATGTGGAATAACATGAAAAGTTGCTATTTTGGGGCTAGAATAGTCATGAAAATCCCCTCTGAGAAAGTGACATTTTAGCTGAAGCCTGCATAATGGGAAGGAGACAGCTACATGGAGCTCTGGCTGGGTGTTTTCACATGAATCCTTTCAGTTAATCCTCACATCACCATAAACTGGATGATGATATCCACCTTTAGGAAGCCATGTAACTTGCCAATTAAAAGCACTTGCTTTGCAATTAGACAAGTAGAATTTGTATCCTAGCTCGACCATGTACTAGCTGGATAACTTTAAACAAATCGCTCATCTCTGTAAGCCTCTGTTTCCTGTGTGTAAAATGGGGATAATACGACATACCACTGCAAGATTTGAGGGAGGATGGAGTGAAATGATGTCAGTAAAGCGCTTGGTGCATTCATAGACATTCAGTTAACATTAGTATACTTCCCGTGTCTCTCTCTTGTGGTCCAGAGTGTAGAATTTGAGTTTGGTAAATAATGAGAAATTGCTTCAAGTTTTCTGGCAGTGGTGATAAAGTGGCCTAATTAAAGCAATGGTTTTGGAAGATGGTTCCTAAAGCTGTATGCTGCACCTATTAAAGGAGAGGCTGCCTAGAGACAGGAATAGGGCTACGGGAAGTCTGGGGGGTTACTTGTGAAGAACTGAGGTGTAGCCTGAGGAAACAAGAAGAAAGAGCTGCGTCAGGAGAGACACTGATGGATGAAAAGGACTTGGCTGTGAAGCGGACTACAAAGGAAGTCTGGGGACATTCCTTTAAGATTGTGCACACAATGAGCCAAGGATGTTTAGAAAAGAAGTACTTGCAGATGGGAGGGAACCCTTTAAGTTGTCACTACCATGGAAACAACCTAACTGTCTATCAGTAGGGAACATGTTTGTAAATTATGGTACATCCAATTAAGGCAATTCTGTGCAGCCATTAAAAAAAGCTTCTGATGGGAATAATCTACGTGATAAATCGGTAAATGAAAAAATGCAGTGCAATATGGTATAAATAATATGCTACTGTTTATGGGAGGGAAAAGGGTTGTATGTACAGCTATGTATGAATAGGCTTATATGTGAATATACTAACTCTGAATGGGTACTTAGAAAAACAAAAACAAAAAAGCACCAGTGGTGGCCTGGGATGAAGAGGCCTGGGATGCAGGCTGTGGTTAGGAGTGGGAGGGAGACCAACAATTCATTGATCTCCATTTTAAAGATTTAAAATTTTGTAGCATGTGCATATCAAAAAAAAATGTTTTTAATCGTTCAAAGTAAATTATTAAAAAAGTTGTTAGGGCCATCCTGACCACAGAAGCCCATGTTTGGTTTGAGTATAGCCCCTACAAAAAAGGGAAAGGAAGCAGTCATTTTAAAATATCCTAGCATGTAAGAGAAATACAGAGGCATTATGAAGTACAAGATAAAGCATGTGGGCTTTGGAGTTAGAGAGACCTGGATCTTCATTCCAACACTTGCTAGTTTCATGACCTTCAGCAAGTCACTTAACCTCTGAGCCTTAGCCTTCTCTTCTGAAAAATACCTTTTTAAGGTCACTGAGATAAAGATAATATTTGCCTGGCACATAGTGGCTATTCCAAAATGGTAGATATTATATTGTTATACATCTAAGACAGTCAGCCAAGATACAAATTACTTCTTATTGACTAGACAGTGGAGTATAGTGAGGAAAAGTATTGACTTTGGAATTAGATTTTCTGGGTTTGAACCTGCTCCATCACTTACTAGTGTGCAGTCAATTTACTGAATCACTGTGTGCCTCAGTTTCCTCATTTGTAAAATGAGGCTAATAATAGTTGTACCTCATAGGGTTGTTGAGAGGAATAAATGAGTTAATGTACATAAAATGTGAGTTTCACAATGTGCATTTCAAATTAAGTTGTCACTACCATGGAAACAATCTAAATGTCCTTCAATAGGGAGCAGGTTAAATAAATTATAGTACATCCCATTAAGGTAATGCTTTACAGTTATTTTTAAAAGCTTCTGCTGGGAATATCTACGTGATAAACTGGTAAATGAAAAAGCTCAGTGCAGTATGCTGTAAATAATTTGTAGAAAAAGTGCCTGGCACATAATAAGCACCAGATAATTATTTGCTATTGTTATTGTTTATTTACTATAATTATTTCTGCTTGTGTTTTTATTATCTTTCCAGACAAGTAAACCTGAGAACCTTTTTTTTTTTTTTTTTTTTTGAGGTACACGGGCCTCTCACTGTTATGGCCTCTCCCGTAGCGGAGCACAGGCTCCGGACGCGCAGGCTCAGCGGCCATGGCACATAGGCCCAGCCGCTCCGCGGCATGTGGGATCTTCCCGGACCGGGGCACGAACCCGTGTCCCCTGCATCGGCAGGCGGACTGAGAACCTTTTTTTAATCCATCCATAATTCCTACATTTTGGGACATGGCGAGAGGAGGTGGGGAGCCAGAATAGGGTTTTACTGTTTGCATATATGTGCATGTATGTGTACCTGAGGTAACATTTACATACAGTGATATGCACAGACGTTAAGAGTTCAGTTTTTTGTTTGTTTGTTTTTTTGTGGTACGCGGGCCTCTCACTGTTGTGGCCTCTCCCGTTGTGGAGCACAGGCTCCGGACGCGCAGGCTCAGCGGCCATGGCTCACAGGCCCAGCTGCTCCGCGGCATGTGGGATCCTCCCGGACCGGGGCACGAACCCGTGTCCCCTGCATCGGCAGGCGGACTCTCAACCACTGCGCCACCAGGGAAGCCCAAGAGTTCAATTTTTTATTGGTTTTGACGAATGTATCTACCTGTGTAACCAAGACACATTTGGGTTCAGAACATTTTCATCACTCCTGAAACTTTCTTCATAGCCTTTGCCAGTCCATCCCTATCCCTCTAGGCAGCCACTGCTCTGATTTCTGTTATCATAGCTTAGTTTTACCTGTTCTTGGACTTCATATAAATGGAAGTATACAGTCATACCCTTTTGTGTCTGAACATGTTTTTCAGATTCATCCATGTTATATGAATCCATAGTTCACTGTTTTTTATTGTTGAGTAGTATTCCATTGTATGAATATACCACAATTTGTTTATCCTTTCATTTGTTGATGGACAGTTGAGTTGATTCCAGTTGGGGGCAAATATGGATAAAGCTGCTTTAAACATTCATGTGCGAGTCTTTCTGTGGACATATGTTTTCACTTATCTTGGGTAAACACCTAAGAGTGGAACTGCTGTGTCATAGGATAAAGGGATGGTTAACTTTATAAGCAACTGAAAGCTACAGTACCATTTTGAGAAAACACTGGTAAGAAAAGAGGCCCCATGTGGAAAGAGTGTTAAGTTGGAAATCATAACAATGTCTCCTCCCTCTTCCACCTTCTTCAGAGACAGAAAAGGAGGAGGAAGGGGGTGGGAGGGAGGTAGAAAAAAATAGATTCTTAGGGTTAGTAGAGAAGGAGCTTTTCAAAAAGGTTTAGCCCTCTTGGCACGCAAATTCTTTTTTTTTTGGATTAAAAAAATTGTTATTGACATATAGTTGATTTACAATGTTGTGTTTCGGTGTACAGCAAAGTGATTCAGTTATACATACATGTATATATCTGTTCTTTAGATTCTTTTCCATTATAGGTTATTACAAGGTATTGAGTATAGTTCCCTATGCTATACAGTAAGTCCTTGTTGGTTATTTTATATATAATAGTGTGTATATTTTAATCCCAAACTCCTAATTTATCCCTCCCCCCAACCCTTTCCCCTTTGGTAACCATAAGTTTGTTTTCTATGTCTGTGAGCCTATTTCTGTTTTATAAATAAGTTCATTTGTATCATTTTTTTAGATTCCACATATAAGTGATATCATATGGTATTTGTCTTTCTCTGTCTGACTTGCTTCACTTGATAATCTCTACGTCCATCCATGTTGCTACAAATGGCATTATTTCATTCTTTTTAATGGTTGAGTAATAGTCCATTGTGTATATATTGGCACACAAATTCTTAATAACAACTTATAATGTGCTTTTATTTCTAAAATCTCTTTTGATCTTCACAGCAGTGCTACAGTGGAGGCAGAGCACATCTTACAGGGTAGCCTGTTATAAAAATGAGAAAACTAAAGCTCAGAAAAGTCAGAATGACTTGCCCAAGGTTCCACAGCCAGCCACTGTCTGAGCTGGGACCTGAACCCCAATCTTCAGACAGGAAGTCTTTGCCCTCAGTCCTAGTTCAAGCACTTATTAGCATAGAACCTTGGCAAATTATTATTTTTTTAAGGTTTCTTTTTATTTAATTAATTTATTTACTTTTATGTTTTTGGCTGCATTGGGTCTTAGTTGTGGCACACTGGATCTTTTGTTGCAGCACATGGGCTTCTCTCTAGTTGTGGTGTGCAGGCTCCAGGGCACATGGGCTCTGTAGTTTGTTGCACGTGGGCTCTCTAGTTGAGGTGCATGAGCTCAGTAGTTGTGGCGCACGGGCTTAGTTGCCCTGTGGCATGTGGGATCTTAGTTCCCTGACCAGGGATCGAACCCGCATCCCCTGAATTAGAAGGTGGATTCTTTACCACTGGGCCACCAGGGAAATCCCTTTGGAAAATTATTTAACCTCTCTGGACCTCACTTTTCTGAACTATACAGTGAGTATAATAATATACAGTGAGTACCTACTTCAGATACTGAGAGGTGTGATTGAGGTAATAGTTGCATTATGTGCTTGGCATATAGTACAAGTGCAATAAATGTTAGCTGAGTCTGAATCTAAGGTAGATAAATATGTCTGGGCTGAAGAAAGTGTTAGTAAACTAGCCAATAATATGCCTGGTATGAGGGTGACGTGTATGAAAGACTTAGGTGACACAATCATGTTCCCTCTCTTTGTTTTGTCCATATTCCTACCTGGAAGTGAATCCAGCCAGGGACTCTTCTCTTTTCTAATTCTCTTCTCCTCCTTCTGCCCTCCCCACAGTATCTCAAAGTTTTGCCTCAATGAAATGTGGCCCTGCTCATAAAAAAGTTGGAGGCCTCTGCTTATAATGCAAATGACTTATATAAAGAGGTGGAGAAGGATGGTAACCTAGCACATTGCTTGCTGCAGAATTCTTTATGAAAATAATCGCAATTCTCTAAATGCCCCTCTGAGTCAGTGTACAATACCAGTAGTTTTGAGTCCTTGGGCAAATCACTCGCTTTCTCTGAGCCTGAGTCTTACCTGGGAGTGCTAATAAGCTTCTGCCTTTTCTATTTATATTCATAGGGCTTGTGTAAGCATCAAAAAAGAAAGTTTTGAAAGCCATTTATGAGCTATAAAATGCTGTATACATGTGCATAGCTATTGTCACTCTTGTTGAACCTGTGGTTACACTCCTGCCTCCTTTTTCTCATCCACTCCTGTCACTGACCCAATGCTGGGGAAACTGGACTTGTCCAACTATTTTAGAAGGAGCTTTGTTCCCAGAGGATTAATTTTATTAATTAAGAGATTACTGTAAGGGAATTGGATTTTTGCTTTAGAACGTGCAGCTGCAGAGCAAAGCTGCATCTACAACATTTGCCCATGAGGTTTCCTAAGGGGCATGGTGACGATTTGTGTCTCCTTCTGCAGACTGACGACAGCAACGGGGACTTGGACCCAGGAGTCTTGCTGACAGCTCAGACCATCACATCTGAGACCACCAGCAGCACCACCACAACTCAAATTACCAAGGTAACAGACAGCTAGAAATTCCTTCTGAAATCCAGTGGCATGCCAAGCTTGCTGCCTCTCTGCAAGAACCCTGGTCCATAAGCAAGGGTTTTCAGCTTCTTCCCTACTGAGCCAAATTTTTCCCAGTATCCCTGGTGAAAAGGCCCTGTTGCTTTCCCCAGCAATAAACCCAGGGAGACCCTGAGCATCCCTGTCTACTTCATGGTCTCATTAAAGTCACATGTGGTTGTTCTCTTTACACATTCATCTGTCTCCCTGGTCAGTGAGTCCCCTGTCTGGCTGTGGAGGTCAGCCTAAAAATTCAGTTTAAAAAGTCAGACGCAGAGTTCGCGTCTCCCCACAACTAGGGTGCCTGCCGAATGCTGGTGTGGGACCCTGATGCCCAAGGAGATGGGAAGAACCCCCAAGCGAACCGGTAGGATGTGGTGAGACTGAGGGGGGAGGAGAAGTGGAGGCTGGACAGGACCAGCGCCCCTGAGGGGTGGCTGAGAAGGGGGAGGGGTTCCGATGCCTGGAGGGACCCTCGGGGTCTCAGGTCAGGGGGGAGCATGCCCAGCGTTTCCCCTGCCCAATGGGCCGGGGAAGTCTGCCTGGCTCTTGGGTGGCTCCTACGCCCTCAGAGGTCCCCTCTGGGCTGGGTTGGTCCTGGGGTCGTAGGAGGGAGGCCAGGAGAGAACAGGAGAGGCAGGTGGGAGGGACCCTCCAGGACCGGAGGAGCAGGAAAGGAGCAAAGGGTGTTTGTCCCGCCCACTCGAGCCCAGGAAGCCAAGGGGGTTCACTGCCCTCTGAGACCAGAGGCAGGAGGCAGGAGGCACTGGGCCCCTTCTGTTCTGTTGAGCCTAGGCCCCACCATGCCTCCTTCCTTCCTAGGGCCTTTTCCAGCCCTGTGGGTCCTAAGCATAGGCCCCGCCCACCACCCAAACCTCGCCCCTGCTTAGGCCCGCCCTCCACAGCCAAGGCCTTTTTCCACTTTTTTTCTCCTCTTTTTTACTATTATGGTTCTGTTGTACCTTCCAGTTGTTGTTTCATCTATATTTTTATTTTTATATTTTTTCTAACATATCTGTTAGTTACCTCGTCTAATTTTATTTTTTACTTTGTTATTGTTCTCCTTTTTTTTTTTTTTTTGCCGCCTGGCATGGGCTTGTGGGATCTTGGTTCATGAGCCAGGGGTTGGGCTGAAGTGCCTGCGGTGGGAGCTCTGAGTCCAAACTACTGGACTAACAGAGAGCCTCAGACCCCAGGGAACATTCATCAGAATGAGGTCTCCCTGAGGTCCTCATCTCAGCACCAAGACCCAGCTCTACCCAACAGCCTACAAACTCCAGTGTTGGAAGCCTCAGTCCAAACAACCAGTAAGACAGGAACACAATCCCACTCATAAAAAAAAGAAAATAAAAAATAAGACAGCAGGGCTTCCCTGGTGGCGCAGTGGTTGAGAGTCCACCTGCCAATGCAGGGAACGTGGGTTCATGCCCCAGTCCAGGAGGATCCCGCATGCTGTGGAGTGGCTGGGCCCATGGGCCGTGGCTGCTGAGCCTGCGCGTCTGGAGCTTGTGCTCCGCAACAGGAGAGGCCACAACAGTGAGAGGCCCGCACACCACTAAAAAAAGAGACAGCAAAAAAATATGTCACAGATGAAGGAGCAAGGTAAAAACCTACAAGACCAAATAAATGAAGAGAAAAGAGGCAATCTACCTGAAAAAGAAATCAGAGTAATGATAGTAAAGATGATCCAGAATGTCGGAAATAGAATGGAGGCACGGATTGAGAAAATACAAGAAATGTTAAGCAAAGATCTAGAAGAACTAAAGAAAAAACAAACAGAGATGAACAACACAATAACTGCAATGAAAAATACACTAGAGGGTATCAGTAACAGAATAACTGAGGCAGAAGAATCAATAAGTGAGCTGGAAGACAGAATGGTGGAAATAACTGCCGAGGAGCAGAATAAAGAAAAAAGAATGAAAAGAATTGAAGACAATCTCAGAGACCTCTGGGATAACACCAAATGCACCAACATTCGAATTATAGGAGTCCCAGAAGAAGAAGAGAAATAGAAAGGGTCTGAGAAAATATTTCAAGAGATTATAGTGGAAAACTTCCCTAACATAGGAAAGGAAATTGTCACCCAAATCCAGGAAGCACAGAGAGTCCCATACAGGATAAACCCTAGGAGAAACACACCAAGACACATTAATCACATTAATCAAACTAACAAAAATTAAATTCAAAGAAAAAATATTAAAAGCAGCAAGGGAAAAACCAAAAATAACCCACAAAGGAATCCCCATTAGGTTATCAGCTGATTTTTCAGCAGAAACTCTGCAGGCCAGAAGGGAGTGGCAGGATATACTTAAAGTGATGAAAGAGAAAAACCTACAACCAAGATTACTCTACCCAGCAAGTATCTCATTCAGATTCGAGGGAGAAATCAAAAGGTTTTCAGACAAGCAAAAGCTAAGAGAATTCAGCACCACCAAACCAGCTTTACAACAAATGCTAAAGAAACTTCTCTAGGTGGGAAACACAAGAGAAGAAAAAGACCCACAAAAACAAACCCCAAACAATTAAGAAAATGGTAATAGGGGGCTTCCCTGGTGGTGCAGTGGTTAAGAATCCACCTGCCAATGCAGGGAACGCGGGTTCAAGCCCTGGTCCGGGAAGATCCCACATGCTGCAGAGCAACTAAGCCCGTGCGCCACAACTACTGAGCCTGCATTCTAGGGCCTTCGAGCCACAGCTACTGAGCCCACACACCACAACTACTGAAGGCTGCCCACCTAGGGCCCATTGCTGTGCAACAAGAGAAGCCACCACAATGAGAAGCCTGTTGACACAATTAGAGAAAGCCTGTGCGCAGCAATGAAGACCCAACGCAGCCAAAAATAAATATATAAAATAAATAAATTTAAAAAAAGAGAAAATGGTAATAGGAACATACATAATAACCTTAAATGTAAATGGATTAAATGCCCCATCCAAAAGACACAGACTGGCTGAATAGATACAGAAACAAGACCCATATATATGCTGTCTACAAGAGACCCACTTCAGACCTAGGGACACGTACAGACTGAAAATGAGGGGATGGAAAAAGATATTCCATGCAAATGGAAATCAAAAGAAAGCCAGAGTATCAATACTCGTATCAGATAAAATAGACTTTAAAATAAAGACTGTTGCAAGAGATAAGGAAGGACACTGCATAATGATCAAGGGATCAATCCAAGAAGATGATATAACAATTATAAATGTTTATGCACCCAACATAGGAGCACCTCAATACATAAGGCAAGTGCTAACAACCAGGAAAGTGGAAATAGACAGTAACACAATAATAGTATGGGACTTTAACACCCCACTTACACCAATGGACATATCATCCAAACAGAAAATAACTAAGGAAACACAAGCTTTAAATGATAAAATAGACCAGGTAGATTTAATTGATATTTATAGAACATTCCACCCAGAAGTGGAAGAGTACACTTTCTTCTCAAGTGCACATGGAACATTCTCCAGGATAGATCACATTGCGTCACAAATCAAGCCTTGGAAAATTTAAGAAAATTGAAATCATATCAAGTATCTTTTCTGACCACAATGCTATGAAATTGGAAATAAACTACAGGAAAAAAAACTGTAAAAACCACAAATACTTGGAGGCTAAAAAATGTGTCACTAAATAACCAAGACATCACTGAAGAAATCAAAGAAGAAATAAAAAAATACATAAAAACAAATGACAATGAAAACACAGTGACCCAAAACCTATGAGATGCAGCAAAAGCAGTTCTAAGAGGGAAGTTTATAGCAATTCAGTCTCACCTCAAGAAATAGAAAAATCTCAAATAAACAACCTAACCCTACACCTAAATCAATGAGAGAAAGAAGAACAAAGAAAACCCAAAGTGAGTAGAAGGAAAGAAATCATAAAGATCAGAGCAGAAGTAAATGAAATAGAAATGAAGAAAACAGTAGCAAGGATCAATAAAACTGAAAGCTGTTTCTTTGAGAAGATAAACAAAATAGATAAACCCTTAGCCAGACTCACCAAGAAAAAAAGGGAGAGGATGCAAATCAATAAAATAAATGAAAAAAGGAGAAATCACAGCTGACACCACAGAAATACAAAGGATTATAAGAGACTACTACAAACAACTATATGCCAATAAAATTGACAACCACAAAGAAATGGACAAATTCTTAGAAAGGTACAATTTTCCAAGACTGAACCAGGAAGAATTAGAAAATATAAACAGACCTATCACAAGTAATGAAATTGAAATTGTAATTAAAAATCCTCCAACAAACGAAAGTCCAGGACCAGATGGCTTCACAGCCGAATTCTATCAAACATTTAGAGAAGAGCTAACACCGATCCTTCTCAAACTCTCCAAAAATATTGCAGAGGAAGGAACACTCCCAAATTCATTCTACGAGGCTACCACCACCCTGAAACCAAAACCAGAAAAAGATATCACAAAAAAAATTACAGACCAATATCAGTGATGAACATAGATGCAAAAATCCTGAACAAAATACTAGCAAACAGAATCCAACAACATATTGAAAGGATCAGACACCATCATCAAGTGGGATTTATCCCAGGGATGCAGGAATTCTTCAGTATACGCAAATCAATCAATGTGGTACACCATATTAGCAAATTAAGGAATAAAAACCATATGATCATCTCAATAGATGCAGAAAAAGCTTTTGACAAAATTCAACATCCATTTATGATTAAAAACTCTCCAGAAAATGGGCATAGAGGGAAACTACCTCAACATAATAAAGGCCATATATGACAAACCCACAGCAAACATCATACTCAATGGTGAAAAACTGAAAGCATTTCTGCTAAGATCAGGAACATAAAAAAAAAAAATCAGGAGATAGGGAGGGTGGGAGGGAGGGAGACGCAAGAGGGAAGAGATATGGGAACATATGTATATGTATAACTGATTCACTTGGTTATAAAGCAGAAACTAACACATCATTGTAAAGCAATTATACTCCAATAAAGATGTAAAAAAAAAATCAGAAATGTCTGGCATTCCTATACACTAACAAGGAAAAATCAGAAAGGGAAAATAAGGAACAATCCCATTTACCATCGCAACAAAATGAATAAAATGCCTAGGAATAAACCTACCTAAGGAGGCGAAAGACTTGTACTCAGAAAACTATAAAACACTGATAAAAGAAATCAAAGATGACATAAACAGATGGAGAAATACACCATGTTCTTGGATTGGAAGAATGAATATTGTGAAAATGACTATAGTACCCAAAGCAATCTACAGATTCAATGCAATCCCCGTCAAACTACCAATGGCATTCTTCACAAAATTAGAACAAAAAACTTTACAGTTCGTATGGAGACACAAAGACCCCAAATAGCCAAAGCAATCTTGAGAAAGAAAAACAGAGCTGGAGGAATCAGGCTCCCCAACTTCAAACTAAACTACAAAGCTATAGTAATCAAGACAGTATGGTACTGGCACAAAAACAGAAATATAGATTAATGGTACAGGATAGAAAGCCCAGAGATAAACCCACGCACATATGGTCACCTGATCTTTGACAAAGGAGGTAAGAACATACAACAGAGAAAAGACAGTCTCTTCAATAAGTGGTGCTGGGAAAACTGGATAGCTACATGTAAAAGAGTGAAATTAGAACACTCCCTAATACAATACACAAAAATAAACTCAACAAACAAACAAACAAACAAACTCCAAATGGATTAAAGACCTAAATGTAAGACCAGACACTATAAAACTCAGAGGAGAACAGGAAAAACACTCTTTGACATAAACCACAGCAAGATCTTTTTTGACCCACCTCCTAGAGAAATGGAAATAAAAACAAAAATAAACAAATGGGACCTAAGTAAACTTAAAAGCTTTTGCACAGCAAAGGAAACCATAAACAAGACAAAAAGACAACCCTCAAAATAGGAGAAAATATTTGCAAATGAAACAATGGACAAAGGATTAATCTCCAAAATATACAACCAGCTCATGGAGCTCAATACAAAAAAAACCAAACAATTCAATTAAAAAAATAGGTGGAAGACCTAAATAGACATTTCACCAGAGAAGACATACAGATGGCCAAGAGGCACATGAAAAGATGCTCAACATCACTTACTATTAGAGAAATGCAAATCAAAACTACAATGAGGTATTACCTCACACTGGTCAGAATGGCCATTATCAAAAAATCTAGAAACAATAAATGCTGGAACGGGTGTGGTGAAAAGGGAAACCTCCTCCACTGTTGGTCAGAATGTAAATTGATACAACCACTATGGAGAACAGTATGGAGGTTCCTTAATAAACTAAAAAAAAGAACTACCCTATGATCCAGCAATCCCACTACTGGGCATATACCCTGAGAAAACCATAATTCAAAAAGAGACACGGGGACTTCCTTGGTGGCGCAGTGGTTAAGAATCCGCCTGCCAATGCAGAGGACATGGGTTCGAGCCCTGGTCCGGGAAGATCCCACATGTCACGGAGCAGCTAAGCCCAAGCCTGCGCTCTAGAGTCCCTGAGCCACAATTACTGAACCCATGTGCCACAACTACTGAAGCCCATGTGCCTAGAGCCCGTGCTCCACAGCAAAAGAAGCCACCGCAATGAGAAGCCCACGCACCTCAACAAAGAGTAGCCCCACTGGCTGCAACTAGAGAAAGCCTGCGCGCAGCAACGAAGACCCAATGCAGCCATAAATAAATAAATAAACAAAAAAACCAAAAAGAGACATGTGCCACAGTGTTCACTGAAGCACTGTTTACAATAGCCAGAGCATGGAACCAACCTAAATGTCAGTCGACAGATGAATGGATAAAGAAGATATGGCACATATATACAATGGAATGTTAGCCATAAAAAGAAATGAAACTGAGTTATTTGTAGTGAGGTGGATGGACCTAGAGTCTGTCATACAGAGTGAAGTAAGTCAGAAAGCGAAAGACAAATACTGTATGCTAACACATATATATGGAATCTAAAAAAAAAAAAAATGGTACTGATGAACCTAGTGGCAGGGCAGGAATAAAGACATAGACATAGAGAATGGACTTGAGGATGCGGTGGGGGAGGGGAAGCTGGGGTGAAGTGAGAGTAACATCAACGTATATACACTACCGAATGTAAACTAGTTAGCTAGTGGAAAGCAGCAGCATAGCACAGGGAGATCAGCTCGGTGCTTTGCGATGACCTAGAGGGGTGGGATAGGGAGTGGGGGAGGGATATGGGCATATATGTATGCATATGGCTAATTCACTTTGTTGTACAACAGAAACTAACACAGTATTGTGAAGCAATTATACTCCAATAAAGATCTATTAAGAAAAAAGTCCGTTTAAGGGCAGGTGTTGTTGGTATTATTAAGCAACCATATTTTCCAAGCCAAATAGCAGAACTCAGGGTCTCACGAAGAATTTTTATGTCATGTCCAGGATCAAGGCCATGGGAACTGTAGTTTGGATGCTAAAATATTGAAATTATTAGAATATTGTTTATGGGGGCAAGAGGGACAAAGTATCTAAAATTGGGACTACTCCCAGAAAATCAGAGACAATCCATGTTGGCGGTAGCACTAGATGAAAAAGCATTTTCTTGTAAATAAGAAATCTAGATTGCTGACCAAGCTCCATCATCCACACACAGATGGCTGGAAGCCAGTTACTTAATATGTCTAGACCATGGTTTCCTCATCGGTGAAGTAGGGAAACCTGCCTACCCTGGGGGGATTATTTGAGGGCCTTTTGACATCAGTAATATGAAAATGTCTTAAAATAAAGAGCCTAATTTCAAGCTTCATGACATTTTTTGTTCATAGTCTTCTGATTTGTTTGCCTCTTGAAAACAATCAAAATATATAGGAAAAGAGCAAACAGGAACACCTGTTTTGTTTACTCACAGAAATTCTTTGGTGTTTGGGAGGAACAAAAAGGTAAAAATAAATAATAGAGAATTATGACTTTCTGTTTAGCTTATTAAAGGTTTTAGCAATACTAGGGAATAGGCGTGTGCTCATTTTAGCAGGTCCAGCCAAGATTTTGAACAAGTGTGTGAGAAAGCTCCCCTATTCAGTACCCAGCAGCAGATTAAAATTTGGAGTATAGTTTTCAGACTAATTTCTTGCTGTTGTTTTGTTTTGCTGTTTGGGTTTTTCTTTCTTTCTTTCTCATATGGTCACCTCCCTTTTGTTTCAGACTGTAAAAGGTGGGATTTCAGAGACCCGGATTGAAAAGCGAATTGTGATCACAGGAGATGCCGATATTGACCATGATCAGGTGGGAATGCTGAGATCCTGGGCATGGGAGAGGTTCTGGGGAAGGATCACTGATGGACACCGAAACTGGCTTGCAAAAGATAACAGCTTACGGGGCTTCCCTGGTGGCACAGTTGTTGAGTGTCCGCCTGCCGATGCAGGGGACACGGGTTCATGCCCCGGTCCGGGAAGATCCCACATGCCGCGGAGCGGCTGGGCCCGTGAGCCATGGCCGCTGAGCCTGAGAGTCCGGAGCCTGTGCTCCGCAACGGGAGAGGCCACAACAGTGAAAGGCCCGCGTACCGCCAAAAAAAAAAAAAAAAAGATAACAGCTTTATCTCCAAGGGGGCTCCTTAGCTAGCTCTTAATCGAGAAGAAGGACAAAGGGAGTCGGATCACTGAGGCCTGTGGGATGGGGGCCATAGATTGGAGAAGCAGGGAAGTGTAATGCAAAGAACATGGGCTTTACACTCAAATCCTAGTTCTTACCATATTCTAGCCCTAACTCCCTAGGCCTCTGTTTCCTCATCTATAAGATAGCATCTTCCTTCAAGGTTGTGAGAATCAAGTGAGATACAGATGTACATTGTGGGGCATGTGGTGGGCTCCAAGTAAATAGAGCTGTTGCTGTTCAGTGGATATCATGTACCCAAACCTGTGCTGGAGACAGTAGATGATATCAAACCAACATGTAGTCTCTACCCTCAGAGGGGCGAGCTAGAAGGGACACAGTGTCATGGGGCTGGAACTCAGGAGACCTGGAACTTAATTTCTGTCCTAGATCTATCACTAACTTGTTGTATGACCCTGGGCAAATCACTTTACCTCCCATATATTTTTTTTTTGTTCTCTCCTAAAAGAGAGTAGGTTGATCTAGCTAATTTCTGGGCCCTCTGAGTGCTAAAATTCTATGCTTTTATGTTAATTAGGTGCTAATTGTGTGCTTCGAGCAATTAGCAAATAATAAGGTCAGGATTAATGTTCCCAATTCTCTGCTGGGTGAGGTTAGAACAGTAAAGCTACAGAGAAGCGGGGGTGGAAGAGACTGCATGTAAATGCTTCTGGAATCATTGACAGGAGTGCTGGAGCAATAGTTCTGTGGCCTTTATGCTGATATGCTGAGTGCCTTAAAAAGAAGAAATAGACTGAGCGGCAGTGCTGACAGTTCCCTTGGTAGCAGGGTTGAGACTTACAGCTGAGAACACCGGGCTGAGGGTCCCAGCAACAAGGCTGCAAAAAGCCCAAGTGGGAGGCCTTGCAGTCTGTTTGCCCCAGCGCAAGGGATGCTGCTGTGTTACCAGCCTGCACTCACCTACGCGGCCTGATGTGATCTGAGCCCCTGCCACGTGCTTCATCTGTGCTAGATGGCATAGGAAGGTGTTTTGGCTTTGGAGTGAGACAGACCTGGGTTGAATCCTGACTCTGCAACTTACTGGTTGTGTGTCCTTGAGCAAGTTATTTTACTTCTCTGAGCTGTGGTTTTGCCCTCTGTAAAATAAAGATTATCATAGGTTTCTTTCAGGGTTATTGGGACAAAAGGACAAGCATACTTGATAGCTCAGAGAGGTGCTCCAGTGTCCCTCAGTCTCTGAGACATGAGGGACATGTGGAAGAGATAAGATGTGGTGCACTCTGGATGGGGAGTGGGCACTTTAAGAAGGTGCAGGCTGTCAGAGAGAGAGGGGTGTAGGCCAGAGTAACCAGAGAGAGGGCTTGGGCTGGGCCTTGAAGCGTGAGCAGACTGGTTGAGCAAACAAGCTGAGAGGATGAGCAGGGGCCTGTAGAGGTAGCGGTGCCAAGAACGGCTTTCATGGAGTCAAGAGACCAAAAGAGGGATCTCCCTTCTTCCCGTCCCTCCTAGAAGTAGTCTTAACAGCCAGGGTTAACAGTCAGCTGGTCAAATCTAGCTAGAGTCCTTTTCGATGGAGGCCTGTCACTGAGAATCCCATGCCACCATCCCCCAAAGTCTGTGTTGGGCTCTTCCACCTTGGGGTGCTCTGAGCTTGAGGCTCAGCGACTTGCAGCCCAAGGGGAGTAGTCGTGTCATTGTTCTTCTTTGACTTTCCCTCTGCTCCCTTCAGCTTTTCTAAAATGATCAGAACTCCTCCAGATACTAAAATAGGGTCGTCATCCCCTCCACCTCCCTCTGAAACTAAAAAACAGTGTGGCAAAGAGGAAAGTCTGATAGACTTAAGTGAAAATCCCCATTGTGTTACTTACTAGCTGTGAAACGTTAAGCACTTTAACCACTGAACCTCGGTTTCCACGTCTAAAATATGAAATTAAGGATCCTGCCTTAATTCATTGAGTTGTTGTAAAGATCAAGTAAATCATAATAAGTAATGTACTTAGGCCAGTATGTGGCGTGTCATGGGCCCTCCCACTCTTTCTTCCTTTCTTGTCTCTACTTTAGCCAGAGACATCTCTTCCTTCTTGTAGCTGCTTCGCTAGTTTCCTCTCCTGTCCTGAGCTTCCCGGTTACCCTACGCTGAACACAGATTTCCCTTTGTTCTTCAGACTCCCTTTCTTGAGTGAATCTTCCCAGAGCCACCGAGGCTGTCAGCCCTCAAGGCCCTCCCTGATTCCTTGGAGACAGCTCTAAGCTTTCCCTGTGTCTGTGTTTTCAGTCCAGGAGCCTCCCTAAGCAGGATAGGGTGGGTACGGCCATCGTCAGCTTGGCTTAGCCTACATGCTGCTCTGGCTCTGCAGACAGAAAGATTGAACTTGCCAGAGAAATGGTGTCCTATGACCCCTGCCTTTTTCACCAGCCAGGCTGCTTTCTGCCTGATGGACGTTGTTTCTGTCTTTCTCAGGTCCTCGTACAGGCCATCAAGGAGGCAAAGGAGCAGCACCCAGACATGTCAGTGACCAAGGTGGTCGTCCATCAGGAAACCGAGATCTCTGAGGAGTGAGCTCAGGTATGGGCCGTGCTTGTGGAGTGGAGCCATCCTCCCAGAGGTGTCCACGCTGGGACTTGATAAACCGAAGGCAGAGGAAGGCTGAGGAGGAGGATGTGGGAGGTCATTAAGTGTCTGGCTCCAACTAAAGCAGCTAGGTCTCCTCCTGCCCTCAGCGGTGCCGGCAGTGATGGGGTGGAAGAGATACACCAAGCGTGGATGTAAATCCCACCCACCTTTTGAATCTTCATGCATCCTCCAGCTTCTCCACCTCACCTCCCCCCACTTCTCCCTGCTGCTCTACTCTCTGCTGTCACAAGTCTCTCTGAGCCTAGACCTGGGAGGGCCAGAGGAGAAGAACAAAACCAAGAAAAGCAGCGCTAGCTGTCTGGAAATGAGGGTTTGGGGGATAGGAAAGAAAGGGCTGAAGCTCTGGGGCCAGACTAGAGAGTTGGAAGCAAGATAGCTGCTTTTTGGGAGCCAGGGTTCCAGACAAAGTCATGCCTACAAGTAGTTTACAAATAACGTGAAGAAGCCATCAATCACCAGGTAGGACGGGGCCCTGTAAAACCGCTCGGGCCCTGACTGTCACTTGTGGCCACAAGAACTTGGCACTGGGACTGGGTAGCAGTCTCCTTTGCGGGATTTTAAAACTTTGCTTTTTTCTTTCCTCTAGGAACTGTCCTACCCTCCCCCCTCCCCCGACTCCCTGCCCATCTCCCGTCCCAGAGAAAACCAGCAGAATGATAAAGAAGCTAACCTGCAATAGTCAGACTTCAGACTTTTAAAATGATTGATTCTAAACCACCAGAAAAGCAATTTCATTTTCTATTTGGAGTTTATACCAAGAAAGTCTTCTAGATATCACTGATCCTTTTGAATACATTTTTCTATATTGTGATACCAGAAATTGTTCAACTTTTCACTCTTTGGACTGTTTTTAAAGAGCCTTTTGTTTTTTTATGGGGTGGTTTGTAACCCCTTCAGCCCAGCCTCTCCCCATTTACACGGGCAGGGTCCCCAGCATTCTTCGGGAAATCCTCCAATGACTCTGTCAGCTGTGCTGGGGGACAAAGCCAGCTTAATGGGGCTTCCCTGCTCCTCCCCTAGTTTATACCCTTTAGATGGCAGCAGAAACTTCATAAACCAGCCCTTTCTCAGAGCCAGTGATGTAACTTTATCAGAATGTCAGGCAGGGCGGCTGCCCTGATCCAGAGACCCCAGGAAGATGTCCCTGTCCCTTTGCTGAGGGTGGTGTGGGGAGGCAGAGGCCTCTGGAAGAATGTAGTATTGTTTTCCTTCCTCTCTCCTGTGCTTTCTTTTTGGAGCTTCTTTAGATCAAAGACATAAGAAGTTGCTTCAGATATATCTGATACTGTGAATGTTTGAACATATCCGTGGCCTTCACCTTCCTGCTCTCCCTCCCCTTTTACCTCATCAGAAGCAGTGGCTCTGCTAAGTGCTCCCCCCACCTCCCATCTCAGGAGAGACCAAAACTCACAGAAAAATAGGCACTTTGGGCCAAAAGCACTGACCGCACATTTTTAGTGGTGATTTGGACAAAGAAAGTTGACGAGATTTTTTTAAAGGTTTTCTAGTTCTGGGAATGTGCACTTCACACAGGGGAGTGGTGGAGTTTACCTCAGTTGGATCCTGCTAAGAAGTATTTCCAGGAGAACATCCCTGAGCCTCTCTCTTTAATCCTGGGGTGAGAGAGGATGTGACTGAGAGAGGAGGCGATCGTGGTCCAGACCGGCCCCTGCCTGCAGAGACGCTTCTGGAGCGTGGGAATTGGCTTTTAGGGGCCACGCTCCCCACAAAACCCCACTTGACAAGGGGTACAAACACCAGCTCCACTCATCCCCACTTGCCATCTGAGGTCTGTCAGGTTTTGTGGCTTGATGTTTGTGGTGGGTTTGGGTTTAATTTTTTGTTTTTGATTTTGAAAATGAGGACTGATGTCCCCAATCCCACTATTCCTGGTAAAGATTAGGGGACATTTTTATTCAGTAGGGCCTCTCTGATCTTCCAGCTTGCTTCCCACAAACAGATCTACCTACAAGTTCTTAGAATCCTGATTCTAGGACAGAAAGTGAGCTTCCTGAGGTGGACAGTGGGTCCCAGTCAGCAGTGGCTGGGGGCTCCAGGGCGGCGAGCAGGAGAGAAGTCTACAGCCTCTGCTCCCAGCCCGCAGCACGTCTCCGGAGTCTCTGCTGGCTGACCTTTGTTTAGACAAACTCAGTTGGTTTGAACTGTTTTCACGAGTGTGCGTTTTTCTCTTAGTACTTACTTGAGACTGTTACTAACCAACAGGTAGCTCTCTCTGGGCAGGGACAGGAAGAGCTCAGGTGGGATATGTGACAGGCTTCGGGGGGAAGGAGAGTGCCCTGTCTCAGGGACAGACAGCCTGGGGCATACGGTCTGGAGCGATGGGGCTTTTCCAGGCCGTGCCCAAGCCCGAGCTTTGTTGCCCAGAGCGGTGGTGAGGTTGGAAATCCAGCTCACATCATATAGGCCTGCGATGTGAGCTCACTTGCCAATGGCCAGCTGTCCTGCTGGAAGAGCTGCCGGAGCTTGCAGAGCTGCAACCTGTGGAATGAAGATGGGGAAAGGAAGAGGGCACAGCATGCACGTCAGGAACCTGGCACACTGAGTATTCTGTGCCATCCAGGTCAGTGTGGCCACTTCCACTGCCTAGGACCACAAATCAGGGGCCTGAACTTCCCCTCAATCTGTCACCAACTCACTTCACCCTGCTTCCTTGTCTATAAGTCGGACCAGAAGATCTCCAGTGCCCTTCTGGCGCTGAGAAGCCATGATTCGGACAAGCCAACACGAGGGGTGTCCTTCCAAGCCTCTTTCCTTTTCCTCCCTCTCTGGTTACAGAACTTGGGGTCTGGCAATTGTTTGGATCTTTTTTTTTCTTTCTGCCACTGTGTGTGTGCGTGTGTGTGAAGAAAAACAGACTGTCCAAGTGGAAATGGTGAAGAGGGGAGAAGAGTTCATTTCCAGTGTCAACAACTTGGCAGTTTTCCTAAAGTGACTCAGACACAGCACAGGAACAACTCTCACTGCAATTTTATTTTTATCTCACTTCAGCAACAAAGATTTCTTCCAAGCCACGTGAGGTCTCTGCCACCCACCTACCCAACCCACCCACAAAGCAGGACCTGAATTTATCCGCTGAGGGCCCACAGAGCCTGGCTGCAGGGACCTGTCAGGGCCTCTGCCCGCCCCCAGCCCCCCACCGTGTGTTGCGGGGCAGCTGAGGGTGAGGGAGCAACAGTCCACCTCGGGAAATGGAGCCAGGGCTATGGCCTGACCAACACCAAGGAAGGCTCGTGGGAAATACCTGTCCAGGATCTTAGCCCCAGGCTGGTTGGTTTTACAGATCTCTCTCAAATGTTTTATTTTGGTGACAAAAATGAAGGAGCTTTGTAAATTAAAAAAGAAAAATTATGAATCATATCAAGTAGTTGTTTACATTTCTTGACAAAATAGGAACTATGCCAGCCGAATCAAATTGGCAAAATCCTTAGATTAAATAGGCAATAATTAGGTCTGCCGTTTTGGCCTTTTGTAGTTAGAGAAGTGGTGGTAGTGTTTAGATACTGTTTGGTCTTGCTTCTTCTTGTATTGCATTTTTCAATAAACTTAAAAAAAAAAAAAAGGACTCTGTGAAGATTGATCAACTTTTAAAGTTCTCTTCTCTTACCGGCAACTCGGGAAAAATTAAACGTGCGACAGGAAGACCCAAATCCAAGCCATTTTCTAAAGGTGTCCACATTGACCAAAATGCAGTTTCAACATATAAAAGGATTTCTGGGAACTGGCATATGCTTTTTGCCAACTGGAGGGAAATTTTGTGGCACAGGCCACGACAAAGGAGAGAAAGGGGGCTTCTCAGACCTCTTTAAGGGAGGGGCCAGACCCTCAGTATGAAGGCATTGGCAGTAGTGTAGCCCTCGTGGGATATACCCTGCATGGCTGAGGGGGGGAGGGCTTGACGTGGTAGGAATTAAAGGCTCAGTCTCCATCCCAGATGGCGGTGGAACATCTCAGCTCCACCCCATTGCCCGTCTTCCCAGAGGCGCAAACCCTATCACTAGTGCCACCTTGGAGGGAGCCTGTCCCAGCCTGTAACATCACAACCTACCTTCCAAGTCTTAGGGTCCTTGCCCACCACTTTGGGTTTGCCAAGACACCAGATACATCTCCCAATCACCCTGGCCTGGACCTCCAGCCCCCTCAGGTACCTGTCCAGGGCTAAGGCCACTTTTGGAGGCTGAAGGAATTCCTAAGGCTGAGTCATGCTGGTCTCCAGATTCCACGTTAAAACACATTCTCTCCGGCTTTTTGAACCCTTGTGCAGTTGGCATTTCTCTGCTGACATGCAAGTCAGGATGCCTTAGCAGCTGCTGGGGCCAGAGCATCCGTCCCCAGTCTGGGATGTGACTGAAGCATCTACTAGACATTGGGACTCCCATCCTAGTCCGGTACCATGGTCCATGCTGCAGCCTCATAGCAGGCTGTCCCCTGCTCCTCAGACCCGGGCCCCCAAGTCCCCTCCTCCTCCCAACTTGGCGTAACCCCCCAGACTAAGGCGGTCCAGCCGTGGCCAGCTTCGGTGAGCACAGTCCCGAGCTGCTGGGCCCCTAAGCAGGAGCTCCCCAAGGCCCAGATCCAGAGACTTGGAATGTTCAATGCAGGAACCAGAGGGCTGCACGGTGATAATCACATGGCCAGTCTGGGTCCGTGGACCCCAGGGTGGGTGCAGCCCTGGGCCCTTCAGCGGGTAACTGTTGAGCAGGGCAGGTAACCCCAAGCGAGGATTAGCAGGCTCTGAACGCAGACTCCGCACTGATGGGACTGGTGAGGTACCCCGACACGGGGACAGGTCCCAGCTTTCTGGCTCCACGCAGCCTATGGCTCGGGGAGTCCTGGGGCCGGGGCTGGGGAGGAGAGCGCAGTCCCAGCCCGGGCCGTCCGGGGGTCGGAGCGCCTGAGCCCGCAGCACCCCCTGACGAAGCCGTCGAGTCTCCAAGTCTCGGTTCTCGTAGAGCAGCGTGTTGGCGCAGATGAACACGAACAGGCCTACGCCCATGACCACGGGCCCAAGGAGTCGCAGCCGCTCGTGCGGGCCGTGGGCCCGGCCGGCGCCCCGACCCTCGCGCCGCAGCTCGCTCAGCGGGGGCGCGCTGGCGTTTGCAGCCCGGGGTCCCGGGACCCCGGCGCGGTGCGGCCAGTAGCCGGCCACTGCGATGCCCATGCCCACCAGGACCACGAGCGCCCCCAGCGCCGCGAACGCCCCCGACGGCGATCGCAGCCGCAGCCGCGCCCGCACCCGCAGGGGCTCGGGCGGGGAGCGCGGGCGCCGGCGGCGGCCCAGGCGGCGGCCCAGGCGGGAGACGCGGCCCTCGGGGCTCCTCCGCACCTCCCCGCAGTCTCCGGGGCTCCCAGCCGTCATCTCTCAGTCGTCTTGGCGCTCTGCGGAGAGAAGGTGGGAGGCAGGGACTGAACCGACGGGCCTACGGTCGGAGCGCCAGGTCGGGGGCCCACATCCGGGAGGGAAGATGGGGCTGCCTGGCCCAGGACGCTTGGAGATCCCTGGCGGCCACCCCCGGATTTTCCCGGGCTGCGAGGCGGGGAGCCGCCCCCGCTCGGGTTTTCCGCAGCGGAGCTCCGAGCCAGGGACGCGCGGCAGAAGCCAGAGTTGGCCGGGCCCGCGGGCGGAGACCAGGGAGGGGGTCGCGGGCTGCTCCTTGGCGCATCCTTGGCTGCGGGGCTCCGGCCGCCTGCGCCCTCTTGGCCAGCTTGCGGGTCCCGGGCCTCGGGAGGTGTGGGGCCCCCGGCAGCGGAGTCTCCAGGGTAAGTGCCGCCCGAGCTCGAGCTCACCCCCGCAGGTGGCTGCACCGTAGTAAAGGAGGGAGGGGGCACTCAGCCGCCCGGGTCCGCTGGGGTCGCTCGCGGGCCCCACCTCCCCTCTGCTGCGCTTCAAGTACCGCAGGGAAGGAAGGAGTGGGTGTCGCGGCCTCCAGCCTCTTCCTGCCCGCCTCCTCCTTCCAGACCTCCTCAGTCAGCACTGAAGCTGCATGCAGCAAGAGAGACTTGAGCTAGACTCCGAGAAGACTGCTCTGACCAAAACAAGTGGCAGATTTGGCCCAGGATTTCTTTAAACTCCGCGAAGAAGAGGCCGCCCCCTCCTCCAGCGGCCGGGCTAACGCCAGGGCAGGAAGCAGGGGGCTGCGGGTGCCGGGCGCCGGGCCTTGCCAAGTGAGCTCCCCTCCTGTCTCTCCTGTCAGCCCGGGCAACGCTGTTCCCCCAGGTTGCAGCGTTTCCAATTCGGGCTCCTCGGGATGAAACATCCCCCTTTCCAGCCGCCTGGCCTCCTTTCCGGCCTCCACCGCCCGAGGCCTCAGTGGCCCGCGTCCCGGCCGGAGCAGCACCGCCCTTGCACCTCTGGCTGCCGCAGGGTCTGGGCCGCCCTGCTTAAGCCCCTCCCGGCTGCTGGTGCGGCCTGGCCTGCGACCTGAGGAGTGAATCCGGGCCGGGCAGGAGTCGCGGGGCTGCGTG
Organism: Grampus griseus; assembly: GCF_964374135.1. NCBI lineage: Eukaryota > Metazoa > Chordata > Mammalia > Artiodactyla > Delphinidae > Grampus > Grampus griseus. The sequence continues at coordinate 160,677,266 of NC_139017.1, read as the reverse complement.
TGGTGTGGCCCCCACGGAAGGGAGGATGTGGGAGGAAACCGTGCCCCGGCCGGGGCGCTCCGGCCTTAGGAGAGGAGGGTTAGCACCTCGCTGTCCAGTGGTGCATCCTCACTGCCCCAGTCTGGTTTCTCCACAGCTGCAACGTTGGAACCCATAGTCGAGGCCCCAGGAAGGAGGCCTTGTTACCCTACTCATTCCCCATTCGCACCCCCGAAGCTCAAAGCAGGACACCCCATCCCTGCCTCCGACAGGAGCGCTGAAGGCCCAGGGCCTAGCATAGAGCCCCGGCGTCTTCCGCGTCCAAAGCCTGGTGTTCACAGAGGGAAACTGCGGCCCGGAGAGGCGGAGGGGCCTGCCAGGGTCATAGGCCACACAGGACGGGGGCTCTACTAGGACCCAACGCTGGTCACTTCTCTGCTCAGACCCGGGAGCGTCCTGGGAGGAGGCGAGCCCCGTTCCCCACCCCGGTCTCTGAGTGTGGAGCCCTTTCCCCAGCCCCAAACTGGAGATATGACCACCCCGCCCCAGGCCAGAGCTGGCGCTCCGGCCCCAGCTCCGGAAAGGTCACCCCTGAGCCACCGCGGGTCCTGGCGGGAAGGGAAGCGGAGGCTTGCAGAGAGATGGGGACATGCTCAGAGACCCTGAGACTCTGGAGGGCGTGGGTCGACGCTGGGGACCCCTGAGAGGCAGAAACTTGGAGACACAGTCCGAAGGTCCCATGTCTCGGGAAGTTGCTCGGGGCTGGATCCCGGACACTCCGGGGTCCCGCCTCCCCGCGCGTCCACACTCCGGGGAAAGGGGGAACCGGGCTCCCGACCCCCCACTCAGCGCCCATCTGCAGGGAGAGGCTAAACAAAAAGTTGGGGAAAGTGGGGGACGAACCCCAGGCTCCTAGTTTTGCTCACCTGCCGCCTCCGCACCCGGCTGGGTCCGGGTCCGAGTCCACGCGCCGCGGCTCGCGGCACTGCCGCGGTCTCCTAGGAATCCCGGCCCCCGGCCCCGCCCCCTGGCCCGGCCCCGCCTAGCGCTGCCCTGGCCCCGCCCTCCTGGAGCCCCAGGGACAGTCTGGCCGGGGCCCGGCCAGGCCCCACGGCTGGAAGGAGGCAGCGACTCAAGTCTGAGGCTCGCAGGTAAGCGCTGTGTGCGCGCCCGGTGACTCGGAGGATCCGGGGGCTCGAGTCCCCCGCTAACGTCGTTCAGAAGGCCTGGGAGGGCGCCCTCTTCCCACGTGCGGAAACTGAGACCCAGCCCCACAGCCTGAGCGAGCAGACAGGATTCGAAGCCCGCACGCCCTCCCCCGTCTCGCAGAGTCCCTCCTTCCAGTCGCCCCGGAGAGGAATCTGGGGGCATCTGAGAGCCTACAGATGCCCAGCGCCGTCCGGGGAGCTTCCGGGAGGAGGTGGCCGGAGTTCCTGCTCCACCCGACCCTACTATCTGAACCTTCCTCTGTCTGAACCTCACTGCCTTCACCTGTAAAATGGGCATAATGGTGTCTGCCTCGCCAGATGCTGAGAGGTGAAAATCCGGCGTTGAGGGCTGGGCGCACAATACGGGCGCAGCCCGGGGTAAGCCCACAAGCGCTTAATGAAGAGTAATCACGTGGGGGGGGGGAGGGTAACTAGAGATGAACCAGGTTCTCAGAGTTGATTGAATCGAATGGAGTGTCGCGGGTCCTGCCGGTCTCCCTAACCTCCCCGAAGATCTGCCCAAGCTGGAATGGGGAGGCGGTGCTCGTCCCAAATCATAAGGAGGGTTCGGAGGTCCGCGGCTCCCCCTGCGGACCGGCCCGAAGGGGGTAGCGCAGCTTTCGTGCCCCGCCCGCCCCCAGAGGCAGGAATGTGGAGCGGAGCCAGGGGGGTCGGCCGGCGGCCCAGTTTCCATGATGCGGGGGACGGAGGAGGAGGAGGAGGAGGGGTGGTGCGGGCAGATTGCCAGCCTCAGCGCCGGACCCCCCCCACTCCCGCAGCCCAGCCGGGCCCCTCGGGAGGAATTTCCGGCCTGGGATTCATTATAACCCGCCCCTCCCCCCGGCCGCGGAGACCCCCCGGCACGCGGGGCGCTAGCGGAGGGGGATGGGCGGTAATGAGACCCTGCTGTGCGCCCGGGGCGGGGAGGGGGAACTCGAGGAAGTCGCCGGCCTGGGCCACCCAGCCCCACTGCGCGTGGCAGAGTCAGGTCCCGGAGCCACACTGCACAGTTGGGCCTCGAACCCAGGCTCCGGCCCTGTGGCTCGGCGGAGGAGACCAGGGGTGGCATCAGCGACCCCGGGAGCCCCTCTGCCAGCTCCCGGCGACCGGACATCCTCCGGAGTGACCGAGGCCAACGCTGGGGGCGGGGCCTCCGGTGGGCCGACCGCGAGGATGCCAGGGTCCCCGAGGAGGCCACAGTGGGTGGGGTCGAGCCTCGGCGCCCGGGGCCTCATCCCTGCGGGTCCGAGAGCGAGGCCGCGGTCGCCTTCCTGCCGCCCGCGCGGCACGCAGGGCTCCTGCGGCCTGAGCTCGCGTCCGGGCTGTTGCCTGGGCTCCACTGAGGCAGCGGCTTCCTTTCTGCCTCCTCCCACTTCTTGCCTCCGCTGTTTTCTTTTCTGGAGACCCCTTACTTCCTCGCTCTGCACTTGGTCTACTCCTCACACACTGACCCCACCTCCGCCCTCTCAGCATTTCCCCAGCACCCCACCCGACACCGCTGCCCCTCCCCGCTCACTGCTCTTCCTGGGAAACACCAACGCTAGAGGCCAAAGCCCGACGGTCTCCCGGTCCTTGTCCCCCTACTCCACCTGCCCTGGCATTTACCACTTGCTGCTCCCGCCTGCCCCTCCCGGCTTTCCTCGTCCTCAGCGCTCTGCCCTCCCCAGTGCTGGGGTTTCTTCCATCCTGGGCCACGAGGCGCGGCGCGCTTCCAGCAGCCAGCCATATCCCTGGGCCCCGTGATCAGCCCCATTGCTGCGCCTTCCGTTCCCCCCACTTTGTGAACGGCCCCACCCCCACCCTAAGGCCAACTACACCGGGGGTCACCTTAGGCTCCTTTCTCTCCTCGTTCTGTCTAATCCATCGAGTCCGGTGGACCCTGCTCTTGGGATCTCGCATTAGCCGCTTTCTCCCGCCCCAGGGCCCCTGTCCCTCTGCAGGCCCTCCTCGCAGTTCCACAGGGAGGCACCAAGCATCCTTCTACACGGAATCTGAACCCATCACTCACTCCCTGCTTCAATCCCTCAGTGGCTCCCCAGTGTTGTCCAAGTGGAGTTTAAATCCCTTCTTACCTCCACTAACTGGCCCTGGCCCTGGCCCTCTCACACTCCTGCCTCCTGGGTAGCTGAGCTTCTTTCCATCCCCCAACCCTCTGTGTTCTGGCCTCTGCCCTTGGCACCTGCCTTGCCTCCTGTAACGAGCACCTACTCCCCTGCTCATCCCCTTGGCTCCTACTCACCCTTCAGACCTGCCCTGGGCTTTCTCTAGGCCCCCAGACCAGCCCCTCCTCTAGCTTTCCATCACACCCCACACACACACGAGCCTTCCTGCACATGAGCCCCCCCGCAGCAGCACTGCGCACAGGTGAACTGAACTCGGTGTTTGGGATCTGAGTCTGTTTCCTGCCTGTGTTCCCTATGGCCATGAACTCTGAAGGGCAGGACTCGGCGTGTCTTGCTCACCCCTGGAGCCCTTTGCCCAGCTCAGTGCCTGCCCACAACTGGCCCACAACCGGCCCTCGACTCCCCCACCCCTGGAGCCCCTCCTAATTCCCACCCCTGGAGCCCCGGCTCTGGCAGCAGGAGGTAAAGAGGACTTTTCCCATCTGTGGAAGAGCAGGGAGTGATACTCCCAGTGTTGTTTTCAAGCTTAGAGTACCCATGGTCAGCATCCGGCACAAAGTGGATGTCCACTGAACAGCCACTCCCTCCTCTGACCATGGGTATCAGGCCCACAAGGCAGTGCTTGGGGGCTGTAGAAACCTTCCCTGGTCATTTGGGGTGATCGGGGAGAGAAGGGTCCCCTTTCCTAGTCATAACCCCTTTTAATTCTCTTGAGGGCTCTGGGAGGTCAATGTTATGCCCAGTTTACAGATGAGACTCAGAGAGGTAAAGAGACCTGAACACCGACACACAGCCAGACTGATTAGTGCCCCCTGATCCTCCACGGAGGGACGTCCTCTGGTGGTTTGGCCCTGTGGATGTGCAGGTGTGTAGACAGCCAGTGTCTCAATATTGGGACACTGATCCCTTCCTGAATGTGCTCTGGCCTCTGTGTGACCTGGACCCCTTCACTTCTGAACCAGGAGGGGCCTGGACGAGCTGTCCCCTAGGGACCAGGGTGGTCAGCATGCTGCCCGGAAGCTTCTCTGTGAAGGTAGGGAACCAGACACAGTGAGGTCCCTGAGGTCCCTGCCTAACTGAGGCTCCATGTCCTTTCCAGAAGCCACTACAGGGAGGGAGCAGCTGTCACCTTCTGCATGTCGCAGCCCCACCCTGGGGCCATAGATCAGCAGGACCTGGGAATCCGTCTTCTCTCATCTTCACTTTAGGAACAGCCAAGCTGGCTGGGGCTGGGCTGCCCTGGATTTCCTGCCCAAGCCCCAGGGGTTTCTAAAACCATCATAGCCCTGTGCCAGCGTGGCTCCCCTGCAGCAGGACCTCAGTAAGAATTCAGAACCCGGGCTCAGAGGCGAGAGCCTGGCTCTGGGCCCCAGGTTTGACTATGCTGCTCAGTCCTTTGCTGGGTGCCCTTGGCCACATCACAGCACTCCTGCACAGCCCCTGCCACTGTAACATGTCCTTCTCAGGAAGGGTTGGTGTGCCAGTTCAGTGAGAACCGATGGGCAGGTAGAATCCAGAAGCCCGGTGCTGATGCCCCATTTTACACGGATGGAAACCAATGGCCCGAGAGGGGCGGTACCTCGACCAGGGTGACCCAGCTGGTAAATGGCAGAGCTGGGCTTCGAGCCCCACAGTCACAGGTCCCACTGGGGCTCAGGCCCTCAGAGGATTCTGGGATACAAACCCCAAGTCCATCTCCTCTAACCCATGGAAGCTCTCAGCTGGGCAACTGGGCTTCTCACTGTGTGTCTCTGGGCCACTAAGGGAGAATGAGCTCCCCGTCTCCACTGCCCTCTGCAGCCCAGAGAAGAGTCTGGGTGACACTTGGAGGGCAGGGAGCTGAGACCCTCCTGGGGACAGAGCAAAGCCAGCCTCCCACCTGAGCCCCTAGGCAGAGGGATAACAGCAGAAATGTCACCATCACGCCGAGCTCCCCCTGGCTACCAGGCCCTTTATACCCGTTACCTTCATAAGTGTGCAAGGCAGCCACGAGAGTGAGGCGCCACTGTCACCCCATGTCACACGTACAGAGACAGGTTCAGTGAGGTCCAGGCTTGCCACTGGTCACACAGCTGGTCAATGGCAGAGCCGGGGATGGAACCGGGTTTTAACCACAATGCTACACAACCTCCCACTGGCCCTGTGACTGCAGCCAAGTCAGTTCACCTCTTTATGGCTCTTGTTTCCTCCTCTACAAAATGGGGACAATGGTAGCAACAGCTCCAAAGGGCTATAATGAGGATGGAGCCCCATGCTAGGGTTTTTCTGGCCTTTAGCTGGTTCTTGCACCTATAAAATGTGAAGCTGAGGCTAGCGATTGTATCTCTTTAGCACCTCCTCTGGGCTGGCTGTTGGGGACCAGAGAGGACTCAGCCCTGGCCTCATCCAGATGCTTCAGGGGTTGGGGTAAACAGACCATCCACCAAAAGCTGAGGAAGCAGCAGCTGATTCCATGTGGGGTGGGGGGCAGGCAGCAGGGAGTATTGGACAAGGGAGTATTCCCGCTGGGTCTCAGGGTCAGGGTAGTTTTCCAGGCTGCAGAGCGGGAAGATATTCCAGGCAGCATGCAGCCAACCTGGAGGAGTGGACAGGGGGTCAGGCGCTAGAGGGGGAGCGGGGGATGGGATGAAAGGGGGTCAGGGCCAGACTGCAGAGCATCTCAAACACAAGACTCAGGATGTAGGGCTCAAGCCCCTGGCACTGCGAGCCATGGGAGGTTTTAAAGCAGAGGAGTGGCTTGACCTGTATTTACCTGGGAAGGACTTTACAAACTGTCAGTATGGGACCTTGAATTGTTTCTCCGAGAGCACGGAAGAGCAGTGGCATGATGTGGAGCTCGAGGCTGACCCAAGAGTAGGGTTGGGAAACTTACCACCTACAGAGGGAGATGAGGCCCGTGGCAGCCATGGGAAAAAGGATCTCTAAACAGCAGTCCCCTACCTCCCAGGTCCTATGGCTCAGTTTCCGAAGCCAGCTGCTTTGGCCGCCTCCCACCCTGACCCCTCCCAGTTCCCTTGCTTTATCCCTGCGTAGTCCCCTGGGGCCCTCCTCACCTCTTTCAGAGACAGGAGTGAAGGAAGATAGAGAAGGAAGTGATTTAGAGCAGAGCCCAGACCCAGGGCAAATGGCCACACTCAGCTCTAAGGGAGGCTGGGAAGTGGATATTGGGAGACAGCTAGGAGTTCTTGCCACAGGAGCAGCAGGGACGTGGCACCTCCATTTGGTGACAGATCACACTACAGATGAGGCAGTGGCTCCACACCACCGGTAGTGGGGGTAGGGAGCAGAGGCTGGCCCCTCTGGAGCCTGGGATTCAAGGCGAGACTCCTGCAGGGCAGGCCCCTTGGTCAGGGGAGCCTTGGGGATGGCAGCACGCCCAGCCAGCCATCCTCCCACCCTTTGTGCCAAGAAGAGCCAGGGACCAGTGGGGACTCTGTCTGTCCATCTACGTATCAGTCACCCCAGTCCTGCAGACAGCGGCTCTTCAGGCTCTCAGATCATATGGTCCAGTTTCTCCCACCCCTGCACTGCAACCCTGGACTGGTGCCAGTTCTGTCTGTAACATGGGGTCAAGTGCCAGAATCCAGAGATCTTGAATGCAATGCTTTGTAAATTGTCAAAATAAAGTAACAGGCTCAGAGAGGGTGAGTGACATGTCCAAGGTTACACAGCCTAATGATGAGTCTAGGCACCCCAGTTCACCCTCCACCATCTCAGTGAGGCAGGATTCCAGTTCTAGGGGGCGATCCTCTGCCTCCGAGCCGTGCGGAAGGCTTGGTACCTAGGCCCGAGGCAGAGGGGAGATGAGAAACATGTAGGAGACGCCGCAGTGGAGCCGGGGAGCCGCTGGACCGGCTGCTCCGGGAAGCCTGGATGCGGCGGGCCTGTGTGGGCGCCTCCTGGCGGCGAGGTCCCGGCACTGCACCCAGGCCACCGGCTACCCCTGCGGGTCCCGGCGCTGCCACACGTGGAGCAGAGAAGTGGGGGCCCAATCCCGCCTCTCCGCTGACTCCCCACGCGGTGATCCTGGGCGCGCAGGTGTCCACCTCGGGCCCTCATCGGGAACCTGGGGTCGCCGGGCTTCGGTCCTCACGGATGAGCTCCCTGCAAACCGCAGGCTGCCTACGACATAAAGGATTCCGCCCGGGGAGGTCAGGGGAGGGGGAGGACACGAAAGGGCGTGGCTGGACCATTGGGGACGAAGCCGGGTGAGGGCGTGGGGCGGAGGGTGGAGTCAGACTCACCCGGCGTGGGAGCCTCTGCGATGTCCTAACGGCCCAGTGAGGGCATCACTAGCCCGTCCCCGCCCTACAATCGGCTCGGAGACACGAAATGGTACCGACAGAGCTGGGCAGGACCCCAGGACTGCCTGGTCTCAGCCCAAACTCTGGCCCTGGACTACTTGCCCGGGGCTTGGCTGTGCTCCTGCCCAGCCCCTCGCTTGCCTAGCCGGGTCCCTAGCTCGGGCATGCAGCCCAGGCCTGCAGAAGTTGGCTTTTTCATCAGAGAGGTCGCACATCCTTTGACGTTTATGGTGACTATTTCCCCACTGCAGAGGAGACAGAAGGCCCAGGGCGCTCCCTCCCTTACAAGTGCCCTGTCCGCCTCTCTTCACCTCACTTGCACAGGGGGTGCAGAGAGCAGCTCGCCCCAGGGGCATCCGCATCAGCGCAGCTTCACCGCGCACTTTACAGATGAGGAGAGGAGGACGTAGCTGGCTGCAGTGCCCTTCCCCACTGCCCGCACCTCCCTCCCCAGCCTCAAGGCTCCAAGCAGGGAGGTGGGGACCGGAGGAGGCAGCCCCAATGGAGGAGCTGGTGTAAGGTGAGCTTCGAAGGGGAAGGAAAGGCACTTGAGGTGGAGGGAACCACTCAGTCACTGAGCACTAAACCAGGCCGGTGTGAGGCCACTGACCTCATCCCTTACAGGTGTAGCAGGTACTGCACTATTTCCTGTTTCCAGGTTCTGGGGTGAAATGACCCCCCCCCGCCCCCCAGTCACAACATATGGCACAATGCCAGGCCACATCTGTCTGACTTCAGAGTCCTCCACACTGAGCTGGGAGATAGGGGTATGAATTATTACCTCCATTTTACAGATGAGGACACTATGGCCCAGAGAGGTTAAATCACTTGTCCAAGGTCACACAGCAAGAAGGTAGTGAGAGTCACACCCTTCCTAGAATCTCTGATGTTCTTATCTGTAAAATTCAGACAACATACTGACCTTACAGGGCTGGTGACCTGACATGTGTAACCCCCTTCACTGAGCCTGGCCTGTGGCTGGCACAGAGGCAGCATTAAATCATTCATTTGGTCTCCTACTGATATCTCCCAGGAGCCTTATGTCCCAAATCATATTCTAGTAAAGAAGAGATAGCCAAGAGGAGGAGAAGAAAATGTCCTCAGATAGTCACAGGTCCCGGCAGAGTTTCTTCACTGGGGCACCAGCACCTCCAGCCATCAGGCTAAGATGCCCCTGCCTGGAGCCCTCGCCAGGCGACAGTGACATTGTTGGCTCTGGCACAAGTTTCTGGTTTGGAAGAACCACTGATCCTCTGAGAGACTTTTCAGATTTCTTGCCAAGAGATGCTTGAGGAAAAACATTAAGATGACTAAAAGGTCATTGAAAGACCCCACAGTCAACTTTAATGGCGGCTAAATGACAAAGGTAGCATCACGTTGCAGCCACCGATGTGTGTGGTCATGAATTGTTCATTTCTTTTCAAGTAATTCGAGCCTTACCAATAAAGGTGATTCACTGAATGATATTTGATATCCAAGCCTGTGTAAGATTTTTCATAGAAGTAAACTCAGGACTGGGGGAGGGAATTGCTCATCGATTGGGGGGCTGCAGAATGGCCCCAGAGGGGACTTAGGACCCTGGGTGTGGTGAGTCCCCTGTGGTTGGGCTTGAATGCTTCCCACCGGTCTTCCTGTTATAAATGACACCAGTATAAACACCTTTGCACTTGGAGCTCTTTTCTTTGAGTTGTCACCTCAGGATGAATGCCCTGGAGTGGGGATCCCAGGTTCACTCCCAGTTCCCGGTGATTCCCCACATCCTGGCTGCGCCCACTCAGAATCACAGCCCAGCCGCCCTGGGTTTCATAATAGATACCAGGTGGGATGCAGTACCTGCTGGTTGTTCTAATTTGCATTTCTTAGGAATATCCCCAGGTTCTGGTTTCCTGGAAAGTGTGAATTAAGGATCAGTATTCTGTCTTAGGAATTTTGATTCCCATAGGACCCGATTGTCTCCACTTGCCTTTTGGTAAAACTCTTTCATTGTGAATATAACACATCTCTAGGGATGTGCATAAAACCTGAAGGTCCAGCTCTGTAAACTTTCCTAAAGCAAACTCCCATCTGATCCCCACCAGGGATGCCCCCAGAAGGCCCTTTACAATCACCCCCTCTTCCCTCCGCCCCAAAGTACACACTCTTCTGACCCCTAATGCTATAGTTTAGTTTTTTTTAAAAGAGCTACAGTGTAGTTGGGCCTGTTGTAGAGGTTTGTATACGTGGAGTTAAAGTCGTGCTCGTGTGTCTGGCTTTTCTAGTTTTTGAAATTCATCTGCGTTTGTAGTTTGTTCATTTTCATTCACGCGGTTCTCTGTTACAGAAACGCGCCATGGCTTGTTGATTTTCCTATTGAAAAGACTTTTGGGCTGTTTATAGTTTTTGGCCCTTACAGTTAAAAGCTGCTAAGGGCAGTCCTGTACATGCACACTCCCGGCAGGTCCACACCAAGAGGTGCAGGTGCTTTGCTTCTTTTTTCTTTTCTTTTTTTTTCTTGTGTGGCTTTGCTTTGCTTTGATTTGCCTGGCATGTTAGTGGTGAAATGAAACGTCCTACATTTCAAGTCCTGGGATTTTTGCCTCATACAGCTGGTACTCCTGCAACAAAGCTGGATTAATTTAAATTTGGATTTTAGCATTAAAAATGAGGCTTTCTGTAACTCTTGAAGCAGCTTTTTAAAAAAAATTTTTTTTATTGAACTGTAGTTGATGTATAAGTTACAGGTGTACAATATAGTGATTCACAATTTTTAAAGGTTATACTTCATTTATAGTTACTATAAAATATTGGCTATATTCTCTGTGCTCTTCAATACATTCTTGTAGCTTATTTTATACATAATAGTTTGTACCTCTTAATCCTCTACTCCCATTTTGCCCCTCCCCCTTCCCTGTCCCCACTGGTAGCCACTAGTTTATTCTCTATCTGTGAATCTGCTTCTTTTTTGTTATATTCACTAGTTTATTGTATTTTTTAGATTCCACATATAAGTGATATCATACAGTATTTGTCTTTCTCTGTCTGACTTATTTCACTTAGCATAATGCCCTCCAAGTCCACCCATGTTCTTGCAAATGGCAAAATTTCGTTCTTTTTTATGGCTGAGTAGTATTCCATTGTACATATATGTATATATATATATTGTGTGTGTGTGTGTGTATATATATGCCACATCTTCTTTATCCATTCATCTGTTTATGGACACTTAGGTTGTGAAGCTTCTTGAAGACAAGTCCCGTGTCTGGTTCACCTCTGGTTCATCTTTGAATCCTCCTCAGGTCATGACACCGCATTTTGAACATGTGTAGCAGAAATTTGTGGTTGTTTGACTGCCCTCCTCCCAGCCTCCCACTTCTACTTTGGGGGAGTCCCCCATCTTAGAGCATCTTGGGGAGGCAGTGCCATGCTCCTTTCACCGAACCTGAGGGAACTAGATTCCCCCTCCACCAGCAGGTTGGAATCTGCTGCCGGCTGTCCTGAATTGCCTGGATGCTCGCCCATCGTCCAAGCAGGTCCCCCAGCTCCTGCTGGCGTCCTCATGCACTAGGAACATAATGATTGTTTTGTAGCTTGATAACAGGTGGCCTGCAGAAACTTCCTTTTAAAAATCAGCTTCGGGCTTCCCTGGTGGCGCAGTGGTTGAGAGTCTGCCTGCCAATGTAGGGGACACGGGTTCGTGCCCCGGTCCGGGAAGATCCCACATGCGGCTAGGCCCGTGAGCCATGGCCACTGAGCCTGCGCGTCCGGAGCCTGTGCTCCGCAATGGGAGAGGCCACAACAGTAAGAGGCCTGCGTACCGCAAAAAACAAAAACAAAAACAAAAAAAACAACAATAAAAATGAGCTTCACTGAGGTATTACTTATGCATGGCATTAAAATAGATGCCATACATAGGAGGGAAGAATAAAGTCAACCGAGGCCTTTTGACTGGTTATAATAAAATAGGACCGCAGCCTCTACCTGTGTTTACTTTTTGGATATGTCGTGCATCCATTTCTATATTTTAAATAATTTTCTTTTCTTTCCTTTCCCCTCATTATTTTATATTGGCTGTGGTTAAATTTGTCATTTAGTACAGGAGTCGGCAAACTTTTTCTGTAAAGAGCCACACAAAACTATAAAAACTCTTCAACGTCCCCCCCCCCAAAAAAGAGCCACATAGCGAGTATTTTAGGATTTGAGAACTACTCGATTTTTGTTGCAGTGACTCAACTCTGCTGCCACAGACAGTTCATAAACGAATGAGCGATCGTATCTGGGTGCCAAGAGTGGGCCCTAAAATGTGAATTTGTGTAACTTTCATGAAATATTCTTTTGACTTTTTTTGCCATGCTTCGCAGCATGTGGGATCTTAGATCCCAGACCAGGGATCGAACCCATGCACCCTGCAGTGGAAGCATGGAGTCTTAACTACTGGACAGCCGAGGAAGTACATCTTTTGATTTTTTTCAGCCATTTAAAAATGTAAAAATTATTCTTAGCCCAAGGGCCATATAGATAGGCGGTAGGCCGGATTTGACCCACAGGCTGTATTTGCTGACCCCTAATTTAGAATATAGATTGCAGAATATCAAGAAGGGATTACTAAAAGACCTAGAAGAGTGGGAAATACCTGAGGGATTTTGTATACTCGGGAGACATTAGGTTGACTCCCTTTTACTTAAAAGAAAAATTAATAGACTATATAGGTTTACAGAAAAGTTGAGTGGAAATTACAGAGTTCCCATACACCCCTCCACCCGACCCAACACCCCCCTCCACACCCCCTCCACACCCCTGCCCCTCCACCCCCTCCACCCCCTCCACCCCCTCCACCCCCTCCTCCCCCTCCCCCTCCTCCCTCCCCCCTCCCCTCCCCCTCCCCTCTTCCCCCTCCCCTCTTCCCCCTCCCCTCCTCCCCCTCCCGCTCCCCCTCCTCCTCCTCCTCCCCTCCCCCCTCCCCCTCCCCTCCCCCTCCCCTCCCCCTCCCCTCTTCCCCCTCCCCTCCTCCCCCTCCCGCTCTCCCTCCTCCTCCTCCTCCTCTCCCTCCTCCCCCTCCCCTCCCCCTCCCCTCCCCCTCCCCTCTTCCCCCTCCCCTCCTCCCCCTCCCGCTCCCCCTCCTCCTCCTCCTCCTCTCCCTCCTCCCCCTCCCCTCCCCTCCCCCTCCCCTCCCCCCTCCCCTCCCCTCCCCTCCCCCCTCCCCTCCCCCTCCCCCCTCCCCTCCCCCTCCCCTCCCCTCTCCCCCTCCCCTCCCCTCCCCTCTCCCCCTCCCCTCCCCCTCCCCTCCCCCTCCCCTCCCCTCCCCTCCCCCTCCCCTCCCCTCCCCTCCCCCTCCCCACCTCCTCCTCCTCCTCCTCCTCCTCCCTTATCTTTTTCTTTATTTTATTTTTTTTGCGGTATGTGGGCCTCTCACTGTTGTGGCCTCTCCCGTTGCGGAGCACAGGCTCCAGATGCGCAGGCTCAGCGGCCATGGCTCACGGGCCCAGCCACTCCACGGCATGTGGGATCTTCCCAGTCCCGGGCATGAACCCATGTCTCCTGCATTGGCAGGCAGACTCTCAACCACTGCACTACCAGGGAAGCCCGGTGTGGACATAATTTTTTAGCTCATTCGGATAAGTGCCAAGGAGCATGATTGCTGGATGGTAAAGTATGTTTAGCTTTGTAAGAAACTGCCAAACCATCTTCCAAAGAGGCTGCACCATTTTGCATTCCCACCACCAATGAATGAATTCCTGTTGTTTCACATTCTCGCCAGCATTTGGTGCTGTCAGGGTTTTGGATTTTGGCCATTCTATAATAATAACTGTATAGTGATATCTCATTGTTTTCTTAATTTGCAATTCTCTGATGACATATGGTATTAAGCAACTTTTCATCTGCTTATTTGCCATCTGTATATCTTCTTCGTTGAAGTGCCTGTTCAGATTTTTGCCTATTTTAAATTGGGTTGTCTGGTTTTTTTATCACTGAGACTTAAGTTCCTTGTTTATTTTGGGTTTAAGTCCTGTATTAGCTATGTGTTTTGCAAATATTTTCTCTCAGCCTGTCACTTGCCTTTCAATCTTTTTTTTTTTTTTTTGGCGGTACGCGGGCCTCTCACCGTTGTGGCCTCTCCCGTTGCAGAGCACAGGCTCCAGACGCACAGGCTCAGCGGCCATGGCTCACGGGCCCAGCCGCTCTGCGGCATGTGGAATCTTCCCGGACCGGGGCACGAACCCGTGTCCCCTGCATCGGCAGGCGGACTCTCAATCATTGCACCACCAGGGAATCCTTTGCCTTTCACTCTTTTAACAGTGCCCTTCACAGAGAAGTTTTTAATTTTAATAAAGTACAGCTGATCAATTTTTCTTTTGTGGATTGTGCTATCAGCATTTTATCCAAAAAGTCAATGCCAAACCCAAAGTCACCTAGATTTTCTCCTCTGTTATCTTGTAGCAGTTTTGTGTTTTACATTTTGGTCTAGATCCATTTTGAGTTAATTGTTTTTGTGAGAAGTGTAAGATCTGTGTCTAGATTCATTTTTCTCCATGTAGGTGTCCAGTATTCCAGCACCATCTTTTGAACAGACGAGCCTTTCTGTGTGCAATTGCCTTTGCTCCCTTGCCAAGGATCAGTGGGTCTATTTCTGGGCTCTCCATTATGTTCCATTGATCTATTCTGTCTATTCTGTCGCCACTACAACGCTGTCTTCAATGTGGTAAGTCTTGAAGGTGGGTAGTATCAGTCCTCTGACTTTGTTCTTCTTCAATACTGCGTTGGCTACTCGGGGTTTTCTGCTTTCCTATGTAAACTTTAAAATCAGTTTGTTGATACTGAAGCCGTTCCTGGGTTTAATCCATTTCACCTCCCTTCACTAATCAAGGTTGTTTTAAGACGTGCCTGTCCTCCAAGTGGCACACAGCCTACACAGTAAGATGTTTGCCTGAGTTATTGTCTAGGAACTTGGAGTCAGCTGCTTCTAGTTCCAGCTGAGTTGGTTAAGACTGGATAGGACTCCCCAACCCTTTAACTGGGCATGCGCGAGCGGCTCCTTTTGCCATCATAGGGCCGAAAACTCCACCCTCCAAACTTGCTGAGGCCCATAGCCTAGTTACACCTGTGCAGAATGATAATTACTGCACCTTTTCCCAATCACTTTTCCCCACGCCCCCCGTGCCCTGCTTCTATTCTTTATCTCATAAGTACCTTCGGGAAGGCGGATTGGAGATTTGTCCTCCGATCTCCTCGCGTGGCTGCCTTGCAGGTAAACCTCGGCCTGTCAGCGTTTTGGCTTGCTGTGTGCTCGGCAAAACGAACCTGGTTTGGTAACAATAGCCACAAAATAACTTGCTGGGATTGTGCTGAATCTATGGCTCAAGTGGGAAAGAACAGACATTTTAACAGTAGTGAGCCTTCCTACCCAGGAGCATGGAATATCTCTCCATTTATTTTGTTCTTTGATTTCTTTCACCTGAGAAAGTACACATTTTGTTAGTTTCATACCTAAGTATTTCATTTTGGGGGGCGTGCTAATGTAAATGGTATTGTTTTTAATTTCAAATTCAAATTTTTCATTGCTGTACGCAGGAAAGCAATTGACTTTGTATATTGATCTTGTATCCTGAAAACTTGCTATAATTGCTTATTAGTTTCAGGAGTTTTTCTGTCATTCTTGAGATTTTCTACAAAGTTGATCATGTTTTTTGCAAATAAAGACCATTAAAATTTTTTTCCTTCCCTATCTGTGTACCTTTTATTCTTCTCTTAGTGCATTAGCTGGGACTTCTAGTATGATGTTGAATAGGAATGCTGAGGGGGGATATCCTTGCCTTGTTGCTGATCTTAGGGGGAAAGCATTTGGTTTCTCACCGTTAAGGATGATGTTAGCTGTAGGCCTTTTGTAGGTTTCTTTATCAAGTTGAGGAAGTTCCTCTCTATTCCTAGTTTGCTGAGAGTTTTTTTATCTTGAGTATTGGATTTTGTTAAATGCTTTTTCTGCATCTATTGATGTGTTCATGTCATTTTTTTCTTTAGCCTGTTCATGTGATGAATTACATTAATTGATTTTTTGAATGTTGAAATAGTCTTGCATACCTGGAATAAATTCCACCTGGTCGTGGTGTATAATTCTTTTTTTTTTTTTTTTTTTTTTTTTTTTTTTCGGTACGCGGGCCTCTCACTGTTGTGGCCTCTCCCGTTGTGGAGCACAGTCTCCGGACGTGCAGGCTCAGCGGCCATGGCTCACGGGCCCAGCCGCTCCGTGGCATGTGGGATCTTCCCAGACCAGGGCACGAACCCGTGTCCGCCGCATCGGCAGGCGGACTCTCAACCGCTGCGCCACCAGGGAAGCCCTATAATTCTTTTTATATTGGGTTGGCCAAAAAGTTCGTTCAGGTTTTTCGTAAGTTGTTATGGAAAAACCTGAGTGGACTTTTTGGTCAACTCAATACATCATTGGATTCTATTTGCTAATATTTTCTTGAGGATATTTGTATCCGTGTTCATGAATACTGGTCTGTAGTTTTCCTTCCTTGTAATATCTTTGTCTGGTTTTGGTACTGGGGCAGTGCTGATTTCATAAAATAAGTTAGGAAGTATTCCCTCTGCTTCTATTTTTGAGAAGTGGTATAATTTCTTCTTAAATATTTGGTGTAATTCACCAGTGAACCATCTGGTCCTGAAGCTTCCTTTTTTGAGAAGTTATTATTGATTCAATTTCTTAATAATTTTTTTTATCACTACATTTTTTGTTTTATTTAAGCAAGTGTTTTATTTTTATTTTATTTTTTGGCCACACCACGAGGCTTGCGGGATCTTAGTTCCCCGACCAGGGATCCAACCCGGGCACCAGCAGTGAGAGTGCCGAGTCCTAACCACTGGACCACAAGGGAATTCCCAGATTCAGTTTCTTTAATGCATATAGGCCTGTTTGATTATCTATTTCTGTTAGTTTTGGTAGATTGTGTTTTTCAAGAAATTATTCCATTTCATGTAGATTATCACATTTGTGGGGACAGATTTATTTATAATATTCCTTTATTATCCTTCTAATGCTCATGGGATCAGCAGTAATGGCCCCTTTCATTTCCTTCTCTTTTTTTTTAAATTGAAGTATAGTTAAGAAAAAATTGAAGTATAGTTGATTTACAATACTGTGTTAGTTTCAGATGTACAGCATAGTGATTCTTTTTTTTTCAAATTATATCCCATTATAGGTTATTATAAGATATTGGATATAATTTTCTGTGCTATATAGTACATCTTTGTTGTTTATTTTATGTATAGTAGGTTATGTCAGTTAATCCCATACTGCTAATTTGTCCCTCTCCTACCTCCTTCTTCCCTTTGGTAGCCATTAAGTTTGTTTTCTATGTCTCTGAGTCTGTTTCTATTTTGTACGTAGATTCATTTGTATTAGTTTTTAGATTCCACATATAAGTGATATCATACAGTATTTGTCTCTCTCTGACTTATTTCACTAAGCATAATATTCTCTAGTTCTATTCTCATTGCTGCAGATGGCAATATTTCATTCATTCTTTTTTATGGCTGAGTAATATTCCATTATATATATATATATATATATACACATACACATATATATTTTTTCACATCTTATATATACATATATATTTTTTCACATTTTATATATACATATATATATTTTTTCACATCTTCTTAAGCCAATCATCTGTTGATGTGCACTTGGGTTCAATGTCTTGTCTTCAATGTCTTGGCTATTGTAAATAGTGCTGCTATGAACATTGGGGTGCATGTATCTTTTAGAATTAGAGTTTTCCAGATAGGTACCCAGGAGTGGAATTGCTGGATCATGTGGAAGTTCTATTTTTATTTTTTAAGGAAACTTCATAATGTTTTACATAATGGCTGCACCAATTTACATTCCCACCAACAGTGAGAATCCTCTCCACCATTTATTATTTGTAGATTTTTTGATGATAACCGTTCTGACAGGTGTGAGGTGATACCTCCTGTGGTTTTGATTTGCATCTCAAATTGACCAAGCAAATTGAGCATCTTTTCCTGTGCTTGTTAGTCATCTGTATGTCTTCTTTGGAAAAATGTCTTTTTAGGTCTTCTGTCCATTTTTCGATTGTGTTTTTTCTTTTTTTGATGTTGAGTTGTATGAGCTGTTTGTATATTTTGGATTTTAACCCCTTGTTAGTCTCATTGTTTGCAAATATTTTCTCCCAGTCCATAGGTTGTCTTTTAATTTTGTCAGTGGTTTCCTTTGCTGTGAAAATGCTCGTAAGTTTGATTAGGTCCCATTTGCCATTTGTTTATTTTTGCTTTTATTTCTTTTGCCTTGGGAGACTGATCTAAGAAAATATTGCTACAATTTATGTCAGTGAATATTTTGCCTTTGTTCT
Source organism: Grampus griseus (assembly GCF_964374135.1). NCBI lineage: Eukaryota > Metazoa > Chordata > Mammalia > Artiodactyla > Delphinidae > Grampus > Grampus griseus. The sequence continues at coordinate 160,659,303 of NC_139017.1, read as the reverse complement.
CTTCTAGGAGTTTTATGGTATTATGTCTTACACTTAGGTCTTTAAACCATTTTGAGTTTGTGTATATGGTGTGAAGGAATGTTCTAATTCCATTGTTTTAAATGTAGCTGTCCAGCTTTCCCAGCACCACTTGTTTAAAAGACTGTCTTTTCTCCATTGTACATTCTTGCCTCCTTTGTTGTAGGTTAATTGCCCATAGGTGGGTGGGTTTATTTCTGGGCTTTCTATTCTGGTCCATTGATTTATATGTCTGTTTCTGTGTCAATACCATGCTGTTTTGATTATTGTAGTTTTGTAGTATAAAGTCTGGAAGGGTTATATCTCCAGATTTATTCTTTTTTCTCAGGATTGCTTTGGCAATTCTGGGTCTTTCATGGTTCCATTTAAATTTTAGGATTATTTTTTCTAGTGCTGTGAAAAATGTCATGGGTATTTTGATAGAGATTGCCTTAAATCTGTAGATTGCTTTGGGTAGTAGGTGGCCACTTTAACAATACTATTTCTTCTAATCCAAGAGCATGGGATAGCTTTCCATTTCTTTGAATCATCTTCAGTTTCCTTTATCAATGTTTTACAGTTTTTAGTATATAGCTTTCCCCCTCCTTAGTTAAATTTATTCCTAGGTATTTTTTGATGCAATTTTAAATGGGATTAAAAAAAATTAAAATCTAATCTTTCTTTCTGATATTTCATTATTATTGTATAGAAATGCAACATATTTCTGTATATCAATCTTGTATCCTGCTACCTTGCTGAAATCATTTATTAGTTTTAATAGTTTTTATGTGGAGATTTTAGGGTTCTCTAGAGTATCATGTCATCTGCAAAAAGTGACAGTTTTACCTCTTCCTTTACATTTTGGATAACTTTTATTTTTTCTTGTCTGATTGCTATGGCTATCAGACAAGACTTCCAATACTATGTTAAATAGAAGTGGTGAGAGTGGGCATCCTTTTCCTGTTCCTTAATTTAGCTGGAACGGTTTCAGCTTTTCACTGTTGAGTACTATGTTGGCTCAATGTAGGTTTGTCGCAAATGTCCTTTATTATGTTGAGATATATTCCATCTATACCCACTTTGATGAGACTTTTATATCATGAATGGATGTTGAATTTTGTGAAGTGCTTTTTCTGTGTCTATTTAGATGAACCTGTGGTTTTTGCCTTTCTTTTTGTTAATATGGTGTATCACACTGATTTGCATATGTTGAATCATCCTTGTGACCCTGGAATGAATTCAGTGTGATCATGGTGCATGATCCATTTTCTGTAATGTTGGATTTGGTTTGCTAATAGTTTATTGAGGATTTTTGTACCTATATTCACCAAAGATATTGGCTTATAATTTTCTCTTTTTGGTAGTGTCTTTGTCTGGGTATTGGTATCAGGGTAATAGTGGCCTTGCAGAATAAATTTGGGTGTTCCTTTCTCTTCAGTTTTTGGTCATAAGTTGAGAAGGATAGGTATACTTTCTTCATTATATGTTTGGTAGAACTCCCCAGTGAAGCTGTCCAGTCCTGGACTTTTGTTTGCAGGGAGTATTTTTATTGAGATTCTATTTCACTTCTAGTGATCGGTCAGTTCAAATTGTCTGTTTCTTCTTGACTCAGTCTCGGCAGACTGTATGTTTCTAGAAATTTGTCCATTTCTTCTAGGTTGTCAAATTTGTTGGCATATAACTGTTCCTAGTATTCACTTATGATTTTTTTGTACTTCTGTGGTATCAGTTGTTATTTCTCCTTTCTCTTTTCTTATTGGTGAATCTGGCTAGAGATTTGTTTAGTTTTTCAAAAAACCAGCTCTTGGTTTTATTGATATTTTCTATTCTTTAATCTCTCTTTTATTTATTTTCTCTCTGATTTTTAATTTTTAAAAATATTTATTTATCTATTTTTGGCTGTGTTGGGTCTTCATTGCTGCATGCGGGCTTTCTCTAGTTGCAGCGAGTGGGGGCTAGTGTTCGTTGTGGTGAGCGGGCTTCTCATTGCGGCTCCTTCTCTTGTTGCGGAGCACAGGCTCTAGGTGCACAGGCTTCAGTAGTTGTGGCATGAGAGCTCAGTAGTTTGGCTTGTGAGCTCTAGAGTGCAGGCTCAGTAGTTGTGGTGCATGGGCTTAGTTGGTCCATGGCATGTGGGATCTTCCTGGACCAGGGATTGAACCTGTGTCCCCTGCATTGGCAGGTGGATTCTTAACCACTGTGACACCAGGGAAGTCCTCTCTCTGATTTCTATTATTCCCTTTCTTCTGCTGACTTTGGGCTTTGCTTGTTCTTCTTTTTCTGATTCTTTTAGGTGGTAGGTTAAGTTGTTTATTTGAGATTTTTCTTGTTTCTTGAGGAAGGCCTGTATTGGTATGAGCTTCCCTCTTGGAACTGCTTTTGTTGCATCCCATAGATTTTGTAAAGTTGTGTTTTCATTTTCATTTGTTTTAAGGCATTTTATGATTTCTTCTTTGATTTTATCATTGACCCACTGGTTTTTAAAAGTAGCACATTGTTCTTTTCCCAGTTTTTTCTGTCTGTAGTTGATTTCTAATTACATACCATTGTGGTTGGAAAAGATGCTTGATATAATTTCTATCTTCTTAAGTTTGTTGAGGATTGCTTTGTGACCTAGTATGTGGTCTATTCTAGAGAATGTTCCATGCATGCTTGAAAAGAATGTGTATTCTGCTTTTTTGGATGTAGTGTCCTGTAGATGTCAGTTAAGTCCAACTGGTCTGTTGTGTCATTTAAGATATCTGTTGCCTTATTGATTTTTTGTCTGGATGACTTGTCCATTGATGTCAGTGGGGTATTAAAATCTCCTACTATTTATTGTATTATTGTCAATTTCTCCCTATATGTCTCTTAGTATTTGCTTTATATATTTAGGTGCTGCTATCTGGAGTGTATATGTTAATGAGTGTAATATACTCTTCTTGTATTGATCCGTTTATCATAATATAGTGCCCTTCTTTGTCTTTCATTATGGCCTTTTTAAATAGTATATTTTGGGGCTTCCCTGGTGGTGCAGTGGTTGAGAGAGAGTCTGCCTGCCAATGCAGGGGACACGGGTTCATGCCCCAGTCCGGGAAGATCCCACATGCCGCAGAGTGGCTGGGCCCGTGAACCATGGCCGCTGAGCCTGCGCGTCTGGAGCCTGTGCTCCACAATGGGAGAGGCCATAACAGTGAAAGACCTGTGTACCTCCCCCACCAAAAAAAAAGTATATTTTGTCTGATATGAGTGTTGCTACCTCCACTTTCTTGTCATTTCCATTTGCATAAAATGTCTTTTTCCATCTCCTCACTTTCAGTCCTGTGTGTCTTTTGCCCTGAAGTGAGTGTCTCACAGGCAACATATTGCAGGTTCTTGAGTTGTTTGTTTTTTCTTTCTTTTAAATCCAATCAGCCACTCTATGTCTTTTGATAGGAGCATTTAGTCCATTGACCTTTGAAGTATTATTGATATGTATGTACTTATTGCCATTTTATTTCCTTGTTTTTCAGTTGTTTTTGTAGTTCTTCTTTGTTCATTTCTTCCTTTTTTTTTTCCTTTTGTGGGTTGATGATTTTCTTTTGTAGTATGCTTGACTTCCTTTCTTTTTGGTTTTTGTGAATCTATTATTTGTTTTTGATTTGTGATTACCATGGGGTTCATGTATGTTGATGCATAACTATGTCTACTTGCTTTAAACTGATAGTCATTCAAGATCAAACATATTCTAAAAGATATACATTTTTAATTCCCCTTCTCCACATTTTGTGATCTTTGATGTCCTATTTTTACATCTTCATGCTTATATTTTTACTGTTTATTGAAGTTTTATAATTTTTTTTTAATCTACATACTGGCTTATTAAGTGACCTTCAATCCTTACTATATATTTGCCTTCCCTATTGGGATTTTTCCTACAGATTCTTGCTTCTTTTCCATCTAGAGAAGACCCTTCAATATTTCTTTTAGGGTAGGTTTAGTATTGCTGAGTTCTTTTAGATTTTGCTTGTCTGAGAAATTCTTTCTCTCCTTCTATTCTAAATGATAATCTTGCTGAGTATCCTAGATTGCAGGTTTTTCCCTTTTAGGACTTAAATATATCATGCCCCTCCCTTCTTGCCTTCAAAATTTCTGCAGAGAAATCAGATGATAGCCTTATGAGGGTTCCTTTGTAAATGACTCTTTTTCTCTTGCTGCCTTTAGAATTCTCTCTTTAACTTTTGCCATTTTAATTATATGTCTTGGTGCGGGACTGTTTGGGTTCATCTTGTTTGGGACCCTCCCTGCTTCCTGTACCTGGATATCTGTTTCCTTCTTTGGGTTTGGGAAGTTTTCAGCCATAATTTCTTCAAATACCTTTATGACCCTCTTTTCTCTCTCTTCTTCTAGAACCCCTATTATGCATAGGTTGGCACGTTTTCTATTATTCCATAGATCTTGTATGTTGCTTTCATTTAGTTTTCGCCATTTTTCTTTCTGTCTGCTGTTTTGATTGGGTGATTTCTATTATTCTGTTTTCCAGGTCACATATTTATTTTTCTTTGTCATTTAGTTGGCTATTCATTACTTCTAGATTGCTTTTTATCTCAGAAATTGGATTATGTTTTGATTGGTTCATCTTTGTAGTTCCAGTTCCTTGATACAGTGCTCTGCATTGATATCAATAATCTTTCTTCATTCAGTTAACACTTTTATTACCACCTTTTTGAACTCAGGGTCTAGTAGACTGGTGAGCTTTATTCCACTGTTTGTTCTTTCAGGGTATTTCTTTTGTTCTTTTAATTGGGAATAGTTCTTCTGCCTTTTCTTTTACTTAACTTTCTCTGTCTCTGTGAATTTAGGAGAAACAAGATATCTAGTGTGGTCTTGAAGGGGTGTTTTTGTGTGGGAATGTCCCTGTGTGGACTGTGTGTGTCCAATATCTTTGGTGCAAGGGCTGGTTTTTTTTTTTTTTTTTGCGGTACGGGGGCCTCTCACTGTTGTGGCCTCTCCCGTTGCGGAGCACAGGCTCCGGACGTGCAGGCTCAGCAGCCATGGCTCACGGGCCCAGCCACTCCGTGGCATGTGGGATCTTCCCAGACCGGGGCACAAACCCATGTCCGCTGCATTGGCAGGCGGACTCTCAACCACTGCGCCACCAGGGAAGCCCAGAGGGCTGGTTTTGATATGGATGCCAGCCACGTCTTTCCTCAGGTTTGCTGGCTGATAGGGGGTGTGTTTGGTGTTGGAGGATCTAAAGCCTGTGCAGGGTGAGAGGCAGGACTTCCTCTCTGCTCCATGGCTGTTGCTGCCCTTTTCTTCCCCTGTCGTTGTTGTTCCAGATCTAGTGCAAGGCTGTGGCGTGGAGTGGGCAGGGCTGGAGTGTTAGCTAGGCTGGCAGTCAGGGCATTGTGGTTGTAGGAATCAAGGTGTTCGTGCTGCTGCCAGAGAGCTCGGTTGCCTCTGTGGCGGTCCTTTCCCAGGACCTGTCTGCCCTAGATCCAGCACCAAGCTGTGGTGTGGAGTGAGCAGGGTTCACTAGGTTGGGAGACTGAATGTGGCATGCTGGTTGCAGTGTCTCCTGTGGTGCTGTCACAGGAATAAGCACTGACTGTGGCCTATGTCACCCCACCCAGACCACACCCCAGGCCCCCAAGCTGTCTCTGCATCCTTTCCCAGGGTCCAGCTGGCTCAGATCGTGCACCAAACTGTGGTGTGGAGTGAGCAGGGCTGGGATGTTTGCCCTGCTTGGATTGGGGAATGTGGCAAGGTGGCAGCTGCCAGTGCAGAGTCTGTCTGTTCTGTTGGCAAGCCAGCACCCATGCACTCTTCATGAGTAGAGTCTAGGCTTCTCTAGCCCTTCTGTCCTTGCAGTCCTCCCAGTAGCCAAGGGGGCTTGTCTCCTCCCTGTAGGACTCCAGACTGGGCTATCCAGTCTGTGACTCAGCCTGCTTTCTCCCCAGGATGAGGGTCCACCCTTGTGGACTTCTCTTCCTTTCAGATCCCTCCGAGGGCTGGAGGTCCTGAACCTATGCCTTCTGTCTGTCCTACCTGGTTACGTGGAAATCTTTCTTGCAACTTCGCTTGTATAGAAGTTCTCTGGTCAGTTTTCAGTGAGAATTGTTCCACATGTAGATATTTATTTGATGTGTTCGCGGGGAGAGGTGAGCTCCATGTCCTCCTAGTCCCCCATCTCAAGCTGATCAAATCCGTGTTTCTGATATTCGTAATTGTGTCTTCTTTTTTTATTGGTTAGCCTGGGTAGAAGTTTTATCAGCTTTCTCAAAGACTCAGCTTTTGGTTTTGTTGATTTTTGTTGTTGTTGTTGCGGCACATGGGCCTCTCACTGTTGTGGCCTCTCCCACTGCAGAGCACAGGCTCCGGACGTGCAGCCCCAGTGGCCATGGCTCACGGGCCCAGCCGCTCTGCGGCAAGCGGGATCCTCCCAGACCAGGGCATGAACCCGTGTCCCCTGCATCAGCAGGCAGACCCCCAACCATTGCGCCACCAGGGAAGCCTGGTTTTGTTGATTTTGTTTCCTGCTTTACCTTTTTGTTTCCTGTTGATTTCCTGCTTTTAATTTCATTGATTTCTGCTCTAATTTTTCTTTCCTCTGCTTACTTTAGACTTAATTTTGCTTTTTCTAGTTCCCTGAAGCAGAAGTTTAGATGATTGATTTTCAGCTCTTCTTTTCTAATAGATGCATTTTAATGCTATAAATTTCCCTCTAAGGACTGCTTTTGCTGCATCCCACAAATTTTGATAAGTTATAGTCTCATTTAGCTCAAAAATATTTCTCTTGAGACTTCTTTGATCCGTGTGTCATTTAGAAGTGTGTTGTTTAATCTCCAAGTACTTTGGGATTTTCCAGCTTTCTGCTGATTTTTCTAGATTAACTCCATTGTCGTCTGAGAGCATACTTAGCATGATGTTAGCACGGTCAATGAGATCCAGTCTTGATGGCACTGTTCAGTTCAACGATGTCCTTCCTGATTTTTCTGCCTGCTGGACCTGTCGGTTGCTGATAGAGATATTGAAGTCTTCAACTGTAAAGGGGATTTGTCTCTTTCTCCTCACAGTTCTGTTTTTGCCTCATATATTCGATACTTTGTTGTTAGGTGCATACACGTTAGTCATATCTTCTTGGAGAACTGACCTCTTTATCGTTATGTAGTGCCTTTCTTTATCCTTGATAATTTTCCTTGCTCTTAGGTCTGCTTTGTCTGAAATGTAGCTACTCCAGCTTTCTTTTGATTAGTGTTACCATGATATCTTCCTCTATACCTTTACTTTCACTATGTCTGCAAGAACCCTCCCCCCCACCCCCACCGCCTTTTTTTTTTTGGCCACACTGCGCAGCTTGTGGGATCTTAGTTCCCCAATCAGGGATTGAACCCGGGCCCTTGCAGTGAAAGTGCCAAGTCCTAACCACTGGACTGCCAGGGAATTCCCAAGAAACCCATTTTAAATATAAAGACAACATATAGTTGGGTCTTGTTTTTAAATCCACCAACAGCCAGTCTTTTATTTAGAACATTGACATTTGAAGTGATTACTGATGTAGTTTATCTACATTTGTTACTGTTTTCTGTTGTTCTCTGTTCCTACTTTGTCTTTCACTCTTTTTGGGAGGGAGGTGAGGAAGGTTAAGTATGGAAAGAAGGGTACTTGTGAATTTTGAGCATCCTGTTGAATTATAGTGGGCATTTGTATTTCTTTGGCTGCTTCCTGTTTTGGGGGAAATTCCTTATTGAGTGCATTTTTGTGGGCATTAATGCACTGCTTCCCACTGTAGAAGCTAAAATGAGCCATCCTCCTTCTCATCGCTCTTTGGCATCTAGAATCTGGGATGATGACCTGGGCTTGGCCAAGTGGGCACTCCCTGGCAGGCCTTTGAGTACTGATGAAATGACAAAGCAATTAAAATTTAATCACAGCAGTGGGCTAGTGGCATTGTCCTGCAGCAACTTAGAAATTTTTAAGGAAAGCAGATTCTTGTAGAAACCCTGCTCGACTTGAACCTGAGCTCAAATCCTGGCTGTTGCGACTTCAAGCAAATGTCTTCTTGTAACTGTATCACAAATGATAAAAATTTACAAAAAGAAAGAAAAATCTAGAGATGCATTTTCGCACTAATGTGCTACTTTGGGCGAACCGCTTCTCCTCCCTGAACTTTTGTCTTCAGCTTTTATGTGCATTATTACATAGTTCACTTTAAAACACCTAGCTCATAGATGCTGGTAGGTGAATTAATCAAACTTAGGGTCTTCCTCTTACAGCTTCCCAAGATCTTTCTTCCACTGGACCACGGGTGGGTGGGGGGGAGAGACAGGCATTACCCAACTTTAGTCTCAAACGTTACTGCTACCCTCGGCTCAATTTGTTGTCATGGGGCAACAATGCAGTCAAGAACACGCTGCATTTAGAAAACTTTTCCTAAGGGGTGGCAGGAGGGTCTGTTTGCAGTGACTTGCCAGCCAGTGAACACTGGCCCACAGAAGACACTCAGTACTGAGACCATCATGGGCCAAGCCCTACGATCCCAGTCTTAAAAGCCATGTATGTTTCTTGAGAAGGGGGGGCCTTCCCTGTCTTGTTCATATTCTATTCTCAGTGCCTTAGAACATTGCTTGGCCCACAGAAGGCACTACTGTTAACCTAACGCTGTTGGGGGTGGGTGGACATCACGCCAGAGTCTCTTCGTCTGTGACTGAGCCTAACAATACTGATCCCAGGATGGTGCTGAGAACAAGATGCAAAATGATTCTGAAAGTTCTAATCCCTGGTACATGTTTGGAACTCAACAGATGAGTTTTCATCTCTCTTGTTTTTATCTCTTTTCACTCAGAATTTAAGTAAATATAAATGAATTTTAAAATTGCTGGGAGAAAAATGACTGCAAATGCATTCTATGTACACATGGAACTTCTATACCATTATACTTAGGGATGACGTGTGCTAATAATAAGTTCATCAGTTAGAATTAATGTGCCTTCAACATTTAATGAGAACGTTCCAATGCTTGTGATATTGACAAAGTTTATTAAATTATGTAAACACAATTGTCTAAAATATGAATGAATAGGAACAATGCTTGGAAGAGAATTTGGGAAAATAAAGTGTGAAATTAAGGTGAATTTTTAAAAACTAGGCTTAAGGGAGTCCCCGGTGGCCTAGTGGTTAGGATTTGGCACGTTCACTGACGTGGCCCAGATTCAGTCCCTGGTTGGGGAACTGAGATCCCTGCAAGTCATGTGGCACAGCCAAGATTAAAAAAAAAAAAAAGGCTTAAAAAAAAAAGGCTGAAAAAATTTTAAACTTGGAAAAAACAACAAAACCAAGAAACGTTCCCATCCTTACAGGGATAAAATTAGGGAACGTTGAATTCTTGTCACCTACTGGAGACCAACCTAAGATCTGAGGCCATGGGAATTCTACTGGTTGGAGTTATCACCTTGTCACCATGACACAAGAACGCAGGGAAAGCTCCAGGGAGGTGAAGTGAGGTTTCTTGGTCTGGCTTCTGTCTGTTCCTTAAATGCCAAGTTTCCCCAACTGAACCCCCTCTCCCTCATCTTCCCCATTCCTCAGAAAGGTGTCACCATCTTGATCACCTCTGACAGTTCCTTTCCCCAGGTCACCTGCTGATCTTTCTTGTTCCCTCCTGTTACTGCCTCTGTTCAGGCCCCAGAGCACCTGCACTTACTGCTGGTCTCCCTGCATCCGATCTCTCACATCACTTCCCGTCAGTCCACCTTCCACAGCTCTACAACCCGATCCTCTATTCAAGTATCTTCTCCGTAACTCAAGGGCCAAATTCCTCCTCCTCGTATTTAAAGTTCTCTAACGTGATCCACTTGGCCAAACTTGCTTCTCATTCCCCATTATCAAAGTCCACGTTCCTTGAGCGCCCATGCCCGGTGCTTTCCCAGCTCCGTGGCTTTGCTCCGCAGATGTTTCTTTCAACAGGAAGGCCTCCCACCCCAACATCTCCAAAGGGTCAGCCTAAGTGTTGTCTCCTCCGAGATGTCTCTAAACCCAGATGAAGTTCCAACTCCCTTCTCTGAATGCCCGCTTTACCCCAGTGGTGTTTATCATTTGCAACCAGATCACAAACTCCAGGAGGGCAAGAAACACTGACTGTGTCTTCCCAGCATGTTGTACAGGGTATGGTCCATAGAAGGCAACAGGACAGCATTTTAAATCTAGGAACAGCCCCCAGTACGTCCACAGGCAGCAGTCTGGAAAGGGGCTCTCTCTCCTCCCAAGCTTGTCACAGCCTGCCACACAGGCCCTCCAGCTTCCCTCCTGCTCTGATCAATGCCTCTCTACAGTCCCTCAACGGTGGAGACCAGATCAGAACCACTCTATCTCTGGAACCTCCTATAGAGACAGGTCAGACGAGTAACGCGGAGAGTGAGTGGGACAAGGGTAATCCTGAATGGTTTTTCTTCCTGGTTTTGATTAATCCAAATTCTAAGGCGATGAGGTATCCTACACTTCAGATTCATCATGGCAAGACATTCAACAATCAGCACAGAAGAAAGAACTCTGTTCATGAAGAGCTCATCTGGTGAGGCTCTGAGTTGCCAAATTGATTCACTTATCAGCTTGGCCATAGGAGTCTTGATAGGAAGGATTTATAAACCCCTAAGAAACTCGACTTTTTTCTGTTGGGTGAGAAAAACCCTCCAGGAAAAGTGTTGGCTACCTACCCATGGGTGAGCTCAAGGAACAAAACAGCCATTATACCATGAACTTTTTATGCTAAGAAAAAGATAGCAAGATAGATCAGGAAATGCAACATCAATTCAAGCACCATGAAATTTTGTCAAGCAAAAATAGTCTTTATTCAAATTTAATGGAAACAGGGGTCACTATACTTTGCAAGACGGGGAAAAATAAAATTAAAAAAAATTCTTTTCTTTTCTTTTTTAATATAAAACAATATAATCACAATACCAGAATATGGAACTCTACAGTTCACTTCCTATGGGTTACTGCAGGTATCAATTTTCCTCGACTGTGCTATTCACAACTTTGTTAAGTCCAAAAATATGAAACCAAAGTGGTAGGAAACTTAAGACTTAGCACTTTCACTAAATGGCATACATCAAAGGGCATCAATTCAAGGGCAAAATGGTTGAACTCACCATACCTACCTATGTCATCATTCCAGCCTTAAAGACATCCAGGTACTGAGCTCCCTGTAGGAAAGGCCAGGCCTCAAAGCCAAGGCATTTTGGATATTCTACTGTGGGCCATGAGTAAAGGGGGTTTTCAAAGAGAAGACTGCTTTCAGTCAAGCAGGAAGGCCTGACGCCAGGAGGCTTTACGGAGAGGAAGCGCTTAGACTTAACAATTGTAGACACACCATTAGGGAGTTAAAACTGTACAGCAGTGGCATATGTTCTACTTCAATCACTTGCGCTACGGCTACCGAACATGTACAAAAGACTTCTCGGGTAGTTCCAGCTGTGGTCGCAGCCAGTTAGGACCTCGAGTGCGACCTGGATCTAGACCGGGAGCGCGATCTGGACGCAGACCTGGATCTAGACTTGGACCGGGATCGGGTTTTTGACGCGGACTTTGATCTGGAGCGTGATTCTGACGGGAGGTTTGGTTTTGATTTGGAATTGGACCTCGACCTGGACCGGGTCTCCTGATTGGCGCCAGCATCCTCACTCTCCCCTCGGCCTTCCCTCTGGCCAGACTCAGACTTGGCGTGTTCCCGCTCCTTCGAGCCCGAGCGGGATCGCGATCTGGACTGGGAGCGGTCGGCGTCCTCCTTCTTCTTCTTCTTGCTGCTGCCCGACTTGCTGTCTCGCTTGCCGCCTCGCTTCCTGCTCCTCTCGCTCTTGCTGCGGCTGTGGCTGCGGCTGCGGCTGCGGCTCTCCTCCCTGCTTCTCTTCCTCCCCTTCCTCTTGTCCTTGCTTTTGCTGCGGCTGCGGCTGCGGCTGCCTCCTTTGCTGCGGCTGCGGCTGCGGCTCTTGCGCAGGCTCTTCTCCTGGCTCCGGCTCCTGCTCACGCTGCCCCGCTTCTCCTGCGCGCCCCTCTCCTGACTGCGGCTTCTGCTTTTGCTCTTGCTCTTCTGCCTGCTGGGGCTGCGGCTCTTGGACTTGCCGGTGCTGTCGCTGTTCTGGACCTTCTCCTCGGCCTGGTCCTTGCTCTTGCTGCGGCGCTTGTCGGCGCTGCGGCTGCGGCTCCGGCTCTGGTCCTTGCTGGGGCTCCGGCTCTTGTCCTTCTTGCTGCGGCTGCGGCTCTGGCTGCGGCTGCGGCTCTTGCTCCGGGAACGGGAGCCTGATCTGGGGAGACACGGGGACGGCGAAGCCGCATGTGACTTCGTACTTTCAGGCTGCTCATGAGAAGAACAGACTAAAGCTATGTGTGGAGCTGTGCCCCACAATACAAAGCCCGGCTTGTGCTGGCCAAGGACTGCTTTCTGAACCCCCGAGACTCCAGTCCAGAGCTGGGCATCCTGGGGTGAGGGAAGACTGGGAACACCATTAACACCAAAGTGGGAAACGGTACACGTGGGCCCTGCGTGAATACCAGGAAGACCTACCTGGATCGGGATCTACTCTTAGAATGACTGCTTTTGCTGCTGCCGCTTCGGCTTCTGCTCTTACGAGAATGTCTGCTTCGAGAGCGAGATCTAGGGGAGAAAGTTTTTTTTGTTTTTAATACCTGCTGACAAAACGCTGGCTGAAAAGAGTCAATTCAGACATCCTTTCTATCAAAAAATATGCATGGCCCTGGCTGTGTCCAGGCACAAAGCTGAAAGAGAACTCTCTCCTGTGCTCTGGGCCCAGAGATCCAGTCACCTGCAAACACTCCGCCTGGATGGCCTGCCTGAAACTCATAGTGCCTCCATTCCTGAACCCACTGCGCCCCAGACCTGTTCTGTTTGCTGGGTTCCTTCCTTATTCCCACCGCTGCCACTGTTATTCACCAGTTCCTCACACGAGGAGCCACAGCCACCCTCGACTCCCCTCTCTGCCTCACCCTCTTCTGCACTACTGAATCTCCTCTCAACCTTCTCCAGTTCATCCACCTCGGCTGCCCCCCAGCAAGCCACCACCACTCTCCCTGGTTCCGCAGCAGCCCCCTAGCCAGTCTTCCTGCATACACTTTTGCCCTTCACTTATTTATTCAACTGAGACCAGAGAGCTGTTTTAAAAATACAGCTGACTCTTGAACAACATGGGTCTGAACTGCCTGGGGCCACTTACACACAGGGTTTTTTCAACAGATACGCACTACAGTACCTCACGATCTGTGGCTGGCTGAATCCACAGGTGTGGGCACTGCGGATGTGCAGGGCTGGCGCCCCAACCCCGCTTGTTCAAGGGTCCACTGTACCCTCCAAGATTAAAGAGTCTCTAATAAGCCGAGACTGTGGACTCTGTCGTTTCCTTCCAAAAGCAACCCTTGGGGAAAACGACCAATTCCAGGTGCAGGGCAGGAAAGGCAAAGACGGAGCCTCTCATCATGACGGAAAGAGACTTTCACAGATTCCTGGGCACTATCATCTATGAAAGAACTCTTGCTCAGAATGTTTCATCTGTGTCTCAGCCACACCTCTCTAGACCTAACTTCCAGTTTATAGAAGCTCAGGGGATAAAGTACAACAATACAAAGAGGAAACATAAATTCAGAATGTGGGACAGTATTTAAAAAGCTAAGAAAAGTAATTGTCATGGGGTGGGGTGGGGGGATGAGGCGGGGGACTGCTTCAGACTGAAGAGACCCAATAACCCCTTGCAATACATGACTGGATGGATCCTGGCCAGGAGAAAACACAGCTCTAAGGACAGCCATGAACAACTGGGGAAATCTGAATACGGCCTGGACGCTAGATGACTTCACGGGATCACTGTTAATGTTCTTAGGTTGGAAGACAGAATTGTGCTTATCTGCATTCTTGGAGATACATGCTGAAGTATTTGGGGGTGAAGTGTCACTCTCCACAATCTCCCTTCAAATGCTACATTTATTTATGTATAGGGCGTGTCTATAAATATACAGAGAGAAAGGCAGAATTTTAGTAACTGTTGAAGCTATAAGGAGAGCATATGAGTGTTTATGAACTATTCTTTCAACATTTTATGTTTGAAAATGCTGCAATAAAAAATTTGGGGAAATATTTAGTAAAGCACAGTCACAGAAAAATCAAACAAAACCAAAAGACAGAGAAGCCAACCTGAAGGGCTCCCAATGACCAAAGACAGAACAATTTGAGCAAAAACAAACTGACTGCAATGGACCAAACATTAAATATGCAAAGATCCAAGAAATCATTCAAAATAATACTAAACAAGCAACCTCACCACCACCTTTGGGTGTTGCTGGGCACATTCAATATACTGGAAATTGGTAAATAAAGGTATCAATTTTTATTTTCCATTTCTTATAAAAATTTATTTTAGGGTGGTAGCAAAAGGGTGGAAGAGGGAAATCATCCTTCATAGAACTACAGCCTTTAAATGCACAAAGAACAGAAAACTAGACAGTCAGAATGTTACAACCACAGCTGAATGGCTCGAGGTAACGATTATCAGCAGATGTTAATAATTCCACTATTAGGTGGAAACTGGTGCAGAACTGGATAATGGACGGCTCACAGGGATGCATGTTATCACCATTCAAAGTGGGGCATCCAGACACCACACAAGTGCTGCAACAGGAAGTACAAAGCACCTGCTAAAATACTGGCCTTGCTCTAAATGCCCGCAAGACCTAACTATGACTTTATAGGAAAATACGAGGGACAGGAGAAAGGGATGTGTTAAACATCACGAGAAGAGCACAATCTGCAAAATCTCAACTATGGAAAGATCTTCAAAACAGAAAACCGTTTCTTCCACAACTAAATGGATGGAAAATAAAAAGAGGGTGAAGGAGGATGCAGCCATGATTAAAAGGAGAATTAAGACACATGTCATCTGATTGCAATGTGTACACCTAGTTGGGATTCTAATATGAACAAACTACAAAAATACATACATATTTGAGGCAATTGGGGAAAGTTGAATACAGATGTGTTGCTGTGGTATGGCCTCATAATTTTATTTAAAAGGTTAGGGCTTCCCTGGTGGCGCAGTGGTTAAGAATCCACCTGCCAATGCAGGGAACACGGGTTCGAGCCCTGGTCTGGGAAGATCCCACATGCCGCGGAGCAACTAAGCCTGTGTACCACAACTGCTGAGCCCGTGCTCTAGAGCCCACGAGCCACAACTACTGAGCCCGCGTGCTTCAACTACTGAAGGCCAAGCGCCTAGAGCCCGTGCTCCACAACAGGAGAAGCCACCGAAATGAGAAGCCCGTGCACCGCAATGAAGAGTAACCCCTGTATGATACAACTAAAGAAAGCCCAGGCACAGCAACGAAGACCCAATGCAGCCAAAAATCAATCAATCAATTTATAAAATAAATAAATAAATAAATAAATTTATAAAATAAACGGTTAGAGATATCCACTTTATAGGCAGAATGACAGGATGTCTAGATTTGCCTTCAAACAATGAAGCAGGAGGGGGTGATGAAATAAGACTGGCAAAATAAAAGATACTGAAGCTGGATGGGTGATAAGTGTAAGGGGACTCAAGGTTCATATTTTCTCTAATGCTTTATGTATTGTTTTCCATAATAAAGAGTTAAACAACAAAACCTGAAAAGCTTAGACTAATGACTTCCCGCTACTCTTAAACCCTTAACCTGGCCTGTGGCTCAGCAGGATCTCGCTCTTCTCTGCCTCATCTCAAGCCACGCTCCTCTGCTTCCTCCTTCCCCATGACAGGGCCTTCAAAATACGCTGCTCTCTCTGCTAAAAAGGCACTTTCCCCCCTCTCTGCCCACCATGTCCAACTCATCCTTTAGGTCTCAGCTTCTACGACATGTCCTTAGGGAAGCCTCTGCCAGCTCTCTGGACGAGTTGGGCCGCGTACTTTCCCTTGGACATACTTATCACAATGGTAATTATTTGCTCAATGCCCATCTTCTCCACTAGATTGAGTTTCATGAGGGCACAGAGCATGTGTGTCTTGTTCACAAATGCCTCGCCCATCTGCAGAACAGCCACCAAATAAGACAAAGTCTCCACTCCTGAGTAGCTGGAGTATCTGGGAGAGTAACAAGGGGTGAGTTGTCATGTTCACCCCCAGTAATGGTATGATTTAGGGGACCCAAGAAGAAACGTGAGAGAAGGTCACTGATACCTGCGTCAGAGAAAGGACTTTACTTCTATTTGTACTCATGACAAAAGAGTTCAAGAGTTTTACAAATAAATGTTCAGTTCAAAGTTCTGAGTAACTGGACCAGACGGAACCACGGTACTGAGACTTCAACAGAAGAATGAAAGTGGATTATCTATGTGCTCATTAATGAATTTACAGCAAGCGCCAACACATCAGTAGTACCTTGAGTGACTCCGGCTCCTGGAGTAGGACCGGCGTCGTCTAGAACCAGGCTTGTCTTCAACTAATCTGATTTTTCTGCCATTGACTTCAGTTCCATCTAACTTTTCCAAAGCTCTTTTCATATCAGAGTAAGACACAAATTCAATCACCCCTTCATTTTTGCGTCCCTTGTGAGCATCTGCATAGGTCACTTCTCCCGCCTGACGCATATAATCCTGAAGAAAAACAAAATCCCCCAATAGGTTAAGACACATTTTGTGAAAATATCTAACATCATCATAATGAAAGTTTTCCCTTTCCTTTAGAAGAAATGCTAGCTTTCCTCAGAATGAAGTTGACTCTTAAGTATTTCCAACTACACACCGACCATTTACTGAGGTTCTCTGAAGTGTTAGGCATTAGGTGGGTAGTAGAGATAATAAATAAATAATTTAACTGTTTCTTTAAATAGTTTTGTTTGAATATAACATTTTTTAGTTAACTATCATTTCCCAAATTTTATAGTGGCAAGTTCTTTGTTTACAGGAGCTTTAGAAGCTCAAGTTACTACATTTAACTCTGGTCTTTTGCATTTCATCATAAATCCTTATTGAAAACATGTATAGCTGTGGATAAATATCTAAGGTAAAAGGTAAACAAATTCAAAAATGGATTACGAAAGACAAAAAGACAACAGAACAATATTTTCCAGCTCTGGCTTTGAAGTGGAATGACCACCCATGTCCCTTCACTACTGTAAGCCTCTTTCCTCATTCTCTTTGAGGACTTAATATAACCCAATGAGAGAATACAACTAACATGACAGATAAATACTGAAGTGATATATAAATAAGAGAAGATGTGATTAGTGTTTAAAAAGAAAATGAAATCTGGGGTCTTGTGGCCAATTTCCCCATGTTGTTTATATATAATACATACTCAATAATAAACAGTTGTGGAATGAATACATGAATATTCAATAGCAGTTCATTTTTGTTATTGCTTTCCTCTCCCTCTTTGCAAAGTTACAAACACTGACTATATGCCATTTGATACTATTCCTCTACTCACTGCATCATAAAATGTTTACATGTCTTAACATACATTACATTCTTCATAATTAGTGTGTCCAATACTTTTTCTGAGGGTTTCCCAATTGCTGGGACTTCTGGGTTTTATATATAGTCCTTGGCCATTATTCATAATCTAGCAATGACTGTCTTCATGCAAAAATTTCTTTACTTCAGCTGAATTATTTGCAGGAATGGGCGCTCTGGGAAAAAGGCAGGGAGCCCATATAATTTATCATCCAAACTGGGATACATCTAAGAGTAAAGGAAGATGCTATTAAGTTATGCCACACCTGGGACTGTCCTGGGCAAGTTGAGATATTGCCATACTTCCAAATTAATAATAATAGCTGCTAACATATTGAGTGTTCACTGGATGATAGGTAGGATTTAATTAACTTAGTCCTATTTACAGCCACATGAGGTAGATACAATCATTATCCCTATTTTACAGGGAAGTGAAATACAAGAGATTTAAGCAAACTGCTCAAGGTCGTTCAGGTAGTAAGTGAAGGAGCTGGGGTCTGAACATAAGCAGCCAGACTTCAGGACCTAAATTCTTAGCACCACCCGCACCGTGGGTAAAACGACCAATTCTCAATGCCACTACTCTATAAATTTCAACTCAACGCCACCACTGGGTATTATGAATTTATACATTTTTAAAAACTAACAATATACCACCTTACATTAGTTTTATTTTTGCATTTCCGTGATTAATAGCTAGCATTTGTGCCTGGAACCATTCTAGGCTTTTTATATAAAAATGCATTCATTTCTCACAATAACTGAGTAGAAATGAATATTTCTCCCATTTTATAGTTGAGGAATATGAAGTGCAAGAGGAAAGTAAGTTGCTGGAGTAAAATAACTGATAAGTGGCAGAGCTGGGATTCCATCCAGGCAGGTGAGCTCCAAAGTCCTGCTCTGAAGGCTCCCTTGACTTCCTGGGAAATTGGCTCGACTCCTCTCCTTTGCTGAGAGGGAAACTGCCAAACACACAGAAGTATAAAACCAACTGAGGGCGTTGGCTGGGCTCCATTTTAACCCCAAGTTTGAAAGCCTTTCTAGTTTCTACCCATAATGTTCAATCCTAACTCTCAGAATACTGGAGTCATTCCTTCAGAGAGGACAGTCCTGTTGGCAGACACTCAGTAAGGGCCTGCTGTAATACTGACAACCAACACAGTGTACTAGAAAAAATACCAGCATATGTTTTAGTCTCAGCTCTTCTGCTAAGACCAACTGTGCGAATTAACGTTTTCTGGATCTTATCTTTGTTCGCTAAAGACTGTTGACAGCACATGAAAAAAAGAAAAAAGATTTACTTTGTTATAAAGCAGAAACTAACACACCATTGTAAAGCAACTGTACTCCAATAAAGATGTAAAAAAAAAGAAAAAAAAGATGTAAAAGTGCTTTGATAAGTTACTACTTTTTGCTGAACCTAAACATACTCACTCATTTTGCTAGAGATGACTTGTTTAATGATGGACTAAAAATGAGAAGTGAGATAGGAAACTCTGAGCAACCTTTACATTTGCCCTCCTAAGACCATCCAGGTTAAGGCACGCTCAATAAGGTTTTTTCTCTTTTGAGATTAAAAACCAACACCATTTTCAAAAAACGAGCTGTGATCAGTACACTGCATGGCCAGTACACCACTGGACTGTACTTTTTGACATTAAAACTCTTTCAGGACAAATATTCAGTGAAAAACAAATCTTAGAAAAGAACATGGGTCAGATAGTCATTTTCACCAATGCGGCTCTACAATGGAAGCTGACACAAACTTGCACTAATACTGCAGCAAACTGCTGGCTGCAGTTTTTTCTTTTATTAGGGAGAAACTACATTGTTACCTCTCTGTAACATTCTCTACAGAGGAAAATTTCACATAACATAGGTTTTCCTTAGCATGCTGGCCCCATAACATACAGTAGCAGTGAGATTCCAGTGTCTTTTGTGTTCCTATGGAAACTTTAATTGGAAAATCTCCAAATGCTTTGGGAAAGTTTTCTCTGTGTGCCTGGGCCTGCATAAAATAACCTCTTTCATTAACTCAACTTTAACTCCTGCCCAACTGTAACCCAGAAGGTTAACAGGGCCCAAACCTTTAGGTCTTGCCAGCTGCACCGACTTGACAAATTCTCCACAATAAGTCTGTATTCTGTGCGGGTAGGAGGGCCATATTTATCTCGGCCACTTCTTCTATAACCATATCCACCTTTGGAAGGTTCAAATAGATGAGATTACTTCAGTGGAGGAAAAAGAAAAAATGATACAGCACATATTCCCCTTAAATATACCATCTACCCCCACCCCAAAGAGTATATATTTTAACTCTACCCCCACCCTTAATTCTAATCTAGATTTAAAAAGGAGCAATCAGCTAACATGAAAATTTAATTTAATTTACAAAGTTGTAAGTATGTATATTCATTAATATTTATATTTAAAATTAACATGCATAAATTAAAAACTATCAACAATTTAACAATTTAGAAATAACTAACCAAATTACTAAATCAGTTACTGGTGTTACTCACAGTGATTAAAGTTTTTGTGAACATTTTATACGAAAAAAAGATTTTCAGGCACCTATTTCAGTTTAATCTCATCTGTGTCTAACCCTTGGGATCCTCACCACCCAGGTCTAATGGGGAAAGGTTGCGGTCGTCACATGGCTTCCTGTTTTTGGTCAGCCAAGGGCCACAATGGTTCAAAGAGCCACGCATGGAAAGGTAACCCAAGGTCAGCAAATGGAACAGGCAGTCATCTTAGCCTCAAAGGATTCTTTTAATTAAAACATTGAGGTCTTTGTTAAATCTATGTTAAACAATTGCATTACAGAGAAAAAAAACAACAACACAAACACACATCATTAAACATAATTATAAAGTATTAAAACAAGAAATTTATGTCATTAATTTAATTACAATTAAACATTATTAAAGATGTTTATTTGCAATTTTACATTTAAAAAGATACATAAATTTATAAAACAAATGGCTTAAATATCAATACATTTCAATGTAACATTAATTAATTAATTACTTTAAAAATTAACATTTAATAACGGAGGCATGTCACTGATACAAATGCCCTTTAAATGCTTACTGCGTCCAGAACCGTAACTGCCATCTCGTCGCGGGCCGCGGGCATGCTCAACAATTACTCGCTCACCACAAAGGTCTTTGCCATTCAGTTCATAAACAGCATCATCTGCATCTCGCAGATCATCAAACTCCACAAACCCATATCTAGAAGAAAGCAAACAAAATCCTGGTTGGCACCCTTCTGACACCCAGCTTCACTAACATTAAAGAGAAAGCAATGAGGTTCATGCTTAGCAAAGGTTAGGTGGGTTTTGCAAACTACGGACCAGCTTTCTCTTCCCTTAAGCAGAAACCACTCAGCTTTGTGCCCACAGGCACTGCAAGAGGGCAGGGAGACTTTTGAAGGCTGACTCCTGTCTTTCTAATAGGAGGCTGGCTAAATATACAGAGACCACTTCTTCTGTTCCCCAGGTAGCTGGTGGCAACTGCAAAGACCTCCACAGGGATACTTGGTATAAGGTATTAAAATACATAATTCTACAAGATTGAATATTTGCTCTTTCAAGTTACATAAAAACTCATTTTTTTTTTTTTTAGCTTTAGCCCCAAAGTGGTATCTTAGAGAACAATTAGACCTACATTTAGGCACTGTGTCTTAACTGTTAAATCATGTTTGGAATAACAAACCAGGTTTAAAAAAAAAAAAAAAATCACAGTACCTTGACTCTCCTCAGTGAAAGAAAAAATTTTTTTTAAAGTTCCCATTTCTCTACCTAAACAAATAAGTCACAAGTGCATTAACTATTCTAGAAACTACCAGTGAAAAAAATCTGGAGCTATTCTTTTCCTCATGATATTCCAAATTCATTTCCATGAGGTTTTAAGTAGGCTGGAATTCTCTAAAATCTATAAACAACTGTGCAAACTTCTTTTACACAGTAGTGCTAGGAATTTCCCAGCAAACAGGTTTGGTGGTTTAACATATATCCAAAAGAAAACAACCCCCTACCCCAATCCTATTGATGCCTGCTGAAGAGTACAACTTATAAAACTAAAAGGCAAAATTTGCAAGATATTTATAAGCAAGGTTAAACAAATGCCCTACCAACTGTTATCAAGAAACTTTTAGTTTGCTCTGATGTGGCTGTGAAAAGTCTAGCTTTGTGAGCACTGCCTATACCTAAAAACTAAAACCATCTTAATCATACAAGTTACAAGCAACATCTTTAAACTCTAACAGAGCTATGTATATAGGCAGATACTGACTACCATTTCCCTCCGGGTTTACACCTACTGGAACTAAAAACAGGTTACAAGACTTGCCAGAAGTTTATCCAGCCTGACCAAAATTATTCCAGTTTCTTTAGCATGTAATGCTGTACTCAGCAACATGTTAAGTGAGAGAACTCAGAATTGAGGAATTCCTCCTTTACTAAAGATTAAAGAGTTTCTGTCAAACAAGAGTCTCTCAAGGTGACAATGTACAGCTAAAAACTTTGGAGGGTTCTTTATGCTGAAATGTCTATGAGTGGCATTCAAACTTTAAGAGGCACTGAATCTCAACTCCATTAAAGAAAAGTAACACAGAAACACCCAGTGTTTAATGGGAAATGTTCTGCAATAACACAATTCAGAAGACACCTGGCTCAACTTATGGGTTATGAAATCTTTAAAACATGGTTTCACACTTCCATAAGCTGGAATTGCCGAGCAGCGTAATAAGAATGATTCTGACCATGATTGTCATATTTGGCAAAGTAAAGCCTCTCCAAATCAATACCTTCCTATGTTAAAAAGTGCTTTATGATCATTAAAAATCTTCAATAGATTAAAATATATTGCAGCTACTTTTTTCTTTCCTAAATAGAGTGAGTCATCAGGAAGCCTATACTATCATTTTTAGAGACAAAATAAATAAAAAAGAGCTAATAAAAAAATCAAATCTAACTACTTTCTGCTTTGGTTTATTCCTAAATAGATCATAAAATACCTCCTGTCCCCAAGAGTACCTTCCTTAATTTAGTTGTCAAGATTGGTTACAGGTCTGCTTTGTCCACCTGCCCAGATGCCAAGTATAGAGGGATGAGAGAAAACATCCAACACGGGCATGATAAAATGGCCTCCATGCCCCTCTAAGAGTTCACACTGGCTTGGCACCATTCAATGCCCCTAACTCATCTGATGTGATGTCATAAGGACAACGCTGACTCCCGAGGATTAAATAAAGAAGTCACAGAACACCCCGTTTTCTTCAACAAGCAAGTTACTTAGCCACATTTTGGGGATATCCTAGTAACTTATTAAAACAGCTGACTTAAGATCAAATTTATTTCACAGAAAAATCTTGGCTACTACTCTGTGAAAAGCCACAAAATCTATTTGGAACATTTTAGTGTCAAAGTCCAGTCCAAGGATTAAATCAGGAACCTGACTGTCACTTCTCTCTGTCACTGACATGCTGGGTGGGCCTGGAAGACTAAACCAAATATACTCCTGCACCATAAACCATACCTGATAGGATTCTTGTTCTGAGAGCAAAGTAAAGACCAGATCAGTGTGTGGTTGTTTCTACCACATCACTGTTTATTTAGATCAGTTTTACTGCAAGAATCACTTCACTCGGTAAGTAACTGGAGTAATTGGTAAGTAAGTGGAGTGAATGGGTTCCCCAATTAAGGCAGGAAGACTAGATAGCAACAATAAAATGGTACTTAATATTTATTAAGTAATCTCTATGTACTAAACAATGTTATCTTATTTAATAATCACAATACCCAAGAGCCAGGTACTGTTATCTGTTTTACAGATGAGGAAACTGAGGCACATCGCATTAAACAATGTGCATAATAAAACAGCAAAGCTGACATTCAAAGCCTGTGGCATGACTCCAGAACTCTACCTAAGACTGGAGCAGCAGGAACTGGCCTGGGTTCTAGTCCTGGTTCTGCAATAAACCAACTCTGAAAAGCACATTTAAATCATTTTATTTCTCTGGATCCTAGTTTATCCGTGAAATGAGGGAGCTATACTATGTATCTCTGAGGTTTCTCCTAACATCAAAAGTATGACAGTTAAAATGAAAATTAGTCTTCCTCTGGCTTAACAATGGGATGAAATTTTAGTTTTATTTAAATAGTTTAACTGTCTCTGAATTAAATTCTAGTGCCTTTAAGAAAGCAAAGCTCTTCCTGGTAACATGGGAGAATCTTTCTAAATCGATCTTAACATCCCTTTGTGCTTTAATCTCCTCTCCCAAAAAGTACTCTCCTTTTGAATCATTTGTCAAAGGAGGGATATAAAATACACGCATTCATGTGTGCACACACTATGTGTCGGCATGTGTCTATTTACGTAGACATATCTCTGGTGTGACCTGTAGATAAGCCTTACAAACATAACCCAGCAGATAAATCTCTCAATTCTAGCTGCAGACACCCCTCCTCTTCTCTATTAAAAACAACCATCTTTCAGTAATTCTAGTATGAGAATGAAGAAGATGAAGGAATTCAGGAGAATGAATCTACGACAAATTAATAAATCCCTCTAAGGTAGGGACTGATAAAAACCAAACCAAACCAAAACCCCACCAATATGCCTCCTCTGGCTTGACTCCCAGATGTTGTATCTTTCGACCTTTCTCTCTACACCTATGTGAAAGAACAAAAAGCATGGCCTAACTATTAAATGTAAATTTTTTCAATTAAAAGAAAAACTCCTTTCTTCAATGTTTCTCTGCTATTGCCTTTTCCCACTCTTTTCCTCTAGACCACATTTAATCCCAACAAAAATTTAGTCAAAAAATGATGGCCGAGGAATTACTGCCATTTTCTAAGAAAAGTGGGCACCATGATTCTTACCAACTATAGATAGGTATTCTGGATACCACAAACAAAAGCCACGTTGAATTACGTGGGCTGTTCTAAACTTTAGTCCATTCTTAAACCACTGCCAATGTGCTGGTCTTCCTCATTCAACAGCTGATGTACTACTGCTCAGACTATCAGTCAGAACTCTGAAATTCTAGAACCGGAATGACATGTTTTTAAAACTAAAGTACTCCAAGACTTCAATTTTCAAAATGTTAATCACACTTTTTCACCCAAGAAAAATTACCACCTGAGGTTGTGTTGTTGCTGAACAGTCTTCCCCTGATCTAATAACCTACACCAATGGTCCCAAATACCACGCTGTATGTCCTACTAAAGAGGCTGGGGAGTCTACCTCACCCCTCCAGAAATGGCTTAGGGCCATCTCCGTCTTCCAAACATCTTCACTGAACAGGGCATGACTAAGGGGGTGCGCACCACCAGCTGACTGACGGGGCGTGGGGACGAGGAGCGAGGGAAAGCAAGCCTCCATGCGTGTGCCTGCTGTCACCCGCCAGTACTGCTTACCGCCGGGGCACGCCTTGGATGTTCTCTCTATAAGAAAAATTTGCCCCTTTCCACGGTGGATCTCTGCTCACCTTTGTCCTAAAACTGTGCCACATGCTTTTCTTTGTATGTGGACATGACAGTCCTCAGCCAACCATCAGCAGGATGTGAGTTTTGTTTTCCCAATGTGGTGAGCCATTCCCACATTCACTCATTTTCCTTGCAAGAACCGAACCTCTCCATGGCTGGTCAGGATTAGGGATGTTGCTGTAGCCAAGGAAAAATTTTCATCTGTTGAAGTTAACCCATGGGGTGGCTTGAACCCTGAAACTAGGGTCAACAGCAATGTACTTTAAGGGCAGAGCCCTTAAATCTACCCTGAAAGAAACGGCATTCAGTGAACAGGAATCAAACAGCTCTCTTTCAAAGCACTCAGTGTTGATCCTAGGCTTCAGCCAGCTTGTGTTATGAGGTGAAAAAAGTTAGGGCACACTAACAGGATAGTAATAAAAAACGGAAGTTCTCGCTCTCTGCATAAAGTGCTTGGTAAACTGCAGAAAGACACTTCTGCAACCAACTCTCTAGTGCTCAGGTGAGGCCAACTCAGAGAAAGCTTGTGAGTGACAACCATGTAAGTGCCCCCAATTCCAAAGGTCTGCAAAATTCCAGGGAAGCAGTGGTCAGGCCCTCAAAGTAGAATTAACCAATGTCACATTCACTGCTCTGAGTCACGGATTATGGTTGCAATTTGACTATCCCAGTAACCGAGGGTTGTTTATAACCCACCACTAGGAGCTCCTACCACACGAAGTGGGTTCCTGAGATCCTTTTTATCCTGAGACAGGAAGGAGGCTGCTCTGGGCATTCCGGCCTCCCTCTCTTTAGCCTCAGGAGGGAGGGCCATCACGGCCACCCGTGGAAGGTGGATGACTTACCCGTGCTCACTGAGTGGCAGAGCTGGGGTGCGGCTTCAGGGCTCACCAGTACCCAGTCTGGGGCTCTTTTCGCGTCGGCAAACTGGCAGTTCCCGCACACCAAGGGCTCTCTGCTTAGAGCTAGTGTGGACTCCTGGTCTGCAAACGTTGGCCACAGCTCAGTCTGCACTTGATCTTTCCCCACCTTCAAAGAAGAAAACCTACCTCATGATTCCTCTCTTCTCGGTCCCCTGACCACCTGATTCACTCCTACAAACACTGTCATTGCCTTTGGCTGTTCTTCTCTGGTTGCCCACTTAGTGCACTGCCTAGTTTTACAGTGTGCTCTTTCTGCTGGGCCCCCAGGGCGGTCTCTTCCTGTGTGATCACCTTCCTTCGTTCAAGAATATGGCTATTTTTACTTAGTCAACTTGTCTCTTTAAATGTAGTGGGGAAAGTCAGCTGCTTTATCATTCTTTTGCTCAGAGGTCTATACTGACTCCTAAAGATCTTTGTTGATGCCATTCTCTAAACCTGGAATGCCTTGATTACGCAAGGTGAATCACAGCAACCATCTTCCATAGACTTGAGAATTCTCTTTCATGAAGTCTCAGAAACTTGCCGGACTCTAAGCATTTTAGCACTGTCTTTAGCATTAGCACTTCTATTCAATTTTATGTTTTACATGATAATGTTTTGGTGACCTTTCAAGCCTTGTTCTTTTTCGTTTGTGCTTATCCTCTCATTTGATTATGAGCTCTTTAATATTAACAAAGGCTAATATTTAGAACAGTGCCTGGCACACAGTAAATAATTCATCTATAATATTTCATTCATTCCTCATATCATATGCGAAGAATGCACTACTACTACTACTATTACTCCCATTTTACAATGAGAAAAATGAGACTGGGAGAGGCTAAGCAACTGGCTTGTAGTCAAGGCGCTCCTAAGCGGTATAGCTGGATTAGAACCCAGGTCCATCTGACTCCAAAACCCAAGCTCTTAACCACAAGGTCACAGTGCCTTTGTAAAGGCAGCTGTTTCTTTTCTCCCACAGTCCTGAGCACAATCCTTTGAAATTCAACAAATGCTGCTGCTTGACTTGATAATCTAACCTTAGATAAGCCAGGCTGTATTAACGTTTTTTGATACAGCTGGGTCAATTCTCCAGAGGAAAAAAGAAATTGATCTTGGGGCAGGTGAAGAACCCCTAAGCTTGGAGTATGTGACAACCAGGTTACTTTCACTCGTCTTTTGGTTCCCATTAGCCAGTGTCAGCCATCTGGTCCTTCCGAAAACATGTGTGGGTTCAGAACATAACAGACTAGAAGAATAGAGGAAAAATAAGATTATTCTGTGCAATCCCCATTCTGGAGGCCCCATATTAACCCCTGGAATCTGTCTTTGGTTTTAAGGCTCAGCAAAAATTAGACCAGCATAGAGATGATGGAAGGTTTGGCCTAGAGGTGGTAGATGTGAATGGATATTGACAGTATTATGTATTTAAGAATGCATTTAATTAGTTTTGTAAGGAATGGTGACCGGGACCAAAAAATATAAGCATGAATGGTGTGGGAAAAAAATGGATGAGAAATCAAAGAATGCTATAAAGTTTACAGACTTCCAATTATACAAAGATTATGGCAGCAACCAGAAAAGTACTTTGCAGATGACAGCCATCTATGATCTGATTTAACTCCAAACCACTATTAACATGACTACTCTAGCCCACCAGGACTCTTTTCCTTTTCAAAATCCTTTATAATAATGTTCACAACTCTGAGATTTACTCATAATCTCATAGATGAAGAAATGAACGCTTACAGCAGTTAAGTAAAGGCTACCCAACACCTGGGATTCTTCAACCCTCGGTCCTAACCTAAAATCAACACTCCATCACCATGTTCTACTATCTCCACACCAGTGGAAAGAAGTGGTCCATAGAGCAAACAGTTTAAGAAACACAAGCTTTAGCACAGAAAATCAGTTACATCAAATTATATGCTGTGGAAGACAAATGCCCACATGAATATTAGCATCTTATGAGAAATATTAAATGGCAAGAAATACCATTTCTGCATCTGATGTGTACTAATTAATAAGTTGTGAACATCCTGTAAGCTAATAGTGGAACCAAACCTGTATGTCAGTTATCAAAATTTTAACACCAGTCTAGGAAAATAGAGAAAGATAACAAATCATTAAGAAAATACCAGCCCATCTCTGAAGGAATATTCACATACTGGAGTGAGGAAAAGAGAACAGAAACAATCATTATTCTAAAAACTAAGTGATAATACAAAATTCCTTCAGAAAGCAGGAGGAAGAGAGGAATCTGTACCCAATTTCAAATCTAGTCTTACTCTGTAACTGGTCTATGGGCATATTTGCCATTTTGTTTCAACTATCCAAAAGCCTTTCAAAAATGAACTAAGCAAATTCACTTTTACTAGGCTGCTACCATATTTCTACCCTATAAAATGGGACTACCTGCAGGAAGCAACATACTTGCAAATAGTTTGTGGATCAAACTATCACAACCATAACCCCTCTGTCATAATGAAGTGTTTCACTGTGACCTTTTAAAGTCAACAGGGCTGCTTTCCTTAAAGGGGAGCAAACATAATCATACCCGTGTACATTTCAATTTTCTGACACTTATCCACACTAAGGGTAAATGAAATTAACAGGTCTCACAAGAAAAGAGATCAACTATTCCCTGATGACACACTAAAGCTCAGGAAGACTCACTCACAAATTAAAAACAATTTAAAAACTCAAGAGATGAAAGTCATATTGCTAATTTAGAATAAAACTCCTAGAACGTAAGATAGAATCACTGTTACTTGTAGTTAATGAAGTAAAGGTGTACACTCAGCAGACAACACTACCTGATTCCACACCAAAGCTACAAACAAAACCAGTTTGTACTTACCTCTAAAACCACACTATAGGCAGGGTAACAGGTGTTAAAGCCTCTTAGAAATTATGCCTCTTGGGACCATCTTGGCTGTTTCCATGTCCCTCATAACCACCCCACAGTCCCTGTTTCTTTTTCTTTTTGGTTAAAGATGCCACTCCCCATGCTATTTCTTGGGGATGCCCTTCCCTTGAAAATCAGTCATTTAATTCACTTTATATTTTAATGGATGTTTCAAATTCCTTAAACATTAATGGATCAATAGTTTCATTTCATCCACATGAAATAACTTTTCTCAAAGTCAGTTCATCTGGTCTGTGGTTCCTGACCCCTCACCCAAGCCTCCTGCTCACCTCTTCCACTCCTGACGGCTGAATTCAAACCTCCCTCCTCCAGTTTCCCCCTCTCTAGGCCTTGGAGGTCTGTGTTCATGGAGGCCCCCATCTGGCACCCAGGAACAAGACATGGTTGGGGCCCTGGCGGAGGGCCGTTTAAGTGGCTCTTCAGGCATCATGTGCAGTTCCAGGACCTCTAGACTTTCATCTCAACACACAGGGAAGGTCATGTAGGGCATTTCCTCAAAATACAGGTGTGCAAATCCAGGGCACAATCGATCCCTCACCTTCAGGATACTCCAAGACCAGACAGCCCTAGCTATGACAACAGGACAGAGACTGTTCACTGCATTTACTTGCATAGATCCTACCCTGGTCAGCTATCACAAAGCTGATACCACCCTTCAGCTCTGCAAAGAGTAGCCTGAGGAGAATCAGTAGCAGTCTCTGTCTGGGGCCAACGTCATAAAAAAAATAGCACCTGCCTCACTTTTGGCAGTAACTTGGCAGCTTGTTGGAAGCCTCTGCAGAGAGACTAAGGACTTCAGGCTGTGGAACCTGAACTACCTTCTCACCCTTGGAGGCAAGCCCCAAAGGACAGGAATGAATCGTCTGGAAGGAAACAGCACGAGAGCAACTTTGGCTGACACTACCCATGCTCTATCTGGTATGTGAATAAGAAAGATCTTCAGTTTCCGGAGTTGTCAATAACTCATTTTGTAACCTTGGCCCTGTCATTTAATCCCCCGTGCCTCAGTTTCCCCGTCAGTACAAACTAGAGACAACACTTATTTTAAAATTTCAGTGTTAGCTTACAAACTTATAAATACCACCCCCAATAGTATTCTCTCAGATGCTTGGAGCACCTTTCTTCCGAGGATCTCAAAATACAATTTGCGGGCTTCTCTGGTGGCGCAGTGGTTGAGAGTCCACCTGCCAATGCAGGGGACACGGGTTCGCGCCCCGGTCCGGGAAGATCCCACATGCCACGGAGCGGCTGGGTCCGTGAGCCATGGCTGCTGAACCTGCGCGTCCGGAGCCTGTGCTCCGCAACGGGAGAGGCCACAGCAGTGAGAGGCCTGTGTACCGCAAAAAAAACAACAACAAAAAACCAATTTGCTGTTTAGGTTACTTCGATGTATCCAAAAATACCGTAAACCCAAACCACATTTTATCTAGTCTACATCCTGTGCCTACCTTTTAAGAAGGGAAAAATACTTCACATGGCCTTTTTATTCATGATACATCAATAAGGAAGGGAGGAGCAAGCTATTAAACTGAGGAATAGGGATTTTAAATGACATGGCCAAGTAATTACAGACGATGTTTATTCTTATCACAAACTGACTGGGAAACCAGGAACAAGGAGTGGAAGTCTCAAGCCAGGGCAGTTTAAGGTGGTAACATTTGGTCAAACCGCAGCACGGTATGGTTTCTTGGCAATGACTTTTCAAAATGACAGAAATTTAAAAATTACCCGTGGCTTAAGAAAAAAAGTAACATACCTAATATATTTTGGGGGCGAGGTATGTTGACCTCAGCAAGAGACTTCAGTACAAAAACAACTTGGTCACATTTGTAAGTTACATTCGATACTATGAATAAAACAATGACAGAATGCTACTTAATCCACAGCCCTGTTTCTCATGATTTCTTATTTGTTTAAGAAAAAGCTCTTGGTTAAAACACCTGAAACCATTTCACCTGTTAAATTAGCGAAGACTCTAAACAGTACGGCCGGCGCAGTGGTGGCGAGGCTGCCATGACGGGCGTGCTCACGCACTGCTGGTATAAGTGTAACTGGCACAGCTTGGCAGGACATTTGGCTATACGCATCAAGAGCTTTCAAAGTGTTCACTCCTACTGTGACACATGAATTTTACTTCATAGAATCCGTCCTAAGGAATGACTAAAATGCAAAGTTTTTTGCACGTGATATCCATCACAAGGTTATACAGAACAGCAAGAATTGAGAGACAGCCTAGGAGGAATGGTTGGGTAAATCATGATATAGCCATACAATGGATTTTATGCAGCCCTAAATGATGTTTATGAGAAAGATTTTAATGTAACAGAAAAAATATATGAGAAAAATTAAGCAGAAAAAGTGGGACATCAAATTGCACATAAGACCTTGTCTATGTTAAAAGGATTCTTAATGATACCTCTTTTCTACTTTCTGCTGTTGGTATTGTCTAAATTATCTACAATGCACCTGTATTTATTTTCTAATCAGTCAAAAACTTATTTTCTAAAAAAAGTTCTTGAACCTGTTATGCTTGGTAGGCTAAACAGATAAGGCTTAAAGGCTGCAAGACAACTTCCTAATATATATTTTTAGACATTCTAATTAAAAAGTCATAATATTAAAAAATTATGATCAAGAGTAGTTGAGAATTCAGAAAAATAGGAACTCTGAAATACGGCAGGTGAAAATATAAACAAATACCATGGAAACCAAAAGGTAGCAAAAGGTAAAAATGTGTACACTCAGCTCTCCATATCCTGGGTTGGCTGAACCCGTGGGTGTGGAGGGACGACTATGGGAGTTGGGCATCCGTAGACTTGGGTATCTGCAGTGGGTCCTGGAACCAATCCTGTGATTATACTGAGGGACAGATATATACACTCTGACTCCAAAGTCCATTTTCGGGAATCTGCCCTAAGATTTACATAAAGGATATTTGCCACAGCGTTATATACGTGTAAAATAGTGGAAAACCAAAGACAACCGCAATGTCTTGCAACATGGTTTTGCTTATGTACATTAAATAGTATTTATATGTGGGAATACTATGTAGCCCTTAAGAATTAGGTTGTGGGAGAACACTTAACGACAAAAGGATCAGGCTGTTAGGTAGAAGCTGGTTACAAAACAGAACGTACAGTACGAATCCAATGTGAAAAAGGGAGGCGGGGAGGCTTAAGAAGTGCATACACCTGTGTGCGGAAAAAGACAAAGTCTCAAAGTGCCGATACTGTCATCTTTCACTTTTTGTCCTCTATATTTAAAAAAATGTACAATAAATATGTAAAATGTTTATAATCAGAAATAAATACATACTATTTTGAAATGTTACACAGATTAAGTATGGGCTTTTTTCCTTTTTTTTTTTGGCCACACCATGCAGCTTGCAGGATCTTAGTTCCCTGACCCGGGATTGAACCCGGGTCCTCAGCAGTGAAAGCACAGAGTCCTAATCACTGGACTGTCAGGGAGTTCCCAAGAATGGGTTTTTGATACTAAACTACCAGTTCAATTAACCAGAAACCAATAACCTGGAACATCAATTATATTTTCCTTATTGCCTCTTTAAAAGACAAGAAAAACAAGCTCTCATCAAGGATTCAGTCAAAAGAGAAAATCTCTTTGTAGGTTCTGGGGTTGGCAGAGATTCATCCCAGTATCTCAGGCCTAACAGTGCCCTACAGTGCTCAGAGACAAAAAGAACAACGACTTGACTCACTGAAAGCCATAACATATTTAAAATATTAACTAAGGGGTAGCTTCTACTTGAAGGAATTTAAAACAGAGGGTGAAAACAAAAAACTTCTTGGTAATACTTAGATATCATGAAAATCCAACTACACAGACCAGGACATCCCTGAAAATTCTGGCTGTTCACAATTTCACTGTCTGTAATATGAAACAAAGGTTCTGAAATTTATAGCCAAGTTTCCCTGGAGAGCTTTAATTCACACATTTAACCAACTAAAACAAAAAACCAAAACCCCCCCAAACCCTCAATGGTTTGGGGGTTTACCAGTCCAGCTACTAGGCAAAAATAATCTTAGGATGTGATATGTTTCATTCATTGACTAAAATATGGCAAAATTAAAATATAAAGATCTGAGACCAAAACCACAATATTTTGTGGCAAAATTACTGTACTTAAAAAAAAAATCTACATTTTACATGAAAAAAGTGATTTACTAATAAAAAAGAAAGCTCACAGAATTCACAAATAATCAAAGACAGCAAAAGTTACCACAGAGTTGGAAGGCTGTAAACAGCTGCTAATAACGTTGCTTCCTTGACCCCTGGCCCACCGTGGCTCTTGCTGGCGTTAGTGTGGCACATACAAATGGAGGAGACCAGAGGTGATCTGGAGTGGCCTATGTTGTGGTGGGAGATTTATGTCATGTTCGTGGTCCCAAACTAAACCATCCTTCCAGTTCTCTAAAACTAAAGCAATCTAGATTAGAGTTACCTGGTACAATAAAAGCAGGCAATACACTACTGCATACATCTCCCTTCTCCTAATCCCAAGAGGGTCCATAAAATGTTCTCCTGGATACTAAATCTCCTTTGGAGAGCTCATCTGCTGCCTCATTTGGTCAACTTTCTATTATACCACTGCTTTATGCCTACTTAATTAATTCAGAACTTACCTACAACGCTTCAGCTCAATATAGCTACTGTCTACTGATAAATCTCACTTCTACAAATTTGAACTCTTCAGCAATTCTTCAAAGCCCTAACCATCCAAAATCTTTTGAGTTTCAGTTACTAATAATCACAATCCAGATATGTTAAAAAGGCTCCTCAAGGGGCTCTACTATCCTTCCTATGTTTCCAGGACTATAAGCTTACACATGTTGCTAAATTATGCCCTCCTTTCAAACTCCTCTGTGCTAATGCCATCTAATCCAGTCAATTGCTTGAAATACATCTATATACCATTGGTCCTTTGTTCAGAAGTCATTTTCCTCTGCAATGATTCCTGAATGCTACCAGGAGGTGCACCTGTTTGGTGACTGTCACACCTGCCTTCAAATCCCTAAAATGACTCCCCATTCTTCATTCCCTTGACTTTCAATCACAGATTTCATGCATACCATGGTTTAGCAGCACAACTGTAAAAATGAATAGTTCCCCAAGAGACCCACGTATTTAGGGTCCTGGAAGGATTGATCGATTCTTCCTCTTAGATCACCATTTCTCAGGCTGCTCAATTATTCCCTCCAGAGCATTTGAACTACTATCCACGATTTTGAATGTCTAGTGTAAAATCTTACAGTTGTTTCTGATTTATGTTGTTAAACTTCTAGATCATTCATGAGACTCAATCCAAGCTAGACTGTTTATTATATCTCAAAATTCTTCCTTATTCTACCATCACCAGTTATGACATACACTATTCCCAGACACTTCAAGCCCCAGTCAATCCACACTTCAAAGCCTATTTCAGACAAACCATTCCAAGTTTCACTTCGTGAGTTTAAATTGAGAGCAAGCACTGCTTAACTCAAAGTGTATGTTATAACCACAAGCACTTAATTCACTCAAGGGCAGAACTGGTTTTCTGCCTCCTCCCTTCATTTAGCACAGTAGAGGCATCTTGTCGGTTATCAACATATTTGTTCCATTAATTAGCTTTCCTATTAACATCAACATCATTTTCTGCTCACTATCACTTGAGTAACCTTAGAGAACAGACCTCACCAAATACGCTTCGTGTTACTAAACACTTAAGCTAAGATGTCTCCTTATGATCAAGGTCAAATCCCTTTGATTATAGCTACCATTTACAGCTATGAGCCAAATGCTTTACAACTATTATCTCTAATCTTCCTTTTCCTAGTGGATGAGGAAACTCAGAATCAGAGAAGTAACTTGCCCATAGGTAGTAAGTGGTGAAGCTACGATTTGACCCAGGCCTGTTTGCTTTCAAAACCCATGCTTTCCCCACAAAATTTACTGTCAACTTAATTGGGCTCTGAAGAAAACTGGGAGTTTGAACTTGACTGTTCAGATATATAATATGTATCACAAGAACAACCCCCTGCCCACTTTATCTAGTATGTTTAAGAACTGAAAGCTCTATTGAACAAAATGAGTAACTTCCTAAACCTTCTACTCTAAAAGAAATCAGCATTCATAATAAACACTTGATGGAGGACATTTTCCTTAGTAAGAAGGTGATCTTCCTAACAATCAATTTGAAATGACTTGTTAAAATTTTAAACTCAGCCAAGAGTTTGAGTACATTGTAGCTTCCAATTTTTCTCAAATGCTCAACTTAGGTATCTTTTATAACTTCTCAAGTGTTAGTTGCTAGTATTACATTGGGGAGTAAACTCTAGCTGTATCAGACCTGTTGCAAAGTAGATCTTAAAAAAAAAAAAGAAAGCCAAGAGTTCTTCTAACAGCCAAGGTTTAGTACCCTAAAATGCTTCCCCCACTCCTTTTATTTTTTATATCCATGTCTTTGAAGTCCTACCTAACATTTCCCGGTTCTCACAGTTTTCCCCGTAGAATATCTTCTCCAGGGCTGACTCCTCATGCTTCCCCTGAAACTTGTAGCCCCTGCGGGCCCTGCTCTACCAAAGTAGATTAGGAATACAAGTAACAGACCATACCCGGGTGGGTAGTAAGTTAGCAATTTCCTAAACTGTAGGTCTCCGTCTACATCAACTAGTTGACTAGTCACGGGGGCCACTGTTCTCTAACAAATTCTACAACGACAAAACAATTTTTTGGCAAGTTGGAGAACGGAAACCCCAGCATGGAAACTCTGTACGCAGTCTTGAAGATAGCAGGCTAAGACTTTAATTTACCCTTGTAGAGGGAACGGTGAAGGCTTTCAGCACCGCAAGCCGATACTTTCGAAACCGTCCCTAGACTACTCAAACTAGAGTCTCCCGCCCAAGAAAGTGTAGCACATGGCAAGTCTAAAAAGGGCGTCCCTTCAGAGCTCCAGTCCCCGGGAGAGATGCGTTGTGACCATCTGATCCATTAGACTGGGGAAGAGGTGAAAAGGGAGAAGGAAATCTGTTTGTTTCCAGCAGCCCTCAGAGCGGGAAAGGTCGGTCTCTACTGAAGATGAACCAGGCTCCGGCTCCAGCGCCTGGGAAGGAAAAACCCAGGCCTCCCCGGAGCCCTGGAGCTGTGCCCTCCCTCCCAGCGCCTCAATCCCACTCAGGTTTTCCTTCTTCCCGTCCCACTCAGAGCCTCACCATCGCTCCCATTATCCCTCCAACACCCCCACCCGCGCAGGCGCAGTGGGAACTGGGGCCTACCCGCGCCCCCGAGGCGCCGCGACTATGGCGGAGCCGGAGCAGGCCGGCAGCTCCGCGCGGGGTAGGCGTCCTACTCCCGTCCCCGCGGCCTCCCCGCCACTGCCGGGGCCCCGTCCCCACCCGGCAGGCCCCTCTTCCGTCCTCCTCACCCGTTCTTCAGATCCACCTCCAGGATCTTCCCGTAGCCCTTAAAGAAGCGCTCCACATCGCGCTCCCGGGCCTGGTAGCTCAGGCGGCCGATGTACACCCGTGGCATCCCGGCAACAGCTTCGGCGGCGGCGGCTTGGCCTGGCCCCAGCCCCCCTAGGCGGCGGCCGGCGAAGCGAAAGCGCGGCGACGGCGGCGGCGGCAACGGGCGGGCGGCGGGACGGACGCAGCCGAACCCGGCGACGTACGCGAGCACGCAGCTCGCGAGCACGCGCCTCCAGCCTCCCCCGCCCTTCCCGCAAGAGGAGGGTAACGGAAGGGAGCGCGCGTTCGCTTCCCGCCCGGCCGGGGCTTGCCGGGGGGCGCGCCGGCGCGGGGCGGGGCCAGGTGATCGACAGGCGGCGCGGGCGGTGCGGGGGCCTTCAGTCTCCGGGCACGTTCTCTCGCGAGCTTGGCGCGCAGCGCCTGCGCCGCCTTCCGTAGCCCGTTGGCTTTCCTCCTTCCCCCCGGAAGTGTCCGCAGCTCTCCCATAGCTCTTCGAATATTTCTGCTTTTGTCCTTTGATCCGGGAGTGGTTTCGGCTTTAGAGTAGATTTGGAATTGAACCTGGCTTCTAACCGTCTAAGTATCTGACCTTGGTGTCGTTATGCGCCTCCCTTTTGAGCCTCGTTTATCTTCTCTGTAAAAGGGGGATAGTAATTCCAGCCTTCCAGCGTTGTTTTGAGAATTATAGGCGTACTGTCCTCAGCACATCTTAAGTGCCCAATAAAGTAACGCCAATATTACTTTAAAAATAGGATGACTTGCTTCAGTGGAAGCGGTGTGGAAAGTGGAGAAGGCTGGAACTTTGGAGCTAGATTAGGCTTGGCACTGGCTAAATTAACTGGACCAACTTAACCTATTTTCTTTTAAATCTCTTTTCTAACTTGTAAAATTAGAATAATTTATCCCATCTCAGTGGACTACAGGGTAACTAAAAGTATATGTGGAAGGGTTTGAAACAGTATCTGGAACATGGTAGGAGCTCAATAAATATTGGTTCCCTTCTCACTAACCCAGTTTACCTGGAACCACAAAGGAGTTTTGTTTCTTTGCTGTTTTTACTTTGAAAATTATATGTTGAACGGATAATTTATTAACTGGTTTAAATGATATACAGTGAAACGTCTTCCCATCTCTGTCCTCTGGTGGCCTAGAGGCACAATATAATGTTTCTTAAATGTCCTTTCAGAGGTTTTACACATGTAAAGCAAATGGTGGTGGTGTACTATACATACAGTTCTGCACTAAGTATAATTTGAAAATCATTCCATTAGAGTACAAAAGGAGCTTCCTCAGGACTATTTTATGGCTCATAATATGCCATTTTATACACAGTAATTTCTTTAATCATTGCCCTAGGAAAGGACGTTGAGATAGATTGAAACCTTTTGTTTTAACAGCTTCACTGAGTAACTTTGTATATATATAGGATCTATTGCTAGAAGATATATATGTAGGATCTATTCCTAGAAGTAGAATAGCTGGGTCAAAGGGTGTGGGCAAACATAGTTCTGATAGATATTGCTCAATTTTCCACAGGCACCTGTTTTTCCATCTCCTCATCAACACGTTATGAAACTTTATGATCGTTGTCAATCTGATAGCTGAAAAATGGTATCTTGGGATAATTTAACTTGCAGTTATGTTGAGTGGAGTGAGCCTCGTATGTTTAAGACACATATTTTCCTTTGTTTATATTTTTTGCCCATTTTTCTTATTCATAGGAGCTATCTATGTATTAGGAAAATTAGCTCTTTGTCAAATGAGTTGCAAATATTTTTTCCCAGTGTGTCATGCAAAAACATTGTATGTTTATGGGATCAAATTTATCCTTTATTTTTCTTTGATTCTGGATTATGTGTTGTAGTTTGAAAGGCCTTCCTCACTCTGAGGTTAAAAAAATTTTTTGTTTTTAAAAACCCTCCCCTGGACACTTCCCGGTGGTCCAGTGGCTAAGACTCTGCGCTCCCAATGCAGGGGGCCCAGGTTCGATCCCTGGTCAGGGAACTAGATCTCACATGCATGCCGCAACTAAGAGTTTGCATGCCACAACTAAAGATTCCGCATGCCGCAGCTAAGATGTGGTGCAGATAGATAGATAAATAAATCCACGATACAAGGAAGATCCCGCATGCTGCAACTAAAAAATGATCCCTCGTGCTGCAAATAAAACCGGGCGTAGCCAAACAAACAAAACCTCCCATGGTTTATTCTGTTGCTTTAAGAACTGATTTTTATGCTGCAGTCCTGATCCGTTTGGTATTTTGTAAAGTGTGAGGATCATAGTCCCTGTATTATGAAGAACCAGTGCTAAACTTGGCTGTTAAATAACCTGCTCAACCCATTGTACAGATGGGAAAGAACCCTACCCATCGAAATACCCGTCTCCAAAACATGCTCCTCTTCCGGAGCTTGCTAACTCAGGGAGTGGCACCTCCCTCCAGGAAGGTGCCAAAGTTCCACCTTCACACACCTCATTCACTCTGTCTTGTTGATTCTTCCTCTTAAAGATTCACGAATCCATTCACTTCACTCCCACTTAACTAAGCCAGTTCAGGCCTTGTCATATTGTTCACACAACAGGGCTTTAACATGCTGCTCCCCCTGCCTGGAACATGGCTGACTTCTTATTCAGGACTCAGACCTTCCTTGCCCACCTTCTCTCAAGTACCCCCATCACTATGATATCACTTTATTTTTTCTTTCACAGCACTTGCTACACTCTGTAATTACTTCATTTATTCACTTGTTCACTGTCTTTCTCCTCCACTAGAATGTAAGCTTCCTGGTATCATGGGCCACGATTTTTGGCTTCTGCTGTATCCCTGGAACTTCTGACAGGCTTTTCACATATGGGGTGTTCAAACTATTTACCAAATTAATAAGTGAATGAGTTCTCACCTGGATTACTTCAGTGGCCTCCTGCTTCTTTTTTTCATGCTTCCCCGTGAGACACAGACTCAGGGAAATTCTGAGTGACATGTCAATTATTACTGAACAAAATCAAGGAGTCCTGAGAAAAGAGGGAGCTCAAAGGCCAGCTGTGGGGCCAGAGGAACTGGGGTTGACTGGCATGCTGACCAGACAGGGTCAGGGGACCTGGCTTCTGGTGCCAGCTTGCTTCCTGGTATGTGACCTTGAGCAGCTCACTTCCTCTCTCAGCATCTTCCTCTTCTGAAAAGTGGTGATATTAAAACCTCAATGACACAGGGAAGTTGTAAAAATCAAATGCAGGTAGGTGTGGAAGTGCCCGTACACTGTAAAGGGTCAGGGACATAGGGCAAGCTTTCTTCCCTCTCATAGGATGCTAACTCACCTGCGGGTGGGCCCTCTGTCATCCCAGGATCTTCCTGCCTTCAGATGCAGGCAGATGCTGTGCCAGGACTGAGTTTCTCTTCTTCAACCATTTCCTCCAGCTGCCCAAGCTGGGCCCAGCGTCCTACCCAGGGCATGGTACCTGCCAATAAGCATGGGGCTGGCGGGAGCTGCTGACAGCTTCCAGGTACCAGGGCAGAGGTGCCTGGCACACACAGGTTAATGTAAGAACCTCTTTCTTCTGGGCATCGGTTTTTTCCCTGAGGAAAGCAGGGTTAATTGGTGTCCCAAGACACCAGACAGTCATCAATATTATGACAGTGGCTGTAGGCAGTTGAAGGGTGGATGATTCCAGAAGACACCAGGGAGAGCCAGTCATGAAGCCTCAGGGCTTCAGGTACACCCAAGCTTTGGTTTAGGAGGTCATGCCTGTTTGTCCTCCTTTGGTCTCCTGGAGCCAGGGTTCCTCCTTCAGCCACTTAAAAAGTATATTGTTTACTTAGTGGGCCCGAAGAGCTGTCCCAACTCCACAGAGAGATTATTCAGCCTGAAAATTGAAAACAATCTCCTGTACTTGTTAAGTAGGGAAGCGATGATCCATCTTAAGTCAGATTCCCTTTTGACATTGTTTTGCCTCAGGCTCCTTTCCTCTGCTGGCCTCATTAAATGTTGATAATCCCTATGTGGTCTTCAAAATTTAGAGAGACTTTACTTATCTGGGAATTTCTGATTCTCTCTTTCTTTAGCGCCTCCCTTCTCCAAATTGTCCCCCCAGATTGCTGCCAGAGGGATTTTTCTGAACCACAGTTCTGATCTTCTGGCTCAGAAATCTTTTGTTCCCTACCGCCAGTAGGGTGAAGTCCAAATTCCTTAGCTGGGAATCACACACTGCCACAATTCAGACTGTGATTTTGTGAAATTTTCAGCTTCAGATGGATTGATAGGATTTCAATATAAATTAAATCATAGAATATGTATCGTTTATGATTAGGTTCAGAGAAAGGCCAAACACTAGGGGCTTAAATAACACAGAAGCTTATTTCTCAAGTCCTCAGGTGGGCAGTCACCGTTTCTGGGTCTCAGGGACCCAGGCTCCTTTGATCTTGTTGCTGTCCCATTCTCAACATGGTCAAAGATGGCTGTGCAAATTCCATGTTTGTATCCCAGCCAGGAGGAAGGTGAAAGGGGAAGGAAATGGTACAGGATGGATGCCAACTATATTTTAAAGAGGTTCCTAAGAAATGGACACCTAGCACCTCTGCTTACATCACATGGGCCAGATCTTGTCAGCTGCAAGGGAGGCAGGGAAACACTTTATTCCAGCCCACCATGTGCCCGCCTAAGAGTCATCGGTTTTCTTTTTTTTTTTTGCCGTACGCGGGCCTCTCAACTGTTGTGGCCTCTCCCGTTGCAGAGCACAGGCTCCGGACGCGCAGGCTCAGCGGCCATGGCTCACGGGCCCAGCCGCTCCGCGGCATGTGGGATCTTCCCGGACCGGGGCACGAACCCGTGTCCCCTGCATCGGCAGATGGACTCTCAACCACTGTGCCACCAGGGAAGCCCCATCAGTTTTAATTCTTAGCAATAGAATGGTATTTGGGGAAAACGAGAAGCTTCTGACATAAATGTTCTGCCTCTATAACTTAGCCTGGTCCCTTAGTCTGTAATGCTTGTCTCCCTCCCCTGCCTGAGAAAATATTATCATCCTTTAAAGCCCAACGTCAGCTCCAGCTCCAGGGACTTCCCTGGCGGTCCAGCGGTTAAGACTCCGTGCTCCCAATGCAGGCGCCATGATTTCGATCCCTGGTCAGGGAACTAAGATCCCTCATGCCAAACGGAGCAGACAAAAGAAAAAAAAAAAATCAGCTCCAGACCCCCAGAGGTACTATTCCCGGGACACTCTGCACACCCCCGAGGTCTCTAACCGTGATGTGGTGCCATGAACCTTCCTCCCACCTGTCTGCCCACTCTGAGTCTCTACCAGGGGCCCGATCCTTCTCCATGGCTGCAGGCTCATCACATCCCCTAAGCCCAACCTTGTGGAGTCCCCCTGCAGAACCTAATCCTAACTTGCACTCCTGTAGGCTTTGGGCAGCCTCCCACTCCCTCTCAGACTTTGTGCACTTTCCCCCATTGACCAACTGCACAAATCATCCATCCCACTAACCTTGAGGATACAGAACGGGAGGGACTTGGGTGAGCTGCGGCTGATTCTGAGCCCAGGTGTACAAGGTGGCAATTCTTACCCAGAGGGCACCTGTAGACCTTTCCCAGCCCCAGGATGAAGCTGAGTCCTTTTCTCCAGAGGACACACAAGATGCTGCCGAAGACAAGAGGATGACGCCGGGGCCCAGGTATGTGCTGGCATGTAACTAGCCTTCAGAGCCAGTTTTCCACATCACTCCACTGCCTAAAATCCCTCAGTGCCTCCCCCATGTCTTGGAGGCAAGTCCTGAGCCTTCCTGCTCTGACTGCTGCCCACTGCTCCCATCTCAGTCTTTCATGCTCCCCCCACGTCCTAGGCAGCAGCTCTACCTGGCTGTGGGCAGTTCCCCGACTGCTAGGCTCTCCAGGTCTGCCAGACTCTCACGAGTGCTGTTGGCTTTGCTTGGTACACCTTCTCCTGCTGGGCCTTAAGATTGGCTGTGACCATACTTCCTCTGGGAGGCCTTCCTTAAACCCTCAGGCAGAGCTGCTGTGTCCCCACGGCCCTCCGAATACCTCCGTATCAGCGGCCTCGTGAGTATGCTGTGCACTAACTAGGCTTAGCTACTTGCGGGCCAGCCCCACGTCACTCACGGGCAGCCCTGGCCTCAGGCACGTGCTAGGCTCTCGGTATGTCCCCCCGCAGTGAGGCTCTAGAGCTCAGGGACAGAGGGCCAGGTGATGAGGGAGACACCCCAAAGCCTCTGGTTCTTTGCTTTGAGTGAGTGGATCATGAAGCAAACACCAAAAACTCACATAGTGTCAAACTCTTCTCTTTGTCTGAATAAACCTACTCATTTTTCAGAGCCCACTTTCAAGCTTCACCTCAGGGAGGCCTAGGACAGGACCTTGGTTAGGCGCTCACAGCACTTCACGCATGTCTTCTTTTGCACACTCATCACTACGGTAACTGTCGTGGGACCAGTGGTTTGATGTGGGGTTTCTCAACAGCGGCACTGTGGACATTTGGGCTGGATAAGCCCTTGCTGAGGGAGGCTGTGCTGTGCACAGTGAGATGCTGTAGCAGCGTCACTGACCTCTACTCACTAGGCGCTAGTAGCACCCCCTCGATTATGATAACCGCAGTGTCCCCTGGGAGCAAAATGAGCTCAGGCTGAGAACCACTGGTGTAACATCTGTCTCCCCAGTTAGAATGGAAGTTCCGTGAGGATGGTCCAGGCACCTGAGACCCCGTTTCCTTGGTTTCTCAGCCTGGCATTCACTCCTCTGTGGAGCTGATCCTCCCCGTCCCAGCTTGAGCCGAAGGCCACCTGAGAATGAGTCAAACCTTCCTTTTTAGAAGATTCTCCTCTGTGGGCTTGGAGGGCTTGAGGGCAGAGATCTGTTTTACTGGCTTTTGTACCTGCCAGCCCCGTCAAGGCTTTGCTTTCAGGGCGGTCAGGAAGTGATGGCTGGAGGACAGGTGGAGGGTGGGCAAGAGGGGCTTCTAGTGCTGGGAGCTGGCAAGGGATGGTCCTTCTTATTAGGGGTGACTTCTATTGTTTTTTCTTTGTTTTTTTAAGAAGTTCGGACTTTATTAGATACCCGGAGGCTGGCCCCAGGGAAAGCCTTGGCTGGCCTCCCAATTCTCCGCCTCAGAAGTGACAGTGGGGAGAGGAGCAGCCTGCGTAAGGCGGAGGGGCCCCAAGTGGGGGGCCCGAAACCAGTCCTGCTGGTCCGTCTCCCCTCCCACTTGGCTCCGGCTCCTCTGGGATTATCACATCACATGGTGAGGATCTGCTTGGAAGACACGAAAGGCTGCATGGACGCTTCTAAGGCACGCTGGTAGTCCTGCAGTGGGACCTCGGAGCAGGCAGGGGCCGTGAGCTGGCCTCGGTGGATGAGATCACACAGTGTGAGGATCAGCTCCTTGAACTGGTCTGTGGGAGGTTGGAGGGTGTCAGACGGGGGAGCAACCGCAGGGCTCGGTGAGGGGACACGCGGGCTTCCCCTGCTGGTAGGAGCTGGTGCTGGGCTCCAGGGAAGCCTCGAGAGCCCGGGGCTCAGCCAGGGACACGGCGGCCGCTGTGGAGGCGGCCTGGGGCCCGCCT
The DNA here is from genome assembly GCF_964374135.1 of Grampus griseus. Taxonomy (NCBI): domain Eukaryota; kingdom Metazoa; phylum Chordata; class Mammalia; order Artiodactyla; family Delphinidae; genus Grampus; species Grampus griseus. The sequence goes on along the minus strand of NC_139017.1, from coordinate 160,615,494 downwards.
GTGCCCAGGACAGTGAGGGCCAGGGTGGGGACAGAAGCACGGGGAGCAGCCCCAGGAGCTGACGGGCAGGCAGAGTGGTGCTGTGATGGCTCAGACCCACAGGACCTGACTGGGTGTAGCGGGGAGTCCTGAATGGTGGGAGGGCGGAATCACTCAGAGGGGCAGAAGCCAGAAGAGGCATGGGGAGGGGGTGGGTGGTGCCTGGCACACCAACAGATGTGGAACAGAGGAGCTCTGCTCAGGGAAAAGAGCCTTCCCTGAGAGCCCAGGCTCCCTCAGAACCGCACCAGCAGAAGCCACCAACGTCCCCTCCCGGGCTTGCCTCCCACTAAGGACCCCATAAGGTAGAGGCAGATGAGAAGGGAAGGCCTTGGCTGAGAAGTACTTTTTCACAGACATCAATTCATTCAACATCCAAATTGAATCGTATCCCCTGCTTCAAACACTCAGTGCTTCCCATTTCCCTTTAAGATCGAGCCTGAGCTCCTTGAAGAGGATTATAAGGCCTTTCATAATCTGGCCACAACCCATCTGTCCGGCTTCCCACTCTCTACTGGGCTTTAACACATGCTATTTTCTCTGCTTGGAACAGCCCCTCAGACGACCACTTCCCTCCCCATCACTGGGATAACTGCACGCCATTCCTCAGCTCAGCCTGGGGCCGGTGGTGGTCCCAGTCTGGGGAGCCAGTCCTCCAGGAGAGGAAGAATAGTGTGCTGGCTCAGGTTCTGGAGTCAGAGAGACTGGCTGTTCACATCCTGGCTGCACACCCCTTAGGTGGGGATGACCTGGGGCAAGCTACTTCACTACTCTGAGCCTCTGTTTCCTCCTGTGTCAAACAGAGCTGACAGTAGTTTAAACAATTATGACATTTAAACTGAGGCAGAGGTTAAGTAACTTGCCCAATGTCCCACAGCTCGCTCAGCAGAACCCACAGCCAGTAATGGTGGAGGCAGGATTTGGGCCTGGGCAGGCCGGTTCCAGAGTCGGCTCTCTTTCCTTGGCTGTCTTCCATGGCAGTCTTCCCCACTGTCAGCTCCTCAGGAGGGCGGCAGGGGGTGCCTTGTTCAATATGGTGCCCCAAGGACTAGCCCACTTTAGTCCAATAACTATTTGCTGACTGTAGCTGTATTTAGAGACTGTTTTCCTTTATCCCGTTGTGGGCCTGGGGGTCCAATCACCTCTCCAGGGCTCAGAGTGGCTGGTCACTTCTGCAGCAGGCACTGCCCTCAGGTGACCCTTGGTAATGGGGCCATCATCCACTTACCTGGACTGTGGTCCTTCTTCCACTGGGATAACCAAAAGCCCCGAAGTTTGAGATCCTTAAAAATGAGCAGGCTCTGTGGACACAGGAAGGACACGCTGGGGCTGAGGGCAAGAACTTCAGGCACTGCCTAAGGTATGGCTTCCCCCAGGGGCGGGGGGCACTGCCTGAGTTTAGACAACGGTGGTGTCCAGGCCCCTGTCTCCAGGCACTCCCCCGCCCCACCCCACCAGCTTACCACAGAGGCGATGACAGGCTGCTTGGCCATCCCCCCATAGGTCACCATGGTTCCTCCAGGCCTGAAGGGTCCAGACAGAAGAGAGTGGTCGCAGGGAGAGACAGAGCCCTTCTTGAACCAGTTACAATGCATCTATTCCAACCCTGGTTCCTAAACCTCGTTCTCAGAATCCCTGGGAAGGGTTCAAAAATACAGGTCCCTAGGCCCGACCCAGACCTAATGAATTGGGAAGCAAAGCTCTACATTAAAAACGACAGAAAACAAACAAGCAAGCAAACACCCCTTGCAGATGACCTCGATGTCTAGCCAGGGTTGGGAGCCCAGAGTTAAGCTCCCAGTCAGGCTTTGAGGAAGAGCTGCAGAGAAGAATACTCCCCTGAGCAAAGCTCACAACCCGATTCGTGAGTGGAGCCGGAAGCAGATCGGGCCGGGCTCTGCTCCACTGTCGGTGTATGACGCTGGGCAACATGTCCACAGCGGGCCACACTGCCTCTCCTGTACACGCTCCAGTGACACGACACAGCTAAGGAATGGTGCGGACAGTGCAGAAGACAATGGCAATTGTCAGGACCTGCTGTCTGACACCCACACCCGCCCCAGCGGTCAAACAGGAGAGGGGCTCATATAATTTTCAAAACGTAAGCTAGAACTTCACATGCCTGACTTAACCTGTGCTCCCCTCGCCACTCCCCTGGCTCTTTTAGGAGTTGGTTGATCAAGGAAGACCCGAGATACATTTTGGGACAACACGAGGGAGGTTCTGTGAACCCCAGGGTGGAAGAAGCTGCTGAGAGAGGCAGGTAACTCTCTGTGCCTGAGGCCGGGGGCCAGTCGGGTCTTAAGTTCCCTTCAACTGCCACCTCCTCTGGAAAGCAGCTCCTGCATGGTGGGGGGGCGAGCCCTCCCTCTGTGGACCCGCATTACACTTGATCTAATCAGAATGGCTACCGTATACTGGGTGTTTACTATGTGCCAGGCACAGGTCTGAGCCCTTCACATGTGCTGGCCAGTGAATCCTCACGGTAACCCCATTTCACAGACGAGAAAACTGGGGCCCACCTCTCATTTGTAGAGCGCTGTGTACAGACCTCAGAGCCCCTTGGACTCACCTTCTGAGGCAGAAAGGGTTTATATCCCCCCATTTCACTGATGAAGGAACTGAGACCTGGCTCGTTTTTCACATATTGCCTAACTTTTCATAGGTCCACAGCTAGTAAGCGTGAGCCACGGGGGGATGGCAGCGGGCCTCGGAGGCTGCCCAGAGGAGGGCTGAAGAGGTAAGCTCGGAGCCACGGCGACTCGGGCAAGCTGCCTACCCTCTCTGGGCCTCGTCTGGGCGGGGATGGGAGCAGCACCCCTCACCTAGGCGATTGCGGAGGGGGTACATCACGCACTCTGCACAGCCTGGTGTGTGGTAAACACTCTGTGATTGTGACTACAGCTCTCTGGTCACATGACCCAAATTCCCATCCAGCCTGAGTTCTAGAGGGTTCCCTCAGTGTCTCAGCCATCTAGGTACCCTGTGGCTACTGAGTGCTAGCAAATATGTGTTAACAAATGTTGGTGCTCTAGTTGGGAAGTGTCCTTTCAGGTGCCCTTCAATTCGACAAGATTATATTAATGGAAAGAAAGAAGGAAAGGACATGCGCTGTCAACACTGTCAACGTCATCCCCCTGTGGTGGGATGATAGGTGAGCTCTGTGCTTAACTCTTCCTCTGTACTTTTACATGCTTTCAAGATGTTTTGTAACAGCATGATGTTACCTTTAAAATCAGAATCTATTTTTAAAAGCTAATAAAAAACTTAAAAGCTAATAAGCTAGGACTAAGCGACTTTTTCAGATGCCCCTAGGTTATGAATCCTTACCCGTTCCCCTATCACAGAGTGCCCAGGAGTCTACTTCTGGGGTCCCTAGGAGAACAGAGCTGGATGGTCATCTGTAAAGGAGGAGGCTGAGAGAGGGAGGGCCCGAGTAACTAGGACGTGACGTGGGTCCCATCTTCCTACTCAGGGTCGTGCTGACCTGGCCTTGGCCTGCACTGGCCACTGGGACTTGGTCACTCGGTGGTCCTCCTGGCTAAATCCCGGGAGGGAGCCTTCGCGCACTGGACCCACGGGGCCGAGGGACTTACGCCAAGTGCCGCAGCAGCTCCGTGGAGCTTTTCCCACCGACACAGTTGAGAGCAAGCTGAGGCTGGGGCACGTCCTGGAAAAGAAGGGACCTGCAGTGAGCGAGCTACCCCTCTGTGGTGGGGTTTGAAGCTTGCTAAACAAACAGCACTTCCCTGGCCCAAGGGCTGTGTCAGGAAGGAGTGAAGAAAGTGGGACAGTCATGCCTTCCAACTCCGTCTGGGAAGGGCCTTTTCTTTACCAGCTTAATCCTGTTATCTGTTTTAGGATTTTGTTCAAAACTCACCTCCTCTGGGAAAGAACGGACAAAGGGCACCTATGTTCTGTTTTGACGGACTTCATTTCCCCCTCTTCTCAGCACTTACAACTCAGTTTATATTAGATGTGCTGACCTACTGCTTCAGAAATGTTCTCAAGAGGCGTGTGTTCTCAAGTAAATGTGTGTCCGGTCCCTCCAGGGTTCAGTGATAAGAGGCTGAGATGTGGTTCGGTCACTTACTAGGTGTGCTGGGCAGGGTTAAGGGGCTTTGATTTCAGAGAGGCCTGGAACCAGCCCGACTCCACCACTTATGATTGTGTGGTCTCAGTAAAGTCCTTTCTTTTTTTCCAAGTCTTCGTTTTCTCACCTATAAAATAGATAGCACCTACTTTGTAGAGCTTTTGTGGGGATTATCAGATAAAATATAAGACAGATGCTTTGGAAATGTGACTCCTTTTCCTTCTCTTCCCTCCTGTACCTCAGTTTCCTCAGCTCTCTCCCAGCTCCGAGATTTACTTCGGCTGTGTGGGCTGACGTAGTTCACCACTAACATTCAAAACTACCAATCACACAGGGTTTCCTAAACCTTGTCTGTCTCTCCTGCCCCCTCACAGCCCCGGGCACTTAATGCATGCTTTCCCCTGGCTGAGGGAATGGGCTTTATCCTTCCACGAAAAGAGACAAAGGGAGGATTTTGGAGACATGGGGCCAGTGCCAGCTTTTCTAATTCAAGTGAATTTCTTTCTGCAGGGAGTTGGGCCTGGAATGGAGGTGCAATGTCCCTCATCACTGGTACCTTAAAGAAGTTTTTCATCTCATGCTTTCTTAGTTCCTCTTCTGTGACAACATGATGGGCCCCCAGATTCTTCAGTCTGTCGGTCAGCTTCTGGATGTCAGGTCTGGAAACCAAACACAATCCAAGGTCCTCGTCATATCTGCTCACTTTCTCCACGGAAGGCTCCCAGGACCCCTCTGCCACAGCTGTGAGAACCCGAGTTTCTCTTTGTGGGAAGCTAAGCTGGGCCTGGCCACCAGTCTCATCACACGCCAGCATCTCTTGGCCTCAGCTTCCTCACTGGCGTGAGAGAGCACTGGGTGGTTTCTACTGCTCCTGTCAGCTCAAGGACGCTAGAAACCATCTGGGCTCAGGGAGGAGTCATTTCACTTCCTGATTTCTTCTACTGAAACGACAAACTCTGCTTCCTTTCCCCCTCTTTTCAAGGGGCTTTTCAGAGTGTTGTGCAAACACACTCCGGTCCAGGAGTGGCTCTGAGCCTCTTTACCAAGGCAAACAGAACAATTTTTTTGTCAGCACAACGGAGGGGATGGGGAACTGAAGCGAGTATCAGTTCTCCTGCCAAGGCTGGGCTTCCCTGAAGAGACACAACCACGTGCGTGGATGGTGAGGCTTAAGGAAGTTGGAGGATATGATGGAGAGAGAACAAATTGGGAAACTGAGTTTGTCATTGGTTTGCTGTGTCTTCCTGAGCAAGTGGCTTCCTCCTTCTGATGACAAACCTGCCCCATCTCCTTTACATCTGTATTTAGTGCACTTCAAAGTATCACACAAATGCAAGGGAAACAAGGGCTCTGGGTTAGTTGGTTCACAGAAAGAATAACACAGCTTAAAACATTCCCAAATGTGAACTGTGGTTTTAAAAACATGAGGTTTATCACAAGTCAAGAGTCTCAGAAACTCTTAGCTGTTCACTAAGGGCCTTCTCCTTCCTGCCCTCCCTGTACATTTCAGAGTCATTCATCCTATAGCCAAAAGCCACTGGACTTCAGTGCTGGTGGCTGACTCAGCTATAAGCCAGCTCCTGCCCGCAGGAAAGGAAGACCGCTTACGCAAGGGCGCCACCTGGTGGAAACGTGGGCACCCGCGGGTGCCAGGTGGAAAGGCCCAAGTGGTGTGCTGGGATCAGGCCTTCCCACGCACCTGTCTCGGACCACGTTGATGGTCCTCAGGCCCAGGGCTGCGGCGATCTGGATGACTGCTTGCCCCACTCCACTGTTGGATGCATTCTGGATGACAGAATCCCCTGTGGAGCCAGGAAGAGACTCAAGTTGAGACCTGTAATAGGTCAAGGGCTTCCAGCCTAGAATCCTATTATAGGGCCGGAGGGGGAGTCCTCAGACTCTGAAAGTACCCAGGACCTGCTGCTGAGCCTTCTCAGTCCTTGGACTGTTGCTCACTCTTCTCCCGTGCCCCCCAAACCTCTACAACACCCATGAAGCCTGCCAGGGTTCAGCAACTCAAGAGTTCACACTGGATGCAACTTAGACCCTGCTGTGTAAATGATTTTGCATCCTTCATCATCCTCCCAATTTTTATGTCCACAAGTCTCTGCTTAGGTTATTTCTTTGGCTTGCAATGTTTTCCTCTTTCCATCTCCCTTCATTTTCAAATCCTATATATCCTTTGAAGGACTGACCGAGTGTGGCTCCCTACATGAAGCCTTCCCAGATTCTTCCCCCATGCACTCCCACAGCACTCTGCGGCCGTCTCTGTTAATGGTCACGGTCAGTCCTGACTTATACTTACTTGGTTGTTATCTCAGTCCATTTCTATCAACAGGCTGCGGCTTCTTGAGGGGTAGATGCACTGCCTCAAAATGGGATTAGAGCTGCACTGGAGAAACTGGCAGCCCCTGAAACAGGGACCTCCGGATAGTCTGTGGTCAAAGCCGAGGCCTAACTTTGGACTTAGCCAACGGGGGAGGCCACGGGCCATGCTGGGAAAAGCATGGGCTCTGGAACGAGACATACTGGGGTGTGAGTCCCAGCTTCTCCACTGACTGTAACGGAAAGTGAACGGGGCGGGATGAGTCCTGACCTCTTTGAACTTCAGTTTCTCCCCCATGAAACAGGAGTCCTAGAAGCACCCACTGGGGTGCTCCTCATTAGAGCCCAGTGCTGTTGTGTCCGGGAAGGGGCTCTGTTCCCCTGAAATGCTATCTGGGTTTTGAGAGGCAGCAGGGATCTTGTGCTAGAGACAGAGGAGTTTCTGGAAGAAGGCCCATCCTCCTTAGGGTCAACCTACAGATTGTCACCCTTCAGTGGGTTATGAAACCAACCTAGTGGGTTGCAAACTTTTTTTTTTTTAAAGTTAAAATCAAGGAAAATAGAATAAGAAAATAGTGGAGTGCATCACACATAGTGAGGGTAAATATTACTCCATGAAACTTTGGTTTTCAGTACATATATATTCATATACGTCTATATACTGGATGACAATTTAAAGTGTAATTCTTACTCTGGGTCAAAATCACACGTTTCACACCAGCCCTGGGGCAGGAAGGTGGAGAGATACACCATGGGCACAATAGGCCACAAAAGGTGGGTGGTGTCACAATAGCCTGATGTGATGACCACAGCTGCAGCCCACATCAGAGGGGGTCTGAGGGGAGAGGATGCAGGCGACCAAAACATCTGCTGCACTGGGACTTCAGCAAAGGTCCCTGATCACACCTGCTGGCTTTCTGCACTTCAAGAGACCTAGGGCTGCTCTGCCACAGCTGGGAGAACCGGCATTTGTCTCTGCAGGAAGCTGGGACTGGTTTTCAGCCAGACTTACGCAGAGCTGCCACCGAAGGTGATCACACTCCGGTATCTCTCCATCTCAGTTTCCTCGTCGGCATGACAGAGCTGGACTGGGTGATCTCTAGGGCCCCTGCCAGCTCCCGGATATGCGTGGTGTGTGGGGTAACCCTCCAACCACGGGGGACGGGAGCTGGTGGGTAAGTGGCCCAGCCTCCTGTCACTTGGAGGTTAGTTCTGAGGAGGGTTCTGTGAGGGTCTGAGGAGGGTCCCCAGCAGGACTGGGCCCCGGTTGCCCACGGCAGGAATCAGCTTTCGCTGGCTCTTCCTCCTTCCCTGTCCCTGTCCCCAGTCCCTCACTCTTGCTTCCTGGGGTCACCTCCCCAGCGAACGGTCGGCCCCCAGTTCTTTTCTTAGGCTCTGTCAGGGGAACCTGGAATAAAACACCTGGCTTTGTCATTTCCTTGCTGAGTGATCTCATACAAATAACTTACCTCTCTGGACCTCAGTTTCCTCATTTATAAAAAGGGAGAATGATAACAGCAGTGCACCTTTACTGTGCTGTATGCCAGGCCCTGTGCTAAGTGTCACACGGCATGTTTCAGTGAGTCCTCAAAACCCCTTACTCCCCATTTTACGGATGAAAAGTCTGATGATTTGAGAGGTCAGTTCCCAGTTAGTGAGGCGAAGCTGGGGTTCAGACCCGTGCTGTGGACCTCATTGCACCGCTCTGACGTCCAGTGCGTTTGACGGGGCAATGCATGGAAAGGCACGTATGTGGACTGGAAAGTGCTCTGGCAGTGCTGAGTGGAAAGACTAACACTAAGTTCAGCATTTTATTGAAAACACAGGGACTGTGTCTATGTTGTCTGGCTTTGTAGCCCCAGAGCTCAGCACAGCTTCATACGATTTTGCTGAATGACAGAATTCCATCCCAAGCTCTAGGGAATGTGACCCTTCAGCGGTTTTCTAGGGTGTACTCCTCATGAGGTTTCAGCATGTTTTCCAGGATCCAAGCTAACACCTTTCCATGTAAAGCAACACCACCACCCAGGTTGGGGCCATTTTCCTCGCAGGTAAGTTCCCAGGCCTCGGGGTCGGGACACGGGTCACACCCCAGTCAGGAGTACCCGGCCTGCCCACCCACTGCGGTTCCTACCTGGCCGCAGCTGCTCGAAGTCCATCAGCATCCGGTAGGCCGTACAGGGATTGACGCCCAGGGTGGCGGCGCTCTGAAGAGGGATGTCACTCGGAACCGAGATGAGCGCTTCCTCGCTGAACACAGCCTCGGTTCGCCAGGTTCCTAAGTGGGGGGAGGCCAGGGGAGTAAGGAAGGACCCCCTCCATGCCCAACCCCACTCCCCCTCCTCAGTGGACGGGCATCGAGGACAGCGGACTTCAGTAATACTTGGAGAAAAAGGAAAATCCCGAAGCCTTTTTGAACGTCTGAGTCCTCGTGATAATTACGTTAGGGACACTGTGTCATTCCCACGCCAGTTACCAGCGGTGTTAGCTAGTGTCACACAGCAGGTGGCTGAGGATCTCAAACTACTGGACTCGGAGGGTGAGACAGCAACATCATTACCAGGGCAAGAGAAGTTGAGAAAGCCCCATTTCCCACTCGGCCCTCATTCTCACCTAAGGCAGGGTGACTCGGGTGGTATTATGGAAAAAAGCATGAAAGCCAAAGGCAAAGGCCGGGGTGTGGGACCTGGCTTTGCTGCTCTGCTAGTCTGAGCACAGCACTAAGCCACTGAGATTTGGTTATTCTAATATGTAGATGACACTGGCAAGAAGAGCCTTGACTGGCCTCCCCCAAGAACTGTTGCACAGATCAAATGAGATATGGGAAGTGAAACAATCCTGTAAACTGGAAAAAAATGCTCATTAACCCCCAGACCACATTCCAGTTCTAGACAAAAGAATAATAAAATGTCCAATTTAAAGTCCTCACTCGGGCTTCCCTGGTGCCGCAGTGGTTGAGAGTCTGCCTGCCGATGCAGGGGACACGGGTTCGCGCCCCGGTCCGGGAAGATCCCACATGCCGCGGAGCGGCTGGGCCCGTGAGCCATGGCCGCTGAGCCTGAGAGTCCGGAGCCTGTGCTCCGGGAGGGGCCACAACAGTGAGAGGCCCACGTACCGCAAAAAAAAAAAAAAAAAAAAAAAAGTCCTCACTCAACAGGGCAGGAACTGAGGCTGTGACTTGCCCTGTCGCCCAGCTCCCTGGGCTGCCCCCTTCCGTCTGCAGATACTCATCGGGCACCGGCTGTGAGCCAGGCCCCTCCAACAACGACACAGTCCTTACGTTCGCAGTGTGCTCACTCCAGTGGAGCAGAATAGGTGAGACACGAACAAGCAAGTACAAGAATTCTAAGTTATACAGAGGGAGAGAGAGAGAGAGAGAGAGAGAGAGAGAGGGAGAGAGGGAGGGAGGGAGGGAGGGAGGGAGGGAGGGAGGGAGAGAGAGGGAGAGATGGGGAGAGAGGGGGAGAGGGGGAGAGAGGGGGAGAGAGGGAGAGAGGAAGAGAGGGAGAGAGGGAGAGAGGGAGGGAGGGAGGGAGGGAGAGAGAGGGAGAGAGGGAGAGAGGGGGAGAGAGGGAGAGAGGGAGAGAGGGAGAGAGGGAGAGAGGGAGAGCAGGAGGGAGGGAGGGAGGGAGGGAGGGAGAGAGGGAGAGAGGGAGGGAGAGAGGGAGGGAGGGAGGGAGGGAGGGAGGGAGAGAGAGGAGAGAATTACTTTAGATGGGAGTCAGGGACAGCTTCTCTGAGAAGGCGACAGGCTAAGAGTTGAAGGATAGAGATGCAGCCTCTCAGAAGCCACAAAGAACATTCCAGTGGAGGAAGAAGCACGTGCAGAGACTCTGAGGCAGGACAGACATAGGAATGGAGCAGGAAGAATGCACACCGGAGGGGAGAGAATGGTGGGAAGAGTGGCTGGAGACATGGCCGACGTGGCACAGGCTGGACGGACGTCATACAGGCTTTCATGATCTTGACTCACAGTAACCGTGTGTTACAGTCTAACTCTGTACACGTACATACGTAAATACACGTACACATACACAGATTCATAACAGAAGCCAAAGTTTCACGGAAAAATACTTACCCTACTCTATGTGATGTACTGTTATTTTCTGTTCTATTCTGACCAACTTTAACAAAAGAAAAATTCTGTTTGCAACCCACTGGATTGATTTCGCTAATGGGTCACAGCCTGCAGTCTGAAAAACATAAGGGCTCAGGGTCATGGCATAAAGAACGGATTTTATTTTAGTGATAGGAAGCTTTAATTTTCTTATTTATTTATTTATTTATTTTTTGGCCACACTGCACGGCATGCGGGATCTTAATTCCCCGACCAGGGATCGAACCTGTGCTCCCTGCGGTGGAAACGCAGAGTCTTAACCACTGGACTGGCAGGGAAGTCCCAGGAAGCTTCCAGGAAGCTTCTAATTTTAGAGAAGCCTGAGGTGATTGGATTTATGCTTTAAGATCACTTTGTTGCTGCGTGAAAAAGACGGTGGCGGGGGAGCGGAGGGGTGGGCAGAGTAGGAACAGGGAGGCCGACCAGGGGGCTTCTGGAGGGGCCCAGATGTGAGGTGATGGTTGCCTCGACTTTGGCAGTGGGGATGAGGAAAAGCAGATGGACTCGAGTTATGTTTTGAAGATAGCACCAACAGGATTTGATGAGCACTGGGTGACAGGTCCTCACCCGTGCAGGCGGGGTCCTGTACAAAGCAGAGAGTCAGGCAGATGCGGGTTCAAGCCCTGGCTTGCCGCGCACTTGCGAAGCACCTCAGGGAGAGACTCGGAGCCCTGCTAGCTTGGTGTCTGGTGGCTGCGACGTCTCAGGGGCCCTCGGCCCACCCTTCCAAAGCGCTCGACTGTGACTCATGACCCAGCGGCTGGGGTTCTGACAGTGCCCTGGCTCTACGTGGTCCAGTGTGGGGAGCAGGGGCCAGCCTAGACCGCTAGCTGTGCTGCAGGAGGGGAGAGCCAAGGTGGGCTTTAGGGGCCAGGAGCTGGCGATAGGAGGCAGGAACACTCTTCATTAAAGGCTGTGTCAATCCCAGAGTAGATTTCTGGCTGAGAAAATAAGAGGTTGAAAAACTGAAGGACTGCTTTGGAGTCCCGGAGGCGCCTTGTCTGTCTCTGGGCTTGGTGCAGCCTGGTTTCCAGATCTTCAGCGTCAGCTTCATAACTATCACCCTCATTCATCTTAGTCAACGTTTACTGTACTCTGCTCTGTGCCAGACGCTTAGTGAATGGCTTTCTGTGCGTGAAATCAAAGGTGTTTTCTACTTCCCCTTAGTGGCAGGACAATGGAAATCCAACCCTTGACACGGATTTCTGGGGCTTGGCAGTCCCTAATCCTCTTCTTAAGAGGACCTGGGTGGGATGGGATGGGGGCAGCACCCACGTCAGCCTCCAGGGCTTTAAAGTAGAAATGCTTAGACTTTGGAGTTGGAGAGACCTGCTTAAAAGCCCTGGCTCTGCCACTCACTAGGTGTGTTGACTTTGAATGATCACTTCACCCTTTTTGAGTTGTAGTTTTTCTAATCTATGAAATACAGAGAATAACACTCCCACTGTAGTGTGAAGATTAAGTGATGACATTGCACAGCCTGTCATTGTGCCGGGTACACAGTAGGTGTGGAACATGCCTTGGTCTCCTTTTCTGATCTGAATTCCCAGGCCCGAGTTCTGAGGACTCCCATTCCACACTCACGTGCACCTGACCCTTAAGCATCTCTGTCATCTAACGCAGGGGTCCCTAACCTATGGCCCACGGGCCAAACTTGGCTCACCACCTGCTTTAGTAAATAAAGCTTCATTGGAGCACAGCCCACTTTTTAATGTATTATTCATGGCTATTTACATTGGCAAGGTTGGGTAGAAGTGGAATGGCCTGCAAAGCCTAACATATTTACTAATTCGCCCTTTAAGAAAAAAGTTTGCCGCAAATTTAGTGTTTGCAAAGATCATTGTATGTATTCCCTCAGTTGACACAGACAAGGCAACGCCTATTAGCTCCATTTTAGAGATGAGGAAACTGAGGCTCAAAGTAGTTGTGATTTAAACAAGGTCATGGGGTGGTGGGGTGCTGGTGGTGGAAGGAGGGCCTGTATCTCATTCCCAGGCCAGTGCTTGCTATGCCCCATGCTGCCTCATGCCTTGAGTGTTTCCAATGAGAAAGCCAGTTCACACATTAGCTGGCTCTGTCTCCCTTGGGATTGGTTGCATGTGGGAAAAAGCTGGCTACAGGCGCGGCAACAGCTGAGTAGCTCAGTGTATGAAAAATGCCCAAGATCTGGCCAGCTGAGGACTGATCTCTTTAATGACTGCTACTCTGCTAAACGGCAGTCTTCACTAGAAGAAAGACCATGCCTGTTCACTGCTGTATGTTAGAGCCTGGCACCCTCAGATGCTCACAACATGTTTACTGAATAAACTGAGTTAATTAGCATCCTGACAATGATAAAATCCTCACCCCCATCCTCTCCGACTGCTTTAAAAGAATCACCTTTCCTCCGGGGAGAAATCCCTGCTCTGGCTATCACCCCCCCCACACGTGCGATTACGCACACACCTGGCACATGTCCTTTATTCTCTCCAACCTCACCAAGCTTCTAGGCCCACCCCGTCGCTCCAGTCCTACAGCACCACTGGCTCAGGCCCTCACCGTCTGAAGCGTGGATTGCTCAGCCACCTCCTCGCTGGCTTCCTGCCTCCACCCTCTGCCCTTCCAGAGTATTCTCTGCACTGCACAGATCTGATCAAATCATTCCTCATGTTCACTCTTCATCAGGCCCCCAGTGACTGTGGATGCGAGCCCTGCACGACCAGGTCCCAGCCGACCCCTCCGGCCTCTTCTCCCTATCCACCCATGACCCAGCCATACTGAGCTACCTGCAGTGTGATGATGCCCTGCCTTCTCCATCACCACACCTTTGCCCATGCCGCATTCCCTGCCTGGGAAGCCCTTCCTCCCCTGGCTGTACTTCTACTGTCTTCCAGACCCAGTTCAAGCATCACTTCTCTGAGAAGCCTTTCCTAATGCTTCCCAAGATAGGGAACTCTTGCCTTTGTGTTCATCCTGTGATTACACCACTCATTACACTGCACTGTATTAAGTGCTCTTTTCCCACTCCCAGCCAAGAGCACTTTGAGGGCAGAGACTGTGTCTGACCCACGTTGTGTGCCCGTCACTCTGCACGGGGGCTGGCCCGAAGCACCAGTCAGTATCCAGTGAATCCTTACACATCTCAATTTGCTCACCTGGCTGTGCTCGTTCACTGCCAGGGGACTTTCGGAGAGGGTGGGGCCGTTCTTGGCACTTCCCTGATCTCAGAGAAGGAAAGAACTTCTAGTAGACTCCTGGTGCTGTCTTCTCTCGCCTGGTATATTTTTCTTTCTAGAACTGCTCCTTCCTAACCTCTGGGGCTGTCGACCACAAGGCCTCACTCTCTGTACCACAGAGGTTGGCAAGAGACTCAACCAGGGCAATTGGAGTGGCCTAAGCCCACCCGCTAGTGATAGGTTCATGGATGGGCAAGGATCCAGACAGGGCTGGTCAGAGCCCTTCTGGGGGATGGATATGGTTGTATTGGACACATTGTAGAGGACATGCTTCTTCGTTTGCTCTCAGGATGATGTAAACCTCAGGCTGCTGGTGGCCATCTATGAAAGGTATATATCAGAGTGGGTCTGAATCTTACCTCCACCACTTATTGGCTGGGTGACCTTGGACAAATTGCTTAATCCTTTACATTTACTGTAGTCTCATCTGCATAATGGGAATGATAACAGTATCTACATCATGTTGTGGGAATGACTGAGTAAATATAGGTAAAGTGCTTACAACAGTGCCTGGTACAAAGGGAGTGGTCAATATTTGTTGCTATTCCTATATCACTGTGTGGGGAGATCCCATTGGAGAGCTGATGAGAATAAGAGAAAGAGGTCTCATAGCATTGGTGTTTCTGGATCCAGCTGTGCCTGAAGCCTTCCATCTCTTGCACTTCCCAGTTCCACAAACCAATTAACTTCTTTTCTGATAAAACAAGTTTGAGTTGACTCTCTGCAAGTTATAACCCAAAGGGTCCTCCCATTGGAGTGTAGTGGGAAAAACGGAGGAGACAAGAGTCCAAGGGGCTCTCCTTTTAGTTAGCTGTTTGCATTTGGACAAGGGCTTCTTCTTAGGTTTCAGTTCTTCGTATGTCCAATGGGGTGGATGTCAGCCCTGCTTCCCTCTTGTGGCTCCTGTCAGGATCTATCTGTATAATGTTTGTGCCTCAAAAACGACCAAGTACGAAAACACAAATCTCACCAAAGACTCTTTACCACATGTCACAGAAAACCCTAACTCTCAGCATGGCTTTCGCAGGGCCTTCCCCAGGCGGCCCCACCTGCTCTGTAACCTCCCCTTCACTTTTGCAGTCCTCTCTCACATGCTCATCCTCTGCTGTGGCTACACTGGGTTCTCCTCCATTTCCCAAACTCACCCTTGTGTCTTTGCTCATTTCGTTTCCTCTAAATGCCACGATTTGGAGCGCATCTCTACCTACCAAAATTCATCCATCAAAGGTCCCTTCCAATGAAGCCTCCTCCACGAAGCCCTGATCCTTCCTTAAGACCGTGTCTCTCTCACACAGAGTCGCCAGAAGTGTCCTCGGCTTCCTGTGAACTTGCAGCACTCCCTTTACGGAGGTTGCTGGTTTGGAGATTTCTTCAATTAGGTTTTAACCTCCTGGAGGGAAGGGGCTGTCTTATTTGATTCCCCATTGCACCCTACATTCCCTAGGGATGTAGGGATTCAGAGACTCATAGCTCCAATCAACATGCGCCCACAGTGATGAGAGCAGGTGTGTCACCTCCTGAGCAAAAGAAACAGAACTGCCGCTCTCCTGGTCCAGCTTCCATCCCCACTGGAGGTGGGTATATGGACTTAATAACAAACCCTGTGCTGCTTACTTACAGAGACAACGAACGGACGTGTATCTCGTGGGTGAAACAGGATCTGAAACAACAAAAAGCTGCAGACACCTGGAGAAACTCACCCAAACCAGCATTCGCTGGAATCACCCAGTCTCCTGGCTTCACCCTGGTCACACTGCTGCCCACTGCTACGACCTGTCCAACACCTTCATTCCCTCCAACAGCAGGCAGCTTGGGAAGGAGGCCATAATTTCCTAAGGGAGAAGAGCACAGCATCATCCAGTGAAGCCTGGGCAGTGAAAGAGCATGGACTTCGGAGTCAGACAGACCTCAGCCTGTTCTGGCCTCTGCCTCTGACCGGCTGTGTAACTAACCAACCTCTCTGAGCCCGAGCTTCTTCATCTGTAAAGGGGGATAATACTCCTCAGCTTCATGGTTATTATGAAGATTAGATAATGTAGGAAATGAGCCCGGCATATCGCACACTTCACAAGGGTTGGTTTGCTCCCCGCTGCAATCTTCCTAACTCAAAAAGCCTCACATTCCAGGGAGGGGAGGCCAGAGAGGGCTCACACGGCCTGTAGACGGCTCATCTGGAGAACAGCTGCTGCTAATCACAGGAATTTCACACCCACACCTGTGGAGGAATGAAACCGAGGTGGCGGCTAAGCAAAAAAGCCAATTAACATAAGCCACAGAAACCAAGGTTACCTTGGATCATATTAATGTCAGATGGATTGACAGGGGCTGCCAGCATCTTCACATGGACGTCTGATCCGCCCACAGCAGCCAGCTCCAGGTTCTTCAGTCTAAGCACAAAGCCAGAGAGAGATGTTCATGTCAGCCAGGCTAGCCAGGGAGTCTTTTGCTCAAATCATCTCCCCAAAGTAGGTCAGGCAGCAACATTTTTGAGCTGCCATTGTGTGCCCAGGAATTAGGGTTGTTAAGAAAGAGAGGAGCTATAAGGAATTAGTACAGGACACAGAGTAATGCTCATTAACTGCAAATGGAAAGTCCCTAGTGACCTTTCCACTCCACCACCCACTCTAGCGCAGAAAATAGCTAAAACTCCTTTGGGCATTGTTTAGTAGTGGTTAGCGATGCTAAGAATCACCTGGTATACTAATATTATGGCTTCTCAGGCCCCAGGGCTGACCTACTGAATCAGAATCTCTAGATAAGGGGCACCCCAAGTGGTGAGGGAAATAGAGACGGCCCATGGAGTTGGGAAAGAACTCCCTGGGTGACTGTGGTTCACCCCCTGGAAGGATGTCCCTTCTGGATGAGGATCTGGTCTGTCAGAAAGGATGCTGGATGGAGAGCTGCGGGCCTCAGGTGTGAAACTCCATCAAAGGATGGCTGCGTCACTGCAGGCAGGTTTCTTCCCTGCTCTAGGCCTTCGTTTCTCCATTTGTAAAATGGGGGTGATGCCACCCTCCCCCCCACTTGCATTTGATCACTTCCAAGAGCTCTTCCCATTTCAAGCCTGTGTGGTAACTCAGAGTACTCACAGTGGGTGTGCTGCAGACATCAGGGGACTAACGTCTTTATCCACTGGAATGTTGGTTAATGGGTAAAACCTGCCCAGTGGCAATGCCCATGTGCTGCTTTTTTTTTTTTTTAATAAAAGGAGACCTTCCAACCAGAAAGGACTGATCAGTGTATTAGGCCAATGGATCCTCATGACTTTTAATTATCAGAGATTCCTTTTCTGTCTCTCTCCATACCTCTGAGACTTCATGTTTGCAGTGCTTTTCTCTGCCCAAATGTACTTGTTAATAATTCTCCTTATTTTTACTCACCAAAGGCAGATATAAAAGCCAACCAGAGGTTCTTAGCATTAGGCAACAGTGTCACTGCACTAAGCTGATGTAATTCCACCCACTTCCTGCTGAAATCTGATCTTTTAATTATACCTGAGGCTCCACTTGGGGTAAAAGTGTGATTTCTAAGAAATCGCTCGTACTAAGTAGTAATAATTGTGGCAGGCATTTGTGAGGTGTTTATTATACACCAGGTATAACACACCTGTGCTAAGTGCTTTAAACACATAATCTAAGTGTAACACCCCTGTGATGAAAGTATGACTATTCCCATTCTATCAAGCAGGAAATGAAGGCTCCTGGAGATGATGAAACTTACGCAGTGTAAGAGAATTGGTCAGGGTGGGGCTTATCCACTTTAAGAGTTGGCTCTCTTACTTACCTTGCTCTAAACCAGTACCTGAAATGAGCATGGGAATCCCTCTGACTGCCTACGAGGACCCCTGGGGACCCAACGTGGGAATCCCTGTACTGGATTATGACCAAAGTAAGGGAGGCCATGCTTTACCATGATTGAGAAACAGCTGCAAAAAATCAAAATAAAAACACTCTCTACAGAAAATGGTTAACTAGGAAGGAGTTGATGACCAGGGCAGAGAGAATACAGAAAGGGCTTTTTTTTCCCTTTTAGGTTAAGTATTAAGGAATGTATGTTTTTGTTTTTGTTTTTTGCGGTACGCGGGCCTCTCACTGTTGTGGCCTCTTCCGTTGCGGAGCACAGGCTCCGGACGCGCAGGCTCAGCGGCCATGGCTCACGGGACCAGCCGCTCTGTGGCATGTGGGATCCTCCTGGGCGGAGGCACGAACCCGTGTCCCCTGCACCGGCAGGTGAACTCTCAACCACTGCGCCACCAGGGAAGCCCGGAATGTATGTATTTATACGTAGCTGGAGGAGGGAGAGTCCTCGTAATAATAATAACTACTGTTTGAGTATGTACCAGTCAGGCACGCAGCTGAGTGCTTTCCGTGTGAGCTTTCGTATTATTCTGATTTTACAGCGGAGGAACAAAGGCGCAATAAATAACTTGTTTCAGGCCACCAAAAGTCGTTAAGTGGCTGATATGGTTTGAACCTGGCAGTCTGACGCTAGAGAAGCCGGCTGGTGAAGGGCTGAACCCACACCACGCAGAGGGCTGCAAGAGAAGCCTGGAGTAGTGGGCAGCCTTGACCATTGCTGGGCCTGCTTGGGGAGCTGGGGGCCAGGGGGAGGGCTCCACAGCCTCTCCACCAGGATAAGGAGGGAGGCGTCGGCCCAGACGGCACTGTTTCTCTGTGAACACATATGTAAGTCTGCCCTCCAGAGAAAAATCCTGCCCAGAGCAAATGGATTGTGGACTAGCTGCCCCTTTATATCATCTGTACTGCTTCTCTCTTGCAGTTTGACAGATAATCAGAGTTTTTCTGTAAGCTGACAGAGTCCACGTGCTCAAGCTACTTAAAGACATTTTTTTCCTGCACATTTTCTACACGCTCTTCCCTCAGCCCAGAATTCCTTTTCCACAGCTTCTCTGCAAAGTGAGAAATTGAACTCACCCTTTAGGACCTGGCTGAAATTTTACTTCCCCTAAAGCATCTTTTTTTTTGTCATGATATATTATTTTTTTTTTAACATCTTTATTGGGGTATAATTGCTTTACAATGGTGTGTTAGTTTCTGCTTTATAACAAAGTGGATCAGTTATACATATACATATGTTCCCATATCTCTTCCCTCTTGCGTCTCCCTCCCTCCCACCCTCCCTATCCCACCCCTCCAGGCGGTCACAAAGCACCGAGCCGATATCCCTGTGCCATGCGGCTGCTTCCCACTAGCTATCTACCTTACGTTTGTTAGTGTGTACATGTCCATGACTCACTCTCGCCCTGTCACAGCTCACCCTTCCCCCTCCCCATATCCTCAAGTCCGTTCTCCAGTAGGTCTGTGTCTTTATTCCTGTCTTACCCCTAGGTTCTTCATGACATTTTTTTTCTTCTTAAATTCCATATATATGTGTTAGCATACGGTATTTGTCTTTTTCTTTCTGACTTACTTCACTCTGCATGACAGACTCTAGGTCTATCCACCTCATTACAAATAGCTCAATTTCGTTTCTTTTTATGGCTGAGTAATATTCCATTGTATATATGTGCCACATCTTCTTTATCCATTCATCCGATGATGGACACTTAGGTTGTTTCCATCTCCGGGCTATTGTAAATAGAGCTGCAATGAACATTTTGGTACATGACTCTTTTTGAATTTTGGTTTTCTCAGGGTATATGCCCAGTAGTGGGATTGCTGGGTCATATGGTAGTTCTATTTGTAGTTTTTTAAGGAACCTCCATACTGTTCTCCATAGTGGCTGAACCAATTCACACTCCCACCAGCAGTGCAAGAGTGTTCCCTTTTCTCCACACCCTCTCCAGCATTTATTGTTTCTAGATTTTTTGATGATGGCCATTCTGACTGGTGTGAGATGATATCTCATTGTAGTTTTGATTTGCATTTCTCTAATGATTAATGATCTTGAGCATTCTTTCATGTGTTTGTTGGCAGTCTGTATATCTTCTTTGGAGAAATGTCTATTTAGGTCTTCTGCCCATTTTTGGATTGGGTTGTTTGTTTTTTTGTCCCCTAAAGCATCTTTTGACCCTCTTCTTGGCCCTGAAAAAAATCACTTGCTCCACCCTCAGTGCTCCCATTACACAGATGGGGGTGACTATGCCATTTAAGACCATCTAGTTTATGAAGTCTTTTCATAATTTTTTTCAACTGATCACAAATTCACATTCCTTTTCCAACTCCTGGGGCCGGATGTCCTCCAGAGTTCAGGCCCGTGTGTTAGCTGCACCCCTCCCTAGGGGACAGGCAGCACTCCCATCAGACACATTGTTCCTGAAGCAAAAAGTAGGAATATTCACACTAAGTGGGTTGAACAGTGACCATATAAAAACCTCACTCCAGATTAGGTTTTGCCTCCAAATGAGTTATGAAAAAACGAAACTGCTAGTTTTCAGAGCTTTCTGGATTTTGGCGTGCAGATACGACTTCGGATTTGAATCCAGGTCTTTCAGACTCAGTTCAGGGTACTTTTTACTTATCACTCAGTTTTAAAGTCAGAATGTGTGTTGTCTCCCTACTAGGCTGTAAGCTCACGGAGGGCAGAGAACTTTTAGTCTTAACTCAGTGTTCAGCACAGCATCTGGGACCACAACAGTGCTGGAGAATGCTTCTTAAAGAAATTGTCCCATTTTCCTCTTTAGTGAGAAAATGTGGTGCAAAAGCGACAGTCAGGGCGTCAGGGGAGGGGCTCACACCCCAAGGACTTAGCTACTGAGGCTGGTACTTGCTCTCCCTGGTCCTGGGCTGTTTAGGAAAATACCGCTGAATGATGGGTACAAATAAAAATGGAGATTATCCTTAAGGGAGTTCAATCTAAGCAAAAACCCATGCCTCTTTTCCTCACAGGAGAGTGCAGATCAAATTTGCAGTACGTTTGTAATTCTTAAAAATCTAGATGACCGTGGTCAGGATAAGAATACAGGTAGCTCTCAGTTCATAGATGAAGGGTAGAACATGGATTTGGAGTGAAACAGGTAGTCCTCGGTGTGAATCCTACCTCAGTCATCGACCAGCTAGCTGAACCTCACAGTACTCATCTGTGGAATGGGAGAACACTAGAAGTCAGCTCATGGATTAGGTGAGTTAATGGACATAAAGCACTTGCTAGAGTACCTGATACACAGTAGATGCTGAAGAAATGTTAGCTGTTGTCAGAGGTGGGAATATCCAAGGAAACCTCTGAAACAGCTGGCTATACCTCTGAAAAAAATCAATGAATCACTCAAAGGAAGACGGCAACTTTTCGGAAAATTCAAGTAAATTTAATTAAACAAATATTTATCAACAGTCCTACTAAGTGCCAGGGACTGTGCCAAGGGCTTTAAAGATGAAAAAAATAGTATCTCCTGCCCAGGAGATTGATGGCGTGGGGACTCACATGTGGAAACACTGGGAGGGCGCTTGTAGTGCTAAAGCCAACTGAGTGTGTGACCAGCCGGAGGGATAGCAAAGGGTTACCAAAGGGACTTCGGAAGGTGTGATATCTTAGCTGAAGCTTGAAGGATAAACAGGAGCTTATGGGGTGGACTGAGAGAAACGAAGGATTTCCTGCCAGAGGGAATGGTAAAGAATCTGACCTGATGGTAGGCCAGGCACAGGTGCAGTCTAGGTTGGAGTTGTGGGAATGGAGAGAAGGATCTGATAACCTGGAATCTCTTAAATAAAAAGTGGCATTGATATCACTTGGCGACTGACTCCATGGGGGTGGCTGGGGAGTCTTTGATGGCTCCCAGGCTTGGGCAACTGGATGTTGAGATAGGAGGAAAGAAGAGTGGCTTGGAGTGGGGAGGAAGGTGTTACATCTGGAGCCTGAAGCAGGTGGCCTGCAGTACGGAATGCAGCAGAGGGTGCTCTGCACTGGACACACAGAGGTGAGTCAGCTGCGTGTAGGTGGAGTCTAGGATAGTAGATAAACTTATTCTGGGTGATCTGGCTGGACAATTAAAGCTCCAGACACTGTGCTTAGCGTTCATATACAAGATGCTGTTGAGTCCTCAAGTTGTCTGGAGGGTGTTGTCACCCCAATTTTCAGATGGGAACTGAAGCTCAGAGAAGTTAAGTAACTTGCCCAAGGTTAAGCTGTTAGTAAGTGGCAAGACTTGATCTTAAGCTTGACTCCAAAGCTCAGACTGTCGAATACTAAGCCGGCATCCCCTACACTGTGTGTGTGGAATCTCTGTCCTGGGAGATATTAATAGGTATTCCCTGGGGTCCAATACTTTTGGGAAACGCTGCCTACTAAACTCCCTTTATAAGATTCAAACTGCACATTAGAGTCATAAAGGCTCTGAGAAGTCCTCCAGTAAAGAAACCCACGTGGCTTTGTGTAACCCAGAGTTTCCAGAGTTAACTCAGCTGAGAACACTACCCTCACAGCACACTGAGTACCCCAGACAGCAGTTTGAAAAGTGCTGCACTGGGCTGCAGCCTGCTCCCAGTTCTCTTCTTTGTCTTCTGGGAGCCTAGCTGCTCTGCACCAGTTGAAATTCACAGAAGTGGGAGGGAAGGGGAGTGGGGCAGGAGACGGAAAGTTGAAGCTGCAGACAGAGGTGGGTGAGGGCGGGGACAGGCCTGACACAGGCTGCTTGCGCAGGGGGAGGTGTGTTGGTCCAGCTGCGTCTCACCAGGAAGACCAGCCCCAGCCTGCCCCACGGAATGCCATCAATACTAGACACTGCTGTTCCTGCAGACAGTTCTAACAGCGTCGTCAAGGATACCATTCTGCCGAGACAGGAAGGAAAACCGGGCCGAGTCTGAATTCCAGAGTTGGACCTCGGGTGTAATGATAGCAATTTCTTGGTTTTTTTTGCTTTAAACTCACCGAAGGAACTGGTGGCTGTGTTATGGAGTGCAAAGGAGGCACCCAAACACAGCCTGGCTGGATCTCAAGACACTTTCCCAAGACTGTTCAGTCCCTCCCCTGTGAGTAGTGGCGCCACGCGACTCGGAGGGATGCCTCTGCCTTCATTCGACAGATCCCACACTGGATAAGGTCACAATGGCTCCTTTGAGGCAAAGGCTGTACACCTGTGATGCCATATGAACTACAAGGGAGACAAAAGCAGGCAGAAGAAAGAGCCTTTTGAGAGAGGGGGAAAAAGAGGCCAGTACTCTGGGGCCTGGCTCAGTTATGCTGGCCGTGTAAGGCGGGCATCAGCCAGCTCTGCTAAGATATCTTTCCTGCCTTCCGCATTTAATTAGCAACCATTTGTACTTATCTTGCATCTTCCACTCAATCACCTCAAAGTGGTCCCTCGTCATTTTGCGCAGGAAGAGTTGTCATGGGCCACGGAGACTTTCTCCTCTGCTCATTACAGAGAGCCAAGAATGTGCGTTCCATCACAGAGCACTGGGGGAAGGTAGCTGATGTCTTACGTGGCTCTCCCGGGTCTGTCTGCAGTCCCCGTGGTCACAAACAAGCCGCCTTCTGTGATTTAGTGAAGTGCTGGGCATTTGATTAATCGTTAATAAGCAGGGCACAACCGGGCAACTGTGGAGGAAGCAGGGGATGCTGGTGGCCACAGCTGGGGGGCTTCTCATGGAGTCCTGGGCGCTCTGCCTCTCCTGGGCAAAGCTCACGAGTTCTGTGTTTCTTCGTGGTGTGCGGACACTCCCGATTTCCTCCCTGCGCCTCTTCCGGGTTCTCTGCCTCCAAGTCATCTTGCCTTCCCACCATTCAGGACTTTTTGTTCTGTAGCACAATCGCTTTGAATGCAAGGGAATCAGAGACAGATGGCAACTTCTGCAAGTTTCTACCCAGGGTTGGCAAAGAAACCCTCTCCCTACCCTCTCAATCTCCTACGTCCCTCAGCTAAGATGACCAGGAAGGTTGCGAGCCCCATAACATTCTACATCTGCTGACATCAGGAAACTTGCGTGAAGGGAGCTGCAGAGAGTCTGCTGCTTAGTCTGCTGAGGCCTAACTCTCCTTGCTGCCTCAGAGAGCACGACTGGGCCACAGCAGGGGGCAGAGGCCCCGCCTGCAGCTGCTTTTCTCTTTGATGGGTAGGACGATGACCATGCAGCCCCTGCCTGCTGGGCCTCTGATTGTGTAACTAACCAATGGCAAAGGGGGCCCTTGGTGAAATCTTGTGCCCAGGACCCCTTATTTCAAGTCACATCGTTGCTCCCTGGAGCAAACACTGGCGAGCAGGCAGTCCAACACCTGCTTCAGCTTCACAGACTTGCCGGAGCTGGACGATTGTTGGATCAGAGGACTCAAGCCTCAGAACCATTTCCACGGCTGCAGGATAATGTTGAGAAGGGTACTGAGGCCTCATTGTCTTGGCAGGAAAGAGTGTTGTTTGGGGAGAATGAGGCAAAGAGGTGTGTAGGTTCTGAGGTACATAGAAAAGGGAGCTGTGAAGATTGTCACTGGCACAGAAGACAGGGCGGGGGGATGGCACGCATTCCCATGTTTCCTGCTACTGACCTTGGTCAACCCCTTTCTTTTATCAAAAAACAAATGAAAAGAATGGAATAGCACAGGGAACTATATTCAGTATCCTGTAATAATCTATAATGAAAAAGAATATGAAA
This sequence comes from Grampus griseus, assembly GCF_964374135.1. Lineage (NCBI taxonomy): Eukaryota > Metazoa > Chordata > Mammalia > Artiodactyla > Delphinidae > Grampus > Grampus griseus. Next base: position 160,591,164 of record NC_139017.1, on the reverse strand, counting down.
AAGAATATGTATATATAACCGAATCACTTTGCTGTATACCAGAAACTAACACAACATTGTAAATCAACTATACTTCAATAACACCCCCCCAAACAAAACAAAACAACAACAACAACAACAAAAACTGAAAAGAATGGAGACTGGAGTGATGTCCTCAATCTAACAATGAGTGGCGTGGGTGGGACTACAAGCCAGGCCAGTGCGCTTGCAGGTGGTCCCCAATGACACCCCTTGAGCCACAGATTAGCCTCATGTTATCTTTGCTTTTCCTTCTCTAAAATGAAGACCCTTCCCACGCCATCCAGGGTGGGAAAGACCTGGAATCACACCAGCGTGCTTGCAGGAGCTGCTAGGAGAGGGCCGGATGATAAGAACTTCCTCCCAGACACTCTGCACGTTGGAAAGCCCTGGTCTACGGTGCAATCCCTCAGAGGTGTGCTGCCAAGTTTCACCCTCAGAGGAAAGAATGAGGAAAAGAGGGTAGAAGGGCTGGGCCCCAAACCCGGCCGCGTCATGTGAAGTCAAGAGGGAAGGTAATGTCACGGTGTCACAGGATGTGAAATCCAGCTTGAGTCTGAATCCTGCGACTTCAGGCTCGCCCCTTCTGAGCCTGTTTCCACAGATTCCTCCCTCAAAGATCACATGTGAGGGCGCCCAACGAATATTCCTTAGTCAGACACACCACATTTTCTCTTCCCTCTGGGCTTCTGCCCATGCAGGTTCTTCCACTTTCCCTCCTTATATACGGCTCACCTGATCTTCTGGGGGACTCAACTTAGATCTCATGTCTTCAGAGAAAGCATTCTGACCACCCCGAGGGGGTAGGGTCGGGTGCTCATCTTCTGGGTGTCCACAGACTCTGAACATAGATATCATAGCACTTACCCCTGGATCATCTCCTGGACTAGAATGTGAGCTCCTTGAGGGAAAAGGCCACAGATTATCAATCTCTGCGCCTTCAGCACCTAGCGCTCAGTAGGCCCTCGAAGAATAAATGCTGGTTCACGTGGTAGGTGCACAATGAGTTCTGTCCTCTCCTCCATTCATGACCACAGAAAATAGCTCCAGGAGACAAACAAGCAAACAAATACCAGTTCTTAGGGTGCCAAACCAGAATGCTAAATTTTTTTTCAAAGTACTGTAATTCTGGTTTAAAAACCAAGTCATTTGCACAGAGTTTTGGTTTTAAACACTGACATCAACTGTAAAAAAGAAGAAATCCCCTGAGAGTAAACAGTGCCCTACAGTGAGAACTCACCACCTATACAACCTGGGTCCCCACCACATGCTCCCCCAAATTCCATCTGGCTAAGACAGAAAGGGTATTTGTCCAAAGGTTTCACAGCTTCATTTCATTCTGTGCTAGCAGCAGGCAGGTGAGAAAGCCATGATGACTAGGATGCTGTTTTATGAAAATCTCAGGATCCTGAAAAGGGGACGAGACAGAGGATAGCATTCCTACCATCTTCCCTGGGGGTGGGGAGGGGGCTGTGCGTCCTATGAAGAGCAGAGACTTGGGGTCACCTGAATGACCTAGAATTTCGCCTTCTCTTCTGACCTATCTTCTTCCCAGTATTATACTCCATCTCATGCTCAAAAAACATTTGCAATGACTGTCATTGTTTCTTCAGGCCTATGTCTATATCATGGACCTTTAGTAAAGAAGGGACATCCTAGTTGTATGATCTTGGGCGAGTGACTTTCAAGTGTCTTGAGCCTCAGTTCTCTTATCTGTAAAATGGTGATAGCAATGAGCAAACTGGGTTACTGTGATTTTTATTTATTTTTAAAATTTAATTTTAAAAAATAAATTTATTTATTCTATTTATTTATTTTTGGCTGCGTTGGGTCTTCGTTGCTGCGAGCGGGCTTTCTCTAGTTGCGGTGAGTGGGGGCCACTCTTCGTTGTGGTGTGCGGGCTTCTCTTGTTGCAGAGCACAGGCTCTAGGTGCATGGGTTTCAGTAGTTGTGGCTCACGGGCTCAGTAGTTGTGGCACACGGGCTTAGTTGCTCTGTGGCATGTGGGATCTTCCCGGATCAGGGCTTGAACCCGTGTCCTCTGCATTGGCAGGCAGATTCTTAACCACTGCGCTACCAGGGAAGCCCCTACTGTGATTCTTAAAATCCATAATATATGTGGAGAACTTAGCCCAATGCCTGCCTCATGGTATGTACACAATAAATGAGAGCTGTTTTTACTATAAGATCCAGAGAACATCAAGTTCTAAAATGGGACTTCCAGGAACAAAAGGAAAGAGGACATTGGAGTTTCTTGGAATTATGTCATAGAGAATCCAGAACTCTGCATGAGGGCTGATGGTCATGGGGACCTCTGAAAGTTCTGGAATGTTTGTAATTCTCCCATCTTTGTAATTTTCTCCTGCAGTCTTGCTTCATTTAGGTCAGCAGTTCAATTCTTTACATGAAAAAGGCCCAAGTGCTTATTTAGGGGATTCATTTTGGGCATAAAAGAAAGAAACTCTAAGAGACCAAAGGAAAAGGCCTTAGTAGAGAACAGCTGGAATGTTTGGGGCCAAGAGGAATGAAGAGAGGGACATTCAGAATGTTGACACAAGAACAGGAGGTCCCTGGAGGCCGCATTCTGAGGAGTTCTGCAACCTCTCAGATCTGAGCAGACTCTTTCTCCTTCCCTCCCTGCTGTTCCCAGAGCTCCGCCCACAGTGCAAGTATCGCAAACCACAGCAGGTCGGGGAATACTCTGCTCGGACTCTGCTCAGACACCATGACCCCACCTGGTGTAACCTGACACATCCAGTCACCAGGATGTTTAAAGGACACCTGATTCTTTCTGTGACAGCGTGGTTACCCTAAACCACCTAAGACATGACTACAAAGAAGAGAATCCCAGCCTCTGGCCTCAGTCCACACACGATCAAGTCAGGTCACCTGAATCTGGGTCAGGAGGGAAAGCTGCCCTTCAGGGGCGGAGAGAATTACTGCGTGCCTGACAATCCGTATCCACAGGGCAATGGTTTTCAACCCTGGCCTAGGCATCAGAGTCACTTGGAGAGCTTTAAAAACTCAGATGTTTAGGGCTGTTCTAGACCTGCTACGTACCTCGGGAGTGGCACCTGGGAATACATAGTTTCCATAAGTGCCACAGGTGACTGAGATGTGAGGCGAAGCTTGAATACAATGCTTCGTGGAAGTATCATGTCTTGAACTTCCCGGAAATTATCAGGGTCCCACACAAGAAGACAAGCTGTCTTTCTTCCCTAAGTGGCATCTGCAACCAGACCGGTCTGTTCTAGCTTCCCTGACTCTCCAAGGGGAGGGAATCAATCAGGAGGCAGCTGCACTCAGCTGCCTAACCTTCCCAGGCCTTTTCACAGGTCCCTGCACATTGGAGACGCCTTCCTCATCACCACAGAACTCAATAAAAGGTGCACTTATTACAGAAATTAGATTCAGATTCAACAAACGTTTTTGCAGCTCCTATTTTGTGGCAGGTCCTGCACCAGACGCATAAATGACAAGCCTGTGAGAGAGGCACTACATCGTTCCTGTTTGGGGTGCACTCTCGGAAAAAGAGTGTTCATCAGAACTTTACCAACTCATTACAGCAATCCTCAGGGAGTTGTCTTCCCAACATGGTGATTACCTATGATCAACATACAAATTGGGGTTTATTGACTGACGTGTCTTCTCAACATTCTTTTCAATTGCTCTAATGGTGGATGTGGCTAGGCTGAGTGCATGACTGTGAAATTATCTGAGGCTTAACCCCTTTGGCTGTCAAAACACCTAGCTTGTATTTTTTTTTTTTTAAGTAAAAATATGGAACACTTCACAAATTTGCATGTCATCCTTGCGCAGGGACCATGCTAATCTCTGTATCGTTCCAATTTTAGTATATGTGCTGCTGAAGCCAGCACTCTAGCCTGTATTTTTTTTTTAAATAAATTTATTTATTTATGGCTGTGTTGCGTCTTCTTTGCTGTGTGCGGGCTCCTCATTGTGGTGGCTTCTCTTGTTGTAAAGCACGGACTTCAGTAGTTGTGGCACGTGGGCTCAGTAGTTGTGGTGCACAGGCTCTAGAGCGCAGGCTCAGTAGTTGTGGCGCATGGGCTTAGTTGCTCCTTGGCATATGGGATCTTCCCGGACCAGGGCTCAGACCCGTGTCCCCTGCATTGGCAGGCGGATTCTTAACCACTGCGCCACCAGGGAAGCCCTCTAGCCTGTATTTTAATCATGAAAATAACTCCTTGTTGGCCTGACCTTTGGAAAACAATCAAACCATTTGCTGGGAATCGAAGAGTTGGAAATAAGGGACTGCAAGAGAGTATGCAGGTGCTTTCTGGTGAAGAGCATTCCTTTTATTGCAGCTGATTAGCACTATGAGCTATGACTACATTGTCTCCATTTTTAAATGTGATGAAACCGAGGCTTAGAGAATCTCAGTAAGTTGCCAAACACACACAGCTAGGGCAGGGAGGCAAGGATTTGACCCCAGGTCTTCTGACTCCAGACCCATGCTTTTGCCCTAGCGCCACTAGTGACCCTACTAGCTCTTTTGAATGACTATAATCGCTTATGTGCAGATTTATAATCGTTGAAAATTCACATACTGTTTTTATGAGCCACATGTGAAAATCATGGGTTAAGATCCAACAGAATTTTAGGACATAATCATAAAAGTAACAAGGGCTGAGTGACTTGTCCAAGATCAAACAGCTACTAAGAGGCTGAGCCTGTATTTGACCTTAGGTCTGTATGGCTCCAAAACAGGATCTCTTTTTAACTAAAGGCACATGCGCAGTGGAGAGGAAATCACACGAGACAGGACTCAGAAGCCATGGATCCCTGTCTCTGTTCCAATCTTTATTAGCTATATCACTTTGGACAAGTCCCCTGCCTTCTGTAAAATGGAAACAATGATCTCTGACCTACTTTCTGAGATGTGAAGATCCAAATGGACCAAAAAGTATTCTGAAAATTCCTTCCATAATATAATAGAGCGTAGGAACTCACGTAGGCCAGTCAGACAGACCTGGGTTCAAAAATTCCGACTCTGCCACTCACTGGCTTGTGTGACCTTGGACAAGTGATTTTACTTCCCATGCTTCCATTTTCTCATCTGCAAAACGGGGCTAAATCAAGTACCTCCTCCAAAAGGTTGTTGTGACGATTAAATGAGAGCATCCATTTACACAGGGATTGCCCGACACACAGTACAGGATCAATGAACGTCAGCCATTACTACAATTATAACTGTGCTTCTCGGGTTTTCAACTTCCAAGCAACGACTTTCTGAGCTACCACACACGCCCTGGGCTACAGTTTCGGTCCTATTCGCTGCCTTCCTCCTCGGGACTTGTCCCTCCCTTTCCAGTCCCCATTTTCCACAGCCCATCTTAAAACCCTCCAGGAACCCGAGCTCCCTTGCCCCATTTCGGCGCGGTGTCTTACTCGACAACCTTGGCTGGGTCCCCGTGGTGCCCATAGACCAGCGCCCGGACCCGGGAGGGCTCGGCAGATGCGGAGAAGGCGGCGGCAGCAGATCGCCGGCGGCGGAACGCGGGGAACAGCCGCCGCCGCAGCTGAGCCGGGGTTCGCGCCCCGCAGACCCACATGCTCCCTCCGGTTAACTCAGAGCCGGACGCTGTGAGATACGTCATCTTCCAGCGACCTCGCGCCTGCGCCCCGCCCCGTCGCGTGACCACGCCCTTTGCTCCTTTTAGAAGGCCGTCCCCTTCCTCCGCGGTCCGCGCGGTGGCGCTTGGTGAGACTGACAGGGGAGCGAGGCCTGGTCGGTGGAGGGACTTAAGGGAGTCTCGGAGATTCTGAGCCTGCCAGAGTTGAACTCCTAACAAGGAGCGTCTGATACTGGCCTAAGGCTGTGTCTGTGGTCTGCGATTGGTGTTTGACTTGGGGGGGAAGACATTTCACCTTCTCTGGCCTCAGTTTCTCCTCCTCCCCACCATTTGAGCGTTCACTCTGCCAGGCCCTTTAAGGCATTATCTCATTTAATCCCCGCTGTCTTCTGCTAGCATAGGGTGGCAAAGCTTACTTCCCTACACCAAGTAGAGGAGATGTATGTAAGCTGATATAGAGGCAAGAGTACTGGGTTTGGAGTTAGAAGATTCAGGTTCACATCCTAGACCCTCCACTTCTTACCTTGGCCATCTCGGGCAAGTGACTGAAACTGAGTCAGTTTTCTCATTGGGGCTAATATACTTCTTTCAAGATTGTTGTAAGGATTGGATAGAACAACAGAATAATGTTGTCGTGGACCGGATAGCACATTGTAGAATGCCAAGTGTGCTCAGATTACAAGGGAGGAATCATAAGAAGGAGAGCCCCCTCTCAGAATGCTCAGGGTGCAGTAGGATTGAATGGGACAATGGGTAAAAGGGTGTAGCCCGAGAAAGATGCTAGATCATATTATTAGTGGAAGGAAGACATGAGCGTAACCAACACCCCAGTTGAATATTAGGACATGACAGAGGGCACTGCTGGAGTCTGAAGGAGAGAGGTGTTTTGGGATTGGGGTGGGGGTGGGCACCCTTGGAGGGAGTGCTGTTGGAGCCGGTCCCGTGACTCAAAATCTTCAATAGGCATGAAACTCACCTGAGGTCTCATCTCAGATCTACTGAGTTAGAATCTTGGGGAAGGGTCCAGGAATCTACATTTCTTAGAAGCTCTCGAGAATATTCTGATGGAGGTGGCCTGGGGAACAAACTTGAGAAACACTGAATCAGGACTTCAAAGGACAAGGAAGAATTCCTTTCACTGGATTTTATTGACCCCAAACTTGCCAACTTAGAGCCTTTCCTCTGAGGAAGAAAAGAAAATGTCATGATGAAGAGTGCACGTGCTGCATTCTAGCCAACTTGGCTTTGAGTCCTGGCTCTGCCACTGGACTTGGACAAGTCCATTTGATCTTGGACAAGTCACCTGGCCTCTCTGTGTTTCCACTTCCTTACCTGTAAAAGGAAGGAAATAATAGTATCTGATTCAAGGCTGTTGTGAGATATCATTCACTTGAAGCATTTAGCTCAATGTTTGGCACATGAAAGCATTTGATAAATGTTCCTGGGGGTTATTGTAAAGATTGAATGAGAAACATCATATGTAAAACATCTAGACTGGCTCATAGTACATGCTTAAAAAGTGTTTGTACTTATTTTTATTATTAGAGAAAGTTGGTGTTCCATGGTGGGAGAAAGACTTGGTCCCACAATACACACACACACACACACACACACACACACACACACACACAAATACCCAGTCTTGCTTATCTTCTGTTTTCACAGTGACCCACAGTTCTACTTCTGTTGCAAGACTCCCTAGGTGACATTGAGCTGTTGACATTATCTTCTATACTAAATCGTTTCCTCTGAATTTCCTGGGCATCTTAGCCAGGAAGCGTGGAGAATTACCCAGCAGGTCTTCCTCTTTGGGGGCTGGACTTAGTCCCCTGTCCATCCTGATAGGCCCAGGACATCAGCTCTCAGGTCGAACTGTGTCAACAACCTTCTTCCTGAGATTCTCTCCCTTATTTTTCCCTCTCCACTTCCTTCTTTCTCAGGCTTCCAGAATGACATTTTTTTTCCTAACAGAAAGACCAGATTTTGTCTTTCCCTTGCTTAAAGTCCTTCCATGATTCCTCAATACTCAGGGAGAACCATAAACTACAGTTCTTTGTAGAACACTGTGAACTGTTGATATATTAAACTTGTAAATAAAACTATGATTCTATGCTAATTCTAACATTCTCTCACACTACTAACACATTCTAAATTCTTCAGAAAAATATATGGAGGAAAAACACCTTAAAATGACAACAAAAACTTTCTACTCGTTGTAATTAATCTACCTTCTTGCAAATTAGAAAAATATGGCTGTGGTTTTAATTCAACAGTAGGATGCCTCAGCTGGGCTTGAGGAACACCAGGGTTTCTGCAGGGGCACAGTTTGGGAACCACTGAGTGAAAGGTTCAGGCCCAATTGTCCTGGCCTTGCATTTAAGACCCTTTGTACCCCAACTTCCATACTGTCTTTATCTCCTGCTATTGGGCCATGTAGAGACTATGATGCAACCATACCTGACACCCACCTTTCCCAGTACTTCCATGTCTTGTGCCTTTATTCAGTCTGCTCCTTCTGCCTGAAATGCTCTTCCCTGCCTTGCCTGTCTAGGAAACTCCAGGTTCAGATATCCCTTCTTTGATGTTGTTTTCCACTCCCTCAGCCTGAGTTAACCCCTGCTGCCTTTGTGTTTTCTTTGGACTGGTGTTATGACCTTTAGGACATAGTCTCTTATTTATTTATGTGCCATTTCCCCCTCCAGGCAAGAGTGGGGCCATGTTTAGCACATCTCCATGACACCAGCACCCAATATGGGGCCTGGCACAGGGTAGGCATCATGAATATTCCATGAGTTGAAAGTGATTGAATTTCCTCATGGCCTGGCCCTGTCTATGGTGCCATCTCCTCTTCCCTAGATTTGGGCCAGTGGCTCCAGGCCAAGACTTTCTGTTTCCCTTCCTTCTACTCTCAAGGATTATAGAAGCTTGTGGTCTTTTTCAAGTGGAGCAGAATGTTCTCTTTTCATCTGTCCATCTGTTACTTGTGTTCCTTTTCTCCCTCCATCACAGTCTCTGCCCATAGTCTTCCCCTGCACGAAGAGCAGAGGGCTGTGGAATCAGTCTGATCTAGGTCTGAGCTCTGAGCCCACCATTTACTAGCTGTGTGACCTTGGGGAAGTGCCTTATGCTTTCTGAGCCTCAGTTTCCACATCCCCCCAAATAGGACCAATGGTAAACTCCTGCCATGAGGCTCCTGCAAGAGTCCTCTGGAAACAGCAGCATCCTTGGTTGTTTCTTTTTTTCATCAGATGTTTCTCCTTGAGTTTCCTTTTCTGGATGATCCTTTCTGTCTCTTCTCTGCATGTTTGCTATTGGTCTCTCCCCCTAAAATGTAGGCTTCATGAAGGCAAGAACCATGTCTACATTCATTCATTTATCTAATCATCCATTCAATATTTATTGAGTGCTGACTACATGCCAGATACCAAGCAGTGGGATATAAGAGAGAGTCCTTGCCCTTAGGGGGCTCATGTTGTAGAGGTGCAGACACATAATGAATATGTCATATAGTAGGTGCTCTGTTTAAAACTACAAGAATCCCCTTCCCCCTTACTGTTTCTCTCCCCCATTTCTCTAGTATATTACTGTCTCACATACCAGAGAATTTGCTTTTTTTGGTTGTTTATTGTTCTTGTCTTTCCATTGGAATATAAGCTCCGTGAGGGCAGGGATTTTTGTCTGTTTTATGTCTCCACTTCGGCTTAGAGTAAGTGTTGAACAGATGAATCAGTATCCAGCGTTCGTTGATTTGTTCCATATGGAAGACAGGTCTCAGCTTCTATTCAATTCAAGCCAGATGGCCTTGATTCAAATCTTGGTGCTGCTGCATACTATGCATAACCTTGGAAAAGTCACTTTCTTTCTCTGGACCTTAATTTTCTCAACTGTGTAATAAGAATAATAGTGGTGGGGATTAAATGAGTCTATGTGGGTGAAGCACATAGAAGGTGCCTTGTCTTATGTACTAATGGACAACTAGTTTGTGGTCATTGTACAAGAGCTTATACTGGGCAGATGCCCAAATGGACTTAAGCTGTGTATCCAGGGGATAGACTAGAATCAATGAGAGTCAGTGAGGGGGGCAGATTTCACGGCATAAAGAGGAAGAACTTTTTAAAAGCCAGCATTGCAAGGAGAAATAGCTGAATCCACTATTACAGTTGGAGACTTCAACATCTCTCTGTCAGAAATGAACATAGGACTTCCCTGGTGGCGCAGTGGTTGAGAATCCACCTGCTGATGCAGGGGACATGGGTTTGAGCCCTGGTCTGGGAGGATCCCACGTGCTGTGGAGCAACTAAGCCCATGCGCCACAACTACTGAGCCTGCGCTCTACAGCCCATGAGCCACAACTACTGAAGCTCTCATGCCACAACTACTGAAGCCCACATGCCACAGCTACTGAAGCCTGCATGCCTAGAGCCCATGCTCCGCAACAAGAGAAGCCACCGCAAGGCGAAGCCCGTGCACCGCAACGAAGAGTAGCCCCCACTCGCCACAACTAGAGAAGCCCATGAACAGCAATGAAGCCCAACGCAGCCAGAAATAAATAAGTAAATAATTAAATAACTAAATAAAAAGAAATGAACATATCCAGCAGGCAGAAAATCAGAAAGGACATAGTTGAACTCCACAACACCATCAATCAACTAAATATAGAGGTCATCTAAAGACTACTTCATCCAACAACAGCAGAATACACATTGTTCCCAAGATCACATGGAGTTTTCACCAAGATAGACCACCTACTGGGACATAAAACACACCTTAACAAATTTAAAAGAAAAGAATCATACAGTGATTGCTCTTAGACCATAGTGGAATTAACTAGAATTCAATAACAGAAAGAGAGTTGAAAAATCCCCAAATACTTGGAGATTAACACACTTCTAAATAACACATGGGTCAAAGGAGAAATCTCAAGAGGAATTTTAAAATTTCAAACTAAATGAAAACAATGAAAATGAAAACACGACTTATCAAAATTTGTGGGATGTGGGGAAAGCAGTGCACAGAGGGAAATTTATAGCACTGAATGCATAATATGAGGAAAGAAGAAAGATCTGCAATTGATCGTCTAAACTAGCTTCTGCCTTAGGAAACTAGAAAAGGAGCAAATTGAATGCCAAGGAAGCAGGAAAACAACAAAAATTAGAGCTGAAATCAGTGAAATGGAAAATCAATAGAGAAAAATCAGCCAAACCAGAAGCTGATTCTTTGAAAAGATCAATACATCGATAAGCCTCTAGCCAGACGAAGAAAAGAGAGAGGACACAAATTACTAATATCAGAAATGAAAGGGGGACATCACTACGGAGCTCATGAACTTTAAAAGGATGGTAAAGCAATACTATGAACGACGTTAAAAGCTAGCTTTCCCAAAGACCCCACCACCGCTTTTGGTAGGTGATGAGCTCCCTGTCCTTGGAGGTATGTATGGATGCGCATTTGACGGGATCTAGGTAGAGGGGATTCAAGCGTTGGATGGGACTGAGAGGCCGGGTGTCCCTGGTCTCTGTCCTGGAGAGCTGTGTGGGAGCTAGGCGCGGGCAGTGAGCAGAGGCGTGGACCTGCTCACCTAAGAATGTCGGTGCCCGGTGGGTGCAGAGGCTGGTGGGCGTCCGGGCCCAGCCGGGGATCTCCAGGGGGTCCGGGAGTGGGGGAGGGGCGCATCAGGGCCGCGGGCCACCGAACCGGGCAGCGGCGCGCGCGGCTGCCAGCAGGGGACGCCTCGAGACCGAGGAACGCGCGGCCGAGCCTGACGTCAGCGCCCCGCTTGCTTGGGCTCCCGCTCTGGACTCGGCGCCAGTCCCGCTCCGCGCCGCGCCGCTTCGCTCCGGCTCTGGCTCTCCTCGGGCCCGGCTCGGGCTCCGGCGGCTGCGCCCCCCGCGCCGGGCCCCCGGGGCAGGCTGCGGCGCACCATGGCCCGCGCCCAGGCTCTCGTCCTGGCGCTCACCTTCCAGCTTTGCGCGCCCGAGACCGAGACTCCGGCAGGTAAGCGCGAGTCGGTCGGACCCAGCTTGCCCCGCGGAGACCCCGGCGCCCGTGGCGTAGCTCGAAAGAAAGTGGGAGTGTTGGGTGACCGGACGTTGCGAGCCTGCTCCCTGTGTGTCTGAGTGTGGGATGTGCGATCGTGTGCTCATGGTGTTGTGTGCCTGTGAATGGTGTGTGTCCTGAGTTATGTGCAAGAAGAGGTGCTGTGTGTGTTGTGTGTCCACGAGTATGTTGAGGTGAATGTTGTGTGCATCGAGGAGGCATGGGGTGTGCGCTGAGTGTCTTGTGTCTCTGCCACTGTGTAGTGTGTGTGGGGCCAAGTAGGACTGTGTGCCTGTTGTTTGTACATTTGAGTTTGGTTGTGTGGCAGGAGTTGTGTCTGTTAATGTGCTGCATTTGTGGGCATTTTGTGTGCCCTAGCCCGGAGTGTTGCTTGCTGTGTGTCCGAGAATGGCTCGTGTGTTTGTGTTCTGCGTGTGGCGAAGAGTGCTCTGTGGATTCTGCCCGCGTGTGGAGCAGGGAACGCGTGTGCGGTGTGTGTGCTTGTGAGATCCGTGTACGTGTGTGAAGGCGTGGGAACGGGTCCGGAACGTGTGTGTCCGTGCGCCGTGTGCGCAGTGTGTACGTGTGGGAGTGTCTGGGGTTGGTGGTGTGCGCCGCCGGGGGGCTGCGCGGGTCCGAGTGAATGCCAAATGTGCCGGGAATGCGTGTGTAGGAGCGTGTCTGGAACGGATGTGAGTGTGTTCGTGCGTGCTGGCTGCGTGTCCGGGAATGTTGCGAGTGTGGTGCGCGCCTGGGCCGTGGCTGAGTGTGTGCACGGGGCCCGGGGCCGCCCGAGGGGGCGGTGACAGGGTGTGTGTGTGTGTGTGTGTCCCTCGGGTGTGCGTGTGGGGCGCGCGGGCCCGGAACAAGTTGTCGTGGCGGCGCCCCCTCCCTTCTCCTCCCCTCCCCTCCCGGGTCGGGCCGGGCCTGAGGCTCGCCAGGGAGGGATGGGGGCCCGGCGGCCGCCGACTCCGACATTTCGGGCTGTTTGTTGTTTCGCAAGTTCGGCGCGGCGCTGGCTGGCGGCAGATCCGAGGCGGCGCCGGGGCTGCGGGGCGCCCGGCCCGGGACTGGGGAGGGCCCGGCGCGGGGGGGTGGCGGACGCGGGGGGCCGCGGGGCGCGCCGAGGCCGGCGGGAGGGTAAGGCCGGGCGCCCGGGCGCTCCTGCGGGGGCCGGGCCGTGGCTGCTCCAGGGCAGCTGGGCGGGGGTGAGTCCGGGCAGGCCGGGCCTGGCTCTGGGCGGCCGGACGGCGCCCCCTCCCGTAGCGCGCTGGGGGCGCCGCGAACGCAGGGGTCTCCCGGGACACCCCCTCAGTCGACTCCGCAACTTTGTGCGGCCTCCCCGCCGGCCGGGACGGCCGTGAGTGAGTGTACGTGTGTGAGCGTGTGTCTCCGGGCTTCTGTGTGCTGTATGACCGCGCTGTCTCTGGGTGTGTTTTGGAGTCTGGAGTCTTTTGGGCTGTGTTGTGTGTGTGTGTGTGTGTGTGTGTAATTGTACGTGTGATAGCGTTTCTGAATGTGTGTATCTAAAGCTGTGTCTGTGTACCCGTGTGTGCTGTGGACCGTGTGTAGTCTGTGTGTGTGTTGGTGTGTCTGTCCACCCCCTTCCCAACCCCCCATCCTACCCTGAGGCCTGGGATCCCAGACTGCGGCCCTCTTCTGCTGAGTTGCGCCCGATGCCTCCCCTGGGGCGGGGGTGGCCGGTCCCTTACCGGTGGTGGCCTCAGCACCCCTAGCCCCTCCAGTTGGGCGGCTTCAGCCTGGTACCTGGGGCGCTGAGTAACGGGGAGACGCCCCAGACGGGTACCCGAGCCAAGACACGGGCAGAAGCACGTCGGCCCCAGAGACTCCATCAGGCCGCCGGTCTCCGAGAACTGGCCTCTCCCGATCGCGTTCGCTGCCCCGCTGCTCCCTCCGGCCCCTCGGGCGGAGCTCCCTGGGCACCTGCAGCCGCCCCGGCCACTGGCTCTGAGCTCTGCCGGGCCCAGCGGTCCCAGGCCATCGCGCACAGCTTTAGCTTTGACCGCTCGGTGCCCGAGAGGACGCCTAAGGCGGCCTCCCTCCTTATCCTCCCCCAATCCCTCCCCCTGTCCTGCAGCAACTTTGTCCCCCTCCCCCACCCTGAGATCAAACCAAGGGTACATGCTCCCCCATCCCTGCCACCATCATCTTGATTCCAAGAACCCTCAGGTGCCCTAGCTCCTGCCAGTAGGGGAGACTGTCAAGGACTGAGGTTTGGGAGTGAGATCTTGAGTGGGTTATTTCCATTCTTGGGGCCGCCGTTTCCTCATCTGCCCCATGGGCTTCATAATGAAGGTGTATGGTACTTGGTAGATTGTAAACTAAAGCTCTGTTTGTGAGTGCCAGGGAACAAAAGATGGTTTTGAGGACTGCTACAGAGCCAGAGACTGTGATTTGAAGCCAGAGGGACCTGGGTGCAAGTCTGTCTCTGCCACATGCTGTCCCTGTGACCTTGGGCAAGTCACTTCACTTCTACAGTTCCTGGCACCTGTAGCTATTACTGTTGAGCTTAATTCAGAAGCCCTTAGTAGAAGGGATGTGATCTCCCCTTGTCCCCACGTTGATTAGAGTCAGCCCAGCTCCCTGAAGGCCTCCTGAGTCTCCCTCCCCCCAAAGGGTGGGTGGTGATGTCTCTGAGCCATGCAAATCTGGCAGTAATTTATTCTGCTGCGTTCTAGCTCATTTTGTCCTTTTGGTTGCTGGAGTTGTGGACAGCAGGAATGAGGGAGAGGCTGCCCAGTGGTTTCAGGTTGGGCAATAAAGGCTTGTCTGGGCAGCTGGCCCTTCTCCCTGGGGGTGGGGGAGGGACACAGCAGGAAGATGTGTGAGTGGCCAGAGTGGGGGGTGGGTGCTGAGCTCCTGGACGGCCTCCGTCCTAGCTCTGGTGTCAGGGAAGATCCAGGGGGACACCCTGCTTGCTCCAGGCATGCTGCCATCCTTCCATGCCTTCATCAGCTAAGCTAGAATGGGGTGGGTGGTGGCTTTTCATGCAGGGCTGGGTTAGTTAGAGTTGCTGGGGTACCTTGTGCCCTCCTTCGTCTTTTAACCCCCTCCCTCCTCCAAGCTGCTCTCCCTACATCCTGATGCATCCTACCTTTATGCCATCTCAGGATCTCTCTCATCTGTCCCCTTCTCTCCATCCTCATCCATCTTTCACAGGCAGGAAGGCTCCAGCCTCTTCCTCCACCCCTCCCTCCATAGTGTAAGGGATCTTCCTAAAACACATGTTTGAAACCTTGGTTTGAAACCCTTTGAAGGCTCCCCATTACCTCCTGGGTTAAGTCCCTCCCGCTATGTCCTCTTGCCTGCTCTAACCCTTGCCTGCCTGTCCAGTCCCATCAGCTTTGCACTACTTGCCTTGCATCCTATGCTGTGGCCAGTCTAACCCACTTACTAATACCCACTAAATGTCCACTCCTGCCACCTCCTCTCTGGGCCTTTGCACAAGCTATATTTTCTCCCCAGAACTCTCTAACTCCACCTCTTCACTGGGTGATCTCCTGCTCCTCCTTAGGATTTTAGGTTAGACATCACCTCCTCTCGGAAGCCTTCCTTGGTTACTCCCCCTTCTAGCCTAAAAAGGGAGGGTGGGGGTTGATAAGGGTTTTCCATAAGACCGTAATTATTGTAATTACAGTTTATTTGTCCTTTCTCCCTTACATGAGCTCTGTGGGGACAGGGACTGGGTATTTAGTTTCCTTCTGAATCTTTAGTGCCAGGTACAAGGCCTGGCCCACTCCTGCTGAGTAAATACACCCAGCATGAAAGAATGAGTGATGTCCCGTGGGTCAGGTTCTGAGCCGGAGATGCCAGATGGGGGCGCACTGACTCCACTGAAAGTAGAGATTACAGATAATAGGTTTCCCTCCAGGAATCTGGAAAATTCTGCTGGGGGATGGTGTGTGTGAAAAGGCCATGCAGAGAGTGTTGTCTGGGAGCTGTGAGTTGGAGAGGTCAACTCTCTGCCTGCCAGCCCCTCCCCCTAGCCACCATCCTCCGAGCCCCACCCCCACTGCCCTTGCCCCCCAGCAGCTGGCAGGGCCTGTCCGGCCCCTGGTCTCAGCTCTTTGTGCTGGAGGTTCGGCAGTTGGTGAGAGGCATCGAGTCCCAACTGTCAGTCTGAGCGTCTGGGGAGGAGGGGAGGGCCCTGCAGCAGGAGGGCAGACTCTGTCCTCTGTCTCAGCCTCTGTCCTGGCTGCCTGTGAGCCTGGGAAGGGAGGAGAGCTGCCCCCTGTGTTGACCCCTGCAGGTGGGGTTCAGGGAGGAGGCTGAGGTGTGTGCAGGTGTGATTCTGACATCTGGGCAGTCAGAGTGTGTGTGTGTGTGTGTGTGTGGTTCTGATGGTATGATTGCAGCCTGGGGCACAAGACACATGTGTGGCTTCTCAGGGAGTCTAGCCATCTGGTTACCCTGTGTGGCAGGATCTGAACTTGGAGTAAGGAGGCGACAAGCTGGTCTGAACCTGGGGAGCCTGATGCTGGGGTGTCTGGGTATCCAAGTGTCAGATTCCAGGAGTTTGGGGGTGGAGCTATTTGGGTGGGTGGTATCTCAGGTTCTGGGTGTGGGTGTCCCAGTGCCAGGACGTGGGAGGAACTGGGTGTGTCAACATAAGGATATCCCAGTGTCTCTGGATCTGGAGGTGGGTGTATCCAGGTGTCTGGGAGTCCTCAGGTTAATGGGTATGTGGGAGTATAGCCGTGTTGTGTCCAGCTGTGGGGCTGCCCAGGCTGCCTGGGTGTCTGGGTGTGGGTACCCAAGTGTCCGGGTGTGGGGTATCTATGTATCCAGCAGTGGGGTGCGCATGCATTGGAGTACCCAGGTGTTTGTGAGTTTGGCTGTGGGGTGCCCTGTGGTCTGTGTGTCTATTTGTATATTTAGGTGTCTGCGTCTCCTGGAAAGGGATATGCATGTTTGGGTGGGGAGTGTCCCGGTGACCGTGCGCAGCTATGGACCAGGGACTGGGGCTGTGCCAGTTCAGCCTGTGACACTGCCTTCCCTGGGGCTTGCCTTCTCACCTCCCTACAGCTGCCAGAGGGTGCTGCCACTGGAGGAGACCCCAGTGGTTCTGCTTCTCTATGGTTCGTCATTCTAGAGCTGTGTTATCCAATAGAAATTTCTAAAATGATGGAAATGTTCTCTACCTGCTCTCTTCAGTATGGTGGCCACTTACATGTGGCCACTTAGCTACAGTTCATTAAAATAAACATTCGGTCCCTCAGTCTCACCAGCCAGATTTCAAGTCCTCGAGAGTCGCCTGTTGCTAGTAGCTGTGGAATTGGTCAGTCTGTGAAGGTAGAGAGCATTTCCATCACAGCAAAAAATTCTATAGACATTGCTGGTCTAGAGGTGCAAGGCCTACAGCATCTTTAGTGAGGCCCGGACACCTCAAGGAGTGGATGGCCTGTCGCTCAGTGGCCACTGAAGAAGGTTTTGCTGAATCCATGTCCCCTTCTCTCCAGCCGCATCATTTCTTGCCTGGACGATTGCAGCAGCCCCCTCCTTGGTCTCCATTCTGCCATTAGTGCTTCTCCCACCCCGGGATCTGAATGACCTCACAGGCAGGCATAGGATCCTGCCACTCCCTTGTGCTAAGCTGCAGACTCTCCAGCACGCTGGGACCAAAGCCTAACGTGGCAGATGAGGCCCCGTATGACCCCGCCTCTGCTTTCCATGACAGCTTCATGTTTATGCCTCTCCTCCCCGACCCCACTCCCCACGTCCACCTTATGATCCAGGCTCACCAGACCAATGTTGGTCCCAGAACCTGCCAGGCCCTTTCACGCCTCTCTGCCTTTGCACATGCTGTGCCTTCTGCCGAGAACACCACTCCCACCCGTCTTGCTTGCTGGAGGCCTGGCTACTCGCTCAGCCTTCAGAAGTCCAGCTCTGATGTCACTTCCCCAGGAAAGCCTTCCCAGACGCCAGCCGACACGGCTGGCCAGGTTTCTCCCACCATGCACATGTGTCAGTGGGCGGCAGTGTTTTCCGTCTCCTTCCCCACTAGGCTGGGAGGAAGGGCTGGGCTGGGTCATTGTCATCTTCCGTCCCCAGGGCCTTGTACATGGCATGTGCCTACTCAGTGTTTGCATCGATGTGGACCCCTGGGTACACAGGGAAGGCTCGGAGTGGGAGTGGAGCTGGGGCTCCAGAGGGCAGTCATGGTTGGGGGCCGGTGTCCCCCCTTGGCTGGCCCTGGGTGGGGCTGCCCTTGCCTGAAGAATGGCTGGGGAGGACCCCTGGGGTTGACAACCCAGAAGGCAGCTGTTACTGGATGACTCAGGAGGTCTTGAGCGGAGTCCCAGGGTGCAGACCCCAGGACCTGGTGGTGAATCTGAAGGGATGAAGAAAAGGGGGGCTTAGAGGGGTCCCTGAGGTTTGGGAGCTGAGTATAGGTGGAGAGGATGAAGGATTGGGATAAGGAAGTTGGGAAGGGGTGTTGGAGATATTTGATGAGCAGGATCACAGCTGGGGTGGAGTGACAACTTGGGGGTGGGGGACAATGGGGGGGATGGGAGATTACTTGCAATAGAGATATATCTGGGGGGTGGGAACAGCTGGGAATGAGGGGACAGGTGGTGTTGGGGGAACAACTGAGGGTTGGGGGACAGGTGAGGGATGGATAGAAGGGGGATATGGGACAGCTGACAGGGGATAAGAGGTGACAACTGGGAGGTATCAGAAACCTATCTGGACAGGACAGGTGGGTCTCAGCTGAGAGACTGGGAAATACATTGCTCAGGATGTGTCTATGTGTGTGTTTGCATGTGTGTATGTGTACACCCGTGTGGTTGTGCGTGTGTGCCTGTGTGTTCGTACCTAGAGTGTGGTGGTGAAGAGCATGGACTTGGGAGCCACACCATCTGGGTTCGAATCCTCACTCTACCACTGCTAGCCATGTAACCCTTGGGCAAGTGACTTGACCTCTCTGGGCCTTTAGTGTTCGCATCTGTGAGATGGGGATAATCATGGAACGAACCCACTGCACGGGGTTGCTATGAGGATATATTTTATATACATACGTGTATCGTTTAGAACAGGTTCTGGCCTGTAGTAAGCACTGTATCTGCTAAACTATTATTGAGGGTGTGTGTGTGTGTGCAGCACCCTGTGTGCTCAGAAAAGTTTTCTCTTGGCTCTGATGAACCCGAGGCCTGGGAGGGGTGATGGTGGCTGGGAGCGCTGGAGTGACCGTCCAGGTCATTGGGTCTGGCTCACCTCTCACACCCTCCCCTCCGTTCAGTCCACTTCCCGCCCACCCTGTGCCAGGGCCTAATCCAATAGGTCTCCCTCTGCGTCTGTCTCTCGTCCTGCCCCACACTGCCTGTCCCTGGGCTGGGGGCCAGGGGATGTGCTTTAATTGTCCAAAAGCTTTTCAGCAGAATCTGAATTCATTGTTCCCCTGCCTGTGTGCTGGGGCCCTGCTCAGATAGAAATACCTGGACAATGTGCTCAGTTCTGGCTGTCTGCCCCACGGGTGGCAGTGGCTTCATCCTGTGCCCTTGGAGAGTCCCTGGGGTGGAAGATGCTGGGAGTGGGAGGTGAGGTGGGGGGAAGGGCAGATGAGGCCTCACCCCCGACCCATGGGGTAGCCAGCCCAGCCAGGCAGAGCTGTAGGCACAAGGGTTTCTGGGGGTCCCAGCTCCCCTGCTCTCCAGTGCATCATAGGGAGAAGTGTGCCACGTCTTCACCTCACACTAAGAACTGCTCTGCATCAAAGCCCCGGCCTGCTCTGGGTGTGTGCTCTCTGGGGAGTCCTGGACCCATCATCTCAGGACTGGGCCACTGCATTGCATCCTTGCACTGCACTGCATCTCAGCCCTATGCTGCATGGCTGCACTGTGTGAGATTCCGCATTACATTGGCTGTGTGGACTCTCCGGCGTGTCTGTATGCTCCACCCGCATTGTCCCGTTGTGCTGTGCCTCTGTTCTGCAGTTGTGCTGCCATTTGTGTGTTTGCGGCTCTTCTGTGCTGTGTGACTCTACGGGATGATGATGTTGTGTTGGGCTTGTGGACCCTCCTGGGATTGTGCATAGTCCCTGGCAACGCACCACTGCACTGTGCCAACAGATGCCGTGCTACCACGACACTGCATCTGCGTCACACGGCCTCTCTGTACTGCACTGCATTGTAGTGGGCATCTGCACTGCATCGGGCATGGCCGGGCACAGCCTGTCTGCAGTCCACCGTCGCGCTGTACAAACACAGTGCCCCTTTGCCCGGCACAGCACTTCTGTCCCGCTGCTTCACTGCACTGCACTGGAGATGCGCATCTCCTGGCCCAGCCCGTCATACTGTACCATTGCCGCTGTAACGCCGCCCTCTAGGTTATCTCACCCTGTACGGCCACTGAGGTGTCAGCTGGTGTCCTTCCCCAGGTTTCTGTTGGCAGCCCCAGTTGAGCAGCATCTTTGCTTCAAGTGGCCTCACTGCAGTGTTCCTCTGGCCCCCACTGCTCACTGCCCAAGGAGTCGGTAGCTACACTGCAGCTTGAGGCCATTCTGTTGGGCTCGGGACTGGCGTGTGTTTTTGCAGGCATTACCTTTGCAAGTAGCCGGCGTTGCGTCTGTGCACTGCACACGGTCACTGTCCTGGGCCTCTACCCTGCACTATACCTGTTCACTGTTGGGTTGTGTGCGTTCTACTGGATTTCAAGATGCAGAGCTCTTGCACTGAATTCCCTGTTCCACGTGGTGTCTTTACTACATTTCATTTTGGTGCCACTTTCTACCTCTGCTCTCCAGTCTACACTTACTGTACTCCTTGGGACTGTATCGAGCACCCAGCAATTCCTTCTGTACTGCACCACGTCTTTCTCTTCCCTATATCTCTGCATGTTCTGCATGCCTCCACTAGACATCCTTTCAGTGAGAATTCATGGAGCACCAACCATGTGCCAAGCCTAGTGAGGCTTGGACATACCCCCTCGGTGTTCCTGCATACACCTATCCCTTGGTGCTGAGCGCCAGCCCAATGTACCACTAAGTGCTCACTGCTGCACTGTGCCTCTGTGCAGCTCTGGGTCGTGGCCACGATGGATGGGGCACCTCTCCACTGCATCATGGCACCGACCAGTCCTGCCATGCTGTGCCAGGTGTTGTGTGGGGGTCTGTGTACACTTCTCTGCTCCCCTGCATTGTATAACTGCGTTTCGCCTCTGTACAGTGGAGCTGCTGCATTGCACCCGCAACACACCACACCGCAGCCACGTAGCCCTCTCTTGCCACGGGACCATTAGAAAGTCCAGATCTTTGCACTGTATGTGTTCGTTCACAGCCCTCTGCCTCTCTACGCTGCACTGTGTTTTTATATGACACACGGTGTCTGCACTACAGGGGTCTGTGTACCCTTTGCCCGCTGTACCTCTGCAAAGAACAACCCGCCGTTCAGCCCTTTGCCTGTGTATGGAGTCTGGCCCCGCCCTGGGCCTTCCCCTTACACTAACAACATGGCAGCCCTGCTGCTAACTTTGGGATTTGCTGGGCATATTGATCCGGGAGATGGGGAGTGAGCCTGGCCGAAGTTTCCCCTGCTGTAGTTGGCTTCCTTCTATTCTCAGTAGAGATGGAGGGACGTTGGCATCGCTGGGTTCTGTACTGGGTCCTGTAGGGGATATCAGCTCAGCTTTCTCTCCCTGTGGCCTGGCCCTGGGTGTTCGTGGTTGCAGCTCTGCTGAATGCTGGGTGATTAAAAAGTGGGCATATTGCTGCCAGCCCTGCCCTTGTTAATTGCGCATCAATTATTCAGGGCTCTGGAGGGCAGCTCGGGGGAGCCCCAGCCAAGGTCTGGTTGTATTGATCTGGGCCAGGAGAGCAGTGAAGTGGGCTGGGCCAGGTCTCTGGGCTGGAGTCATGGTCCTTGAGCCTGGATCAGACTAGCTGGGATCATGGGGTTGATAAGTCCAGCCACTGTTGGCGTTCTACTATACACAGGGCTTGGGGATGGGGCTCAAAGGCATTAAGAGACAGTCTCTGATCTCAAGAAGGGAGGAGGTAGGGGTTAGACAGGCCTGAGATGGAGCTGTTATTGTGGTGGAGGACATGGGATGGGGCTGGGTTGGGCAGGAATGTCCAAGGGTGAGCCTGTGTTGGTTCTAGGGTTGGGTTGGGCTACCTAGAAAGGGAGTGTGGCTTCAGATGATGAAATAGACCAGTGTTATCCTTGGGGTTGTATTTGGGTTCCCCAGGCAAGGGTTGGGGCTATGCCAGGGGTTGGGTATGATGCCAGCCCCTAAATTTGTAATCTGTTGGGAGGAGTTTTGTTTCTCCTGGGGCCGTCCCTTGGGAACTGAATGTTCTGTTGACAAACCAAAGGTAACAAAAATCTCATTGCAAACAGCCTCTGTTTACCTAGGGTCTTCGGAAAACACTGATGGTGGCTGGCAGCCACACTTGGCACAGAGCACCATTCCCTGTCTGGTGGCGAGGAAGTCTGGTGCTTCCATGCTTGTGGTGCCCACGTGCACACGCGTGCACGCTCACGCACACACTCACGCACGACTCCCCTCTACCTGCCGTGTACACTCACCTCACCCTTAGGCACATGCTTACTGCTGAATGTGCCCATATATCTCTGCAGATAAACGTACAGCCACACACCCACAACTTCACAGCACAGTGCCTGAGGGACCTACACTGTGAGAGCCACACTCACCCTCACCTCTCCCCTATAGTATCTCTCTCTGCCTTCAAGTTATTCTTGCCCACATACATGCTCACACGAATAGAATCAGAATTCTAGAGGTGGAACAGCCTTAGAGGTCACCAAGGTCCCCATTCTCATTTCATAGGTGAGGAAGCAGGGCTTCGGAGAGGACAAGCCACCTGCCCAGGGTCACACAGGAAGTTAGAGGCTCAGCAGGAATTAGATCCAGGCCTTCTGCCTCCCAGTCGAGTACTCATAAGTCAGTACCAGGCTATCAGTTTCACAGCCATGTACATGTGTACGCACGCGCGCGCGCGCACACACACACACACACACACACACAGGTCTGCATATGGAAGTACAAGCATATGGAAGGGTGGAGACCCTCCCCTCCCGCATTCTGGCTCCTCCTGCAGAGGTTGCTTTGCCCCTTGCATCACCCCATCCGGAGCCCAGCCGGATGTGGATAAACCATCATCCTGCCTTCCCAAATTGTGGCTGACGGTTGCTCAGGCAACCGCCTGCCAGATTGTGAAGATTAGCTGAGGAATGTAGCTGGGCCAGTTTGAGCCGAGTCTGGGGGAGTTGCTGGGGGTCCTGGGTTGATTCAGCCCACCCTCTCAGGGAGGCCCTGGAAGAGATGGCATACCCACGGAGGGGTCTGGTTTTCTCCCTGTCCCCAACCCAGCTGACTGTGTCCCCAAGGCTTAGACGAGGCTGGGGGGAGAGAATGTGTGTATGTGAACACTCTGTGTGTGTCTGTGTGTGTTGTGCATCTCTGTCGGTGTGATTGGAGTGCGTGCCATTTGCATCCAGGATGGGGACTTGAGGCCCCTTCCTCACCAGTTCCTGACATCTGACTCCAGACCCCTTGATGACTTGTCCCACTTCTGATCCTACAGTGCTGTCTGGAGAAGCCACCTGCCCTCCTCATGGCTTATAGGATGTGTCACTTGTCTCATCTGAATCCAGGTGCTTCTCTGCTCAAATACCTAGGATGGTTTCCCCCCTTAAAATGAGGCTGGACTTCTCACCCTGGCACTTGGCTGTCCGTGATCTGGCCTCAGCCTCCTTCCCTCCCATCTTATCTACCATTGTTTGGCCAGTCTGGGCTCCTCTCTGGGCCCTGGACCAACTGTGTTACTCACTACCTTCCTTCGCTCCTGCTGGGCCCTTTACCTCAGATGCCCCTCTCTCCATCTTTACTGGCCAGAATGGTACCTATCCTTCCATCCCTCTGCTCAGATGCACCCACCTCCAGGAAGCCTTCCCCCATACCCACACTCCTCCCCGGACTCCCCTTGTGGCCTTGACCCTTCTCTGCTTTGTCTCATTCCCTTACCTCCACTCAGACTAGGAGGTCCTTGAGGGCAGAGCAGAGTCTTAACCATTCTTGTGCCTCTACTAGTGCCAACCTGGGGCCTGCTTTGTACTGTCAGTGAATGAATGTCCAATGAGTGGAACCGAATTTGTACATGTGGCCAACAGAATACCAGGGCCTTGCTTTGTTTGTGCCTAGTCTCTTTGAATAAAAATAGGTGGTGTAATTTCCACTAAGATCAGGAACAAGACAAGGTTGCCCACTCTCACCACTCTTATTCAACATAGTTTTGGAAGTTTTAGCCACAGCAATCAGAGAAGAAAAGGAAATAAAAGGAATCCAAATCGGAAAAGAAGAAGTAAAGCTGTCACTGTTTGCAGATGACATGATACTATACATAGAGAATCCTAAAGACGCTACCAGAAAACTACTAGAGCTAATCAATGAATTTGGTAAAGTAGCAGGATACAAAATTAATGCACAGAAATCTCTGGCATGCCTATACACTAATGATGAAAAATCTGAAAGTGAAATTAAGAAAACACTCCCATTTACCACTGCAACAAAAAGAATAAAATATCTAGGAATAAACCTACCCAAGGAGACAAAAGACCTGTATGCAGAAAATTATAAGACACTGATGAAAGAAATTAAAGATGATACAAATAGGTGGAGAGATATACCATGTTCTTGGATTGGAAGAATCAACATTGTGAAAATGACTCTACTACCCAAAGCAATCTACAGATTCAATGCAATCCCTATCAAACTACCACTGGCATTTTTCACAGAACTAGAACAAAAAATTTCACAATTTGTATGGTAACACAAAAGACCCCGAATAGCCAAAGCAATCTTGAGAACGAAAAACGGAGCTGGAGGAATCAGGCTCCCTGACTTCAGACTATACTACAAAGCTACAGTAATCAAGACAGTATGGTACTGGCACAAAAACAGAAAGATAGATCAATGGAACAGGATAGAAAGCCCAGAGATAAAGCCACGCACATATGGTCACCTTATCTTTGATAAAGGAGGCAGGAATGTACAGTGGAGAAAGGACAGCCTATTCAATAAGTGGTGCTGGGAAAACTGGACAGGTACATGTAAAAGTACGCGATTAGAACACTCCCTAACACCATACACAAAAATAAGCTCAAAATGGATTAAAGACCTAAATGTAAGGCCAGAAACTATCAAACTGTTAGAGGAAAACATAGGCAGAACACTCTATGACATAAATGACAGCAAGATCCTTTTTGACCCACCTCCTAGAGAAATGGAAATAAAAACAAAAATAAACAAATGGGACCTAATGAAACTTAAAAGCTTTTGCACAGCGAAGGAAACCATAAACAAGACGAAAAGACAACCCTCAGAATGGGAGAAAATATTTGCAAATGAAGCAACTGACAAAGGATTAATCTCCAAAATTTACAAGCAGCTCATGCAGCTCAATAACAGAAAAACAAACAACCCAATACAAAAATGGGCAGAAGACCTAAATAGACATTTCTCCAAAGAAGATACACAGACTGCCAACAAACACATGAAAGAATGCTCAACATCATT
Source organism: Grampus griseus (assembly GCF_964374135.1). NCBI lineage: Eukaryota > Metazoa > Chordata > Mammalia > Artiodactyla > Delphinidae > Grampus > Grampus griseus. Next base: position 160,565,956 of record NC_139017.1, on the reverse strand, counting down.
AATCATTAGGGAAATGCAGATCAAAACTACAATGAGATATCATCTCACACCAGTCAGAATGGCCATCATCAAAAAATCTAGAAACAATAAATGCTGGAGAGGGTGTGGAGAAAAGGGAACACTATTGCACTACTGGTGGGAATGTGAATTGGTACAGCCACTATGGAGAACAGTATGGAGGTTCCTTAAAAAAACTACAAATAGAACTACCATATGACCCAGCAATCCCACTACTGGGCATATACCCTGAGAAAACCATAATTCAAAAAGAGTCATGTACCAAAATGTTCATTGCAGCTCTATTTACAATAGCCAGGAGATGGAAGCAACCTAAGTATCCATCATCGGATGAATGGATAAAGAAGATGTGGCACACATATACAATGGAATATTACTCAGCCATAAAAAGAAACGAAACTGAGTTATTTGTAGTGAGGTGAATGGACCTAGAGTCTGTCATTCAGAGTGAAGTAAGTCAGAAAGAGAAAGACAAATACCGTATGCTAACACATATATATGGAATCTAAGAAAAAAAATGTCATGAAGAACCTAGGGGTAAGACGGGAATAAAGACACAGACCTACTAGAGAATAGACTTGAGGATATGGGGAGGGGGAAGGGTAAACTGTGACAAAGTGAGAGAGTGGCATGGACATATATACACTACCAAACGTAAAATAGATAGCTAGTGGGAAGCAGCCGCATAGCACAGGTAGATCAGCTCGGTGCTTTGTGACCACCTAGAGGGGTGGGATAGGGAGGGTGGGAGGGAGGGAGACGCAAGGGAAGAGATATGGGAACATTTGTATATGTATAACTGATTCACTTTGTTATAAAGCAGAAACTAACACACCATTGTACAGCAATTATACGCCAATAAAGATGAAAAAAAAAAAAAAGATAGGTGGTATAAATCCCAGCTTCTGGGACTTAAGATGTGGCCTTGAGCAAGCCACCCCATCTCTCTGTGCCTCGGTGTCCATCTGTAAAATGGGAATAATAATAGTCCTGAGCTTGTGAGTTATTATGAGGAATCAGTGGCACAGGGGGTCATGGTGGTAAGTGGCAGCCCTCTTGTGATGGCGTTGATGTGTGTGTGCATGTCTGTGCCCACGTCTGTGTTGATGGAGTCGAGAGGTATTCTCTGACTGTTCTTGCTCTCACCACAGTCTGGTCTATTTTTTTCTCCCCTGGGCTGGCAGCCCCTAGCAGGAGTTGAGTCTCTAGTAGAAGTGGGGACTTGGCGTTGGGACTCCTAGCTCCTGAGCCATCCAGCCTGGAGGTGATGGGGCTTTTCCCAGGACCCAGGAGGGCTGATTGTTCCCATCCCAGGGTGAGCTGGGGAGCAGGTGAGGGTGGGGCTCACCTTGGAGAACCTGGCCCCAGAGATGTTACCCCCTGAAGGCTGTGGCTGGAATGGGCCTGGCCCAGAAACACAGGGCTGGGGATGGGCATGGATCAGGGAGAGGGAATCATTCTACCTCCAGAAGGGGGTACTCTGGATGGGAATGGTCAGCCGGGGAGATCACCCTGGCTTGGGACAGGTGCAGGACTTCCGTTTTGACGGAAGTCAGGGGTCACTCTGGACATGGTCAGCTGGTCTGGGCTCAGTCAGTCAGTCTGGTGGTCATTCTGGTCAAAGTCAGATGGTCTGGTGGTCATCTGGATGATGATGGGGCCACTCTGGCTCAGGTCTATCTGTCTGGGGGTCAACTGACCTGCATCAGGCAGTCTCAGGGTTACTTTGGCCAAGGTCAGACGGTCTGGGGGTCCCTCTGACCAGGTCAGTCAGGCTGGGAGTCCTGGAAGCTCATTTGACCTGGCTCAGAATGGAGGGGAGGAAGCCAAGGAGCTGGCATTCCCAGGCTCGCCGCAGGGCCATGGGTGAGACATCTGGGGCAGCTGCCTTGTTACTTGAGAAGGAACAGGAAGGACCTGAGCCCCAGCGAGACTCTAGATCCTGGGGTTCCCTTTCTGGTAAGTTGGAGGCTCAGGGAGGCCTTGGCTAAGACCCTCAGGCACAGACTCAGCTCAGGCTGAATGAAGTCAGCTGTCCCCTCCTCCAGGAAGCCCTCCCTGATCATCCCTACTAGCTATGTTCTCTCTTCGTGCTATGCTATGGATCATTTTCTAAGGGGAGAGCCGAGGCCTCCCCAGCACAGATGGGGTTAAAACCCACCTCCACAGGTCATAGGGCACATGCTGACCAGGGGTCTTCACACAATGAGGCAAAGAGCTCAGCCAACGTCCTGCCCCAGCTCTGGAGAGAGCTGCTGTTATTTCATCCCATCCACCTGGTGCCAGCCTTTTGCCCACCTTTTACTGTTTTACACTCTGATGGGGTCCATAAAGAGGAAAGGGAGACTCCCCCGCTCCCAACAGTGGCAAGCCCCTTGTGCCTGGCTGTGCATTTCGAGATGCTGCTTCACATGATCCGCGAAAACCTGGAGAAGTCCCTGCTGCAGATGAAACAGCAGAGCCTCCTGAAAGTGAGGCCACCAGCAGTGCGTGCAGATGCCCACCGTTGTGCCTGGCACGTGGCGCTCACTCCCCAGTTACTCTCTGTTTCTTGCCCCTCCTCTTCTTGAGGCTGGGAAGCAGCTAAAACTTGCTCCTTCTCATAGTGAAGGCTTTTCTGGTGAGAAATGTGGACTTTGGCCTCTGACCGCCATGGATTCAAATCCTGCTTCTGTTACTCAGGTGGCTCAGGTGGAACAGGTGCAGAGCTGCTCTCTCCTGAGTGCTTGCATGTGCTAGGCATTGTGCTAAGTGGACCCCCACACTGAAACCTCAACAACTCCACTTGTGGGTGGGGAAGCTGAAGATGAGAAAGGATCACCACCACAGGGCTGGCAAATTGCAGAGTCAAGGTTCAATCCCGAGTCTGTCTGATGCCAAAGCCCACTTGCTTATCTATCACCGCATACTGTGGGTGAATTCCTTCACCCCTCAGAGCCTCAGTCACCTCATCTGTCAAGTGGGGAGAAGTACCAGTGGCTGATAGGCACCCAGGACAGGGCCTGGCACGATTTGTGCCTGCTTCCTCGCCACTTGTCCATGCATTTTCCCGGGTCTCAGATGCCTTCATTTACCCCTGATGGGGCTCCAAACACTAAGGTTCAGGAGTGAGTGCAGGGACCTGTTTGCAGTTACTTTCTGAACCAGTGGTGTTCTCAGGTGTATTATGTCCAACTCAGGGCGTTGATGAGCCGGCTAAGATATATGAACCTCATTACCAACCAAAGGGCTCACATCCATTTCAATCCCCGCCATATTTAAACTATGTATATTGGTTCCAAATCATGGGAATTTGCTTCCTCTAGGCATATGTGTCCTCAGTCCACACATGACTGTTTTGCCTGCCACATTCCTGCAGGCAGAGACCTCAGTTAGGTGACTTTGGGTAATGTGCATCGCTTAAGCCTATCTGTCAAGTAGGAATAAATACAGTAGTGGTACCTCCTTAGAAGGCGAGGCCTAAATGGGAATCCACGCTTAAAGCACTTAGCACTGTGCAGGGCTTGTCGGAAGCCTGATGTCATCAGTGGACATTGTTCTTATTTTTAAGGAGATACCATCAGGGCTGACTTAGGAAATTCATGACCCTGCCAGTCCTGGGGCCCACTGTCTGTCCTCTCTGCAAAGATGGAGGGGCAGGTGATGGAACACTGACCAGCAGTCAGCAGATCTTGGCCCAAACCCCACCTCTGTCATTAACCTGCTGTGTGACCTTAAGGAGGTCACAGCCTCTTTGGGCCTCAGTTTCCTCATCTGTAAAGTGGGGATAATTCTAGCTTTGATTTCATGAGTTGTTGAGAGGCTTTAATGGGTAGTAATGATAACTGGCTTTTGTTGAGGAGGGTCTTTGATTGGTGGTTGAGCAGTGGGAGGTCCTGGGGAGTACTGGGGGGTGGGCAATGTGGGGAGGTCTTGGCATTGGGAGGAGACAATGAAAAGAAGGAGAGGGTGGGGGAGGGAGTGTTTGGTTAGAGGGAGGGAGCAGTGGGGGGAGGGCTTGAGGAGACGGAGGGGATGAGGGTGGGCCTGGGTGGGAAGGGACAGTGCGGGGCACCTAGAGGGTAGCCCCAGGAGCCCTTCTGGCCAGCAGCCCGGCTCTAGCCTGGGCTAAGCAGGCCCTTCCCTCACAGCCGGCTGCACCTTCGAGGAGGCGAGTGACCCAGCAGTGCCCTGTGAGTACAGCCAGGCCCAGTATGACGACTTCCAGTGGGAGCAAGTGAGGATCCACCCTGGCACCCGGGCTCCTGCGGACCTGCCTCATGGTGAGCCTACTCTCAGTCACCATTCCCCCTTCATCTCCTTCCAGGGGCATGCTACCCACCTGCTGTGTTACCTTGGGTGCACTGCCTAATCTTTCTGGGCCTCCATCTGCTTTGGCATCTGTAATGACACAGATGACACTGTGAATATGGAGCTCTCTGGACCCTGACCAATTGTGTACCTCAGGTAGTTTTACCTGTAAAATGGGTGCAGGTTCAAGTAATCAAAGACCCTTACAAACTGTAAGATAAAGCCCACCTCCCATTACTCCTATGGCAGCTTAGTTCAGGATCCACCTTACTCCTGCCAGGTCTTCCTAAATCCTCCACCTTCAGGGAGGCTCTTTTCTCCCTGTGAGCCTCTGAGTCCTGGTCTCCCAGGCTTGAAGATGCTGACAGAGCAGTAACCTTGGGGGCTGCATGTGTGTAAAACCTTTCTGCCTCTGCCCCTTTCTTCCTGGATCTTTCCCGACTTCTGCCCTGCCCTGCCCCTGTTTCAGGATGGGGAATATTTGGCGGCGTGAACACTGGACTGAGAGGAGACTAATTATGTAGATTCTAGTCCTGGCCTTCTACCCTGATGATGGCCTTTAGTGCACTGGTTCCAGAGTCATGAAGGCTGGGCTTCAGATCTTTGCTTCATCACTTTACCATCTGTGTGACTTTGGGCAAGTCACCTAACTTCTCTGAGCTTCCATTTCCTTAACTATAAAATGGAGAGCACAATAATCCATTTCATAGGATTATTAGATAATGCCTATAAAGTACGTAACATGGGGGTGGCATGTAAGGGTTCAATGAATGCTTAGATGCTATTGTTGGAGATATTTGAGGGGGTCCAACTACTAGCATCCCTCTTCACTGGGTACAGAAGCAACTGGGGATTAAGAAAAGGATAAGACAGGTGGAGACCAAGTTATCACCTTTGTTACTGATGAGGGCTGAGTCGGAGGACACAGCATAGTGCGAGGACCAAAAGGGCTTGCTGAGGGAACCCAGAATGGGACAGCCTATGGCCCCTCCCCTTTGCCCTGTCATAGTAGTGGGCCAGGGCCTTTGCTGCTCAGCTCACAGCATGGTCAAGATCGCATCTGCTGTCAAGAGTTCGTGGGAGGGGCAGCAAAGGTTCTCAGTGTGGGAGCAGGACTTGAAGCCAGCAGGAGAGAGGCCCTCCACGACCTGGCACAGGCAGCCTCCGCAGCCTGGGCTCCTGCCCCTCGCCTCGACTCCCGGAGGCCCCCCTGCCTCCCCTCTTCTGTGCATTTGCTCACACTGTGCCCTCCCTGGGGCATTCCTCTCTGCCTTCACAGGCTCTCAGCTCCTTGTTTGACCACTGTCCTGGCAGGTATCAAAGTCTGACCTGTGTGACAGTGATCTGTCAAGGTGCCCACCATGGCAGGGATGCTGAGCGGACCGATTCCGTATCCCCAGGGCCCAGCCTTGGCCTGGTACAGGTTAGCATTCGGGTACAGCTTGCTGATTTGAATTCACCTCTTACAGTCCTGACCACCCTGTGTGGGCTCTGCTTCTCTCTCTCCTCCACACAAGCAGAGACACACCCAGTGACAAAAGGGGGAGAGAAATGTTGTATGTAGTGCGGGCCTTGGGCTGGATCCTGGGGATGCAGTGGTGAGCCAGATGGACAGTCTCTCTGCTGTGTTGGTGCTCACATTCTGGGGAAGAGACTTGGAGGTGGAGAGAGGAGGACGGAGGGAGATTCACACTCAGAGAGCAGGAGAGAGGAGAAGGAGGGGTGACAGGGATGAAGGGAGTAAATGGAAGAGAAGAGGAGGGATGCAGAGTGAGAAAAGACTAGGGAAGAGGAAGAGGCAAGAACAAAGTGTCAGTTTGAAAGGAGGAGAGAGACACGCCCACAGCTGCTCACAGGGAGAGGAGAGAGGATGGAGGAGTGGGCCGAGAGAGACTGTGCGGGGGCTGGGATGCGCCCCTTCCTGGGTGGGAATGGGGACCTGGAGTTTTGTTTACTACCCCACCAGGACTGATGCAGGAGCCGCCTTCTTCACAGGCTCCTGGCTCCCAGAGATGAATGCCGTTCCCTCCAGTGGAGTCCCTGGAGAGCCCGCCTGGAGCAGGGAGCCTCGTGGTTTGGGATCTGAATGGGCTTGTGTGGGCTGGCAGCCAGGCCTGGGAGGAGGTGGCCCTGGGTGGCTGCAGGCACCCCGTTAGCAGCTGCTGGGGCCTTCTCCCCACAGAAGGGAAGCCATAATCCCCCAGCCAGGTCCTGAGGAGTCCAGCCCCTTTCCCCCGCCACCCCTCTCCCCCACTCCCAGCATACAGCTTGGATCTCTGGGGCAGGGGCAGGGATGCCTTTCTCCAGGTTTGAAATCAAGAGAGTTGTATCCCAGGAGTTTAGATTGAGGGGCTGGGGGCTGGAAGGGAAGTTAGAGCCCTTTCATTCCATCTCTGTTCTGTAAGTTCATTCAGCTTGCAGACCTGTGCTGGGGACACAGCGGAGCCCTGAGGCATCCCAGGCTGGTGGGGAGAGCGGTACATACTTTATTAATGATCCAGGGGCCAGGAGAGACACCCGTAGAGGGATGGAGAGGGACGGCTTCAGAAGAGGTGGACTTTGAGGGCCTGTCATGTGCTGGACTCTTGACTCCTGAGATGAGTGTCCTAGTCCTTGCCTCCCAGGACAGCTCGGAATGTGGGGAAAGCTGTGGATTAGCACAAGCTTGGACTGGGGTCATAAAGGGCGAGGTGAGGAGCCAGAAAGGGGTTTTGGCACAGCCAGATTTGTGTGTTTTTTTGCTGCTCCAAGTCTTTACTTTGGGAAACAGATGAAGGGAAATGAAGGGACTTACCCAGTGAGTCAGAGCTGGGACCAGAACTCAGGCTGCTGACTCCAGATGGGTCCAAGTGCCTGGAGTCCTTTGTTTCTGCCTCCTCCTCTTTGCCCACCTGACCCTGGTCCTCCCCTGAGTTCTCAGCTCCTGCCTCTTCCTCCTCTCTTTCCAGGCTCCTACTTGATGGTCAATGCTTCCCAGCATGCTCCAGGCCAGAGGGCCCATGTCATCTTCCAGAGTCTGAGTGAGAATGACACCCACTGTGTGCAGTTCAGCTACTTCCTGTACAGTCGGGATGGGCACAGCCCGGGCACTTTGGGCATCTATGTGCGTGTCAATGGGGGTCCCCTGGGCAGTGCCGTCTGGAATATGACTGGATCCCACGGCCGCCAGTGGCACCAGGCTGAGCTGGCTGTCAGCACCTTCTGGCCCAATGAATATCAGGTGGGCTGGGTTCAGTCTGCGGTCAGTCTGTGCTTGGGGGTGTGGGTAGAGGGGTGTCAGCATGAGATCAGAGTAAGCAAGTGGCCTAGGTTGGAATTAGTTTGTGTCAGCATCAGGAGTCAGTCTGTGGTCAGCATTGGGTTCTTCATTGATGGTTCAGTCTGGTTCAGTGTCAGAGGTCATTGTTATTAGGAGTAGTTTATGGCTGGGGTCGAGGTGAGTTGGAATAGTGCTGACTTGGAAACCCTGTCTGGCTGGGAAGTTTTGTGGCTTGAAGATAACAGTCCAGGATTGGGATGGAACCTCTGGCCTTGACCTTGTTAACTCTGGGTGCTGACACCCCTTTCCACAACAAGCTGGCTTGGTATGGAGGGTAACTGTGAGCTGGGCTGCTTGTTGAGGAGGATGGGGCTGGAGCACAGCTGAAAGGGGGGCTCTTGTGGGCATCTCCCCAGGCAGGGCTGGAGGGATGTCAGCATGACAGGGACCCTCCCACCTCCCCCAGGTGCTGTTTGAGGCCCTCATCTCCTCAGACCGCAGGGGCTACATGGGCCTAGATGACATCCTGCTTCTCAGCTACCCCTGCGGTGAGTCCCAGCCCACTGGGGTGCAGGGTGAGGGGTACGGGTGGTTGCGGCTCCTGCTGGCAGGGGGCACGAGCCCAGCTCACGCCAAGGCTCTGTTCCGGCAGCAAAGGCCCCACACTTCTCCCGCCTGGGCGACGTGGAGGTCAATGCGGGCCAGAACGCCTCGTTCCAGTGCATGGCTGCTGGCAGAGCAGCAGAGGCCGAGCGCTTCCTTCTGCAGGTGAGGCGGGTGGGGTGGGAGTGTGGGGGGACCTTGGCCAACTTCTTATGAAAAGTTCTGGCTCCTCTGAGGAATGCTGAGTCCTTCCGTTATTCTCCAGCACCCATACACATGCGTCCTGGCTCTCCCTAGGCTCTGCTCTGCCCTCTTGGGTGCCCCATCCCCCGAGGACAGAGAGCGGCTCCAGGATCCTCCAACCACACCTTCCATCAAAGGCAGAGCGACCACATTCCCTTAATCAGACCCACACCTTCCTGTGGCAGAGCTGGTTCCAGGAACCCCAAATGCCCCTGTGTAGTAGGGATGGCTAAATGGGGCCGGGACATTTACTCCCTCGCCCGGGTCACAGCGAGATCTGGACCTTTCTTCCCCGGCGCCCATGACCCATTGGCCCCTCTCCCCGCTCAGCGACAGAGCGGGGCACTGGTGCCCGCGGCCGGCGTGAGGCACATCAGCCACCGGCGCTTCCTGGCCACCTTCCCGCTGGCCGCCGTGCGCCGCGCGGAGCAGGACCTGTACCGCTGCGTGTCCCAGGCCCAGCGTGGCGTGGGCGTCTCCAACTTCGCAGAGCTAATCGTCAAAGGTGAGCTCGGGGATGCTTGCGGAGGGCGGGCCTCCGAGGGGCGGGGCGAGCGGAGGGTGGGGGCGCAGGTTCTACCAGGGGGCGGAGTCTTGTCAGGGGGCGTGGCCCATGGACGGGTAGGGAAGGAAGGGTTTGACCAGGGGCGTGGTCTGACCGCGGGGCGGGGCTTGCGGAGGGCACAATCTCACCTGCGATCAGGTCGGACTGGAGGTGAGGGGATGTGACTGAGAGGTGGGCCCGCGTGGGGGCTGGGTCAAGGTGTGAGCCCGGCGAGGCGGGATCTGGCTATTGGGCCCTAGGGTTGACCGGAGCGGGCAAGCGATCAGTCCTTGGACGCGTGGACTTGGGGATTCAGAAGGGAGTGAGGGAGAGGGTGTAGGCTGAGGGGTGAGGACGGGGTCAGCTTTTGGAGTGGGGAGTTTCTTAGGCCCTGGGGATTTAGTGGGGGGAGGCAGTCTAGTCTAGGGCTTGGGGGCTGCGTGAGGAGCCTGGGGGGACAGGAGGACTCTTGGGTTTTTGGGTGTGGTGGGGTGAGGAGCTGAGGGCCAGGGATTCATAGCGGCATCCGCGGGCTCCGTCTCTCTCCCATCTCCTTGCAGAGCCCCCTACCCCCATTGCGCCCCCGCAGCTGCTGCGCGCTGGTCCCACCTACCTCATCATCCAGCTCAACACCAACTCCATCATTGGCGACGGGCCGATCGTGCGTAAGGAGATTGAGTACCGCATGGCGCGCGGCCCGTGGGCGGAGGTTCACGCGGTCAGCCTGCAGACCTACAAGCTGTGGCACCTCGACCCCGACACGGAGTACGAAATCAGCGTCCTGCTCACGCGCCCCGGTGACGGCGGCACAGGCCGCCCCGGGCCGCCCCTCGTCAGCCGCACCAAGTGCGCAGGTGGGTGCCTCCTGGCTCCACTCCCTCCTCCAGATACCCGGGTATGGACTCAGGGCAACCGAGGGGCGAAGGGTACATTCCGAGCGGTAGTATGGCCTCGATCTGTGCTCCTAAAACCTTCTAAAACATCGTGACCTTCCCTCAATCCTAGTTATGGTAAAGAAAATAATGATAGCTAACATTTCACTTTGTGATGGACATTTATACATATATTGTGTGTGTATCATTTATTGATTTAAAACTCAGAACAACACCATGATCTAGGTACTCTTGTCTTACCCATTGTACAGATGAGGTGTAAAATCTGTAACCTCTGTACAGATTATTATTAACAGAGATGTTAAGTGACTGGCTCAAAGTCACACAGCTAGTAAGCAGCAGAGCAGTAAGGGATTGGAACCCTTGACCGGCTGTCTTCAGAATCTGTGTTCTTAATTCTACATTATATCATGTAGATAAACAACTAAACACCATAAAATAAAAGTGTTATTAAATTCTAGCTGGATTCTCTTGTCTGGGCAATTGAGCCTGAAGTCTGCTTTTGCTTGTTTCAAAGGGTAATGCAGCTGTTACGAGCAGTGGCACACCTGCACCAGGGGAGACTTTATTGTTTAATCAGAAGAGAAATTGACAACAGAACAATTTTCTTACTCTGTGATTGCAGCGTTTTTGTTGTTGTTGAATTTTTATTGAGATATAAAAGATTCATATGCGGTTGTAAGAAAAAATATAAGAGAAATTTCCTTATACACTTTACCCTGTTTCCTGCATTTTGCAAAACTGTAGTATAAATCACACTCAAGATACTGACATTGTTAAAATCCACAGATCTTATTCAGACTTCCCCAGTTTCATTTGTCCTGATTTGTGTGTATCTGTGTATATTTAGTTCTATACAGTTTATCACATGTGTTGGTTGCTTTGTGTATTACCACCACAGTCAAGATAGTGAACAGTTCAGTCAGCTTAAGGATCCTTCGTTGCTCTTTTATATCATTTCTGTCCCTTCCTCCACCCCCAACCCCTGGTTACCACTAATTTGTCCTTCATTTCTAAAATTTTGTCACTTTAGAAATGTTATATAGATAAAGAAATCATACAGTGTATAACCTTTGGAATCGGCTTTTTAATTTGGTAGCAGCTTTATGAGATATAATTCACACCTCATACATTTCATTCATTAGAGTGTACAATTCAGTGGTTTTTAGTATATTCACAGAGTTGTGCAACCATCACCACAATCAATTTTAGAATATTTTTCATCTCCCCCAAAGGAAACCTTGTATTCTTTTGCAGTCCACCCTTCCCCTCATTTCCCCCTAATTCCTTTGGCTCAAGGCAGCCACTAGTTTGCTTTTTGTCTCTATAGATTTGCCTCTTTGTGGACATTTCATATAAATGGAATCATACAATATGTAGTCTTTAGTGATTGGCTTCTTTCACTTAGAACAATTTTTCAAGGTTTATCCATGTTGTGGCATGCATTAGTATTTTTTTAAAATAAATTATTTATTTTATTTTTGACTGCGTTGGGTCTTTGTTGCTGCACACGGGCTTTCTCTAGTTGCGGCAAACGAGGGCTACTCTTCTTGTGGTGCACAGGCTTCTCATTGTGGTGGCTTCTTTTGTTGCGGAGCATGGGCTCTAGGCACGCGGGCTTCAGTAGTTGTGGCTCGCGGGCTCTAGAGCTCAGGCTCAATAGTTGTGACGCACAGGCTTAGTTGCTCCGCGGCATGTGGGATCTTCCTGGACCAGGGCTCGAACCTCCGTCCCCTGCATTGGCAGGCGTATTCTTAACCACTGTGCCTCCAGGGAAATCCCGGCACCAGGGAAGTCCCAGTACTTTTTATTGTTGAATAATATTTTGTTTTGTAGACATACTATAATTTACTTATCCATTCATCGGTTGGTAGGCATTTGCGTTTTTTATACTTGTTGGTTATTATGAACAGTATTCTTATGAATATTAAAGTACAGGGTTTGGTATGGACATATGTTTTCATTTCTCCTGGGTGTATATATATATTTATAGTATGGTAACTGTGTTTAACCATTTAGGGAACTGCTGGACTGTTTTCCAAAGCAACCACTCCACTTTACATTCTCATCAGCAGTGTATGGGGGTTCCAGTTTCTCTACATTCTCACTAACACTTGTTATTATCTGTCTTCTGATTATAACCATCCTAGTGGGTATGAAGTGGTGTCTCATTGTGGTGTTGCATTTCCCTGATGGTTAATGATACTGAACTTTTTTCATGTGCTTATTGGCCATTTATATGTCTTCTCTGTAGAAATGTCTATTCAGATCCTTTACTCATTTTTAAGTTCAGTTTTTTATTATTGAGTTGTAAAAGTTCTTTATATGTTCTGGATACTAAACCCTTATCAGATATATTTGCAAGTGTTTTCTTCCATTCTGTGGGTTGTCTTTTAGTTTTCTTGATGGTGTCCTTTGAAGCACAAAGGTTTTTCATTTTGATGAAGTACAATTTATCTGTTTTTTCTTTTGTTTGCGCTTTCAATGTCATATCTAAAAAAACATTGCCTAATCCAAAGTCACGAAGATTTACCCTTATTTTTTTCTAAGAGTTTTATAGATTTGGCTCTTACATTTAGGTCCTTGATCCATTTTGAGTGAATTTTTGTATATGGTGTGAGGTAGGAGTCCAATCTCATTCTTTTGCTTGCAGATGTCCACTTGTTCCAGCACCATTTATTGAAAAGACTATTCTTTTCCCATTGAATTGCCTTGGCACTGAGATTTGCTTTTTTGCTTATTGTAATTTCCTGGAGATTCATCCAGTTGTGTAAATCAATAGTTCATTCCTGTTTAATGCTGAGTAGTATTTCATGGTGTGGATATACCAGAGTTTGTTTAACCATTTATCTGTTGAAGGACACTTGAACTGGTCCCAGTTTTTGGTTATTACAAGTAGAGCCGCTATGAACATTCATTTGCAAGTTTTTCATGAACATAATTTTTCATATTTTTCTGGGATAGATGCCTGAGGGTACAATTAATGGATCATATGGTAATTGAATATTTAGTTTTATTGGGAGCTGTCAGAGAGGCTGTATTGTTTTACATTCTCACCAGCAATATATGAGTGATCCAATTTTCTACATCCTTGCCAGCATTTGGTGCTGTCATTATTATTATTTTTTAAAAAAATTTTAGCCATTCTGAGAGGTGTGTAGTAATACCCTATCCTGGTCTTAATTTGCATTTCTTTAATGCCTTGTGATGTTAAACATCTTTTCATGTGCTGTTTGCCATCTGTATATCCTCTTTGGTGAATTATTCATGTCCTTGCCCATTTAAAAATAAATAAATAATTAATTAATTTTTGGCATTGGGTCTTCGTTGCTGCACGTGGGCTTTTCTCTAGTTGTGGCGAGCAGGGGCTACTCTTTGTTGCGGTGCACAGGCTTCTCATTGCAGTGGCTTCTCTTGTTGTGGGGCACGGGCTCCAGGCGTGCGGGCTTCAGTAGTTATGGCACTCGGGCTCAGTAGTTGTGGCTCGTGGGCTCTAGAGCACAGGCTCAGTAGTTGTGACGCACAGGCTTAGTTACTCCGTGGCATGTGGGATCTTCCCGGATCAGGGCTTCAACCCATGTCCCCTGCCTTGGCAAGCGGATTTCTTTTTTTCTCTTTTTTTAATTGATCTTTATTGGAGTATAACTGCTTCACAATACTGTGTTAGTTTCTGTTGTATACCAGAGTGAATCAGCCATATGTATACATATATCCCTATAACCCCTCCCTCTTGAGCCTCCCTCCCATCCTCCCTATCCCACCCCTGTAGGTCATCGTAAAGCACCAAGCTGAGCTTCCTGTGCTACGCAGCTGCTTCCCACTAGCTAACTATTTTACATTCAGTAGTGTATATATGTCGATGCTACTCTCACTTCACCCCAGCTTCCCCCTCCCACCCCGTGTCCTCAAGTCCATTGTCTATGTCTACATCTTTATTCCTGCCCTGCAACTAGGTTCATCAGTACCATTTTTTAATTTTTAGATTCCATATATATGTGTTAGCATATGGTATTTGTTTTCTCTTTCTGACTTAGTTCACTCTGTATGACAGACTCTAGGTCCCTCCACCTCACTACAAATAACTCAATTTCGTTTCTTTTTATGGCTAAGTAACATTCCATTGTATATACGGCAGGCAGATTCTTAACCACTGTGCCACCAGGGAAGTCCCTGTCCTTGCCCATTTTCTAATTGGATTATTCACTTTATATTGTTGAGCTTTGAGAGCTCTTTACACATTCTGGATACTAGTCCTTTTTTGGGTATGTAGTCTGTAAATGTTTTCCCCTGGCTTTTAGCTTGTCTTTTTATCCTCTTCACCTGAGCTTTCACAGAGCAACCATTTTTAATTTTGATGAGGGCCAATTTATCAAAATTTTCTTTTATGAATTGTGCTTTTGATGTCAAATTTAAGAACTCCTTGCCTAGCCCTAGATCCCCCAAATTTTCTCCTTTTAAAAAAAAAAAAGAAAGAAAAGTGTTATAGTTTTACATGCAAGTCCGTGATCCATTTTGAGTTAATTTTTGGATAAGCTACATGCTTAGGTCGAGGTTTATTTATTTTTTGCCAGTCAGTATTCTTAAGTGTTTTAAAAAGCTGATCCGGGAACCATCTAAAATAGTTTAATGCCATATTTAGAGAGACCCTTGGGTGTTGGGTAAGAGTATTCCAGTGGAAGTTACTTTCTAGCTGAGGGATCTGAGTCAGGTTACTTAACCTCCCCAAGCTTTAGTCCCCTTGTTTTATAACATGGGAATGATGATAATCCTTACCGTACAGGGTTAGTGTGAAGATTCATTCAACACATGTTTATTGAGTGCCTATTATGTGTCACATACTGTTTAGTTGCTAGGGATATAAGACTGCGACCAAGACAGACAAAAGCCACTAGTGAGTGAGTTCCTCGTGCCAGAGCTCTGCATGGAACTCACATTCTGGCGGAGGAGACAGTAAACAAGTGAAATATACGGATGATCAGATGATGACCAGGGCTGTGAAGGTTAAAGCGGGAAGGGGGATGGGGTGTGGGGGCAGGAGAATTGTCATTTCAAAAAGGCTCAGGGATCGTTTTGCTGAGAAGGTGACATTTGAGCAGAGACCTGAAGGAGGTGAGGGACAGTGCCACGCAGGAAGCTGGAGGAATTGCTGGGGGAAGGGGCATTCCAGGCAGACGTAATAGCAAGGAAGTCTGTATAGCGTGCTTGGCATGTGTGAGGAGCAGCAAGGAGACCAGTAGAACTGTGGTCTAGTGACTGAGGGGGAGCTGGCAGGAGAGAAGGTCAGAGTCATGCTGGGGATGTGGGACTCAGAGCCATTTTACGCTGGGTGGGCTGGGGAGCCATTGCGGGTTTGGAGAGCAGGAATGACATCACTTACTATGTTTAAAAGGATCCCTTTGGTCCTTTTGTGGAGAATAGATTCCAGGAGGGCAAGGGGACCAGAGGAGAGACCAGTGAGGAGGCTACTGCAACAATTCAGCTGGGACATGGTGGAGGCTGGGAGCTGGGAGGAAGTAGTGGTGGTGGTGGTGAAAAGTGGTTTATTTTCTGGGTTTGTTTTGAAGGTAGAGCTAACTGCATTTGTTCATGGATTGGATGTGCAGTGGGAGAAGGAAATAGAAGTCAAGGATGGCTCCAAGGTGTTTTGCTTGAGCAGCAAGAAGGATGGAGTTATCATTTACTGCGAGGGAGCAGACTGCGGGAGGAGCAGGTGTAGTAGACGGGGTGCCATAGATAAGGAGTTCTGTGCTGGAAATGTTGACTTTGAGATGCCTATTAGACGTTCAAGTGGAGATATCTATCAGGTGGATGGATTTACGAGTATGGAGTTCAGGGAAGAGGTTCGGGCTGCAGATATAAATTTGAAAGTCATCAGTATAGATATGGTATAGATGGTATTTACATCCATGACACAGGATGAGATCTCTTATCATGGTGGTTCTCAATTGGGGGATGATTTTGTCTCCCAGGAGACATCTGCAGGGTCTGGAGACATATTGGTTGTAACAACGGGGGGTGGGGTGCTAATGGCATCTAAGGGGTAGAGGAAGCCAGAGAAGCTGATAAACATCCTACAGTGTATAAACAGCCTCTTCAACAAAGAATTATCTAGTCCGAAACGTCAATAATGCTGAGGTTGAGAACCCCTGATTTAGTCCTTAGATTTTAGGGAATAAGTGTAGGTGGAAAAGAGAAAAGCAGTGAAGCATGAACCGTGGGACCCTCCAGTGTTTTGGGTTAAATGCAGGTGATGGCATGCAAATGCATTAAATGCCTGTGAAGTATAGTGCCTAACACACAGTAAGCACTCAGTAAATGACAACTATTGTTGCTATGGTGTTTTTAACTCTTCAAAGCCAGTTCTGGTCAGGTACTTAGAATAAAAGAAATCAGAGCTGGGGATCCACAGAGAATCTCTCTTCTACGTTCCTTAATGTACAGATGAAACCCAGAGAGAGGAAGGCACTTGCCTGTGATCATACAGTGGGTTAAGAACCCATGTTTCATGGTGACAGCTGTTGTTCGTTCCCATTTCACAGATGAGAAAACTGAGATGTAGTCACTTGCCCAAATCTACGCAGTGAGTCTGTAGCAGAGTCAGAACCAAAGTTGGAATGTCCTGCCTTCCAGTCTAGTGTTTGAAACTACCACCACTGTCACGACCACACCATCAGGAACAGCAACAGCAGATGCCATTGTGGGCTGAGTGCCCACTTTGTGCCAGCACTGCTAAACACTTTACACAGGCTGGCCGGGACGGGACCTGGGGCAGGGACCAAGCAGACAGGATCCGGACAGCTCACCCTGCCTTCTCTTCGTTGGCATCACCACCCCTCCTTGCTTAGACGCCTTGGCCCATAGTTGTTTTGCTATTGGCCAGCTGTGTTGTCATCTCCCTGGTCCCCATGAAACTCTGCTCCCACAATATTATTTAATGTAAAAACAATAATATAGCGTCAGTAGAAGGCATTCAAAAGAAATCACTCTAAGTCTCACCATCCTAGCCCAACAGCTGTTTTAGTTTTCCTGCCTTCTTCAAATCTCTGCCCACATGCCTACAGTACACATTTCACACCCTTGTCATTGGGATGTAGAAAGCAGTCTGTATTCTGCTTCCTTTTCTTGGTGGTGTTACATGTGTTATGTTGTTTATAATTATGTTTATTGGCTGTAGGAGTCCACTGAGTGTCTCCATATGGCTGGGCTATTTGTCTCTAGATTCCTGTTATTGTGAATAATACCATATTGAAAAATTTAGTGCTTATCGTGCTTTCTTTCCTCCTTGAGTTATTTCTTTGAGATAAGTAGTCAGGGGTGGTTTAAGAAAGGACTTTGACATATATTGCTTTAAAAATGGTCGCACTAATTTATACTGTTACTATAAAGGGTGCTGCTGTATATAAGGGTGTATTTCACCCTTAGAGTGCACATATTAATTAATCAACTACTATAAGTTAGAGCATCTCATGTAACTCTCACACTTGCTTTTCAAAGTAGGTGTTACTGTATCTCCATTTTTTAGTCAAGGAACTTGATGTTCAAAAGGGGGTTAAATCACTTGCCTGAAGTCACAGAACTAATGAGAGGTGGAGATGATAGGATTTGAACTCTGGAGCACCCGACCCCACTCCAAAGCCCCTTCCTCAAGAAACAGACTGTTGCAGGGTTATTGAATCCTCCTTAACATCATTAAAATCAACACATTTTGGCCTAATTTAACAGATGTTAACTGTTAGCCTTCTTGTTTTAATGTGCATTTTGACCTTTGATCTCTGAGTAGCCTACAGCCATATGGAATTTAGAGAGACGGGGCTTTGAGGTCCCCAAGTTCTGTTTTGCCAGTGTGTGCTGGCAGCTGAAGAGAGCGTGTCTGGGTGCCAGATGGTTTTTGGAAACACAGAGAGACTCATGAATTCACACCCCTCAATCAACATATCAGCCTTTAGTCAACAAACTATTTGAGCCCCTGGATCTGCCCAGATTTGTTCAGGGTGGGGAGAGAAAGAAATGTGAGCTTTCTTTTCAAAGACCCCTTCTTCTAGCGAGGCGGATGGGGGCTAACGCAGCTGTTGGAGAATGAGATACCCAAGCACGAGGGTGAAAGTTTCATCCTCCAAGTTAGAGGTTACCATTTTGTGCCCTGCAAAGTGGTTTTAAGAAACCTGAGTAGGTTGCCAGTATTTAAAAATCCGGAGATTTCACACACACAAATCGGAATTTCTGGCTTCTCTTAAGAAATGGGAGGATCTGGCAACCCTGAGCCTGTAGTCCTGCATGGCGATATCTCCTGGAACTGAGTGGCAGCTGCCCCTTTTGGATGGGACACTTACAGTCTTGTTGGTCATGGTCCCAACCCAGCCTGTGTTACCGGTTTATATTTAACGTTTCATGTCCTTCTCTAAATGCTGCCAGATGGTGAAGGAAGCAGTACACTTTGGCCAAACCTGGAAGGATGGCAAAGAATGTGGAGCAGGTGTTCCCGGGGGTGGGGATGGTGTGAGCAGAGCTGCAGGGAAACGAGATCCACTCTCACTAGTGCAAATAAAGCCATGGTCCTTGGCTTTAGTAGACATAGACATAGACATAGACACTGACATAGACATACACACTTTGGGACAGGACACATCGGGCAGCCAGGACCAGAGCCAGAAAGTCAAGGAATAAAGCAAGGATCTCTGAACAAGATGGCAGAGTGAGCACTCACCAAATCCTCCCACTCCTGTCCAAACACATAAGAACGATGGGTTAAAACAAAACTATATAGAAAACCATTAGGAAAATCTCTGTGCGCCAGGAACGGGAGAGAAAACACAAGTGTGGTTAAGTGGGCTTGCAGCCAGCAACCCTCAGGTTGCAGTGAGCAGGGAGCCAACCCTTTAACGTTTTTGTCGGGTGGGGATCGGGTCTGCCTCGTTTGTGGGGAGAAGAGAGCCAGGCTCTCTGTAAGAAGTCAAGAGGTGGGCCTTGCTCTTAGCATGTGCTGAAATCTCTTCTTGGTGGTCTGATGTATGACTGGAGACTGCCACTTGCCTGTGGTCCAGGGAAGGAAGGAAAGCTCCTGGGTGGAAACAGACTTGCATTGTGCTGTCCTTGGGACCAGTGTCTAAAGCTGTGCCACCTGCCCAGGCGTTCCCAGGTAAAAAGCAGCCTGATGTTTCTCTTTGCATCATTTTTGTAAAGAGCATCCTGAGCAAATTAATCGTATAAAGATGATAACAGGGTCATACTTAATGATCTTAAGAGGGCAAGCAGTAGTGCTTTCTTTCCTGTTCATTAAGGTGTGTCCCGAGGTCCTCTAACTGGGGAAACTTTGCAGGTGTCACAGAACCTGCACAGTCAGGGGGCAAGAGAGAAGAGGATCATTAGTAATCTTGGCTTCTTCCATCATTTTATAGATGAGGAAACTGAGGCCCAGAGATTTGCTTAGGATCACACAGCTGGTCAATGCAGATGCAGGATGGGTCTGAGCCCCCTGGGCTCCATCCTGGCTTTGCTTCAGAAGCTTTGATTTCTTTACTTATAAAATGAGGATAACTTTCTGGTTTTATGGAATCATCAAGAGGCTGTAAAGCAGAGTAATATACACCTCTCTTGTGTTGGGGTAGCTGCCTCTCCAGAGGCATTGGTGTGATTTATTTTTATTTTTTGGACAGTGAATTCCTCATGGGGAGGCAGGGTAGTGGTGGTTAAGAGTGTGGATTCTGAAGCCAGCCTGTCCAGGTTTGGATCCCAGCTTTACCACTTACTGTCTGTGCGACTGTGGGCAAGTTACTTATCTCTCCTGTGTGCCTCCATTTCTACATGTGTGTAACAGGGCTAATAATTGCACCTGTCTATTGGATTACAGAGAGGACTGAATGAGATAAAGCATTTTAAAGCCTCTGAACAATGCCTAGCACATACAAAGCCTCTAATAAATGTTAACAGCCATTATCATCATCTAACAGATTGTATTTCCCTTTTTGCTTTGGCAGCCAGGAAACTCACCACCTAATTTGAATCTTATCTTTAGCTCCACATAGAACCTAATGACATGCATTTCTATTTTTCTAACATTCTCTGGCATTATTTAACTATTTGCCTCTCATTTCCCCCATCATCCTGACTTCTCTATACTATTGTATCGTATATATTACTATAAGCTGTTTTAGAACAAGTTTGGAATTAATAAATTAAGGAAAATACAGCAGTTGGTTGATTCAGACTGTCTTGACGTCCTCCAGCACGATCTTGAAATAGGAGGTGAACTGTACTATTAAAAAAAATTATAGCTAAAATTTTCGAGGGCTTGTTGTGTATTAGCCATTATTGCATGCTTTGCATGTATTACCTTAAACCTCACAGCCATCCTATGAGGTAGGGCCTATTATTCCATTTTGCAGTTGAGAAAAGTAAAGCTCAGAGAGGTGAAGCAGCTTAGCCAGTGGTTGCCAGCTGCAAGTGGCAGAGCCAGGATTCAGATGCGGCCCCGCCTGACTCCAAACACACTTTTACTCACTGTTTGCTCTTCTAGGGGGTCTCTTGGACTCTTGGGGGCAAAGGAAGGTTGATATCAGTCAGCTGAATGATGTTTTCTCTCCCATCTACTCTTCTTTTCCCATTTCTCCTACCTTTTCTCTCTGCTTCCTGGGTTGCCCAGAGCCCATGAGGGCCCCCAAAGGCCTGGCTTTTGCTGAGATCCAGGCCCGCCAGCTGACCCTGCAGTGGGAACCACTGGGCTACAACGTGACACGTTGCCACACCTACACTGTGTCCCTGTGCTATCACTACACCCTGGGCAGCAGCCACAACCAGACCATCCGGGAATGTGTGAAGATAGAGCGGGGTGTCAGCCACTACACCATCAAGAACCTACTGCCCTACCGGAACGTCCACGTGCGGCTCATCCTCACTAACCCCGAGGGGCGCAAGGAGGGCAAGGAGGTCACGTTCCAGACGGATGAGGATGGTAAGAGGCCCCCTTATTCCCAGTGTCCTCAGTGCCTCCCACAGACGCTGCATGTCTGAGACTGAAATTGCTATAGGAAATTATTTGCTTAGGATTAAACCGACTGTATAACAGTAAAGTAATGATACTGATATCTGTTCCCCTGAAGACTTTGGGTTAAGATGGTATATTTCTTCCTTAATTGTTTGAGAACATTTAGCAATGAAGTCATTTGGGCCTGGAGTTTTCTTTGTGGCAGGGTTTTTTGATAGTAGTTTTAATTTTCAAAACAGATATTGGAATATTCAGGTTTTCTACTCTTGTATCAGTTTTGGTATACTGCGTTTTTAAGGAGTTTGATCATTTCACCTAAACTGTCAAATTTCTTGCCACAAAGTTGGTTATAATACTATTTTTTTTTTTTTTTTTTTTTTTTGCGGTACGCGGGCCTCTCACTGTTGTGGCCTCTCCTGTTGTGGAGCACAGGCTCTGGACACGCAGGCTCAGCGGCCATGGCTCACGGGCCCAGCCGCTCTGCGGCATGTGGGATCCTCCCGGACTGGGGCACGAACCCGCGTCCCCTGCATTGGCAGGCGGACTCTCAACCACTGCGCCACCAGGGAAGCCCTATAATACTATCTTATTATATTTATTGAACATCGGTAGGATCTATAGTGCTATTCCCTTTTTCATTCCTGATATTGGTAATTTGTGTCTTCTCTCTTATTCTCATGTTTCTCATGGTAAGGGTGTATAAATTTTATTAATCTTCCCGAAGAGCCAACTTTTGGCCTAATTTCTTTTCTTTCTTTCTTTTTTTTTTTTTAAATTTGTTTATTTTATTTATGTGTTTTTTGACTGCGTTGGGTCTTCATTGCTGTGCGCGGGCTTTCTCTAGTTGGAGCGAGCAGGGGCTACTCTTCGTTGTGGTTCATGGGCCTCTCATTGCGGTGGCCTCTCTTGTTGTGCTCTAGGCTCGCCGTCTCTAGAGCGCAGGCTCAGCAGTTGTGGCACACGGGCTCAGTTGCTTCCACGGCATGTGGGATATTCCCGGACCACGGCTCAAACCCGTGACCCCTGCATTGGCAGGCGGATTCTTAACCACTGCGCCACCGGAGAAGCCCCTAGTTTATTTTCTTTATTGAATATTTTCTATTCTTTATTTCTTTCTTTTAAAAAAATACTTTCTTTGGATTTGATCGGCTTTTCTTTTACCTTGTTTTTTTTTTTTTTTTTTTTTTGCGTTATGCGGGCCTCTCACTGTTGTGGCCTCTCCCATTGCGGAGCACAGGCTCCAGACGCGCAGGCTCAGCGGCCATGGCTCACGGGCCTAGCCGCTCCGCAGCATGTGGGATCTTCCCAGACCGGGGCGCAAACCCGTGTCCCCTGCATCGGCAGGCGGACTCTCAACCACTGTGCCACCAGGGAAGCCCTCTTTTAGCTTTTTGAGATAGAAGCTTATTAGATCATTGATTTTGAGCATTTCTTTATTTCTAATATATACATGTAAAGCTACAAAATTCCCTCTAGGCCCTGCTTTAGCTGCATCCCACAGGTTCTGATATATCCTATCTTCAGTATCATTCAGTTTAAAATATTTTCTAATTTCTGTTATGATTTCTTCTTTGACCCAAGAGTTATTTAGAATACATTGCTTAATTTCTAAGCAATTGGGATTTTTCGAATTATCTTTTTGTTATTGATTTTTAGCTTACTTCCACTATGGTCAGAGTATATACTCTAGTTTTGGTCTTTTGAAGTTTGATCCTTGCTTTATGGCCTGACATATGGTTAAATTTTGATAAATATTCCATATCTACTTGAAAAAAATAGGTGTTCTGTCCTTGTTGGGTGCAATGTTCTACTTATGTCAAGCTAATATTTATTAAGCAGTTACTATATGTCAAGCACTATTCTGAATGCTTTTCATGTATTAGTGCATATGATCCTCATGGCAACCCTATTTGGTTATTTTCTATTACCATTCCCATTTTACAGATGAGGGCACATAGCTGGTAGATGGGTAGCAGAGCTGGGTTTCAAACCTGGCCATCTGTTTGAGAGTTGTTTTTCTTAACAGCTACACTCTAATGCCAGCAAAAGCGTTCTCCAGATTGCTGTAAAATCCCAGGTAACCCCAAGCTCCTTGGTTAATAGTTTTTTGTTTTGTTTTGTTTTTTGCTTCCTCACATATGCAGTTTTCTGTTCTTCACAGCAGCATCCCAGATATAAAATTCAACTCCTTCCTTGATTTCCAGAAAACCCCACTCACTTGAGGCAACGTGTATCCTCTATGCCCTGCACTGATGTGCTGAGGATTTGCTGGGGATGGGAGTGAGGACTAGAGGAGTTTACCCTGAATCACTGCAAATGTAGGAAAGGAAGAACAACTTTTTTCTTCTACTCATGTTAGGTTCATTGGTTGGGGCCTTGTAAATTAGATGGAGAAAAGACAGATTAACAAGAGAAAAACAAACAGGAGTTTATTTTTATTTATTTATCTTATTAAAAAGTTTTAAATTGAGGTATAATTGATTTACAATATTGTGTTAGTTTCAGGTGTACAGCAAAGTGATTCAGATATAAGATATATATATACATATACATATTTTTTCGGATTATTTTCCATTCTAGGAAATAGTAGTTTATGAACACATGCATCACCCATAACAGGGGAGTACTCAGTGATGAGTAACTCAAAGGGGTGGTGAGAACTGGGACTTATATAGTGTCCTAACAAAAGAACAATGAATTTTTAGAGAAGTGACAAGACAAAGGAAAAGGGCTTTGAACTTCTAGGGGCAGCAAATTAGGGGAAGTCAAATATATGGGGAAACTAATGGTAGTCTTGAAAGTTTTTTAGGTAGATTCCTCCAGGCTGATAAGGGTCTAGTTTTCTCAGTGATTAACTTCTGTCCTTTCTGGTAGAGAGGGGAAGGGGGCACCTTTACAAATTTATGTCCTACTTTTAGGCAAATAGGGGAAGGGCAGAGAATTTTTTCTCATGTATGCTCCTACATTGCCTTCTCAATTCAGCTCAAAATCATCCTTATACCAAGTGGCATATTTTGGGTAGCATATACTGATACGCTTCTTAAGTAACCTCAAACTGAATATCAGACTGCTCCATTCTTAAAATCTGTTGACCTTTCCCCTCCCCCCGGCTAGGTACGTTGTTGTGGCTGCTTCACACCCCCTCCCCCAACCCTGGCCAGGCCTCACTTGGGTTACTTGGTTTTCTTTCTTCTTTCTCTATCCCTCTTCTCCCCCCTCCCTCTGATAACTGCTCATTATTTAATATTTTTTACTTTTCACTGAAGTATTAGTATCATACTTACGGGAAGCGTGCTTATCTTAAGTGGTCAGCTCAAAGCATTCTCAAAGATGGTACACATCAGGATAACCACACCCAGACCAAGAAAAATCATTACCAGCAGCCCAGAAGCCCCCCTTTATGCACCCTCCCCCTCACAACCTTCCAAAGGTAAGCATTATCCTGACCTGTAATGCCACAGATGAATTTCTGCTTGGTTTTGAACATTACATCAGTGGGATCATACAGTGTGTACTCTTTTTATGACTGGCTTCTTCCTCTCAGCTTTATGCTTGAGCGATTCAGCCACGTTGTGTGTACAGTGCTAGAGAATTCTTTCTCAATGCTGAACGGTCCATTATGTGAATATGCCACATTTATTTTTCTTATTTACTATTGTTGGGCATTTGGGTTGTTTTCAACTATTTTAAATTGTGCTGCAAATAAAATTCTTGTAGATTTCTTGTTTTTTGGTAGATATACACATTTCTGATGGGTTTATGCCTAGGAGTAGAATGGCTAGGTTACAGGATATGTGTTCATAATAAGTAGATATATCCAGTTTTCCCAAGTGGTTGTATCAATTTATACTCCCACTAGCAGTGTGTGAACATTTCGGTTGCTCTGCGTACTCACCAACACTTGGAATTGTCTTTTTCCGTTTATCGTTTTGGTGGGTGGATAGTGGTGTTGCCTTGTTAACTGTTCATTTTAACACAAGGCACTTGAGCTGTCCCTGATTGTTATCTGGGTTTCTGCTTTCCCCTATCTTAGGAGTTCAGCTTCCCCACAACATTTTATCAAGGTGTTTTCCCAAACAAAGGCCGTTCTCTTCCTAGAAGAAATTCCTTGAGCCTGCTGTTAAGATGATACCTTAAAACAAAACAAAACAAAAACAAAACCATACCTGAAAGGGCTTCTGCTGAAATGTTGACAGTATTTATCTCTGGGTGATGGAACTGTAGGTGCCATTAATTTTCTTTATGCCTATTTTGATTTTCTACATTGAACATATTGTTTGTGTAATTAGTAATTTTTAGACAAGAAAACAGCTCCACCCATAATCCTGCCACTCTAATGCGGCTGTTTTCATTTTTCTGGCAAATGTCTATATTTTCTGAAAACCACTCAACTGGAACAAAGTAGGAGCATTCATTCTTCTCTGCCAGATGCATCCTGCACAGTGGCCAAAGTGCCAGCTGCCCCTTTCGAGTGCTCGGGCATAGGCGGAACCATACGAGATGCTGATATTTATTTGCCTTGGGGCCTTATGTACATCACAACATTTAATTCTGGTGAGGGAGGTGTTATTATCATCCCCATTTCACAGACGAGGAAGCTGAGGCTTAGAGAGGCTGAGTGGTCCAAGCATTCCAGCTAGGAAATAGCAAAGCTGGAATCTGAACTCAGGGATCTGGTTCCAAAGCTTGCTTTTCCCTGCCCCATGTCGCCTTTCCCTTGCAGTGCCTGGCGGGATTGCGGCTGAGTCCCTGACCTTCACTCCGCTGGAGGACATGATCTTCCTCAAGTGGGAGGAGCCCCAGGAGCCCAATGGCCTCATCACTCAGTATGAGGTGGGTTTGGACCCTATTACAGCTGGGGCCCCTGGTGCAAGGTGGGCCCACAGGTTGGAGAGGGAAGTGTATGGGGCGGAGGAACACAGGTGATGATCGGGATTCCTTCCACTGTGGCTGTGGTCTGTGCCCCATGTGTTATGGGGACAGAGGCCCTGAAGGCAGAAGAGAAAGGCGAAGGTGCCCAGAGGCCTGGACTAAGGGGCATCCACGGTCCCCCCACCAAGCTTCTCCCCTTTGTCCAACCTTATCCCTAGCTCACCTGAACCATGATGGGTGGGAGGCTATGGGACTAGTAATGCCCTTCCCCATCCCTGTGCCCGCCTACCTGCCCATCCTGCCCCCAGATCAGCTACCAGAGCATCGAGTCGTCAGACCCGGCGGTGAATGTGCCGGGCCCACGGCGTACCATCTCCAAGCTCCGCAATGAGACCTACCACGTCTTCTCCAACCTGCACCCGGGCACCACCTACCTGTTCTCTGTGCGGGCGCGCACGGGCAAAGGCTTCGGCCAGGCGGCGCTCACCGAGATCACCACCAATATCTCAGGTGAGACCCGCCCGACCCGCCCTGGCCCCTTTGGAGGAGGCAGAGTCTCAGGGTTCCATGGGTAGGGGGTGAGGCTTCCTGGGGGTGGTGATGGAGGGCTCCTGCTGAGATAAATGTACCATTTAGAGGTTGAGGTCAGGGGTCAGGGAGGATTAAACCAGAGGAGTCTAGAGACTATGATGGGTGGAATCCAAGGGCTGAGGTCAGGGGTCAGGGAAGCTCAGGTCAGAGGGAATAAGGAGGCGAAGGCTGAAGGGGAAGAGATCTGAGGACAGGGGTCAAGGAGGCTGGAGGCCTGACCTTCCTGGTCCAGTGGCCGGGCTCTGTGCTTATGTCCTGTCCCCTTCCCCAGCTCCCAGCTTTGATTATGCCGACATGCCGTCGCCGCTGGGGGAGTCTGAGAACACCATCACCGTGCTGCTGAGGCCGGCGCAGGGCCGCGGGGCGCCCATCAGGTGGGGACGCCTGCATGGAGGGGCGGGGGGTCAGGGCCATAGGGAAGAGGCCCCTCCTCTGACCCAGAGTCCCCACCCAGGCCAGCTCACCCTTGTCCTTCCTCAGTCTCACACTAAGGGTTCAGAGTGTCAGGAGGAGGACATTATGTGATCCCGGGCAGGCAGGACGCCTGCAGCCACTCCCCTCTGAGGCCGCAGGGTGCCTGGTGGTGACTGTCATGAGATCTGTGGACAACATCCAGCCTGGAGAGGGGACTGTTCAGGCCTCTCCAGAGGGCCTCCTTCTGACACCTTGGAGAAGTGAACTCTGGGGGCCTTATTTTTCCCAGTATTTTCCCTGGAGGATCCCATCCAGGGAGACACAGAGATGGGCTTTCTGGAAGGCTAGTGCAGCCAGCCAGATGGGGCCATCTCTCTGGAGTGGCCAAGAGCTTGGCCTCCTCACTTCTTTGCAGAGAAAGCTGATGCCATAGTGGCTGTTTCTGTTGGGGAGAAGGTGCTGGAGACAAGATGTGTGTGTGTGTGTGTGTGTGTGTGCGCGTGTAGTGAAGACACGTGACGTGTGTGTGATGTGTGAGTGTGTATGTGAAAGAGAGTGAGCGTGTTTGTGGAATGTGTGCACATACTTCCTGTCAGCCAGACATCGTGTTAGGGACTTTACCTGCATGAGTCATGTTATCCTCGTGGCAGCCTGTGGAGTGGGTATTAGTACCCTTATTTTACATATCAGGAAACAGGCTCAGAGAGCCTGAATAATGAGCCCCATGGCCACAGAGCTGGTAAACGATAGCGCTGGGATTTGGAAGCCAGGTTTGTCTGCAAAGCCTGTACCTTTCCTTGAAGTCACAGAGCCTCCCTGCCCCTCTGGTCCACCTCCTCCTACCATAAAGTTTCATGCACTGGGAGAGGGTGACAGCCTGCATTTGGGCATGGGAGTGTCCTCTTAAGCCCCCCAAGAAGGCAGTGGGTTTCCCAGGTGCCCTTGACACCCCCTCATTTCCTCACTCCTCCCCCCCTTCCACTCTTTTCTCCTGCTTTGGCTCCCCTGTATTTGCCACTGCAAAGCCTGCCCTGGGCTCATTCCCAGACCCCAGGAAAAAGTCTGGGCATCTCAGGGGCATTTGGCATTTTGCAGGAGCCTCAGGGCCCTGTTGCCTCTGAATCTGGGAGGAGTTGGGAAACCAGCATCACCTTCTCCTTTCCTTTTCCCTTGGGGGATCCTGTGAGCAGGCCTGGTCGGCGTCTCTCAGGGATGATGATGGCAGGGCTGGGTCTGGGCGAGGGGTGGACCATGTGCGGGGGAGAGGCCTGATGGCTGTGCAACCTCGGGCACATCCCTTCACCCCTCTGAGCCTCCCTTAGGTGCATCTTGGGGATCATCCCGGATCAAGATGTGCTTTGTCCATGGCTAATGGTGGGACTTCGGGCCAGGAGAGGCCTCACATCAGCCTGGGAAATGGAGGGTTGAGAAGGGCCTGGGCTGGTTAGTGATGGAATGAACCTGTCTGGCCCAAATCCCAGGGTGCTGGGGTGATTCCCTCCCAACTTGGAAGCTCAAAAGAAATAGCTGGAGAGCAAGGAAAAGGCATTTCTGTTTTGCCAGAGTGCAGGCTGTCAGTATGGGGTATCCCGTGCCAAGACGTGACCGAGGCCGGGACTGGAAATATTTAAATTTGTCAGCATTCATTTATTTACTCTTGGCTCTGTTCCACAGAGGATTTGGAGGAGTTCACAGCAAGGCCATTCAGTAAAGTGATGAAAATAAATAGAAACACACAAGTCGGGATCAGGAGACACAAATCAGAGGGAATGCAGACCAGGGAACACAGATCAGCCATCAGGACCGGGAGATGGCAGGCTCAGAGTTGCAGTCTCGAGGCTGCCTCCGGGTTGGGAGGGTACTCGAGATGTAGGGTTAGTGTGACCTTGTTTGCCTGCTAAGTGACCAGCTCCCCCACTGGAGGGCAGTTCCAGGAAGCCTACATCCCCCAAGTGCCCGGCACAGGGCCCCATGTCTGAGCTTAGTAAACACTTTCTGGATGAGTGAATGCATCATGTCTTACTCGAATTTATTGTGGCCTAGAGGGACCTGTCGGGAACCTGGTTGGAGCCTGAGGCTTGGGGTTCCCAGGCCCTGGAGGACTCATTGAGGAGTCAGGGTGGGGCTTTAGGGCTTGGTTCCCTTAAGCAGGGCTCACATTCTTTCAGCCTTAGTTACAGTAATAACAGCTGACAGGCACTGGCTGCTTGCTAAACTTGCCTCCTTCCTCACCTCTACCTTATGTAACAGTCCTGTAATCACTCCCATTTTACAGAGGAGGAAACTGAGGCCCAGGGAGCTTAAGTGACTTGCCCAGCTAGTAAGAGGCAGAGCTGAGATGAGCCCTCTCCTGGGCCTGACCCCAAAGCCCACGCCCTTAGCCACCAGATGGCTCTCCCTGTTCTCTGGCAACCGTGACCACTGCGCTTCCCCCCCCCCATGGCCAGTGTGTACCAGGTTATTGTGGAGGAGGAGCGGCCGCGGAGACTCCGGCGGGAGCCAGGCGGCCAGGACTGCTTCCCAGTGCCGCTGACCTTCGATGCGGCGCTGGCCCGAGGCCTGGTGCACTACTTCGGGGCCGAACTGGCGGCCAGCAGTCTGCCTGAGGCCATGCCCTTCACCGTGGGTGACAACCATACCTATCGTGGCTTCTGGAACCCACCGCTTGAACCCAGGAAGGCCTACCTCATCTACTTCCAGGCAACAAGCCACCTGAAGGGGGTGAGGGGCCGGCCGGGGTGGTGGCGGGGCCGGCTGGGGGGCAGGATTGGCGACACCTTGGAGCAGGCTGCTACAGAGGCCAGAGACCCACCCCCACCAGGCCCTACCCCCGTCCTGATCCCGCCCCCGCTGATGAGCCTTGCCCTCCGATAGCTCCTCCCACTCCCAGCCCCGCCCACTCACCTGAGCCCCTCCCTCCTAACCCCAGCGCGCTTCTCTCCAGCAGTACCCCCTTCTTGAACCGTTTTTCCCCAGACTCTTTTCTATCCAAGCTCCCAGCCTGGTCCCTGCTGCCCCCTGAGGCCCTGGTCTTCTATCTCAGGCTCCTCTCTCTCCAGAGGGGGTCCATCTCAGGTTCCCACTTTCAGCAGACCTTGAGGAGGCCTGGGACCCGCCTCCTCCCTGAAGCCCCGCCCTTATCCAGGCTCCTCCCTCCTCGGGTCGCTCCTTCCCAGGCCGCCCCCCTCCTAAGCAGACCCTTGGATCTAGGCCCCACCCTCATTTCTGAGCGCCTCCCCCAACCAGCCCTCTTCCCATGCTGTTTCTTTCTGTTTCCACCCATCTCATCCCCCTTTCCTAAGGCATTACCCTATTGCAGGCTCCTTCCCTCTTGGCCCCTCCCTGCCTGATTCCCCCCAGACCCTCTTGCCAGGTCGGGTGTCTTTAGTAACGGTCCACGCCAGAAAAGCCCTGACCAGGCCCAAGACACGCTGTCTAAGATTCCCTCTGGGGAGGGTCAGGTCTTGACTTCAGCGGTGCTGAGACCCCCATCTGTGCCTCCAGGAGACCCGGCTGAATTGCATCCGCATTGCCAGGAAAGGTAAGTCCCCCTGGGTTCAGTCCTTCAGTAGCGGGTTTCTTACTTGCTGGGCTCTGGGGAGGTGGACCCTGGGTTCCCAGGCCTGTGGGAGCAGAGGAGGGTGGTCCGGCAGGCTTGGGGGGTCAGGAACCATCTCCCTTTCTTGCTCCCTATGTGCCCCACCTCAAGGTCTCCTTCTTCCAGACTGGGCAGTAGGGACAAACCCTCATCCTGCCATGGTCACAGAAGGGGCCTTGGCAGGGGGCTGGAGGAGGGTGAGCCATTATGGTCGGGCCACGGGGGTGGTGGGTACTGGACACTGAGGTCTGTATCTTCCCCCTTTCCTATGGTGGGGAGAAGTGGGGACAGCGTGGACCCTGTGGTGTAGGGATTGTCCCCGCTCCCAGATGGGGAATGTGGTTGGTTCCCCATCCTGAGATGCCCTAACCATGCCCTGGGTACACAGTTCTCTCACCCCATTGCCTCCCAGGAGGGCAAAAAGGTGGGGTCTGAAGGCCCCACACAACCTCCATCTCCCGTCCACTGAAGGACGGGGAGGATTTGAGGAGGCAGAGAGGTGAAGGGAGCTAATATCCCTGATAGGGGCACAGGGCACGTAAAGCCTCTGCCACGGGAATGCGGAAGGTGTGAGGGATGATGAGGAGATGGGTTTGATTGAAAGGTGGGACATGTGCTGAGGATGAGGGGCAGATGTTTATTCCTTGGGGCTTAAGGTGGTCCTGATCTCCCCTCTGATCCTTTGTTCTGCTTTGTTCTTCCCAGCTGCCTGCAAGGAAAGCAAACAGCCCCTGGAGGTGTCCCAGAGGTCGGAGGAGATGGGGCTCATCCTGGGCATCTGTGCAGGGGGACTTGCCGTCCTCATCCTCCTCCTGGGGGCCATTATTATTATCATCCGAAAGGGGTGAGTGAGGCCGGTGCCCTGGCCCACCCTAGGCTTCTCTCCGTCAGAGGCCTGGTGAGCAGAGAGGAGGCTGGGGGCTGGTCAGGCAGTCGCCTGGCGGGTGTGTGGAGGGCTGCCAGCCTGGGCATCAGGCCTGTGGATGGACCCAAGCCGGGTTGGGGGAAGCCCGAGACTCTGCAAATGGAGCTGCCCTAGAGTGGCTTGGCTGGAGCCCAGTTCTAGCTGGTGCCGGGTGCCACTGTCCAGGCAAGGGCACTCACTGCCGGCTGCCAAGGAGCCGTGCTGGGCGTGGGCACCGCCCTCCTGTGCCTGCTGGGCTGTTCTGATGGGGATGGTGTGGAGGTAACCTGACTTGGAATCCTCAGCCCCCCGAAGGTCTTCGGCTCTCTTGTCTGCCCTAAGCACGGGGTTGTGGTGTTGATCCTGAGGTGGGGGCAGGGCTCACTCCACTTCAAAGCAAGGACCCTCTGCGCTTCCCAGGCCCCACCTTCTCTTGGGCTCTGCTTGCCCTGGACTCTGTTACTGTTGATCCTTGAGGAGTCCTCCTGGGCCCATGACTCAGAGGAGACCTCCTTCCTGCCTGTGCCATCTCCTGGGCCTCAAAGGTCCAGTCCTTGTGTTTGTGAGGGATGCATTTTCCCAGTGCATTTTGCAGTGGGCAGAGTGAATCCCAGCATATCTTAGAATCCAGAATTTACAATTTTGGAGTTTTAGCAATCCAGGATTTGAGATTCTGAGAATCTCAGAATTTAGAATTACAGAGGCTCAGAGCCCAGAAACTGAGGGCTGCCATGTAGCTCAAGGACGTCTAGTCTAGTGGTTTTCCAGTCTTTCAAAAGCAGCAGAACCCATCTTCAAAACACCAAATAAACCTCTCCTGGGAGCTCAGTAAATGGAGCAGCTGAAGGCTGAGCCTCGGGTTGGAGCCGAGTGGGGACTTCTGAGACCCCTCTGCTCTCCCTCCCCACCCTACCGCATTCCCTACCAGGCAGCCCCGGGACACTGTGGTTCAAGCCCTTAATTGAGGGATGGAGATGCTGAGGCCCAGAAGGGGCATGGACCTGCCCAAGGTCACCCAGGGAGCCAGAGGCAGAGCCTGCTCCGCCTTCTCCCCGCCTGGGCTCTGCCTTCTGTAGCCCTTGCTGCTGCCAGGCTGGGCACACATGGGTGTGTTGGCTCTGTGTCTCTGGGATGCCAGGAGCAGATAAGCGGGATCCAGGGAGATGAGGGAGAACTGGCCAGGGCCCCCTTGCCTGAGGCCAGGCAATGATAGGAGAAAAACTCTCCTAGAGAGTCTGGGGTTGGGGCATGCCACCGATGGGGTGGCGTGGGGATGTCTGGTCCAGAATGCTGGGCTCTGATTTTTCCCTTCCCGTAGTCCCTGTACAGATTCCTGAGACAAAATATTTTAAACTATCATTTAATGAATATTACTCTGTGCCAGGAGTTCTATACACATCAGCCATTAGAACAGGAGTTATCGAGCACCTCTGGGACTCAGAATACATCAGAGAAGTTTTCCTTCTTGGATCCTGGCCCACGAAGCAGGTCTAAGTCCCTTAGACAGGTCAGGAAACTATCATTCAGCGACTTGCCCATGTCACTTGGCTAAGTGGCAGGTCCTGACTGAACCCAGGCCTGACTGCAAAGCCCATCCTCCTCACGGCTGGGCACGTGAAGGGCCTCACCGCAACTGGCACACAGTAGGTTCCTGTAAGTGGCAAGGCCCTGGGGGCTGGGTAGTGGTGCAGATAGAGAGGGCTGTAAGGGAGGGGTCAGATCTTGGGGGTTGCAGGTGGTATTTAAGACTCTAGAAATTTACCCTCAAGGGAAGATTGGCAATGTAGGGGATGTTACCCACCCCTGCAGAGAGAGCGCCAGGCTCAGGAGAGGATGGGTCAGAGATGCTGCCAGAGCCTCACTAGGAAACCCTCCACTTTATGCAGCTGCTACTGGAAGCCTCTAGGATCCACCCCACCCCCCACCCCCCTGCCCCTCCTTAGGTCGTCTAAAAGCCATTCGGTCCCATTCTGTAGGACCTCGCTGCATCCCCCGACTCCTGCCCGACCTTCAGGGTCCACTGTGCTCCTGAGGGCTCCCCTAGTCTGCATTGTGGGGCGCCATGGGACAGAGCAGCTCTGGCAGGGATGAGGGTGTTCAGATCAACCTGGGGTACAGATGTAATGGACAGATTAGGAGGTTGCGGAGGGAGGGCAGCTCCCAATTAGCCCCCGTGTACCCAGGTCTGCCCTGCGGACAGTGAGGCTGGATGCACCTGCCCTGGGGAACTCGGGGGTGCCCCTCGCCGGTTGGATCCCTTGGTTCCGCTTCCAGAGACCCTCCCCACATCCCTTTGCAGCCCTCCCCGCCCCCCCCAACCCCGCACTTCATTCACGGCTTGCAGCGCTTTGCTCAGTATTTCTCTTCCCTGCTGGACTGAGAGCTTGCATGGGGGTGGAGGAAGTTCTGTCTTGTTGGCTGTGTGTCCCCAGGGTCTGGCCCAGGGGACTTGGGTCCTCCTGAACCGCCCCCCGCCAACCCAGCAGGAGGAGGGGGCAGGGAAGGGCTGAGCGCGTGCTTGCCGTGGGGAGATTATTATTAACCTCACTTGTTTAGAGGAGGAAATGGAAGCTCATAAAGGTGGAGTTCTTTTATTTAGTTTTCCTCATTTACTGATTACTCAATTCAATAAAATATCTCGGGAATATAACGTGCTGGGCACTGTCCTGGGCCCTGGGGATCCAGTGGTGGCAAACGCGACCAAGATGCTGTCCTCCTGTGCTTTGTGGTTATAAGCGGGGGGCCTGGCATTAAACTAGAAAAAGCACAAATGCGTAATTACAAATTGTGAAAAGACCAGGGTGTCGGGGTGGGGGGCAGAGAGAAGGTAAAGGGGGACGTAATGTAGTTGGTGACTGTGGGGGACTCCTTAAGGAAGGCTCTTTTAAAGTCATGATATTTCAGCTGATACCAGAAGAACACCACTCCTTCATCCCCTCCTCCCTCCCCTCAGGGCCTCTGTGAACAGCTCAGGGCCCTGGACCCCTCCTCTGTCCCTGGGGTGGGTGACATGCTGTGTGACCTCGAGCCAATCTCCTGCCCTGGCTGGGCCTCAGTCTTCCCCTCCGCTCTCCTTCCCTTCCCTCCCCCATGATGGGTGACGTGGGGCGGGTGAGTGGAGGACCCTGGAGGGGGCCTGGACGGGGCCGCAGGGGGAGCTGGCTCTGGGGGCAGGGTCCTGGGCCTGCTCTGGACTCTCGCTGACCCCCAAGAGCCCCAGGCAGACCGTGACTCTCTGGGACCGGCTTCCCCACCTGGGAGCTGGGAATCAGACCTGCCCCCACTCCTTGCTGCTGGTACCTGGCAGTCAGGTCAGGGCTCTTGACCCCCCCTGTGCTCTGGGTGCCCGTGAGGGGGTGACCCGGCTCCTTTCATGGACCCCACACCCAGGGGCAGTCTGGGTGGGTGACGAGGCCGCAGTGTCCCCTGCCCTGGCCACTTGTTCCCTCCCAGGCACAGGTGCGTGCAGAGGGCTGTCCTGTCAGGGGCAGAGGGGCCTGCAGGGGTGGGCGGCACGGGGACCGCAGTGGGGACTGTCTGCAGGGGAGAGTGCGGCAGTTACCTTGAGTGTGTGAGTGGGGGTGTCCGTGTGTGTGAACGCAGGCGTCTGTGTGTGAGCGTGTGTTTGTGTATGTACCTGTGTGTGTCAGTGTGTGTGTTTGAATACATGTGTACGAGTGTCTGCATGTGTGTAAATATCTGTGTTTGTAAGTGCATGAGTGTGTCATTGTGTTTCTATGTATGAGCGTGTGTATCCAGATGAGTGTGTCTGCATACGTGAGCGTGCAGTGCGTTTCTCTTTGTGAACGCATGTGTGTATGACTGTGTGTGAAAGCTCTGCTTCCCTCCAGGCCCTTTCCCCACCTCCTTCTCACTCCAGCAGTGGGCTTGGGGAAGGTTCTAGAAGGGACCTTGGGTCCTGGTCCTCAGAGACTGAGCCCGGCCAGCCCTTGGGTCAAGGAAGGCCCTTCTGACCTGTTGGTTCCCGGCCAACCCCGTCCCCGGCACGGAAAACACCAGGCCCCTCCCTCCTGGGGGTGCTGCCCTGGGCCCGGCCTGGGGAAGGACCGTGGCCCACCTGTACTGTTCTCTTTGCACGCTGCCAGGAGAGACCACTATGCCTACTCCTACTACCCGTAAGTAGCGTACCTGCCTCAGAGCCCCACCCCTCCTGGGGAGCCCCTGCCCCCACCCCGGCCTGGCCTGGCGTTAGCCCCTCCTCCACGGCCACCCTGTCTCTGAGCTTCCTTCGTCTGCTCTGTCTCTCCTCTCCCTGTTGTCCTCCTGCGTGGAGGTCAGGAGAGCTGGCTTTGTGGTCAGAGTCTCAGGTTCAGACCTGGCTCTGCTGAGCCACCCCAGGCAAGTCACTCGACCTCCCTGAGCCTCTGTGTCCTCTCGCCCCCGAGGCAGCCCCTTGTGTCTTGAGCCAGTCCTGCTGGGTGGGACCTCCTGACGTCAGACCGCAGTCCGCGTCTAGGAAGGTCCTCACCCGGGTCCCACTCTGGATCCACAGCTCTGTGCGTGTGTGTGTGGGGCAGACAGATGGCAGCTCTCCACATGGTGCATGCCGCTCCCAGGGTGCCACCAGCCCTTCTCCAGCTGGTGACCCCAGCTCCTCAGACCCACCATTTCCTGGGCACCTCCCCTGGGCTCAGTTCTTCACACAGAATCTGCACAACAACCCTGAGAAGAGGCACTGTGATCACCCCATTTTACTGATGAGGAAACTGAGGCTCAGGGAGGTTAAGGGACTCCTCAGAGGCCACAGGACAGGCAGAGCTGGGGTTACAACCCAGGCCCCGTCGGACTCCACGGTCTGTCCATGCTGCTCTGTTTCCTGCCTCTGATCGCTGACCCTGCAAGCCTTCCAGAACATTCCCCTTACCTGTGCTTGTCCCTGCCTCGCACAGCAGGCTCAGGTGGCCCTGGGCCAGCCCAGAGGACAGTGATCTCTCACCTCCTCCCTGGACCCTCTTCTTGCATCGAAGTCACCCACCATCACACTGGCTTTTCCAGCAACCACACCCCCGTCAACTCACGTGGAGTCTCCAGCTCGGCTTTTCCAGGAGCTGCTGACGAGGCAGCTCGCCCTCCCTCTCTACTTTGCAGCTAATTTTGAACCTAAATGCAGAACTTTTCCAAGTGTCCATGTTACGTGGCATCTGCTTGATCTCACCCTGAGAGATGGGCTGGAGGCCTCAGTGCGAGGTGTCCCTCCTGGCTGTGTCTGTGGAGCTGGTTGGTTGGTGTTTCAGGTTCCTCTTCCAAGTGGACCAGGAGGCCTGGGTGGGACCAGAGCCCTGGGGTACACCCCTGCAGACCTTCTAGGCCGGTATCCATGGTGACAGGCCCTCCTTGGGCACCATTGTTCAGCCAGCTTGACGGGCTGTCCTCTATCTGTCTTCCCTGTGGTTGCTGGTGTCTGACCTGTCCCTCCCTCCCTCTGTCTCCTTCCCTCTCTCTCTCTCCCCTTGTCATTGTCCCTTTACTCTCCTCCTCCTCTGTCAGTCCTCTTGCCCCTTCTCCCTCCTCACCTCCCTTCCTCCTCCACCTTCTCTCTTATGTTGATGGTCAAGGTCACAGCCACAGAGGCTTCTTCTCACCTGCCCCCAAAGGGGTCTTTGGCTCTGCCCTGGGCCACAGTAAGGGTGATGCCCAGAGCCCGCAGGTGGGGCTGGGAGCTGGAGGCATGGGCCTGCTGAGCCATCTCTTGTCCAGACTGGGAAGGCCGCACCCACCGCAGTGCACGGCAGCACTGGTCCCCAGCGTGGACACAGAGCCATCTTAGCACAAGAAGGACGTCGAGGTCCTGGCAGGAGGGGCACCCAGAGGTCATCCTGTCCCCCTTGGGCCCCAGGCGGCTCTTGAGCCAGGAGGGGCTGAGTGGAGTTTGCCTGTTTGTCTGGAGGATCCCTGCACTGGCCTCTTCATCTCTATGGATGACCAGTGTCCCTGAGCCCACGTGACCCGGAAGTCCTCTCTCAGGTCTGCCCCACACCCTGCACGCTGTAGGGCCTAGAGGTGAACGGCTCTCTTGTCCCGAGCCTTCCCTGTGATTGGGCCCTGGCTCTTCTCCAGTCTCAGCGCAGGTCCCAAGTCCTTTCCCTTTGCCCACTGTGCAGCCCCCCGGTCTTGGAGCTGTGGCCCTTGCCTCCCCACCCCGTCCTCCCTTCCACTTTCCTCCGAGTTCCCTGGGGCCACAAACGGCCATCCTCATCTGTAAAGCTGGGCTGCAGGCCTGGGCTGTGTGGCCCCTACCCAGGGGCTCTCCAGAAGCTCTGCCCTCTCGGGAGGGGCCGGGGCCTCTCGCCTTCTCTCTCTGCTGCTTCTGGTGGCTGGATGGACTGGTGGGCAGTGACGGGAATAGGGACCCTGCGTGGATTTCTTTACAAGTCTGGTGTGGCCTGTGGTGCAACCATCCTGGGGGTTCTGGGGGGTAAGAAGAAGTCATGGTTGGAGTCATTCTGTGCCCAGTGAAAACTTATGAGACTGACCGAGTACTAGCCAGACTCTGCCATGAAGGAGTGTAGTCCAACCCCACTGCAGGAGGAAGAGTTCCCAGGGCAGCTGTGTGGTGAGGACGGAGGAAGGAAGGTTACCTACGGGCCTTGCTGGGGCTGGAGCTGGGGCAGGCGTCTCCCTTGTTTGGGGTGCAGTGACTGTCTGCCGTGCCACCAGAATAGTCACCCAGAGTGACTTTCCTCCCCTTTCCCGAGCCCTCGGGGCCAGTGAGAGTTAGGAGGCAGATCCCAGCCTGAGGCCACTGGTGTTCCATCCCTTGCTGTCAGCAGAGGTCCCCAGGACAGGGACCCTGCCCAGGCCCTCTTGGGGGAGGCAGCAGCTCACCGGGTCTGGTGGGCAAAGGATGGAGGCAGAGCCCCCTCAGCATCCAGAGATGCTTCTAGACTGGCTTCTGGCCTCAAGGCCCCCTGACTGCCAGACTTCCCCATCCACCTCTGGCTGCTGTCCTGCCCAGCTGAGCACCCATGTCTCCCATCAACCTTCCTCTGCAGGAAGCCAGTGAACATGACCAAGGCCACGGTCAACTACCGCCAGGAGAAGACCCACATGATGAGTGCCGCGGACCGGAGCTTCACGGACCAGAGCACTTTGCAGGAGGATGAGCGGCTGGGCCTCTCCTTCATGGACGGCCATGGCTACAGCCCCCGGGGTGAGTGCCCGGCCCTTCCTCGTGGCCCCCAGGCACTCCTCCCCCAGACTTCTGAGCCAACAGCCCACAGCCCCACATCAGATGATTCTGTAACACCCCGAACCAACAGTACTAAGCATCCTGCTGGGTACCAGCACCAGCCCTGGGAACACAGAGAAGGCACAGGTATTATCTTTGTACTGGAGGAGCTTTAGGAAAGTTGAGGACTTAGACACAGATTCATCCAAGAGGAGTGCGAGTTCATAAGTTAATTGTGGGAAGAGTTCTGGGGACTCAGAGGAGGGAGCGCTGCTGTGGGATCAGAACAGTCTCTTTCCTGCTGTGTGAGAGGAAGTGCTTGGGAGTCAGACCTCACTTTGCATCTCAGATCCCCTTAGGTGCATGACCTGGGGCAAGTGGCTTAATCTCTCTGGATGTCTGCTTCCTCATGTATAAAATGAGGGTAAAGATAATCTCTGCTGGTAGGGCTGCTGGAAGACTAAATAAGAGAATGTGTGCACATCGTTTAGTGCTGTACCTGGCCTGCAGGGAGAGTATAGTGAGTCAGCTGTATATGCTAGGAACTCGTCATAAATTGCTTCATCACATGTCTTTTTATTCTACTTAGTGCTGATTTGGACAAAAAATAACATTTATGAAAATCATAAAGTCATAATAATACACCAAACACCGGTGAACCCCGCTGGTGAATTTGAACGTCATCTGGCTGCCCCTTCCATATCCCCTACCTCCCTCTTACGTGTAAATATTCCCCTGAAATTTATGTTTATAACTTTCTTGCCTTTTTGGGAGTAATTTTACCATATGTGCATGTGTCCCCAAACAGTGCATTATATAATTTTGCTCGTTTTCGAGCTTGATAGAAATGAAATTGCTCTCTATTTTTCAACACAACACCATGTTTCCAGTATTTACCCAGGTGGAAGTTTTGCTGTAGTTCATTTATTTTCTCTGATGTATAGCTTTCCACTGTATGAATATATCACAATTTATTTCTTCATTCTGGCATCCATAGGCATTTGATTTGTTCCTAGTTTTCTTGTTATTACAAACGAGGCTGCTGTGAACATTCTTAAATGGATCTCCAGATGCACCTGCACAGCAGATTCTGGAAGTAGAACTGCTGGATTATAAAGTATGTGCTTGTGCTGCTTTATAAAACAGCGTCAAATTGTTTTCCAAAGTGTCTTTGCCTGTGTTCACTCCGAGCAGCAGGGTGTAAGTTTCCATTGCTCCACATCAAGATCAAAATTTGCCAGGCTTCTTCACTTTTGTCAAACTAGTTTGTATAAGATGGTAATTCTCTATAGTCTTAATTTACATTTCTCTGATTACTAGTGAGGTTGAATATATTTGCAAATCATCATTGGCCATTCAGGTTTCTTCTTCCATAAAATGCCTGTTCATGTTTTTTACCTAATTTTCTGTTCGGTTTTCTGTTGCTATCTTAGTGGTTTTTAGGAGTTCTTTATATATTTGGGATGAGACTCATTTGTCCCTTATGAATTGCAAATATCTTCTCCCAATTTGTGGCTCATCTTTGCAGGTTATTTATAGTATCTTTGGATGAACAGATTTTTATTTCAATTCAGTCAAGTTCATCAATCTTTTCCTTTTTGATTTCTATTTTTTGTGCTTGCTTAAAGAATTCTTCCTTATGTAAGGTCGTAAGATATTTTTTACTTTTTTCTAAAACTTTTAATATTTTGCATTTCACATTTAAATCTTTATCCATCTGTAGTTGATTTTTGTATGTGATATGAATTAAGGATTTTATTTTTTCTATAGGGAAAACCAACTGTCCCAGAATGAGGTATTATGGTTCATATTTTCACCACTGATTTGCAGTGCCACCCTTATCATATATCACATTCCCATACATATAGGGATTGTGTTTTGGCTCCCTATTCTCTTTCATCGGCCCGTTTGGTGATTCCTGTACCAATAGCAAACTAGCTATCTAGGTCTTGATTTTTGACACATCAAGCCCTCCCAACTTAGTTCTTCATCAAGGGTGTCTTGGCTCTATTTGCGCTCATTCTCTTACAGATTTTAGAATCATCTTTGCAAGTTCCTTGGAAAACCTTGTTGGATGAATTTGCTTTGACTCTTTGGATCAGTTTTCATTTTCTAAAACTGAAACTCTGTATCCATTAAACGCCCCTTTCCCTACCTTCTCAGCCCCTGGCAACCGCCATTCTACTTTCTGTCTCTATGACTTTGATTACTCTATCTCATATTAAGTGGAATCATACGGTACTTGTCTTTAGGGACTGGCTTATTTCCATTAGCATAATGTACTCAAGGTTCATCTATGTTGTAGCATCTTTCAGAATTGACTTTGTTTTCTTAAGTGTTTTTTAAAATTGCTTTTTACAAAATATTTTATTTATTTATTAAAAAAAATTTTGGGGCCATGCCGCACAGCATGTGGGATCTTTAGTCCCCCAAGCAGGGATCGAATCCGTACCCCCTGCAGTGGAAGCACAGAGTCCTAACCACTGGACTGCCGGGGAATTCCCAGAATTCCCTTTCTTTTTAAGGCTGAATAATATTTCATTGTATGTATACACATACTTTTCTTATCCGTTTGTCTGTTGATGGACACTTGGGTTGCTTCCATGTTTTAGCTCTTGTGAATAATGCTACTATGAACATGGATGTATACAAATATCTCTTTGGGGCCCTGCTTTCAATACTTTCGGGTATATACCCAGAAATGGAATTGCTGGATCATATAGTAGTTCTATTTTTAATTTTTTGAGGAACTGCCATACTGTTTTCCACAGTGGATGCACCATTTTACATTCCCACCAATAGTGTACAAGGGTTCCAGGTTTCCCCACATCCTTGCCAGCACTAGTTTTCTGTTCAAGACAGTTTTTTTTATAGCAGCCATCGTAATGGATGTGAGATGGTATCTCATAGTTCTGATTTGCATTTCCCTAATGCTGAATGATGTGATGTTAGGCATCTTTTCATGTGTTTATTGGCCGTTTGTGTATTTTATCTGGAGAATTTTTGAATTGGGTTGTTTGTCCTTTTGTTGTTGAGTTTTAGGAGTTCTGTATATATTCTGGATATTAATCCTTATCAGATGAACAATTTACAAATACTTTATCTCATAGTGTGGGTTGCCTTTTTACTCTGCAGATAGTGTCTTTTGATGAACAAATGTTTACGTTTTGTTGTAGTCCATTTTGTCTTTTTTTCTCTTTTGTTGCTTATGGCTTTGGTGTCCATAGCCCAGAAATCCTTGCCAAATCTGATGTCATGAAACGTTTGCCCTATGTTTTCTTCTAAGAGTTTTATAGTTTTGGGTCTTACATTTAGGTCTTTAGTCTTTTTTGAGTTAAGTTTTGTGTATGGTGTTAGATAAGGGCCCAACTTCATCCTTTTGCATATGGATGTCCAGTTTTCCCAGCATAAATGGTATTGATACATTTTTAGAATATCATATTTCTAAGTATTGGTCATATAGAGAAATGCAGTTGATTTTTATATGTATAGATGTTTATCTTATAACCATACACCTTGATAAACTCTTTTTTTATTGAAGTATAGTTGGTTTAGTTTCAGGTATATAATATAGTGATTTGATATTTTTATAGATTATACACCATACAAAGTTATTACATATTATTGACTATATTCCCTGTGCTGTATATTATATCCCTGTGACTACTTTATTTTATCACTGGTAGCTTGTACCTCTTAATCCTCTTCATCTGTTTTGCCCATCCTCCCACCCGTCTCCCCTTGGGCAGCCACTAATTTGTTCTCCATATCTGTGAGTCTGTTTCTGTTTTGTTATATTTGTCTATTTGTTTGGCTTTTTAGATTCTACACATAAGTGAAAACATACAATATTTGTCTTTCTCTGTCTGATTTATTTCACTAAGCATAATACCCTCCAGGTCCATCCATGTTGTCACAAATGGCAAGATTTCATTCTTTTTTATGGCTGAGTAATATTCCGTTGTGTGTGTGTGTGTGTGTGTGTGTGTGTGTGTGTGTGTGTGTGTGTATATATATATACACCATATCTTCTTTACCTATTCATCTGTCATTGGACACTTAGGTTGCTTCCATATCTTGGCTATTATAAATAGTGCTGCAAAGAACATTGAGGTGCATATCTCTTTTGAACTAGTGTTTTCATTTTCTTTGGGTAAATATTCAGAAGTGGAATTGTTGGGTCATACAGTAGTTCTATTTTAAAGTTTTTGCAGAACCTCTGCACTGTTTTCTATAGTGACTACACCAATTTACATTCCTACCAACAGTGCAGGAGGCTTCCCTTTTCTCCACATCCTCACCAACATTTGTTATTTCTTGCCTTTTTGAGGATGGCCATCCTGATGGGTGTGAGATGATATCTCACTGTGGTTTTGATTTGCATTTCCCTGATGATTAGTGATGTTGAACATCTTTTCATGTGCCTGTTGGCCATCTGCATGTCTTCTTTGGAAAAATGCCTAAGTCTTTAAGGCATTTTGAGTTTATTTTTAAATATGGTATGAGAAAATGGTCTAGTTTCATTATTTTACTTGTAGTTGTCCAGTTTTCCCAGTACCACTTGTTGAAGAGACTGTCTTTTCCCCATTGTATATTCTTGCCTCTTTGTCATAGATTAATAAACCATATGTATGTAGGTTTATTTCTGGACTCTCTATTCTGTTCCATTGAGCTATATGTCTGCTTTTGTGCCAGTACCATACTGTTTTGATTACTGTAGCTTTGTAGTATAGTTTGAAGTCAGGGTGCTTGATACCTCCAGCTTTGTTCTTCTTTCTCAAATTGCTTTGGCTATTCAGGGTCTAAACTTTCTGATTAATTCTAATTTGTCTGTAGAATCATTCAGATTTCCTGAGTACAAAGGATCTGTGAATATTGACAGTTCTGTTTCTTATTTCTCGTTTCTTATCCTTCTTTTCCTTATCTTTCTGCATGGCACTGGCTGGAACCTCAAACGGAAGTGGTTATAGCAGAAATCATTGTCTTGTTTTCCTGGTTTTAAAAGAAATGCTTCTAACATTAAAACAGCGAGAATGAAGTTTGCCATAGGTTTTTGGAGGAAATGCCTTATCAGATTAACAAAATTCCTTTCAGTTTTTAGTTCACTAAGAGATTTTATTTTAAATGGGCATTAAACTTAGCAAATGCTTTTTTTTCTGGATTTACTATGATGCCATATATTTTTCCTTTAGTTTGTTAGTGAGGTGAGTGACATTTTTAGATTTTCTAATGTTAAAATAACCTTCAATTCCTGGGGTAAATTCAACTTGGTCATCATGCATAATTTTTTTTAATGAATTATTGGATTCAGTATAATTATAATACTGTTCAAGATTCTAAAGTTGTATTCCTGAATGGGATTGGCCTATAATTTTTCTTTTTTTATACTGTCTTTGTCTGGTTTCTGGTATCAAGATTCTGTTTGTCTTATAAAATGCACTGAGGGCTTCCCTGGTGGTGCAGTGGTTGGGAGTCTGCCTGCCGATGCAGGGGACGTGGGTTTGTGCCCCGGTCCGGGAGGATCCCACATGCCGCGGGGTGGCTGGGCCCGTGGGTCGTGGCTGCTGGGCCTGCGCGTCTGGGGCCTGCGCGTCCGGAGCCTGTGCTCCGCAGCGGGAGAGGCCACAGCGGTGGGAGGCCCGCGTACCGGAAAAAAAAAAAAAAAAAGCATTGAGGGCTCTTCTCTTTTTTCCTTATCATGGGAGATTGGAGTAATTGACTCCTTGAAAGTTTGGTGGAATTCACCTGTGAAATAATCTTTTTTTTTTTGTTTTCTTTATGGAAACATTTTAAACTTTTAATTCAATCTATTTAAAGGAGTAAAGGACTATTCAAACTTTCTGTTTTTTTTCAAGACACTTTTAGTAAGTTATAGTTGTCTAGGAATGTGTCCA
Source organism: Grampus griseus (assembly GCF_964374135.1). Lineage (NCBI taxonomy): Eukaryota > Metazoa > Chordata > Mammalia > Artiodactyla > Delphinidae > Grampus > Grampus griseus. The sequence goes on along the minus strand of NC_139017.1, from coordinate 160,521,663 downwards.
TTTCATTTATGTTTTCAAATTCATTGACATGCATTTATGCATCACGTTCTCTTTGTGACCTCCCTCATTAAATTTACACACACAGTAGTAGCTGTTATCAACCCTTCATCTTACAAATGAGGAAACAGAGACCCAGAGAGGAGAATCACTTGTCCAGATCAAGCAGAAGGTGGCAGAGTCAGGATTTAAATTCAGGTCTTTCTGAATTGCAAATTGCTGTTTCTGCTGTATCATGCTGGGACTAGAGGACCGGGTGGGATTTGGACCGGCAGAGATGGGAAGGAAAAGGCAACTGTGCATGAAGAACAGCATGTGTGAATGCATGGAGGCGGGCACAGAGGACGACATGGAGAGGTGTGCTTGGGCTGAAAACTCAAGTGGGTGCTGGGGGGAGTGGGAGGTGAAGGTGGTGTGGGCACATGCCTTGCTGCTGAGTCTTACGGAGAGATGCAGTGAGCCAGGAAACACGGGTTCTGCTCCCAAGGAACTCACTGACTAGTTGGGGAGATGAGATTGACCCAGGGAAGTCCACACTAGGCTAGTTGCCAGGGGGTAGTGGGGACAGTGAGTGCTGCCATAGTCTTGAGAAGATACACCTTTGGGCAGGGGAGGTCAGGGTTCGGCTGAGATGGATAAGATTTGACTGATGGTGAGGAGGGCGGGGCCGCTGAAGGCAGGATGCAGGACACGGGGAAGGTGTGACGGCTGGGAAGCTCAAGGTGTATTCAGGAGACTGGAGCCCAGTCTCAAGGCTTCTCTCTCTCTCTTTATGCCCCATGCTGGTCTAGCCGCCACGTCCTTCTTTTCTTTGCAAACAGTGGCGGCCAGAGTTTTGTGGTTTAGAGCAGAAAGCCATGTTGATTTTGATGTATCCTCAATATGGAAGTTTTAAATAGGGGCTTCCCATGCTGAGTAAATGTTGAGCTGGGATGTTCCCAAGATGTTGGAACGTGCCCCCTTCGACTCTGACCTTGCCTATGAAAACCCTCAAACCCTCTGGGCCCTGTCCATCCAGAGCTCTTGACCTGTGTGGGAACCAGTGGGTTCCGTCCAAATGGTTCGTCAAATAAGTGCCCCTTATTTGACACCACAAATGCCCCTTTATCAGGGAGAGGAAAACAGAGAAAGACAACAGGATCCCAGAGTCAGTTGGGCCTGGGTTTGAATCCTGATGCTTCCACTTAAGGAGCAGGTAACTTAATCCTTCTGGGCCTCAGTTTCCTTGTTTAATAGGGGGGATAACAATAGCACCTACTTCATAGGGATATTCTAAGGATTGAATGACTTAAGAATCATGCTAGGCATATGAAAGCACTCGGTATGTTAGATATTGTTAGCTATTGTTACAGACTGTGTTTCTTTAAAGTTATTTGCTAATTGCAGATAGTGAAGGAAAAATATAATATGCTGCTAGATTGTATAACCGGTGGCCTGTCTTCATCTGAGGGTGGATGGGAATCGGGGAAAGTGCCCATCTTTGAGGAAAGTCTGAGGATCTCCATTTTCAAATGAGGAAACTGAGGTCCAGAGAGGTTAAGCGGCTTGAGTCAGAATTCAAATTCAGGCTTCTCCGACTGCACACCCAGTGTTCTTTCCTCTGGGCCTCAGCCCTCGCCGCAAAACATCAACTGTCCAGTGGTTACTCCCCCAAATTGTCCGACAATCATAATGGATCTGGAGAGAGCCTGGGAGAGCCCCTGAGTGGTGACCTTGAAGCTGATAACTGGCTCTTACCTTCCTGCCTCTCTTCCTCCCTTTCAGGAGCTTCCAGCTGTGGGCAAGCTGGTTCTCGGGGTATGTGTGTGTATGGGAGAGGTGGGGTGGGGGGAGCGGTGTGTGTGTGTGTTTGTGTGTGTGTGTGTGTGAGTGTGAGTGAAATCCCATGGTAATTCATGGGTGAGAAGAGCAAGGACCTGTCTTCTCTGGGCCCCAGGAAATGGAGGGTCTTCTTGGCAGCATCATTGTTCATCGTCCTTTGTCTTCGGGTGCTCTTATTTGTAGAACATCTTGTGTTGCTCTCGGGCTCAGCTGGAAGCCGCCCAGCTTTGCTTCTGGCTTCCTGTCTGGACCCCAAGCAAGTGGGATTTTTTGCTTGTCTTCACCCATTGCAAGATGGTTCCATGCCTACTTGTGAGGCTGTATCAGGGCTTCCAAGCCTTCAAGATCTCTGGGATGAGCTGTTGGATTCTGCAGCCAGAGAGCTCTCTATGGAGCCGTTGGCATGGTTTCCACGAAGAACACTTAGGACCCCTTCGTCTCTGAGTTCTTTGAGCCAGCAGAAATCTTCTTTTCTTGAAACCTTTGTGCTTGTCTTGTGTGTTTGTGGTAGATGGTCTTTAGGATTGTCAGGTCCTGGACCAAGATCCTAGGGTGGAGAAGGACCAAGACAGAAAGACCACCTCTTGTCAAACAGCTGCCCTGGCTTTCTGGGACTCCAGAGGTTCCTGCCTTTCCTGGAAGCTCCTGATCATGTCAACAGCGCCATCTGCAGGTGCCCATGTGCCAGGCACTGGGCTGGGTGTTTCATACACATTATCTTATTGAATATTTACATCATCATCTTGGAGAGTAACAGTTTTAATCTTCATTTGTCATATGAAAAGGGAAATTTCTGGAGAGTAATTAACGTCCCCAAGGTCACATGCAGAGTTGGGATTTGATCTGAGGCCTGTCTGACTTCAGAGCGTGTCTCTTAATCACCATATTACACTGTGTTCCCCTGAGGATGTTTCATGAAACAAGCTTTCCGTGGTGAAAGAGGGAGGTGAAACATTGCTGTTTTCCTCCATCTCTTGGAGATTTAAAATACACACTAACTTGTTGGAAGCCCTGAGAGGTTTAACAGGGAAAAAAACACCTACTTATTTTTGTTTAAAACAATTTCACAGACTCCTTTAAAACGTAGAACCCCTCCTCATCCTCCTTCTCTTCTTTATAATGGAATACCGTTGAGTCATCTGGCACAACCAGTATTTTCTGGAACACACCTGGACAACCACTACATTAGGCAAATCTCTCCTCTTTGGGTCTCAGTTTCCCTATCTGAAAAACTAAGGGTTTCGCGCACTGGACCACGAATGTGTAACTGACACATGACTTGCCCTCCAGCTGTAAGCAGCTAGAAATCTGGATAAAATCCGTGAAACAGTTGTTTTCAGACATCGGGTACCAGGCACCTCATGACTGTGATTCCCGAGAGAAGAGAAACACACGAGGTGAGCCTTGCCTGGCATCACCTTTCTACTTGGAGGTAGTTTTCAAACCTCAGCACAGGAAGGGGAACCCAAGCTGGGCCTGCAGTCTCCCTGATTTGAAGAGGCAGAGATTGGACTTTGGGGAAGTGGAGCTGCACAGAGGAGGGTGGTGGTGGTGTCCGTCCCGGTGCTGCATTCATTCTGTCTGTTAGTCATGACTAGGAATTAGAGGCCAGGCACCAGCCAGAGAAGGCTCCCCAAGGAGGGTCATTTTAGCTGAGACCTGAAGGATGAGTATGAGTTCACCAGGCATAAAGGGGGGAGTGTTTGAAGCAGAGAAAAAGCATGTGTGAAGGCACAGGGCAGGGACAGGGCTGGCATCTAGGCCCTGCTGGGCAGAGATCAGCGGTGAGACACGCGGAGAATGAGCCCCTGCACCTCTCCCAGGCCAGGAGAAGGGAATGAGTGTGTGGGAGTGAGTGTTGGAAGGTGGGTGTGGCTGGGCAGGACTGTTTTCTCAATCCCAGGACCTGATCTAAGGACCAGGGTGGGATGTCCTTGGGGATGCTGACCAGGAGAGCCAGGAAGTGGGTGGTCTGGAGGGAGAGGATAGTTTCCTGGGGCACGTGGAACACTGTGAACCTCTCCGCCTCTTCCCCACGGGCTGAGCCTACGCACAGGCTGACAATGGAAATGCTTATGCAGGAGAAACGCCTCTATTCAGGTGCTTCCCATTAATCTGCAGAAGGGGTGGCAGCAGCAGCTAGTTTCGGGACTTGCTTGTCTTTGAATGGGGGTAATTGCTGGGAGTTGTCAATGTTCCAGATTGTTCCCTGGAAGAGGGGAAGGAAGGAGGGATGTCATGGGCTCTGCTGAGCACTTCCCCCTGCAGGCAGCACGTGAAGTCACAGAGGGGTGGGCCCTGCAGGGGAGCCCAGGAGGGTGAGGGGACCACGGGATCACAGCAGGCAGGGCCGAACCAGAAGGGCCCTGCGAGTTCATATGAACCAATCCCCTCAGTTTACAGATGGGAAAACTGAGATGCAGCAGGGAAGGGGCCACCCAGGGTCACACAGGGTGGGCCCGGCCAGCTGCTTGGCTCCAGCAAACAGCCCAGGCGTCCTCCACGCTGGCCGTGCTCCCTTCCCTCCCTCGGCCCCCTGAGTCCATCTGGGGTTCCCCAGGCTGGGGCCCGTGTGTATCAGAAACCCCTTTCCCTTTCTCTGACTACAGGAGACCAGCGCAGTGGTGGGGTCACTGAGGCCAGCAGCCTCCTGGGGGGCTCACCGCGGCGTCCGTGTGGCCGGAAGGGCTCCCCGTACCACACGGGGCAGCTGCATCCCGCGGTGCGTGTGGCCGACCTCTTGCAGCACATCAACCAGATGAAGACGGCCGAGGGCTACGGCTTCAAGCAGGAGTATGAGGTGCACGGCCCCAGTCCAGCCAGGACCCCTCGCCAGGGCCTTGCCTGGTTGCTCCTCCCTGTGGACCCTGGCAGCCCTCAGCCCAGCCCTGGATGGACCCATGCTCTGACAGTCCCCAAATTCAACCTAATGTTTTGACCTTGACCTTGATCCTAACCTCAGACTGACCTGGTTTCTAACTCTCATCCTAACCCTGACTTGAAAACTGATCTTGAATCTTATCTCAGTCTCCATCTGGACCCTGCCGGGATCCTTATTCTATTCCTGATATGAACCTGACCACCAACACTGACCCTGACCTCCAACCTAAATCCCAGTCTGACTTTGACCCTGACTCTCATCCTAAGCTCCGTTTGGACTCTGACTTGAATCCCATCCTACCTCCATCTGGACTTCATTTGACCCTCACCTTTACCTTCTTCCCAGCTCAAACCTGGATTTGCCCTAAACCTGACCCTCATTCTAAAATGTCTCTGAACTCTAACCCTCTTTTCCCCTCTTTTCTCTCTTCCCCCTACACAGCTTGGTATTGAACTTAGTCCCTCACTTACAAAGGAATTTCCAGTGACTTTATTTCAGGCCCCAAGTTTAACCCTGACCCTGGCCCTTGTCGTGGTCCCACTCCCATCCTCTTGAGGGGATAGGGCTCTTATGAGAGAGGGGCTTCCCTCCCTCACTAACTACCACTTTCCCTTCTGGCAGAGCTTTTTTGAAGGCTGGGATGCTACAAAGAAGAAGGACAAGGTCAAGGGTGGCCGGCAGGAGCCCATGCCTGCCTGTGAGTCCTGGGGGAGGGCCTGGGGTCTGGGGCCGTGGGTGGGATGGAACAGGAAGCAGCAGAACAGAAGCGTGAGCCGTTTAGTGAGGGCCTGTCTCATGCCAAGCTGTGTGCTGAGCGTCACACTTGTTACCTCACTTCGTCCTCTCAGTAACCCTGTGAAGTGGATGTGGTAGAACCCCCACTTTACAGATAAGGAAACCGAGGCTTGGGAGGTTAAGACCCCTGCCCAAGGTCACACAGCTCATACACTTGTGTGAGCAGCACAGGACCTCAGGCCTTCTTGATGCTGCAGTGCAGACACTAACCACTGGCCTGCCCTGCCTCCAGCAGTACCAAGGGCCTGCTCGTTGGTCCTGAGCCTCTAGGTTCCCTGGCTGACCTGCCTGTGCCCCACCTCCGGCCTCCAGGAAGCTTCCCCCACTGCCTCAGCTCTGGGCTCCCCCGTTCAGCCCCTGCCCACCCCATGGCCACCTGCTCTGTGTTTCCAGATGATCGGCACCGAGTGAAGCTGCACCCGATGCTGGGAGACCCTGATGCCGACTACATTAATGCCAACTACATAGACGTGAGTGCCTCGCCCCGTCACCTCTGCTGACCGGCCCTGCCCGCTCCAGGCTCACGGTCCAGGCAGGGCGGGACCTGTCAGGGAACAAACGGGGGTTCGTGTGGCTGGGTTCTGAGTGCCCCCACCTCCTGCAGTCAGTGCCACGGAGCTCAGCCGAGGGGAGGAGAGGGTGGGCGGCAGCTGTCAGGAGGGCTTCCTGCAGGCCAGAGTTGGCCTGAGAGACGGGGGATGGGGATGGTGGAGGGGAGTGTCAGTGAGGCAGCATGGAGGGAAGAGGGCAGACAGCTAGGCCTAGATATGAGGAAGGATCCCCTCTTGGTGAGGGGCCAAGAGCCTGGGGGTGGGATTCTGGTGATACACAGCGAGGCTGAAGGCAGACAGGGGCTGCGCTGAAGGCCACGAATGGCAAGGTGAGGAATTTGGCCTTTTCCCTAGGGGCACCAGGGAGTCATTAAAAGTGTTTACCCATGATCAGAGCGGTACTGTAAGAATAATAACTCAGGTTTATTGACCATGTACTGTGTGCCAAGCACTGTGCTAAGCACTTTATACCAAATAATTAACTTCATATAATCCCTGCAACCACCCTATGCAGTAGTTAGCATTGTGTGGCCTCACTTAACAGGTGAGGAAACTGGGGCTCAGAGAGGTGAAGCTACTTTTCCCAGGTCACACAGCTAGGGAGTGGTAAAGAAGGGATTCATATCTCAGCCTGTCAGGGTCTCCAAAGCCTTTGCTGCTAACCATGAGACTGTCCTGCCAGCCATAGCAGCAACTGCTCGGGCTGGACCAGAGGGAGGGGCCAGAGACAGGGCAGGCAGCCAGGGGGCCTGAGCTTGAGTGTGAAGGAGAGGTGATGAGTCTGCTCCCCAAGTGTGGATGAGGGTGAGACAGGACAGGCCCAGGAGTCGGACCCTGATCGGACTCCCTGACCTGCAGCGAGCCAAGTTTGGTAGAGAGTCATTTATTCACTTGTCAGCTATGTTTTGAGCACCTACTGTGTGCCAGGCATTGTGCTGGGCACCAGGGATACAGCAGTGAGCAAGCAGACACAGTCCCTGCTTCCCGTGAACATATAGATTCGAGCTGGGGGGACACATAAGCGTGCAAGTAAAATAAATTCAGACTGGATGGAAAAGCACAGGCCAGAAAAGAGGAATGACTTCCTCAGCGTCACACAGCAAGGTGGTGGTAGTGCCAGGGTTAGCTGTGGCCGGCTGCATGGAAGCAGAGGGCTTGTGCTGGCCCTGGGTGGCTGGAGAGGGAAGGGAAGGGTGGCCCAGGTAGGAGCAGCATGACCGGCTGGAGGTGGAGGAGGCAGGTATCTGGGAGCGGGGGAGTCAGGGACTCTGGAGGTGACCTTTCCTTTCCTTTGTCTTCATTCCCTCCTGGTGGCCAGATGCGCTACCCGTATTTCCCAGAATTCCTTGCCTTCTCCCCCACCTCCCATCCTCTCCCCTGGCTGGGCTATGGGGCCGGGCCTGGCCTCGCCTCTCAGACTTGGGCAGTTTTGGTGACAGGGGCCTTGCCTCGGTCTCCTCAAGGTCCTCCTCGGCTTCACCTTGGGCCCCGGCAGGGACCTGCCCCTCCCCCTCTCTTGCCCAGCCCTCGCATCTCTGCTCTGCCGCCCCTGCTGGCATCACCCATTCTGGCCACTCCTGTGCTCCGTCCACCTCCATCTGCCTCTGGCCTAATATCTGTCTCTTTTGCTTTGTACTGTTCCCTCACTGGAATCATTAAGATTCGGATAAACCGTGAAGTAAGTATCTCTCTCCCCATCTCCTCCTCCTCCTGTCTGTCCGACTGGCTATGTCTCAGACTCTCTCACAGTCTCTGGCTGTCTCTCTCTCTGTCTCTGTCCTCCTTCCCCTCCACCCGTGCACCCAACACCAACCGTCCACTTCAGGGACCGCCCAGGGCTGAAGATTCGACACGATCCCTGTTTAAACCATTCCCTTCATCTCCTCTGCCCTGAGATGGGGCAGCAGTGTTGGGGTGCCTCCAGGTGCCTCCCCAGGCTCTGTTCTTCACCGGCTATCACCTCTGTCACCCTTGTCCCGGGCTCCCCATGGCTGATGAATCCTCACTAGCCGCACCTTTTGCAGGCCTGGGAGGGGTGCGATGGGAGGAGCTGCCCTGGGTACCGCGTTTCCGATGCTTGGGGGTCAGGGCCTTCCAGGAAGCAAGGATGGCCCTGGGCAGTCCCCTTAATACTAGTTTCCCTGGTGTTCAAATCCCTTTGTGATCAGTTTGCTTGAAACTCAACCCTCGCTACTTTGCCCTCAATGTAGCCCTAATTTGAATGTTTTATCTTGGGGGAGCAGTATGGGTATTTTATTTTCAAAAATTGTGCTGTGTTTGGGCCTTTTAAGAATTAAAAAAACCCCAATTCATCTAGCAATCCTCTGATTTGTCTTTTAATACATATTATTTTCATAATAGTTGATGCCCGACGGGATTGTTTTCTTTTTTGGGTACTTCGTCTGTTTTATCTCCTTTTTTCTTTTACAAATATATTTCTTGCTTTTTTTATGATTGCAAAAATACAATTCATCATTAGACTTTCAGACAGCACGGAGATACCTAATATATAAAGTGTAAGGTCCCGGCTGTCGCACCTGCTGGAGATGACAGTTGTCCCAGATGTGCTTCTAGACACCCTCTGCCTGGTTTTGAGTTTGTTTAAACAGTTCATTTGTAAAGTTCCTAAACTTAAGTGGAATATTAGGCCCACAGAAGGCAGTGGACGTCCTCAGCCCTAGCGCCCCCCCTTAGGAGGTGATGAATGTAGGGCGTTGTATCAATACTTTACATCTCGATCTCCACAAAACACACTACATTTAGTTATTGTCAGACTTATGAAATGCGCCGAGGAGACTTGGCTTAATTAATCTTCAAATTTCCATTAACAAGAGTGTCATTGGCTGAGCACCTGCTCTGTGCCAGGCACATCATGCCGTCCTTACCACACTCTGCAAGGTTGGGACCTGCATTTGGCAGACGAGAAAATGGAGGCTTAGAAATGCTGAGTGGCTGACTCATGGCCCCACGGCTCTGGATCAGCTCAAACCCATCCTGAGCCCTCCACCCTCACACGAGACCCTGGATCTCTCCCTTCGGGGCCATCGGGGTGCCCTGGGGTCTTGCCCACCGTGCAAGTCGTCAGTCTCCCAGCTCCACCCACTCAGAGACGCCAGGGAAGGGTGGGTGTCTGCCACTCAGAGGCGCCAGGGAGGGGTGGGAGCAGGCCCCTAGGACATGCTGATGGCCCGGAGTGTGAAGACCTCTGCTCGCTAATCCTGGTCTCTAAAGTGGGTGTGCTCAAGGTGTCTCCTTATCTTCCTTTAACATCTGATCATTTAAAACTTTCCATTTCACTGTCCTCTGTGTGATATAATTGTGTAATACATGTATGCAATTCAAAAGTTAATATGCAGGTATTGAAGGCCATCTGTCTAAAACCTTGTTCAGTTGTTTGCTGTATACTGACTAGCAATTGGGCGCTGGCAGTGTGCTGGGCACTGGAGGGCCAGAGATGGATGAATCAGAAGAGACCCTGGCTCTCTCACGTGAGATTCTCAGGCAGACCGGTTTTAGGTGGAGTAGCTTGTTCCCAGCTTGACTAAGGCTGGGGGTGGAGGGCAGCACAGAGGCAGCACCCCTCTGACCCCAGATGCCCAGCAGCTCCCCTGAGGACTTGAAGCACAGGCAGTGGCTGGGGAGATGGCAGGAGGGAATTAGGCTAGACCCAGAGAGGTTCCAGTAGTGAGGGCTGAATGACTCTGGGAGGCTTTTCGTTATTTGGTAACGTTGACTATGTTTTGGTCATTTTCATGGGAATGTGTAGGTATACAACACGTGCATGTCTTGCTATTATCCTCATATTCTGGAGGAGAACAGAGGCTTAGAGAGCCTGGCTACTCAGAGTGTGCTTTGAAGCCCAGCCTTGGCACCACCTGGGATCTGCTTGGAAATGCACAATCCTGGGCCCTGCCCCAGACCTTCTGAATCTGAATCTGCCTTTTAACAAGATCTCCAGGAGATTCGTGTGCACAGTAAAGGCTGAGAAGAGCCCACTTAGTGCCTGGAATCACACAGCTGCTCCGTGGTAGAGTTGCAACAGAGACCCAGGTCAACTTGACCCAAGACTCAGATTCTTAACCCCTGTTGTAAACCACTGTCTGCCCAGGAATTCTTGACACCATTTAGATCTCCAGGAATTCTTGACATTCACACCATTTAGATCTTCAGGGGTACTCGTTGGCCTTTAAAGCAGTAGTAATAGTAATGGCTGTTATTGATTAAGTACTGGCTTAGTGCTTGCCGTGGAGCCAAGCCCTTGGCATATGTAACTTTATTTACTCCTCACAAGAGTCCAAGGAAGTAAATGCTATAAATATTCCCATTTTATTTATTTATTTTTTGCAGTACGCGGGCCTCTCACTGTTGTGGCCTCTCCCGTTGCGGAGCACAGGCTCCGGACGCGCAGGCTCAGCGGCCATGGCTCATGGGCCTAGCCGCTCCGCGGCATGTGGGATCTTCCCAGACCGGGGCACGAACCCGCGTCCCCTGCATCGGCAGGCGGACTCCCAACCGCTGCGCCACCAGGGAAGCCCAATATTCCCATTTTATAGATGTGAAAATACAGGCATAGAGAAGTAAAGGGATTCGCCCAAGGGCACATACTTAGCAAGAGCTATGCAGAGCAGGGATTTGAACTCTGGCAGTCTGACTCCAGGGCCCCTTGGGCCTGGGAAGCCCACGGGGCCAGAGGATTTGCTGGGAGCTGTATTGAGGGTATGAACTTGAGGCAAGTGGCCGAGCTTGGTGGTTTCTCTTGCACCGGCCTTGCAGTACTTCTTACCTATCCCGTGTTGCCTACATTGATTCCCTGGGTGTCTCCTGTGGGCAGGACCTCATGGGTGGCTAAGGCCCCAGGGTGGGGATGGAGTCTGGCTGGTTCCACTTCTCTGCCTGAGGGCTCTGGGGATGGAGGACGAAGTAGCTCTTGGCCTCTCTTTTGTGGGAGCTAATGTAGGTAAAGTGCTTAGCACAGTATGTGACCATAATAGGACCTCAAAAATGTATTATTATTTTAATAAAGAATTATTTTAATTATTTGTTATTGTTTTTATTACTGATTTCAAAGATTTTAAAACACATTTTATCTGAAGTCCATGAGCAGCTCCTGTGCTCATTTGCTCCTAACCTGAAGCCTTCATCTGGCCGCCCAAGCTCTGGGTGACTGGGGTAGTCGGGAGGGGTATTGCCCATTCTGGTTGCCCTGAGGGGGCCTGGGATAGCTGACGAGACCCAGCCTAGGATCTGGGGTTGCTTAGGGTCTCTGGGGCTTTAGGAACAGGGCAGGGTCACCCCGCAATTTATTTGTCTTCAAACAGCAGCCGGGTTGTAAGCAGATTGCGGATAATTATCCCCAATTTATGAATGGGGAGACCCTCTAGGCCCATAAAGGAGTTGTGTCCTCCCTAGGGTCACATAGCAGAGATGGGTTTAAACCTAAGACACTGGTGTCTGAGCTGTACTTCCTTCCTTACTTGGGGACTGGGAGGACAGGGTCACCCTGGTCAGCAGGGTGGGGCAGTTCCCTGGGGGGGGTGTGCAGCTTCTGGGAGAGGAGGGCAGAGGGGGCCTGAGCAAGTGAGGGGCTGCTCCCTGGGGTCTTACCACACCCTCTTCTCCTGTTCCAGGGTTACCACAGGTCAAACCACTTCATAGCCACTCAAGGTACCTGGCACCCCCCCCCCCCCACCATGTGCCCCTCAGTGTGCCTGCCTTCCTGCCTTCCCTGCTTATCTGCCTGCCTCCCATCTGTCTCTCTGTCTGAGCCCCACTCTCTGACTGGGTGTCTGGAATCTGGCCATCTGTCTCCGCCCCCTCTTTGTGTTTTTGTTTCCCTGATGGGCACCATCCGTTTGTAGCTCCTGGTCCAGCTGTCTGTCTGCATGCAAAAGGGCCAGCCAGACTCGGTCCTCACAGGTGTGGGTTGTGCCTCTCGGTCTGGGGGCCACCTGGGTCCCTCTGGCCGCGTCTTCCCGCCCAGCTATCCATCTGTCCATCCCGCCTGGAGACTTGTGCCGTGGCCCTCTAGCTCTGCTTCTTGGGTTGCGCTCGGGATGAGGGGTGTCTCCAGGCAGGCCCTCCCTGATAATGCCCACCGCCAGGGCCCAACAGGCATGAGTTGGCAGTTGGTGGGGTGTGTGTGGGGTGAGCACGAAGCCCCCATTTGGGGCTCAGGAGTCTCCTGGCCTGGAGTGGTGGTGCGGGGCAGCCGTGTGCTGGGCCTGGGTGGAGACCTGGCCTCAGGGACAAGCATCCTGTGCCCCCAGGGCCGAAGCCCGAGATGGTCTACGACTTCTGGCGCATGGTGTGGCAGGAGCACTGTTCCAGCATTGTCATGATCACCAAGCTGGTGGAGGTGGGCAGGGTAAGTGGGGCCGTGGGGGACGGGTGTGGTGGGCCAGGGGGCAGTGAAGAGCCCGCTGAACCTGCCCCGTGGGGACTCCAGGTGAAATGCTCGCGGTACTGGCCAGAGGACTCGGACATGTACGGGGACATCAAGATCACGCTGGTGAAGACGGAGATCCTAGCGGAGTATGTTGTGCGCAGCTTTGCCCTGGAGCGGGTGAGTCTCCTGTCGTCACGGGGCCCTTCCCAGGCTGCCTGCGAGGTGGGGCAGAGCCCACCTCCCCCAGCCCAGGAGTGGAGGGTGGGAAGGGCCCCGCTGCCTGCCCAGCAAGGCAGCTACTCGGTAACTGCTGAGAGCACCACGGACGGGTGGAAAGGTGGCCGTCTTTGCTGGCGACTCCGAGAGGAAGTCGAGGCGATGAGGATGATGCGGGTCGCAGCCCAGGTGCCGGTCCTGTTCTGTGCTAGGCTCTGTGCTAAGCCCGTTGCACATATGGTTTCAGCTCTGGAAAACTCTGTGGGATTAGGCCTTTGCCCTTAGACCCATTTTATAGTTAAGGAAAGTGAGGCTCAGAGTGGTTACATCACTCATGAAAAGCCACAGGGTCAGGCATGACCAGATTGTCCTAATCATGGTCCCACTTGATCGTCTGTAAAATCCTCAGAAGAAAGATAGTTTTATCCCTTTGAACTAAGACCCGGAGAGTCAAAATGATCTCCTAGGGCTGTTGTGTAATCCAGGTGGTAGAGGTGGGTGACTACTAACGCAGGTGTGGCATCAGGAAGATCCCAGCCCAACTCCTGCATAACATCTGTCTCGTCTAACTTCGGGCAAGTGGTTTCTCCTCTTCAGAGCCTTAGTTTTCTCACCTGTACAATGAATCATTAATACCCACCTCTTGAGTGTCATTGGGGTGAACTGAGTTCTTGCGGTGAGATGCTCACCCCAGTGCCCGGCACACAGCAAGTGTCTGATAGACGCCAGCAGGGACTCTGACTGTTACTACTCTTGTCTCCCCAGAGAGGCTACTCTGCTCGCCACGAGGTCCGCCAGTTCCACTTCACGGCGTGGCCGGAGCACGGCGTCCCCTACCACGCCACGGGGCTGCTGGCTTTCATCCGGCGCGTGAAGGCCTCCACGCCCCCTGATGCTGGGCCCATTGTCATCCACTGCAGGTGGGGTGCCGGGAAGCCCAGGGAGAAGAGGGGCGGGGAATGGGGCTGTTGGAGGTCCCTAAACGAGACTGGACTTGGGTCCTTCCTGCTCAGAGACAGAGGACAGGGGAGAATGACCACCAGGGGCCCTGTGCCCTTTGAGCTTTGGCTCTGGGGTTGGCACCCTTGTGTGCTCCCCAAGACCTGGGGAGGCCCTTCTCTCAGATGCCGAGGGGGCGCTGGAGACATGGAGGGGGTGAGGGGCTGGCGAGGCACCAGGCAGGACTGAGATCCATTTGCTTCCTTTGAGCAAGTGTGCCCCTGGAGCCCCCTTCTGCTCTGTATCCCCGTCCTCCCTTCAGAGCAATCACTGTCCTGACTTCTAAACCATAGATTCATTTTGCATGCTCTTGAACTTTGTGTAAATGGAACCATGCATCAGGTGCACTTTGGAATCTGACTTTCCCTTAACCGTATGTTTATAAGGTTCGTCCATATTGTATCCTGTTCCACTGGGTCAATAAACCCCAATGTGTTTATCCACTCTGCCATGGATAGGCATTTCCGGCTTTGAGCTATCATGAATAGTGCTACTAAGGACATTCTATTACATGTCTTTTGGCCGACACACACACACCTTCCAGGGAGGTATGTACGTAGGAGTGGAATTGCTCTGTGCGAATGTTCAGCCTTACTAGGTACTACAGACAGTTTTCCAGAGTCGTTGCACTAATTCAAGCCCCCCGCAGCGGTGTACGGGAGACCCGGTGGCTGTGTGTCTTTGTGGCTGACACTTTGCTACTGCCATTTTCAAGCGTGAGATCTTGGTGTCATCTTTGTCCTCCCCCCTCCTCTCAACTCTGCTCAACCTGGTGCTGAATGTGAGGATCCCAGAATTGGGCCCGACCCAGCCCAGCTCTCAAGGAGCTCCCAGTTGGTGAGGGAGACAGCCACCTAAACAGTGACCACGGAGCAGGAAGGAAGGTTTTGATAAAAGTCCACCCAGATTGCTCTGGGAGCTCAAAAGCATGACATCTGCTGGAGGATCCACAGAGTATGTGAGTGGGTTTGAGTGCGTAGGGCTTTGAAGGATGTGCAGGAGATTTGGGGACATCCAGGAGACCAGAACATTCCTGGATTAATGTTCTCTGAGCAGCGCCTTTGTTCCTCTCCCCCAGTCACAGCTGCTAAGTTGGGCTGGTTTCACATCTGCATTCTCCCTACCCTTTCTTTCCTCTCCTTCCCCAAGGCCCAGCCCCCACTCTGTCCTCTATCACATTTCACCGGAACTCTTCCAAGCAGCCTTGTGTCTGGCTCCTCCTGTATCCCCCATCCCCTGTGTGGTGTAGATATGGCCAGGGGCCCCAGGCACCCTCTTCTCTTCTTCTGCTTGGTCCCGGGCTTCCTCCCCAAGGTCCTGACCTGGCCTGGGCCGCTCTCTCCCCAGCGCGGGCACTGGCCGCACAGGTTGCTACATCGTTCTGGATGTGATGCTGGACATGGCGGAGTGTGAGGGGGTCGTGGACATTTACAACTGCGTGAAGACCCTCTGCTCCCGGCGCGTCAACATGATCCAGACTGAGGTGGGGTTGCAGCCCTCTCCCCGCTTCCCCTCCAGCAGGAGTGTCCCTCGTTCAGGAGCTTGAAGCCGGTGGAGTGTGTCAGAAGGGTGTCCTAGGATGTCCCCTTGTTCTTTCCCATCCCTGAACTTGGTCGGCCAGCCTCTTAGGGTCTTCCCAAACTCAGCTCCACTGTGTTCAGTTGGGTGAGGTCAGACAGCACTGCGCCAAGGTCATAGGTTCTACAGTCAAGACATAATGCTTACTGGGTTTGTCTCCTCACTAGACGTGTGACCCTGGGCTGTCCCCTCACCTTCAGAGCTTCTCATAGGGTGATTATGGGGATGAAATATGAGATAAGTGAGCAAACATCCCTGAAGGTTGTTTCAGGTACAGTGGGTCCAACCTGTAGTAACAGGTGGTTGGACTCCACCTCAGAGCAACCCGGCCTCAAACATGAGCTTGCCTCCCCCCTCAACCTTAAAATCTCTACCTTCTGCTCCTCTCCTGGTTCCTCATATTCTCGTCTCCTGCTCCAGGAGCAGTACATCTTTATCCATGATGCAATCCTGGAGGCCTGCCTGTGTGGGGAGACCACCATCCCTGTCAGCGAATTCAAGGCCACCTACAAGGAGATGATCCGCATTGACCCTCAGAGTAATTCCTCCCAGCTGCGGGAGGAGTTCCAGGTGGGGCATGAGTGTATGTGTATAGGTGTGGTTTATGAGTGTGTGAGTGTGTGAGAGTGTGTGTGTGTGTGTGTGTGTGTGTGTGTGTGTGTGTGTGTGTAGTATTGGGAGGTCCTCAGTGCTGTAGGAGTCACCGAGGGCCAAGCAGGATGCACAGAGCTGGGTTACTAGGAAGGACTTAGAGACAGTGGAGGAGGTGGTGCATCTAAGAAATTAAGAGCCCAGGCTTTGGAGTCAGATAAACCTGGGTTCAAATCCTGCCTTACCTAGTTAAGAGCTGTGAATAACCTTGAACGAATCACTTGACCTCTCTAAACCACAGTTCTCTTACCCAGAAAAGAAAGATAGTTAATATTGTCCTTGCAGTCCTTGTAGTCATTAGGATTCTTCTGGTTGCAGGTGATAAAAGTCCAGCTCAGTGGCTCTTGTAACTGAAAAGTCTGAGGGTGGTGCAGCTTTAGTTATGGCTGGATCCAGGGGTTCAAGTGATGCCAAGGTTTAGTCTGTGTCCATTTTTGGTTCTGCGTTCTTCTGTTTTTGGCTTCATTCTCAGACCCACACTCTGGCCCCTCACGGTGTCAGGCTTACGTTATCTTTGCCGTCAGAAGACTCTGGAAGAGGGCAGTTCATGCTCCCAACAGCCCCAATAAAAGTCCCAACCAGACTCTCATGTGCCCATTTCTGAGCTGATCACTGGGCCCAGAGAGATGGAGCACACAGATCGGCCTAGGCCTGGTTCTCGGGGCAGGGCCAGTCTCACCATGTCACATGACTGAGGTGGGAGAAGGCTGGTTCGCCAGAGAAGTTTGAGCATGGTCACTGGGTACAGAGAGACCCCAGATGTCCTTTCTACTCCAAGGTTCCCGTGAGGGTTTGGTGGTACATGCCGGGGGCCTGGCGCTCTAGGACGGGCATAGAGTGATGTCACAGGAAATGTTCTCTGTGATTCCTGGAGAAGGATGTTGAGCCCTGAGGACCATGAGAGACTGGGTTCCCTGGTAGGGAGCCCCAAGAATAAGAGAAGAAATGGAGACCCGGCGAATCAGGATGCATGAGGCATGAAGGCGGGAGGGTAGGGGAGGTGACCCAGAGTCCCTGGCTTGCTATTGTGCCAGGTGTCCCTTGACAGGGCCATGATGGAGGAAGGTGACCACCTGTGTCAGTCCCTGGAGTCTGCTTTGTGGAAGATACGGGGTTTCCGGGCTTAGCTCCTTGCAAGCACCTGGTAATGACCCTCATGGCGCCATCTGTGTATTGAAAGCTGTGCCTGTGCCAGGCTTGATATTATCTCACTTATCCTCCCAGCAGCCCCGTGAGGTTGGCATATTATTATCCCATTTTACAGTTGAGGGAAAATGAGGCTGAGAGATACAGTAGCTTGTCTAAAGTTACATAGGTGCTGAGCAGGCAGACTCCAGTCCCCAGGGCTCTGTCCAGGCCCTGGCATCCTGGACACAGGGAGCCTGTGTCCTTCCCTCTCTCCCTTCCCTCTGGACCTCAGTTTCTCCATCCATTAAATGGGCCTAATAACCCAGCCCCATCTCCTTCATGGGGCTGGGAGGAGGCCCCACAAACACAGGAGTCACCTCCCTTTCCTCTCCCCACTCCTTGTAGACGCTGAACTCGGTCACGCCGCCGCTGGATGTGGAGGAGTGCAGCATCGCCCTGCTGCCCCGGAACCGGGACAAGAACCGCAGCATGGACGTCCTGCCGCCTGACCGCTGCCTACCCTTCCTCATCTCCACCGATGGTGACCCCAACAACTACATCAATGCAGCCCTGACAGATGTGAGGGCACGGGGGTGCCCACGGGGGTGGGGTGGGCTCTGGGACTCTCCCACCCAGCAGCATCTGGGAAGGTCCAGGAGCCAGGGGGACAGAGCTGAGGGCTCTGATTAGGGGGACCCTCTGCCTTTCTTGGGACCAGGCCCATTGTGTGGTCCTCCTTCCCCCAAGGATCTTCCATTCAGGGCACTTAAGCCAGTGCCCCCTTCAGGTATTACCCCTGGCCTGAATAGAAGTCTGGGTGGTGGAGTTCAGACAGGGCTGTCTCCAGGGTCAGGCCCAGCAGAGCCTGGGGTAGGATGAGTGATTCGAGGGCTTTGACTGGGGAGGCTGGGAGGGTTTGGGGTTGGGACTTGAGATTTGATATCTGGAGCCAGGGGAGCTTGTCTTGGGGTGGTCGAGCTAGAGCCTGCCCAGGACCTGGCCTGGAGTAGTGACTTGTTCCCTGGCCCAGCCTGGTATTGGTCTGAGGGCTCAGGAGCTGTTTAGGAGCCCCTTCCCTTGCTCCCAGCTCAGGGGGCTCCACCGCCTTTACTGGGCATTGCAAGCAGACCAGGGGCTTTAGGGTCCAGTGAATAACTCCCAGGTGCTGCTACCTGAGGGGGATGAGTCTGGGAGTGTCCGCTCACTCCTTCCCCAACTGGACCCAGTTGAGAGAGAGGTGTAGGGGCCAGACAGGTGGAGGTAAAATGTTACCGTTTTAAGAAAGCCAGTGACACTGGAGAATGTGACTTCAGCGATGTGGCTAAGTGGACTGGCTGCTCCTTCACCCCTCAGGCAGGCAGACCGGTCCTCCCGGCCACAGCTGTCCAGCCACAGCCCCACTCATGCCCCCTACATCAGGGATAGGCCTTTCCTGTGGGAGGGTGCAGCAGCAGTTGAATGCACACCTTCTGAGGACAGGACGGGCTGGCCTGGAAAAAGCAGGGAAGGGGCCAAGCTCAGCGTGCTCCGTCCTCATCCCAAACTTGCCCATGGGAGGAGTGCATGAAGGTGGGCCGAGGCCAGGTGTGTCACCACTGGACGTACCTCCACGTGGAAATGAGAGCTGAGGGGAGGGAGGTTCCCCTACAGCAGGGACGAGGGAGATGGGCCTTTCTTGGCCCAGTTCCTGGCCAGGGCCCCTTGGCACGCAGGTGCAGGGGACAGTGGGGTTTCTCTAAGGAGGGAAAGCTCCCACACTTGCTTCCCAGGGGCTTCCTGGAGCGAGCTGAAGGCAAGTGGGGGAGTGGCCCCAGCCACTGCAGGGAGTGAAGGGAGAGGGGGCCGGGGCCCTGGAGAGGAGGCAGAGGGTGCTGGCGAGCTTTGGATGGGGACGTAGGAATCTGTGGCCTCCCTCTCAGCTTGCTCTTTGGCCTCAGCGTGCCCATCTGCACATGGGGGGATGGAGAGGAGGCTCTCTGAGGTCCTGAGAGTCTCTGAGCTGGAGAGGGTCACACTGGCTCCCTGGCCTTGGATGGGAATGGGCGAGTAAGGTGGCGAAGCTTCCCTGGGGCCATGATATCTCACGCACTTGATCCCAGCCACGCAAAGCCTTTTGCCTCGTGAACCATGAGTCCCAGGAGCCAGGAGGCCCTGATGCTTGGGTTGAGTGAGCTAATCTTGGGGCCAGCTGGGGTCTGTTGCGGGTGGTTAACTCTGCAGGGAGCTCCACTGGGTGCCCAGGCCTGAGGTTTGGAGCCTGGCTGGGCCTGGCCTTCAGGAGCTGGCAGTCAGGGAGCCTTCAGTGAGCCCTGGGGAGGGGGTCGGAAGAGAAGAGCATCAGGAGAGGAAGGGGGACATGGCACAGGTGGGTCAAGGCAGGGCACCAGGAGGAGACTTGGGGCTGGGGCACTGAAAGGGGGGAAGGCTGGTGCCAGCCCACCTGGAGGGGCCAGGTTGGGAGCAGGGAACAGAGTCAGTACCGGTCACTGGTCTGGGGTCCTGGGTTGGGGTGTCAGACCTTTGATCCGTGGAGTTGGAAGGGACCTAGCTATTTATTTATTCAAAAATATTTATTGAACCCCTACAAAGTTCTGGGCACAGACCACACCCTGGAATCTCTGCCCTCCTGAACCTTGTATTTGGGGAATGGGTTGAGACAGTCAACAAACAAATATGCAATGGAATGTCAGTCGCTGGTAATTTCTACAAAAAACAACCAGGCAGAAGAAGTATTTAATGTGGGTCTTGGGGTATGTGTGTGGCAATTTTTAATGAGTTCGTAAGGAGGGCCACTTTGAAGAGGTGAAGTTAAGCAAAGACCAGAAAGAAGTGAGGGAGAGAGCCATGTATACACTTGGGAAATTTGTTCCTGGCAACAGGAATAGCAGGTGCAAAGGCACTGAGGCAGGGAGCAAGCTTGGCCAGCCTCTGCCTACCATGTCCAAGCTCCCATTGCCACCCATTGGGAACCTTTTGCCCTTTAGCTCCTGGGGGCCATGGGCTTGGGCATTAGAGGTCTGGGGGCTCACCCCATCAACTGAGGCCTCAGTTGCTGGCCAGCCTCCAAATTGGGCCCTTGGAGGCAGCCTGGTCCTTTGGGGGCAGAGCTGTGGTGGGCAGGGCAGGAGGACAGTCTGTTGCAGAGGCTTGGCAATGTCGGGGCACTGAGTTCTGGTTTCCCTGCAGAGCTACACGCGGAGCGCAGCCTTCATCGTGACCCTGCACCCGCTGCAGAGCACCACGCCTGACTTCTGGCGGCTGGTCTACGACTACGGGTGCACCTCCATCGTCATGCTCAACCAGCTGCACCAGTCCAACTCCGCCTGGGTGAGGGCCCTGCTGGCCGGGCAGGCTGGCTACCTGCAGCCTAGGACCTCAGTGTATTCAAGGGCACATCTCAAAAGTCAGTGGTTGGAACCCAGCTCTGCCACCTACTTGCTGAGTAGGGACCTTAGATGTGTCCTACTTCCTCCCAGAGCCTCAGTTTCCTTGTCTGTAAAACGAGGCTCAGACTAGAGAAAAATAGCTGTTCTTTACGGAGCATCTGATGTATGCCAGGGACTCTGCTTATGGGCTTCAGGTGAGAAAATTAAGACCCAGAGAGGTGAAGTGACTTCTCCAAGGTCACATAGCTGGGCAGTGGCAGAGCTGTGCCCCCTACCCTGGGCTGCCTCCTCCCAGAGCCTCTGCTTTTTCAGTCACTCAGCGAAACTGCTCATGATGGGGGCCTTTGAGGCAGAGTAAAATTCCAGCCTCCTTACCTTCCGACTGTTTGATCTAGGGTAAGTTGATCTACCTCTCTGAGCCTCAGCTTCCTTCTCTGTGAAATGGGGGCTATCACAGCACCTGTTCTCTCAGGGGTTATTGTCAGGACCATGTGAGATGTATGCTTAGCACTGTGTCATGCCCGGCACATAGCAGGTGCTCGGTACATGGCAGGGATGAAGATGATGAGGGTGACAGTCGCTTCTGAGGTTGGTCCAGACACTGGTCAGTGAATTCAGCCTAGGGGCAGCTACCCTCATTTCCTTTCAGGGCTCCCAAAGCTGGAACTCCTGGGAGGTACAGACGCCCAGCCTTCCACCCTGCATGACCATCTTCTCTAGATCTCTGGGCCCCCGCTCTCCCCAGGTCCCCATCCCAGGAGGCCCAGGAAGATTTGCTGTAAAATGAGCATGACAGCCTCTTAATGGCTGCCTGGGAAAGATGGTTAACTGGGTTCTTTGCAAGTCAGGCACTTGGTATAAATGACCTAGAACTGCAGGGTAATGGGCTCCAGCACCTGGACAGGGAATCCCATGTGGCAAGGACCTGCCCTTGCTCAGATGGAGGCGAGGGACCCATAGGGAGTCTCACACAGATGTCATTCACTGGTCACCCATTTGCTCATTCATTCAACCACCTTTCCTCATGGGCCACTCCCTGTCAGCCTGGTGGGGAGACAGAAGAACACACGGCCCCTCCCAGATCTCACGGTCCAGGGGTAAGCAGGTACAAAAACTGATCATGACAGCAGAGGGAGAGGGCTATCATGGACCTGGCACAGGGACACACAAGAGCCTGGGGGGATGATTGATCAGGGAGGGCTTCCTGGAGGAGGTAATATCTGAGCTGAGATGTGTAGGAAGGGTAGAGTTAACTAGGTGAAGAGGTGGGAGATGAGTGATCCATGGAGAGGGAGCAGCATGTGTGAAGGCCTGAATGCAAGGAGTTGCCAGGCCCCAGGCAAAGGAGGAAGGTAGTGTCCTCTCTTCGTGATCAGAGAGGGAGGCACATGGAGCATGGTGTTGTCTGGGAGGAGCCTAGGGACCATTTCACAGATGGAGAAACTGGGGCCCAGAGAAAGGAAGAGCCTTGCTAGAAGGCTGCTAGAAGCTGGGGCCTTGGACCAGCTGCCCAGAGGACCCGTGTATGTACGTGTGTGTGGGCTGCTTCTCCTGTGTCCCTCCACTGTCTTGAGTCTGTGGCCTGGAGGGGGTACATTTAGGACCCTGACTGCAGGAGTCGGGGTGCTGAGCTGTGTTGCAGCACAGGGACACCTCACGTCTGTGAGATGATGCTGGGGGGCCGAGGCAGCGAGAGAGAGGGCCGCGGGGCAGGGGTGCTGGCGTGGGTGGGGGTGATCTGAGGCCTGTCCCTGGAAGAAGGCAACTTCGTGTAGATGTGTGTGCTGGCGAGTGTGTTGGGTGTAGCTGTCTCGTGGCACGGCAGTGAGAGTCCGTGTACCACTATAAAGGGTTTGCCTCGGCTAACCTGAGTGTGTCAGTACAAACGCACTGGGGCGGGCATGCACTGCGGTCTGATGGGTGAGCAGTGGGATGTGGGGGGAACTGAAGGTGAGTCTGGAGTGAATGGTGGACCCCGGGCAAGCGTGCAAGTCTGGGGGTGGGCGTGGGCAGCAGCTGCCCAGCCAGCTCAGCTCAGCTCCGCTCCGCCCCCTCTGCCCACGCTCCCAGCCATGCCTGCAGTACTGGCCTGAGCCTGGCCGGCAGCAGTATGGCCTCATGGAGGTGGAGTTCGTGTCAGGCGCAGCGGACGAGGACTTGGTGACCCGCGTTTTCCGGGTGCAGAACATCTCTCGGGTGAGTGATCTGGGAGCTCCAGGATGAGAACCTGGGTGGGGGCTGAGTGGCTTTGAATGACCCTCTTGAGGTCCCCAGGGGGCCGTGCAACCCTTGGCACTCATGTCCCCTGGCTGATTGCCCGCACCCCCAGCTGCAGGAGGGGCACCTGCTGGTGCGACACTTCCAGTTCCTGCGCTGGTCTGCGTACCGGGACACGCCGGACTCCAAGAAGGCCTTCCTGCGCCTGTTGGCCGAGCTGGACAAGTGGCAGGCAGAGAGTGGGGACGGGCGCACCATCGTACACTGCCTGTGAGTGCCGGCCCTCCCTCGGCTGGGAGGAGGGGTCAGGGCCCCACGGGACCGGGGCAGAGGCCAGTGTGAGAGAAGGCCTCGGGGCTGTGGCACCCAAACCCTGAGCTCCCAGACAGCACGGCCTGGACTCTGCCCAGCCAGGCGAGGCTGGCCCTGCCTTCCATGGAGGAGCCCAGTCACTTTCCAGGGTGTGGACTCAATCCTGAACACCCGCCCAGCACCCTCTGTGTGATGTTTGACTTTGCCAATTTAATTAGAGACAGTCTTGTCAGAATAGTTAGTTTAGCCCATGATACGGTAACATACTTTCCAAATCAATGGAATTCTGGTCTTTGTTCATGTCTGTCTGTCTGTAGCTTTTTTCATTCATTCGTTCACATGCCTCATTCACAGATTCGTTTATTCACTCACATCTGGGTGCAGTCACTTCTTTGCCTCCCACTTTTTCATGCTTTCAGCACTTACCCTTCCCTGTGTCAGGCTGGGCACATGGGGGGCAGGGGCAGGGAGCTGAGTCAGGCAGGGCGTGACCCTCGAGGGCTTTTGGTTCTAGTGGGAGAGACCCCTTGAGAAGGGGACAGAGGGCCTAGTCCGTCCCCCATCTCTCAAGAGGAACCCCACACCCCAGGTCACAGGGAACAGTGGAGGGAGAGGGCTGGGGACTGGGGGAATGGGAGGGTCTCCGTGTGAGAGGCCATGGGTCTGACTGGGAGTGTATCTGTGTTCCTAGGGGTGGCTGGTGTTCCTAGTGTTTGTTTTCTCTCCAGCTCTCTGGTTTTTTGCTTGCTGCCTTGCAGTCCTCTTCTGTCGCTGGCTTTGTCTCAGTGTCTTTCTCTTGGAGTGTGTCTGGCCTCCTTTCTCTCAAATCTGCTCTGTTTCTCTCGGAAGCTCTGCCTTCCTAGATACCTTCCACTTGGGATGCTAGTCTGTTATCCCCTTAACCTTCTCTTCCTGCTGCTGCCTCTGGGCTCCCTGACTCCTCCCATGTGGGTTCCCTGCCCCGCCCCTCCCTTCTGGATTCCCTGGCCCTGCCCTGCCCTTCACCCTTGAGTTCGCCCTACCCACCAAGCCCAGCCCCAAATCTTTCGTGTCTCTCCTTTAGAAATGGGGGCGGCCGCAGCGGCACCTTCTGCGCCTGCGCCACGGTCCTGGAGATGATCCGCTGCCACAACCTGGTAGACGTTTTCTTTGCTGCCAAAATGCTTAGAAACTACAAACCCAATATGGTGGAGACCCTGGTGAGGCGCCATGTACCCCTTGTCCAGCCACTTCCAACTTCCCGGTCCACACCTGGCCAGGCCCCTCAGCGCCCCTCTCCCTTATCTGGCCCCCACAGTTGGGCCTTGGGTTCTAGTCCTCTGGTGCCAAAATGTTACCCCCATTTCTCCCCTTCTCCCCATCGATGGGGCAGGGCTCATGCTTGCCCCTTTGCCCCAGTACTAGGGTACTAGGGAGGGACCAGGCTGGTGATTCCTTCTCTCTCTCTCCCAGGATCAGTACCACTTCTGCTATGATGTGGCCCTGGAGTACCTGGAGGGACTGGAGTCAAGATAGCAGGGGCCCCTGGCCTGGGGCACCCACTACGCACTCAGGGCCAGGCCCACCATCCCGGACTGACATGGAAGACCTGCACCCCCAACTCTGCTCAGCTGTAGCCCTCACAGGGAAATTACTGGAGTGGGCGCTGGGCCATCCCGGTGCCCCCTTCCACTGTGGGCAGGGTCTTTCAGCACCTCCGTGGGCACGCTGCGGGCCAAGGAGGAGCTTAGCAAGACTGCAGCCCAGCCCACCTCCGCGGGGTCCTGCAGGCCTTCTGAGAGGCCTGGCGCTGCCCGGCAGAGTGACGGGCTCAGAACTGCCGGCTCTGGGAGACCCAGGCTCAGGCCCCTGGATTGCATCCCAGCCCTAGGCAGAGATGAGTGAAGCCCTGTAGAGCAAGTGCTAGGCCAGGGTTTCCACCCAGCTTGGCTGGACATGGGTAGAGAGTGCACTGGGGCTTGGCCTCTAGCATCCCATCTGGCCCAGCCCCTGAGGGTCCTGGGGAGACTGGACTCTGCCCTGATTTACCAGTGGGCACTTCAGACTTGTCCTCCCAGGGGGAACGTCAGCTCCCTCCTCCACCCGCTGCCTCCCTGCAGCCCCGGGGATATTTTGCTCATGACCCCTACCCACCCTTCATTTCTGCTTCCCTGAATGTGCTCTGAGCTTCCCCGAACCGGGATCTGCCCATCCCTACCCTGTCCCGTGTGGGGTCCCTTCCCTGCTTGACCCAATGTCTGCAGAATGAAGTCACCTCAGCCCCCACTGCCTATAACTTTCAGGCCTCACTGGCTGGGTCCTGGGTCAGTGACAATCTGCAAGGCTGAATGACAGCCCCTGGGGTTGAGGTCCCTGTGGCTTCTGGTCAGGCTGGCCACTGGGACGCTATTAAATCAGGGGTGCTCAGCACCTCTAGAGTTTGGAGAAAGAAGGTATATTTTGGGATGGAGGATCTATGCTTTTGTTGTTTATTTTATTTTTTGATGGGGGGGGTGGGAAGGTCTCTTTAAAATGGGGCAAGCCACACCCCCATTCCGTGCCTCAATTTCCCCATCTGTAAACTGTAGATATGACTACTGACCTACCTCGCAGGGGGCTGTGGGGAGGCATAAGCTGATGTTTGTAAAGCGCTTTGTAAATAAACGTGCTCTCTGAATGCCACAGAGCAGCCTGATGTGTGTCTGGCCGGCCTGACTGGGGCCTGCTCACCTGCCCCCAGCCTCCCAGTGGGGTGGGAGGGCCCTGGTCTGGCCTCGAATTGTCCATCCATAAAATAGGGGGAGGGGCATGGACCAGAGCATCGTTCAGGGGCCTTCCACTTGCAGAGCTGGTTCCAAGGGACCTTGGCTGTTGCTGTCTCCACCCAAGCCTCTGGAGCACTTACTCAGACAGGGGGCTTTATCCTGAGACCTCCGAGGGCCACAGAGCTAGCTGCCTCTGAACCCCTGGGGGCCTGGATCTAGGTTGAGCTCCTTCGCATCCAGCATGGGAAGCTCAGGCTTCAGTGTCAGGCAGATGGTCCCCACCATCTGTGAGGCCCTGGGCAAATCAGCGCCTTTCCTGGCCTTGGTTTCTCATCTGTAAAATGGGGACAGTTCTATCATGATGAGATGAGGTAGTGGTTAAGTGCCTGTGTGGTGCCAGGTGTGCAGAAAGAACTCCATTTAAAACACAACAGAGATAGGACAGAGCAGACACATATCTCGTGGGGATGATTGTCCAGCTGCCTGAGTCCAGCCCATTCCCAGTCTCTGGCTTCCTCAGGGGGTGCAGTGGGAGGAGGAGTGCCCTGGCTGGCAGGGCCCTGAGTCACTCCTGGCTCTGTCACAGACTTGCTGTAGGACGTGGTGAAGACAATTCCTGTTTCTGGGTCTCAGTTTCTTCATATGAAGACTGGCTCTGTGATGTACTGATTCTGTTCACACACTGGCTGACTCTGCCTCAGTTTCTCCATTGGTTAAAGGATATGACCCATTCTAATGACCTTGTAATTCAACATCCTTTAATCTGAATTAAACAATTTTTAGACAGTTATGATCCCAGTTAGCTAAGGCACAAACTAACACCCTCACACTCATTCTGAACTGACCACTAAGCCTTACCTGATGGGCCGCAAATGTATGTCATAGATACTGGCCAAGCAATAGAGTATAACTTGCTTTGACCAACAGAATGTGGCAGAATTGACATCAAGTGAGCTCTGGCTTCTAGACCTCAAGGGGCATTGCAGCTTTTGATTTTGCCCTCTTGGCACTCTGCCACGTAATGAAACCTGTCTTGCCTACTGGGAGATTTGAGGGCATGTGGAGAAGAACCAGTATGTGGTGAATGAGGCCATCTTGGGCCCTCCAGCCTGGCTGACCTGTCAGGTGAGTGTACTTATATGATTAAATGTAGCAGAAACTGCCCAACCACCTCCCAGAACTGGAAGAGATAATTGTTCTTTCTTTTAAGCCAGTAAGTTTGTGGATTGTTTGTTATGCAGCAAAAGCTAACTGATACATATGTGTTCTGTGCAGTGGGTCAGCGGCCCTGCTTCTCCCTTCATCAGGTGCTGAGTTCCTTAAGGGCAGGAAGTGTTTCTGTGTCCATCTGAGTGTATCCACTTCTCAACAAAGCACTGGACTTGGAGCTGATGCTCAGGAAATGTTGGTGTGAGGGAGGGAGGGAGGGTGGTGTGGTTCTGCCTGTCTGTCTGGCCTTACTTGACCTTTCAGAGGAGCTGGGAGGGTGGGTTGTGTACTAGGAGAAGAACCAGCTCCAGAATCAACAAGCCAAGCTCCCACATCCCCCCAGCTGGTGACCTTGCTCAAGTTCCCGAACCACCCCAGGTTCAGTTTCTTAATCTGGAGAATGGACATAGCGTTACCTACTTGCAGGATTGGTTGTGAAGTCTGGAGATAAAATTGTTTAACAGGAGCTAGCAGAGTCCCTGGTGACATTACTGGCCCTTAGTAAATGCCATCTCTTACCATAATACTGAAGTCTCTGGATAGTAAATGTGATCACCATTGCCTGTCGCTGAGCACCTGCAGGCTTTGTCTCTTACTTAATCCACACAACAGCTTTTCAAAGTAGGGGCCACTACCCCTTCATTTTAGAGGTGAGGAGACGGAGGCTGAGGGAGGCATTTCCTCACCTAAAGTCACAGCCATTGCATGGCAGAGCCCGGACTTGAACTTGAACACACGCTGGGCTGACTCCAAAGCCCGGGCCTTTAACTGCTCTGCTCTGTGCCTGTCCGGGTGGCGTTGAAAGCCAGACGATCCCTTGATACAACACCAAATGGGTGATCTGTGGCCTGGGTGCTGATTTTCAAATGCTGTGAAATGTGTCAGAGGCAGTGGCCTCTCAGACAAGGCTGCCTGGAGCACAAGAAGATGAATGGTCCAGCCTGACTCTGCCCAGGGCCACGGGCAGAGCAGATGTGGGGTAGAAGCCCCTGCCCGCCCCACTCCAGTAAATAGGATTTCCACAAATACGGAGGGCCCGGCTGCCTATTGGCCCTGATTGGGACATGTTATATATCCCGGGCACCCAGGAGATGGAGCCGTGACTTTGACAGACGCTAAGGCCATTTGCAAAGCCCTAATTGAGAGCGGGGCCTGGCTGCTCCCTGTCACTGGGCTCCCGCTGGCCTCTCCCAGCGGCCTCTGCTGGACAGGGGCTTAATAGACACCCCCAGGGCTGAGGCCAGTGCAGAAATAACGGTGTCTTCATGTGGGCAGAACCTACCTTGTGATGTGGTGACATGAGCAGGGACGATGGCGTCCAAGGCTCTTGGTCCGCGGGCCTCCTACTCTCAGGGGCACTGAGACGGGTCCTGACCTTCAGTGAGCCTCGGGGGCCTCATCCAAGAAATGGGAGAAGAAAGAACCAGAGGCTGTGGTGCTCCCAGGGCAGTGGGAGGCTGGGTGGTGTTGATGGAATTGGAGGGACCTATGGTTTCAACAGGTTCAGGCCGAGCGACGTCCTGCTGGTGAAGGACGAGAACCTTGGACGTGGTGATGTGAAAAAGCAAAGGTCCATGTCCTGGCTATTGTAAATAGTGCTGCAATGAACAACCTAAGTGCCCATCGACAGATGAATGGATAAAGAAGATGTGGCACATACATACAATGGAATACTACTCAGCCATAAAGAGAAACGAAACTGAGTTATTTGTAGTGAGGTGGATGGACCTAGAGTCTGTCATACAGAGTGAAGTAAGTCAGAAAGGGAAAAACAAATACCGTGTGCTAACACATATATATGGTATCAAAAAAAAATGGTACTGATGAACGTAGTGGCAGGGCAAGAATAAAGACGTAGACATAGAGAATGGACTTGAGGACATGGTTGGGGGGAGGGGGAAGCTGGGGTGAAGTGAGAGTAGCATCGACATTTATACACTACCCAAATGTAGAGTAGTTAGCTAGTGGGAAGCAGCAGCATAGCACAGGGAGATCAGCTCGGTGCTTTGCGATGACCCAGAGGGGTGGGATAGGGAGGGTGGGGGGGAGGCTGAAGAGGGAGGGGATGTGGGGGTATATGTATGCATATGGCTGATTCACTTTGTTGTACAACAGAAACTAACACAGTATTATGAAGCAATTATACGCCAATAAAGATCTATTAAAAAAAAAAAAGAAGCTCCATTCGGCACTTAGATGGCACAGGGCGAGTTGCCAAGTGCTCCTTGTGGATTGCCCTGTCATCCTCCAAGGAGGCCGGTGAGGCAGGAATCTTTGTCACCCCCACTTTATAGGTGAGGAGATCGGGGCTCCACGAGCTTAAGCGACCTGTCCAAGGTCACAGAGCCATCGAGTGACTGACAAATAGCAGCAGCCAGAGCGATCGCTTGAAAAAGTGCGCCAGGTCCCAGCGCCAGCCACTGAGACCCTCAGTGACCGCCCACTGCTCGGTGGGCGGAGCTGAGTTCCTGGCTCAGACCCTCAGTGACCTCCCACTGCTCGGTGGGCGGAGCTGAGTTCCTGGCTCAGACCCTCAGTGACCTCCCACTGCTCGGTGGGCGGAGCTGAGTTCCTGGCCGTGACCTCCGAGGCCCTGCCTGACGGGCTCTCCCTTCTCTCTGCGTGTCTCTCCTGCTCCTTTTCTCACTCGGGCATCACTTCTCCTCACTGCCCTGAGCTCTCGGCCTGGACGCCTTGCAGCTGTCTCTGTGTGGCTGGTCCTTCTTGGTGTCCAGGTCCCAGCTCAGATGCCCCCTAGAGAGGCCCTCCCTGACTGCTCTGAGGGGACCCCCTGCCCCACTGTCCTGTCTCAGGGCCTCACCCCTTGTATGTCCCTCCTTGCTCTCCCGCAGTGGGTGATGAGCTTATTTATTCATTGGTTATTTGTTCACTGTCTCGCCCTCCAGACTGTGAGATGGTGGGGGCCATGTGAATCTGGTCCCCCTGTGTCCCCAACACTGAGCACGGGTGCCTGGCACGTGCCAGACACTCAATGAATATTTGCTGAATAAATGAAAGTTGCAGAGGGAGGACACGAACTCAGGCCTGCCTTGCTCCAGAACCCATACTCTGAAACACATTATTTTAGTCTTCCAGATGGTCAAATGGCTTGATGCCATTTGAGGCCTTGTTCCAGTGCTGGCTTGGCCACCACCATGCTGTGTTGCCTTGGGTAATCACCTGCCCTCTCTGGGGCTCTGATCTGTCCAGTGAGGAGGTGGAATCAGGTAGGGCACCGATGGTTCAGTATTAGTGACAATGGGGCTGGCATTGTTTGGTGGTGGTGCCAGGCCACTGGCCTGAGCATCTGCTCTCTGAGTCTAGTGAAACCTTGGGTGTGGTTTGGGCTTTGGTCTGATGGGTCTGGGCACCTACCCTAGCGGGTCCTTGGATTACATTTAATACAGACATCATCCCTAATCTTCCCAGCAACCCTGAGGTAGATACAGCCAAAACCATTTGATATATGAGGAAACAGGCTCAGAGAGGTGAGGCGAATTGCTTAAGGTCACACAGCCACTAAAGAACCAAGTCAGAATTAGAACCCATGTCACTTGACTCCAAAGTCCTTGCTCTTGTAATCCTCACAGAATTCTGGAGAATCTGAACCTGAACCACATTAACTACTTGCAGTTTCTCTTGTCCATGGATCAATCTTCCCTCTCAACACTTGCTCAAGCCAGGCTCAGCCACAGACAGCTGTAGATCGGCTTAGGTGAGGCCCACAGTCGAAGAGCCTCCCAGACTCAGTGCTTGTCACCTAGTAGGCCTGCTGATAATGCTGTTGGATGAACATTTGAATGTCCGTTGAATCTGAAGATGGTGGGGCTGGCCTGAGTCAGCAGGAGCCAGGGAGCTGAGAAAGCCTCTTCAAAAGAAATGAAATGCATCTCAACTCACTTCCTACTTACTCCCAGGGGTGGGGAGAGGGAACCTGTCCAGGAATTTTATTTTCTGTTCATTTGAAAGCTGAACAATGTGGCTTTCTTGAGCTGTGTTTATTATGGGACTGCATTCTCTTTCTGAAGAGCACTGGGGGGCAGAGTTCACTCCCTAGGGCTACAGCCCCTGCCTGCCCCACCCTCTGCTAAAGGCAGAGAAACACTTGCGCCTCTAGCCTCTTCCCCTGACGGACTCGTTGCTCCCTTCCATTTCTGTCTCTCTCACATACCAGTTATCTATTTTTTTTTTATCTCTGAGATTCAAATACATCCTTCTTTGCCCTGCTTTGAGATACTGGAGCTGGACCCTGTAAACAGTTCTCTTTTGCCAGCTGGAGCAATGTTAGGCTTTGTCAATAGGGGGCACTAGAGGGACACCGTTGGTGATAGCAGGAGTGCACCGCCATTCCAGCTTCTCATCCTCCACCCATCTTTTTTTTTTTTTTTTTTCTCAGTACGGGAGCCATGACCTCAGTGGCCCTTGTGGACCAGCTCTGGATGTATCCTCAAGCTTCACTCTCCAAAGGGCCTTTTCTACAGACAAGCGCTATAGCCCATATTCCCTGGCATGTTTCTTAGCCACTGGACGCTGCATGTTCTTATGGTCCTCAAACCCTCCCTGAAGAGGTCTGAATCTCAGTCTTGGGGGAAGACTTTCTCCTCAGGCTTTTAGTTCCATCATTATTCGCTCTCCCTCAGCCTAGACATATTAGCTGCTTTTTTTTTTTTTTTTTTTTTTTTTTTTTTTTTGCGGTACGCGGGCCTCTCACTGCCGTGGCCCCTCCTGTGGCGGAGCACAGGCTCCGGACGCGCAGGCTCAGCGGCCATGGCTCACGGGCCCAGCCGCTCCGCGGCATGTGGGATCCTCCCGGACCGGGGCACGAACCCGTGTCCCTTGCATCGGCAGGTGGACTCTCAACGACTGCGCCACCAGGGAAGCCCTATTAGCTGCTTTTTTTTTGCAAACTTTTTCTTCTGGGTGTTTCTTTCTTGCTGCTTCCATGTTCCTTAGAATCCTCTTTCAACCCCTGTTAGTAATTCACCACCTTTGCTAGTTAACAATTCTTTATATTAAAAATTTCCATGCTCAGTTTATGGGTTCTGAACTCTGTCTCTTGACTGGACTCTAATCGATATAGAATGGGGAGCAGGGGTGGACCCTGGAACAGACCTTCAAAGGTGGGATTTTGATTGGTTTCGTTGTGCCCTTGGGCTTGAGCACAGTGCTGTGCTCCTTGCCAGTGGGACACGGGATGCTACTAATCAACAGCATAGTGGCATCGTAATTATGCTATCACCTGTGATGGATGTTGATGCAGTGCTAATTGAAGCAAGTGTCTGGGGAGCCCAAGTGATTAGTGCACTTGACCATCGTGTCAGTAATTACGACTGCAAAGACTGTGGTGTGACATGGATTTTTTTTTTAACATCTTTATTGGAGTATAATTGCTTTACAATGGTGTGCTAGTTTCTGCTGCATAACAAAGTGAATCAGTTATACATATACATATATCCCCATATCCCCTCCCTCTTGTGTCACCCTGCCACCCTCCCTACCCCATCCCTCTAGGTGGACACAAAGCACCGAGCTGATCTCCCTGTGCTATGTGGCTGCTTCCCACTAGCTATCTATTTTACATTTGATAGTGTATATATGTCCATGCCATTCTCTCACTTAGTCCCAGCTTACACTTCCTCCTCCCCGTGTCCTCAAGTCCATTCCCCACGTCTGCATCTTTATTCCCATTCTGCCCCTAGGTTCTTCAGAACCATTTTTTTCTTTTGTTTTTTTAGATTCCATATATATGTGTTAGCATACGGTATTTGTTTTTCTCTTTCTGACTTACTTCACTCTGTATGACAAACTCTAGGTCCATCCACCTCACTACAAATAACTCAATTTCGTTTCCTTTTATGGCTGAGTAACATTCCATTGTATGTATGTGCCACATCTTCTTTATCCATTCATCTGTCAGTGAAAACTTAGGTTGCTTCCAGTGACATGGATTCCTGAATGTACTGGAGCACTCACTCGAAAGAAAATCATAAGTTCAGGTCATTTAATTCTCAGCTCAAACCATGATTTGAGAACCACAGAGCTTCCATGGCATCTTTAAAAGAAACTTATTTCATGTAGCTACAGGGCTGATATTGCTGAAAAGAAAATATAAAATTTAATGGTGTGGGTCACAGAATTTAAACGTCAGTTAACTTTACATCATTGCCAAGTTTCTCACATGAGAGTTTGGAAATAAGTTAGGAAAGAAAGGGATCCTGAAACGTCTGGTAGAGACATCTGGTTGGACTCAGATGAAATGGAAAGCCACTCTGAGGCTCACTTTACCAATGGAAAGAACTCTCCCTGGCTTCCCTGGTGGCCCAGTGGTTAAGAATCCGCCTGCCAATGCAGGGGACATGGGTTCGAGTCCTGGTCTGGGAAGATCACACATGCCGCGGAGCAACTAAGCCCGTGCACCACAACCACTGAGCCTGCGCCCTAGAGCCCGCGAGCCACAACTACTGAAACCCGCATGCCTAGAGCCCGTCCTCCGCAACAAGAGAAGCCACCGCAATGAGAAGCCCGTGCACTGCAACGAAGAGTAGCTCCCGCTCTCCGCAACTAGAGGAAGCCCGCGTGCAGCAACGAAGACCCAACGCAGCCAAAAATAAATAAATAAGAAAGAAAGAACTCTCCCTCTTGTATCTAAAGAGACTAGTTTTCCTTTGTTTGAAAACCCTGTGATACGGGGCATATACCCTGAAAAGGGATGGCCATTCTCCTCAAGACATAGCACAAGCATCCTTTGTTGCCATTAGATCCGTAATGAAGGTCAAATCTCAACATGCTCCAAGGGGTCAGGTACATACTGGGACCCAGGAGGAGACAGTTTATACAGTAGAAGAATGGCAAGCGTTGACATAATCCTGGGGGATATACATGGACTTGATTCTAAGGGTGGAAGAGAATACTAAATCATTCTGAATTCATAGATGTAGAGTCAGGATTTAAAGTGTCAGCTTGTACAGCTGAAGGTGGCTCTAACATTTTAGTTGGTTGACTGAAACTTGGACTTGAAAATGACTTACATTCAATGAGTGGAGATGCTAGAGTTTCCATGGAATAATGTGGAAGAAGGATTCCAAAGTCTTCTTTTTTTGAAGGATAATCTATTTTATTTTTATTTTTTATTTTTACAGTAGGTCCTTGTTGGTTATCTGTTTTAAATATAGCAGTGTGTATATGTCAATCTCAAACTCCCAATCTATCCACGCCCTGCCCTTCCCCCTGGTAACCATAAGTTTATTCTCTAAGTCTGTGAGTCTGTTTTTGTTTTGTAAATAAGTTCATTTGTATCATTTTAAAAAAAAGAGTCTGCATATAAGTGATATCATATGATATTGGTCTTTCTCTGTCTGACTGACTTCACTCAGTACGGCAATCTCTAGGTCCATCCATGTCACTGCAAATGGCATTATTTTGTTCTTTTTTATGGCTGAGTAATATTCCATTGTATACATGTACCACATCTTCTTTATCCATTCATCAGGCGATGGCCATTTAGGTTGCTTCTGTGTCTTGGCTATTGTAAACAGTGCTCAATGAACACTGGGGTGCAAGTATCCTTTTGAACCATGCTTTTCTCTGGATATATGCCCAGGACTGTGATTGCTAGATCATAGGGTAGTTCTATTTTTAATCTTTTAAGGAAGCTCCATACTGTTCTCCATAGTGGCTGTACCAATT
This sequence comes from Grampus griseus, assembly GCF_964374135.1. Taxonomy (NCBI): domain Eukaryota; kingdom Metazoa; phylum Chordata; class Mammalia; order Artiodactyla; family Delphinidae; genus Grampus; species Grampus griseus. Next base: position 160,487,107 of record NC_139017.1, on the reverse strand, counting down.
TACATTCCCACCAACAGTGTAGGAGGGTTCCCTTTTCTCCACACCCTCTCCAGTATGTATTGTTTGTGGATTTTTTGATGATGGCCATTCTGACTGGTGTGAGGTGATATCTCATTGTAATTTTGATTTGCATTTCTCTAATAATTAGTGATGTTGAGCATCCTTTCATGTGCCTCTTGGCCATCTGTATGTCTTCTTTGAAGACGTGTCTATTTAGGTTTTCTGCCCATTTTTGGATTGGGTTGTTTATTTTTTGAATATTGAGCCACATGAGCTGTTTGTAAATTTTGGAGACTAATCCCTTGTTGGTTGCATCGTTTGTGAATATTTTCTGCCATTTTGTGGGTTGTCTTTTCGTTTTGTTTTTGGTTTCCTTTGCTGTCCAAAAGCTTTTGAGTTTAGTTAGGTCCCATTTGTTTATTTTTGTTTTTATTTCCATTACTCCAGGAGACTGATTGAAAAAGATATTGCTGCAATTTATGTCAAAGGGTGCTCTGCCTATGTTTTCCTCTCATCCAAAGGCTTAAGGATAGAGGATTTTGGACTGGATTTATCATGTGTGACCTGCATAGCCACCCCTAAACTATGTTCCATAAAATTCCAAGAAGACACCTTCACAAACAAGGCTTTGAAAAACATATTAGTGAGTTGAGAACCTACATCCTTAAGATACTCTGTGGATGTTCACCTTTGCAGACCAGATATTATAATGCTGTCGTTCAGACAGGCTCCCTGATTTCATGGGGATGGTAGGATCCTGGAGTGGTAGAGGCTAAGTGGCAGTACTTAATAGCCAAAGACAAGGTGAGTGCATTTACCATAAATGACAGAAGGGATGTACCAGTAATCAGAATGCCTTGGCCAACAGAGATCTTTGGTAGTGACTAATGGATCAGTGCATCCCGAGGAAGGAACTAGGTGGACAGCCTACTAGAGTATTGTTTGATTTACATAACAGAAAAAAAATCAACCAACCAACCAGCCTAAACCTGCGCTGACTCACAGATTGGTGAGTGGTGGCCTCTGTTCGTTTTGAGACAGGTTAGAACCCCTTTATTGAAGAGGAGGCCAGGCCCCTTGAAGAAGATTCCTGCAGCAGTGCTATGAGTATGTACCATAAATCTTCCTCCCAGCCTTCACCAGAGGGAGCTTTGGCCGTTTACTAGATGACTACACTTGGCAAAGGAAGGTACTCAGATCTTTGGAGATTACTAGACACTGCTCTGAATTTATGATAATTCCTGGGAATGCAAAATGCCACTGAGGCTACCGGTCAAAGTGAAAACTTAGGTAGTCGGATGATAGATACTCAGCTCAGGTGTGTCCAGTGGGTCACTTCCCCATTTCCTGAATTGTATAATTGAAGTAGACATGCTTGGCAACTGGAAGAATCCCCACTTTGGGTCTCTGACTCATGAAGTGAGGGCACTTGTGGACGGAAGGGCTCACCGGAAGTTCCTTTTTACCGTGATAGTGAACTGGAAGCAATTCTCTATTCCTGGGGAAAGTTCAAAGACTGGTGAAGGCTGAAATACACAGAGGTGGTGATTCCCATCCCATTCCTATTTAACTTTCCTGTTTGGCCTGTGCAGACATTTGATGAGTTTTGGAGAATGACTAGATTATTCATCTATTTCATCGGGCGGTGACTCCAACTGCAGCTGCTGTCCCAGATATAGTATGTTTACGGGAGCAACCCAGTATAGTACTTAGTATGTAGCCATTGACCTAGATACTGCCTTTTTCTCCAGACCAACTTGTGAGGATCGCCAAGCCAGTTTTTCTTTACCTGGAAAGGCCAAAAATACACCTTCACAGTCTTGCTTCAGAGCTACGTCAGTTCTCTTGCTTTTCTGCCATTATATGGTCCACAGATAACGTGATCATCTTGACATTCCACAAAGCATCACACGGGTACACCACACTGATGATAAGCTTATCGCTTTTGGTGAACAGGAGGTAGCAAGAACAGCATATATGAATGAAAAGGTGGGAAATAAATACCACAACATTTCAAAGGTCGCTGTCTCAGTAAGGTTTCTGCGGGCTCAATAGTATGGAACACATTGAGGTATCCTCTTTGAGGTGAAAGTCAAGCTGCTGCACTTTATACGACTTACCTCAAAAGAGGAGGCACGGCACTTGGTAGGCTTTTTGGATTTTGGAGAAACACAGCTGTGTGTGTTTCTTTGACCCATTGGCAAAATCCCTGCGAGACTGCCAGTTTTGAGTGTGCACCAAAGGAAAAGAGCAAGTTAAGGCTTTAGTACACGTCCTTCTACCACTTGGCTCTTATAATCCATTAGATCTGATGATTGTCAAAGATTTTATAGCAAATAGGAATGCTATATGGTCTCAGGCAAGGCCTGAGGATCACAGTGGCGACTTCCAGGATTTTAGAGTAAATCTTTCCCTCTTATGCAGATAACACTTCTTCTTCTGAGAAACAGCTTCTAGCTTTCTACTGGTCTGTGGTAAGAGACTACAGCAGGTGACCATGCAGCCTGACCCCCATTTAGGATTCCTCTAACACAGCTAGCCATAAATTTAACTTTGTGTAGCAGCAATCTACAGTCAGATGGAAGTGGTATAAAAGAGACAACGCTTGGGCTTCCCTGGTAGTGCAGTGGTTGAGGGTCCGCCTGCCGATGCAGGGGACACAGGTTCGTGCCCCAGTCCGGGAGGACCCCGCATGCCGCGGAGTGGCTGGGCCCGTGAGCCATGGCTGCTGAGTCTGCGCGCCCGGAACCTGTGGTCCACAACGGGAGAGGCCACAACAGTGAGAGGCCCGCGTACTGCAAAAAAAAAAAAAAAAAAAAAAAAAGAGACCACGCTTGGGCAAGTCTGGAAGATATGAGTAAGTTGTATGATTCAATGATTCAGACTCCCGCTTCATTGCCTCTTCTTCCTCATATCATGCCGATGGCTTTGTGGGCAGTTCCTTATGGCCAGTTAGCTGAGGAATACAAACTCAAGCCTGGTTTACAGATGCTGCTGCTACATGATATGTGAGTACCACCCCAGAGTAGAAGACTGCAGCATTATAACATCATCAGGGGGTGACCCTGAAGGACAGCGGTGAAGGAAAATCTTTTCAGTGGGTAGAACTTTAAGCAGTGTATTTGGTCGTCCGTTTTGGAATTGGATATGAAGTATGAATCTACACTGATTTATGAGCAGTTTTTAAAAAATTAATTAATTTATTTTTTGGTTGTGTTGGGTCTCAGTTGCGGCATGCGGGATATTTCGTTGTGTTGCCCAGGCTCTTAGTTGCAGTGCGTGGGCTTCTCTCTAGCTGTGGCACGCGGGCTTAGTTGCCCCACGGCATGTGGGGTCCTAATTCCCTGAGAAGGGATCGAACCGGCATCCCCTGCATTGCAAGACGGATTCTTAACCACTGGACCACCAGTGGAAGTCCCCATGAGCAGTTGTTAATGGTATGGTTTGGCTGGATGGTGAGGGACTTGGAAAGAATGGGTTTGGAAGATTGGCGACAAGGAATTCGGGGGAAGAGGTATGAGGATGGACTCTTCAGGATGGGCATAGACTGTGAAGATCTGTGTCCCGTGTGAATGCTCACTAATGGGAATCTGCTGCCCTGGGGGCTTTCAATTATCAGATGAACAACATGTCATGCTTTGTGGTATCAGTTACCTTGTTTATCCAGTGGCCCCTGTTCTTGTCCAATAGTACTGTGAATAAAGTGTCCATAGTGGCAGGGATGGACGATATGCATGGGCTCAAAAACATGAATTTCCCCTTACTAAGGACACTGCCACTTCTGGGTGCTCAATCTTTCGACAGAAAAGACCAACATGTGCCCATGATACGGCACCATTCCCTGGAGAGACCAGCCACTTACCTGGTGGCAGGTTGATTTCATTGTATCTCTTCCGTCACGTATGGGGCAGAGATACTTCCTTACTAGAATAGAATTTTTTTTCTGGCTATAAATTTGCTGTCTCTGCCTGTAATGCCTTTATCCACACCACCATGTGCATATATACAGAATGCCACCATCATGGTATTCTACCCAGAATGTCTCTTCTCAAGGAATTCATTCCATAACAAAGGAGTGCAGCAGTAGGCTCATCCCCATGGAATTCATTAGTTTTACAATATAACGCATCTCCTGGAAGTGGATGGCCTAACTGAAAGGTGGAATGGCATCCTGAAGGCTCAGGTATGGCACTAGTTGGCAGACAAATCCTGAAAGAATGCAGTATATGCTTTGAATCAGACACAATTGTATGAGGCTGCCTCCCTCATCATTAGAATACATGGGTCCATTAATCAAGGTGTGGAAATGGGAGTGTTCTGTGTCAGCCAAGGTCCAAGCAGGAGACAGAAACTACATTAAATTAACTAAAGGGGAACAAAAAGAACTCTAAAGAATTCCACTAAGATGGAAGGAGAGTATGCAAGGAATAAAACTTGGGAGGGAGGGAGGATCCTCCCCATGGGTGGAATTCAGGCCATTGGACAGAGCATGGATACAGCCCACTGGATGGCAGAAAATGTGACTGGGTTGTCCAGGCCAGAGGTAGTCTAATGGTGGGCCAAGTTTAGTGGGCAGAGAATGGCCTGCTGAGGTGCCGATGCCATTCAGAAATTGGCTATGGGAATTGCTGTTGGACATGCTGAGAAGCCAGCTAGGGAACTGGCTGCTAAGAAGTTCCTCACAGAGTTGGGGTTAGGGTCAGGGTTAGGGTATAGGGAAGACTGGGGATATTCTTGGAAGTGAGCTGGGGCTCCCGTCAACCTTGCCTTTCAGAAGCCAGCTGTGGGCTTGCACTGATGCCATGAGGGGCGTGCTCCGCTGAGTGTCCTGCACACGACCAGGTGCTGCAGGAGCAAGAAGCAGAGGTGACTGGCCTCAGGTAGCGTGTCCTGTGCCCTGCCGGTGCCACCTATGGACAAAGATTAACATCATCCTTGTAAGGAAAAATGTTCTAGTTCCACAGGCAGGTCTTGAAGGGTGGATTTGGAGCCAAGAAGCAATAAATGACATCTAGTACTTCTCACTATCATTCTTAATCACCCACTTGCAGAATTGTTCCTTCTTGTCGTAGCAAATTTGAGCTCTACTGGCTTGGAGATCTCTGTTCCTGAGGGGGCGTACCAGAGGATGCAACAGTGGTTCCAGTGAGCAGAAGGGTGAGACTGCTGTGTAGCCATTTGAGATCCTTATGTCACTGAACAAACACTGAAGCCAAAAAAAGCGTTACTCTAACTGCATAGAAGGATTGATCCTGATTAATAAGGGGAAATTGGGTTGCTGCGACACAATGAGAGTACAGAGGACTGTGTATGGAACTCAGGGTATTCTCTGGGGCACCCCTTAATACTTCCGTGTCCAATTGTAAATATTACTGAAAAACTTCAGCAACCCCAAAAAGCAGAAAAATTGAGGATTCATACCATTCAGGAATGAAGTTTTGGTTCACGCTTCCTGGTAAAAAATTCCAACCAGCTGAGGTTCTTGTTGAGGGTGGGGGAAATGTGAAACAGGTAGTGGAAGAAGGAAGCAATAAATATAAATTATGACTTTGACCAATTACAGAAATGAGGACTATAGTAGCTTTGCTTGTTATGTTTATAAACTTATATCTGTATGCTAACCATTTTCTTCTCCTCTCTCCTTCTTCCCATTATTATCTTTATATAAGTTCTTGGAAGTTAACTTTAGAATTTAGTCTTTAGGGAACAGAATATTCAGGGTGGCTGTACTGAATTTGAGGAGTCATTCATACAGCCAGCAATGGATAAAAAGACGTTCAACTGCGTATCTCCTTATTTTGAGGCAAGTGTGAGAACTTCTTTATTTGTACAAAAGATAACTGTGCCCTGTTAGGTGGAAACGGAGTTGCTGTGTTGTGAATGAAGTTCCAAAGTGCATGAAAGGTGTACGTGGAAGCTGATTAGCCCAAGGTAAGGATTGTGGCTGTTGTCACTTTATTTTCTCTCAGCTCCAAGTCTACCCTTCTTTGCCCTGCTTTGTGGTACTGGAGCTGGACCCCGTGAACATTTCTTCCCGGCCAGCTGGTGCAATGCTAATATCTGTCAATAGGGGGCCCTGGAGGGACCAGCTCCAGCCACGCCCTCAGTCATTCCTAGAGGTAGTAAAATTTCCCTACATTTGCCATTCATCTCTTCTTCAGTATCCTTTTTACTCCTTTTAGTCCTTAACCCCCTTTTCCTAATTAACACTTGTTTACAGTAAATTTTCCATGTTCGGATTACTGATGTGCTTCTCTGCCTCCTGAACGGACCCTGACTCAAATACTCTCCACCCTGGTTTCCTTTGCTATCTCCACGTCAACCCTTGGAAGACTTGGGCTCTCTTTTGTTCTTACCGTCTTTGCCTTTCTCCTCACCTCTGCCTATTTCAGGTCCCTCTTGTCACGGTGCAAAGACAAGGATGTGGCATCCTCCAAGGGTGCCTTGGGAAAAGGTGGAATTTCACAAAACTGGTAGCATGGAAAAAGCCTGGACCTTGGAAACAGGGTGCCTGGATTTTAGACCCAGCTCAGCCTCTGAACCATGTATTTTACAGGTGGGAAATGGAGCAGAAGCTGTGATAAATAACTACTCATACTTCTCTAATCACTGTCAAAGATTTTCTCCCAGTCTCAGTTCCCAGTATTTTACGTGTTCCTCATAAGAACCATTTTCACATGGTTTGGCTGGACAGGTCTTCCTTTTCTTATTCCAGTTAGTACAGTGGTTCTCAATTGCGGCAGTTTTGCTTCTTAGAAGACATTTGGTTGTAACAAGGGTGTGTGTTTGTGCTACTGGCAGCTAGTGGACAGAGGCCTGGGATGCTGCTAAACATCCTATAATGCACAGGACAGCTCTCCACAGTAAGGAATTATCTGGCCCCAAATGCCAATGGTGCTGAGGTTGAGAAGTCCTGAGTCAACATATAGAAATGGAGGTCCAGAGAGGGGAAATGACTTGCCTAGGGTCACACAGAAAGTGGACAGCAGAACTTGAATGACAGTCCAGGGCCTCACTATCACCCATTCTTCTTCCTGGGGCAAGGATAGAGGAGATGGGAAGCCAGTAAGGCCTACCCTGATGATTCCTGTGCCTGCAGGGGGCTGGCATTCTCCTCTTGCCACCCTGCCGTGCCAAACCCCAGCCATTTTCCAATGCAACCATCTGCTTTCTCAACTCCTGTTCTGAGCTGCCAGGAAGCCATCAGGAAAACTGTCCTCAGTGAGTACACCGCCAGGGAGCCAGTGCCAACGTAAGCGGGCGCCAGCACCGCCCATCCTTCCGGCCTTCCTGTAATTTGCTCCACTCCCCTACCTGCCTTCAAGGGCTATTCAAGTCCTCCACCTTCACAAGCCCTCTCCCATCCCACTCATCAACTCCTTCACTCCCAACAGGTAACTGACTTTCCCGAATGCTCCCTTCTCTCCTACGGCTAAGCCTGTTCTCAGCCAGCTCAGGAAGAGAAAATTTCTCTTCTGGTGGAAGACAACTCTTCTGTCCTCTGGATCTATTCCTTTCTAACTTTGCCAAGGTCTGTCCCTACTGAGTATTCTCTCCCTGTCTCTGTCTGTCTCTGTCTCTCTCTCTCATTTGTCAACTCCCCCAACTCCACTACCTAAGGCTTCCCTGCAAAAAGACTGCTCAAATCTCCCCCATGATTAATTTTAAAATAAGTTATTTTCTTAGGGCTTCCCTGGTGGCGCAGTGGCTGAGAGTCTGCCTGCCGATGCAGGGGACACAGGTTCGTGCCCCGGTCCGGGAGGATCCCACATGCCGCGGAGCGGCTGGGCCCGTGAGCCATGGCTGCTGAGCCTGTGCATCCGGAGCCTGTGCTCCGCAACGGGAGAGGCCACAGCAGTGAGAGGCCTGCGTACCGCAAAAAAAAAAAAAAAGTTATTTTCTTGAACTCCTCTGAGCCACTTTTATTTCTTCCCCTCCCATCCATATACTCTTCACGCTGCCTGGATGAGCTGCTCCCCACGCCTGCTCCAGCTGCAAAACTCCGAGTCACGCTTCAAACCCAGCTCAAATGTCAGCTTCTCTAAGACGCCATAGCAGGTGCTGTTGATCCCCCACCTCATCCCCCCTCGACTTTCTGAGTTCTCCCGCAGCTACAGAAAGTTCTGGGCGTGCTGACATCTTCCCACCTCAAGTGCCTGAATTTATTTTATTCTTTCCTCAGAGCGTCCCCAGCAGGACTGAGCCCCAGTGCCCACCACTGTAACCCACTCATGAGCCCAGGCTTCGCTGGCTCTCCTCCCTGCCCTGCTCAGTCTCTCCATGTCCTCACTCGTGCTCCCTGGGCTCAGCCCCCAGATGAACTACCGGCACCAGAGCCCTTGTCTCAGGGTCCACTTTGGGGGCCCCACCCTAAGGCCCATGCCCGCCCCACCTGCCCCTGAGGCAGTTCCGCGCTCCCTCCATCTGCTCCTGGTGTCTTTTCTTGCACTTCTTGAGGCAGACCCTCTGTCTCCTGTTCCAGACTGTGAGCCCTTTGAGGGTAAAGGCAAGCTCTTCATCACCCCTGTGTCCCCTTCACCTGGCACATTACCCGGCCCATCACCGGCCAAGAAGTGTTTGCTGAGTGAGGGAGTGAGAAAGTAAATGGGTAAATGATGACATGAATCTCCAGGGCACCTACGCTGGGTGACAGACCCTGTGAACTGAATTATCCCATCGGTGTGGCCCTCTGAACCCCTGCCTCCTGCTCTCCTATCGGGGGACCTATTCCTGACCCCCCTGCCAGGTCCTGAGGCACCTCCCTCTGCCATCGATACCTGTTCTGCCCTCTATAACACCATCGCAGTTGGCTCCCAGGATGCCTCCTGCCAGGAAAAGTCCCCAGACAGGGAAGTGGGTCTCTTGGTGGGAGATTCCAACTTCAGTTAAATAAAGGTTACAGGAGCCCAGGGAGATGCTATTATAATGTGACATAATTCAATGCCACCAGCCAGCAGATGTTGCTTTGGAGGGCTGGATTTGTCCAGATGGACTCTGGGGCTCATGCAGAATCCCTCAGAACAACTACCTGCTTCTGATGTGAGCAGCCCCATGAAACGGTAATTTCTAGAAATCAACTTATTCAGCCCAAGTACATGGAGCAGAGTTTCCAGCAGGAGGAGATAAAATCATTGCTGGGGAAGTGAAGCAGATGTTCCCAAGCCAAGAGGTCATGGAGACCATGTCCAGTTTTGAAACTCCTGAGGGAATGGGACACTCTGAGTACATCCAGAATGATGGGGGACTCAAACTCAGCGACCTGGTCCTGTGAAAGATCGCTGTACACATAAGAAAACCGAGGTGTGTAGAGGCAAAGGAAAGGCTGCCCAAGGTCATGCACAGTGAGTCAGTGGCAAACCTGGGACTCAAGTCTAAATCCAAACAGGTCTGCCCCCAACAGTCCCCAACTTCTCAGAAGACCAGGCAAAATGGGAGTCATGCTGAAACTAAAACCAAACCCAAACAAAAAACAACCAACACCCTGGACTGACTCACAGGTTGTGCCTGCCATTTTGTTACAGACACTGGCCTGGAAATTAGAGACCCTGGGATCAGATGCTTGTTCTGCCTCTCTTGCTGGAGACCCCTCTCTGGGTTTCAGTTTCTTTATCTGTGAACTAGAAGACTAATGACCTCTAGAATTCTTCAGCTTCCAAAAAAAAAAAAAAAAATCACTTCGAGCCTCAGTTTCCCCACTTAAGGGGTATAATGCTCTACTTCCTAGGATGATGTGAGAATCACGTGATGTCCATAAGAAGTTCCTTGACACAATTGTGTGAAAGTAACCTCAGGGACAGTGTCATCACGCACACATCTGCAGCAAGGTGATGCTGAGGGTAGAGCTAGTTCCACATCTGAGCTGCTAGAAGGAGTGAAGGGAAACCAATGTATCGTCTCCTAGACAAGAGGCCCTGGAGCAGCAAAGGGGTTTCAGGGTGGGTTTAAATCTGGATTTTCTCCGCATAAGGTGAGGTTGTCTCTGAAGCCATTTCCCTCTTGCTGTCCCAGCAAGTGACATGGAACGTCAAATCTCAGGGTGCCTGCCCAAAGGGATCTTGGCAGAGTGCTGGGCTGTGGGCAAGAGCTGAAGGAAGGGAAAGGGAGAAAGTGGTGATTTATAAAGGGGTGGGGAGGAAGAATAGGGGGTGAGGGGAAGAGGAGGGCAAAGAGAGAAGGAACATCTGGAGGGGGATGACTATCTCTGTTCAATGGTGTAAAATGAAAGCAGGAAGTGTGGGCTCTAGAATCAGAAAGACCCAAGATCAAAGGCCAGCTTATCTATTCATCCTATGGGGGTCTTTGGGCTAATCATTCAACCATTGTAAACCTGTTTCCACATCAGTAAAATGGGGATAAGAATGGTGCCTCTGTCTCAGGGATAATCTTGGCAAAGTGCTTAGCGCCATGCCTGGCCCAGAGTAAGTTCTCAATACACAGTAACTAGAGTGGCCACATAAACAGAGTAAGTAGCTGTAAATCTACCAATCTGTGTGTTCTTCAGGAGGGGATGTAGGATCCATCCCAGTGACTGTGGCTACAGGAAGACAAGAGAGCTTGTTCAAGTAGAGGAGCAGGTGGGTTTGTCCAAGTTGACAGAAACCTGAAGAAGCACAGAAACCCAGATAACACATGCAAAGAAATATAGATAACACATTTTTATTGTGTTGACTATAGCAGGAATTATTCTTATTTGGCTAACAGCAATTCTATTAGTGAGTACAACAATACATGTGCTAATGGTAGCTAAACGGATTAAAATAACAAGAAGGCAAATTTAAAGTCATTGCATCCATCAGGAAGAAATGCCAATGCCAGCCATGATCAAATGACTGTCACATGTATAAACAATAGGTATGATGTTAGAGAGATGGGAGAGGGGGTGATGGGGCACTCACCGGGATCAGCAACGACATCAAATGAAACAACACTCCCCAAATCCCACCGTGGGTGAGTGGAGCCCAGATTCCAACCCAGATGCCTGAAGCCGAGGCTCTGACCACCCATCAGAGTTGGCCAGCGCCACATCATCTTCAGGCTGGAGTTTCCCAGGCCTCGCAGGCCCAGCAAGACTGGGGGACAGAGCAGTTGAGGACTGAGGGGCTGGGGTGAGGGGACCTTCCCTACAGTCTTGATGGGCTGGTCATGAAGTATAACCAGGGACCCTGTCTGCCAGAAGGATGGATGAACTGAGCTGTGGGCTTTCCAGCTCCCTGGGATTATGAAATCCTTTTAGGCTTTCCCTTCAGCACCCACCAAGAGGGGAACTCTTCCCTCAGGGATGCCAGAGCTTGCTCTTCTTAGCAGATCTACGTGGTTGCTATGACCACAAAACTATGGGTGGAGTTGAAAAAACCTAGGAGGCACACATTTAAAAATTGATTAATTTTTATTTTTTATTAAATTTTTTTCTTCCAATTTTATTGAGATATAATTGACATACAGCAGTGTATAAGTTTAAGGTGTACAGCATAATGACTTGACTTATATACATCATGAAATGATTATCACAATAAGTTTAGTGAACATTGATCATCTCATATGATACAGAATTAAAGAAATAGAAAAAAAAAGTTTCCTTGTGATAAGAACTTAGGATTTACTCTCTTAATAACTTTTGTATATAACATACAGCCGTGTTAATTATATTTATCATGTTGTACATTACATCCCTAGTACTTATTCATCTTATAACTGGAAGTTTCTACCTTTTGACTGACTTCATCCAATTTCCCCTCACCCCACCCGCTGCCTCTGGTAACACAAACCTGATCTCTTTTGCTATGAGTTTGTTTGTTTGTTTTTGAAGTATAATTGACCTACAACACTATATCACTATATTAGTTCCTGTTATAAGCATAGTAATTCGATATTTCTATATATTTCAAAATGATCATGGAATGCACACATTTTTTTTTTTTTTGGCGGTCCGCGGGCCTCTCACTGTTGTGGACTCTCTCCTGTTGCGGAACACAGGCTCCGGACGCGCAGGCTCAGCGGCCATGGCTCACGGGCCCAGCCGCTCCGCGGCATGTGGGATCTTCCCGGACCGGGGCACGAACCCGTGTCCCCTGCATCGGCAGGCGGACTCTCAACCACTGCGCCACCAGGGAAGTCCGAATGCACACATTTTTGAACTGATATAAAATGCAAGCTAAAGATTTGTCCTAGATTCTCCCTCCTGAGTAACTGAATTGTGAGATGCCGATTGTGTAATATGAGAGATGTATCATCACACAGAGAATCTATTACATGCAGTCAGATACATACCCATGTGTACACACACACGCACACACACACGCACACAAAGAGAAGGTCATTGGGGATCTTTCCTTCTTCAAGAACACTGGATCGTTCTTAAGAAGTGAAAAAAAATCTCCAAACTCAAGAAAATATTTTCCGTGAAGTCTGTGAATGCCACACACAATTGCTCTAATCTTGTTCCTCCAGCTTTCCTCATTAACCTCCATCTCTACCTTGCTCTGAGGATTCTGTCCCCTGAACTGAAGGGTAAGTAGTAAGGAATATTCACTCCCTAGCCTTCAGGGTTGCTCAACTTCTTGAGAGTCTTCTCTGAGCCTTCCCCCTTCATCCCCTTCCAAGAGATAGAAATAGACCAGAAGCTTTAAGGTCTGAACTCACCCGTTGGAATGATTTAATCCTGCTTCAGCACCGCGGACAGAGCCCCACCCGCCGCGTCCCCTCTCCCCCCCCCCACCCCCCGACCCCGGAGGAGAAACAGGGGGTTTCTTGCTAATGGCGTCATGAGATGGGAACACCCAGATTACCAAAAGGTCTGAATGTAGACAGTGCTTCATCTAGACCCCTAACCACAAGCTCACACGTTCTTTGAACTCTCCAATTTAATATTTCAAAAATATGCACATTTTGCTTTCTATATTATACCCATGATTGTTTTAATATAAAATACAAAGCAATGGATATTTCCGTGTATTAGAGTAAAACTGGAACAGAAGGAGTATGTCCTATGCCTAAGCAATGTCTTTTTGTACTGCCGGGCACACCTTAAAAATTCCTCTGGCGTGTGTGTGTGTGTGTGTGTGTGTGTGTGTGTGTGTGTGTGTGGTGGGGTACAGTGCTCACAGGATGAAGTTCAAGATACTTACCTTGGAATTCACATCATCATCCGCTACTTCCTCCTTTTCCTCTACCACTTTCACTGATGCCGCACCCTCACATCTCACACAAGAGCTACATAACACACACACACATGTCACACATACATAGGATCCCATTGAACCCCTGACTCACCCTTCAGTGCCCTTGGGGTTGTATCCTTTCTCATGGAAGAAGGTGGGTCCCTCCACTCCTTTCTTCTCTGATCTTGCCTGTGAATACAGACACATGTCCTGCACTCTGAGATGCAATCCATGCCACCCAGCAGAGCAGAGCTGTGGCTCTGCTGTTTTAAAGGAATAAACCTAGGTTGACCCCCATTGATTTATTTCAGTCTTTGAATCTTGTCTCCAGGCATGGGCTCTTCATCATTGCCTGCAGTGAGCAGACTGAGGAGAGAGTCTTAGAGCTTGACTGCCCAGATCAGCTGCAAATGGAAACTAAGGGGTTGAGGTTTTGGTGAATTTTTTCTTCCTCCAATTGTGGTTCAGTGAGCCTTCAACAGCACTAGAGGTTCTGTGTGAGCTGAACCATGCAGGTTGCATGCTAAATCTCTTCCTGCTGCTCTAACATGGGGCTGGTCTCCAGGAGGCATTCTGGGTGAACAGAGGAGCAGCAGCTGGTCCCTGACATAGGAGGTTAGAGCAGGAAGGTACAGCTCGCACATTAATTGGTCAACAACCCAACTGACATCTGCTCTGTGCCAGGCCTGCCCTGGGCTCTGGGGCTTCTTGGACATTGCCCTAGAGCTCAGTCTGGGGGCTGGTGGGTGAATCACAAATGGAGGACCAGAGAGGGGGTATGATTCACCCTGAGCCCTACAGTCAGGCAACTGGCTGGGTTAGGATAGAACCTAGGATTCCTGACACCTTGGCTTTCCAACGAGGAGCTAGGGCAGTGATGGGGTCAGGGAATATTTTCTGGGGAAAGATCTTGACTCATAAGTACTGTACATGGAGATGGAATAAAAAAGAAAGGGGATTAGACCACCCCCACCCCACCCCTGGTCGGAGCACCCCTGTCTGCTTCTTTTCCAGCTCTATCCAATTCTGTCCTCCAGAAATGCCCTGCCCCAGTTAGGAACTTTTCACTTGAAGGTAACAATAAACGGGTTAAACAAATGTGGGAATTTGCTGGCTCAGTGAACCAGCAAAGGTAGATCCAGCCAGGCTCCACCTCTCTGACATTCTCTCCTCCAGTGTTGCCTTCACCCTTGGCCCCTCGTGCCCCTCACTCCCTGGAGCCAGAAGAAAAGCGCGGGTCCCTTCTGGGAGTTCCCCCAGAGGAGAGCGAGCGATCCTTTCCCCAGAAACTCCAGCAAACATCTCGCCTCTCATTGGCCTGAGCTGGGTCATGTGCCCTGCCCTGAACCAATCATGTACCAGCAGGATGAGGTAGGCTGATGGCTTAAGCCAATCAGACCCCACCTCGGGAGCTGAGAGCGAGTCATTCATACCACATGACGGAGGGTGGGAAGAGGCAGCTCCCTCAGGGAGAGTGTGGTGGGCTCGTTGGACAGAGGTGAGATGGAAGTTGGGGGGTGGGGGCCAGCAAAGGTTGTGACAGATGCCACCACCTGAGATGGGTAATAACATCCAATCAATGAGAAGTCTTCTTTGCTGCTCCAGCCCCATCTCCAATGTCCTGCCTCATGTCCAAGGCTGCTGAGAGGCAGGGAGTCCCCGCCATCGTGGCTCATGACTCCGTCCATCTCCCTGGCTGTGCCCCGAGCTGGGATTCTCCATCCCCACTCCACCCCCCTTCACCCTTTAGATTGCAGCTGAAGCTTCACCTTTTGCAACTACGAAACGAGTCACCTCTGCTGGGTGCTCCCAGCACCATTTGCTGCACCATTATGATCAAGTTTCCTATTGTCCCCTGCCCACTCCCTACGCACAGAGCTTTCCAGTTCCTTGAAGGTGTTGAAATAAATCTCTAGGCCCAAGATGGAGCCGCTCCTGCCCAAGGTGTCACATGAGCATAACGAAACCCAGATAACTTTTGTGTCCCTATAAATGCTCCACTTGACCAGAAATGCAGTATACCTACTACACCAATCCTCAGAGGCCAAGCCAGCTTTGGGCTTTATGCTTTTTCCTTGTTCCTTATTTATTTTCTCCTTTTCTCGTCCTTGTTCTACATTCATTTTCTGGTTTTCTCTTCCTTGTTCCTTATTCTTTATCTTATAAATGCCTCCTGCCTTCTGCCCAATTTTGCAGTTCTCTGGACCCTTGGGAACGAAGACTTCCTGTTTCATGAACTGTTAAAGTTTGCTTGTATCACCTACATTGTCTTCTTAAATCATTTAAAAACAAAGGTATGGACCTGGACAAGTCTTAACTAATCTCTTTGTTCCCAGTCTCTAGGTACTGCCTGGTTAAGAGCAAGAAGTCAATAAATATTTGTTGAATTAATGAAAATAAGTCTGTGTTGAAGACACGACTTCTGTGAAGTTGTTTGCGTTTTAACAAAGGACAAAGCCTTGAGCCTTAGGAATGAAGTTCAAATGGTAGGGTTTCAGGCACCAGTAAACTCAGGACAGAAGCTTTCTCCATTGTTTAGTGCCTGGAGGAGGAAGTGTCTGTCTCAGCAGGCGGAATTTTCCATTCATGGCTTTCCAGTGCAAAAACAGTCACATGGGCTCCTGAAAACATGTGTCATGGAAACAAATTTTCCTTTGGCTTTCTTGTGGAAAGAAACTTCTCTAGTCCTGTCAAGTTTCCTGTTCTGGTTGACAGAATGTTCCTTCCTGACTCCCTGTGAACTATGAAGGTGACATCCTGATTGACCCACCTCAGCTCTCTGACCCCAAAGCCATGGAGCCCTATCTGTCAGTCCAGCTCTGCTTAGCTGGGAGACCCATCCTGCAGCTCAGGCACTTCCACATCAAGCCCCTTGGTCTGGATGCTTCTCCAGAGCTGACCTGGGGCCCATCTTCACCACTGGGCTCCTCTCTGGTCTTCTGGCTGACTGCCCCCACCCCCCACCGCCATGCTCCAGCTCTATGCACTGACACCCTCTCCGCCCTCCAGTACCTCCACTCCAGCCTGCCCTCTACTCTGCCCTGCAATGATCCTCCACAGCACAAAATTGACTGGTTCCCTCCTGCTATCAATCCTTCCCAGGCTCCATGGTGTCCTTGGATCACGTTCCAAACTCCTTGGCCCTGCACCAGCCACGCAGAGGCACAGGTACACACCAGGCAAGGACCTGCCCCTGCTCTTACATCTGCCCTTTCCTCTGCCTGGATGCCCTTCTCCTCCCTATTGGCCTGGCGAGCTCTTACTCACTCCTCAAGACCCAATCCCAACACCCTCTTCTCTGTGAACCTTCCCTGAGGAGCCTATTTCTGTCTCTGCTCATGGACCCTCATTTCCGATCCCCCGGTCTGTCTCCCCCACTAACCTGGGAGCACCTCTAAGTCAGAAGCCAAGCCTGATTTTCCATGTCCCCAGCATCTGGCAGCAGAAAAAGTGTCAGTATGTGTTTATGGAATGAATGAATGAATGAATGGACTTACTACTGTTAAGAGAACAGCAACAACTTATCTCTTATTTCTGGAGCATATATTACGCACCAGGCGCTGCACTAGGCAACTGCATCAATCCTCCATAGTGTCACACCCCCTTCTGAGTCTGGCACGATTATTAGGTCCATTTTACAGAGGAGACACCTTGGGCTCCTCTGTAAAGGAGGAGAGGTCAAGGATCCAGAGAGGTCAAGGATCCAGTCCAAGGCTACAGTGTAAGGGAGTGACGGGGCTAGAGCTTGAACTCAGGGGTGTCCGGCTCCAACTTCTTCATTTACTGAGGACCTACTATGTGCCTACGATTCCTGGAAACAGAACCAGCCAAGTGTCTGACCTCGTGGAGTTCCTATTGTATGGGGTGAGGAGGGGACAAACAATAAAGAAATATGTATATAAAAATAATGTCAGACCTGATAAGTGCTACACAGAAAAATAAAATTGGGTTGAGGGCTGTATTAGTTTGCAAAATACCACAGACTGGGTGGCTTAAGCAACAGAAATCTGTTTTCTCACAGTTATAGAGGCTAGAAGTCTAAAATCAGGGTGTTGGCAGATCTAGTTTCTTTGAGGCCTCTCTCCTTGGCTTGCAGACAGCCACCTTCTTGCTGTGTCTTCCTCTGTGGACACACATCCCTGGTGTCTCTCTGTGTGTCCTAATCTCTTCTTGGATTGGATTAGGGCCCCTCCTAAGGGCTTCATTTTAACTGAATCACCTCTTTAGAGGTGCTATCTCTAAGTACAGTCACATTCTATGGTACTGGGGGTTAGGATTTGAACACATGGAGTTTGTGGGGGACAAATTCAGGGGGTCAAGGAGTGATAGGCTGGGGTGGGTGATACTCTAAGGGATGTCTGAGTTGAGACCTGAATGAAATGAAGGGACAAACCTGGTGACACCTGAGGGAAGCAGAAGCAGAAGAAACAGCAAGTGCAAAGGCCCTGAGGCTGGAAGAGGCAAAGCCTCTTTGAGGAATGGCAGGAGGTCATGGAGGCTGTCGCTTTGTGACATGGGGAGAGGGAGAGGGATAAGGTCAGAGGGGCCAACACACACACACATCCTCTGAACAGCCTCAGAGGTTAGTGGCCCAGTGTGACTGACACTTCTTACCTCTATAAGTATCTATTTCCTTACCTGCTTTGTGCAGATGGGGAAACTGAGGCCCAGGATGAGAAACGCCCTGCTCAGGGTCACATAGCACGTTGGTGTTGGATGTCCTGCCCTAAGACCGCCTTTAGTGCCCCTCTTTCTGGGGAGGTGGGTGGAGTGCAACCGGTGCTGGCAAAGCACCGCTGGGAGGAAGGGTCTGCGAATTGGGATCAGTATAATTATTGTTACTGTTACGTCTGTGTAGAAATGACAGTGGATCCTGCCAGGAGCCAAGTGGGTGAAGAGAAGTGGGGGGATTTGGGACACCTGCTCCCTAGGAGGGGAGAGTGATTCTCCCAGGCAGTGTCTCTGTCTCGCCCTGATGCTCTTCCTTTTTGTCAGTTTAAGCAGCTTCTTCCCTGTGCCGGGCTCCACACGTGGGGTGACCTCAGTCACTCTGAGCCTCTGACAGGCTGGGGATGACGTGACTGAGACCCAGAGGGGTTGGGCTACCTGATCAAGGCACTGAGCTGGTGATTAGGAGACGGGATTTGAACCCACGCCCATGGGGCTCCAGAGGGCGCCAACTCTAACCGCCCACCATCCTCAGCCTCTGTCTCCTGGGCGCTGCCTGCCACTCGCCACCCTTGGGCAAGTCACTTCCTATCCCTGGACCTCGTTTTTCTCATCTCGAAAATGGAAGAGACACCCCTGGCCCTTCTGCCTCCCAGCGATATTGTGATGCCCCTTCCTCAGGGAGGAGATGGATTCATGATGCCACGGGTGACAGCGCTGAGGACTGAGCCACACACAGGAGCTCGTCAGGCCCTCAGGGAAGCCCTGTGGAGTGAGGGGTCTCAACCTTGTTTCCTGAGGAGGGAGATGAGGCTCAGAGAGGTTCAGGAGCTCACCCAAGGTCACACAGCTGAGAAGGACAGAGCCAGGGCCCCAATACCCCCCTCTTTCTGAGGATTCCCGCCACGCCCCCTTCCCATCCAATAGGAGCTCAGCCTCCTAAAACCTTGGTCAGCAGTGGCTGTTGGACGTAGTAAGGCTGAGCTTAAGGGGAACTTAAAAAAATTGAATCATGTCACTTCCCCCCATTTAAAAGCCATACTCTGAACAGACAACTGTGAAGCCCTCTGTGGCAGGGCCCCACCCAACCCCACCCTCATCTCAAGCGCCTCCCCTCCCTCCATGCTCCCACTGGCTCCGGCAGTTCCTGGAACACGTCCTGCTGCTTCAGGCCTGACCTGCCTGCGCGCTGCTCCCTCTTCGTGGAACACTCTTCTCCCTTCCCTTTCCTCCCCTAGTCCACGCTCCACAGAGCAGACAAAAGAGCTGTAAGAACACCGGCCTGGTGGCATCACCAGCTTAAAGCTCTCCCACAACCCCTACTGCCCTGGGATAAGCCACTACTAGAACATGTAGTCCCCCCGGCCTGTCCTTGTCCGTTTCCAGCCTCATTCTAACCACACTAGCAGCACCTGTTCCTGGGAAGCCCCACGCTCCTTCCTGCCTCAGTGCCTTCACTTGGCAGTTCCTGCCACCAGGAAAGCTCTTCCTCTTCCCTTTTTGTCTGACTCCTGACCCTTCGGGTCTCAGTTCAAATATTCCCTCAGGGAGGCCCTCCCTGGACCCCCTAGATTAAGCCGCCATTTTCTTCTCTGTCATGTTGTTTTATCCTCTCACTTCACAATAAGCATCCCAGTTTCTGACTATATGCATTTGTTTATCTATTTACGTCTCCTTCCTCAGCTAGATGATAGGGTCTCTGAGGACAGGGAACTCGTCGTGGTGTTCAGAACAAAATAGATGCTAGGGAAATATATGGAATGAGTGAGGGAGCGAATGAACAAAGTTGGGTCCTCAGTAACCTGAATGAGACAGAAATTCAGGGGTGTCCCCAGGAGGGTCCAACAGGCTCCTTCTCTCCCGGCTGCCCCTGTCCCCTTTGGTGAGTGAGGAGTCAGCAGGGATGCTGTCACCATGGCTACACACTCAGCAGCAGCCTCTCCAGTCAGGTCGATATTTAATTCCACTCAGTTCCACTCATCATTTCTTCCAGGGAAGTCATAACATTTTGACATCATCAGGGGCCTGGAGACACGAGTGTCTCAATGCACCACTGACATGTCAGGCGTGGTCCCCTGCTCCCTGCACGCCTTGAAAGGCTCCCATCCAATGCAAGGCCATTTTGTCCTTTGCGTATTGGGAAGGACATGCCCCCTGGTGGGGGACGTGGGGAGACTCCTAGAGGCCCAGGGTCATTGGGAATCTGGAAGCAGCACCAATGCCAACCCCACTGTGTCTTAATAGTAGCTCATGGCAGAACTCAACACGTGATTGGCCGAACAAATGAATTCATCTGACTGGGTGAATTCATTGGTCCAGCTGACTGGAGGTCCCTGCTGATTGGCTCCTCTTGTGATTTGCTTGCTGATGTTTTCTTCCCCAAATCCTGGGTTATTCTAAGGCATCCGCCTTCCTGTTGTTTACTCGTCCACCCCCAGATGCAGGAGGCAGCTTGGCCAGGCCCAGAGCCCAGGAGAAGGCCAGGGACATTACCTCTTCCAGGGGCCCTGAGGACTGTGATGGGAGGTCGAGTCCTCCAGTCCCTCCAGTCATGTCCTTGCTTCCAGTTTTTTTTTTTTTTTTTTTGCGGTATGCGGGCCTCTCACTGCTGTGGCCTCTCCCGTTGCGGAGCACAGGCTCCAGACGCGCCGGCTCAGCGGCCACGGCTCACGGGCCCAGCCGCTCCGCGGCATGTGGGATCTTCCCGGACCAGGGCACGAACCCGTGTCCCCTGCATCGGCAGGCGGACTCTCAACCACTGCGCCACCAGGGAAGCCCTGCTTCCAGTTTTTGATCAGAGAGCCTGGGAGCAGATTCTACCTTTCTAAACTTTCTGCTGTCTTCTGAGCCCTTTGATCTAGCCCACCCCTGCCTCTGCTGACCCCATGGACCTCACAGTTCACCTTCTTGGGCTGGGGAGTGGGGGCTACAGTCCTATCAGGGAGACAGACCCTCATTCTCCCCGGGTCCTGTGAAGTGAAGGGTGCATCAGCTCATGGCGAGGAGCTCTGAGGGGTTTGTCCAGACCCTTCCCTTCTCTCTTATTAACAGGATCCTCTGATATGGACTCTGGGAGGGAGATGGGCCCTCTTCCTCTGGGGTCACAAGCTGTAAGGACCATCTAAGCCTGGAATCGCTGGTGGTCATTTTCCCCTCAGTGGGGAGAAGGCCTGTCTGAGAAGGATGTCGACACAGAGGGAAGCAGAGCGAAGAGAAGGGAGGAAGCAGGTAAAGCTTTTGCCTCCAGCCGACCCTGTGAAACCAGTTCCACACACTGTATGTTCCAGTTCTGTGGGCCAACAAGTCCTATACCTGTTGCTTTAACTCTTCGTGCTCTGCCCCTTGCAACAAAAGTTTCTGCCTAAAACAAGCTGTAATCAAGGAGCAGAACCTGACTCTGAAAGGGAAGCAAGGCCCAGAACAGAGAAGGAGAGAAGCCTCAGAGCTGAGATGCCAGGAACGATGGGCCGTGTCACCAGTGAGAGTGGCCAACTGTCAGCAGGGCTGGACGCAGAGGCTCGGCCGTGCCAGGCTGCGGCACCGGCCAGGCCTGCCTGTGGGAGCCCTGCTGCACTGGGCCTGAGGAACTGTGCCTTCTGCCCTGACGTGGTGGACCAGGTAGCTTCTGGGGTCATGAGCTGAGGCCAAGCAATCATTATCTCCACATTACAGATCAGGAAATTGAGGCCTGAAGAGGGGAAGTGACTCTCCTGAGGCCACTCAGCGAGTAGGGAGCAGAGTCCGGATTTGGACCGGGATCCATGCCCAGAAGTAGGATTGCTGGATCATACGGTAGCTCTATTTTCAACTTTCTGAGGAAGCTCCATACTGTTTTCTATAATGGCTGTACTAGTTGACATTTCCAGTAACAGTACAGAAGGGTCCCCTTTTCTCCACATCCTCCAGGCCTCTCAACTTAATGTATCTACCCAGAATCCCCCGCTCCAGCCCCACGCTGCCCCTCACCTGCTCTTCTCTGCCTCTCCCCCCACTTCTCCAGCCTCCGTCTCTAGGTGTGGGCTTTGCCTCCCTGGCCTGACCAGGAGGTGGAAGTGTGTAAGCTGTTCAGACCCTGGGCCTTGACGTCAAGCTTAGTGCCTAGTTTCACTGCTATCGAGCACAGAGTTTGCAAACAGTTGCCCGGGGGGCTGATTCAGCTCACAGTTCTATTTCTTTTGGCCCTCGTGGTGTTTTTGTTCTCTTTAATAAATTTTTTCTTTTAGAACAGATTCAGATTTGCAGAAAAGTTGCAAAGATGGTCCAGAGACTTCCCATAAACCCCACACACAGTTTCTCCTATTATTATCTTTAAAAACATGGCAGTTAAAAAAAATGAGACTATTCAACAACAACAGCAACAAAAAGGTAGAAAGAGAAAAGGCAAAAAAAATCCAGCTGTCTGCCTTGCCCTGAAAAATCGGAAGATCTGGCCACACTGGGTTCATACTGGTCCTAGCTATGATGGGACTGGGCTCCCCAGACCCTCCCAGGCTGCCCCTCACACAGTGTGTGTGTTGGCACTCATATCTGGCCCGTTTCACTCACACACATTCTCTGCCTGCCTCTTCTTGGCATTTGAGCCTGGGATCCTTGGTTAGAAGTACTGGCAGTTTAAGATTCTTGAACCACAGAACAACAGAGTGTTAGAAGCAGGGTCTCAGGTACCTAGGACTATAGAATCTTAGAATTTGTTCACTTATTTAATAAATATTTTCTGAATGTCCCCTTTGTGCCAGGCTCTGTGCTGGGTGCCGAGACAACTCTGCAGGTCGAGAATAGATTCTTAAAGCAGGAATGGAATCAGGATCTCAAGAGGAAGAGCCTCACTCAAGCCTCCTGCCTGCCCAGGCTTCATCTATCTTCTGCTTAGTGCCAGCAAATAGGGACCCCGCCCAGACAGGGCAACACACCAGGAGCCTGCAACCATCGGAACTGCAGAGTGCCCAGGAGCTGCCACCAGGAAGGAGTCCTCACCCTACCTTTTCTTGCTGGAGGAAAAGCGCAGGTGTGCATGTGCGCATGCACGCGCGCGCGTGCGTGTGTGTGTGTTTGTGTGTGTTGACCCCCAGCAGGGAAGTCTTAACTCTCTGTAGCCACTTGAAGTTCATGCTCTTTTTCTGGTTGGTTTCAGCTTCCCAGTTCTCCCAGCACAGGCAGCCAGGATGGCACAGGGGAAAGAAAGAACACAGGAGTAATGCAACAACGATAATATGAATAAACAAGGCCACCATGTGCTGAATAATTACTACACGCCAGACCCTGACCCACTTGTTCATGGGATCCTCAAAAGAGTCCGGTGAGATTGTTACTCCCCGTCTTAGAGATGGGGAAACTGAGGCTAAAATAACTTGCTCAAGGCCTCACAATGGTCAAGGGCTAGAGCTGGAATTCAAACTCATGCCAGTTTGACTCAGAGTCTGTCTTTGCTCCTCTGTGCCACGGTCTGGCCCTCTTACAATTCTGTAAATTGAGGCTAATTACAGTGCTTAACTCACTTCTTCTTGTGAGACAGAAACAAGATGATGCAGTAAACAGTAGCTGTTGGTATTAGGATTGTGGTCGGTCCCAGAGGGGAGGCTGGCTGGGGTTCCCGCTTCTGGCCCTGCCAGCCTGGTGAGTGAGGTCTGCACGGAAGCTGATGTGTGTGTCGGGTGGTGGGGTGGGGAAGCTGCTGTTATTTATTCCTCACCTGCACTCTGCTGGAGGGATGGAGAGCATGAGAGAGGAAGGTCAGTCCAGTGAAGGTGGATGAGCTTCAGACACCTCTGAATGACTTGTGATTTATTCATTAGCTCCCTCGAAGACACCACGCCTGACCCCTCAACCCATTCCTGAATTTTCCGTATCTAGCCAGGCAGTGTTCCTTGACTGGGACAATTCCAAGCAAGGCTCGCCTCCCAGCACCTCTGAGAGGCAGGGATTATTGTGACGGATTCACAGATGGAGAAACCCGGAGGCTGCAGAGCGGACCTGCCCTCTCCTGAAATGGGAGAGGCTGCGTGTGGAGTCCCCAGTGGTGGGTCTCAGAGGAGGGCGCATCCAAAGGGGGTCGTCTGGAGAGGTGGACAGCCCTGGGCTCAACTGGGTTTCCCTGGCTCTAATCTCAGCTCGGAGTCTCTGAGTGACCTGCTAGGATTCTGTTTCCCCACCTGCCAATGATGGAATGGGACCAGATGATCTCTACGGTAGTGCTCTAGATTGAATAACAGACAAGAATGAACCTCAGGCTGGAAAAGGGGATTAAACCCTGTTGAGGGGGACTCAGAGTCCAGACGGGAGGAAAATAAGAACAGGGACCTGCTCCCTAAGGATGAGCTCCCGGCTCCGAGAGAACCTGCAGAGGAGAAGGTGGGGAAAAAGCTAACAAGGATGACGGCAATCGCAGAATATGGGGCAGCGCAGCGGGCATCCTTTATGTCTGAGTCCCCCAACAAGCCCGAGATGCAGGGGCAATGACCTCACTGTACAATGAGGAGGGTGAGACCTGAGGGGGAAGCAGCTCTGGGGGGTGGGACGGGGATGCAGGGCCAGGACTTCGAAGCTCGGTCTCCGCCCAGTGCCCGACATGCAGGGCAGGGGCCCAGAGGATGGGCAGGGCCTGTCCTGGGGCCTGGAGAACTTGGACGGGTGTGTTGATCCGTTTCTTTCCACACAGAACCACCCTGAGGTGTGCTGTTTGGCTCGGGAGGTGGTGAGGGCCCTGTCTGTGAAGGGGGCGGGACCAAGACAGCTGCGGCCACCGTGCCCCTGCCTGTCAGGCCTCGGAACCCCGGGGGCTCTGGGAAGATGGCAATTCACACACCATTCTCAGGCTTCTCAGCATCTCCAGTCCTCACGACAAGTCCTGCGGGGTACCTGGTGGTGCCCCACTTTACATGGAAACAAGCTGAGGCTCCCAGGGGTGAAGAGACATCCCCAGGTAGCTTGGAAGTAGAGGGTCCAACCCCAGGGCCGCTGGCCCCAAGCCCCCAGTCAGCACCTCTGGGGTCTCATGCTGGGACAGCAGCAAGACTGATGCGTGTGTCTGCAGCCGGCCCCGCTCTTCCCAGCTCTCCCACCCGAATGGCTGGGCCAGCAAGTGTTTTATCACTGAAATCAAATCCAATAAGTATTATCCCTTTGGCTGGATATTGAGAAATTGTCTCAGTCACCAAGGTGGAAGGTGAAAGAGGAATTGCTGGAGAAGAGGAAAAAAGATCAGCGTGACAGCAGCTGGGTGGACCGGGATGCAGAGAAAGCCCCAGGGCCGAGGAGGCCGGCCAGGGTCCGGGGCAGTGGGCTCCCAGACCAGCGATGCTATCACTGACCCCGGGTGACCCGGGCAGGCCCGTTAACCTCTCCAGGCCTGGCTCCCTCCTGGGTGAAATGGCTCTGGCCGTGCACGGCCTTTGGGCGGCTCTGTTTCTGGAATTTTCAGGGACACTGACTGCTGGATCCTTTTACCTCCTCTGTCCCCCCAGCCTTTGCTCCGCCGGTGGCTCTGCCAGGAGCCTCTTCCCCTCCTGTGGCCCGCGTACCCCTGCTCGTCCTCCTGACCCCAGTGGAGACACCACTTCCTCTGGGAGGGCCCCTGATGCACCCACACTGGACTATCTGCCCTGCTCTGCCCACTGCCCATGCCCCCTTCCCAGGGCGTTGAATCTGTCCTGCTCAGAGGAGTGTCCCCAGTGCCTAGGACAGGGCCTAGCATACAGCAGGTGCTTAATAAATGAATGACATTTACTTACGTATTGAGTACCAGTTACGTGCCAGATCTTAACCGGGTGCTGGGGGTCCTGTGGAGGAGGGAGAACAGGACCCCT
This sequence comes from Grampus griseus, assembly GCF_964374135.1. Taxonomy (NCBI): domain Eukaryota; kingdom Metazoa; phylum Chordata; class Mammalia; order Artiodactyla; family Delphinidae; genus Grampus; species Grampus griseus. The sequence continues at coordinate 160,461,480 of NC_139017.1, read as the reverse complement.
GGTTCCAGAGAACTTCCCCTCCGGAGGCTTGGGGGGAGGTTGGGGAAAAAATGGAGACATTAATGTGACAAGTGACAGAGGGACCAGGTGGGGGACATATGTCTTGGGTCAGGCCCAGCCTCTCTGAGGAGGTGAAGGTGAGCTGAAATCGATGGACAAAGCTGGGGGTCAGAGGATGCACAGGTGGAGACTACGGTGACCAACTGTCCTGGTTTGCTGGGTCCTGAGGGCTTCCTGAGATGCAGAACTTTCAGTGCTGAAATTGGGACAGTCCCAGGTAAAACGGGATGAGCTGGTCACCCGCATGGAGACACTGGCCCTGCCTTTGGTGAGCTTGGGTGGGGTGAAGCTGACAGACCCAGCAGCAGCCACTGTGAACACGGTGGGAAGGGCTCACATGGAGGCACTGTGAGCAAGGGCTTTACCCACAGGAACTCACTGAATCCTCACAGCAACCCTGCGAGGAAGGCACCACCAGCCTCCCCATCTTACAGATGCAGAAACTGATGCCCAGCACAGTTAAGAAGCTTTCCCAGTCACACACCGGGGAGGGGCAGAGCCCAGATTCACACCCAGCCAGGCTGACTCCTGGCACCGAGCCTGTCACCACCCTGCCCTGCTGCTTCTATGGCAGTGACAGCTACGTGCCGAGATCTCCTACACACAGGCACGGGGCCAAGCACTTAAAGACTCATCTCATCCAATCCTCTCCTCCACCCTCCAAGGTGGCCATTTTTCACCCCATCTTTTCCTTCGCATCTTTTGCCCCAAGAACAGATGGGAGGCTGAGGTGCAGAGCGATCAAGGGACATGTTCCAGGTCACCCAGGGCGCAAGAGGTAGAGACAGGACTCGAGCTCAGGCCCGGCTGAATCCAGAGCCTGTGCTTTCGGTGACATGAGCACCTGACCCCAGTGACAAGTCCTGACTCCAGGACTCAGCATCCAGGTGATTGGGAGGGAGGCCGGAGAACGCTGAGTGTGTTATGTGCTTCCTTTCACGGGGGATCTGCATTTCAGAAGGGCTTCTCTGGCAGCAGCAATGCTTCCCCCATGGCTCCCCACGCTCATGGTAGAGACCCAGGCGTCTGGCAGGTGGTGGCTACCAGCCAGCCAGAAACCCTCTCCCTCACAGAGATGCTGAGTATGGCCCCTGAGCTGATGGTGACACTCTCCCCAGTTGGCAGACAGAGACCCAGAGGGCCCTGGGCTGGGTTCCCAGAGAGAGAGAGACGGCTATGCCCGGCAGATGCTCTAAGGGAAAGCACGAGGCCTGACTCCTAGGAGAGAGCCCAGGCCACAGACAAACACAGGGACACTGGGGATGTGTCTGGGGGACGGTAGATGATGGGGAGCCTAGGGGTGCGGTCAGGTGGAAGCAGTGTTTCAGCCTTGGCCCGTGCCCGATGGCTGGTGGGTGGCTTAGGAGTGAGTGCTAAACCAACAGCTGCACAGCCCGAAAACTGATTTCCTCCCACAGTGAGAATAACAGGGTTGAAGTGGCAATGTTGGGAGGCGGGGGAGCACGTGTGGTTTTAAAGGCCATGGACGTCGGGATGGCAAGCCATTGGTGGGCTGTAGCAGGGGAGTGACTTGTTCTGCTGGTGCTTTAGGGAGATGTGGCTTTAATCTGGACAATAGGCAGGAGGGGTGGGTACTTCAAATAGCCCCTCTCGTCGCTGACCCCAGCCGTGACTCGGCTCAGAGCCGTCCATGGGGCGCAGCCTGAGGAGGCTGGGTGACGGGCTCAGCGCGGGCAGAGGGAGTCTGCAGGGCCTGCTGAACCTGGATGCGCAGAGCTGGGCCTATGGGAGAGGTCAGGGCCCCAAGGGAGGGCTGGCAGATGGCTAGTGATAGGGCAGGGAAATAACCCGTCAGAAGGGCTGAAGAAAACAGGCCTAAGCATTCGCATCCAAACTGAGTTCACGCAGTTGACTCCGGGGGGCTGGAAGATTTGGTCAAAGCTGTGACCTCGGAGGCACTTTCTGGCCAAGGACCACCCTGCCCTTCCTGTTCTATCTCCCCTTACTGATCCTACCAAACCCCCATTTTCTCTATGCTCCAAAGTTGCTCTGGGCTTGCCCACTTCCTGGTTGTTCCTAATGCTGCTTCTTTCACCTGGAACATCACTCCCTCGCCCACACCAGTGTCCTATCCCCTCTGTCCGTCGGAATGCTTAGCCTCCTCCAAACTCCAGCTCACACGTGACCTCCCCCTGCCCCGCCCCGACTCCTGCCCAGGTCCCCCATAGCTGCACGTTGCCTCCCTCTCCTCTGCTCAGGGGGGTGAGTGGAAAGAGCATGCAGGGGGAGCCAGGCAGGTGGGGTTTGCACCCAGCTCCTCACTGCCCAGATGTGTGACCTTGGGTGAGTCTCTTCCCCTCTCTGAGTCTATTTCCTCCTCTGTGGGATGGGGGAGGTGACGCCCACTGACCAGACTGTTGCCTGACTCTCGGTGAGGCACCCAATAAATGCTAACTTGATCACTCTCCTTAAGATAGTCTTTTTGAGTTATGGTTTTCTCTGGATAAATGTCCAGGAGTGGGATTGCTGGGTCATAAGGTAATTCTATTTTTAGTTCCATACTGTTCTCCATAGTGGCTGTATCAATTTACATTCCCACCAACAGTGCAAGAGGGTTCCCTTTTCTCCACACGCTCTCCAGCATTTGTTGTTTGTAGATTTTTTGATGATGGCCAATCTGACCGGTGTGAGGTGATATCTCATTGTAGTTTTGATTTGTATTTCTCCAATAATTAGTGATGTTGAGCGTTTTTTCATGTGTTTGTTGTCCACCTGTATGTCTTCTTTGGAGAAATGTCTATTTAGGTCTTCTGCCCATTTCTTAATTGGGTTGTTTGTTTTTTTGTTATTGAGCTGCATGAGCTGTTTGTATATTCTGGAGATTAATCCTTTGTCAGTTGCTTCATTTGCAAATATTTTCTCCCATTCTAAGGGTTGTCTTTTTGTCTTGTTTATGGTTTCCTTTGTTGTGCAAGGAAAGTTTAAGTTTCATTAGTTCCCATTTGTTTATTTTTGTTTTTATTCTCATTACTCTAGGAGGTGGGTCAAAAAAGATCTTCCTGCAATTTATGTCAAAGAGTGTTCTGCCTATGTTTTCCTCTAAGAGTTTTATAGTGTCTGGCCTTACATTTAGGTCTTTAATCCATTTTGAGCTTATTTTTGTGTATGGTGTTGGGGAGCATTCTAATTTCATTCTTTTACATGTAGCTGTCCAGTTTCCCCAGCACCACTTATTGAAGAGGCTGTCTTTGCTCCATTGTATATTCTGGTTTCCTTTGTCATAGACTAGGTGACCATAGGTGGGTGGGTTTATCTCTGGGCTTTCTATCCTGTTCCATTGATCTATATTTCTGTTTTTGTGCCAGTGCCATACTGTCTTGATTACTGTAGCTTTGTAGTATAGTCTGAAGTCAGGGAGGCTGATTCCTCCAGCTCCGTTTTTTTTTCCCCCCTCAAGATTTCTTTTGCTATTCTAAGTCTTTTGTGTTTCCATACAAATTGTAAATTTTTTTGTTCTAGTTCTGTGAAAAACCCCATTGGTAATTTGATAGGGATTGCATTGAATCTGTAGATTGCTTTGGGTAGTATAGTCATTTTCACAATATTAATTCTTCCAATCCAAGAACATGGTATATCTCTCCATGAACCCCAATGTTCATTGCAGCACTATTTACAATAGCCAGGACATGGAAACAACCTAAATGTCCAGCAACAGAGGAATGGATAAAGAAGATGTGGTGTATACATACAATGGAATATTACTCAGCCACAAAAAGGAATGAAATTGGGTCATTTGTAGAGACGTGGATGGACCTAGAGACTGTCATACAGAGTGAAGTAAGTCAGGAAGAGAAAAACAAATATTGTATATTAATCCATATGTGTGGAATCTGAAAAAATTGGTACAGATGCTTACTTACAAAGCAGAAATAGAGACACAGACGTAGAGAACAAATGTATGGATACCAAGGGGGTAAGGGCAGAGTGGGATGAATTGGGAGATTGGGACTGACATATATACACTACTGATACTATGTATAAAATAGATAAATGCTGAGAACCTACTGTATAGAACAGGGACCTCTACTCAGTGCTCTGTGGTGACCTATATGGGAAGGAAATCCAAAAAAGAGAGGATATATGTATACGTATAGCTGATTCACTTTGCTGTACAGTAGAAACTCACACAACGTTGTAAAGCAACTATACTCCAATAAAAATTTTAAAAAAATGTGAAAACCTTAAAAAAAATAAGATAGTCTTTGTTCATTACTTTTGTTCTGCAAACTCTCTGACGATAAAATGAACTCCTACAAGTAAAGACTCTTCTTTGGTTCAGCACTTATTTATGAAGTGTCTGCCCCGCACAGGCCAGGTCCTGGGCCCCGGGGATGACACCCAGAGCCCCACCTCTGCCCTTGAGAAACATCTGCATCCTTCATGACGCCGTGACCTGATCGTAACTGGAGTTCCATGGGGCCCAGTCTCAATTCGGTGTTGTACCCAAAGAAACAGTCTGGTGACCAACAGTCATTTAAAAAGGAATTCCTACTTTACTCCCATTTCCTGAAGAAGACTCCGGGGAGGTGGTTTGTGCTCCCACAATTTCTCAAGGCCCCATGCCTCACTTTCGAGGAATGGCAGAGCCTCTCACAAGCTGAAGCTTGCAGATCTCTCCAGCCCGCAGCTTGCAGAGCTGTTCTGTCTCCTTTCCTCCGCTTCCCCGCTTGCATCATGTAGAACCATCCCCTCGGTCTCGGTCTCACCTTTGGTTCTCTCCCTGTTGTCAGTTCTCCTGGCTCTGCTTTGTAAGCGGCTCACACACATCAGAAACCATCTTGCAGAGATAACATTCTCGTTTAGAGGACAGGGAAGGGGGGAAGCTGGGTGGGGAAAGATAAAATTCTCGTGTGTGTGTGTGTGTGTGTGTGTGTGTGTGTGTGTGTGTGTGTGTGTCTGTAAATGGTTGCAAAAAAGTATGCACACAATAATAAACCCTGTTCCTGCCACAGCAGGTTATCAGTAAGTGCCTAGGAGGGTCCCTGCCTCCCCGAGGTGCTGTGGTTCCATGAATTTTAAGATGTCAGACCTCAAGGAGGTGGGGATGAGTTAGAAGCCATCACTCCACCAGTGCCTCTAAGATACTACCAACTCCACAGCCACGATAGAAGCCAGACCACCAGACAGCAGTCTCAGGTATGCCACTGCCTGCTTCTTCTCAGAGGAGAGAGGAGGACCCAGTTCACTGATGCTCTTACCCTGACAGCCCTGCTCCCAGCTCCTCAGCTCCCAGATGCCACCTTGTTTCCTGTATCTTCCCCCAGGACCTCTGAAGGCTGCAGCCAAATCTGTGCCATAGACGTGTGTGTGTGTGTGTGTGTGTGTGTGTGTGTTGGGGAGAATAGGCACCACAGCTCAGCCTGCAGAGCAAAGGGCCAGAGTCATTGCCTCTGAGTAGAGCCAGATGCCTCCCTTCTCTCAAAAGCCCCTCTTTTATTCATTCAACACACGCTTACTGTCCACCCCTGGTCTTGTCCTGGGGTGGACACTGGGGCCCTAGAGGGAATCCCACCTTCACAGTCTCCGGTCTGGATGGGGAGGCAGGCAGAGACACAGACCATCTACACAGACCACCTAGAATGATAAGGACTCCAGAGGCATGAGCTTGGGACGGGAACCCAGAGGAGGACCTCAGGTTGGGTCTGGGGATGGGAGAGGTTGATGGGTGGGGCTGGGGGAGGTTCCAGACTGCAGTCACAGGCTCAGCTCAGATCTCATTCCCTCAATCATCCATTCTGTATTTCTTGTGCATGAACTATGATGCTGGAGAAACAGGTGACCAGGACGCAGGGGCTGCTCTCGTGGAGTTTGCAGCCAGCGGAGGAGAGTTGCACTGGATGGATCACTGCCCACATCTTTAATTCATCACACGTGGGGCAACTGGCAGACAGCAGAGGGCTTTTTTTTGTGTGTGTGTGGGTACGTGGGCCTCTCACTGCTGTGGCCTCTCCCGCTGCGGAGCACAGGCTCCAGACGCGCAGGCTCAGCGGCCACGGCTCACGGGCCCAGCCGCTCCGCGGCACGTGGGATCCTCCCGGACCGGGGCACGAACCCGTGTCCCCTGCATCGGCAGGCGGACTCTCAACCACTGCGCCACCAGGGAAGCCCTGAGCAGAGGGCTTTGATGCTCTGAAAGAGACGTGATAATATGGACTTGACCTGCCCTGCGCAGGGAAGGGGAGGAAGAGCCACCGGGACCAGGAGGGTGATCTAGGCAGAGAGAAGGGCACCTGTAAAGGCCCTGTGGTGGGCGGAAGCTGGTGTATTCTGGGAGACTGAGCGGAGGCCCTAAATGCTGGAGGGCAGAGGGAACAGAGTGGGGAAGCCAGATATAGAAGGAGGCTGGGGAAACAGGAGAGACCTGGCTGAGGGCGTCTGGGGGAGCCTTCCCGCCCGGGTCCCACAGCTGTCGTCCCTTCACCAGCCACGTGTCTCAGGGCATGCTGTCTCTGTGCCACGACTGGGCTGGGCACTAAAGGCCCTGGGGGTGAAACAGGAGTGGCTGGGGCCTCTCTCAGCTGCTCCCAGCTTCTGCCCACTCCAGCCCCTGATCCTGCTCTGGGCGCTTGCTCTTGACACTCAGCTGATCCCTGAAGGGGCCCTGGTCTGACAGTCAGAGGATGGGGGTGCTTACGCTGAGCACGCCACTGGGGACAGGTGACTTCACCTGCAGATGGGAAGGTGATCGTACCCCCTTGCGGGCTGGTTGTGAGGAATAATTAGACAGAGCGGGAAGAGGATGGGGCCATAAGCCCAGCTACGGGGCCTCTGCCACCTTGTTCAGTCTCTCCTCCTGTTACAGGGCCCTGCTATTCTCTGGAACAGCACTGAAGGCTCCCTGAAGCAGAGTGTGACCCCTCACACAGCGCGATAAAACCATCCCCATGGATGGCGGAGCCGCACGCAGGGCCCACAGCGGAAGCATGCGACCCGGTGAGGACTCCGTCTGCCCCTCAGTCAGATCAGACTCCTACACTTAAGGGCGAGGTGGCCGGCATTACCTGCGGGAGGTGGGCTTCTTCCCCGCTGACCCCAGGGCCTAGTATATTGTTTGTGCGCTGTAGGTGCTCCAGGTTGCCCCTGATATTAGAGGGACGGAGACCACACCTCATGGAGGCCCTCGTTCCTAAATATTTAAAATGATAAATCAAATCAGTGAAGTGGAAATAGTATATATTCTATTTGCTACCTTGACAAAGACAACTTTGTAACAACCTGGGAGACCAGGTTTGATTTGAAGTTCTTGGGGTTCCAGCCCAGATGTGGAGGTGCAGGGAGAACCTGCTTTGGTGTCCTTGGGCCCATCCCCTTCTCTTCCTCTCCCCAGGTCCGCCCCACAGCACCAGGGTGTGGATGCCCCAGTGCACGTGTTCAAACTCCTTTCACGACCCCCACAAACAGCTGCCCCTTGGCGCCCTTCAGGCCTGGGTGCTCAACCCCCAGCCCAGTGTGTCCACCTTCAGCAGCACAGGCCCAGGGAAGAGGCCCACCTGGGTCAGGAAGTGGGCTTCAGGCCACTTGGATGGGGATTTCTGGGGTCCTAGGTATCCAAACTGTTGTCTAAATCAGGGACTAGTCTCCAACGGGCACATCCTTTTGGCTACACATGTGTGTCATCCTGTGAGAAGAGGCACGGCTAGAGGAGGGACAGAGCAGGGTCCTTTAATGTCTGGGGTTCAGGGTAGGGGCCTGTCTTGCCCCCGGTCTGAGGATGGTATGAAATCAAGCCCTGCTCCACCTGCCAGACTGTCTGCCTGGTTCTACAGTGGGAAGGAACCAAGAGGCTGGACCAAGTCATTAGGGAGAGGGAAACTCACAGACTCCATGCCAAGGCCACGGACAGAGGTCCAGAGACAGGACCATTTGGGCCTGGAGCCCCAAGGATGGAGTCAACCAGAGAAAGGACCTGGGCTCTATGGAGCTGTACAGGTTTGAGGGTGCAGCTGGGGCCTTAAGGTGGTGACAGACCCCGCCAGATCTCTACCATTTCCCTGCAGGTCATGAACAGGAACAGAAGCCCTGAGCACCAGTTAGGAACAGGTAATTACAGACAGCTCTACAGCAAAGCTATTCAACCTGCACTGTAATGGCCCATCGACCTTGCCTGGGTTTACACACTCTCACTCAGCTGTATTTTACACCATAAATGAATGCTTTTTTAAAGAGCTATATCTTTCCAACAGTATATGAATTTCCTAGATTCATCTCCCTTAACAGATCATTCATAAGAATGAACGTCTTGGGGCTTCCCTGGTGGCGCAGTGGTTGAGAGTCCGCCTGCCGATGCAGGGGACACGGGTTCGTGCCCCGGTGCGGGAAGATCCCACATGCCATGGAGCGGCTGGGCCCGTGAGCCATGGCCGCTGAGCCTGTGCATCCGGAGCCTGTGCTCTGCAACGGGAGAGTTCACAACAGAGAGAGGCCTGTGTACCGCAAAAAAAAAAAAAAAAAAAAGAATGACCGTCTTAGCTCCCCTGCTATAACAAAAGGGGGCTTAAACAACAGTAATTTATTTCTCACAGTTCTGGAGGCTGGAGGTCTGAGATGGGGGTGCCAGCATGGTTGGGTTCTGGTGACGGCACTTGTAGAAACCTGCCTTCTTGCTGTGTCCTCACAGGATGTGGGGAAAGAGAGAGTGTGACCAAGCAATCTGAGGTCTCTTCTTAAAGGGACAGTAATCCCATCCTGGGCGCCCCGCCTTCATGACCTCATCTGACCCTAATCACCTCCCAAAGGCCCCATCTCCTAATACCAGCACACTGGGGGTCAGGGCATCAACACACGAATTTTGGGCAGGAGTTAATTAAGTCCATAGTAATGCACAAGGGTTACCTGCATATAAAAGAAAAGAAAAAGGAGAAAAGGTAACATGTAGTGGAGAGGAAACTGCTTTTAACATACTGTGGCTTGAAAGGAGGAGCCATGTGTCCCTGAATAGTTTTTACCAAGTCCCTCACACGTGGGGAAAGCTTGTTTGTTCATAAAGGCAAAATGCAAGGATGCTGGTATGTTTTTGCTCTTGTCATCGGTCGGGTAGAAGATATTGTTGTTTTCCGTGAAATTTTCACGTGAACCGGGAATCCTTCTCCACATAGAGCCAGACCCACTTTGTCAAAGCTGGATGGGGACGGAGAGAGGAGGTGTCAGGGGCAGGAGAGGGACAGCCACAAACCTCCCACGTGGGATTCTGGAAGGGACACCGGGAGTGAATGATAACTTTGGGAACAACCCTCCTGTGGGTCCAGGGCTTCATAAGAGGCCCCTGCGGAGCCCGCAGTTCGGGGTGACGCTGGCTGCCTTTGATGGAGGGTGCCTTCTGTGCAGACCCTGTGCCAGCACTTTACGAGGATTGTCTCACTGAGTCCTCAGCTCGACTTGCAGGGAGATGCTATCATTATCTCCATTTTGCAGATGAGGAAACTGAGACTCAGGGAAGGGGCGGGGCTTGCCCAGGGTCTCACAGCCAAGAGGCAGGGGAGCAGGACACAAGTCCCAGGAGCCATGTCCCTGGCTGGGGCGTCCTGGACAGGTTTGGGTGGGGAGGGAGCCCGCTCTGGCAGGGACCGTCCACCTGCCAGGCTCTGGGCTGGGCCTGTTGCATATTTCAGGGTCTATTACTCCGAGCCGCAGTCCTGGGGGCTGTTATTATCCCCATTGCCCTGCTCAGAGCAGCGAGGCCAGTGGCCCAGGGTCACAGAGAAGCGCGTGTGGAGCAGGGCCGTTCCTGTCTGCAGTCTGCTCTGCACCCAAGAGCTCATCCTGGCGGGAGCGTGGTCCCCCGGGTGCAGCGCCCACCCGGCGCCCTGCACATCCTCCCTCCTGTGACCCCCCCCCCCAGCCCTGGGTACCACCTCCTCTGCTGCTGCCCAGCCCTCCTCCCGGGCTTGCTCTGCCTCACAGCCGCCTGGTCACCGCAGTGTTGCTGCCTGGTCTGAGAGGGACCTTGCTGTGGGGAGAGGGAGGGGGACTGGCACATTCCTTCCAGGCAGCCTGAGCCTTTCACAGGGGTCTCCCGGGAAACGGCATACCCGGGGGAGCGTCCAAACACAGCCTCTTAAGAGTGAGACCTTAGCTAGCATGTCAGAGGCGTGATGACCTAGTGGGTACAGAGGTGGCAGAGAAAGAGTCCTTTATTCTCTGTGGGATTTGGGCCAGCTCAGTCCCTGACTTGCTGTGTGGCGCTCTGTCAGCCTGTACTTCTGCTCCCGATTCCTACGTGGGTGTAGTTTTTCCCACATCAAGCAATTTCCCAGCACTAGCTCAGTGTCCTACAATTCAACTCGGTTCTGACACTATCTACCTAGAGATAGTCTCAGATCCTACAGAGTAAAGGCTCAGTCCCACGAGGCTGGGTCCCCTTTGCCGGCCACCCCGCACACACTTCAGACTTCAGTGGAAAGTCTAGGCTGTCTCCTGTGCTTCTGACCTACTGGCTATAAATCAGAGGTTTCCACAGCATCCTCCTTGGGTTTGATTAATTTCCTAAAGCGGTTCACAGAACTCAGAAACCAGTTTACTCACTAGATTACTCGTTTATTGTAAAAGGATAGAACTCAGGAACAGCCAGATGGATGAGGTGCATAGGACAAGGTAGGTAGGAAGGGGCACAGAGCTTCCATGCCCTCTCCAGGCGCACCACCCTTCCTGCACCTCCCCGTGTTCACCAACCTGGAAACTCTCTGAACCCTGTCCTTTCGGGTTTTTATGGAGGCCTCATTATGTAGGCATGATTGATTAAATCATTGACCACTGATGATTGATTCAGTTTCCAGCCCTTCTCCCCTCCAGGGAGGCTGGATGGGACTCTAACCCTCTAATTACATGGCTGGTTCTCCTGGCAACCAGCCCCCATCTTTAGGTGGGGTCCAAAAGTTGCCTCATTAGCATAATAAAGACACCCTTATTACTCTCATCACTTACAAAATTCCAAAGGTTTTAGGAGCTCTGTGCCAGGAATGGGGATGAAGACCAAATAGGTATTTATCATTATAAATCACAGTATCACACAGATTGTCATCATAATGCTGTGTGAAACACCCCCTGAAGGGCGTAGATTCCAGCACTGGGCGCTTGCTCTTCTTGCTCATGGGTCTGTGGCCTGGCTGGGCAGCCTGTCCTGGGTTCTGAGTTGGATGCACTTGGCTGCAGACCTTGGGCTGGGTTTTGGCTTGCTCCATGAGCCTCTCGTCCTCTGTTGTTTTGACTCCTACTCATCTTGTGTGAAACTTATAGGACTTAAGGTACGATAAGTAGTTCAAAATGGAGTCACAGTGGCCAACGTGAACTCCATATTGGATGCCTTAAATGCTCCCTGTGGGACTGCGAGTGTCTTCGAGTGATGAGCTAGGAGTATTGCTTTAGATAAGACGTTTGAGGGATCACGTACATCACTCAAACAGAAGGAGAAGCTGATAGAATCAAGACCTCTCCTGGGGTGACCATCCCTCCTTAAAAAGAGACCACTAAGCTGAGTGACTGGAAGGCCCTTCGCGGGAGGACCTGACTCCACGCTGCTGAGAGATGCTGCCAGAGGCCCTGTCGGAGCAGAAGGAGGCTTCCCACTCCCACTTGTTGCGAGACCCATTGCTGGACTGGAGATCGCTGCTCGTGCCGAAATACCTTCATCCAGGACTTCTCCTGGAAGTGGTTTGTTACCCCTTTTATCCCTACTTTGATTCACCCATGTTGCGTGCTAATTGTGTGCAGTAAACCGAGTGATTCATGAATAGAATATCGGCTACTGTGTCGTGTATCTCCAGTCCTGTGATTGTCACGTGCCCTTCCTGCTGGGCCCTGGGATGAACCCCTGTGGATCAGTGGCTCCTGACGGCGTGCTCTGCTCATGGAAAATGGTACAGGCACAAGAGGCTGAGTAGAAACACGGGATGCTCCTTAAGGACTTGGCTCAGAATTGCCACCTGTCACATCCACTGACACTCTCTCGGCCCAAACAGGTCACAGGGCCAAGATCTGCACCAGTAGGGCAGAAGGCCGTGACTATTTGCTGAAAAGATCCAAACGGCTGCAGACACTTTGAACAATCACTCCCCACCCCTAGACCTGGGAACCCCTTCTGTCTAGTTATGGAGTTGGGTTATGTCCACAAGCTTTTCTATCCCCAACTCTCTGTGAAAGGAAAATCAAAATGGAACTGGCATTGCTAAGAGAGCTCTCTAAATAGAGCCAGGAGGCCATGGAGGGAGTGAGACTTATGGACGTCCCAGTTCGGATGGAATCTGACCTTTTGACCACTTATTGTCTTATCAAAGGCACCCAGAACATCCGCCCAAGGTTCCAGAAACTCAGGATACTTATCGGACACTTACCCTAAAATAACTCATGACGGCTGATCCCTTGAGGACAAGCATTTCCTTTCTTGTGTCAGGGTCGATCATAATTCTTTCCAGACAACTTAACCTCGTGGCATTGCCTCTGTAAGCCCCTGACTCTTTCTCTTCCCCGGGAACACTTCGGGTTTTACCTGAATGTGTGTCTCCCGAACTGCGGCTCCTAAGACCCACAGATAAGCTTTTTCTTATTTGTAGCCTTCTGCGTCTTCTTGGTTGACACCCCACCAGAGTGGGGTTTGTTACATTTCCTCAGTCCAGGCCGCCCAATCTCCCAAGGGGTCGCAGAGCCCAGTCGTCGTGAGCTGGGGCTCGGGTGCGGGTCTAAGAGCCAGGCTGCTGTTTCGCTCAGCCCTTGGGCTCCCCACACACCTGGCACCGCCTCCTGCTCTCCCCCTGTTCACAGTCTTATCTGAGCCTTTCCCTCTGAGCCTCCCGGCTCCGCTCAGTCCCACCTGGTCCTGCTCCCTGAACCCCCTCACAGCCAGGGTCACTCCTTGAACCCGTGCCTGGTACAGCCTTCTTAGCTCCAAATCCCTTTCATCTTTGACTGTGACTCTGCCCTTTCCCTCACCGCCCCCATAATTCCAGCCTTATCTGACCCAGGTCCAAGGGTCTCCCCATCCCAGGGCCCAAGATCAGCTGTCTTCATTTTAGGCTCCACACAAAAGGAGACTAAAGCTTGGCCACGGAATCTCTGCAATTGTGTGGGGTTTGCTCCTCCCCTCCCCCCATCAGGGGCAGGGCACCTGCATGCGGACCCTTCATTCCAGGCTGTGGTTGCAGTTCAATTGCTCTCCCACAATCAGTTCTTCCCTTTCTTTGCAGCTCCTGCCTCTCTCTCTAATGCCCCCTTTTGTGTTGCCGCAAATCGTTTCCAGTTCCAGCAAAGTAGGTCTCGCACTTTGCAGGGATGGCTTTCCACCTGCTTTCCCTCCCTTCCGGCTGGGCACCGAGTCCTCACTGTCTGAGCCACAGAGGAAGGGTGGCATGGCACCTTGGAGGTGAAAGAAAGGTCTCTCCCTGTGGCCATAAATGTCTCTGCCCACGAGGTCCATGAATCAGCGCATCAGGCCCCCTCCCCCCATGTTCACAGATAAACATGTGCCCCATGTTCACCCGGAAAGGAGCCATGTGATCCTCACGGTAATGATACTGATGGTAACTCGTGATCATGGAGTCCTTCCTGTGGGCTGGGGGCCGAGCCAGGTTTTTTCCAGGCACCATCTCTTGGTCCTCCCTGGAACTCTATAAAGTGAGTGCTACGACTGTCCCCATTCCTCAGATGAAGACACTGAGGCTTAGAGAAAAATCTTTGCCAAGGTCACGCAACTGGTTAGCAGTTGGGCAGGGAATTCTCCCCAGGGCTGTCTGAATATGGGCGCTTCTACATCACACCATGTGGGCAGTGCTGAACCAGCCCCCTGGAATCCCCACATGCCCTGACACCAATGCACACCTCAACGTGTACCAGGAAAATACGTGTTCCTTCGCTGATGGGCAACATCCCTGTGTGCACCGATGAAAAGCCTCCTTGTGCACAGGGAGGTGAATGTCCCGTGAGCACAAGTGATGCCCTCTGTGAACACAACGGGTGTCGCTGCCCATGTTCTGGATCCAGCAGGTCGTTAGGCTCAGTGATGAACCTGCTTTCAGGTAGCCCCGGAAACAGCTTCCAGGAGCACCGGACTCCAAGCCCGGGGGGCTGATTGGTGAACCGCTAACTAATGAACACCTTCTCCAAGTGCCCTCCTCGCCCACAATAATGCTGACCCCAGAGGGGTCCACAAGCCTCTGCTCCTTCCTTCCTCCCCTTGATCTCATTTGCCCGTTTATAAACCCCCTCACGCCCATGGCCTGGCTGGGGGAAGCCGGCCTTCCTCAGCCGCAGAGGAAGATAATTAACTGTCATCATTCCAGCTTAATCAGCTCCGGTGTGGGGAAGGCTGTCGTGATGGGAGGAGCCCAGCTTTTGTGGATGTGAATTATGTGCTCCCAGCACTTTATCACCCTCGGTTACTATCTTATCTTTATTCATTCTGACAAATTAAATTAGCACTGTCTTTCCAATCTTGTTCTCTGGGAGGAATCAAACAACAGAGGCCAAGAGAGAACTGACCATAATGCAGGTGTTTGAGCACTTTTGAGCACCCTGTGTCTTAAAGGCCCACTTGTCCTGGAAAATACCAGAGAACAATATCTACTGGGGAAGGGGTATCACATCAGCAAAATGGGCCCGATCTTAGCGTTGGCACGAGAAGCACAGGCCTGGGTTCTGGAATTCTGGGTGATGGCAGGCATCAACCTTGACAGAGGGCTTTGTAATTTCACCCCAGCAGCATGAAGATACAGAGAGTGGAGAGCAAGCCAGTTGGGGGCAGTTTAAGATGCTAACCTGGGATGACCTCTGAGGCGACCCCTAGCTGTGATCAAAGGACCTTCCACTCCAGGGGTTGCCAAACTGTTTCTGTACATTCGCCTGTGAACTTGTTAAAAATACAGATTCCTGGACCTTAGCACAGAACTCTCTAAGATCATAGCCTGGGATCTGCATTTCCCCAAAGCTTTCAGGATACTGTCTGAGTCAGGTGGTCTATAAATCAGAGTTTGGGACTCACTCCTCTAGCGCTAATGCTCCTTTTGGGGGGTGGGTCCCTGACATAACTGGTGCTCATCAATACCCAGCTCTCCTCCCCTTCCTGGGCACATGGAAGTCTTCCCAGCTTCCCTTGCAGTGAGGTGCACCATGTGACTAGTTGTGACTAAGGAATAGTGAGGGGAAGTGATGTGTGTCATGTGGGCTGCAGCAGGAAGAGGCCCCTGGGAGGTGGGCCAGCTCGTTCTTCTTTGTTGGAGATCATGGAGGCAGCATGTTGAAACAGTTGAGGTATAAGCTCAGAGCAGCCTGGATTGCTGAGTCAACCCATGTGGGACCCTGGAGAGTCACCTGCCCCACAGTGTAGTTCATGACAGACAAAGAGATAAACTCCTAGTCAGGGAGCTTTGGGGCTGTTTGTTACTAAGCATAATTCTGGCCTGTCCTGACTAACACAGACCCCTTTGAGAACCTGATAGAAACTATGGATCTTTTCTCTAGGAAAATATGCATTTATATATAGTCATAACGTCTAAGCTAGCTTCTTGGGGTCCCTTTGTCTTCTTCAGCTCTAGGAATATTGGCTCAAGTCCCTGACAATTTCATACTCTGTGACCTGACTTGTGACAATGGTGGCATTCCCCTCCTTTCACTGCTCCTTTTCCCACCCGCTTAATTGATGGCCTTTGGGAACTCCAAGCTCTTCTCTCTTACTCATGCAGAGCCATCCAGCTCTCTGCTCCTACCCGACCTATGTAGGTCCAAACTTATCCAAGTGGCCAGGAGAGTGAATTTTATCAGCATCTACCCTCCTGAGGAGGTGAATGCTCACCATCCCCCCATCTCTGTCTCTCACTTTTTTATTTTTTTGCAGTACGCGGACCTCTCACTCTTGTGGCCTCTCCCGTTGCGGAGCACAGGCTCCAGACGTGCAGGCTCAGTGGCCATGGCTCACGGGCCCAGCCGCTCCGTGGCATGTGGGATCCTCCCGGACCGGGGCATGAACCCGTGTCCCCTGCATCGGCAGGCAGACTCTCAACCACTGCGCCACCAGGGAAGCCCCTGTCTCTCACTTTTAAATACTCCAAGGTCTGGTTCAAATGTCACCAGCGCCTCTCCTGACCCAGTTAGAATGACGTACCTCTCCCTTCCCAGGACCCCCTCACTCTTATTGGCCATGTTTCACTTTCTGCCTTTATTGCTGTATTTTTCAGACTTTCTTAATGAGAGAAAGTTAGTGCTTAGTGAGCACCTGCTCTGTGCCAGATTTTGTGTCAGGCGCTTCATCAGCGTCCACTTCTGACTTTTTCATCAACCTGAGAGGGAAGTCCCATTATCCCCATTTCACAGAGGTGGAGGTTGAGGCTTTGAGAGGTCAGGTGACACCATCGTCATGCAGCAGTGAGGGGGGCTGCCTGCCTCCCACTTGGGGGTCCCTGGGGCAGGGGCTGTGTCTTGCCCATGGTGCGTGCCCACAGAGGTTTGCTGAGGGGATGCGGGTTGTACCCACCCCTAGTCCTTGTGACTCAGAAACCAGCAGTAGAACCAAGCAGCTCTGAGGCCAGGGCTTGGGGTGCAAATGCTGGGCAGGTCTCTGTCCTTCTATCAGGGAGTCTGGTTCAAGGTGAAGACAGGAGGGACTTCCTTGGCGGTGCAGTGGTTAAGACTCTGAGCTTCCATTGCAGGGGCACTGGTTTGATCCCTGGTCAGGGAATTAGGATTTCACATGCCGTGTGGTGCAGTCAAAAAAAAAAGAAAAAAGGGTGAGGACTGGAGGAGAAAGCCTTGCTCAATGCAGATGCGCCCAGAACACCTGGATGGAGGCCAAGCGTGTCTGGGAGGGCTGGATCTGGGAGGGTGACTGTCTCCACTCCGCTGACAGTTCAGGCTCCTGTGAGCTGAGTCAGGAGGTGGTGGAAGAAAGAGGGCTGCAGGCAGTGGAGGAGAGGCGTGAGCTCTGAGCAGCTGATGCTCTGGGCGCTGCTGGCTCCTGCCTCCTTCCAGCTCCCTCCCCTCCAGCTTCTCTCATGACCTCCCCATCACTCTCTCTCTCTATTATCCTCTTCTCATTCTCTCTTCTTTCTCACTCACTATGGCCTTTTCTATCTCCCTGACCCGGTCCTCTTTCCCTCTGCCTGTGTCTATTGTAACTCGCCTCTGTCTCTCCATATGACTGTCTGTCTGACTGTCCATCTCTGCCTGGCTGTGCATCTCTAAGTCTCTCTCGCGCCCAGCCTCTGTTTCTTTCTGAGTTTCACATTCTCTCTTCATGTGAGGGTGTCTGTAACTGTGTCTTTGTAAATATGTTGTGGGCTTTTGTACCTTTCAACCCGTTTCTGTATGTTTCTATCTTGATCTTCTTGTGGCTACTTCTTATTCTTTGTTTTTCCTTCCTTGTCTGAGTCTGTTTTTTCCTCTTTCTCTCCCTCCTCTGTCTCTTTATTATCTCATTTCCACACATCCCATCTCTCACCTTGTGTGTGTGTTTCTCTCCTTCCTTCCATGTGAATGTGTGTGTGTTTATGTGTGTGTGTTTATGTGTTTGTGAACCTGGTGTCTGTGTTTCATAAAGGCTGCTCGATATTTCTGTCTCTGTTTCTCAATGAGCCATTTAATTTCTCTCTCTCTGTCTGACTTGCTCGCTCCTTCCACCTCATATTTGCTGCTAATATTAACACGGGGACCTGAGGGCCTCAAGTTCTGAGGCAGCAGAAATCAGTTTTCGGCAGCAGGCAGCTCTCGGCTGATCCTTGGGGAAGGAACATGTTGCAAATCCCAGGGGGCTCCTGAGTCACCTTGTCCAGATGCGGTGGAAAACGCACTGGACTCAGGGCCAGAGAATCAGAGCTCAAGTCCTGCCTCTTCCACTTCCTGTGTGACCTTGGGCAAGTCGCTCAGCCTCTCTGATCCTCGATTCCCTCATTAGTAAAATGTGCTTGAGGGGCACAACAAATAGAGGAGGAGTCAGGACTCAAAGGCTGCCCGGGCGTGGCCTAAGGCCCACGGGTGTACGCTGGATGGAGGAGCCGCTGGTGGTTATGAAGGAGCCGTGGAGGCTTCCTGGAGGCAGTGCCGAGACAGGCTGCGGGGCACAGGTGGCAGGTGCTGTCGGAGGAGGGCAGCAGCTGCCACATTGGATGGGGTGGAATGCACTCTGAGGACTAGAAGGGACCAGAGAGGGTGAGTAGCTTGCCGAAGGTCACACAGTGAGTGAGGAACTGAGCCAAGCCTGACCCTGAGTCTCCAGACTCCAGGCTGCATCCTGTACCATCTAAAGCTGTGAAGAGAACAGGCTCTGGAGTCTGACAGAGCCAAGTTCAAGTCCCAGCTTCATCACACAGCCATTGGACCAATTACTCTGAGTCTCAGTTTCCCATCAGTAAAATGAGGGGAATTATTACCTTCTTCAAAGGAATATAGTGAAAATTAAATGAGATAATATAAAGTGCTTGGAACAGCTCCTGGCACGTCCTCAACATTTAATAATGCTTGGCTCCTCTTTTTATTTGTGGCCATAGTTTTACTGTCATTATTATCATAGCACTGTGGTTAAAAATGTAGGCTCTGGAGCCAGATTGGTTTGAATCCCAATACTGTCACTTACCAACTACATGACCTTGGGCAAGTTACTTAACCTCTCTATGCCTCAGTTTTCTCACCTACAAAATGGGGATAATATTGATATCAACTTTTTAGAGTTGTTGGAAAGAGTAAATGCATTAATATATGTAAAATACTTAAAACACTGCCTGGAACATAGTGGTGCCATATAACTGCCTGATACAGTCACATCCTCACTATTATCTGCACTGTAAGAATCACCATCATCACCTCAGCACCACCACCACCACCATCCTCACCATCATCCTCACCACAACCATCACCACTACCATCACCACCATCACCACTACCATCACCATCAGCACCTCACCACCGCCATCATCCTCACCACCATCACCATCATCACCTCAGCAGCACCACCACCACTACCCGCATCACCATCACCCTCACCACAACCACCATCACCACTACCATCACCATCATCATCCTCACCACCATCATCCGGTCTTGAATCAGTGAAGGGTAGATTTTCTTTGTTCCCCGTCATGCTTACTGGCCCCTCCTCTGACTGTTTCTCAAAGAGCAACCCCCCTCCCCCTTCCTGCCTCCGCACCCACTGTGCCCCCAGCCTGGCCCTCAGGATGAGCCTTTGTTGGTCTGTAAGGAGCCGACAGAGAAAACGTGGTGTTTTGGACCCTGGGCTGCTGTGCAGGGGAGGAGTGCAAAGCTCTGAGGCTGTTTCCAGCAGAGGAGGGGGTGGAGCCAGGGGGGCAGGGGTCAACCAGGTCACCAGTCTAGTCAGTGCTGAGGGGAAGAGAGCTAGAGTGTGTGAGCTCCCTCTGTGTGCCAGGTGCCCCATGTAAATTATTACATTTATTCCTCTCACCCTCCCAGAGAGTGGCTCTTATTTTCCCATATCACAGATGAGAAAACTGAGGCTCAGAGTGGTAAAGGAATTGCTCAAGGCCATAGCAAATCAGCAGCAGAGCTGGGATCTGAGCACAGCCTTGTCTGACTTAAGTGCCTGGCACCATGCCTGGCATGTAGTAGGTGCTCAATGGGTGTCTGAGCTCCCTCCCCAAAAGCCTCTTCCCAATCCAGGGGCCCCTTTAGGGCACTGACCTGGTTCTGTGTTTAATATCAGAGACAGGGAGTGTTTCCTCTCTTTGAAAATTACCCTTTGAAGCCGGAGGTTTGCTGGCTTCTCTGAGGACACCCAGAAATCCCCAGCAGGGCTGAGACGTATCAGGGTGAGGGATGCAGGCCTTGAGGACCTGGGTCTTCCTTCTGGCCGCCCCCGTTCACAACTTTGGAACCTGGAACCCATCTCTTGTGTTCTCTGGGCCTCAGTTTCTCTCCCCATACAGTTACAGGGGCTTGGACTGGATGGTTTTTATTTTAATGATAACAGTAACAGCTGGTACTCACTGAGCATTTGCTATAGGCTTGCCCAGCACTGAACTCTCTGCATGTGGTATTATCCTACTTCCTCTTCCAAAGGTGGGATTTATCATCCCATTTTTTAAATACTTTTTTATTATGGAAAATTTCAAACATACACAAAGTGGAAGGAGTAGTGGAATAAATCCCCATGAATCCCTCAATTAGCTTCAAGAATTATCAATACATATCGTCCTATTTTATAGACAAGAACACTGATCCCAAATGGTTGAGTGACTTGAGACCAATATACCCCAAAGCTTGTCTCTTTGTCACCACAAGCCCCTTCCCATGAAGTGGGAGAACTCTCTGTGAGCCCTAATAATGGTCATCTCTCCTCTGTCCACATTCACACTGAGAGTGGATTTGTTCCTGGGTGCAGAGTATGAGTGGGAGAAGGAACAAGGTCACTGAGCTGCCAAGGGGTGGGGGAAGTCACCAAAGGAGGGGGCCTGGTGTAAAACAAAATTACCCGCCCCCCACTTCTACAAGGCTCAACTCATTAGCCACTGCCGTCGCTGACCTACAGGACACCCTGAATGGAATTCAAGACAAAGAACAGGATGAGGTGCTCTGTGCTTTGGAAAAATAGTCAAGACAGGCCCTTAGATAGATACATTTCAGGAAGAATTTTTTATGAACCCAGATTCTTGCATCTTCCCATACTGAGAAAAGCACTAAAATCCTTAGCTGAGATATCTGTTCCTCGTGACTAGCAGTGACCTTCTACCGAGATGTATGCTGGATTGCACTTACTTCTTAGCTAAAATCACATATATACTGGCCTCTCCCCCTGCCTCTTTGGGGCGGTTCCTCAGAGCTCTCTGAGAGGCCGTCTCCCAGGCTGTAGTCCCCAGTAAGATCCCTGAATAAAACTGAAACTAACAGCTCTCACGTTGTATGTTTTCTTCAGTTGATACCAGGTGGGCGTCCTCAACATCCAGCGTTGACTGCGGAGCGCATCCCTCCTCCGTCCCTCCTCCATTCCCGTCTCGTAGGGATGCTGGCAATGCTGTGCCCACCTTCTGTTCTGCAGGCCTGCTCAGCTCAATAGATAAAATAAAACAGTGGGAGACGGTGTCCCGGGCAGATCTGCCCTAGACAGTGAATCCGTGTGCGGGGCCAGATGGCGAGCCCCCTCCTGCTGAGTCATGGGGTCTCCTGCAGGGAAAGTAGAGGGTTCTGTCTCCTCAGGCACCATCATCACAGACAGGACTGTCACCTTCTGGTTGTTCATCTCTGCTACTGCTGGCGAGGAGGGTGGGTGGCTGAGAGAACAGGCTCTTCGGGGAGGCTGGCTGGGTTCTAATTGGGCTCCCCAATTTGCCACCTGTGGGGCCTTGGGCAAGTCACTGCTCACCTCTGACCTGCTCATCTGTAAAATGGGGGCATCAGCAGTTGTATTAGGAGGGTTCAGGGGGATAATAGCTGTGTGAAGCACTTTGCTCTCTACCTGGTACAGGTAGTGAGCTGGGTGTCAGCTTATAGGATTATCAACCAGCCGACCCACCAGATACCTTCCAAACTGGCCTAGCTCCAGGCCCCTCAAGCAGCAATGCCTGGGCCCTCCATGGAATTCCTCCATGGAATTGGCAGCAATTCCATGGGCAGGGGGGGCAACCTCATTCCCTGGGCCCTCCCTGGTGCCAGGCATCGGGGTGGGGGAGGGGCTCTCACACTGCCATTTCATCCCCACCACAGTCCTATGAAATGGGCGTCACAATCTTCCTCTTACATATAAAGGGTCAAAGCCATGGAGAGGATCACATAGTGTGGAAGGGAGTGAATGTCAGCCTCACTCCCAGATTTGTCACCCCAGGGCTTTCTCTGTTGATGACATCCTCAGGGCTGCCAGGGAATCACATCTGACATCGATGGGGCTCTGACTCTGCTGAATGCCCGTCCCGTGGGTAACTGACCCCCACAACCAGCCTATGAGGGGTACCGTTATCTCCCCATTTTACAGATGAGGACATTGAGGCGCAAGAGGTTACGTGGCTTGCCCAGGACATGGCCGCTCAGGGTCAGAGCCAAGTTGTGAACTGGTGCATCTGACTCCAGAGCCCGTCTACCCCTCTAGGCCTCCAGGGAGCAACCATCCCACAGCAAGCACCACCCCCCGCCCCCCCCCCCAAAACTCCCAGCACACTGGAGACCACAGGCAGTAGAGGATCAGCCATTGAGTCCCTGGGGCAGGACTCTAACCTGGGTCTGTCTGACCCTGGGCAGAGACCTTAACCCCAGTGACCCCAGCCCCCAGAGATCAAGCCTTGGGCAGGCCTGACCAGGGCCTGGGGCTGAGCCTGAGACCAGGGCAGAGCCAAGGCTGCCTCCTGTCTGACCACAGGGACCTTTACCTGGACAGGGCTGTCCTGTCGCTCCCATCTTGGCCTCCTGTTTACCGCCCCAGAGCGGGCTGGGCACAGGCTGAGCACTGGGGCCAGAGACCTGTGTGAGCCTGGATGAGTCACGGAGCCCCCATGCAGGGCCAGTAAGCCCCTCCCCATGGGATTGTGGGATGTGAATGAACGTGCCTCACCGAACTCCTCGGCAGGTGGGTTAGTGATTCCGCTCTGCCGGACTGTAGTGAGGTCCAGACCCCACGCTGCACGTGGGGAACCTGGCCAGGGCCGGGCTCTTACTCCGGGGTAGCAAAGTGGGTCACTCTGTCCTCTTGCCTGGCCTGGGTCCCTACCCTGGGCCCAGACTAGGGAGACCCTCGTGGCCTTTTCTCTACTTTGCTCCTGGCTCCTGTGTCCTTGAGTTTCATGTTTACCTGAACACCAAGGTGAGGTGGACTCTGGCCTCTTGGACCATCCAGGACATGGGGGTAACTGAGGTAGGGAGCAGGGGTGCAGGGTGCTGTGGGCAGCATGGCTTCGGTGCTGTGCTGATCACCCCGCCCCTCCCTTGCCCCCCGGCCTTCTCCCTTCTCTTTTTCAGTCCCCAGCGTGCTGTGGAGTCTCTCTCCACTTCGGAACTTCCTGCTCCCTCCGCTTGAAACTTGCTCCCTTCACCTCCACCTCCCTTCCCAAAGGCGCCTTCTCTGGGCTCCACAGCCATTTGCCTCACCACCCCCCATCATAGCACTTAGACATTTTGTGTCACTGCTGGTCCATTCACCTGCCTCGCCCACTATGCTGGGGGCAGAGACCGTGGCTGTGTCACAGCTGCATCCTTGGAAGCCAGCCCAGGGTAGGATGAATGAATGAATGGATGGATGATAAAAGCCACCATGGCTATCTTCCAGTAAATATTTCATGAATGAAGGAACCGCCATGATCATTCCTTCAAATATTTAGAGCGCTGCCATGGGAAAAGGGGATTCAGGCTGGGTGGCCCAGCAGTTGTGCCTGGGATGGAAGAGTAAGGCTACAGGGACAGCTTTCAGGTTAGTCTAGGGAAAGGCTTTCTAACAGTCAGGGCTGCCTCCCTGTGGTGGGTGACTTAGAGAGTGAGTGTCCCATCACAGGAGGTGTGTAAGCAAGGCCCGGTCATGAGGCCGGGTGGCAGTGCCCTGAGAGGTATTTGTACTGGACTTGGCAACCACAGCCCACTTCCTGGGATGATGCAGAACATCTACGGGGAAGTCCCCTTTCCCCTGACCTTCTGGTAGGGAGGACACAGGGGAACATCCCCCTGGAGGCTGTAGAGAGCTGAATGGGGTGCATAGCTCCAGTGGCCTGGTGAGCGCCAGACATTTTGGCTCCCAAGGCTGAGGTCGGGGAGGGGCGGGGCCGAGGGCCATCACAGCCTCTGGGTGGGAGCTGGGTCAGAGAAATTCTGGGTATGAGTCCTGACCAGCCCTGGCACTCCCCTTGCTGCTGCCCTTGCACTCACCACTGTCACTCTTTCAGCCTGAGCTCCCCTGTCTGTCAAAGGAGAGGTGGATTCAGTCCTCCCCAGGAGCCAAGAGGACCAGCTGCTGCTGTGTGCCCCTGGGCAGGTAGCTTGACCTTTCTGACCCTTTGCTTCTTTGTCAAGAAAGATGAGATAATGGCAGTTGCCCTCCCCCATCTGCAGGGGCATTCTGGGACCCGAGTCAAACCTGCGAATGGGATGTCCTTCATTCATTCTGTCAATCTTCGTTGTGCACCTCCTAGGTGCTTTGAAAAGTCTGAACTATCATCCCCATTCCAGCTACTATGTGTGTTTATGTATGCTGAGGTGACTCCACTCTGCCTCCCTGTGCAATGGGTCCATGACCCCTGCTCCATCCTGTAGCTGAAGGTTGTCCCCCAGCCTTCCCCCCACTTAATCTGCAGAATTAGGATGAGGACTCATGCTCTGAGAGAAGACACAGCTCCCTGGGAGTGGTGTCCTTAGTGCTGTTTAGGGAGCACAGCCCCGAGTTCTCATTAAATTCTTCACTCCAGCCTCTGTATTTCAAGAGGCCTCAGGAAAACCATATTTCATGAATGAAACATCAACACGTTTACAGGAAGTAAACAACTGAAAGCAGCCCTGGCTTTCTGGATGAGGCGATGGCTGCATCCGAAGGGTCCTGCTTCCTCTGGATGCTTCCCTTGGAAGCACAGCCCAGATTCTACCCGATAAACCTTTCCCTGAACGAGGGGCATTGTAAGAGCCACGTTTACTGAACACCCATCGTGCGATGGTTCACGGGACCGCAGGGGCGGTGCTGTGATCACCCCTACTTACAGAAGGGGGGCTGAGTTACCAGAGCTGGGGGGCGGTTAGGGTGGTGGTGGAGTGACGATGGGGCAGAAAATGGGTCGGGGAGGAGGGAGGGTGCCAGGCAAAGACAGGGATTCACAGTTAATTTTCCTTCTTTGTCTCTTTCTCATTCTGTCTCTGCCTCTGTGTGCTGTCTTCTCTCTCACTCTCTCTTTCATCTTTCTGTCTCTGTCTCACGCACACACGCTCTTCCCCGCTGGCTTCTGGCCTCTCTCCCGGCTCCTTCCCGCTGCCTGGGCGCCTGGCCCTTCTCTGGGCAGCGGCTCAGTGGCTGGTAGCACTCCGGTATCTGGCTCCGGTCCAGGCACAGAAGCAAAGCTGGAACCTCTGAATGTGGGGAGAAGGGGGCAGAGAGCCAGGACCCAGCAGGAGGGTCCCCGCCTGAACCTGGCGGAAAGGTTTGGTTTTCAAAGATTAGGCATGCTCAATGTTTTAATTTTAAATGTTTTCTTCTTCCTTTTCACTGGCTGGTACCTCTTCCCTTCCCAGGTCACGAAAAGACATTCCGTCAAGAGCAAAGAGGTGATGGAAGAGTGTATCAACCCCCACCGGCCGTGATCGCGTTTCATCCTCACGTGGCCAGTGAGGTCGGGTCCTTGTTCCCATTTGCAGCCAAAGAAAAGAAGGCTCAGAGGTGGGATGTGAATTGTTTGAGTTCACAGGTTCATTCCACTAGAAAGTGACCTAGACTTGCCTGACCCCAGGCCTTCCTCTTTCCCTTCTGCCCCGTGACAGCTCTGAAATAAACTCTGTCTTTTTGATTTTTTAAGATGGTGATAATCTGCAAAGCGCGTTGGGAAGGTCTGGGTGGGAAGCAGGGAGGTACTGGCCAGCACATGGAAGGAAGCCGGTCCCTGCTGTGGTTACTTCCTGAAGGCAGTGGTGACCAGCTCCGGGGCTGATAACCTTCCTGAAGACAAGAAGATGAAGCATTGACATCTGACTTCCCTGGGCTCAGCCAGAGCTGCCTCCAGCCTCCTGGAAGGTGACCAAGCTCTGGAACTTTCTCTTATCCAGGAAGCCCTGCTCACTCCCTTTACTAAGAGCAGGAAATCTCTGAATCCCTCAGTGACTTTCCTTCTCAGGCTCATGGAGTCTTCAAGCTGCTCCTGGTACAGCACCGCCTGATGCAGAACCTGCTTCCCCACCCATGCATGAGCCAGCAGTCATCAGACTCCCCAGGGCCAGGTGCTTGCTGCTCCACATGCTGCAGGACTGGGGGCTCCAGAGGCCGGGCTGAGTGTGGTTCACTCTCCATAGGGATGCTCTGGGTGGCTCTGGGGACTGTGGGGAAGTGGCTGATGGAGGACAGTCCTCGTCCTCCTGTGGAATCCACAGCTGATTCCCCCCAGCTTCCCCTGAGCCTCCTTCTGGGGTCTCAGCGGGCAAATGCACAGAAAACCCAGATCAGGGCTAATAAGGGCTATCACATGTGTCACCATGAGGAGTCGAGAGCCAGAGTGTCTGGTCCAGGTCTGGCTTGGTCATTACTAGCCCTATGACCTTGGACAAGTTACCTAGCTTCTTTCTGCCTCAGTTTCCTCATCTGTAAAATGGGGGTAATGGTTTCTTTTTCACAGGCTTGTTGGGAGCAGTATATAAATTCCTGCTTGTGAATTACTTAAAGAGTGCCCAGTACTTAGGTGGTAAATGCCCACTAATCAACAGTTGTTGTTATTATTATTTGGCACTGTTTTTTTATCTTTGAATTTTTTTATTGTTGCAAAATACACATAATGTAGAATTTACCATATTAATCATTTAAAGTGTATAGTTCAGTGGTATTAAATGCATTCTTAATGTTGTGCACCCCTTACCACCATCCATCCCCACAACTCTATCTTGTAAAACTGAAACTCCATCCCCATTAAATGACATCTCCCCATTCCTCCCTCCCCGCAGCCGCTGGTGACCCCGTTCTACTTTCTGTCTCTATGATTTGACTACTTGAAGTATCTCATCTAAGTGGAATCATACAGCGTTTGTCTTTCTGCGACTGGCTTATCTTTCTCAGCATAATGTCCTCAAGGTTCATCCGTGTTGTAGCATGTGTCAGGTTTTCCTTCCTTTTTAAGGCTGAATGATATTCCACCGTAGGGATAGACCACGTTTTGCTCATCCATTCGCCGGCCAGTGGCCAGTCGGGCTGCGTTTGGGCTGTTGTGTGTAAAGCTGCCGTGGGAGTGCAGAGAGCTCTTCCAGACCCTGCTTCCAATTCTTCTGTGGCACCGCTTTCTGAAGCACAGGTTGTGGGATGACAGCTACAGGAAGCAGCAGCTAGAGCTTCTGGTTTTCATCTCTAACACGTCTAAGTTTAGGGCTTGGAGGAGGAGAGGACATCACCATCTGGAGGGACAGACTCAGTTCTCTGCATCCTACTGAGCCTTGCTGAAATGTTCCCATTGCATCTGGGGAGCAGGGATGAGGATGGTGCCAGATGGGGCCCCCAGGGATGAGGGAGGGAGGCGGAGGGGCACAGAGAAGAGGCGGCAGGTAGCCGGGCAGAGGGGCCCCGTCCAGTCCGCACACCTTCCTCCCATCGAGTGGACCAGCCTGCAGCGGCTCCCAGCGGCTTTCCAGCGGCTGGGTCACTGGAAAGAACACTGGGGTCCAGCATGTCCCTCGTTTTAAAGACGAGATATCCGATGTGAGTGCTTTTTTCCATACCACCAAGCAATTAACTCAGTTCCGACACTATCTCCCTGGAAATAGCATCAGATCCCACAGGTGAAGGGTTCGTGCTTACGACTCCCTGCCCACCTCACTTCAGATGCCAATTGCAAGTCCAGGTTGTCACCTGTGCTTCTGACCAACCGCCTATAGATGGGAGCCAAGACCCCCTCCTCAGACTTAATTAATTTGTTAGAGCAGCTCACAGGACCCAGAGAAACATTTTATTCACTAGATTACCCGATTATTGTAAACAGATATAACTCAGGAATGGCCAGATAGAAGAGATACACAGGGCAAGGTGCGTGGGAAGAGACTTCATTACATAGGAACGGTGGATTACATCATTGGCCATTGGTGATTGAACTGAAAGTCTAGCCCCTTTCCCCTCCCTAGAGGTTGGTGGGGGCTGGGGGAGGGGAGGGACTGAAAATTCTAACCCTCCAGTCGCCTGGTTGGTTCCCCTGGCAACCAGTCCTCATTCTGAGGTTAACCTAGGTGCTTTCCAGAAGTCACCTCCTTCATACAACAAAAGGCACCTTTATTGCTCTCAAAGCTTAGGAAATTCCAAGAGTTTTAGGAGCTCTGTGCCAGAAACAGTGCATGAAGGCTAAATATATATTTCTTATAAATCACAGTATCTCAGGCTCCAAAGAGGAAGACCCTTGTCCGAGGTTTCGCAGCAAATCGTCATACAGGCTGGGCTGAGACCTGTGAAAGAAAAATAAAAATGGAGTTAGTATTGCTAAGAGAATTCTCTAAAATGAAGCCAGGAGACCATTGAGGAAGTGTGACCTATGCACGGCTCAGTCTGGAGGGAATCTGACCTTTTGACCACTTATCCTCCTAACGAAGGCATCCAGAAACTCAAGAAAATTAGGGGGCCCTTACCCTAAAACAACTCGTGACAGCCCTCACTTAAGGACAAATATTTCTTTTCTTGTGTCAGAGTACAGCCTTGTGGCATTTTCCTTAATAAGCCCTTGACTCTCTCTCTTCCCCAGAACATTCTTTCAGTTTTAACTCAATCTCTGTCTCCCAATTTGCAGTTCTTAAGACTCTAAATAAACTCTTTTCTTTTCTTTTTGTTTTTAGATGGTTAATATATATATATATATATTTTAATTAATTAATTAATTATTGGCTGCGTTGGGTCTTCGTTGCTGCGCGTGGGCTTTCTCTAGTTGCAGCGAGCAGGGGCTACCCTTCGTTGAGGAGCACCAGCTTCTCATTGCGGTGGCTTCTCTTGTTGCGGAGCACGGGCTCTAGGCACGTGGGCTTCAGTAGCTGTGGCACACGGGCTTCAGTAGTTGTGGCTCGCCTGCCTTGGCAGACAGATTCTTAACCACTGCACCACCAGGGAATTCCTAAGCTCTTTTCTTACTTGCAGCCTCCTGCTTTTTTTTGGTTGCCAGACCTCAGGCTTCCGACTTCCTGTCCAGTGCTCTTTCTGTTCAGAGCGTCAGAGAGACAGGAAGCTGGGTGGGGCAGGGCTGACCCCAGGCCTCCTCAGAGGTCTGTGGGGGGAGCTCCCTTCTGAGCTGGCCCTTGTCGGCTCACTCTCACCACGCCGAGTGGGTGGATTACCCCTGAGTGACAGTTCCCAAACCCCCTCCTCGGGTTCCCGGGGGCCCAGAGAGGGCCAGGCTGGACTCAGAAGGCACAGCATGGAAGCAGCAGTGTGGGGACTTATCCCTCAGCTGATCCTTTCATTTAAAATCTTACCTAGAGCTTTGGAGCAGAAGCCAATTTTATCTCAGCTTTTGTGTCTTGCATAAACCATGCCCACACACCCATCGTCTTGGAATTATTCTCACACCTATTTTTGTCTACAGGGCCTCAAGGCTCCTCCAGGCTCCATGGCCTCTCCTCCCACCAGCAAGCTCCCTGTATTGGCCGCGGTGTGGCACAAAGTACCTGCACTATTTATTTCTTAATAAAAAGACAGCCTGGCTGGCCCGGTGGGAGATTAAAGCAGAGATTTACTACGAGCTGATTAACCATAAAACCACAGGTTAAATCAATATTAGACGAGGAGGGGGAGGGGAAAGTTATCAGAGAGGGGTCACATTCACACAGGTGACTGGGATTGCTGTTGTCTCCAGGATTCTGCCCAGAGACGGCTGAGAGGGGGGCCTGGGCCGGATCGGGCCCCTCTCGCTCTGTGACTCCAGGCATGTGCCTTCCACTCTCTGGACCTCAGATTCCCCGTTTATCTATATAATACTGAGACTGGACCAGGAGCTTCTTACTTGGTGCAAGTGAAAAGAACATGGTCTTTGACACCAGATGGGCTGGGGCTTGGAGTCCAGTGTCCTGCCGTGGCCTTCAGCAGGCTGAGTTTCCTCCCCCTGGGGAGAGTGGTAATAAGGGTGATGACAAAAATAGTGATAGCAAACATTTACGGAGGACTTACCCACACTGAGAGAAACACCATTCTTCTGAGCCTTTCACATGTTTTGAATTGCTGAATCCTCACAACAACGGTGTCTGGCACCATCATTTTCTCCATCTTGCAGAGGGTGTGGGTTTCCCAGTGAGGTTCACTGGTGCCGCAGGGAGCAGATGCCTGGCGACTTGGTTTGGTCCTGCTGTGGGCTGTTTTCTGCCAGCCTCAGCCTGTGGGGCCTCAGCAAACTCTTCACCAAACTTCAGTGGCTCCAGCCACACCCTCTCCAATGAAGTCTGAACCACAGCACTGGGGGGTGCGGGAGGAGTGGTTCTTTCAAATTAGTTTACTCCTTGAGTACCCTGCCTCAACTCCATAGATCAGCTATTTCTGTTAGAGTTCTCTTCACTTCTTAGCAGTTCATCCCATTACTAGCCATTCATTCTTTACATTAAATTTTCCTGATAAAATTCTGTGATCCTATTTTCTGTCTAGGTCCTGATTGATATAGAATCGGTACTGGAACAGGTCTCAGGATATGGACCGGCAAAGATGCTATTTTTTTAAACAACCCTTTACAGATGTAAAACTATTTTTAGCTCATGGGCCATACAAAGATAGGCCATGGGCCAGACTTGACACACAGGACGTGGCTTGCCAATCCCTGTACTAGAGTGACTGTCCACTGGAGAAAAGGAAAGACTCAGGCCTTTTAGGAATTTCAGATACTGGCTATGAATTGATTTTAAATCCTGGGGACCCAACATGTCACTGTGCTCCACTAGTCAAAGTGGGGATTTACAACCTCCAGGTGATAGATGGGGTCTTATTTCAAGTTCATCTCACAGTGGGCCAAGTCTGTTATTTCCCTAGTTTCCAAAAGTATAATTGGAATAGACATACATAACAACTGGTAGAATTCCCACTTTGGTTCTCTGGCCCAGGAAGGGTTAAGAAGAAGTTCTGGAACTTTCCCTCCCTAGAAAGGTAGTAAACCCAAAGCGATAATGTTCCCTGTACGAGGCGGTGGTGGTGCAGATTGCAGATTAATGCCACCATCAAAAACAAAACACTAATTAAAAAAGACACATGAACCCCAACATTCATAGAAGCATTATTTACAATTGCCAAGATAGGTAAACAGCCTGAGTACCCATCAACAGATGAATGGGTGAAGAAGGTGCAGTATATACTATATATACAATGGAATACTAGTCAGCCTCAAAAGAGAATGAAGTTTTGCCGTCTACAGCAACATGGATGAACTTGGAGGGCATTATGCTAAGTGAAATAAGTCCGACAGAGAAAGACAAATACTGTATGATATCACTTATATGTGGAATCAAAAAATACAACAAACTAGTGAACATAACAAAGAAGGAAGCAGGCTCACAGATAAAGAGAACAAACTAGTGGTTACCAGTGGGGGGAGGGGCAATATAGGGGTGGGGGAGTGGGAGGTACAAACTATCGGGTGCAAGATAGGCTCAAGGCTGTATCGTGCAACACGGGAAATATAGCCAATATTTTGTAATAACTAAACGGAAAGTAACTTTTCAAAATTGTATAAAAAATAAACAGGCAAACAAACAAACAAACCCCCAAAACTCTTCTCACAAGAACTTAAAAAACTTGAAAGAAACAGGGGTGCTTTTAAATAGGCGTGTTAACTAATCTGATCAACTTGTTCAGAAGTTAGATGGATCTCGGAAAATGACTGTGGATTATTGTAAACGTAGTCAGGTAGTTTTTCCAACTGCAGCTGTTTTCCCAGATGTATTATTTTTGCTAGAGCAAATCGACATGGCCCCTGGCAATTAGAATACAACTATTGGCTTTGCTGATGGCTTTTTCTCTATACCAGTTTTGTAAGGTCCACCAGAAGCAGTTTTCTTTGACCTGGCTGGGCCAACAGTATACTGTCAGAATATTGCCTAAGGGGTATGGCAAGTCTGTGACTCATAATGTAGTCTTGGCTGTCTTGACATTCCACAAAGCATCACACGGATTCACTTCCATCTAACAGCAAGATCATCTATAAAGCTGCCACTTTTGAGTGGGAACCTAGGAAGAGAAGTCTCTTCAGTAATTCTAGGCTACAGTGCATGTTGCTCTATCCCTTTGGCCTTATGATACAACAGATCCAGTAATATTTAAAGTATCTGTGGCAAAAAGGGATGCAATTTAGAGCCTCTGGACAGCACCAGTTGGAGAATCACAGTGCAGATCCCTAGCCCTTTGTAGCAAATCCCTGCCTAGCACTTGGGGGGCCTCTCCTGGCTCCCTCTTGTGTGTCAGTGCCCTGTGGGTGTGGGTGCAAAGGGCAGGGCCAGGGAGTTTGTGCTATCAGGGCAGGGTCACATAGCAGTTAGGAGCACTGTGTTCCTTGAGTCCCAGCTCTGTCACTCACTGGCTGTGTGTCCTTATACAACTTACTTCATCTCTGTGCCCATAGCTCCTCGTCTGTAGAGTGGGCCTAGGATATCTACACTGCATGGCCGTTTGAGGATTACCATCATCAAGCTTCGCTCTGTGCAGGCACTGTTCTAAGTGCTCAGCCTTCCTTGCAAGGACCTTATGAGGGAGGTACTATTACTATCCCCACTTTCAGGTGGGGACACTGGACATAGAGCAGTTAGATGACTTTCCCTGGGTTCAAGCTGGTGAGTGGAAGAGCTGGTCCTTGAGTCCAAATTGGATGAACCTAGAATCTTAGATCTTAAACACTAGGCTATAAAATGTCCATATAGAACTAAGTATGGGGTCTGGAACACCCTAAACCAGTGTTTCTCCAAGGGTGGTCTGCATGGACTTGACCTGCTAGAAGCACCTGGGTGAGGGGGTATGCTGTGTATAAAATACAGATTTCCTGGCTCCATCCCCATCTCGACTAAGTCAGAGTCTTTGGGGCAGGCCTGGGATCGTGCATTTTAACAGACACACCCACCCCTGGGTGGTTCTTCAGCAATCTAAAGACTGAGAGCCAGGGACGATGAGTGAATACTGCCGATTTCATCTTCATTGCAAGCATCTTCATCTGAAGAGCTGCAGTTCTGGGCCCTGGAATAAGCCCAGCAGCAAACAAACTGCAGGACCTTGGACAGGTCACCCACGTGGTCTTATCTCAGTTTTCCTTTCTGTATAATGGGTATCCTGGTTCCCACACTGCCCACCTCTCTCAACATGTGAGAGCATGAAGGTGACAGTGACTGCAGATGGCCTTTGGTAACAAGGCAGGCACTGGAGTCACTCTGACCCTGGTCTAATGCCGGATCTGCTGCTGTTGATGTGACCTGACACGGTTCTGTCCCTTCTGAGCCTCCGTTCCTCATCCTTAAAGGGGAGATAGTGAGATAATAATCCCTTCTCCACCCTAGTTATGATGAGGTTTAATGAGACAGCAGGTACAAGAGTGCAGGTAAGATAAATCCCCCGTCCCTCCATACATAGAAATTATTATGCATTTTATCTGCCCTAGTTTCTAAAATCTCCAGGGACAGCCGAGACCCACAGGCAACTCTCACTCAAGAGTTTTCGCAGAGGCTTCGATTGAGTCAGGATGGGATCTTGTCTCTCCTTTCTCCCAAGTCAGAACAGGGTGGGGAGCTGAAGACCCGTCCAGGTGCAGGCAGGGCAGAAACCACATCTGAACAGAAACAGCACCTCTGATTTTATCACGGTGGCCCAGCACCTGAGTGAGCTGCACTCGGTCTCATTTTCAACCTGTGTCCCATGGTGAAGTGAAGGCGGAAACCCATCCCTTCTGCTCCACACCTCCCCTCGGCCTGACCCTAGCCCTGAAGACGGGGAGTCTGGTGGTCTGTGCTCCCATGTTCCCTGATCACAGGCCGTGGAGAGGGGGTGGAGATAGAGTTCACTGCAAGTGCCAGGACCCCAGCTCTGCTCTCCAGGATGGAAACAAGAGAGATGACTGAGGTGTGCTGCCTTCTTTCCCCCAAGAGCGTCTTTGGAAGCACAAAGAGGGAACAACTCAGAGAGGCCATGGCTGGAGACACACTGTAGGCTTACCGACCAGCCAGCTGTCCCCTCCGCTCTCCTCAGCCTCACCTACGCAGGAGTGAGCCCTGGATGGCCAGGTTCTGGGGCTCTGCCTGTGAAGGTTGAATCTGAAAACCTTCTGGAGAGGAGGGAGCACCTGGGTTTTGGAGCAGGGCACCCCTGAGATGGTACCCCTGCTCCAGGATTCTGACATGGAGCGGGGCTCTGAGGGGTGGGCAGAGCTCTTGCCTTAAAGCTGCATTCACCCTAGGCAATACTTTTATTTAAGGAGGCTTGTGGGGGATGTTGGAGATTATCCAGGTGTTCTTTTTTTTTTTTTTGCAGTATGCGGGCCTCTCACTGCTGTGGCCTCTCCCGTTGCGGAGCACAGGCTCCGGACGCGCAGGCTCAGCGGCCATGGCTCACGGGCCCAGCCGCTCCGCGGCATGTGGGATCTTCCCAGACCGGGGCACGAACCCGTGTCCCCTGCATCGGCAAGCGGACTCTCAACCACTGCGCCACCAGGGAAGCCCTTACCTTTTTCTTTTTTTCTGTTCTGGAACAATCATTTTACTTTAGGACAAAATTACATTCATTTTCCTCAGTAAAAACGTATTTCCTTTTTGCATACCTTCTTTTACTGAAAATATACATCCTACTTTTCATATACAGTCATTTCCTTTTATCCTTATTACTTTAGTAGCTTTAATTACATATATTAACTAGAATTCCTAACCCTTAGAGATTTTAGTTTCTATTGAAGACTAAGAAGTAATCAATTGTGAACTGTTACATCAGCATTTTTTAGATTGGCAAATTCATGAATTCATTTAATCATTTCTAGAAAGATATAGTTCCTCATAGCACATTTTTTCAATGTGGCACAAAACATGTTTATTAATGTTTATTAATAGACCCCAAACGTCTATAGTCTCTGTAATAAGGTGTCAAAAGTAGGTAAACTTAAACTTGTTTAGAAATTAATGTTTCAGTATTTTATCTTATTTGGAAGTGATCTAGACACTCAGTGAAATCCTGTCATTTAATTTAGCAAAGCTTTAAAGTTTTAAGCTACCAAAAAGATCTTGGAAGATATATACATACCATAACACAAAATTATCATTAAAAAGTTCAACTATAAACTCTTATCCCATCTACATTAGATATATATATGTATATAATTATATATATCATTCTATATATTATTTGCTCCTAGAATTTATGTTTAGACTACTCATGAAAACGTCATGAGACATTAGACAAAGTCAACCATTATTCTGAACTATTTTTCCTGATGACAAATTTTGTAACAGATAACATAAGCTTATTTGACTTTTAGTAAATCTAGGTAGAAGGGTATTTAATGTTGATAACTCTAAAAACATGCCTGTATTAATTAAACCAACACATTTAAACAAGTTTTTATTTACCAAAGATTTTTCTCAGATCACGTGAACTTGAAAGCATGTGGGTTAGTTTCTATATTTCTGACAGTTTACAAATACTGAATTTATATGAGTGCTTATTTTTAAGTCAGTTAAGTAGAGCTCTTTTACAAATTAATGTTGGCAATTCCATCTAAAGGTAGAAAAATACCATATTTATGATGTACATACATACATACGAACAGAGATCTTATAGCTTCTGTTCTAAAATAATATAAAACTCACTAGTTTATAAATAACAGTTTGTAAACTAAAAATGCCACCTGCCATATTAGTAAACAAAGGAGTTGCAGCCATCAAGCCATCACATTATGGCTGCCCAATGGTGAGCCCTGAAGGATCTCAGGGTGGAGGCAGGATTTGCCCCCCATCTAGCAGTCAGCCACTGCAGCCACCCACAGTGGTGCACTCTGAGGGTACTCAGGATGGGAAAGCACCAGATACCAGCCCCAGACAGCTGAGGTGCAGATCAAAGGAATGATTTCAATGAGCCCAGACTTTGCATCTTCCCATACATAGAAAAATGCTAAATTCCTTAACTTGAGACATCTGGTTTTCTTTAATTAACCGTAATCTTTTGATGTTCCCACTACCTGGTCTTTGTTGCAAAAACTCCTATATATCCTGGCTCTCCCCCCTTGCCTCTTCAGAGCAGCCTCTCAGAGTTATCTGAGATGTTGTGTCCCAGGCTTAAGTCCTCAGTTTTGTCTGCTGAATAAAACATAACTCTCAGTTTTTAGGTTGCGCATTTTTTTTCAGTCAACAAGTTGGAATAAATTAAGTTTACTGGCTCAGATGGCTAAAGGCTTTTACTATTTGTGGAGAAGACTTTTAAGAATTGTATTTGTCTCTGGAAGTAATCTTAAAGAGGCTGTGGTCTAGAGTTTGGCAAGAGAGATTTTTTGCAGTTTGTATTTTAAAAAGATTTCTTTCTCTTTTATTTTTCTTCCCTTTAGTCTCAGACAATTGTGGGCTGTGTTCACATTTCAAAGACAGGATAAGATGTATAACTTCAAGGGACAGAGAAAGAATGCAAGTTTTTTTCCCTAGGAGTTTTGGAGTATATTTGCCTATTATTATTAGCCTAAGGTAATTATTATTAAAAATTTCCTTTTTTTTTCTTAGGTGCAGGACAATTGTACTTTCAATCTCCTGATTTTCACCATATCTGCAAATGTCTGAAGGCAAACAGGAAAAGGTCTGAGTGGATTTTGAGTTGTTTTCAGAGTTATACTTTTGTTTTTCTAGAGTCGAGTTGTAAATTAAAAGTTGTTGATTTTAACTCTATTTTCATTTGCATTCATTTAGGTTATCTTCAAAGAATTGGGTATCCATTTCCATTATAATGCTTAGAAGTTGGTTTGCCCATTCCACCACACTATTTGAATTTTCCTTTTTATATCGGGGAGAAAATTTCCAACTAAGATGGAAATAAAAGGATTTCTAAATTCTGTGGCCCAGGGGACATGAATTTTTTGGGTGGGGTTCTAGGATTATACCTGCAAAGAACATTGCATAGGAAAGTCTGAAGCTGGCAAAGCCTGATTACAGAGGCCAACAAAACAAACATTTTGGTCTGTTCTAGATGCTTCTGTTAAATTTTTTTCTTGGATTTTAGCATTTACATGGGTAACCTGTATACTCTAGGCCTAGAGAGTTGGCTGGAGTGCTCTTTGTAAATCTTGTAGGGAAAGGGAAGTTAAAACAAACAGCTGGGTGTTGAAGGGATTTTCTGGGGAAGGTGGAGTTTTGGGAGTTAAGTGCTAAGGAGATGGGGCTGGAGTTTGAGAAGGGGAATTTATGTTGGATGTGGACTTTAATTTTGTTTTAATTTAATTCCTCTTCTTTCATCTTGTTAGGGAGTCCTTAAGGCTAGGCACTATGTATATATTTTGGTCATTATACTTTTTAATTTTGTCTTTCCATAGATACAGATAAGACAATTGTCTAAATTTTTTTTTTTTTTCAATTTAAAATTTCAATTTAAAGGATCCATCGTCTGGCCATTGACCAATAGAATCTTGTTAGTGACTCAAACCAACAAGCCTTTTTAGGTTAAGGAAGGATGCAAAGGGTGTCCCATAAGAGAGTGCAGCCCTCAGAAGATCCAGAAAGTTCACTCTCAAAGATAGTCTAAGAAATCAAAGGTCCTCATTGCACAGGTGTGAAGATGGTGTAGTGAAAATGGTGTCTCTTGTCTCTCATGGGCACATGAGACACCTCCAGTTACAAACTTGCTAATCTGTGACACCAGGCAAGTGCTACTGGAATGCGATTTTTCCAGCACTAACAAAGTAATGAAAATTGAGATGACAAAGTCTCCTGGGGGGACTGGGACCCCTCATGACAAACTCCCCTGCCAGCTGGAACAGCTGGACAAATGGAGGGCTGCTTGTGACTTCCTGTCTTGAAATCTCAGTCTATTTGGATGGCAGAGACCAGAGAAAATATTCTCATTGGCCACAGAGCAAGTTCTCAGGAAATGAAACAAGAAGAAAGGAAAAACCTCTCCAGTTTTTACATCGGGGATGTTTTAGAAACACAGAAAAGTTTGTCTAAACAAACTCTGGTCTGATGAGAATTGGGAGCTTACCAGTCTGTGAGTAGCTTGTAGGGTCTATGCCTGTGTTCTGCTCTGTGGTTTTTCCTCCTGATGACAAATGACACAACAAAGACAAAGAAAAACAGTAACCATCTCTGGGAAGAAAAGGATCAAGAAAAATCAAGAGTCCTTGTTACCAAGTCGCTATGTCACAAGGAACTAGTTCCACAAATATTTTCTCCTGATAATCAAAACTTAGAAAAAGAAAAGGACTCTCACCACTCCTGCTTGCAACAGACCCTGTAGGCAGAGAGATCCAGGAGGCTGACGTGATAAGAGTTCTAACCTTCTGCCCATACTTGTCAGAGGTCCCAGGATCTCTCAGCATCTAGCCAGGAAAATTTATCCTGCTGACTACACCAAATGTTGGGGAGGAAAAAATGTTCCTCTACCCGTCTAGGTTCTTCTGGCTGGTCTAGTCGTTAGATTGACATGAGACAGATTCACAGGAGAAAATCAAATTTTAATTTTGTGCGTACGGGAGTTTATAGAAATGTGAGACGCATAGCAATGACCAAAGCAGGCAGCTTTATACCTTTTAGACACAGAAACAATATATTTGTGAAGAACGGACAAGACAAAGAAACTTGGGCTTGGGTACTAATTAGTGAATTATCTAAGCACAGTTTGTTTACACAGCCTTCTCAGCCCCAAATTCCCGATCTCTGGCGATAAGGATGCCTCTCTACCTCCTGGTACTGGGAGGGCACCCTTCACACGGGAGATTTATTTTCTGCCTTCAGGAGACAGAGAGGAGGTTCAGAGTGTTCTTCTTGCACTGCCTGTTCCTCAAGGAGCTTTAATTCACACTAATGAATATTTGGGGGTGGCCTGCCCTGAGCCCCGACGTGACATTTGCCCCATGCGGCTGCTCTGAGCAGTGGAGATCGTGGTTTGCATGTGACAAGCCCTGAACCCACATCAGGTCATGCTGGTATCTTCATCTGTTCCCCGGATGTGTCCCCTCCCACCGCTTCCAAGCTCAAAGCAGGGCTTTCCCTGCCTGCTGGGCTCTTCTGCCCTCGGCACTGAGACGTCATTCCCTACCCAATGTGCTCCCTGCCTGGCTCAAAGGCAGTCTCCTTAAAACCCTCCCGGACCCCAACCAGACAAAGCCTGGTCTGGCTCTGAAGCGCTGTCCAGACCCTCCCTCAGCCTGAATCTGCCTGTAGGAGTGACCGTGATGACAACTGTCAAAATCATAAGGAAAATAACAGGTGATCTGTGCAGAGCGGTCACTCTGCCGGGCCCTCGTCAGCGCCCCTTATCTCACGTCACTCGGTACACAGCCATCACTTCCCTGTTTCAGAGCTGAGGGGACCCAGGCTCAGAGAGGCTGTCACTGCCCAAGGTCACACAGCTGGGAGGTGCCTGCGCAGGACCTGGGGAGGTGGCCTACTCCCCTCCCTCCCACCCCTGACCTGTGACCTCCTGGAGGACAGAGCCCATAACCTCCCACCTCCGGTCAGCACCAACACCAGTGAGGCCACCAGGGACCACTGCAGGGCCTGGGGCACGCGGGAAGGCGGCCCCCACACTCTGGACTCCACGGAGTGGGCTTGAGGAGACCCGATTCTGGCCCGGATTCAGC
This sequence comes from Grampus griseus, assembly GCF_964374135.1. Lineage (NCBI taxonomy): Eukaryota > Metazoa > Chordata > Mammalia > Artiodactyla > Delphinidae > Grampus > Grampus griseus. Next base: position 160,422,061 of record NC_139017.1, on the reverse strand, counting down.
TCCCACTTCTCTGGGTGATTTTGTGCAGGTCGCCTTCCCTTGCTGGGCCTCAATTTCCCCATCTCTAAAATGGAGACATCAGTGTCCAGGACTGTTCATCGGTTTTCCAGGTTGAAGTCCCTGGTTTCTGGCCCTGGTGCTGGCAGATGACACCCAGACACTCCCCCTTCCCCCTTAGCCTAATTCTCCTGAGCCTCTAATAGCAGGTCCATCAGGCTCACCCCCACCCCTGGCACATTCTCCCCCCATCCCCAGAGACAGCTGGGTGTGTACTTCTGGAATTCTCAACCCAGGGCAGGCTCAGCCCTGGGGATCTGCTCCATGACAGAGGGACCTTAATAAAGAGATAAAACCCTATACTACCCTCCAGGGCAAACATGAAACACTTTTTATTAAAACCAAGATAGATACATCTATCTGGAGTCACATGAATTTTACAGATAAACATGAGTTCAAAGGACTTTCCACCCGCCCCTGACTCATTCGCCTCTGATCCCCCAACCCCCAACCTCACCCCCTGAACCTTCTACATGGAAAAGATCTTTGGAAGCACAGGGCTGTGGGCTTATCCCCATCGTTACCCCTGAGCAGCTGTGCAACCTTGGGCAACTTGTGTTGCCTCCCTGGGCCTCAGTTTCTTCATCTGTTAAATGGGCAGAGATGCTTTGGATGAATCGGAACTGGGGCCCATGTTCTCCTGGCAGGTAGACTTAGGCATCATCCCTTCCATAAATATATTTTCTTCATTATTCAAATACATTAGATTAAAGGAGAAGAGAAGAATTTATTTCTGGAGGCAGGTGCCTGTGGGTAAAGAGGGAAGCGATGGTTGGTGGGGGTGGGGAGGGGAGAAACAGCTGCCTGCATCGTGCTCTTTCTCTTTCTGGCCACAGGGACAGTTCTCCAATTCCATGCGGAGACAGGTAAAGGCCAGAGCATGGCTGTATTCATGACACGTTGTGTGAGCCTCAGCTTCTGAGCAGTGCAGCTCAGGGACCAGGTAACATCCAGAGAGAAGAGATGGGGCATTCTCCCCAGAGCAGGCCACCCGCCCAGCACCTCCTGGGCCTTCTGGGGTCACTGCTTGTTGGACCAGGGAGAGACCTCAGCCCTCAGCAGAGGCTCAGGCTCCCAGAGACACCGGCACTGGTGGCAGAGGTGGGAGGCCCCGCTGACGGCTTGCAGGGGTCAGCAGTCCAGGAGGAGGGCAGAGGGGACGATGAGTGTGATCGGAGCCCTAAGCATGTGTCCCCGCCCAGCGTGGATGCTCAGAGCTAACGGGAGATCCAAGAGGGAAGTGAGGTTCTATGGTCCTCGGGTAGGTGCAGGGCAGTTGTCTGATGTTAAGGTGGCCCCTTTATTTCTTGCTCTGAGACATTCTGATTACAAGAATAGTCTACCTTTCCCAGAGCAGCAGGTTCGGAGGGACACAGAGTGCTGAGAGATGCCAGCAGGTGTTTTCTAGGATCAGATCAGTTTGTATAACTGTATTAGCCAGTTTTTTGCTACGTAATTAGTCATCTGGAAATCTCAATGGGTTACAATAGCAAACGTATTTTCTTGCTCACGGTAGGTGAGAAGGCTCCTCTTCAGGGCGCAGGTGGGCTCCGGTCTGTCCTCAGGTCCTTCTTGAGCCAGCAGCTCCCCTGGGCAGGCTCTTCAGTGACGAACGAAGAGAGCAAAGGAGGGGTGAGCAGGAACATTCGACTCTTTTTCAAATATTCTGTCTTAAACATTAAAAAAAATTTACAAACAGTAAAATCCACCCTTTGGTGGTGTACAGGTCTCTGAGTTTTAACACATGCGTGGATTAGTGTCACAACCACCACTATCAGGACACAGAAGAGTCCATCACCTCCAAATTCCCTTGTGGTCACACTATATCCCCACCTCTAAGCCTGGTAACCCCTGGTCTGTTCCTCATGCCTATAGTTATGCCTTTTCCAGAATGTCATACAAATGGAAACACACAGCATGTAGCCTTTTGAATCTGGCTTCTTCCACTTGGCATAATTATTTTGACATCTATCCATGTTGTGTGTGTCAGTTGTTCGGCCCTCTTTACTGCCGAGTAGTGTTCCACTGAATGGATGTAAAGGCTTCCCTTGGTATCTGAGGAGGATTGGTCCAGGATCCCTGTGGATACCAAAATCTGAGGATGCTCAAGTCCCTTACATAAAATGGTATAGTATTTTCCTAGAACCTATGTACATCCTCCCATATACTTTTTCATCTCTAGATTACTTATAATACCTAATACAGCGTAAATGCTATGTAAAAACTTGCTGGTGTGCAGCAAATTCAAGTTTTGCTTATTGGAACATCCTAGAAAAATTTTTTCCTAATATATATATATATATCTATATATATATCTATATATATATCTATATAATTTTTTTTCTTTTTTTTTTGTGGTACGTGGGCTTCTCACTGTTATGGCCTCTCCCGTTGCGGAGCACAGGCTCTGGACGTGCAGGCTCAGTGGCCATGGCTCACGGGCCTAACCGCTCCGCGGCATGTGGGATCTTCCCGGACCGGGGCACGAACCCGTGTCCCCTGCATCGGCAGGCGGACTCTCAACGACTGTGCCACCAGGGAAGCCCCCTAATATTTTTGATCTGTGTTGACTCCATGGATGTGGAGCCCGGGGATCTGGAGGGCTAACTCTACCGGGGTTTTTATTCATTGACCTGTTGAAGAACATTTGGGTTGTTCTCAGTTTGGGGCGATGGTAAATAACGCTGCTCTAAACATCCATATACAGGCTTTTGTGTGAAGGTAAGTTTTTATTTCTCTAGTGCAAATACATAGTAACAGTATGGCTGGGTCATGTGGTAAGTGCACGCTCAACACCATAAGAAACTGCAAAACTGTTTCCCAAAAGGACTGTACCATTTTGCATGCTGACCAGCACTGCATTGAGAAGTGCTGACATCCTTGTCAGCACTAAGTATTGCCAATTTGAAATAAATTAATAGCCATTCTAGTAGATGTGTGGTGGTATCTTATTATGGTTTTATTTCATGTTTCCCGAACGGCTAGTGATGTTGAATCTCTTTTCATGTGCTTATTTTCCATTCAAATGCCTTCTTTGGTGAAAAATCTTTTGTCTTCAAATCTCTTGTCTATTTTTTCAATGGGTTGTTCATTTTTATATTGCGTTTTGAGAGTTCTTTATAGATTCTGAACACAAGTTCTTTGCTGGATATGTGATTTGTAATATTTTCCTCTAATCTGTCCCTTGTCTTTTCTTTCTATTACCAGTGTCTTTCACAGAGTAAGTTTTTAATTTTGATGAAGTCCAATTTATCCATTTTTTCTTTGATGGATCATATATATATATATATTTTAATATGGAGGGAGGATGTAATTTATTTATTTATTTATTTTTGGCTGTGTTGGGTCTTCGTTTCTGTGTGAGGGCTTCCTCTAGTTGTGGCAAGTGGGGGCCACTCTTCATGGCGGTGCGCGGGCGTCTCACAATTGCCGCCTCTCTTGTTGCAGAGCACAGGCTCCAGACGCGCAGGCTCAATAGTTGTGGCTCACGGGCCTAGTTGCTCCGTGGCGTGTGGGATCTTCCCAGTCCAGGGCTCGAACCCGTGTCCCCTTCATTAGCAGGCAGACTCTCAACAACTGCACCACCAGGGAAGCCCGATGGATCATATTTTTGATGTCACATCTGAGAGCTCTGCCTAACTCAAGTTCACAAGGATTTTCTCCTATGTTTTTTTCTACAGTTTATAGGTTTACACTTTATATTTAAGTCTATGATCCATTTTGAATTAATTTTTGTGTAAAGTGTGAAGTACGTTTTGAGGTTCAGTTTTTTTGCACACAGATTCCACCATCACTTGTTGAAAAGATGATCCCTCTGAAAAAAAAAAAAAAGATGATCTCTTATCTATTGAATTGTCTCTGCACCTTTGCCAAACATCAATTGGCCATATTCTTGTGGGTCATTTTTGGGGTCTCTGTTCCATTCCGCTCATCTATATGTTTATCCTCTCACTAATATCACACTGTCTTAATTACTATAACTTTACAGTAAGTCTTAAAGTTGGGACAGTTGAGTCTTAAGAATTTTGTTCTTATTTTACAAAATTGTTTGGACTCAGTTCCTTTGTATTTTCATATAAATTTTGGAATTAGCTTGTCTATATCTGACAAAATATTTTGTTAAAATTCTGATTGTGGTTATGTAAAATCTATAGAATAATTTGGGGAGCATTGACATATTAACAGTAGTGAGTCTTCCAATCCATGAATGTGATATGTCTCTCCATTTATTTAGGTCTTTGGTTTCTTTCATCAGTGTTTTTTTTTTTTTTGTAGTTTTCAGCATATAGATCCTGTACATATTTTGTTACATTTATACCTAAGTATTTCTAGTTTTTTGGAGCAATTGTAAATGGTATTGTTTTAAAATTTTTGATTTCTAGCTGTTCATTGTAGTACATAGAGATTTTCATATGTTAACTTTGTATACTATGGCCTTGCTAGAACTTCTTAGTTCTAGGAAATCTTTTTCAATAGATTCCTTGGGATTTTCTACATGGACAGTCATGTCACCTGTGAATAGGGACAGTTTTACTTATTTTTTTCAGCTTTATTGAGGTATAACTGACAAAATGTGTGTATTTTAAAGTGTGCTACTTGAAGTTTTGATATATGTATACATATATTGTGAAATCATTCAATCTGTGTGTCTTTTTCCCCTCATTCAACTGCCTAGGGCTTTTAGTACAAAGATGAATAAGAATAGTGAGAGCTGACATTCTTGTCTTGTTCCTTATTTTAGCAGAAATGCCTTCCATGTTTCACTATCAAGTATGATGTCAACTGCTCTACCTTGCCATTATAGTGCGAAAGTCGACGTGGACAATACATAATAAATGGGCATAGCTGGGTTCCAATAAAACTTTATTTATCGACACTGAAATTTGAATTTCATATAATTTTATATATTATGAAATATTATCCTTCTTTTGATTTACCCTTACTATTTAAAAATATAAAAACCATTCACAGCTTGTGGCTCATATAAAGACACATGGCAGGCCTGATTTAGCCTTCAGGACATCCTTTGCCAGCCATTGCTCTAGTCTATTCTTCCATGTTTTCCCCCTAAATATTTACATTTCCCCCCAAAATAGAGATAAATAGAGATGCATAAATATTTTTCCAGTTTTCTTACTTTAATAATTTTAATGACATCAAAACATTTAACCCACAGATATAGAAAACAAACTTCTGGTTACCAAAGGGGAAAGGAGGGGGTAGGGATAAATTAGGAGGTTGGGATTAACATATACATACTACTATATATAAAATAGATAACCAACAAGGACCTATTGTACAGCACAGGGAACTATATGCAATATTTTGTAATAACGTATAAGGGAAAAGAATCTGAAAAAGAATATATATATATATATATATATATATATATACACATATCGGAATCACTGTGCTATACACCTGAAACTAATGTGACATTGTAAATCAACTGTACCTCAATTAAAAAAAATTAAAAAAGAAGTATGATGTTAGCTGTAAATTTTCTGTAGATGCCCTTTACCAGGTTAGGGAAATTCATTCTTATTCCTTGTTTGTTGAGAGATTTTTAAAAAATCATGAGCGTATATTGAATTTTGTCAAATGTCAAAATGTCTTCTGCATCTGTTAATATGATCATATATATATGTATATGTGTATATATATGTACGTGTATGTATATTTTTTCTTCTGTAGTGTGTTGACATGGTGGATAACATGGATCGATTCTTAAATTTCAATCATCTTCATTCCTGGAATAAACAAAATTGGTTATGATATATTATTCTAATTATATATTCTTGGATTTGACATGCTAATATTTTATCGAGGATTTTTGCATCTATATTCACAAAGGAATATTAATCTTTAGTTTTCTTTTCCTATATGGTCTTTGTCTGGTTTTGTTATCATGGTAATACTGACCTCATAAAGTGTGTTGGGAAGTGTTCCCTCCTTTTCTACGTTCTGGAAGAGATTGTGTAGAGTTGGTATTATTATGTCCCTTAGATGTTGATAGAATTTGACAGTGAGACCATCTGTGCTTTGAATTTTCTTTTTTGGAAGGTTTTCTAACTATAAATTTAATTTCTTAATAGACAGAGGGCTACTCAGATCATCAGATTCTTCTTGAGTGAGCTTTTGTAGTTTTTATTTTTCAAGGAATAGGTCCATTTCATCTAAATTGTCAAATTTATAGGTGCAGAGTTGGTCAAAGTATTTGCTTACTCTCATATTAATGTCTGTGAGGCCAGTAGTGAAGCCCCTGCTTTCATTTACGGTATTGGTAATTTGTGTCTTCTCCCTTTTTTTCTTGATCAGTCTGACCAAGGTTTATCAATTTTATTGATTTTTTAAAATTAACCAAATTTTGATTTTGTCTTTCTCTACTGTTTTTGTTTTTAATTTCATTGGTTTCTGCTTCTGTCTTTATTACTTCCCTCCTTCTGGTTGCATTTTTATCTTGCTCTTCTTTTTCTACTTTCTTAACATGGAAGCTTAGATTATTGGCCTTGAGATATTTCTTTTTTCCCTTAATATAAGCATTTAACATAAAATTTCCTACCAACACAGCTTTAGCTACATCCCACAAATTTTCATTAAGCTCAAAATATTTTTTGATTTACCTTTAGACTTTTTTTGACTTATAGGTTATTATAAGTGTGCTGCTAAACTTCCAAGTGTTTGGGAATCTCCAGATATCTTTCTGTTATTGATTTATAGTTTATTCCCGTTTTGGCCAGAGAACATACTTTATAGGATTTCAATTCTTTTAAATTTGTTACTTTGTTTTATGACCCAAGATATAGTCTATCTTCATGAATATTCCATGTGCACTTAAAAAGAATGTTTTCTGCTGTTGTTGGGTGTGGTATTTTTTTTTTTTTTTTTTTTGCGGTACACGGGCCTCTCACTGTTGTGGCCTCTCCCGTTACGGAGCACAGGCTCCGGACGCGCAGGCTCAGCGGCCATGGCTCATGGGCCCAGCCGCTCCGCGGCACGTGGGATCCTCCCAGACCGAGGCACGAACCCGCGTCCCCCGCATCGGTAGGCGGACCCCCAACCACTGCGCCACCAGGGAAGCCCTGGGTGTGGTATTTTTTAAATGACAATTAGGCTAAGTTGGTCATATTGTTGAGGTCTACTTTTACTGATTTTCTGTATACTTTTTCTATCAATTACAGAGAGGAATGTTGAAGTCTCCAAATATAACTGTGGACTTGTCAGTTTCTCCTTACGCTGTATTTTGAAGCTCTTTTGTTAACTCCATACATATTTAGGATTGCTATGTCTTCATGGTAAATCGACTCTTTTGTTATTATGTAATATCTTGCTTTATCTCTGATAACTGTCCTGTTTCTGAAATCTACATTTTTCTGATATTAATAGCCATGCCAAGTTTCTTTTGATTAATATTTGTATAGTACATTTTTTTTTACCAGCCTTTTACTTTTGACTTATCTGTATCTTTACATAAAAAGTGGTTTTCTTGTAGACAACGTGTAGTTGGGTCTTTAAAAGAAATCCAATCTAGCAATCTCTCTCTTTTAATTGAGGTGTTTAGACGATTTGCATTTAATGTAATTATTGATATGTTTGGATTTAAGACTGAGATTTTATTTGTTCCTTGTACTTTTTTTCCTTGATTTCCCCTTTCCTGACTTCTTTTGGGTTATTTGAATATTTTTATTGTTCCGTTTAAATTAATATCTTGGTCTTTTTATTACATCTCTTTGTACAGATTTTTTTGGTGGTTCTCTAGGGATAACAATATACACACTTAACATACAATATACATACTGAACAGGCTACTTAAAATTAATATTTTACCACTTCAAGTGAAATTTAGAAACGTTACAATCCATTATTTCTTTTACTCTCCAACCTTTGTATTACAGTTTTCAAAAGTTTTACATGTATATACTACCAGATAATGTTATAATTTTTTTTGCGGTACGCGGGCCTCTCACTGTTGTGGCCCCTCCCGTTGCGGAGCACAGGCTCTGGATGCGCAGGCTCAGCGCTGAGGCCATGGCTCACGGGCCCAGACGCTCCACGGCATGTGGGATCTGCCTGGACCAGGGTACGAACCCGTGTCCCCTGCATCGGCAGGCAGACTCTCAACCACTGCGCCACCAGGGAAGCCCATGTTGTAATTTTTGTTTTCAACTATCATACGTATTTTAAAGTACTAAAGGGAGAAAAATAGTCTATTATTGTTACCCAGATAATTCTGTTAGTCTAGCTTCATGTCTGAAGTTCCGAGTTTTTCACTGGTACCATTTCCTTTCTATCTGAACTCCCTTTAGCATTTATTTCAGAGAAGGTCTGCTGGTGACAAATTCTCTTAATTTTCTTTCATCTGAGAATGTCTTTATTTTGCCTTCATTCCTGAAGGATATTTTTTAGTAGCTATAGAATACTGGGTTGACAGTAGTTTTCTTTTACTACTTTAAGAATGTTCCAAATATGTATAAAATGGATAACTAATAAGAACCTGCTGTATAAAAAAATAAATAAAATAAAATTCAAAAAAAAGAAAAGAATGTTCCACTGTCTTCTGGCTCTATGAATTCTAGTTAGAAATCCATAGTCATTTGTATGTATTTTTCTCCTATATGTAAAATGTTGTTTTTCTATGGTTGCTTTCAAGATTTTTTCTTTGTCTTCAGTAACTTGATTATGATATAACAAGGCATGATTTTCTTTGAGTATATCCATTTTGGGTTTGCTGAACTTCTTGAATTCATAAAATAATGTCTTTCTACAAATTTGAGATGTTTATATCCATTATTTCTTCAAATACTTTTTCTGCACTGATCTCTTTCTTCTCTCCTTCTGGAAAGAACTCAAAGACACAAATGTTAGACCTTTTGATATTGCCTCACAGTTTCCTGAGGCTCTGTTCATTATTTTCTCATTCTTCTATCCCCCCATCTATTGTTTATATTGGATAACTTTTATCAATCTGTCCTCAGGCTAACTGACTCATTCCTCTGTTATATCCATTGCTTTATGGAACACATCCAATGAAATTTTAAATTTCAGTTATTGCTTTTTTCAGATCTAAAATTCCATTTGGTTATTTTTTCCCCACTTTTAAAATTGTGGTTAAAGTACACGTGACATAAAATTTACCACCGTAACCATTTTAAATGTATAGTTCAGTGGTATTAAATACATTCATAACGTTGTGCAACCATCACTACCGTCCATCTTCATAACTCCTTTCATCTTGTAAAACTCTGTATTCATTACGTAGAAACTCCTCATTCTGACCCCCAGGCCCAGCAATCACCATTCTACTTTCTGTCTCTATGCTAGCGACTATGCCAAGCACCTTGTGTTAGTGGAATCATCCAGAATTTGTCTTTTGTGGCTGGTTTATTTCACTTAGCATAATGTCCTCAAGGTTTCTTTGCATTGTAGTATATGTCAGAGTTTTCTTCTCTTCTTAAGGCTGAATAGTATCATTTGGTTCTTTTTTAAGCTTCTATTTCTTTGCTGAGAATTTCTACCTTTCCATTTGTTTTAAGAGTATTTTCCCTGATTTCATGGAACATTGTTATCACGGCTGCTTTAAAAATCTTTGTCTGGTAATTTCAACATGACTGTCATTTCAGAATGGGCTCTTATTGATAGTCTTTTCCTCTAGAAGTTGTTGAGATTTTCTGATTCTTTGTATATTGAGTAATTTTGGAGTATATCCTGGACATTTTGAAACTTTGGTTTTTTAAAAAAAATTTTGTGGAGAACTTTGATTTTTCTTTAAAAGAAGGCAGTTAGATTACGAGGGTGCAGGCCACAAATCCTCACCCATCTTCTTTGGCCGGCAGTTTCAATTTCAGTTGAGTTTTCAAAGACTGCAATACTATCTGATTTTTCCCCAAGTGTGTGCTTCCCCTCCCCCAAGGGCACGCTACATTGTAATTCAGTTCTTCACGCCTTTAGTGTATTGTTTTGGATCAGTTACATACATGCCCAGCCTGTGTCCAGGACTTCATACACAGCATTATTGGATGGCTTTCTCAAGCTCCCCACTTCCCTGTGCTTTTCTCCCACACTTTCTGACTCCCAAGGGCCCCCTTACTTTGTAAGGCTTCAGTTTGGAAATGCCATGGTCACTTGCACCCACAGTCCATTGACCAAAGCAAGTCATACGGCCAAGCCAAGATCGTGAGCTTGCCTGTTCTAGGGCTCTACAAATCCACATGGCAGAGGCAGGGAGTAAAAGATGGGAAACAGAAGTCCAACCTACCATTGTAACACTGAGACTCAGAAGCACAGAACACCCTGGCCTCAGATGGCTCATCTGGGTTGCCCACAGTCCTCTAGATTACTGGTGCCACCTTTCCTTTAATGTCTTGTAAACTGGCTTGAACCACAGCTCAGGCTCTCTGCAAAGTCCAGGGCATTCCCAAAGAGGTCTACAGATTCCCCCGGGCTTAGGGTCTCCTGATCACTGCTTCTCGTTGTTTCCTTTCTCTTCTCAGTTTTATCCATGTCCCTCCCATGTCTGTTCTCCTTTTTCCACCTCCACCTGCACCCCAGCTTAGGGCTCAAGTTTCCATAATCAAAAACCCTTGCTTTGCTTGACAGAGCAAAAATCATTTATTCTGAGCTTCTCTTTAGCCCCATAAAATGCCTTTCCTTTTTTTTTTTTTTCCCTTACTGTTAACTCAATAACATTCTGAGGCACAGACAAACTGCCTGTCTGGGTGAAGACATAAACTAAAGGGAACTAGCATAAAGATTTGTCCCAGACCAACTCCTTTCTGGAGTTGGAGGAGTGTCGTTTCTTTCTTCCTGATGCTTGTATTAGCATAGGAGGGGCGCTGAGAAACACTACGGTGAGAAAGTCAGTTTACAGTTGTTTAGTTCAGCCTTTCCAAAACTTACTTGGCCATGGAACACCTCCGTCATGGAGCATCTGTGAACATCTGAAAGCTCAAGGTGTGGGAAAGCCATCGAGAACGGGGTGGGGGGGGGGTTGTGAGGATTAAAAGAAGGAAGCTGAGCCTCAGGTAGTTTTTGGCGATGCCGGTTCCCTTCCTTCTCTAGAGACCCCACCCTGTCAGTGACCCTGAAAAATTATCCAAATGAGAAAACTATTGAGAGCGAGAGAGGAAGCACTATTAATTATTACACCAGGGCAGTAGGCATGTACTGGGCTGTCCTGGGCCAAGCGGGGCATAAGGTCCCCTGTGCATTCGTGTTATAGCTGGTGGTAGCTTCAGATGAGCTGTGAGTTCTCTGTAGGTCTCAGTTTCCCCACCTGTGGGATGAGGACCTCTTAGTTCATTTATTTTTCCATTTATTCAATCAATCAGTCAACAAATACGTAACCAAGCTTTCCTAGGAGCTAGCACTGTGCTGGGCCGTCAGGAGCCAACAGTGGGATGAGAGCCTCCCCACCTTCAAGGGCGTCACCATATAGAAGGAGACACAGATGTGGGACTGTTTGGGGATCGTGGTCTCGGCTGCACCTTGACTTTAACCCTGAATCCCCGAACAGAGACCAGTCTAGAAGGGCCTTTTGGTGGTACATCCTGGGCTGTCACAGGAAGATGATCCCATAGCACCTGGAGCCTCCCCTCACCTGCACTGGTTCCAGCAACTTCCAGGCTGGAGTCCTAGGGAACTGGCGGAGGCACGGCCACCTCTCTCCCTGGGAGCGCTAATCACTACTCACCCACTGCTCTGGGGAATGATTACCTGTCAAGGTTCATTTGAGCCCGTGGCTTCCTGGAGTTTCTCCCCACCCCCTGCATCAGGCCGTCCTGATGGCAGCAGGGAAGCTGCTCCCCAGGAAGTGAGAGAGAGGAAAATTACCTTCCACTGTACCTCACCACCTATTTGGACTGGCAGCCACGGCAACAGCTTGTGTCCTGCCAAGCCTGATAACAGAACTGTCATGGCCTGTGGACAGTCTGACCCTGCGAGGTGAGTGGTGAGGATTCCAGGAAATTGTGGAGATTGCCGGCAAAATAGGCCTCCTCAAATTAGATTGCCTTGCTGAGTGATTTCAGACTTGGCAAATTGCATCTTGAGCAGGGCCTGTTACTCTGCTTCCCTCAGCCCAACTATTAAAGCTTTCTTCAAAGACCATCACCACTAGAGACAGCTGGCTTTGGATTTGAATCTCTGTATGTGACCAGGTGCATGAGGGTAGATAAGTTACTTCCTAGGGACAATATTTCATGGGGATAATAACTGCATCAGTCAGGACCCTTTTGATTATAAGGGAAAGAAAAGCAGAAGAGGAACTACAAGCATATTAAATGAAACGTCCAGGGGAATTTCAGGTATGGCTGGATCCAGGTGATCAGATGAGGTCTTCAGGAATCCATCTCTCCCTGTAAGTTGACTCTTATTTTTCTCCTTTTTTGCTTCCCTACCATACAACCCCTCTCTTCCTGGAGGCCCCCAGAGGTTCCAGCAGAAGGGAGAGCTTCACTAGCTCAGTAATTCCAAAAAAGTCTCAGGATAGAATTTCATTGGTCAGTCCTGAGGTATATGCCCATCCCTAAACTAATTGCATGGCCAGAGGTTATGTGCAGTATTTCTAATTACTAATTGGCCAGGCTGACATTATGTGCTCATCTCCTGGAACCCAAACCACCAAGGACCTAGGAAGTGGTGGCAGTGGGTCCCCAAAGAAAAATGGAGGAGGCGGTACTCTAGAGAAAGAGGGAGTAGGTTTCCAGCTGGCAAACTAGTCTCTTGATCGGGGAGAGATTGAAAATACTTACCAACCACTAGACCCAAGGCACTGACCAATAGGGTTGGAGGCTGCCAGAGCTGGGCAGGGCCCCAGAGGCCCCCTGCTGGGCTGCATGATAACTATTTAGTTACTGGAGGGTGAGGACGTGTGAGGGTACCTGGAGAGGGGCTGGGGCACACGGGGCTCAGGATGGCAACTGATACCAGCCAATAAAGGCACATTTCTGCATTTTTACCAACTGCTCTGGCTGCTCCAGTGCCTCTTGGTGAACATTCCCTGCTGACCGCAGCTTTGCCCAGACCCCCCGCCTTGTTCTCTCAGGTCAACCTCTGCTCGCGGCTTTAGCAGCACCCTTAGGCTTATCTGTGCACAATTCCTCCGTAGATCTTCATTAGCACGCGTGGGCCACTGTTCAGAACAGCCTGCCCCACAGGCCACCGGCCTTGTAGGTGGACCTCGCCGCGGTGCCAGTGGCAGTGAGCGGTGGGCCCAGCGTCTCCACGTTCTCCCAAGCAGGGTCTGTGCTGTTGTGTATTCAGTAACCTTAGACCTCAGGCCGCCTTATCTGTGTCAGCCTCAAGATAGCCGATGTTTGCGCAGCACCTGTTGGTGCCAGGTACAAGTCTAAGCACCTTCCCTGTGTTAACTCATTGAATCCTCACAGCAACCTCATGAGGGAGGAACCATGATTACCCCCATTTTACAGATGAGAAACCGAAGCACACGGAGGTTCAACAACTTGCTCAGGTCACACAGCTAGCTAGCGGCAGGGCTGAGACTTGAACCTAGGACGTCTGGCTCCTCATGAGGATTAAACAGGATGATGGAGGCAGGAAGTGCAAACGCCTGGCACGGGGGCAGCACCCAGTGAAGTCACCTCTACTCTGATTAGCTCTTGGCTCAGTAAACTGGCACTGAGCACCTGCTGTCTGTATGGCCTGCGTCGGGGCCTGGGGTTTGGGGGTTTGAATAAGGAAACAGGATTCGCAACCCCCTGGGAAGAGACAGTCCAGCGGGAATGACGCGATACATGGACAAACATCACTGTTGAACGGGAGGATCACATGGAGGTTCAAGGTGTTGGGCTCAGAGGTGGCGAGAGATGCCCACCACGGGGAAGGTCAGGATGGGCTCCACAGAGGGGGGCGCAGACGAATGGGACCTTGAAAGAAGGTGCAGTCATAGGCAATGAAGTTCTCCTGGTGGCAGGAATCAGAAACTCACTCAAGCTAACTTACACCCAGAGGGGGATCCAGGACCTAGGGTGGCCCCCCAGATCCAAGGTCAGGAGTGTGGTCAGACCCCAGAACGGAGAGCGGGGAGTGGGCAGAGCTGGGGTTCTCCCTCACGGTCCTGGGTTTCTGCTCCTTTTACACATCGTGGTTCCCCCCTTCCCCCCATCAGCATCCTCCTTGACCAGGCCCATGACAGAACCCCGCAACAGACCCCTTGAGTTTATGCAGTTTACAGTTTACACGTTATAGGTCTGGCCAAGGAAAGAATAACTCCTGGGTCTACCATTACTCCTGCCAGGCCCAGCTCTGGTCAAGGGAGCTGTGCTGGGAGCAGGGTGATGCAAAAAAGCCTGTGGGTCCCACTGATTGTGGGGGAGGGGGGAGTGGAGAGGGGGAGGGTAACTGGGAAGGCTGCCCAGGAGCCCCTCAGGGGGAGAATGTCGCCCAACGGTGACAAGGCCAGGTGGGCATTCTGGAGGCGGAAGGGGGGAGAAACATTGTCGGGAACCGTTAAGATGACAAAATGGAGTCATGAGAGGCGGCCGCAGCAGCTGGCCCTGTGCAGAGTCATTTATATGCTCTTCCCCAATTAGACGTCACCTGAAGTAGATGCGGTGGCATCCCGGAGCATGAGGAACCTGAGACGTATTTGCTCAAGTTCCCCCAGCTGGGGAGTGGCAGAGCCAGGATTCAGAGGCAGAATTTCCTGGTGCCAAAATTACACTGCCCACGTGCCCAAACATCTGGATCACCCCCAGGTCAGCCCACACCCAGGATGAAGTCCAAGGCCTCCGAGGCCTTGGCCTGATCTGGTCCCCATCCTATGTGACCTCCTCTCCCTCCATTCCTTCCTCACTCTGCTCCAGCCTCACTGGTCTCCTGGCCGTCCCATGACCACACCCAGTACAGTCCCACACCAGGGTCTTGGCATGTGCCCTTCCCTCTGTCCCAGATGCTTATCCACCTGGATGCACACGGCCCACCTGACTCAGGTCTCTGCTCAGATGTCCCCCCACCGCCCCCAGATGGCCTTCTCGGCACAGCCCATCACCGCAGCCTCTCCATGGCTCCCTCCACCCCTCTGCTTTATTCTTCTCTATCACGTGTCCTCTCTGACATCATGGGATCATATGCACATTTGTTTTTCTGGTCATTGTCCATGTTCTACAGTAAAATGCAAGCTCAAAGATTAGGCTGGTTTTGTTCACCGATTTTTTCCTGCTGTCTAGAGCATAGCTTGGCACACAAAAGACAATAACTATTTGTGTGCAAATCAACCTATTAAAGGGGGTGTCAACACCTCTGCTATACATGTGTCATGATGATTACATTACATCGTGTATATATAGAACGCATCATTGGCCTGACTCGGGGCAATTTCTCAATGAAGGTCATTATCATGATCTTTCCCTCAGTTGTGCTCCTGCCCCAGGGTCCTGTGACTTTTCTAAACGGCAGCAGCAGCCACCCAGTCACCCTTGTTGAAAAGCTGGGTGTGGGGGTCACCAACACCTCTTGCCCAGTATTCCTGCTCTCCACAAGGAAGGGTTGACTTCCCGGCCCCCTGTGGTTGTGGGGGGAGTAGTTGAGCAACTCATTCTGGCCAATTGTGAGCAAAAGTTCTTGCTTTGGACTGAATTGTGTCCCCCCCCCCCCCACAGAATTCATATACTGAAGCCTGAACCCTCAATATGATGGTGTTTGGAGATGGGGCACTTGGGAGGTGATTAGGTTTAGATGAGGTTCTGAGGGTGGGACCCCTGTGATGGGATTAGTGTCCTTATAAGAAGAGATACCAGAGCTTGCTTCCTCTCCCTCTCTCCATATTCATGCATGGAGCAAAGGCCATGTGAGGACATGGCCAGAAGGTGGCCGTCTGCAACAGAGAAAGAGCCCTCACCAGACGCCAACCCTGCCAGCACTTTGATCTTGGACTTCTAGTCTCCAGAACTGTGAGAAATAAATTCCTGTTGTTTAAGCCACTCAATACTATTCTAGTATTTTTTTATGGCAGCTTGAGCCGACTGAGACAGTGGTGTGTGCCAACTCTGAGCTGGAGCATTTGATGTTGATGGGAGACCCCCCAGAGTTCTCTGTTGATTTGCTACGGTGACTGGCAATGTAGCAAATGGTGGCCACTCTGTTGGCCTAAGTCCCTGAGTGAAGACCAGAAGGGGCAGAGCCTCAGCTGGGCCTCAAAGGACACAAAGCCTGAGTGATAGATTTTTGATCTTTGTTGATTTGGGGGCTATTTATTATTGCAGCAGAGCCTTCCTTGTCCTGACTGATAAAGTTACAGGGGCTGGGAATGTTATCCCTCAATCACACGTCAGAACAATATCTCTTTAGGATAAAGGAGGGCTTGCTGTTGCTGGATGAATTCAGGCCTTGTCACTTCTCTGGTTCCTGGAGAGGAATAGCAGTGTGGAAGCCAGCAGAGACCTGGTTTCCACACCCAACTCCTCCACACACCAGCTGTGTGACCTTAGACAAGGCACTACCCTCTCTGTGGCTCAATTTTCTCTTCTGACATGTGGGGGTAACAAGAACTTCCTCCTTCCACCCTCCAACGCACACACAGGTTCTTGAGGTAATGAATGTGAGAGCATAGCACAATCGTGGGCCACTGATAAGATGAGGAGCCTGGACTGGCGACTGTTCTGGGGTCCCTGCCGGACCCATGACTCTGTGCTCTTTGATTTCCTGCTTCCTGCAGCCTCCTGAGAAGGGGGCCCTGGTCACTCAGAAACGTTAGCACCGCTCAGGTGAGGAGATGCGATGCATTGGCCGTGTCTCCTGATTCCCCTGCTGTCACGCTTAATGCAGGCTCCAAGTCTGGCCACTCAGTCACTGTCATGGAACATTCCAGAGCTACCACCTGGGTCCTTCCCGCTAATGAGGCGCTTCTCAGAGACTCAGTCCTCACCCCAATTTTTTTTCTCTTTGCTCTTCCTGTCATATCCAGGAGAAAAGTGGTGTTCAAGTTGTCTGTCAGCCAGAGGAAAAGGGAAGCCTTGCTGAGGTGACTTTCTCTAGGGGCTGTCTTTCTGGTGTGGCCCTTTCTGGGCTCCAGAACTCGACTGTGGTCCTGTGGTACTGGTTCCTCCATTGACCCACAGGAGCTCCCAGACTTAAGAGCTTTAGGACGTTGATTGGATGATTCCTTGAGAAAGACAGGTCAGCCCCTGAGAAGAGGACTGTTGACAATTCACCGTATGTGTAAAACTAAATGCAGCTTTGAATGGTACTCGATGGAGCCTGTGGCCAAGACATTGTCGAGTTGCGGATGTTACCAATACCACTCGGCCAGAATGGCGAAATGCTGGCAACATTCCAGAGGTTGTGCGGGGTGTTGCTCATGGTGGACAGGGTACCAGGATGTGAATCCTGATCTTCACTGTCAGATGGCCCTTTTCCAGTACCTAGCAATGCTTCCGATTACGACCATGTCTTTCTAGCTCTGGATCTGCTGAAGTGCGGGTGCTGCCCGCATTTCCCAGCCTCCTTTGCAGCTTAGTCCTCCCCACGTGACTCGTTCTGACCAATGGGCCATGAGCAGAAGTAACTTGTCACTTCCAGACTGAGATGGCAAACAGCTAATGTGACTCCTCCTTCCCTCTCTTCCCATTCAGAGTGACCTAGGGGCCACCTGTTTCAGACAGCAAAGCTATAAGAGCCAACAGACCCACATCAGGCTGACGTGAATGAGAAAGACCTTTTTATTAAACCATTGAGATTTGGGGGTGTGCCTATGGTGTCGACCAGCATTCAGTATCCCAACCGATGGGGGCCCTGGAGAATACAAACTCCATGTGGGCAGGGTCTGGTCTGTCTCGTCCACCCCTGTGGTGGACACCAGTACATAACAAGCATGTAGAAGCTGCTAAATAAGTCTCCAAGAATGAATGACTGAACGAAATCTCTTTTTGAGTTTCCAATGTCTTTTTACTAGGCAACTAGTGAAAGCCCTTTACCCAGGTGTGGCTCCAACAAAGGTCTCTGTTCCTCCCTCCCTTCTTGCCTGGCTTGGGTTCTACGGGTCCTCACGTCTGAAAATCCCGGCCGTTCCTGCTCACACAGCTCTGTCTCCGGGTGTCGCTTCCCTGTGACGCAGGCCCTTCTAGCTCTTGCTCTAAATCTGTCTTTGTCAACAGCAGTCTGGAGGAGTGTAATTGTCCCCTGTGACATATCTGACACTGTCTTGGGGGCTTCCCATGCAGGCTTCCCCAATAGTCTGGTCTAAGACCAACATGGGAATCTGACACATTGATGTCTGGGTCCATGCAAGCGCTCCACAGCTGGCCCCCATCCAGTAGATGTGACCAGTGCCACTGTTCACTGGACAGTGGTCATGTGCTTCTAAACCTATCACCAGGCTCAAGTTTTGTGTCCCTGAATCGACCACCTAGACTGGCTGCTAGAGGACTGTTTCTGAAGTCAAAACTGACCCACCCCTCTGTTGCTGAAGAACAGTGTAGTGCCTAAGAACATGGGTTCTAGAACCTGAGTGCCTTGGTTCAAATCCCTCTTCCTCCACTTAATGGCTGTGTGACTTTTGGTAATTTACCGAACCTCTCTCTGCCTCAGTTTCCACACTGTTAGTGGGGAAACTAGAGGGGAGACGAAGCCTCTCCCCAACTCTAAATGATGAAATAATAGTGTGACCACTTGCTGGGCATAGCTCTGTACTAAGCAGGGAGGCCACCCTCTTATGAAAACAGGCTTAGGAGAGTTGACTCACTCTTCCAAACTCCTGAGAAGTGCGGGTTGGGAAGTGGACCCAGGAATGGCCCTCAGCTCTTGCTCTTCTCCGCCCCCCACAGTGACCACACCGGGCTCTGGACCCTGCTGGCCTCGCCCCTGGCCTCCTGGGACAGCTCACGCAGTACCAGTTGGCTCTGATTATCAGAAAGTGCTTCTTCCTCTGCATTCTCACCCGCCTACTGGAAGATTCTGCCAGCTGGTCCTCGTTTTGCTCTCTGGAGCCACACAGTGAGTTTAATCTCCTCAGTACTTGCGAAATAAATTTAATAAACTCCACAAAGTGTGTAATCTCATAGACAGGGTGCAGAATTTCTGTGCTTCTGACTTTTTTCCCCCATAATTACTAGCACCATGGAAATTGCAGGGATTACAGACTCCACCGGAGACAGAGATGAGTTGTGTCACCAAGAAAGTACAAATGAACTGAAACTCCCGCACAATAAGGTGGGCTGAGATTTGCATTAAACCAGGAGGCAGGTTAGTGCCCATTAACTCCATGGGGACCAACCGTGACCTTCAAGCGTTTGTTCAGGAGATGGAGAAGCAGGGTGGGGGGCGCAGTTGGGGCTGGGGTGGAATGCGGTGATTGGTGGCAGGCTGTCTTTAATAGACTGACTCATTACACATCTCAGAGCTCATCTGGGCTCACCCCATTTTCCCTGTCAGACAACATTCCTCCTCCATCCCTTTCCAACCAACCTCCATCCCCAGGAAGGAAAAGACTCATTCCGACATCACACAGCTGGTCCAGGGGAATGGGGACCAGAACACAGGCTATCTGATGCTACGCCAGTGACCTTCCCGTTGCACCGACTAACCCTGGTCCCTATCAGCTTTGGGCTAACACACTGTCAGCAGGTTAGCAAAAAATGTCACGTTGTCGTAAGAAGACTCTTCATGCACCTGTGATCTACGTGGGGAGGGCCTAATGAAGCAGGACCTGCCTCCTCTGAGCTCTAGTCTCACCGCCCAGGACACGGTGGCACACTTACCACCAACTCCCATCGCATACTGATGGCAGACGGTGTTGATGGATTTCAGCACTGTTCCTACTAAGCGTGGATCGCACAATCTTATCCAATACGGGAGTTAACTCGTGAGGTAAGAGCTACTCCCCATACCCAGTCTTTATGAGCTCCATCAACCAAAAGAAAAAGTAGGTAATTTGGGCTTCCCTGGTGGCGCAGTGGTTGAGAGTCCGCCTGCCGATACAGGGGACACGGGTTCGTGCCCTGGTCTGGGAAGATCCCACATGCCGCGGAGCGGCTGGGCCTGTGAGCCATGGCCACTGAGCCTGCACGTCCGGAGTCTGTGCTCGCAGCGGAAGAGGCCACAACAGTGAGAGGCCTGCGTATTGCAAAAAAAAAAGTAGGTAATTTCTGAGTTTTAATTTTTTTCTCTCAAACCCACTATTGAGCTTCAACTGTGGCTGTTAGTGAGCGAAGGGCTATGCTCGATTCGCTGCAAGAATGGCCACAATTCTCCACCCGTCCCTGTAATCAAGCCCTTTGCGATAGGACTTTGCAGCTCCTTTCATCAAGTGGGGGAGTTTATTTCTCCCCACCTTGTACTTGGACTGGCTTGTGACTTCCTTTGCCCAATAGAATGGGATGGAAATGACAGTGTGACAGTTCAGAGCCTCACCCCAAGAGACGCAGTGCTCTTCTACCCAATCTCTTGGAATCCTACTGCTGCCATGGGACAAGCCTGGGCTAGCCTAGTAGAAGATGAGAGACCCCCCTGGGCCTAATCACCCCCATTACCCCAGATGACAGCCAGATAACTGTCATTCATTCGAGTAATGTCACCTAAGACTAGCCAGCTCCAGCTGACCTGCCAGCTGACCACAGACAGATGTGTAAGTCCAGGTGAGATCAGCCGACTTTATCCAGACCAAAAGAATTCCCCAGCTATGTTTCAGACTCATGAAATAAATAAGTGCTTACTGTTTTAAGATATGTTTTGGAGTTATTTTTTAATGCAACCATGACTAACATGCACTATCTAATGTGGTTCCCTCAATAATTTTTTGTAATAACAATGATCCCCATTTTGAGGTTGAGGTTCAGAGAAGTAAAGGCTTGTTTGAAGTCATCCTGCTAGTAATCCCAGAGCTAAAATTCAACCCAGGTTTTTCTGACTCCTCTGTCATTTTCTGATGTAGCTGAAGAATCTCTAATACTTGGGTGGCAAATAGGCTTCATTTCACTTGCCAGTGTTAGTTAGTTCGTAATGTCTGCCTGTAATGTACTGTTGAAAAGATGGAGGGGGGAAAAAGATTACTGTGGTTGATTAGTGATGTCTGCCATGGATGGTGAACACAAAAGCAGCAGTGTGAGTGCTATGCATTAGCCATTAAGTCTTGTGTATATCCAAACCCAAAGTATGAGAGAATTTTGGCTGACATATCAGGACTTGTCCCTGAGGCAGAGCAGGGTGCTCTTACCTAAGATGAGCATGCACTCTTATGTTATGCTCAGGCCCTGTGTCTTCTAGTTATTAGCCCTGTTGCCACCACTAACCAGCCTAGGGTGATATAGCATAGTTCACCTCTTAAGGTTGATGTTAGAGTTAAAAGAGATAATGGATGAAAAACCATTTAATTTCCAGGTAAAAATGATGGCTAAAGGACACTTGAATCACCTTCCTCTCTCAAAATCAGCTAAAGACAGCAACAACCAAAACTGGAATATAGGGGAATTTTTTCCCCTGAATTTTTATTGAAATCACAAATTGCCACAGCCCCAAACCACAAACACTGAAGTCCTTTTACCCAAATACTGTGAAATCTAGACCATTGCCCAGAGGAAAGAGAGAATCTATGCAAACGTCTCTAGTATGTTTTGTGGATAGGAAGGTTGAGGCTTTGCAGGATACATCCCAAACCTGAAAACTTTATCCAAAATTCTTGGGCTTAGAGCCCTGGGACCCAGTCACAGCCTCCCTCGAGGCTTTGCAGGGGCCACACTGACCGCTGGGTGTCAAACACTGAGCTGTGTTCCCACAGCAAAGGAAAAAACTGATGTGGTAAAATAGTTTAAGACGACAAACCCAAATGGAAGCTGTGGTCTCCCTGAGATCATCTCTCCCACCCTTGCCCACACTACCCTCCCACAAAGAGCTGGCCCCTTGGAAAATGAGTTAAGAAGAAACCAGCACAGGAACTGTGCAGAGGTGCTGCGAAAGGGGAGAAAAGGAACATAAACAAAAGCAGATGAAGAAAATACTCTGCAAGAAGAATTGCCCAAAGAAGCAGGGAAAAAACAGTTGTTCTTTACAGCCTTCATCATTTTCAAATGACACAATGTCTCTATAAAAGACTCAAATAAGAAATATAAGGATGGAAAGAAGTGATTATAAAATAGTGAAAATCAAGCTGGCTGTTCTTAGGAATGAAATAGAAAAAAAGAACAAAAGATATTAAGCCACATTAGAAACACCAGCAAATAAAATGAACATGACTAAACCACAGTAAGAAATATTGTGGTTAAGCTATGGAAAGTCATGCAACATTAAACAGAAAAGAAGAACTTTTTTGGGGGGGTCAAAGATTAGAGTGATGACATCCCATGGAGTAACTAAGCCCGTGTGCCACAACTACTGAAGCCCATGTGTCCTAGAGCCCGTGCGCTGCAACTACTGAGCCCGTGTGCTGCAACTATTGAAGCCCGTGAACCTACAGCCAATGCTCCACAAAAGAGAAGCCACCACAATGAGAAGCCTGCACACCGCAACGAAGAGTAGCCCCGCTCACCACAATTAGAGAAAGCCCACGCTCAGCAATGAAGACCCAAGGCAGCCAAAAAATAAAATTAATAAGATTAAAAAAAAAAGATTAGAGTGACGAGAGGCATAAAAGACAGAAAAAGGTTAGCTAACAGATAAACCTTGTATGGGAGAACGGTATAAAGATACTCAAAGTTATACTAAAATAAAAGTCTGAAAATAAAGTCATGAATCTTCAGGTCCAAAGTACACACAATCTTCCAGGAATAACTGCTGAAGAAATATCAGCTCTAAGACAAATCTGAATGAAATAACTGAGCTTCAGAAATAAAAGATTCATCTGTTCATCTAGGTAGAAAAATCAAATCACAATGTAGGCAGAAATCAGATTGGCACAAAGGTCTCCGCAGTAATGCTAGAAGACATTGGAACAATGTCTACAAAATCTGAGGGAAAGAAAATACAACTCCCGAATATTATACCCAGCCAAGTTGTGTTTCAAGTAAAAAGGTGACAGGGACATTTTCATCTGTCTGGAGCTCAGGAAACAACATTCATGAGTCTTTCTGGAAAAAAATATTTTATTAACAAAACATTGAAAGTAAAAAAGATAAAAGGAAATGCAAAGGTATAGTCAAAAGTTAAAATAAGAAAGAAGGAAGGAAGGAAGAAAGGGTTGGGGCTGAGAAGTGATTCTATTTAAATGCAAAGCTCACTCTAAATTGCCATGAGAATTGTGCTTCCATAACAGCACAAAATGTTGTAAACCCTGACAAGGTAATAATGTTTTAAGGGACAGTATAAATGCACTAATTTCCTAACTTTTCTTATTACTAGGGAGTCAGTACATTCAGTCTAAAATAAAAACATAAAGCTTTTCTTTTTCTTTTAAAGCATGACCACAACATCTTAATTTATTTTTTTTCAAGCTTTCTTCTTAACTGTAAAAATATTTTTAGGAAAAGGATATCTCTTGTGAGGCAACATTTATCTGAAGTTAATACTTATTTCAGTTTAACCTCGATTTTAAATTCTTCTGTTAAATTTAAGTAAAATATATTTAACACCTTTTTATTAAACAGTGTATAATCTCATTTTTCCTCATCTATCTTTCCTTCTATGCTACATATGTGCACAGAGAGGTGCCTAGAATGAGATCCACCAAATGCTGAATTTATTTTTTTTTTGTAATCATCAGTGTTGCTTAAATGTTTTACACTATACATTTGCCATTTTTATAAAATCAAAATTCACTATTTTAAAATTATTTTGGTGGCATCAGTCGGATCTCAGATTGTGTCTTGCTCAATGAAATCAAAGCTGGTGTTTTGACAAAAGTGGGGTGTTAGGGGATATCTTTGCCAAAACTATAGGATGATATCAGAGGGCCACAGGGAGGAAGAGCTGAGAGGGGGCCTCCTGGGTGAGTAGCAGATGGTCAGTGTTGAGGGGACGTTGGGGGCGGTGGGCACAGTGCTGCCTGAACACCATGACTAAGGAGGCGTACACCTCCATATTTGTCATCCAAGTGTGGGAAAAGGGATGGGACCCACAGACTTCAGCTTAGCTGACATTTACTACAAGCCCTCTCTTGTAGGAGCCTGTTTGGGTCTGGAGTATAATTACAGATGACAACTCTTCACACCCAAACTGGCTCCTTCCAACCCATTTCTCTGCAAACCCAGTTGTACCACCCAGTCCCCACCTGCTGAAACCCTTCCCTGGGTTCCTCTTGTGCTCAGCCCAACAGAGAGGTTGGATCACTTGCCCAAGGTCACACAGTTAGTCACTGGAAGATGAGGGATTTGAACCTGGTCAGTCTGGCTCCAGAGTCTGTGGGCTTAGTAGCAAAGGTCAAGGTCCTGAGCATGTCATGTCTCCCCCCACCATCTATTCAACAGCTCCCAACTCTTCAACAGCTCCCAATTCTTCTCTCACACTGGAGAAGCCTGGATTGAGGGGCCTTCATTTAGGAAGAGAAATGGATTTGGCATCTGTCCTTTGGCCCCTTCTCTCCTCTTTTCCCCACTCCCAACTTTCATAGTGAAGTTAAGATGGGTTGGTAGTAAGAGCCTGGCCTGGGAGTGACGAGTTAAGGATTTGAGCGTTGTGACCTCCAGTAAGTCAAAGAGATTTGCTCTAGTGCATTAATTAGCTGATCCATTCTTTCAAACACCCACTAGGCCCTGTGCTGGCTGGGTGCTGGTCAGCCAGGGAGACAGATCATAGGGGCATGGATGGAGAATAAGTGGGTGGCACATGTGGGGCTGACTCCATTTCAACTGAGACTTCAAAGATGAGGGAAGCTTGTGGGATGGAGAGCTGGGGCAGAGCATTCCAGGCTGTGGACAGACAGGAAGCCATGGAAGCCATGGTGAGAAGGCTGGATTTTATTCCAAGTTCAGTGGGAGGCCACTGGAAGGTTTTAAGCTGGGAGGCATGTGATTGGATTTACTTTTTAGAATGTTACCCAGGCTGCATGGAGGAGGCGGGAGGCAGGAAGTGGGAGAGGAACCAGGTGGGATGAGGTGCCACGGTCAGTCGTGCAGTTTCTAACTCGCCCTCCTGCCTTCCGCTCTGCTTTCTGGCTGGCCCAGGGCAGGCAGCCCCGGGTCCTGGTCCTTCCTCCACCCCAGGCTTTAGAAATTGGAAATCGGAGCTGCTGTGCAGTGAGGCAGAGATGGGGAACCCTAGAGAAACACAAGCCTAATTCCCACCCAGCCCTCCCGACCCCCAGGATCACCTCCTCAACAGCCATGTCATGTTTGCATAGACACAGAGGTGCAAGATGGCTAGTTTGATGACAATCTTCGGCATTTGTACAACCCCTGACCTCGGCATGGCCTTCCCTGCCCTAGAGGGAGACAGGAATGCAGTGTGGGTTGAATGTGCCAGAAAGCTGCCTTCCCAGGCTCCCCATTTCCTTTTCCACATTCCAATGCCTTGTCCTGGCATCTCAGAGCGGTTCCTACCCAACCACCCATTCATTTGTTCACCCAAACCCTGTGAGGTTTGTCAGGCAGGGATGGTCATGCTCACTTGTCAGATGTAGAAACTGAGGCCTGGGGAGGGGAAGCCGCTTGTCTGGAGCCACTTCCCGGTTGGTGGAGGCTTAGTCCTGTAATGGCTGTGTGACCTCGGGCAAACCACTTAACCTTTCTGGGCTGCCCTTTCCTCCTGGGCTCTGCTTCTTGTGTGGTGCAATGGGGAGGTTCAAGCGGATTAGGATACATTTTACACACCTGAGAGGTGAGAAGGATTATTGTGAGCCTGGGTATCACTGTCACCACTGAGTGTCCCGGGGCTCAGCAAGAAGCTCTTCTTCCCTTCCCTGGCTCCGTTTTTCCAAACCAAATCCCCCAGCAGGCCAGCAAGTGAAAGCCATTATTGACTTGTCCTTATCAATATTCCTCCCACAGCTTGCCATCCTCCTTGTGGCCTGAGCAAGGAAAACCCATCCCTGCCTCTGGAAGCTCCAAGCCTTGTCAGGCCCTCAGGTTCCTTAGAATCCCAGCAATTCAGGGCTGGACTGTGAGATTCAATCAGACTCAACCCTTTCACTGTGCGGATGGTGAAACTGAGGCCTGAGGGTAAATAATAATAGTAATAACAAAAAATATCTGGGTCATTGCTTTCAGTTACAGATGATGAGAAGAAAATTCATATCAAACTGGCTTCAGCACAAAGGGGAAGTATTGGCATAGGTAACTGAAAAGTCAAAGAGGAGGGTTTCAGGAATGGCTTCCTCAAGAGCTCAAACAAGGTCTGAGTCTCTTCCTCTCTCCCTGCTCTGGTTCTGCCCCACTGGCTCCATCCTCAGACCCTGTATTGGCAAGATGCTGCAGCAGCCTTTCTGTCCCCTCAGGTTCAATTTCAGAGGCAAAGAGCAAGTGTTTCACTCCCAGCATTCCCAGCCAGCATTTCATTGCACTTTGTTGGCTCTTATCAGGCCTTGTGACCATCCTTGAGCCAATAACTGTGGCCAAGTTAATGTAAATCCCTGACTAGCTGGAGCCACCCAGAACCGCCGACTGAGAGTAGAAGGAGGGGGGTACCTTTGATCCCTCCCCAGATCAAGGACTGTTGTTGAGAGGAGATGAGTACTGGGGCAGCAAAGAACTGATGCCTGTTGGAGTACACATCAACGGCAGTGGAGTACCTCCTGCCACGGATGCTGGTCTAAGCACTTGGCATCCAGGACCACAAACCTCCCTAGCGAGCTGCCAGGTGGGCATACTCACAGAGGAGGAAACTGAAGTCAGAATGGGAGGTGACCTACCTAAGGCACAGCTAGGAAGGGTTCAAAGTCAGCAGCCCAAGCGCACTTCAGAACAGTTACCACTGGGGGTAACTGAGGCTCGGTCCCAGTGAAGAATGCTAGGAGACATTCTAGAACATGCCTGCCAGCTATCCCACACGGGTCCTCCAGGTTCTCACCCATTGCTGGTGGAAGGCTGGCTGCCTGGCACGCAGGCTGAGAGGAAGCCTCAGATGGAGACTTACAGGTGCCTGATGGAACATTCTAGTAGTGGTAGGGTCTGGGATGGGGATTGTCGAGGGGATGTGCCTGGGACCTGGGCAGCATCTGAGGAGTGTATGATTGACAGAGGGGGAGGGAGTCTTCTCCCTCCTTTCTAGTCTCACCCACCTCTGCCTTCCTGACCCCCCCACCACTGCAGAGGCGGAGGAGTTGATTCATCAGAGCCACAGTTACTGGGGGACAGGGTTACTGTGCTACAAGGCCGGAGCCCATATAGCCTTTCTCTTCCACTTTCTGCCACTGCCATGTGGTGGGCAGATGTAGGCAGGACTCACCTCACCTTTCCCACTTTGTCCAAAAAACTACTGAGTAAGTTAGGTCAGAGACTGCAAGCTTGGCCCTATGCCCCCCTTCCCTTCTTGAACGTCCTTCCCTCTTGTGGTCAGACAAATGTAAACCAATCTCAACTCACGAAGGAGCAATGTAGGAGGACCCATCTAAGCTTTGAGCCTAAGCTAGAAATATCTAGAAAAGGCATAGGGTGTGGGAGAGCACAACCTGCACAGAAAGACGCAGAGCAGAGGGCAAGAGAAACTTGTGGACATGACAAAACGTGACCTTGTCATCATGGTTGGATTGTTGGGACACCTTTAAGTGGGCTGCCCTCAATTCCAGGGCGCTATGAACCCCAAATATTGAGAACCATCCTGGCCTCGGCAGGTGGGCAGCCGCCCCTTCACTGCGGAGCTCATGGCTGCACGGCCGTCCCGGCTGGAGGGCCTGGTGGTCCTCAGGGCGAGGTGACCCTGCGCGTGCCCCTCCCTACACTGGGCGCCCCCCAACACCACCCCTTCGTTTCCTCTCCACCGGCAGGTCAGGTCGGGGCTCTGGGCCCGCGGCCGTCAGCGCAAACCTGGAGGAGCCGCGGGGAGGGAACTGCGGCCGCGCCTTTCTTCCTCTTCCTTCTGCCGCCTCAGCCACCTTGTCCCCGGCCACACATCAGGCCAGCGCTCCGGGCTCATAATTTCAAAGGCCTTTTACCTTTTCTAGGTCAGGATTTTCTTGCTTTTGGCCAAAGGCCACTGCAGAATTTACAGAACGAGGAGCCAGCGCAACACGGTCTTCGGAAGACGGAGCTCGCGGGGCTGACGGGCGGCTTCCCCCGCCCCGGTCTCTGCCCGCTCCTCCCGCAGCGGCGGCCCCGGCGGCGGACACAGCCGCATCGGGCGGGGCTGTGATTCCTCTCTCCCGCGCGGGCTGAGCCCGGGGCACCGTCACCGCGCAGGGGCTGCTGGGGGCCGCGGGCGGAGCCGGAGGTGCTGGACGGAGGGCAGCGCCGCGGGCGGGGGCTCGGGGTCCACCGCCTGCTCTGTCCCCTGAGTGGCCGCGTGCCTTGTGGCCGGGAGGCACACCGCTCCGGGCCTCACGTCCCAACCAGGACAGGGGGCAGAAGCACACCCCGTGCGGCTGTGGCCAGGGTTCAGTGAGGCGATGCAGATGAGGTCCGTGTGCCTGGCTTCCAGAACTTTCCATGAGACCCCAATCGCCTGGTGACGGAAAGTTAGGAAGCCGATAGTAATTTTGTCTCTCTCTCACTGAACCGCGAACCTGGACCCTGAGGTGAGGTCCGGGAACTGTACCGGGAGAAAGGAGAGCCGCGGCTCCGCCCTGACTGACCGGGGCTCCCGCGGGTCGGCGGGGCTCCCGTGGCCGGATCGAGGCCCGGCCTGGCCAGCGGGGGCTGCGGCCGCCGCAGTGGAGCACTGCTGGGTCGGCTGAGTCACAAACGCCCGAGCGCTTCCCGATTTCTTCCTGGGGCCGCAGGACTCTGAAGCTGAGGCCGGGGCCCCTCAGTCCCTCCTGGGGGGCCGGTGTGAGCGAGTCAGCAGGGCCCTCCCCACCCAGGAAGCTGCCCCTATCAGGGTCGTCGGCCCAGGGATGGGGTCCAGGGGGAGGAGCGGGGCGGGGGTGGAGCCGGGGGCAGAGACTGGACGAGTCATTCCCCCCTGAGCCTCGCCTGACACCCCGGAGAAGGGCGGTGGTGGTTCGGGCCGCAGGGCTGCTGGGGGGCGGCCTGGGTCACGTGTGCAGAGGTCAGCGGGGGGCTGGCACCACCGGGAGAGCCTGGGGTGGTGGGAAAGGGGTGCGCTAACTGGGACAGCCGTTCCCAGAGGTGGGAGCGCGCAGACTCACCCCCGGGTGTGGTTAAATACAGACTCCCAGACCCCACCCCATCCCAGAGATCCTGGTGCCTGGGTCTGGGGAGGGTCCGGGGAATCTGCATGTTCGCAAGCCCCTCCTGCATTCGGGAGACTACGGACCACACTTTGGGGACCCTGAGGTGTCTTCTCGGGGCTTGGGCTGGAACTGGAGGAGACTGAGTGGGCCAGGGGTCCGGCAGGTGACGCGGGAAGGTGCGGAGGGGGTGCAGAGCTCATGGAGCGGGACAAGAGGCTTTATTGGAAAGGCAGGTGGGATAGGATAGGTGTTCAAGACTGGGGGCAGGTGGGGACTGCCTCTGGGTGATGTTTGTCACACGCAACTCACAGACCAGCTGTGGTTCTGTGTGATTTGTCCCCTTGAGCCTGGATGGGAGTGGTCTTTGGTTGCTTTGACCAGTAGGATATGGCAGAAGTGATGCTGGGCTGGTTTCTGGGCCCAGGCAGCACCCCCTGCTTCTCTGGGGGAGGCCATTGTTAGGGCTGTGAGGAAGCCCAAGAAACCAGGGGAGGGATGGCTTGGGGAGAGTGATGCCTGCTGACCCCAGCTGTGGCAGCTGAGCCCATCCCAGATGACATACATGTGAGGGAAGAAGGCATCTGGGCCATCACAGCCCCAGCGGGCGTGTCAGGGGAAGAACTGAAGCCGCTGACAACCAAACCGAGGCCCAGATACATGGTCCCGTCGAGCCCAGCAGCCATCGACAGCCCTGCCGACCACCCGGCTGTGGCCTGTCACTGAAACCACACAAGCTGTCCTCCATGTGCCGAATTCCTGGCCCTGAAAATTGTGAGCAAAATTTTAAGCCGCTGAGTTTAGAGTGGTCTGTTTCACAGCGACAGAGAACCAGAACCCCTGGGGGAGCCTGGGAGTCCATCTGTAAAATGGGGAAACAACACAGCACAGGGTCAGAGTCAGCCTCCAGAGGACACTCCAGGTTCAGCTCTGCCGCTCAGCAGCCAAGCAGCCTCGGTCAAGGGACGTAAGTCACCCAGAAGTGAAAGTTAATAATAGCGAAAGTCTCCTGGGGCTCGTAAGTCACCCGGAAGTGAAAGTTAATAATAGCGAAAGTCTCCTGGGGCTTTGTGGGGCTTAAGGGTTAATCCATTTGAAGTGCTTAGAACTGTGCTGGCCTGTAACTCTGACTAATAGACGCCAGCCATGATTGTCACCTGTTATCACACGTAGGCCTGTGGTGGGCATTAAATGAGAGCTTGTGGGGGCCAGGCACCCAGTAAGCACTCAGTGTATGTGTGCTGCTGTCATTAAAGATGTACTCTAGAGAGGACCTTCAAGGTGGCGGAGGAGTGAGACGTGGAGATCACCTTCCTCCCCACAAATACATCAAAAATACATCCACATGTGGAACACCTGCTACAGAACACCTACTGAAAGCTGGCAGAAGACCTCAGACTTCCCAAAAGGCAAGAAACTCCACACGTACCTGTGTAGGGCGAAAGAAAAAGGAAAAACAGAGGCAAAGAATAGGGATGGGACCTGCACCTCTGGGAGGGAGCTGTGAAGGAGGAAAAGTTTCCACACACTCCCCTTTGCGCAGGCAGAGACAGGGGGTGATGGTGGGGGCGGGGGGGGGATGTTTCGGAGCCATCGAGGAGAGCACAGCAACAGGGATGCAGAGGGCAAAGTGGAGAGATTCCTGCACAGATGATCAGTGCCAACCAGATATATAGATTGCCAACAAACATATGAAAGGATGCTCAACATCACTAATCATTAGAGAAATGCAAATCAAAACTACAATGAGGTGTCACTTCACACCGGTCAGAATGGCCATCAACAAACAATAAATGCTGGAGAGGGTGTGGAGAAAAGGAACCCTCTTGCACTGTTGGTGGGAATGTAAGTTGATACGGCCACTATGGAAACAGTATGGAGGTTCCTTAAAAAACTACAAATAGAACTACCATGTGACCCAGCAATCCCACTACTGGGTATATACCCTGAGAAAACCATAATTCAAAAAGAGTCATGTACCACAATGTTCATTGCAGCTCTATTTACAATAGGACATGGAAGCAGCCTAAGTGTCCATCAACAGATGAATGGATAAAGAAGATGTGGCACATATATACAGTGGAATATTACTCAGCCATAAAAAGAAACGAAATTGAGTTATTTATAGTGAGGTGGATGGACCTAGAGTTTGTCATACAGAGTGAAGTAAGTCAGAAAGAGAAAAACACCATATGCTAACACATATATATGGAATCTAAAAAAAGAAAAAGAAAAAAAAAGGTTCTGAGGAACCTAGGGGTAGGACAGGAATAAAGATACAGTTGTAGAGAATGGACTTGAGGACATGGGAAGGGGGAAGGGTAAGCTGGGATGAAGTGAGAGAGTGGCATGGACATATACACATTACCAAATGTAAAATAGATAGCTAGTGAGAAGCAGCCACATAGCATAGGGAGATCAGCTCTGTGCTTTGTGACCACCTAGAGGGGTGGGATAAGGAGGGTGGGAGGGAGATGAAAGAGGGAGGGGATATGGGGATATATGTATATGTATAACTGATTCACTTTGTTACACAGCAGAAACTAACAAAGTCTTGTAAAGCAATTATACAACAGTAAAGATGTTTAAAAAAAAAAGAAGATGCACTCTATATCAGGACAAAACTCTAATTCAAAAAGATACATGCACCCCAATGTTCATGGCAGCACTATTCACAATAGCCAAGACATGGAAACCACCTAAATGTTGGTAGGCAGATGAATGGATAAAGAAGACGTGGATACAATGGAATAGTACTCAGCCATAACAAAGAATGAAATAATGCTGTTTACAGCAACATGGATGGACCTAGAGATTATCATATTAAGCAAAGTAAGGCAGAAAGAGAAAGACAAATACCATATGATATCATGAGTGGAATCGAAAGTATGACACAAATGAACCTATTTACAAAACAGAAACAGACTCACAGATGTAGAGAACAGACTTTTGGTTGCCAAGGGGGATGGAGGGGGAGGGAGGGATGGATTGGGAGTTGGGGATTAGCAGATGCAAATTAGTGTATATAGAATGGATAAACAACAGGTTCTACTGTATATAGCACAGGGAACTATATTCAATATCCTGTGACAAGCCATAATGGAAAAGAGTATAAAAAAGAATATGTATATATATGTATAACTAAATCACTTTGCTGTACGTCAGAAATTAACACAACATTGTAAATCAACTCTACTTCAATAAAAAAAGGATGCATTCATTGACTGAGTACCTACTATGTGCCAGACACTGTCCAGGAGCTTGGGGTCACATGAGGAACAAACAGACCAAGATCTGTGAGTGATGGGAGAGGAGGAAAAGAAGGTGGGGGGATGGTGATGTGCCCCCACCCCACAGTTATGTGACTATGCAGACCCTGAGAAAAGCAAGGCAGAGGTGAGATAGTTATTGAGCCCAACTGTCGTGAGGCCCACGGAGAATGTGGCTCTCCCAGTGGACATGCCCTGTATCCTGAGCAAGACAGATCTGCTGCCCAGCCCTGTCTGCCCTGGCACCCTCTGCGACCCTCCAGCAGGGGGAGCAAAAGCTCAGCCGGCCCTTCCTGGGTGGTGTCCTTGAAAATAAACCCATTTCCTCGTGACTCAAATGAAAAACATATTGCTTAGAAAGTGCTTTTCAAACAGAATCACCCGAACCTTTTATTCTCAGAGCTGGCATCTCATGGCGGACATCTGGCGAAGGTGTCAGTGTCATAATTAGTTAGACCTTCCCCAGATTCCTGGTACCACAGTCTGTCAGCAGGAGCCACCTGCCTTGTCTGCAAGGATGGGGGATGGGAAGGATTGACCCCGTACCTGGGTGCATCCCCTACCCATGGGTGCTCAGGGTGCTCTGTGGCTCCTGGCAGCCCCTGGGGGGGGGGCAGCTTCATCCAGGGGAAGCAGTGTTCACCCCACACCCCTCGTTGGTGGCTTCTGAGACCTCAGAACAGGCGGTGTATTCAAACAATAATAACCAAAGTGTAACAGTAACAGTGATACAGCTCTTGTGTCCTGAGAGCCTACTATGTTGCCCATCTCTTCTGTCCACTGCTTCACCCTAGTGTCTAGAGCAGTGCCTGGCCCATAGTAGCTGCTCACCGAATGATGGGTGGATGGGAGGCTGGGTGGATGGGTGGGTGATTAAGGAAAACAGAGGAACTGGGATATGAGTTCATGTTTCCTCTCTGTGGGCTTGGCCAGGGCAACAGCTTCTGGGGGAATCTTCTATGTTCTCAGTCACTTTGCAGGCCTGGGGGAGGGAGGGCAGTTCCTGCGGATGAGCTGCTCAGTCTAAGAAGCAGACTGGTGGCAGGCAGAACGTCCTGCAGGGTGGCCGGAGGACAGGGAAGCGCTCAGGGACTTTGAAAGCCAGAGCCTGGTGTTCAACCACCCACAGAGCCAGGGAGGAGGAGGAAAGATGCCAGTGAATCAGAGAAGGAGCCGTTGGCCCCAGGTCCATCACCAAACAGCTGTGTGACCCTGGGCCTGTCCCCCTGCCCCTAGGGCCTCTTTTTCAGGAGTAAACCGTGTGCTCCAGCTCCAGGGCTGCTTTGAAGATGAAGGGAGGAGAGGGGAGGGATGTGGGGCTGCTTTGAACCGGTGCTCAGGTTCGGGAGGGGGAAGGGGCTGGCTTTGACTCTCCCCAGAGTGCATGGCCACGCCTCCGTCAGCAGCCCGCTCTCCCCCGTGTGGGGCTTAATCATGGGGCTCAGCCCACCAGGCAGGCCGGGAATCCCACCCCGAGACTCAGGCTGTTAACTCCTTCTGAGTCAGCCTGTCTCGGCAGCGCTAGGCGTGGGTACATGGGGTGTGGCAGGCGGTGCCAACAGGAGCCAGGAGTTGGGGTCTGCCCGCTGCTGGGTGTCAGGGTGGGGGCACAATTCCTCTGGGAGACTTGGTTTTCCTAGGTTCTCACTTTACTGCCCTGTCACACATCTCTGTTGAGCCCCTCTTACATGCTGGGCACCTGCTGGGGTATTGTGGGGAGTGAAACAGACACGGAAGGCCCTGGACGTCCTGGAGGTCAGAGATGAGCAGGGAGGGCAGACGTGGATAAATAACCACCCACAGCATAGAAAACCCACTGGGGACCGAGCAGGGGTGGTGAGAGGGGCAGCCATGGGAGTGAAACCTCAGTTTCCTTGTCTGTAAAATGGGGCCAGCCATGCATCCACCCCAAGGGGAGGGTGTGAGGGTGAAATGCAGTCTCACCTGTAAAGCGCTCAGCACTGTTTATTATTATGGTTGTTATTGTATTTTAAGTTTCCTCATCTGAAGCACACACATCGGTGGGAACTAATCATCACTAATTTGCTGTGTGACCTGGGAAAGCTGCTTTCTTCTCTGTCCTCGGTTTTCCCATCTGAGCACAGAAGGATATGGGAGCTCCCTGCTCAGACATGGGGTCAGGCTCCAAGTCCATGTCAGGTCCCACAGCTCCTTCCCAGCCCAGGGCTCCCAGAGGAGGGTGAGGTCACAGCAGCCACTGACCAGAGGTCACTGGGCTGAGCAGGAGGGGTGGGGTAGGAAGCATGTCTCGTCTTTTCTGGAAACTCTCTTTGTCCTAGGGGTGAAATGGGCTCAGGAGCCATGTCCCCCCTCCTTGTCCCTCTGGACACTTTGCAGACTGCAGCCTCTTCTCAACCCTCTGCCCAGGCTCTGGCTCTGCCAGCTGCACCCTCAGCCTGGCCTCAGGGACTAATTCTAGATGAAAGGCTCGGGGCTGGCTGGAGAGGCCCTTGGACCATCCAGGTAAGGCCCCATTTCACAGAGGAGGAAACTGAGGCCCGGTTCTGGCTCTGCTCACCATGGTGTCCTAGCCCCTTGCATGAAGCATGGCACACAGCAGATGCTTAATAAATTACTTTTAAATGGTTGGTGAATTAGTAGCAGGGAGGGCCTTGACTAATCCAGCTGCCCAGCAGCCTAAAGAGATGAGAACAAGGTCTCCCAGCCCCAATCCTGCCTCTTCACCAACCATAGCCCTGATGTGGGTACAGCACCTGACAGTTAAAAAAGCCCTTTCACGATTAATATTAATGTTATATTAATATGTCTATTGTGTCATCTCTGACACCCCATGTTTTTCAAACTTCAGAACAAGCATCACTGAGCCATTTTACAGATGAGGAAAGAGAGGCTTAGGGGAAGGGACTGACCCACCTGGCACAGCTGGGGCCGAGGTGGGCTGGGAAGGTGCCTCTGAGAAGCTCTTTGGGGTTTAAGAGTAGAGCGACCAAGGCCTCAAGAAAGACAGCCACCTGCCTGGGGTGACACAGTGTATTGAGGTCCAGCTGCCTGCCCTGCCCCACGTCAGGGTGGGAAGGTGGTCGGAGCCCCAGGCTTCCTGCAGACGCCCCTTCTGCTTTCCAGGCCACCGAATGGGAATTCACATCCTGCAGGAGGGCCACTGCTAACTTTCCTCCTCCCTGCCCACACTCAGCTGCCCTGGCTTAATAGTGGGGCGCAGTGGGGGGCCCTCCCCTCAGGGCAGGGGGCCGGTGAGGGACAGAAAAAGAGGGTTGGAAGGGTGAGAGGCCTCCTTTGAGAAGCCTCCTGAACTTGCCCCAGAAGCTCCTACTCTGCCCCTCCCTTAGGGCACTTCGTTGCCTGATGCTTCCCCATTTGTACCTGGGTGTGTCCCCCCAACCAGGGCGGGGCTCAGAGACAGGGGGATCATCTGTCATTGTGGGCTAAAAGTCTGCACTGAGAACCTGCAGTATTCCAGGGCCGCTTCCAGGGGCTTCCGCTGAGGCACTGAGTGAGTCAGACCAAAGTCCCTTCACTGAAGTTCTATTAAACAAATAAGCCCACAAATAAATACAAGATTATCATTCGTGTTATGTGCTCTGAAGGAAATGAAATAGAATCGTAAGGGGTAAAAACTCACTTAGATGGAGGATGGTGGTCAGAGATGGTTCTCCGAGGAGATGACTTCTAATTTGATGTTAGGAAGGGAGAGGGCCCTCCAGGTGGAGGAACGATTTGTTGGGGAAGGAGCTGGTTCCCTCAGTCCTCGTGGCAGTGAAGGGCAGGGACCTGATCTGAGAGCAGAGGGAAGCACTGAAGGGTTTCCAGCCAGGAAATGATGGGGCAGTATTTTGAGCCCATGACTCTGCAGATGGATGGGGAATGGATGGGGGCAGGCATGGAAGTGGGGAGACCAGGGGGGAGGCCGGGGGGTGGGTCACACAGGCAGGAGGTCTGGGCTGAGGTTGGGGGCAGGAGACACGTCAAATGCAGCTGTTGGTTGGATTGATATGAGAGGCCATGGCGGGCGCGGGGGCGATGGTGTTGGTTGTGCGTGAGGGGACTGTAAGTCGTGCGCACTCCCATCCCTCCAGGACTCCTGTTGCCCCAGGTTCTGGGATCACAGGGAACTCCCATCCTCATGCCTGCAGGATCCCTGGCCCCTTAGTGACTTGAAAAATGGCAAACCCCGGTACTCCCCACATCTCATCCTCTCTCAGCCATGAAACGCCCCTTCCCCAACTGAGTCCCCCTGAGGGACTGGAGGCAGCTCAGGAAGGAGCCAGGTCGGGGGATGAGGGGCTGGTGTCCCTGACTCTGCCCTGATGGGGAAGGTGAACTTGGGCAAGACGACCTTGGACAAGACTTTCCTCCCAGACCCCCGACAGGAGAATGGCTGCAAGAGGGCAAAGGGGTCTGGGTCATGTGACCCCAGTGAGGCCCCCCCCCCACCGCCCCACCAGGAGACCCTGCCCTCCCAGTAGGGCCTCGGTTGGGCGAAAGGGTTAAAGCCTGAGATGCTCTGATGGTGCTGCTGGGGCCTGTCTGCCCCTCCTCTCCTGAGATTAATTCAGTTTGGTAAAGTGGTATTTACACTGGAAATTTAATCATCATTTCTGATGGTAAAGGAATTGAAAAATGAATTGAAAGTGTCAGACGATGCATTAGGGTGGGTGATGGAGTGAAGCGGGGGCCGCCCACTTGGCCTCCCCATTGGGTGATTTATGGGCCCAAGAAATTAGCCAAGTTTCTGTTTCCATAATTGCAGGATCAAGAACCAGGAGTGATGGGGGGAGAGGGTTGGGGGTAAGGGGACGGGGAGGCGAGAGAGGGGAGAGTCCAGCCTGGAGGCAGATGCAGTACTAGTGTCACCCGGCCCAGCCCAGAGAGGGGCAGGGGCACATCCGTGATGACGCAGGCTGCTGGGGGCACAGTGAGGCTGGGGTCCAGGCTCCCTCCTTGCACCACCAGACCAGAGGAGGATACTGATGGGGTCTGGCCTCTCAGGAGAGGGATGCCCTTGGCAGCTCTGACCCAGGGTCCACTTATCTGAGGAGGCTAGCTTCCACCTCCCCCGAGCTGCCCCTCTGCCTCAGGGAGGGGGGAACCCACCTATGAGAAGGGCCACCTCACCGATGCTCTCTGTCGGGACAGTGTGAGCTCATGTCTCAGTGAATTTGCAGGGACCAGGTGTCCTCAGCAGTTCCCGGTTTCTCCCAGAGGGCTCCTGACCAGGGAGGATAGGCTCCCCCAGCTGACGGTGGTCTTCTAAAGGCAGAGCTATCTCCTCCAGAGAACTAACGTCTCCTTAGAACAAGCCCTGATGCCTCCACAAGACTGGGGACTCCTTGGGAGAGAAGAAGATGGGACTCAGACACATTGTGGAGGTCAAATCAACAGAACTGGGTGATGAATTTGATGTGGGTGGTGGGAAGGGGGAGACTCTCAGGTTCTCAGATTGATGAACTGGTGGATGGAGGTGCTGTCTGCAGGCACGTGGAAGGCTTAGGGTAGGTAAGTTTGAGGAAGAGGAAGTTCTCTTTTGGATATGCTGGGCTCCAGCTGCCCCCTGGATGCACAAATGGGGAAATCAAACACACCGTGGGCACTTGTACTGTGCACCAGATTTTCCTGTTCTCCTCCCAGACACGTGGGATTGCACTCTGCTGCCCACATGAACTTGGATGAGGCCATTGACTTGCTTTCCTCAATGGAATGTGAGTGAAAGTAACATGTGCAGGTGGGAGTTTAAGAATGTGTGAACAGTTCCCCTTGCTCCTTTTTCTCTCTGCTGGAATGACCAGAAGAGCTCCATTCAGGCCCATTAGCCTGGGTCTTAGAGATTGGATAACATGGATCAGAAGGCCCAGCCAACCAAGAAGGACAGGAAGGACAGGAAGAATGAGGAAGAAGTCCTTTTAGTTTTAAGCCACTGAGATTTGGGGCATGTTTGTTACCACAGCATAGCCTAGCATAAACTGACTGATACAAAGCTCAGAGTCTGGAACTTAAAGTGCTCCTGTAATTTTGGGAGTCATTAGGGATTGATTTAAAACCTTTTTTTTTTTTTTCGTATTACAAGGTGCTGGGTATGAGATTAGGGAGATAAATGCCCCTTACCTTCCCTGCCTCTTATTACACATCTGCCCAATGGGCTATCTCCCTTGCCTAACCCAGGCTCCATCCCAACATGCCCTCAGAAGCTTAAACTCCCAGGCTGATTCTCCAAGTCTCATCCAACTCTGCCACCTCCCTCCCCTTTCAGTTTGTCCTCTCAGATCAGATCTCTGTGGCAATGTCCCTCCTCCCCACCCTTACTGCAGCAGTCCCAGGCATGTCAGCCCTGTGTGGAGCAGGCAGTGCTGGGTTCAAGCCTAGGGTCTGCCACTTAATTCATATGTGATGCTCAGGGAGTAACTTAACTTCTCTGAGCCTCAGTGTCCTGAAAAATGGGACTATTAATGGGATAGTTTTGAAGATTGAAGAAAATGAAGCACGTGAAATTCCTGGAATCCATAAGTAGTCAAAATATGGTCACTAGTGTTACATCACTATTTTACGGTCCCTCTCTTCACTAGCCTCCTGGATCACCACTCTAGTCTCTTCACCAGTCTCCCTGCCTCCAGTCTCCTCATCTCCAATCATGCCTCCATATTGCTTCCATAGACAGCTCCCTAGAGCCAGCTTTGACCATGTCACTATCCTGCTGAAGAACCATCCCTGGCTCCCAATTGCCTACATAACAAGGTCCAACCTCCTCATCCTGGCATTAGGGGCCTCCCTTTCTAGTCCTCTCACACACAGCAGCAGACAGATCCATTTGTTCTCCCGTAAATGTCTTTTAATCCCCCAGTCAGAGTGGTCTGAAGAGACCTGGCTTGAGAGGTGACCTGAGTTCTAATCCCTGCTTTTAACTGACATATAGTGTTACCTTGGGGAAGTTTTTTGATCTCTCTAGATCTCAGTTTCCCCATCTGAAAAGTAGAGGGGAGGGCAGAGGCAGAATTCCATCATCTAAATGCTTCATTCTAAAACAAGCATTCTGGGAATTCCCTGGAGGTCTAGTGGTTAGGGCTCCGTGCTTCAACTGCAGAGGGCATGGGTTTGATCCCTGGTCAGGGAACTAAGATCCCGCATGCTGCGTGGTGTGGCCAAAAGAAAAAAAAAAGTCCTTTGTAAAACAAACAGGGACTTCCCTGGTGGCGCAGTGGTTGGGAGTCCGCCTGCCAATGCAGGGCACACGGGTTTGATCCCTGGTCTGGGAGGATCCCACATGGCACAGAGCTACTGAGTGGAGCAACTGAGCCTGTGTGCCACAGGTACTGAGCCTGCGCTCTGGAGCTCGTGAGCCGCAACTACTGGGCTGGCGTGCTGCAGTTGCTGAGGCCTGCACGCCTGGAGCCCGTGCTCTGCAACAGGAGAGGCCACAGCAGTGAGAGGCCTGCGCACCGCAAGGATGAGTAGCCCTTGCCGCAACTACAGAAAGTCCACGCGCAGCAACGAAGACCCAACGGAGCCAGAAATCGATCAATCAATGAATAAAATAAAAAACAAACAAACAAACATTCTGCCTTTTGGAACCAAGCTGCTACCCCATTCCCACTTGGAGTGCCTGCCCCACTCCACCTCCTACCCACTCTCCCTCTCCTGCAGTGGGAGAGAATTCAGCCCAGGTGAAGAAGCACAGCCTTGCAGCTGCCGGGCCGCTGGGCTCAGAGATGGTGCAGACAGAGGCTGCTGGGACCCTGCAGGTCTGGGTAATTAAACCTCAGGGAGGTGGGCTCTGATCAGCAGTAGGGCTGGATCGACGATTAGATAGAAACTGCTGTTTCCATGGTTGGGAGTGTGCGTCCTGGGAGGAGGTGCGCAGAGCTCTGAGCGCTGCGGGTGTGGGTGGGGCCTGTGAAAGGAGGTTGGTGGGAGGGTTGCATTAAGACCCAGGGAGAGGTCGGCATAGGGTGGGCAGGGAGTAATGGGGACAGTGACATTCACTGAGTTTGTCTTGAATAAAATGCTCACCAACATCATATCCGTTTTTCAAATTGCTATATAAGTGTCAGCTATTACTGTTATGCTTAATCTTCATAACTACCCATCATCACATTAAACCATGCTCCCATTTATTGAGCGTTTACCTTGCACCAGGCCCTGCTGTAACTTCTCCAAGGCTCCTGACTTCCCTAATCTTCATGACACCTCTACAAGACACCTATTATTTAATTATGGTCCTCCCCGTTTATGGATAAGAAAATTGTGTAGTTAAGCAAGTTACTTCAGATCACGCAGCTCATTGGTGCTGAGGACGGGATCTGAACCCAGGCTGTTGGGCTCAGCACTCTGTGTGTAATCACTGTGCTGCACCATCTTCATGTGGACCCCACTGTCCCCCAGGGAGGGGGTCCTTGTCCTTGTTTGACAGGTGAGGAGACCGAGGCTAAGAGGAGGGGAGGGACCCCTCCAAGGTCACACTGGAAAGTCCTGCGGTGGAATCTGCACCCTGATGGGGAGGGGTGCCTGCCCTCCTCGTGTTCTCTCCACCACCCTGACATTTAGAGAGAGGGGGGCTCACGGGCTCACCCCAGGACCCCCCGAGTGAGTGGTCAGTGGAGGGACTGTGGGAGAGAAGTGGGCCCTGTTCCCCGACAGACCCAGGCTCATGCCACTCGGGCTTGTGGCCCTGGGCTAGTCACTCAGCTGCAGTGGCGGCTTGTTGGGAGGCTGGGAGCGGAGGCAGGCACAGGTGTTTAGAGCATAGTAGGTACTCAGGAATGGCTGGGCCTTCTCATCCCCCTTGGGACTGGGACTCCTGCAGGCTGGGCTGTAGCATGGGGGCCTGATGGTCCCCTCTGTGGGGTCCTAAGCTCCCACTGGGGGTGCCGGGGGCAGGAGAAGAGGCTGGCTTGGCCACAGCTCCCAAACTACCTCTTGGGAGGATGGACAGGTCTCTCTAGGCAGGGCCTCTGCGCCCCCAGCCAAGGCAGGCATAAAGCCTGGGCCCTGCTGCCTGAACCCTCAGACCTGACTCATCACCCACAGTCATGCCCTGTCACCTGTTATCCCCCTGTCCGTCCACCCTGCCCCCAGTACTAATAACTAACCCTCCCTGAGCGCTCCCATGCGTCACAGCCCATCCCACTTAATTCTCACGACTAACGGTCCTGTGGAGGAGGAACAATCACTGTGCTCAGTTGGAGATGAGGAAAAGAGGCTTGGAGAGGGGAAATAAACAACCAGGACGCGGGCACAGGGGCTCACCTGCCTCCAGGGCCCCGGCTGTTAGCCCTGGGGACAGACTTGCACCTGCACCCCATCACCCACCCCCAGGTGCCTTCACCTGACTCCCCTGCCATGCCCTGCCCCTGACAAGGTGCCGCCTGCCCCCTGCCCACCCCCATCATTGCACATGTGCACACACACTCACACACACACTTGTGCACACTCAGGCTTGCACGAGGGGCCCTCACCCCGAGATGTGTCTCCACATCCACGTTCACACTCACTACTATAAACTCCTTCCTGCATGAAGTCCCCTCAGGGGCTTCCTCTTACCCACTCTTGTTTCTGGGCATGTCACAAAACTTGCCATCAGATTTAAAGCCGAAGGGAGAGGTAGGTAGAGAGGAGCCAGATCTCATTTTATTTATCAGTGGCTGTAAAGCAATATTTCAAGTGATAATTATAATCATTAAAAATTCTGTTATCGTCTGTGGGGAGGAAAGTGCTGCCCGCACAGCCGGCTGGGGGTCGATGAGCGAAGCAGATGTTCTGG
This sequence comes from Grampus griseus, assembly GCF_964374135.1. Classification (NCBI taxonomy): domain Eukaryota; kingdom Metazoa; phylum Chordata; class Mammalia; order Artiodactyla; family Delphinidae; genus Grampus; species Grampus griseus. The sequence goes on along the minus strand of NC_139017.1, from coordinate 160,379,823 downwards.
TAACAAGGTTCCAGCTCTAAACCTCCAATCCCAGGGTAAGTGTGCTGGGCATTCTGGAGCTAATGGACAGGGTGACCGAGCTCAGGAAGGGGAAGCGGAGAGCTACTCTTCTGTGACCAGGTGACCCTCACCTGTATGGCCCTTGAGCCCTTGGGTGGGCCTGAGGAGACAAGGGGACCCAGGAGGGCTCAGCCTCCCCCATGAGCTGAGGCTTGCCCTGGGACCTGACATCCTTGCACTAGGGGGTAACTTCACATGTGGGTCTGGAAATCCACGTGGTGGGTCCCCTTACAGGGGTGTGTCACGTGCCTGCTCTGCGGCCAGCCTGGCCTGGGCTCTGCTGATGACCCAGCCGTGACTTTGGGTGTGTCACCCACGCACTCTGATTGCCGCGGCTCTTGGCCACCTGCAAACACCTTCCCCGCCAGCTCCTTGCTGCAGCCGCCCAGCAGCCCACCACGATGGAAGCACCGAGAGAGCAGAGGCCTCTCCACTGTCCATCTCCGTGTCCTCAGTGTCCAGACCAGGGCCTGGCACACAGGAAGCTCCCAAGAAATGTTTGTCTAAGGACGACGAGAGCGTGTAAATAATCAGGACACATCCATGAGGTAGGCATTCGCATCCGCATTTACCAGGGGAGGAGCCTGAGGCTCAGAGAGGTGAAGCGCTTGCCCCAAATCACACGGCTGGGGGAGGGGGCAGGGATTAGGAAGGGGAGGGTCAGCGGTAGGGCTGGGAGAGCAGCATGGATCTTGGGGAGAGACGGCCAGAGTGGTCCTGCATTTAGACAGCAAATCACATGTTTTACAAGGCTCCAGACATTCCTGGGGAAACTCAAGCCAGCCTGTGTGAGGCCCAGTGATGGTGACCTTGAGGAAGAAGGGGGAGGAGAGAGGAAGGGAGGGAGTGAGGGAGCAGCCTTATTTGCCTAAAAGCCCCACCTCGTCCAATCAGCTGGGCTCTCAGGGGCGGGGACACCAGGACCTGGTCAATCACCAGGAGGCTGGGAGCAGAGGCAGGTGGAGCAGAGCCAGGCCCCACCCAGGTCAGTGGTCAGGCTTCACACCCTGTGTTCTGGATGGACCCTCCTGACTGGTTTTTTGCTCCTTGACCTCCTTGAGTTCTTCCAACAGCCCAGCATCCAGGGCAGGAACAATCACCTTCATTTTGCAAATGAGGCAACTGAGGCCCAGAGAGGTCAAGAGACTTGCCCAAGGTCACACAGCCAGTCAGCAGCACCAGAACTGACCCAGGCCTTGACTCCCAGCCCAGGGTGCTGAGTCCTGCACCTCTGGGCTCCTTCCGGCTGCTGTGGCCCAGGGCCCTGCTGGCCACCCTTACCCTGGGCCTGTCTCTGTGACCATCAGAGCCCTCTTCCCACCAAATACCCCCACCCAGAGCTCAGCTCAGAGCTGCTGCCCACCCCCAACCTCCCTCTCCAGCCTCCATCCCTGAGCCCCAGACCCTTTGCTCCAGCTGCCCCCAGACACCCAGATAGCAGATCAGGTACCCACAGAATGTCAGGGCTGGCAGGGGCCCCAGGAGCATCTCGTCTACCCCTGGGGGCTCACGTGGGAGCAGTGGTCCCTCAGCATCACGCTGTGGCCATGAAGGCCCCCAGAGCCTGACTTGGGGCGCTGTTCTTCTCCCAGCATCCCTCCCCCTGCTTCCTGCCTCACTTACCTCTGGGCAGATTCTCAAATCCAGGTTGAAGCTTTGATTTACAGACTTCCTGAGGAAGGAGATTGGTGTCTGCACCTGCAGTGACTAAGAGGCCTGGTGATTTACTCTTCTGGGAAATGCTTGCTCCTCCAGAGGGATCATCTTGGCCCCTCCTGGTTGAAGGCTAAGATTTATTGAGACTTCCTGCCTGGTGGCTTTGGGGTAGGGGGGGCAACAGAGGTGTAGGAGCTATGGGGACCCCCATGAAGTGAAGTGCAAACCGAGACAGTGTGGTTGAAAAAAAGATGGATTTAGGGGTCACCAGTGACCTGGGTTTGAATCCCTGCCCCACCATGACCAAGCTGTGTGAACTTAGCAGCGTCACTTAATCTCTTGGGGCCTCGATTTCCTCATCTTCAAAATGGGTATAATCACACAGTGGGGTTGGTGACAACATCTGCCTCCAAAGATGATGAGGCTTAGGTGAGGGGTTGTGTATAAATGCCTCGCACACAGGTGCTCAGGAAAGTTGAATTCTCCCCTGCAGCCCATCTGAGGTCTCCCTTTCCCTGCCAGATCACCTCCTCCAGGTCTCCCCTCTAGCTTTCCTCTAAGTGCCTTCCTGCACCCGTCTCTGTCCTCGGCGAGAGCAGACCCTGTCAGTCTCTCAGGTTCCAGGTCCCTGTGGCTCAGGAAAGAGAAGGACGAGGTCCCACTGGCAGGGCAGGCCCAGCTGTGTGCCAGGACGCCGGGCACAGATGGTTCACACGCCCAGGGATTGTTAGCAGTGCAGCTGCTTCCCTGCTGATGAGTTAACACATCTTGTCTATAAACAGCCCTTGGCAGAGTAAGGGGCCTCTGGGGCCCAAAGTTGTGCTGTGATCCAAGGGGTCAGCAGAACTCTTTAACCTGTCTGGGTTCTAATAAGGAAGAAGAGAGTAGTGGGCACTGGCTTCATCAGGCAGATGACCCAGGGTCTGCCTGGGCTGGGGTCAGACCCCCGGATGGAGTGGGTGGGAGGCAGCTCCACTCCCTCTGAAGGGATCTCTGGGCCCCTCAGTGTGAGACCCCAAAACAACCCCTTCCATTCTCAAAGTTGCTACTGCAGCCAGCAGGGTACAGTGTTGTAAGGAGAGGGGCCCTGGAATCAGACCAGCCAGAAACCAGCTGGGCCACCAGGGACCAGGGGCTCTTAGCAGCCCCTCTGTCTCCTGAGCCTCAGTTTTCTCACCTAGGAGTGGAATGGCTGGATCATATGTTTAACATTTTAAGACACTGCCAAACATTTTCCAAGTGCTTAAACCATTTCACACTTGCATCAGTGGTGTATGAGAGCTCTAGTTTCTCCACACTCTTGTCAACACTTGTTACTGTCAGTTTTGTTTTGTTTTGTTTTAGGCATTCTAATAGGTATGTACTGATATATCATTGTGGTGTGATTTGCATTTCCCATTTACTTAAAGACTAATGGCGTTGAGCATCTTTTCATGTATTTACTGGCCATTTGTATATCACTGGAGAAATATCTATTCATATATTTTGCCCATTTGTAAATTGGGTTATTTGTATTTTTATTATTGAGTTGTAAGAGTTTTTTATATACTCTGCTTGCAAGTCCTTTATTCAGATATGATTCACAAATATTTGCTTCCATCTGTGGCTTTTTATTCTCTTACTAGTGTCTGTTGAAGAGCAGAAGTATTTTTTTTTTTAGCTTTTTATTTTTATCGAAGTATAGTTGATTTACGATATTGTGTTAGTTTCAGGTATACAGCAAAGTAATTCAGATATATATATATATTCAGATTATTTTCCATTATAGGTTATTATAAGATATTGAATATAGTTCCCCGTGTTACAGAGTGAATCCTGTTGCTTAAGTATTTTATGTATAGTGGTTTGTGTCTTTTAATCCCGTACCCCTAATTTATCTCCCCCCCACCCTCACCTTTGGTAATCACGAGTTTGTTTTCTATGTAGAAGAGCAGAAATTTTAAATTTTGATGAAGTTCAATTTAATCAATTAGTTCTTTCATAAATCCTGCTTTTGATGTTACATGTGAGAAATATTTGCCTAACCGCAGATCACAAAAGTGTTCTCCTATGTTTTCTCATGGAGGTTTTATAGTTTTAGGTTTTATATTTAGGTCTATGATACACTGAAAGTTAATTTTTATATACGGATTGCTGTTCTTTTTATCTTTTTTTTGTATGTGGATATTGAGTTGTTCCAGCACCATATTGATGAAAAGACTATCCATTCTCCACTGGACTGCCGTTGCACCTTTGCCAAAAATCAATTGTCTTTATATGTTTGTGGGTCTATTTCTGGACTTTATTCTGTTCCACTGATTGATTTATTTCTCTTTATGCCGACCCCATACTGTTTTTTTTAATATTTATTTTATTTTTTTCTTTATTTTCTTTATTTTTATTGGCTGTGTTGGGTCTTAGTTGTGGCACATGAGCTCTTCATTGTGGCGTGCGGGCTTCTCTCTAGTTGTGGCACGTGGGCTCTGTAGTTGTGGTGCTCGGGATCCAGAGTGCTTGGGCTCTGTAGTTGGCAGCACAAGGGTTCTCTTGCTGAGGTGCGCGAACCCAGTAGTTGTGGCACGTGGGCTTAGGGGCCCCACTGCATGTGGGATCTTAGTTCCCCAACCAGGGGTCAAACCCACGTCCCCTGCATTGGAAGGTGATTCTTTACCACTGGACCACCAGGGAAGTCCCACCATGCTGTTTTAATTACTGTAGTTTTATAATAAGTCTTGAAATCAGGAAATGTTAGTCCTCTAACTTTGTTCTTCTTTTTCAAGGTTTGGCTATTGTAGAACCTTTGTGTTTCCTTATAAATTTTAGAATCAACCTTATCAATTTCTATGAAAAAGCCTATAGTTTTTTCATAATTCTTTTCCTTAAGTTTTTTGCATTTTTTGATCTGTAGGATGACAGTTTTTATTAAATTTGGTGAATTTTTGCTAGTACTATTTCAAGTATTTTGCCCCTCCCTCCTTTGAGGACTAATTACACATGTACACCAGAGGGCTTGGATTTGTCCCACAACTCACTACTGCTCTGTTCATTTAAAAAAAAATTATTTTTTCTCTCTCTGTTTTAGTTTGAATAGTTTCTGTCACTATGGTATCAAGTTTATTGAGCTTTTCTTCTGCAATTTCTAATCTGCTGTCAATTCCATCCAGTGTATATTTCATCTCATGCAATGTAGTTTTCACCTCTCTTTGTTCCATTTGATCTTTTTAATATCTTCCGTGTCTCTACTTCACTTTGTGAACATAAGGAACACAGTTATAATAGCCATTAAAGTCCTGTCTGTGAATTCTATCATCTGTGTCAATTCTGAGTTCGCTCTGATTGTTTAATGTCCTCAGTACGGCTTGCATTTTCCTGCTTCTTTGAATGCCTGTTAATTTTTATTTGAATCCTAGGCATCAAGAATTCTACCTTGTTGGATGCTGGATACTTTTGTATTTCTAAAAAATTTCTTAAGCTATATTCTGGGGTGTAGTTAAGTTACTTGTTAATAGTTTGATCCTTTCAGGTCTTGCTTTTAAGAATGGTTAGAGGAACTGAAGTGGTGCTTAACCTAGGCTGATTTACTTCCCACTATCGAGACAAGACCCTTCTGTGTACTTTACTCAATTCCCTGTGAACCACGAGGTGGTCCAGTCTGCCTAGTGGGAATAGACACTATTCCCAGCCCTGGAAATAGTGAGTGCTGGCACTGTTAATCTCATCCTTTTGGGTGCTTCTGTCCACAGTTTCAAGTTTCCTCCAATGGGGGCACTCATCACACTCAGCTGAATGCCTGGGAAGGACCCTCTGCAGTTTTTTCTTCCTCTCTGCTCTTGGTACTCGGTCCTATGGACTCTGTCTCGTTCTTCCTGGTTTCTCAGCTCCATCCCTTTAACTCAGCTCCAGCTGACTCCTCCTCCCAGCATCCTGGCCTGGGAATTCTCTCAAGATGGAAGCTGGGGAATCACTGGTCTCACCTTTCTGTCTCCCTCTGAGGGATCACTGACCTCTACTGTCTATTGTTCAGTGTCTTGGTCTTGGCCCTTTAGTCCTGAGCCTCAGTATCCTTAGCCACAAAAGACGAATAATAACTATAACTACCCTTCCCCCACCCCGAGTTGTTGTCTACTAAATCGCTAAGTGCTCACTAGATGGTGGCTGCTATCATTACATCACTACGACAACCGCTACTATTCAACGCCAATAACTGAGGAAGTACAGTAAGTCCCCTACATACGAACGAGTTCTGTTCTTTTTTTTTTTAATTAATTAATTTATTTTTGGCCACGTCATGTCTTTGTTGCTGCACGTGGGCTTTCTCTAGTTGCACCCAGTGGGGGCTACTCTTCCGTGCGGTGCACGGGTTTCTCATTGCGGTGGCTTCTCCCGTTGCGGAGCACGGGCTCTAGGTGCGCGGGCTTCAGTAGTTGTGGCTTGGGGACTCCAGAGCACAGGCTTAGTAGTTGTGGTGCATGGGCTTAGTTGCTCTGCGGCATGTGGGATCCTCCCGGACTGGGGCTCGAACCCACGTCCCCTGCATCAGCAGGCGGACTCTCAACCACTGCGCCACCAGGGAAGCCCAACATTTTAAATCTTATAGTACAGTACCTTGAAAAATACTGCGGAATCGTTGTACAGTACAACAGCTGGCATACAGGGACTGGCATCGAGTGAACAGGCAAGAAGAGTTACTGACTGGAGGAGGGAGAGGAGGTGGGAGATGGCAGAGCTGAAGGATCGTCAGCAATAGGAGATGGAGGGAAAGCTGCAAGTTCACTCACGCCTGACGTTGATGCAATGCACGTTCGAATCTTTGAAAGTTTGCAATCTGAAGGTTCATATGTAGGGTACTTACTGTACATAATGGGCAAAAGCTGCTAGGAATTCAGAAATGCTTTCAATGAATTTCTCTGTCATTATAATTGCTATAGCACACACATATAATAAAATAGTGGCCTCTTGTGCGCTAAGCCAATAATTCCATGTACACAAAGTGCTTGGTGCTATTAGGTGCTGGGTGTACAAGAGATGGATTTAAGGACTCCTTTGCAATAATCACCCCCAGGAGTTTAATAACCACACTCTGACTCTGACCTTGTTCTAGTCAAAGCCAAGAGGGATTTCTGACAGCACAGTGATGACAGCGTTGCAGTAAAGAGTCCAGGAGTTACCTTCTCCTCCCCCACTCCCTGCTTCTAGCAGAGTACTTAGCAGCCCAGGCCCTTCCTGGATTCAGAGCCAAGCTCTTCCCCTCACCCACCCCCAAGTCTCAAGACTTGGGCTAAGGCTTGTGGTTCTTTTTTTCCCCCAATGAATACATAATTGTCTCATAGGATGAGCCAAGATTGTAATAAAACACGTTCATTACATCTTTCTGCACAGAGCGGTTTAATGAACACAGGGCTGCTGACCCTCTTTGGCCCCTGAGCCAAATGCAAACTAAATGCATTCCACAGTGCCATTTAATTATCAGGGGTGGGGGAGGCAGGAGATAGTCTGGGACTGAGATAGGGAAAGGGCAGAGCAGGAGGGTGAGGGAGAGAGGGGTTCCTAGAGGGGCAGAGAGGATGAGGAAGGGTGGGAAGGAGGAAAGAGGGTGAAGGAAGGAAAGGGGTGAGCCGAGGGGGAAGCGGTGAGATAGGACTCAGGTTTGGATTTGACTCTCTAAATGCCCCTTGCAATGCTGGGTCGACTCGTTATTTCCATTGGAAAAGGAAGGACCTCAAGTCCTACGTGCTACGCACTGTTGGGTGCTGGATGAGACAGACTGGATCCAACAAGGGACACGACAGATAAGATCTCTGTCTTCTTGGGTTTCAGAGTCTGGTGGGGAAGACAGGCATTTTATAAATAATCACATCAAGAATACACATAAGTAGGGCTTCCCTGGTGGCGCAGTGGTTGAGAGTCCGCCTGCCGATGCAGGGGACACGGGTTCGTGCCCCGGTCTGGGAAGATCCCACATGCCGCGGAGCGGCTAGGCCCGTGAGCCATGGCCGCTGGGCCTGAGCGTCCGGAGCCTGTGCTCCGCAACGGGAGGGGCCACGGCAGTGAGAGGCCCGTGTACCGCAAAAAAAAAAAAAAAAAAAGAATACACATAAGTAAAGGTAGGTTTGTGATTATTTGCATGATTATGTTTAGGAGAGGAGTAGAGTGGTTAAGAGAGTGGGCTCTGAAGAATGACTGCCTGGATTTGAATTTGAATTCCAGCCCTGCTACATTTTGACTGTGGCAACTTGAGCAAGTTACTTAACCTCTCTGGGCTGCGGTTTCCTCATTTCTAAAGTGAAGATAAAAGTGCCTATCTCATAGGGAACTTGAGAGGATTAATCTAAATATGTGTAAATCACTTAGAATAGTGTTTGGTGCCTAGTAAGTAATGACACAGGCTCTCCTTGACTGAATTTTAGGCAAGTTCCTCTAAGTTCCTCTTCTTGACTAGACCTTGATTTTGGGCTAGCATATCTGTCCTTGCTAAGTCCAATTTTAGCAAGAATCCTGCTAAGTCTGCTTAGAGAAAATCTCTCACTCTTGATATCTGATCGCCCTGACCTGCCTTCAGTAAGAATCCTGCTAGGTCAATTTAGCAAGAATCCATTACTGTTGGTGTCTCCACCGACCCCCTCACTCTGCTCCTTGGCTATAAGTACTCACTTGTTCTTGTTTTATTTGGAATTGTGCTCAATTTTTTAATACTGAAGTCTTTTTTCCCCTATTGCAATAGTTTCTGGGTAAAATTTGCCTTTACTGCTTTAACTAGTGTGTGGTTCTTTTTTTTTTTTTTACATCTTTATTGGAGTATAATTGCTTTACAATGGTGTGTTAGTTTCTGCTTTATAACACACTGAATCAGTTATATATATACATATGTTCCCATATCTCTTCCCTCTTTCGTCTCCCTCCCTCCCACCCTCCCTATCCCACCCCTCCAGGCCGTCACAAAGCACCGAGCTGATCTACCTGTGCTATGCGGCCGCTTCCCACTAGCTATCTATTTTACGTTTGGTACTGTATATATGTCCATGCCACTCTCTCACTTTGTCATAGCTTACACTTCCCCCTCCCCACATCCTCAAGTCCATTCTCTAGTAGGTCTGTGTCTTTATTCCCCTCTTATCCCTAGGTTCTTCATGACATTTTTCTTTTCTTAAATTCCATATATATGTGTTAGCATACGGTATTTGTCTTTCTCTTTCTGACTGACTTCACTCTGTATGACAGACTCTAGGTCTATCTACCTCATTACAAATAGCTCAATTTCATTTCTTTTTATGGCTGAGTAATATTCCATTGTATATATGTGCCACATCTTCTTTATCCATTCATCCGATGATGGACACTTAGGTTGTTTCCATCTCCGGGCTACTGTAAATAGAGCTGCAATGAACATTTTGGTACATGACTCTTTTTGAATTATGGTTTTCTCAGGGTATATGCCCAGTAATGGGATTGCTGGGTCATATGGTAGTTCCATTTGTAGTTTTTTAAGGAACCTCCATACTGTTCTCCATAGTGGCTGTACCAATTCACACTCCCACCAGCAGTGCAAGAGTGTTCCCTTTTCTCCACACCCTCTCCAGCATTTATTGTTTCTAGATTTTTTGATGATGGCCATTCTGACTGGTGTGAGATGATATCTCATTGTGGTTTTGATTTGCATTTTTCTAATGATTAATGATCTTGAGCATTCTTTCATGTGTTTGTTGGCAGTCTGTATATCTTCTTTGGAGAAATGCCTATTTAGGTCTTCTGCCCATTTTTGGATTGGGTTGTTTGTTTTTTTGTTATTGAGCTGCATGAGCTGCTTATAAATTTTGAGATTAATCCTTTGTCAGTTGCTTCATTTGCAAATATTTTCTCCCATTCTGAGGGTTGTCTTTTGGTCTTGTTTATGGTTTCCTTCGCTGTGCAAAAGCTTTTAAGTTTCATTAGGTCCCATTTGTTTATTTTTGTTTTTATTTCCATATCTCTAGGAGGAGGATCAAAAAGGATCTTGCTGTCATTTATGTCATAGAGTGTTCTGCCTATGTTTTCCTCTAAGAGTTTGATAGTTTCTAGGCTTACATTTAGGTCTTTAATCCATTTTGAGCTTATTTTTATGTATGGTGTTAGGGAGTGATCTAATCTCATACTTTTACATGTACCTGTCCAGTTTCTCCAGCACCACTTCTTAAAGAGGCTGTCCTTTCTCCAGTGTATGTTCCTGCCTCCTTTATCAAAGATAAGGTGACCATAAGTGCGTGGGTTTATCTCTGGGCTTTCTATTCTGTTCCATTGATCTATCTTTCTGCTTTTGTGCCAGTACCATACTGTCTTGATTACTGTAGCTTTGTAGTATAGTCTGAAGTCAAGGAGCCTGATTCCTCCAGCTCCGTTTTTCATTGTCAAGATTGTTTTTGCTATTCGGGGTCTTTTATGTTTCCATACAAATTGTGAAATTTTTTTGTTCTAGTTCTGTGAAAAATGCCAGTGGTAGTTTGATAGGGATTGCATTGAATCTGTAGATTGCTTTGGGTAGTAGAGTCATTTTCACAATGTTGATTCTTCCAATCCAAGAACATGGTATATCTCTCCATCTATTTGTATCATCTTTAATTTTTTTCATCAGTGTGTCATAATTTTCTGCATACAGGTCTTTTGTCTCCTTAGGTAAGTTTATTCCTAGATATTTTATTCTTTTTGTTGCAATGGTAAATGGGAGTGTTTTCTTTTTGACAGTACTTAATAAACTCCAAATTTGAATATAAAAGAGCTAAAAAGTTGGACTTCCCTGGCAGTCCAGTGGTTAAGACTCCACAATCCCAATGCAGGGGGCCTGGGTTTGATCCCTGGTTGGGGAACTAAGATCCCACATGCTGCAGGGCACAGCCACAAAAAAAAAAACAAAAAAAAGAGGGCCATTGTTTAAGCTCAGGAGTGAAGACAGTCTTTTCTGAAGAGGTGCATCTCAATCTGAGATCTGAAAGATGATCCACATGTCAAGAAGCGGGGAGACAATGTACATAGTGGTATATGAAGGGAGGGTGGTGAGCGTCTGGATATAGGGGCTCAGGGTGCCAAAATACCTGAGTATACATTGGGAAAAGTGGAGAGGAACAATATAGAGGCTAAAAACATTGATAAGAACTTCTAATTCTTTATAATTGGTGTACCCCATGATCTGTTCCAAAGTCTTCATTTTTCATTATGCCTCATGCTCAACTCTTTTTCTACTCATGAGAAATCCTGAATCAAAGACATTGGGACAGTTATGGCTGAAGAGTTATGGAACATAAATACTTCTTAGTCCAATATCCTTATTTTGTTTTATTTAAATAATTGACCAAATAATGTGAAAATACATTGTCATGGTAAAAAACAGTCTAATAATATGGATGCAAAAAAGGGCCTCATTTTAAAGAATAGGAGTTGGGTTCAAGAATCCCCATCTTGCATAGAAAGATCTTGAGATAACAACATCTACAACCATAACAGCTCACATGTTCTTTTTCTTTTCTTATTGAAGTACAGTTGATTTACAATATTTGTGTTAGTTTCAGGTATATCACATATTCTTTTAGCACCACCTATGTGCCAGTCGCTATCTCTTTTATTGCATTATTTTTACTTATTCTTCACCACAACCCTATGAGGTAGGTTGCCATTATTATCCTTATTTGACAGATAAGGCAGCCATGGTACAGATAGTTTAAGAAATTGGCCCAAGATTATGTAGCTAGTAAGGGGCAGAATCAGGATTTGAATTTAGGCAGTCTGGCTTCAGAGCCCTTCCCTCATTCCTGGTCACAATGCACAATTTGCAAGAGAAAAAAAAAAAAAAAAAACCAACCAACCAGATAATTCCATCTAGAAGACCAAGGGAATGAGTGATCCCAGGAATCTGAAGAGAAAAACCATCTAAATGCCCTGGGTGCTGTCCATGGTCCTGAAGCTAAGGAAACTCTAAACAACATCGGACCCTTCATTTTCTATCCACTCTCCTGACCTCCACTCACCTTCTCCTATCTCTCTTCCACTCATCCCCTATCTCTCAGCATATTCAGGCTACTCTTGATAAACACCCACCTGCTCTAACTTGACATTCACTCCTTTCTTATGAGCTGTGTTGGTTGAGCCTTGGATCAGCAGTGTTCCTAGGCCACAAACCTCATTGCTTTTTTTCTTGATCAAATCTGTGTTTAGCTCCTGCCCTCAAGGAGCTATAGGCAATCTAGGGATATAATATATACAAGATATACAGTAGGTAAGGACTAAACATCTCAGGATGGCATACAAAGCCCTGTAACGTCTCCTGTAATGTGACCTTTTGTCTCTGTGATTACCCTCCACCTGCAGTCACTGAACACAGGATGCATCTCCTACCTCTGGGCCTTTTCACTGCTCTCTAACTGGCATAGGCTCCCACATGCCCACTGAGTTCAGGTGCCACCTCCTCCAGGAAGCCTATTTTCATTCCTACCACAATCACCACCACTGCCAGGCTGAGTAGTTTCTCCTAAACTTTTGAGGTTTTTGAGGGTGAAACTAACAACAACGGGGGACATTATGAAGCAATGAGATATAGTGGCATTCCATGCCAACACCCTAGTTTTTCAGAGACAATCTGGGGCAGAGAAGGAGCTCTAGGCTTAGAATAAGGAGAACTAGGGTCTTCTCGGAGATTTCTCAAAACACTGTGTGACCATGGGAAAAATGTACTCTCTTTCTGGGCTTCAGGTCCCCCCACCCAGGGAACTTGAGGGACTTCACGCTAAATGATTCAAGAATTCACTCTTTCCACAAACATGCCTTGTATGTCTACCATGAGCATGGAAATGGGTCAGACGCAGTGCAGAGATGGGGTGTGGAATCCAATGTGAATGGTCGGAGAGGACAGGTGTGGATAGCATCACAGGATCTAGGAGAAGCCTGGACAGCTCAGAGGAAGAAGGGCCTGCCAAAGGTCCCATGGGAAAAAGTATTTGAGTGGGGCGCTGAAGGATTTAAGATGGAGTAGGAGGCAGAGTGCATTTCAGTGAGAGCAAAAGTCCTAGGCTGTAGTGTTACAGGGTTCTGGGTTCTATAATTCTGGGTTCAGGGTCTTTTTTTTTTTTTTTTTTTTTTTGCAGTACGCGGGCCTCTCACTGTTGTGGCCTCTCCCGTTGCAGAGCACAGGCTCCAGACGCACAGGCTCAGCGGCCATGGCTCATGGGCCCAGCCGCTCCGCAGCATGTGGGATCTTCCCAGACCGGGGCACGAACCCGTGTCCCCTGCATCGGCAGGCGAACTCTCAACCACTGCGCCACCAGGGAATCCCTGGGTTCAGGGTCTTTTATTCTCTGTTCTAGATTCCATGGGTCTGGATTCTGTGACTCTGGGTTCTGAATTTCTGAGTTTAGAATTCTGTGATTCTGGGGTCTTTACTTCTAGGTTTGGTGGTTCAAAGTTTTATCATCTATAGCTCTGGGGTCTAGGATTCTACAGTCCTGATCCTCAGTTGTATAATTCTAAATTGTGGGTACTGGATTTTGTGGTTCTGAGTACTGTGTCTTGTTTATTCCTCTTGAAACCCCAAAGCAAATGCTGGGGAAGAGAAGGAGATCCCGACACCCAACTGTTCTGAGGAATGTTGTCTCCTTCCCCCCACCAACAGGCAACCATTAAAGGGAAGCCCCTCCCTCCATCCCTTCCCACCTTCTTCTGTAGTCCTCCTTCTCCCAGTTCTTCTGCCTATAATGAGGTGCCCCATGCAGACTTGGGGACAAGCTGAGAAAGGGTGTGGTTGGAAGGGCCAATCTACCGGACTCAGCAGGGCTGAAAATAACGGTCTCCAGGCTCTGCCCATCCCTAAGTGACGGACGGCCTGCAGAGGGCACTGCTCTAAATAAGCAGGTCCCATGTCCTGCAATAATGTAAGGACTTACTCTTTAGTGAAGGAGGAGAGGTAGGGAGTGTGATATAAGGGGCACTTATAGGCAATGCACACCATCAGGGCATTCATCCTTTGGGTTAAGCATTGCCCTACCCTGGTGTCATCCCTCAGGCTGCTTTCCTAAGCTTCTCCTGATGAAGGCTACTGATAGATACACTTATCCACTCCATTCCACCTGAGCCAAACCCAACAGAGACAGGAAGCAGTGAAGTTAGTGCAACTCCTCCTCCAGGACATGCACACACACATACGTGACATAACCACCTCTGGCTCCCAAGAATTCTGGGTTCTTTTGAGGGAGGGTCTATTGGAATAAAATATAAGAACACTTTGACACTCAAAGACAGAAGTGCTATTTGTCTCAGGATACGGGTATGTATGGATGTGACTGGGTGTGTGAGAGACTCCTACTGATGGTGGGACCGTCGGGTCCCCAAAGGAGCAGGTGGCGGTCTTGAGACAGCACAGATATTCCAGAGCTATGGGTGACCATCTCAGCAGGTCTTCTGTGCCCCCCTGCCCTTCTGGTTGTAGACTGACCCTCTTTCTGGGCTGGTGCCCACACTTAAGGGAATTCTTGGCCAGTGGGGGTGGGGACAGAGAGCCCACTCTTCTTTTTTTAGTGTTCGGATTGTGGAGCCAAAAATGTTAAATCTAAACTGTTTGCGGGGGAGGTAATTCTTCCTAATCACTCACCCTGCTGCACAGATTCCACAACTTGATTACCATTAATTAGATTAATTAGATGGAGATAATGTCTTTTCTCTGGGAATATGAATGGTCTCTGATACAGCACCGATTTCCCAGAGCTCAATGTGGGACCTTCCCAGATAAGACCTCTGTCCTCTGAATGGTGGAGGGACTTGCCCAAGGTCACACCATGAGCAAGTTGAACTCAGATCTGTCTGATTCCAAAACAAACCCTTAACCATCACACTATTGGTCTCACCTTGGCCACCTCTCCTCCCCTCCCAACCTGGTATGGGGTCAGTGGGCTGCACCCTCCCCAGGGCCACGGGACCCAGAGAGGCCTCAGAAGCTGGGGTTAGGATGTGGCTCCTCCCACTGGACAGTGAGCTGGCCTCCTGGACAAATCTCTTGTGTTCTTCTCTAACTGCAGAACCCATCTATGTTCTAAATCATGGAGTCCCTTTCACCATAAGCAAGGATAGGGGAGTGACTCTAGGAAACCAGAGTTGGCAAAACGCCAGGACCTTGGGAGGGGTGTTGTGAAGTTGTCGGCCAAGGAGTTGATAGAGACCTTGGGAGGCACCTGGCCGCTCCCCCCTGACATCCCAGGCACCTGTGATCTACATCTAGGGACGTAGGTCACCATCCGAGCCATGCCAGCCACTGCCTGCAGAGCCTGGGCAGGCTGGCCTCCTCCTAGACCACGGATGAGGTCATCTGGCCCACTTGCAGGCTCAGTGCCCAAGTCCTGGATTGGCCTTGACCTGTAGCAGGAGAGGGTGGCATCAGTTTCCCCCCCTGGGGCTCAGCATCGAGTCCTGGCCTCTGAGCTTCATTTTCAATGCCTGGCACCTTGCACACACTGTCACTGATCCCCCCTGCATTCTGCAAAGAGTCACTGAATCCTCACCCCGGGTGGCCCTGCTGAGACAGGCACCCACATGCTCTTCAAGAGCTGCACTATCTCGAGACCACCACCCTCACCCTCAGGGCACCTCGACACCCCTCTCACACTTTCAGTCATACACGCCCACACCCTGAGATTAATGCACATGCCTGTCCTTGCGACCTTCACACGCGTGCCCTGAGATAATCACACACACACATCCTAACAAAGCCTGTATACACACGCGTAAGGCAGGCACGTGTGTGCACACCATGCACACACAGGCACGCCCACACACACACACGTCATTTCACGCGGATGCACTGACACTCAGGAGTCCTGCATGCCTATCCCGGCACTGCCCAGATGTGTAAACTTCTGGTACCTTCTCAGACCCTCAGTTTGCCCATCTGTAACAAGAGTTAGATTGTTGGGGACCATTCTGACTGTAGCATCTCGGGATTCAATTTTCTCTTTCTTCTCTCTCTCAACTTGAAGTTGATCCGGGGGCAGCCCAAAGTGGGGTCACAAGCTGACATTCATTTTTAGCCTCCATCAACAAACTGGGAACTCACCCCAGCAGCCTCAGTTTGGAGCCAGAGATGGAGTCCAGGGCCCGGGGGAGCAGAGGGGATGTATAGCCCATCCCACTACACACACAGAGATGCACACGCACCCTGCTTTCATGCTGAGACGCATCTGCAGGAAAAGTCGTTACCAGCTCCAAGTGATGGGATTCATCATCCAGCACCAGTCCCGGGGCCAGGCCTTGTCCTCCCACCACCTGGGATCAGTGACCACCATCTGTTCCTTTAATATTTCTCAGAGAATCTCACTGACAAGGGAGACCAGCTTGGGAAGGCGAGACAACAGAAGATCTGGAGCCAGAATCCTAAAGGCAGGTTCATCATGTGCTGTGGCTACAAACAGGCCCTGGGGACAGTTTGGAGAAAGGGGATGGGCAAGTGTACAGCCAGGGGGCCAGGAGTCCCAGGTGGACCACAGACTGGGGAGCCACCAGAAGGGTGAGGGTGTCACTCACCTCACCTAGTCCTGACTAGGGTTCCTGCCTTGCTGCCCCCTGTCCCACCCCCTCTCTTCACAGCTGTGGCCACCTGAGCCCTGCTTGGGTGACCAGAAGGCTCCAGGCTCCAGGACCAATTCTGCCTCAGCTGAGGGGGTTTAAAGAGTTCCAGGGGCAGGTAATGCGGGTGGGGTGGATTTGGAATCTGGCCTGGTTTTGAATCCCAGCCGCTGACTCACCGCCAGACCTGAGCAGCTTCCCCCCTCTTCCGTCTCTGGGCCTCAGGTTCCTCATTTTCCAACAGGGTGAGGGGCCTGCAGGGACCCCACTCGGGCTCCACCAGCCACGAGGGTGGGGGGATCTGCAGGAGCTCAGTGGATGTTTGTTCCCGTCCCCTCTGTGACACCGCAGTACCTGGCTCCAGGTCAGTGTCCAGTAAATATCAATTAACCTGATGAGATAATGAAATGAGCTAATGTCTGTGTCTGGGCCACGTGCCTCATGGCACCAAAATCTAAACTTGTGTTGGGAAATTGAACAACCCAAGAGCCAGCTGAGTGGAACCATTGAGGGCTTGACAGTCATCAGGGAGGACTTCCTGGAAGAGGCCGACCTTGGGCTGGGTGGGACTTGCATAGAGGAGGGAAGGTGTGCTAGGAGGGGGGAACTGCACGTGCAAAAGCAGGGAGGTTGGAAGGGGAGAGGTCAAGGTGAGACCTCTCGTGTTTTGAGGCTCATATAGGGTATTGTATGTGTGTGTGTGTGTGTGTGTGGATGGGGAATCCTGGCACAGTGCTGGGCTCCCCAGGGAGTCTCAGTAACACGGGCTCCCACCCCTGTCAGCTCATCCAGGTCACCTACTCCTCTCTGTCCCCAGAGGTGGCTCACCACCTGGTCACATGTGACCTGTGGTCCCAGCAGGGAGCAGGGACCTGGGTGGGAGAGTAGACACGTAGAGCCTGGGGGAACCAGGCTCTACTTGCTGTGAAACACAGACCCTAGAACCTCGGAGCTTGGAGGCCCCTCCAGCCCCTCTGTCCTGTGGGAAGCCAACACAGAGAGGTTAAGGAAGTGACTCAAAGTCACCCAGCCCCCAAAGAAGGCCCTTCAGTGCTCTGCTCTCTAACCGGCCTGGGGGAGGGCCCTCTGTCTACAAACCCCTGAACTGAGTCACTCAGGGGCCAAGGGTTCCTCTTCTTTCTTTGCCCTTCCTCTGCCCTCACACCCACTTGCTCACTGGGCTGAGAAGAGCTGGAGACATGACCCAGGGCCTCCCTGGGAGTCAAGGCCAGTGATCTGTAGACCCATCTGGCCAAGGCCTGGGTCTGTGCTGGGAAGGGGAGGGTTAAGCCTTGAGCAGCCCTTCCTGGTTGGTGTTTAATTTGCACTTTCTAAAGGCCATCAGGAGCCTCAAGGAGCAAATGTTTTCTGAGTTAATGACACTGCAGCAGATTAAGGAGGAGCCCATCTCCCAGAGAGCATGAAAGAAAGGCCATCCATTACCCTGCACAGCCCAGGATGGCAGCTGGAATAACTTTCTCAGAGACCTGGGTGGAGAAGGGTTCTCTCTTCCCTGCCATCAGCAAATCCTGCCTGGTCCCTCTGACACTCACTCCAGGAGAGGACAGTCTGGAAAGACTTTGAGGCAAACTGGAGCTCTGCTCAGCACAAGAGACAGCTCCCAGTCATAGTGGACTACAAGTTGACAGCCATCTGCCTCTGTGGCCAGTACCACATTTTCCCTTTTTTTTTTTTTTTTTTCCCTCTTCTCTGCCTTCTGTTTTTCTAGGCAATCAGTGATCTGCTTTCTCTCACTATAGATTAGTTTACATTTTCTAGAATTATATCTAACTAGAATTATAGAACATGCACTTTTTGTCTGGTTTCTTTCACTCAGAAATTATTTTTAGTTTTATCCATGTGGTGTGTATAAACAGTTTGTTCCTTTTTATTGCTGAATAGAAACCCATTACCTGGATATACCACAATTTGTTAATCCATTCACCTGGTGATGGACATCTGGGTTGTTTCCAGGTTTTTGACATTATAAATAAAGCTGCCATAAACATTTGTGTATGAGTCTTTTTTTATGTTCTAATTGCTTTTTATTTTTAGAATTTTATTTAATTTATTTTTATACAGCAGGTTCTTATTAGTTATCCATTTTATACATATTAGTGTATATATGTCAATCCCAATCTCCCTGCGTATGAGTCTTTGAGTGAACTTGTGTTTCCATTTCTCTTGGGTAAATACCTAGCGGTAGAATGGCCGAGTCACATGGCAGGTTGCATGCTTAACGTTTAAAGAAACTGCCAGACTACTCTTCACAGCGCTTTCCCTGCTCAGTGTGTGGGATCCGGGCGGTTCCTCATCCGCTTCAACATTCGGCGTCATCAGGCTCTAAGTTTCACCATTCTGATAGGTTTGCAGTGGTATCTCACTGTGGTTTAATTTACATTTTTCCTGGTAACTAAAGAAGTCAAGCATCTTGTCATGTACTTATTTGTCATCCATATCTGTTCAAGTCTTTTGCCCATTTAAAAAATCGGGTTATTTTCGAACTTATTTACAAAACAGAAAGAGACTCACAGATGCAGAAAACGAACTTGTGGTTACCAAAGGGGAAGGGGAAGGGGAATAAATTGGGAGTTTGGTATTAACATTTACACACTCCTATATATAAAATATCAACAAGGACCTACTGTATAGCACAGGAAACTATACTCAATATCTTGTAATAACTTATAATGGAAAAGAATCTGAAAAGGAATCTATCATCTATCTATCTATCATCTATCTATCTATCTATCTATCTATCTATCATCTATCTATCTATCTATCTATCATCTATATCTATCTACTTATCACTGAATCACTTTGCTGTATACCTGAAACTAACACAACTTTGTAAATCAACTATACTTCCATTAAAAAAAAATCCGGTTATTTTCTATTTATTGAGTTTTGAGAATTCCCTATATATTCTGGAAACAAGTCCTTTATCAGATATATGATTTTTAGATCTTTTCTCTTAGCCTGTTGCTTGTCTTTCAATATCTTTCAATCTCTTACCAGTGTCTTTTGAAGCTCAACGTGTTCTAGATTTAATGAGGCTGCCATTTCAAACTTACTGCTCATTACGATAATTATGCCATCTGCCACAGCGGGATCCTTTCATCCCCGTAGCTGCTTTGGAACAAGCCCTTCCCAGAGTGTCAAATCCCGTGTCACAAGACAGTCCCCTTATATCAACACGTGGCTTTATCCAGCTTTGTATCCTGCCCTCCTTGGTCCGGCACCTCTGGGATCCATCCCCAGCCCTGTTTTCCTGGGCCCTTGCAGCCAGGTCCTGCAGCTCCTTGAATGTATAATCAATCTCACTCCTCCCCTGGCTGACCCAGTGCTTTGGCAGTTGGTTTATGCTTAGATTTAAGCCTGGTTGTGGCTCTGTTGGCCAAAGTGGGATGTAGGGGCAGATCCTGAAGAGGGCAAGTGTTCTCGTGGAAGGACCTCCTCATTTGAGATCCCTGTACCATCCTCTGGCAAGGGAGCTTTTCTGCTCCAGCAAGGGGAGTGGGTCACTTTGCAGGCCTGAAGTTTCTGAAGAATCTGGGTTCTCAAGTCCCAACCATCCAGATATCCTCACCCTGAGTCTCAGGCACTTGTTCCTGTCCCATCGGGGCTCTGACTTGGGCACAGAATACTTTCCTAGACAGAGAGTTCATCCTTCTTTGAAGTGCTGCACTCTTACAGTGACGACTTGTGTCCGGTCTCTGGCTGCAAGAGATGGGTGTCTCTCCGTGTGCCGCCAGGGAAGTTCTTGCATGAACATTTGCTTCGACTTGCTAGATTATTCATCTGAGTCTATAATTTTCAGTCTTCAGTGTATCAGAGCCATTTGACAAGAGCTCCCGATTCCAATTTCCTTAGAATTACTTTCCCTCCCATATTACTTAGGGCCTTGCACCAGCCAGTGCAGCCCCTCCACCTGGATCCCTTCCCTGTTCCCTGAGGGTGAATGCCTTAACCATGGCATTACCACCACATGTCAGGACTGTCTCCAGTTCTCTTACTACCAGTGATGGGGTCCTCACTGCCATCTCCACAAATTCATCTCAGAACCTGCTTCCTAGGACCATCCCTACTACCAATTAGCCGAGGCTGGGTTCCCTAGCCGCAGAGCCTGAAATGAGGATTCTTGAGAAAGTGGTTCACAGGGAGAGGGGGTGAGCAGGCTAGGACAAGGTAAGGAGCTAAGCAAAGATGTGATCCCCAGACCCAAGAAAGCTGGCTTTGGGAGGTTACCTGCTCAATATCGGAACAGCCCTGGGGACTGTGGGCTCTTGGTCTGGGCAAGTGTGTTGTCAGGCTTTTCCAGAGAAACAGAACCGGTAAGAGGTGTATCTGTATACAGAGAGTGATTTGTTACAAAGAATTGACTCATGCAATTATAGGAGCAGGTGAGTCAAAACCCTGCAGTGCGGGCCAGCAGTCTGGAGAGACCGGCGGCTGGAGAATTCCCTCTTGCTTGGAGAATTTCCTTCGGCTGATTGTATGAGGCCCGCCACATTATGGAGGGCAGTTTGCTTACTCAAAATTCACTGATTTAAACACAAATGTCACCCTAAAACATCCTCTAAGTTGACACATAAAATTAATCATTGCAGCAGGATGTGTGGGGCTGGGGTCTTAAAACCAGCAGAGGGGAAGCCCCGCCCAGCGCAAGGGGTAGAAGCTTGCCCAGGAGGACCTGGTGCCTGGCCATGGCAAGGGTGAGACAGGGGGCCACTGTCCAGGCCCAGCTACCTGGCTGGCAGGTGACAACAGGCAGACATCCCAGCAGGCTTTGGATCCCAGACGGAGGTCTGGGAGTAGAGGAACGGTGAGCAAGGGGGACAACAAGGGCCCCGGACACTAGTTAGGAGGGCTAATGTGCCCTTGGGAGAAGGCAGGTGTTGAGTGCCTGGAATGGGAGTCAGGTGAGGGGAGCACAGACCCAGAGCCACAGCTGTGAGATGATAAATGAGAACTGTTGTTTCTGTGGTTCAGGCATCTGGGCACAGGTCAGCTGCAGCCTCTGTTTAGGGTTTCAAAAGGCTGTGGTCTTATCAGAGGCTCAAAAGGGGAAATGTCTGCTTTTACCATTTGCCATTCTGCCCATCACAGCTCTGCCCTCCCTGAGTATCTCTCAGATCCTCCACTCTATCCATCCCACTGCTGCTGTTCTCGAGGGATCAGTGCTGAGTTTGGGTTCCTCCAAAACAGCAGCTGGTTTATGTGGGAGGTGATCCCAGGAGGCACAGTGAGGAGGGGACAGGGGAGGGAGGGAGGAAAGCCCTAAAGGCTGAATCAGATGTGGGCTCAGCCCTGCTGGGGACCCTCTGAGGAAGTGCCTCAGGCTTGTCCCTCAGAGGGAAGCTGGGTATCTACCTATTTATCCACCCTGTCCCATCCCTCCCTGGGGTGTTAAATCCCTGTTACTTTGGGGCTGCCCTGTTCTTGGCCCAGGACACTAGAGAACCCCCAGGTGGAGAAGCAGAGAAAAGCAGGGCCTGAGGAGGGAGTGGTCAGCTCACTGGAAACCGCCCACCACTATGTTCATCTGTTGCTGGGGAGAGCGGGGAGAGCGGAGCTGGCCCTGGGGACATGGGGTGGGATAGCCAGGGCATCGAGACTCCCACCCAGGAATAACACCTTCCTGAGAAAGGACCTGACGCTGTTTACCCAGCTGAGCTCTTTTCATCACTGGCTCCTGTTATAAATAGTCAAACCCTATCTCCACTCCAACCAGCAAAGCAACCCCAGCTTCACGTTAAAGGCATAATTTGCTGCAAATTAAACTTAATGGGACTAGAGTAATTATGTTGACTTTAAAAACTACTTAGAGATAAGTACATGATTAGATATTTCAGAAAATAAACTTTCCCATTGTGTTTCCTGAAAGAAACTGGAGGAGAGGAGGCTGAGGTGGGTGGCAGAGAGACGATGCTGAATGAGGGGGGAGGGAGGCCTCAGAAACCCACCTGAGGATGTTCTTAGACTCGCATGGGAAGTGGGTCCCAGGCCAGCCTCTGGGAGAGCAATTTGGCCAAACATATCCAAAGCCTTAAAAATATCTGTACTTATTGTTTTGATAAGTCCACAAATCAATCATAAGGAAATAATCAGATGGAGACAAAGATCTACGTGAAGAGTCAGTCATCTCAGCATCTTTTATAACAAACACATTTAGGTGGAACCATGTATATGCCTAACAATGGGGGATTAGCTATCTCAGGTATGGGACAAACCCGTGAGCGAATGTCATGTAGCCTGTGAAAACCAGACAGTCCAAAAGTAATTCACTTGGGAAGATGCACATGAAATAGGAGTGAGAAGAAAAACAAGCAACATATAGATCTGGATATAAAGTGTATTCTAAATATACCCAGAGAAAAAGAAACCCCAGGAGGAAGTGCGCACAAATACTAACAGTTTTTAATTAATTTTTAATGTAAAGGGAGAGCACAGTCCTGTGAGTTTCCTTTGTCTCAACACTCTGTTGCAACATTGCACCACTCCTGACACCCCATCGATGTGTGGGTTTTTCCCACATCAAGCAATTCTGCAACACCAGCTGGATCACCTACAATTTAACTCAATTCTGACACTGCCTACCTGGAGATATTGTCGGATCCTATAGGTTAAAGCCTCAGTCCCACAAAACTGCACCCCTCACCCACGCCAACCGCATGTTCAGGTTGTCACTCGTGCTCCTGACGACTGGCTATAAATTGGAGGTTGCAACGACCGCCTCCTGGGTTTGATTAATTTACCAGAGCAGCTCACGGAACTCAGGAAAACAACTGGTTTATTAGATCACTGGTGAACTGCAAAGGATATGAATTAAGCAGCCAGATGAAGAAGTACCTAGGGCGAGGTTTGAGGTTCCTTGGGGTCTCAAGCACAGAAAAGTCTGTTCCTGTGGCGTTTAGTGTAGCCAGCCTCCCAGCACAGGGTTGAGTTCTTGTTCACCAGCCCAGAACCCTGTAGTTCAGGGATTTTTATGGAGGCTTCATTATGTAGGCATGATTAATTAAATTATTGGCCATTAGTGATCAAGTCAATCTCTAACCCTCTCCCCTCCCAGGATGTTGGGGGTGGGGCTTAAAGTTCCAACTTTCTAGTCACATGATTGGTTCCCCTGGCAACCAGCCCTCATCCTTAGGGGCTTTCCAAAAGTCACCTCATTAACATAAACTCAGGTGTGGTTGATAGGGGCTTGTTATGAATAACAAAAGACACTCATTTTACCTTTATATTCTGAAGCTATTTCAGGGACTAGGAGCAAAAGTAAATATTATAACAAAAGATTATGAAAAAATATTATAAAAAAGCCCCTATGGCATATATATGAAATTACAAGGGTTTTAGGAGCTCTGTGCCAGGAACAGTGGATGAAGACCAAATACATACATGTACGTGTATATATAGATATACATGTATATGTATATATGTAAAATCAGATAATCACACTGGATGATGAAATTAGGAGGGGTTTTTGATTTTCTTTTCTATCTTTTGTTTAAAAATATTGTCTGCAATGAGAATTTACTGCTATGTTAGCGTGTTTAACTATTTTTACAGCAGATTTAAGTGAGAAGGGATTCTTTTCTCCTCCCCCTCAGGGGAATTCCTGGAGGAAATTCTGTTGTTGGAGCTCCAGTTTCAGGCTCTCTCTGTCTGTATTTAAATTTCCTGGTTGCTGGTTATGGGAGAGGTTGCTGGTCCTTGTCTGCTCACAATCCAGTCTCCCCTTCTCCTTTAGTAGCAAGAGGCCAGTACTGTTGTGGGTGGCTTTGTGCCCCAAATCTTCCTTGCAGGTAGGAGTGGCAATGAAATATGAGCGGAGGTGGTGGATGCAGTTTCCAGGAAAGTACTTCAATGGGAGTTTATTCAGGAGGAAGGAGCCTCTTTCTCCTTCTGTCCTTTTTTTTTTCTGCCTAGAATGCAGCTCTCATGGGCTGGAACTCCAGCAGCCATCATGTAACCATGAGGTAACCTTTAGGGTAAAGTTATCATTGTACTGAATTTGGGTTCTGCTAGCCTGATGCACAGCAAAGCCAATCAACTGACACTGAGTTGTGGTGAAGGAAAAGTATAGCATTTATTTGTAGGGTGCCAAGCAAGGAGAATAGGCAGCTCATGCTCAAAAGACCTGAACTCCCTGATGGCTTTC
Source organism: Grampus griseus (assembly GCF_964374135.1). Taxonomy (NCBI): domain Eukaryota; kingdom Metazoa; phylum Chordata; class Mammalia; order Artiodactyla; family Delphinidae; genus Grampus; species Grampus griseus. Next base: position 160,355,399 of record NC_139017.1, on the reverse strand, counting down.
AGGCAAAGGTTTTTAAAGAGTATGAGGGAGAGGGTGTAGGATGCCTGATCAGCTCGTGAACCTTCTTCTGATTGGTTGGGAATCTCAGTCATCAACCTTCTGGTTCCAACCAGTTTGGGGTCTACATGCTTGTGGTCAGCATGTAGTCACCATCCTCCACTGGGTGGGGGCCATAGTTTCTGCAGGACAACTCAAAGAGATGCATCAGGTTGTCATGTATATCCCTTCAGGAGGAGCTAGGAGTCCAGTGGCTCTATTATCCTCATCCTTAACTGCTTCAGTCTGTTCTTTGGAAGGCTTAGGAGACTAAAACTTTTTTCTACAAATACGAAATGGGGGACATGGAGGGACTTTTGTACCCAGAACATGGGCAGCACAGTGTCAAGCCCTAGATGGGTCAAAACTTCCCTGTTCAGAGGATGAGTCTGGTGGCACAGGAGTCTCCAACTCACTCTAGTACTCCCAGGGAGGGAGAGTCAGCAGAGGGAGTGATGACGTCCACAGAGGGAGTGAGCTGCCTTGCAGAGCATTTTCTCGTCAAATCTTACTATTTGAAGAGAACCTGAGTGGTCTTCTAGTTCTAGCTCCTGCTTGGTGCTTGGATTCCTTCCACAAAAACCAGTGCCAAACAAAATATAATTTTGCCGTCAGTAACATTCTCATCAACCTTTCATCATCCTCATCATCATCTTCATCATCATCACCATCCTCCTCCTTCTCATCATGACCATTATCATCATCATCACTACCATCATATTCATCACCAGCACTCTTCTCCTTCTTCTCATCACCATCACCGTTACCATCAGCACCACCACCATCATCACCATCACCATCATCATCATCATCATCACCAGCACAGTCACCCTCATAATCACTGCCACCTATTGAGCACTCTGTGTCAGGCACAGTGCTGGGTACTTTATATTCTCTATTGAACAATCCAATAAGATGGGTATTGGTTCTAATTTACAGATGAGGAAGCTGAAATTTGAAAAGGTAAAGTGACCTAAGGCAGCACAGATAATAATCAGAAAAAGGAAAATGATCTGAATTCAGATTTGTCTGGTTCCAAAAGCTGACCTCTGTCCACTCCACGCGGCAGCCCTGAGAGCTGACCTCTGCTGTGCTCCTCCAGCAGGGGGAGCATGCCCTTGCCAGAAAGCTGCTCCACCGTTGACAGCACTGACAGCTTTCCCATGGCCTCACCCATAGGTCCTGGTTCTGACATTTGAGGACTGCAGAATGGGCTCAACTCCTGGTCCATGTGATGGCCTTTCTGAAGTTACAGGTCAGCTCTTGGGTCCATCTGAGCCTCTTCCTTTTGAGGAGGAACATTCCATTCCTTCAATAATTCCTCTTGTGAATGACCACTTCTCATTGCCCCCTCCCACCTTGGTCCTTCTGGACTTTTGTGATCCCTGCTCCCTGGGCTTCCTGCTTCCATTCTCACCCCAGCAGAAATTTTTCTCCCCAGCAGCCATAGTGATCTTCTCAAAACAAATCAGATCACATCACTCTCCTGCTCAAAACTCTGCAGTGAATTCCTTCAACTCTAAAAGTAAAATCCAAACTCTGCCATGGCCTATCGACTCTAAATGATCTTCCTTCTGCTGACTCCTCGCACCTTATCTCCTAGCCCTCTTCCCCCACTTGCTGTGCTCCAGCTACACTGGCTCTCTACTGTCCTTGAGCACATCATGTTCATTCCCGCCCCAGGGCCTTTGCACCTGCTCCTCCCTTGACAATTATCACAAATCTCATTCCCTCACTTAATTCAGATCTCTGTTCATATATCACCTCCTCAGAGAGGCCTTCCTGACCAGCCTCTCTAATGCAGCTCCCTCATCTCTGGTCTCTTTCCATTTACTTTTTTCCCTTCATTTCAGAACTTACCACTTCCTAATATCTATTTATTTGGTTATTATCTGTTTCCCCTACTGGAAAGCAAGCTCCAGGAGAGCAGGGACTTTGTCCTTCTGCTTCACCTGTATATCTCCACTGTTTGGAAGGGAGCTTAGTACTTAGTCAGATTCTAATAAATACTTCTTAAATTAATTAATCAATGTGACCTTGATCGCATGCCCTTCTAAGCCTGGAGGCCCTGCCTTTAGGCAAAGTTCAGCTTATTCATGAGTTGAACAGGATTCTCTCCTCCCTTTTTTTAGACTCCATATCTCTATTTACATGGCCTAAAGAGTGGCAGGATGTGCACAGAAGTATTTTGGCTTTGGAGTCAGTTAGAATAAGGCTCAAATCTCAGCTCTGCCACTTCCTAGCTCTGTATTAATTAGCTTTTCTGAGCCTCAGTTTTCTCTTGTGTAAAATGTTATTAATACCAACCTTGTGAACTTGTGAGGAGAGAGAGAATGTGAGTACATAGTGTAGGGTAAGCATTTGAAAACTGGTAGCTATTACTGTTGTTATTATTTATTTTATTTTATTTTTTTTGCGATGCACGGGCCTCTCATCGTTGTGGCCTCTCCCGTTGCAGAGCACAGGCTCCGGATGGGCAGGCTCAGCGGCCATGGCTCACGGGCCCAGCCGCTCCGCGGCATGTGGGATCTTCCCGGACCGGGGCACGAACCCGTGTCCCCTGCATCGGCAGGCGGACTCTCAACCACTGCGCCACCAGGGAAGCCCCATGTTGTTATTATTAAACTAACCAGGTTTGGGGCCTTCCATCTCATGGGAAAAGCCTTGGTTGGGACTGGGCTGGATGGGTGGGGTAGGGTGGATGGGGAGAGCAGATAAGGGACAGGTGACACGAGAGACATGTCACCTTGTGGACTCACACTGAGCTCCCTGCCGGTCTCATCTCCAGGCCTGTCTCCCACCTCTGTCCCTGAGCTGTTGATTTAGTTGGCGCTGCACAGTTAACTCACACGCGCCTATGAAATCCCATCGTGTGAGTCTCAATCTGTGGCTCTGGCCTGCAGGGTTTTCTTTCCCGCCCTCATCCAACGCACTTGCTTTTCTCTCAAGAGCCTGTCATCTGCAGAGCTGAAGAGCCTGCCTCCCCAGGGGGGTGATTGCTAGTGATGCTGTGGATCTGCGTGGACTGAAGGCTGCTGGGAGGCAGGGACTGCAGCTGACATTCTCCCATAAACCTGAGCCTGGTCCAGAGGGGCTTGCCAGGACCGAGGGCTGGTGGGAAGTGATGGCATCAATGAAATGAGCTGGGGGTTCGCACTGTCCCATAAATTCTTAATTCAGATGAAAGGATGTTGGATCCTAAAGTCACTAGAATAGGTTGAATCCTCTGGCCAATGGAGAAACTGAGGCACAGAGTGTCAGCTGGTGTGCAAACAGAATCAGTACCTCATAGAGCCAGTCTTCATTGAAGAAACTGAGGCCCAGGAATAGGAAGTGTCTTACCCAGGGCCACACAGCAAGTCTGTGACAGAGCCAGGAGTGACTCGGGTCCCTGCCAGCCAGCCCACTCCTCCTCCCACTGCACCCCTTGAGGAAGCCTGGGGCTGGGAAAGAGCTGGGCTCAGGCCACTGGAATATCGTCCCCAGTAGGGCTGTGTTGCATCTCCGCTGCGTGTTTGTGGATGCAGCCCCTTCAGCACACCTGGCACCACGCAAGGCACGTGATCACAACCTCATCTGATCCTAATATGATTGTTCCCATTTTACAGGTGAGAAACTGAGGCCCAGAGAGGGCAGTGGACTCACGCAGAGCCTTGCAGCTCATGGGTGGGCACCCTATCAGCCCTGTCTCCTGCCTGATGGCTCTTTGCAGCACTGACCAGCCGCTGATAGGCCCACCTCCCACGTAAGGTCTAGGAAAGAGGGCTCTCTGCCTGTCTTGTTCATTTCAGTATCCCTGGTGCCCAGGGATAAATAAAAAATATATTTAAATAAATGAACGAATCTCTTGGGTTCCTGCCAACTCCATGACTGGGAAGATCTGAGACCCCGAGCCAGGCTCCCCGACAGTGACAGGCACTGACTCTGCTCCCCACTCTTGACCTTGTCCTGCTGGGTGGGTTGGCATCCGGCCTTCTCCCCATCAGTGTTCCAGCCCCAAGTCTCCTCCTGGTGTCCTGCCTTGCCCCACCTGTCCATGTCTCCCTCCCTCTCCTGATGCTTTTCTCCTAAAACCCCATTCCCAGACCTGACCCCAGCTTTCCTCCTGACCCAAGAGGCTAGCACAGGCTCCCAGAGCCTTGGCGCTTGTCTGGCTTCTTCTGGACTTGACCCTGATTTGTACCCTGACCATAGCTTGACTTGCCCTTTGTAATCTTGTAAGGGGCAGGGCAGAGAAATGAGGGACCTCTCGCTAATTCACCAGCTCCCCTTCCCCGGGACTTTCTGAAGGTGCCGATGCAGGCTGACTGACAGTCTCCTCGAGGTCAGGGCCGGCCAGACTCCAAAACTTAGGCCTGGGCACCCGATGGAGCTCCCTGCAGACTTGACCACCCCAAACAGACGCCAGCTGGCCCCTTCCTGACAAGTTCAGTGTGATCTGAGAGTCAGGGCTTCCTGGCTCCTGGGATTTCCCTTGGAAATCAGGGACCAAGGACCGCTGGAAGGGGCAGGGTTGTCCCAGCAGCTTCTCCACCCAGCACCAGGGAGCCCCAGCATGACCCTCCCCAGCTCAGAGAAGAGCAGGGCCCCCGTGTGCAGAGGGGCACACTGAGGAGGAGCGCTGGCCTTGATGCCCAGAAAGGAGGAGCATTGGAGGGGAGGGGATCACCCCCACAGGCCCGGTTCCCAGGGAGATGGACAGAGGCACAGAGGGACACCCCCGCAGTCCTCAGCCCTGCTTCTTTAGTCCCTGGGATTTTCCCAGATGAGGTTGGGGGATTTCTAGGGTGTGCTTTGCCCCCAGCCCTCACATCAGTCAGGGCCACAGGGATGTAAATGTTGGGGTCCCCACTGGTGGAGATAAGGAAGGGTGGGCAGTGGTTGGGTGGCAGGACAGCCAAGCTGTGTCCTTGTCATAGTTCTGGGGCAGCAGGACCACTTTGCTCTTCCAAGTCCAGGGTTGGTGTGACTGAGTATCTCCCAGGAGCTGGGAGAGGAACGAGGCACGTGGGTCTCTTAACAGCCTCAGGAGGGTCTCTTGGCCAGGGCTGTTAGCTTTGTCTCATGGATGGAGAAATCAAAGGCCAGAAAGAGAGGCCCTGGCCAAGCTTACACTGTGAGAGTGACCGACACAGGGCAGACACCCAGGCTGCCCCGCTCCCTTCTCCTGGGTCTGCTGCTCCCCTTCTGGAATCAGAGTTTCTCAAGGACCCTAGCGGTCATCTAGTCCAATGGCCCTTCATGGCTGGGTGGTGCTCAGCACTTCTCCCTGCGCAAGGTTGCCCAGGGCCTGGATGGAGCCCTGGAGACTGGAGGCAGCCTCCTTGCTTACCTTAGACAAGTTCCTGTATCTCTCAGCCTCAGTTTTATCCACCTATAAAATGGGATAATAATGTGCCTATGCCCTGAGACCGTAGTGAGGGTTAAACACCACTAACTTTATTTTATGCATATGAAAACTGAGGCTAGGAGAGGCCATGTGAATTGCTGAAGGTCTCTCAAGGCAAGTCAGGATGCGACCCCAGATTTATCTAACTTCAAAGCCTGTCCTTTTAACTGCTTTGTGGTGCCACGTCCTCTGCTGTCTAGAAGTCTGTCTTAGTACTGCAACCCGGCCCCTCCAGCTAAGATCACAGACGGGGCCTTCTTGCTTGGCACACAGGGGCCCCCAGAGCACTGAGAATTTCCCCAACACACACAGAGTACACAGCACATGCCCCCTGTACCTTCACAAACAGACACACACACACCGTGCACATACCTCTCACAGACACATTCACACGCAGGCAGGTACACACACATACACAGGCATGTAGACACGCAAATCCTACCCTCACGCATGTGTCACACACATACACACACATGCACACACACCCAACCCTTGGAACTGACTCTCCACGACAGAGGAGTTATTGGGAGGGTCAGTGTCGGCGACTGGTACCTCCTTGTAGGGGGCTGGGCACCTGCTGGCAGGGATGGTGGTCTCTCCTTACAGGCAGGCCTCCAGGTTTGCAGAGTGGGTGAAGATGTGCAGTTCCTGGAATGGGAGGGGAGAATGGGAGGCTGGGGGAGGGGGCTGGAGCCTGAGGTTTCCCGGGAGGGCACAGTGGGTCATGAAGAGGATGGTATAAGCTCAAGGTTGGGGCAGGGGTGCTGCTCTGAGGTGGAGGCCAACTAGGACGATGGCGGGTTAGACGGGCCCTACTGCACCCAGCCTGCCCCCAGAGGTGGGAATGTTGATAACAGCAGGCGTGCTGACAGCTGCGGCCCACTGCGGCCCTGGTGCTTGCCGGTGCTTTACAGCCACTATCTCCTGTTTCCTTCATGACAGCCCTGTGGGAGGGGTGTGGAAGGAAGGAGCCACAGGAGGCCCTGGCGAGGGGTCCTGGCTGGACTGGGGCCGTGCACCTTATACTCCTGCTTGAAGCCGTAGCCCTCGGCCGTCTTCATCTGGTTGATGTGCTGCAAGAGGTCGGCCACACGCACCGCGGGATGCAGCTGCCCCGTGTGGTACGGGGAGCCCTTCCGGCCACACAGACGCCGCGGTGAGCCCCCCAGGAGGCTGCTGGCCTCAGTGACCCCACCACTGCGCTGGTCTCCTGTAGTTAGAGAAAGGGAAAGGGGTTTCTGATACACACGGGCCCCAGCCTGGGGAACCCCAGATGGACTCAGAGGGCCGAGGGAGGGAAGGGAGCACGGCCAGCGTGGAGGACGCCTGGGCTGTTTGCTGGAGCCAAGCAGCTGGCTGGGCCCACCCTGTGTGACCCTGGGTGGCCCCTTCCCTGCTGCATCTGTTTCCCCATCTATAAAATGAGGGGATTGGTTCATATGAACTCGCAGGGCCCTTCTGGTTTGGCCCTGCCTGCTGTGATCCCGTGGTCCCCTCACCCTCCTGGGCTCCCCTGCAGGGCCCACCCCTCTGTGACTTCACGTGCTGCCTGCAGGGGGAAGTGCTCAGCAGAGCCCATGACATCCCTCCTTCCTTCCGCTCTTCCAGGGAACAATCTGGAACATTGACAACTCCCAGCAATTACCCCCATTCAAAGACAAGCAAGTCCCAAAATTAGCTGCTGCTGCCACCCCTTCTGCAGATTAACGGGAAGCACCTGAATAGAGGCGTTTCTCCTGCGTAAGCATTTCCATTGTCAGCCCGAGGTGGAGAGGTTCACAGTGCCCCACAGGCCCCGGGAAACTATCCCCTCTCTCCAGACCACCCCTCCCCGGCTCCCCTGGTCAGCATCTCAGTCCTGGGATTGAGAAACATCCCCCACCCCCACCCCCGCCTCTAAAAACAGTTGTCGCAAGTATTTTGCCCTGTTTTATAGTTGCTTACAGTGGGAGGGAAGCCCCACCGTGACTCCATCATGGCCAGAAACTCCACTGAGGCTTGGAGAGAAGTGATTTGCCACAGGTAATATTTCCCAAAGTGTGTTTCAGAGAACACCAGTTGTGCAAAGTCATTAAGTGGTAGTCCATTTACAAAATAAACATTCAACTTTTTAAAATGAATCTGGAAAATTTTGGTTGAAACAAAATTAAATAGCTCTGTTCCCTGCAGGACATCTCAGAACTTGCAACAAACTAACATGCATTGTGACTCTCCAGGAGGAGAGCAGAGGTAGCAACACTTCCCCGATTTCTTTTTTTTTCCAAGGAGGTTTTTCTTGTTTGCTTATTTCACTAAACATCTTTAGATAAAAAGTGTAATGGGGTGATTAAGAGCAAGGACTCTGTTAAGACAGCCTGAGTTTGAATCCCAGTTATGCCACTAAGTGGCTGTGTATCCTTGGGGAAATTCCTAGCCCTTTCTGAACCTCAGTTTTCAAGCGCCAAATGAGGATAAAGTCACTACTATCCAATAGAGGTATTGTGATTATTAAGTGAGATGATGCATGAAAAATACCCAGTCCATTGTTGGCAACTGGTGAATGCCCACAGACAGCAGCTGTTGGTATTATTAGAATTTACTGTGAAGTCAGACACCCACTGAGTCCCAGAAAGCTGAGGGCAGCTTCTCAGAGGAAAGAAGGAGCTGACAAGAGTGGTGCTTGACCTCCTTTTTTTTTCTCAAATAGGTCTTTATTGGAGTATAATTGCTTCACAGTACTGTGTTAGTTTCTGTTGTACAACAAAGTGAATCAGCCATATGCATACATATATCCCCATATCCTCTCCCTCTTGAGCCTCCCTCCCACCCTCTCTATCCCACCCCTCTAGGTCCTCGCAAAGCACTGAGCTGATCTCTCTGTGCTATGCGGCTGCTTCCCACCAGCCAACTATTTTACATTCGGTAGTGTATATATGTGGATGCTACTCTCACTTCGTCCCAGCTCCCCCCTCCCCTCCCTGTGTTCTCAAGTCCATTCTCTACATCTGTGTCTTTATTCCTGTCCTGCCCCTAGGTTCATCAGAACCATTTTTTTTTTTTTAGATTCCATATATATGTGTTAGCACACGGTATTTGTTTTTCTCTTTCTGACTTACTTCACTCTGTATGACAGACTCTAGGTCCACCCACCTCACTACAAATAACTCAATTTCGTTTCTTTTTATGGCTGAGTAATATTCCATTGTATATATGTGCCACATCTCCTTTATCCATTCATCTGTCGATGGACACTTAGGTTGCTTCCATGACCTGGCTATTGCAAAAAGTGCTGCAATGAACATTGTGGTACATGTCTCTTTTTCATAATGATTTTCTCAGGGTATATGCCCAGTAGTGGAATTGCTGGGTCATATGGTAATTCTATTTTTAGTTCTTTAAGGAACCTACATACTGTTCTCCATAGTGGCTGTATTAATTTACATTCCCATCAACAGTGTAAGAGGGTTCCCTTTTCTCCCCACCCTCTCCAGCATTTGTTGTTTGTAGATTTTCTGATGATGCCCATTCTAACTGGTGTGAGGTGATACCTCATTGTAGTTTTGATTTGCATTTCTCTAATAATTAGTGATGTTGAGCAGCTTTTCATGTGCTTCTTGGCCATCTGTATGTCTTCTTTGGAGAAATGTTTATTTAGGTCTTCTGCCCATTTTTGGACTGGGTTGTTTGTTTTTTAATATTGAGCTGCATGAGCTGTTTATATATTTTAGAGATTAATCCTTTGTCTGTTGATTTGTTTGCAAATATTTTCTCCCATTCTGAGGGTTGTCTTTTCAGCTTGACCTGCCTTTAATCTGCCTTAGTGTAAGGATTTGGACCAGGACTTGAACTGTAGCTTTCGAGAGATGATTCTTAGAGGCAGCTGCAGCTAACACACATGCGGTCGGATTTCAAGAGAGAATTTTCTGCTGCTCGAGGAGCTCTCAGGAGCTCCGAAAGGGGGTACTGGGGACAAAGGATTACTCATGCTCTTTATGGAATCTGTGCTGACAACAGAGAACTCTCCAGGTGTAGGAGGAGGTATGAGAGGGCTCCGTGAAGGGCTGGCCGCCCTCAGGGGCTCAGAGAGCGGGGTGGGGGGGGGCACACACAGGAGGAGCTCCTGGCTGGCTGAGGACAAGCAAATAGCACCACCTGATCAGGGTGATAGCAGGGGCAGAACGAATCAGGGCAGCCTCCTGGCTGAGTAGAAGGAGACACAAGATGTTCTGTAAATACAGCTGGTGGGCGGGGACAGGGCAGTGAGTGATGCTCTCAGCCCTGTGTACCCTGAGCCCAGGAAGATGGGCTCTCCCCAGCCACACAGCGGGGAGGTGGCAGCACCAGGATTCACACCCAGGCCTGTCGGACTCTGGGGTTCTGTTGTCCATCAGTCTTCCCCTATTGTCCCTCTTCTGGTAAAGAAACATTTATCAGGTGACTATGATAGAAACCCACTTACCTGGCAAACCGTCTGGGTGGAATCTATTGGCACCCAGCAGGATCAAGGATGGGGGGCCAGCAGGATGGATGGGGCCCAGCGGGATCTGGGGGTTTTTCCAGGCAATGCTTTGAAGTCAGTGGGGCTCAAATTTCAATAGAAAGGGAAGCTCCCATCACGTCCCCTCCCACCAGCCTGCCACAACTTGCCTTGATATGTTAAGTCGATTTCTTTTGAAATTAATAAAATTTTTATTTCAGAATAGATTTAGATTTGCAGAAAAGTTGCGAAGATAGTACAGAGAGTTCTCATATATTCCAGACCCAGTTTCTCCTATAATTCACATCTCATCTGAGTTTGCTATAAATAATGAATCAATATTGATACATTATTATTAACTAAAGTCTATGCCATTTTTGGATTTCCTTAGTTTTTACCTAATATCCTTTTTCTGTTCCAGGATCCCACACAGGACTTAGTGTCATGTCTCCTTAGGTTCCTCTTGGCTGTCACAGTTTCTTAGACTTTTCTTTTTTTGATGGGCTTAACAGTTTTGAGGATTATGGGTCAGATAATTTGTGGAATGTTTCTCAGTTGAGATTTTAAAAAATTGAGATGTAATTCACATGCCATAAAACGTACCCTTCTAAAGTATACAATTCAGTGGTTTTTTAGTATTTCACAAGGTTGTGCAACCATTATCACTATGTAATTCCAGAACATTTTCATCACCCCAGAAAGAAATCCAGTGGCCATTAGCAGTCACCCCCCAAACCCTCCTTCCCCCAACCCTCTGGCAACCACTGATTCATTTTCTGTTTCTATGGAGTTCTATGTTCTGGACATTTCACATAAAGTGGATCCTACAACATGTGGCCTTTTGTGACTGACTTCTTTCCCTTAGCATAATGTTTTTCAGGTTTATTCATGTTGTAGCATGGATCAGTACTTCATTTCTTTTGAAAAAAATTTAAAAATTAAAAAAAAATTGAAAAATTGTTAATTGTGGTTAAATACACATAACATAAAATTTACCATCTTTAACTTACTGTTTTTAAGTGTGCTGTTCAAGAATGTTGAACAGTACATATATATGCACATTGTTATGCAACCAATTTCCAAAGCTTTTTAATCTGAAATTAGAGCCTCATTAAACAGCTCCCATCTTCCCCATCCTCCAGCTCCTAGCAACCACCCTTCTACTTTCTGTCTCTGTGAATTTAACTACTCTAGATGCTTCACATAAGTGGAATCATACGGTATTTGTCTTTCTGTTCCTGGCTTATTTCATTTAGAATGATGTCCTCAAGGTTCATCCATGTTGTAGCGTCGCTCAGAATTTCATTCCTTTTTGTGGCTGAATAATATTCCATGGCATGGATATACCACACTTTGCTTATCATTCATCTGTCAGTGGACCCTTGGGTTGCTTCCACCTCTTGGCTATCATGAATAATGCTGTTACATAGATGTACCAAGATTTCTTCAAGATCCTGCCTTCAATTCTTTTGGATCTATATCTAGAAGTGGAATTGCTGGATCACATGGTAATCTCATAAGAATATGAAAAATTCATATTTTTATTTTTTTGAGGAACTGCCATACTGCTTTTCACAGTGGCTGTACCATTTTGCATTCTCACCAACAGTGCAAAAGGGTTCCAACTTCTCCACATCCTCACCAAGACATATTTTCCATTAAAAAAAAAAAATAGTGGCCATCCTAATTAATGTAAGGTCTTCATTACTGTTTATGGAGAATAATATTCAATTGTATGAATGTATCACATTTTGTTTATCTATTCACTACTTGATGGACATTTTTGGGTTGTTTCTCTTTTTTGCTGTTATGAATAATGCTGATATGAACTTTTGTGTGTAAGATTTTTTTTTTTTTTTGCGGTACGCGGGCCTCTCACTGTTGTGGCCTCTCCCGTTGTGGAGCACAGGCTCCGGATGCGCAGGCTCAGCGGCCATGGCTCATGGGCCCAGCCGCTCCGCAGCATGTGGGATCCTCCCAGACCGGGGCATGAACCCGCGTCCCCTGCATCAGCAAGCGGACTCTCAACCACTGCGCCACCAGGGAAGCCCCTGTGTGTAAGATTTTTGCTTGAATATATGTTTTCAAATTTCTCATTTAACTTTTTGAGGAACTGTCAAATTGTCTTCCAAAGCAGCTGGACCATTTTACATTCCCACAGTAATATGAGGGTTCCAGTTTCTCCACATCCTTACCAATACTTGTTAGTGTTCATTTTAAAAATTGTAACTATGCCAGTGGGTGAGGTGATATTTTATTGTGGTTTTGATTTGCATTTCTCCCATGGTTAATAATGTTAATTATATTTTCATGTGCTTATTGGCCACTTGTATATCTTCTTTGGAGAAATGTCTATACAAATCCTTTGCCCATTTAAATATTGAATTATTTGTCCTTTTATCGTTGCGTTGTGAGAGGTCTTCATATGTATTGGATACTAGGCCCTTATCAGATGTATGATTTGCAAATATTTTCCCCCATTCTGTGGGCTGTATTTTCATTTTCTCGCGAGTGTCCTTTGAATCACAAAAGCTTTTAATTTCAGTGAAGTAAAAATGAGTTGCTTGTGCTTTAGGTGTCATATCTAAGAAACCGTTGCCTAATCCAAGGTCCTAAAGATTTATACTGTTTTCCTCTGAGAATTTTATAGTTTTAGTTTTTGCTTTTGACATTTGGATCCATTGTGAGTTAGTTTTGCATGTGGGGTGAGGTCCAAATGCTTTCTTTTGCTTGTGGGTATCCAGTTGTCCCAGCATCGTTTGTTGAACCCCAACTGGTTTTGTATGGTTTTTTTTCTCATGGTTATAGTGGGGTTATGAGTGTTTGGGTGGAAAGTACCATTTGCATCCCGTGATATTAAGGGTACATGCTATCAGCGTGACTTATCAGTGATGATGTTAGCCAATCACCTGGCTAAGGTAGTATTTGTCAGGTTTTTCTACAAAAGTTACTCTTTTCCACTTTTCATACTGCACTTGTTGAAAGGAAGTCATGATGTGTAACCCACACTTAAGGAGGAGTTAGGTTCCATCTCCTTGAGTGCCGAGAATCTACCTAAATTATTTTGAATTCTTCTGCATGGGAGATTTGTCTAATCTCCTCCATTTATTAATTTATTTAATCATTTATTTAAATTACTGTGGACTCATGAATATTTATTTTCTACTTGGGGTTTTATAATCTGATACTACTTTATTTACTTTGTTGCTCAACTGTTTCTGGCTTTGGCCATTGGGGGCTTCTCCCCTGGGCTCCTGTGTTCCTTTGACATTTTCCCGTCATCGTATGTGTATGTGTTTCGTACTTCCTGTTTACTTTCTGGCACGACAAGCTACTCCAGGCTCCTCTAGTACACTTCCTGACTTAGTTCCTAGAATCAGCCATTTCCCCAAGGATTCTTCGTTCCTTTTGTTGGGAAAAGGTATTAGAATCCAAATCTTGATGCTATGTGTGTTCCCTCAGTCCATTAAAAAAAAACAACTTGCATGTTAAGAAAGTGTCAAAATGAACATGGCTTTAGGATATAAACCACAGGAGTTAGGTTCCTACTCCTTGGAGAAGAAAGGACAGAGGTGGAGACTGGGCCAGTGGGCGGTGAGTGGGGAACGGACATAGAAAGTACTAAGACCCCCTTCCAGCCTCCTGAGCACAGCTTGAACTTCCACCCGACCTTTGACCCTGCTCTGCACTCTGGATCAGTTTCAAATGAATGATTTTTCTCCTCATTTGTAGGCATATTTTTCTGCTTCTTTGAGCGTCTGGTATCTTTTGATTGGGTGCCAGACATTGTCTATTTCACCTGGCTGGAGGCCAGATGTTTTTGTGTTCCTATAAATATTCTTGCCCTTTGTTCTGGGATACGGTTAAGTTACTTGGAGACAGTTTGATCCTGCTGGGTCTTGCTTTTAATATTTGTTAGGTGGGACCAGGGCAGTGCCCAGTAGAGGGTTAATTATTCTTCACTCCTTTTATAACTCTGTGTCAGTCTGTGTCTACATCCTAAATTTTCCGAAAGCTTCTTCAGTACCAGGATAATACCTGTGTCTTCTCTGTATTTTAAGTGTGAGTACTGGTACCCAGTAGGAGCACAACAGATGCTTCAATGTTGGTTAGGGGTAATATAGAAATCATCTGATATGGTGAAGACCATGGAAGGGCTTGATTTTATTCACTCAGGAGGGTGGAGGAGGGGAGCCTGGAGGCCAGGAAGAAGGGGCAAAGGGGCCGGGGTGGGGCAACAGGGGGCACAGCTCCATGACTGAAGTGCCAGACCAGACAAAGGGGAAAGGACTTAGGACGCATGCTGATACTGGAGGAGAGCCAGGTCTGAACCTGAGACTGACCACAAAGCCAGCCCTTGTAACCTCCACGCAGGAGGACGATGGAGGCAGGAGAGACAGAGCAGAGGAGGGAAGCTCAGAGACAGGGCCGTGGAGGAGGGGCTGACGCCAGGCCAGGCCGGGGTGGGGGCAGGGGCTCCCCAGGAGGGGCGGGGCTCTGAGGCAGGTACACTACTTACGGGTAGTAGGATTAGGCATAGTGGTCTCTCCTGGCAGCGTGCAAAGAGAACAGCACAGGTGGGCCACGGTCCTTCCCCAGGCCGGGCCCAGGGCAGCACCCCCAGCAGGGAGGGGCCTGGTGCTTTCCGTGCCGGGGACGGGGTTGGCCGGGAACCGACAGGTCAGAAGGGCCTTCGTTGACCCAGGGGCTGGCCAGGCTCAGTCTCTGAGGACCAGGACCCAAGGTCCCTTCTAGAACCTTCCCCAAGCCCACTGCTGGAGTGAGAAGGAGGTGGGGAAAGGGCCTGGAGGGAAGCAGAGCTTTCACACAGTCATACACACATGCGTTCACAAAGAGAAACGCACTGCACGCTCACGTATGCAGACACACTCATCTGGATACACACGCTCATACATAGAAACACAATGACACACTCATGCACTTACAAACACAGATATTTACACACATGCAGACACTCGTACACACGAATTCAAACACACACACTGACACACACAGGTACATACACAAACACACGCTCACACACAGACGCCTGCGCTCACACACACGGACACCCCCACTCACACACTCAAGGTAACTGCCGCACTCTCCCCTGCAGACAGTCCCCCCTGCGGTCCCCGTGCCGCCCACCCCTGCAGGCCCCTCTGCCCCGGACGGGACAGCCCTCTGCACGCACCTGTGCCTGGGAGGGAACAAGTGGCCAGGGCAGGGGACACTGTGGCCTCGTCACCCACCCAGACTGCCCCTGGGTGTGGGGTCCATGAAAGGAGCCGGGTCACCCCCTCACGGGCACCCAGAGCACAGGGGGCTCAAGAGCCCTGACCTGACCGCCAGGTACCAGCAGTGAGGAGTGGGGGCAGGTCTGATTCCCAGCTCCCAGGTGGGGAAGCCAGTCCCAGAGAGTCACGGTCTGCCTGGGGCTCTTAGGGGTCAGCGAGAGTCCAGAGCAGGCCCAGGACCCTGCCCTCAGAGCCAGCTCCCCCTGTGGCCCCGTCCAGGCCCCCTCCAGGTCCTCCACTCACCCGCCCCACGTCACCCATCATGGGGGAGGGAAGGGAAGGAGAGTGGAGGGGAAGACTGAGGCCCAGCCAGGGCAGGAGATTGGCTCGAGGTCACACAGCATGTCACCCACCCCAGGGACAGAGGGTGCCGTCCAGGGCCCTGAGCTGGTCACAGAGCGTGGGGTGGGTGGAGGAGGGCAGCATGTCATGTGGGCTGGGTGTGAGTTTGGAAATTAGGCAGACCTGGGTCAATCCTGGTTCCGCCTCTTGTTATAGACAAGCTATTTTGTAAACGATAAACCCAGATCCTGCTCCTCTTCCCTTGCCTAAAACCCCTCACTGGATTCCCGGGGAGTCTAGAATAAAACCCACACTCTGTCCTATGGCCTACGAGGCCCTCTGTCATCTGGCCCCTTCATCCCAAAGTATCACAAATCCCTAATTCTGGGGCTGCAAGGTGCGGGAACGCCTTAAGGCAGAAGCGCAGGGGACTCTGGGAGCGGATGACGAGGGCACTGGCAGTCCTCCCTTCCATCCCCTGGATCTATCCCTAGGTGAAATAGCTGAGGCTCCAAATGCCACCCCTGGGCCCTGGTTCTTGGTCCTGGGGCGCCCATGACAAGAGCTCTTTCAGAGGCCCAGGCAGAATGACTCAGAAGCTACAATACTGGATTTTGAGGTAAAGAAAAGAAAAGCTAGAAATGGGATGGAAGGGAATGACTTGTGCCCTTTCCCCTGGGTCACCAGGATGCTCTGAGATCCCCTGTGGCCTTGAGCCTGACATCCAGGTGCTGATGGCAGACTTGTGTCTTCTGGTCCCGACTTGTGTGTTTCTCTCTATTTTTATCACTTTACTGAATGGCCTTTTGCTGTGAGCTCCTCTAAATCTTCTGTGGACCAGAGCCGAGAGTAGATAATGAACGCTGACAAACTGAAATGCATCCTGTCACAGCCTTGGCAGGGCACACCCCGTACTGACAGCCTGTGCTCTGGGAGGTACAGAAACACCTTTGCGTGCTGTCCAGCTCTTTCTTCCGTGCTTTGAAGTTGCAGGGAATCGCCCCGGTGTCCTGGTCACCAGCCCATTCGTCGTCTGTCACTAGCCTGTTGTGAATACCAGCCCAGGCCCTGGCCACCCCGTCCCAGCAGGAGATGATAATAATTGACATTAGCATGAGCAAAGCGCACCTTGATCTGGGATGATCCCCGTTATGCAGGTAAGGACAGGGAGCTCAGAGAGGGCAAGAGATGTGCCCAAGGTCACACAGCAAGGTCCTCTGGAGACTGGAACTCCCAGATCTTTCATTGACTGCTTGTTATGTGGCTTCCCCCACCAACGCCCTCTCTGGCCCTTACCATACCCCTGACTTCTGCTCATAGGCTCCCTGAGTGGTCAAAGAAAGGAGAAGTTTGTGTTTCCCACCTCCTCCCTTTCCTGGGTCACACCCAGTGTCACACCCATGCTGGCAAACACTTGACTGGTCACATACCCCCCAGTTCCCTCCCCACCCCCCATGCACACACCACGCCCATCTGCACGTACACCCCGACCTGTGCCCCCGACCCTACTCTCATACACACCTCTGCTCTCCCATGACCCTCCTGCTTCCAGCACTTTCTCCCCAGCAGAGGCAACCCCACGGTGCTATCAGGTCCCATAGGAGGCAAAGGTTCAGATGAGGAACCATGTTTTGGCCATTCCAGAGAGATCATCCTCTCTCGCCGGCTGCCCTAGCTTCTGGAAAGCCCATCCTCATGTCTCCCTGGGCAGGACCTTCCAGGAGAAAAGCTGGGAATAAGCATGACCTCCATCTCTATCCTGGTCTGAGTTGGGATGCTCTGGATGGGCCTGGCCAGTCCCCTCTCCTGGCTGGACATGCTCCAATGATGCCATGACACCCATGGCCTCAGAGGGGGAGGTGACCGTGGGCTTCCCGCCTGCCCAGGATCACAGAAGTCCTCAGACATTCTTAGCCCTGAGTGGGAGACTGAAGGAGGACAGGGTGAGCTGACCTGGGTGGGGGGCTCTGGGTCAGAGGAGGGGCCTCTTCCCTCACGCCTCTGAAGGGCTCACTGTGGGTCTGTGTCAATCTCAGCAGCACCATCAGTTCCATACCCTGGCCCCTCATTGATCCCAGAACTCCTGGTGTGGAGGGGTGATGTGAGGAGGGGGAGGATGCCATCACCTGGGACCCCTGTGAGGCTTGGTCCTTTCCCCAGAAGACCCCAACTCAATCTCAGTGTGGAAGGAACAGGGTCTGAGGGTAAGAAAGATGGAGCTGTGTGACTTTGGGCAAGTACCTTGACCTCTCTGTGCCTCAGTTTCTTTGTCTGTAAAACGGGATAATAATGCTGCCTCCCTGGTAGGGTTGTAAGCATCTCGCCTGTACTGCAGGTAACAGCCTGGCACACAGGAGGAGCTCCATCCATGTGGGCTGCTGGTATTGGGGCCAGGTTTGCCACCTGCAGCTGTCTGACCTTGAGGAAGTCATTTCCCCTCTCTGTGTCTCCAGCCCAGCCTGAAACGGGGTCCATTGTGTAAAAGCACAGAGACACAGGTGGTGAAGATCAAATGGGAGTTTCAATGATTTAAAAAAAACCCAGGATGTCTGTGTACCGATCGGAATACACGGAACTCAGCAGAAGGTGCAGTGCAGATGGTTATTACTGCCCGGGCTCTGCTACTTCCCCTCCCCACCCCGTCGGGTCTCTCCTCGGTGGTCTCCCAGCCCCTCCAGCTGCCTGCTAATGAGCCAGAGGCTTCAGTAATGAGGCTGCTTCACCATTTAATGCACTGGAACAGCCTTGGAGGGAGAGGGGACGGGGTGGGGGGAGGACAGGGCAGAGGGGGAGGCTGGCTCACCACGGCCTGGCAGCTCCAGAGTCTGCAGAGTCACTCTCCCCAGTCTAGAGCAATCAGTAGAGGGGAGTGAAGGGCACGCCCTACTCTTCTTGTGAAAGTCCCCTGCCCATGAAGTGAGGACCTGAATGTGAGCGCAGCCTACGCCCAGCAGCTGCTCACTGGCCTCCCCAACTCTAGGCTCAACCCCCTCCCCATCTAATCCCTGTCTGCCCCAGAGTGAGTCTGAAAAACCCCTCAGGTGTCACGGTGTCCCTTCCTGGACCCCATGGGGCCTACAATGGCTCCCCCTGCTGCTTTCTGGGCCCGGGGCCAGGCCCGTCCTCCTCACCACCAGGCCTTTGCACATGCTGTTCCCTCCTCTGTCTCCACTGCCCCTCCTTGGGCTCCCGTGGCCCCCGAGCTTCTCCAGTCGGCTCTCCTCTGCGCTGCAGGTGACTGTTTACGCCTCCATCCTCCCATGGCACTGGAAGCCCCTTGGGATCTGTGTCTGGCTCAGTTACTGCTATCTCCCCACTGTGTAGGGGGAGGTCCCTGACACCTTAGCCAGCATTTATTGAGCGCTGACTGTGTGCTGGGGACCGTGCTCAGCCTTTACAGGCATATGTCAATTAACCTTCAAAGTCATCTTCAAGGACACAGGACAGCATCGGGTCTGGGAGCACAGGCTTGAAGGCCAGGCCTGCTGGACTTGAACCTGCCTCTGCATTTACTGGCTGGAGAAATCTTTATGGAGTTACATAAGCTTGCTGTGCCTCAGTTTCCTCAGGTAGGATGGGGTGAGTAGCGATGGCACCTGCCTCATGGAGTTGCTATGAGGATTTAAAGAGGAGTTCATATAATCTATATGGCTTAAAACAATGCCTGTCACAGAGTCAGCGCTGGCTGTTAGCATCGTCCCATTTTACAGATGAGGAAGCCAACAGAGGAGGAAAGTCACTTGCCCAAGATCTCAGCAACGAGACGGTAGAGTTAGAATGTGAATCCAAGAGCTACCTGACCCTAAAGTACTTTTAGTAACTAAGCCTCAGGACCTTTGCCTTCGTGAGTCTCAGTTTCCCCATCTGTAAGTTGAAGGGGCTGGAGTGCGTGGTGCCTGGGGTCCAAGTGCTAATACTCGCAGCCTCTATGATTCTCAGTGGAGATTTCAGACTCGGAGCAGCTTCAAAACCCATGCGCTCCTTTTGTACATTCAAACCAGGATCTTGGCCACAGCGCCTGGATGACGTACCAGATTTCTGGCAGGCAGTGGCTGGCAGGTTGGCCTGAAGTGAGGTGGGCTGGATTCAGCAGGTGAAGCTTTGGAGGAGGTGCTTCTGGGGGACCCCCAGTGTTGGAATGCAACGGGACAGAAAAGTTGGGCTCCAACTGGTACTTGCTACCACAAGTCACAGGCAGAAGGTTCAGGAACACCATTGGCTTCTGCAGGAGCCAGCTGACAGTATCCCCTTCAGAGCTGGAGCTGCCTGTGCAAACCCTGCTGGCTACAGAGGCCCTGGGATGGGGTGAAAGCCTTGAGCTGAGAGGGGTGGAAACCAGATTCTAATAGGGGGGCACCTACCATATGCCTGATGCTTTCCATACTCTGTTCCATTTTTATCCCTCACATCCCGCTGCAGATGGAAAGTTGTCCATTCCCAAATCCAACCACCCCGTAACTTCCTCTCTTCACCTAACTCAGGCCCCCCCCCCCCAACCCCACCCCATCCCATCTCTCATCCAGTGTTTCAACAGCCTCTGCACTGGGAGCCTGTTATGTTCCCACAGATCACAGTAGACAGAGGACATCTCCCTGAGACCCAAGTCAAATTATGTCCCCTTATTCCTCCACTGATCCTTTAATGACCTCTCCTCCCCCTTCTCCACTGGCCTACAGAGACCTGGATGATCTATTTCCTTAGGTCCTTCTGCAGCCATTGACCTCCTTGCTGCTCTGGGAGTACATCAAACTCATCCCCACCGCAAGGCTTTGTCACTGGGGAGCTCAGGGTTTCACCTGCATGGCTCTGTTGTTGAGTCTTTCTGGTCTTAGCCTAAAGGTCACCGCCTCGTAGAGGCCTTTTCTGAACTCCTGTCTAAAGGAGTCCCCCCCACCACCCAAGTCCCTGTGCTTTAGTGCATCTCTCCATTTCCTTTCCAGGCTCTGTTCTATGCACACAGGACACAGCAGTGAGCAGGACCTGTCTTTGTCCTTGGACCCTTGTGGGCTCTATTGAAGGTGGAAGGATGGGAATCGATATTAGTTGAAGACTCCCCCCACCCCACACATAAATATGCACATGCAATTGATGGTGCCACACAGGAAGCACATGGGTTGCCATGGAAACACGTAAGGGGGCTGACCTATTGTAGGGGTTTGGGAGGGCTTCTGTGTTCATATCTAAGAATGACAACACGTATATAAAGGATGGGACTTCCGTTTCTTCCAAGATGGAGTAGCCCCAGGCCTCCCAGGTCTTCCCACTTACAACTAATAACCCTGGACATAACACAACAACAAGCATGGGAAGACTCTGAAAGATGGAAAGAAGAAGGTAGCCTGCCTTGGGAATCTCAGAGGAATGACGAGGTGGTTTCCTTATTGCCTCCCATGTATCCCGACAGAGTGCTGCAGAAGCCTCCAACCCAGAACCACAAATAGACACAGACTAAAAAAGCTCCAAGAAAAAGCTGCCACTCTAGCCAATTACTGGGGAAAGGGTGGCTAATAGCAGAAAAACTTCTTGTCAAAATCTGCCTTTACTCCAGTCAAAAAGCAACAGAAGAACTCTCTTCCCCCACCCCTCTGCATTTTCAGTGGGACAGAGCAGGAAGCTGAAGTCCCCCCTGCCCCACCCCCTTTGCAAGGAAGCGTAGATGCCCTGATTCCCCTGCCAGAGTAGTGTCAGATGGGTCTAGTCATGAGCTAAGCATCTGCTCCCACCTGGCAGCAATGAGACTTATGGTGATAGAAGGTGCAGCTATTCACACTCAATGCCCCCATCCATCATCCAGCTGGTATCAGTGGGACCCAGAGAAAAGAGTCTCCCCACCTGGCAACAATGAGGCAGAATGAGGGGGTGGTGGCAGGGCTAGTTGACACTCTGCTTCTCTTCTTCCCCTCCCTTGGTGTCAGCAGGACCCAATGGGAAGCTCAGCTCCTGCCTCCACCCTGCAGCAACAAAGCGGCATGAGTCAGCCCTCAGCTTTCCCATTCCTGGTGTCAGTAGGGCACTGGGAAGCTGAGCTTAATATCTGCATTCAGCAGCAACAAGAGGGTAGAGTGGGTGTCCAATTTCCAGGCATGCTGGGGGGAGCTGAGCATATACACCCATCTGGCCTCTTGCTATAACAGCTGCCAAAACAAACAAATGACCCCCCTCCACAAAACCCAAAAAGCCGCACACACACAGACCAAAAGAAATAAAAGATTAAATAGAATCCAGAGTCTTATAATATACAAAATGTCCAGGATACAAAAACAAAACAAAACAAAACAAAAAACAACTCATCATACCAGGAACCAGGAAAGTCACAACTTGAATGAGAAAGATAATCAACAGATGTCAACACTGAGATGAGTCAAATGTTGGAGTAATCTGACAAGGATTTAAAGCAGCCATCACAAAAATGATTCAATAAACAATTATGAATTCTCTGGAAACAAATGAAAAACATCTCAGCAAAGAAATCTAAGTTATAAAAAAGAACCAAATGGAAATTATAGTACTAAAATATACAATAACAAAAATAAAAAACTCAGTGAATGGCTTGACAGTAGAGTGAAGATGATAGAAGATAGAATCAGTGAACTTGAGGATGGATCAACAGACTTACCCAGTCTGAGCAACAGAGAGAAAATAGACTGAAACAAACAAACAAACAAA
Organism: Grampus griseus; assembly: GCF_964374135.1. NCBI lineage: Eukaryota > Metazoa > Chordata > Mammalia > Artiodactyla > Delphinidae > Grampus > Grampus griseus. The sequence continues at coordinate 160,333,273 of NC_139017.1, read as the reverse complement.
CAGAGTTTCAGAGACCAGAGGGACAATAGCAAAAGAACTAACAATGATATCATTAGACTCTCAGAAGGAGAGGAGAGAGAGTGGGACTAAAAATGTATTTGAAGAAATAATGGCTAAAACCTCCCCAATTTAATGAAATACATACACCTACAGATTCAAGAAGCTGAGCAAATTCCAAATAGGATAAACTCAGAGAAACTGATGCCAAGTCATTATAATTAAATGTTCAAAAACTAAAGACAATGAAAAAGTCTTGAAAGCATCCAGAATGAAACTACTTGTTACTTATAAGTTACATTAGTTTGAATGACAGTGGATATCTCTTTTGAAACTGTGGAGGCTCAGGTTAAGTGGTACAACAGTTTTTCAGGTACAGAGAGAAAAGAACTGTCAACCATGAATTCTATATCTGATGAAAATATCCTTCAAGAATTAGGGGAAAGTAAAGACATTTTCAGATGAAGAAAAGCTAAGAGAATTTATTGCTAGAAAATGTATCCTTAGAGAATGGATGAAAAGAAATTGTCTAAACAGAAAGAAAATGGTAGCAGAAGGAGGCTTGGAAATTCAAAAAGGAATGAAGACTGTCAGAGTGGATAGGGGTAAATAGAATATGCAATCTTTTCTCTCATGAGTTTTCTTACATATTTTGTGGTAGAGGCAAAATTTAAAAACCATCTACTGTGGTATTCAGTATCTCTAAGGGGAGTGTTTAAGTCTATGATACTTAAAAAGTGTGAAGGGTAAAGGGATCTCAATGGAAGTAAGGTGTTAACACTTAACTCTTAGTGGTAAAACATCAATACCAGTAGAGTACAATAAGTTATGTACATATCTCATAATACTTAGAGCAAACACCAATAAAACTATGATAGACTCAAAACACTAAATAAATCAACATGGAATCCTAAAAATATGTTCAGGTAATGCACAGGAAGGTAGAAAGATAAAGAGGAATAGGAAACAAAGAAACCAAACAGAAAATAAAAAATAACATCATAGCCCTAAGCCCTAACATAGCACTAATTAAATGTAAATGGGCTAAATACACTAATTAAAAGGCAGAGATTGGCAGAGTAGACCAAAAACAAAATAAAATAAACAATTACCCCAAGAACACATGATCCAACAATATGCTATGTACAAGTAACTCACTTCAAATACAACAACGTAGATGGGGTGAAATTATAAGAATGCAAAAAGATACACCATGAAAATATGAAAAAGAAGTAGGGGCAGGTGATGGTATATGGTGGTTGGAACTGGCTGTGTGGCCTGTAGGCTGCAGGGCAGCCCTTGTTCCAAGGCCATGCACTATTCATCACCAATAATCTGGGCTGTGGCACTCTCATGGAGGCTGGGGACAATACATACCAGTCCTGGGAGATTTGTGCCTGGCCTTGACAGAAGTTTGACCCAAGGTGCTCATCAAGCACGTTTGTGGTGGCCTACAGCATGGGCCCCTTCATACAATGCTGATACCTTTGCCTGGACTACCTGCTCCCTGTGTCCAACTGCTGTGGCCTCCTAAACATCGTCAGGAAGGTCCTTGTCAACCAGTTGATGGTTTTCCCTGTGCTGGGTCTCTGGTACTTCTTGGAGGGCTGGATGCTGGCTGAGAGCTGCCAGGAGCTGTGGGACAAGTTCTGGGAATTCTTCAAGGCTGACTGGTATGTGAGGCCAGCTGAGCAGCTGGTGAATTTCTATTCATGGCTCCTACCTACCCCCAGTTCTGAGTCACCTACACCAACAGCCTGATACTGGGCTGGGACAGGTACCTCTCCTACCTGAAGTACCAGATCCTAGGCCTTGTGATGCTCCCAGGCTTTGTGGTCCTGTATACCATGCAGACTGAACTGCCTCACCCCCCAACATGATGTCAGACAGGGCAAGGCTAACCCCCTCAGCTGACTATCCTCCTGGGAGGGAAGGGGAATGGGCTCCCATGGCAGGCCAGGCCAGGGTCCTGGGCTGAATCCTAGCCTCACCCAACTTCTGAGCATCTAGCTGGGCTGCCCCTTCGAAACCCTCTGCCTGGCCTCAGTTTCCTTACCTGGAACAAAACCATGAAGATGGACAGGCATCACCCAGCCCTTCTCACCAGGAGCCTCAGTGACTGGTGACTGAGATGTCACATCCTCAGCACTGGGTCCCAGCCAGTCAGCCAATTCCAACCCCCAAGTCTTCAACACTGCTGTGGGCAGGGCTCTGGTCTGAGCAGCTGCACTGAGCTCCCTCAAGCCCTGGGACTAGGGTAGGGACAACATCCATCCTCCAAAAGCAGTGTCCAGCCTGGAGTTGGTTCCCAGAATCTGGAACCTTAGGCAGGGTTTCATCTTTCTCTGGTCATGGACTATAGAGATTCCATTAAATTCTCTTGGTAATTAAAAAAAAAAACCCAGGAGTGGTCATATTAATATCAGATAATGTAGAATTCAGAGCAAAGAAAATTACTAGACAGAGAGGAAAGAGGGACATTACATAATGTTAAAAGAATCAACTCACCAAGAAGACATAACAATCCTAAACATATATGCACCAAATAATAGAGCCTCAAGATACATGAAGCAAAAACTGATAAAGTTGAAAGGAGAAACGGACAAATCCACCATTATAGCTGGTGACTTCAAAACCACAGTTTCAGCAATTGATACAACTAATATACAGAAAATCAGCAAAAATCTAGAGCAGAGCAAACAATCAAGAGGATCTAATTGACATATACAGAATGCTCCATCCAAAACACACATTAATTTTCAAATGCCCATGGACCATTCTCCAAGATAGACTATATTCTGTGTCGTAAATAACAATAACCAAAATAAAAAAGTCAATGTATGTGTTCAATAGCTGAATGGAGGAGACAAAAGAGTCAGTCAGCTTGGAGACAGGGCAGTAGAAATTACCCAAACTGAATAACAAAGAAAAAATATACTTGGAGGAAAAAAACCCAGAGCCTCAAGGACCTATGGAACTATAACTAAAGATCTATCATTTGCATCATTAGAATCCCAGAGGAGAAGAGAAGTGTGGGTGGTGATCTGAAAAAGTAGTCCAAGAAATAATGGCTGAAAAATTCCAAAATTTGGCAAAAGACATAAACCTAGACATTCAAGAAGCTGAACGAATCTCAAATAAGAAAAACCAAAGAAATCCACACCAAGACACATTATAGTCAAACTTCTAAAAATTAAACAAAATATCTTGAAAGAGGAGAGAGAGAACTGATACCTTATCAATAGGGATAAATATTAGAACGACAGTTTAGTTTTCTTCAGGAACTGCAGAAGCTAGGAAGAAGTGGCAAATATATTTAAGTGCTGAAATAAAAGAACTGTCAACCTAGAATCCTATATTCAGTGAAAACATCCTTCATAAATGAAGAGGAAGCCATGACATTCTCAAATGAAGGGAGACTAAGATAATTTGTTGCCAGCAGTCCTACCCTAAAAGAATGGTTAAAAAATTCTCTAAATGGAAAGGAAACAATAAAAGAAGGAATCTTGGAATACCAAGAAGAAGAAAGAACACAGTAAGCAAAAATATGGGTAAATACAATAGACTTTTCCTCTTAAGTTTTCTAAATTGTTTTTGATGGTTGAAACAAGAATTATAACCCTATTTGAAATGGTTCAAAATGTATATAGAAGAAATAGTTAAGACATTTATGTTTTAAATGGGGGAGGGTAAAGGGAGGTAAGTTTTCTATATTTACTCAAACTGGTAAAATCATGCCACCAGGAGACTGTAATAAGTGATGTAGATATAATGTAACACCTAGAACAAATACTAAAGAAGCTATAAAAAGAGATATACTAAAAACACCATAGATAAATCAAAACTGAAGTCTAAAAATTGTTCAGGTAATGCACAGGAAAGCAGGAGACATAAACAAGGAATATTGGTCTGTAGTTTTCTTTTTGTGTTTTATCTTTGTTTTTGCTATCAGGGTAGCGAAATGGCTGGTTGAAAGTAACACAAGTTTCTTCAACTGAAAAAGTGAAGGAATAACAGGACCTACTTCAGAGGGATGACTGTGGAGCTTAAGGTAATGCATGTAAAACAAATGCATTGGTGCTCAGCACATGTAGTATATAATTCAACTCCAATAAATGATCACTCTAATTTTTCCTTAATAACGCAGTCTTACTTCCCAGTTCAAGATCACCCCGGACTACAGTCTGAATCTACCCATTTTTTGTAGTTTTAAAATTTATGTTCCCAAATTGATCTGAAACAGCTATACATTTGATGCAATATATACACATAGATAGAAATTAGGATGATGGGGGAAACGAAATCCTATTAGTTAAATAAATTATGTCATCAGGTCTCCATTCCTGGCTGAGTCTCTGTCATGGAGGCCTCACATTCCTGCAGGCCCTTTCTTCTAGGTGGTCCCACAGCTGGGACCATGCTTATACCCTGCTGTCTCCAAGTCCACAGAAAGTCCCAGAATTCAGCCTCATTGGCTCAGGTTGGGTCACGTGCTCAATTCTGAACCAATAACTGTGGCCAGGCAGATACAGGACTCTGGTTGGCCAGGTTGATATGAGGGTGGAGTGATTTCTGCAGGACCCCCAAGGACTTAGAGGGCTGCCCAGAGGTTTCTCAAGGAAGATTAGGAAGCTGATATCAAAGGCAAGGCCTGGATGCTGCATGGGCAGAATCATGTTCAGAGTCAGAGTTGAGCCTTATATTTCTTTTCTCGGGCTGCCATAACAAAGTGGCCTGGGTGGCTTAAACATCAGAAATTCATTGTCTCACAGTTCCAAGAGGCTAGAAGTCCCAGATCAAGGTGTTGGCAAGGTTGTTTCCTTCAAGGGCTGTGAGGAAGCATCTGTTCCTCGCCTCTCTCCTCGCTTGTGGTGGGTTGCTGGCAATCTTTGGCATTCCTTGGTGTGAAGAAACATCAACCTGGTCTCTACCTTCATCTTCACACGTCCTTCTCCCTGCGTGCATGTCTGTGTCTAAATTTCTTGTTTTTATTAGGGCCTTAGTGATATTGAATTAGGGCCCACCCTAATGACCGCATTTTAACTTGTTACCTGTGTAAATACCCTATCTCCAAATGAGGTCACATTCTGAGTTACTTGGGGTTAGGACTTCAACATATGAATTCTTGGAGGACAATTCAACATGTGAATTTTTTTTTTTTAGCTGTGTCCTGCGACATGTGGGATCTTAGTTCTCTGACCAGGGATCGAACCCGCACCCCCTGAGGTGGACACGAGGAGTCTTAACCACTGGACCACCAGGGAATTCCCACAACACATGAATTTTTTCAACCCACAACAGGTATGGGGGCTGCCATGCAAGATTCTCTTTCCTGGGCCAGTGCACCCGTGCTCTAGTGGAGGTGAGTATTAACCTCAGCTGAAGGGAGCTGACTTCCAGCTCACCCTGAAAAAGCTGAGGTTAAATTCTCCCCAGTTGGTGACCTCCAATTAATGACCAGTGGACACAGGTACAAAAGGCCCAGCTCATTGCTGGAGGGGCACCACGCTCCAGGGCTCCCTGTGGGCTCAGGCTGGGGCCAGACCCGAGCTGAGCCCTCAGCCTTGCCTGGCTCCTCTCCTTCCTCCCCTGTTTCCCTCGCCCCCCTCCTGAGAGCCCCCTCCACAAGCCACTTGCCCACAGGTCCCCATCCTACTCTGCTTCTAGGAACCCAGCCTACACTGGATCCCTGACGGGCACAGCCTCACCTACACGGCCACCCTCCTGAGGAACACATTCTTCCCTGAGAGGGGATGAGTGTAAAAGGACCATCTTGTCAGACTCGGAGAAAGAGAGGGGCTGGCATCTTGAGGTCTTTTTAACCCAAACTCCTGCTGCGAACTCATCCCAATTCTCCCCACGTCTGCTCCAGGGCCTCATTCCATCCACCCTCTCCATGTAATTCCCACGTTCTCTCCGATCCAGGTTTGATCAACAGAAGGTTATAAACAAGTCCCAGAAAAAAGGAAAATCAGCATCTCCTCAGGGCAGCCACTGTCTAATTGGCAAATTGTTCTCTAGTCAATATTTTTGTTTTCTTGATTTTTATATAGATAAAGAATTAAGCTAATTAATATACACTTCTTTCCTTCTTCAAGTCTTGGGAACAACTTTGCCCCAAAGTGAATTGGTTATCAGATTTCAATAAAGGGTCTACCTTTGCAATTACAGTTCATTAGTAGATTTACAAGGGAGGGAAGATGGTTAACTCCCACTCAGAGGATGGCTTTGAATTTCAGTTGCGTGGGTATATCCTGGCTCAAAGGTCTGTGAAAAATGGGATGAAAATTCCAACACCTCATCTGTCCCAGTTGCAAATATAATTATGTGGGAGAAGACAGACATGGGGAGGGGACTTCTGTGCTAGGAGGAGGTGCCTCCCCCCTCTTCAGAGCTGCCTCATGGTTGGGAGGCTGGGTCACTGGAGCCTGACTGGCATCAGGTATGCTGGCCTGGCCCGACTGGCATCAGGTATGCAGGCCTGGGGAAGGGCTGCTCTGCTCATGCGGCTGCAATCTCTGGGGATTTGGGTCCGGGCAGCCTTGGTCCTCTACTGAGCTACCATTTCTTGGGTACCTACTGTATGCCGGAAGCTTTCCATGGGTTTTCTAACTTGACAGTGATCATTTGACAGGCCCATTTTACAGACGGGTGTGTGCAGGGCACTGGGCTACGAGTGAGGAGCAGGGAGGATTTTGAAGGTGTTCAGTGGAGACTCAGAGATGTGCAGGATTTGCTCAAGGCACTTGAGCTGGAAATGGAATTGGAAGCCGGGCCCATGACCTCCAAATTTCCTGCTATTTTCCCTCCCTCTTTGCCTCCATCTAGCAGATCTTCAAGTGGGTGGGGGCCCTGGAACCTGCCGTCCAAGGAGACCCTGCTTCTGTCCAGGCCTGGGTGGGAGACCGGCTCTGGCCTCTGGCACACGAGATGCTGGATGAGTCCCTCCCCTTCTCTGAGGCATCCCGTCCCTCTGTGAGGGGGGAATTGGTGCTTCCTGTGTCCTCGGCTGTTTCTACTGCGGGCTTGCTGAGATGCTGCTGTGGAACGTGCCTTGGCCCGTGCTCAGCACACAGTAGGCATGTTTTCACTGTGACCGTCCCCGAAACTCCAGTGCCAGCATCAGCCCTTTCTAGCTGCCCCACTGGGAGAACATGACTGCAGATAAATTCATGCCCAGTTTGACCTCAACCCTGCTTCCCAGAAGGGTCCAACTCTGCCCTGTACCCACACCCAGCACCCAGCTGGGACTTGAACTCAGGCCTGTCTGCCCCACGTGGCCCCTGATGCTTCTCTTTCCCAGTGGAAAACCTTCCTTTTCCAACAAACTCTTTGGGGCCGTTGAATTGGGGTCCCCGCCCCCGCTGGTGCTACATCTGGACTTCCTTCAGTTCGACCACATCCCCTCTCATGGGCCCAGAGCAGACACCCCATCTCAGCACACTTTTCCCATCCCTGTAGCCCCAACTCCAGCCTGGAAGCTCTTCTGCCCATTCCCCACCCCACCATGTTTGCTGCAGCTGCTTGGGGATGTGGCTGCCTTTCTGGAAGGTTCTGCTCCCTTTTCTTGCTGTCAGATTTTCCTTTGTAGTTTCCTGTCTTCATTTCTGGCAGGACCCTTTGCACAGGAACAGAAGGCACCTCCAGGCTTCTCTCCCTGCGGTGGTGCAGAGCGGGGAATTCTGATCTCGGTGCCTGGGGCTTCCTTTGGGAGGAAGGAGGGGTGTGATGAGCGTCCCGCACGCGCATCTTATTCTAAAGGGCCGCTAAGGCCATCACGGCCTTTTGGTCCCTTCCCCCAGGGTCCTCCCTCCTGGGTCTTGTGGTCAGTGGGCCCCATCCAGCTGCCATGGTGTTTCCCTTTCCAAGACCCAGCCTGGGGCGGCAGATGAGGGTGGGGCCTCCCCAGGAGAAAGAAACGGCCGCTGCCCTGGGCCAGGCTGGGCTGGGAGCGGCCAGGCCACGTCCACTGCCCAGATGCCACCTTCTCCCCCTCCTCCCGGCCTCTCCAGCAGCAGCCCCGGGGTCTCCCAGGGAGTGGGGGTGTGAGAGGTGACTGCGGGTGCTGCATGGACAAACATTAGTATTTTATATCTTACCAGTCATGTATTTATTTTAATGGGTATCAGAAAAAATACTCACACGTAATTAATGCATTAAACCCTTGATTTCATGGACGTTATTGCTCAGGGTGAGGCAACTTGAAAAAGGGAGGTCATTTCAAGTCAATTTAAAGGGACTGATTGAATCAAAATCAATATCGGGCAGGTGGAGGGTGGAGGCGGCGAATGCACGGGAGGGTCAGAGAAGCTACTGGAGCTCGGGAGGCACTGAGGGGGCCCATGAGCCTGAGCGAGATCCCTGGGGTCCAGCCTGGCTCTGCCGGTGGTGGGACGGGGGACCTTGGGCAGCTCACTGCACTCGTGAGCCTCAGTTTCCTCCTCTGTAACGTGGGATGAGCAGTAGCAAGGGCTCGCGGGTCAGTGGCGGGGGTCGAAGCAGGTGAAGCGGGTGGAGGGCTGGCCCGGAGATGCGGCAGCAACGGATGGTGGTATTAGTATTAGTATTGGTGTCACCGTGAGCATAGGAGCTTATTCTGGGTGAGGTGACCCGGTGGCTTTCAGCCAGGAAGAGAGCTGTCACCCAATCTTCAGCACAACCCCAGGGGCGCAGCCCCAGGGGCGCCCTCCTCGCATTCACAGCTCTGGGCCAGGCCGCCCGGGTAGTTCGGCCGCCCGCCGGGGAAGTGATGGAGCCACTGGGAGCCACCATGTCTTTGATCGTAGACTGAGCTCAAGAGACCCACCTCACAGGGGTGTGGCTGCGAGGAGCAGCGAAAAAGGCAGGTGGAGTTCCCGGAACAGCATGGCTTCATCCTGTGTGACATTTTGTCTTCTCGTCGGGTGAGGATCTGCTGGTCACGCAAGGATAGTTTGGTGCAATCTGGGGGGTTCTGAACCAGCTCTGAGTGTTAGGTGTGTTGTCCTTGACACGCTCATGTAGCCACCATCCATCATCCACCCAGCCTCTATTCATCCTCCATCCATCCATCCATTTATCATCCCCCTATCCAGCCATTCCCATCCATCTATCCATCCAACCATCCAGTCATCTGTCCACCACACTCATCCGTCATCCATCTATCCATCCATCCAGTAAATGGTGGTGGGGGCAGCAGAGCTAGGCCAGGGAGTTGGGATGTGATCCTGAGCATGGCATTGCTATGCAGGGTGTGAGCAGGGGAGGGACCCAAGCAGATTTGAGTCTGAAGGTCCCTCTGGCCTCTGTGTGGTTATGGACAGGGCTGAGGGTGGGAAGAAGCCAGTCACGTGGTGGTGGCTGCAGGCTGGAGGTGGCTACTGGCTGAACCAGCATGGAGGTCAGAGTGGCCTCAACAAGAGCAGTGTCACAGGGGCCGCATGGGGTCTGTGGTGGGCACAGGAGTGTGGCAGGGAGACAACCAGTGTGGACGACTGGTTCAGGAATTTAGGTTGTGAGGGGAAAGAGAGGGACACAGCTGGCAGGGACATGGGGTTCAGGTTTGTTTGCTGTTTGTTATAAGGAGAGAGAGACTTGAATATAACCAAATATGAATCAGGTGTGAGGGAAGGAGCCGATAGAGCTAGAGAGATATAAATAGATAGACAGACAGACAGACAGATAGACAAAGAAATTGAAGCTGCCCCTCCCTCTTCCCCTGGACAGATTGAGGAGGCGGGTGGGAGGGGCCTGACAGCAGGTCTGAGCCCAGGCAGAGGGAGGGGACCATCTCCATCTCCAGGAGAAGGAGGAGGAGGGCGGCGTGGGTGCCGGGGGCTTTGTATGTTTGGTGTCAGGAAATCTAGGGAGTTTCTGTTTTGAGGCTTGGGGTTTCTCTGGGCAGAGGAGTGAGCGCACCTGCTGAGAAGGACAGGGGAGGGGAAGGGGCTGGAACTGTCCCCTTGGTGATGAGGCCGTTGTGGGGGGCGGTGGGCGGGTGGGAACTGGGGGAGGCGCGGACTCCAGGAGTCCCTTGGACCTCGTGGGGCTGTGTGAGCTGTGCGTTTGTGGGTTTGGTCACGCGCTGGGCTCTGGGTTGAACTGACCCTGAACCACTGCTCAGCCCATCCGCCCTGCTATTTGCACCCGAGTCATCCAACCTGTGGTCCCTGTGTGCCAGGAAACCCTCTGTGAGAGGAAGGCCCTAAAGTACTGGGCCCAGGAGACGCACCAGCCTCCCAGCTGGTCCCCTCACTCCTGTCCTGCTGCTGGAAGGTGCTTTCTAATATGTGAATTTTCCTGCCACGCCCCAGCTCAAGAACCTTCAGTGGCTCCTGACTGCCTGGGGGCTCAAGTTCAACCTTCTTGGCCTGGAATTCAAGGCTTCTCTGAGTCTGGCCCTGCCTCCTTTCAGGCTGTGTCTTCTCCCTGCTCCCCCATGACACACCCACCGGGTGCTGGACCTGGGATCCAGCCGCAGTGAGCTCTTCCTCACATAAGCCAGGCTCTTCTGTTCCTCCTTTCCTCTACGCGTGCCATGCCTCTGCCCAGAATGCCCTTCCTCCTCTGCTGAGGCTGGTGGTGACTTCGCCCCTCCCTCCTGTAGTGCTCCCTCGGGACTCCACCAGACCTCTACCTGTGGTCATTCTCATGGGGCTGGAAGGGCCTTCAGGCATCAGTGACAGTCTTATCACTCATAGTGTCTCCCTCCTGCACAAAGCAGTTCTAGGTTCATGCTGTAAGTCAGCAAGAGAACAACTGGACGGATGGATGGGTGGGTGGATGGATGTGTGGATGGATGAGTGGATAGATGGGTGGATGGATGAGTGGATGGCTGTGTGGATGGGTAGATGGATGGGTGGATGTGTGGATGGATGTGTGGGTGGATGAGTGGATGGATGTGTGGATGGATGAGTGCATAGATGGTGGGTGGGTGGATGGATGAGTGGATGGATGGGTGGAGAGATGGATGGGTGGATGGGTGGATGGATGGATGGGTAGATGGGTAGATGGATGGACAGATGAATGGATTCACAAAGAGTTAGGAACCAGAGAGCTCCAGGAAAGGAGCCAGCAGAGAGCTCAGAGCCCAGCCTCAGATCCTGCCTCTGCTGATGTTTATTGACGGCCCACTGTGTGCCAGGCACACAGGTCTCATTCTAACCCTCATGCTATCCCCACAGTTAGAGTCGTCACTCCCATTTTACAGATGAGGAAACTGAGGCTGAGGGAGGCCCAAGGCATGCATCTAGGAAGTGAGCAGGCCACGGTTTGAGCTTCAGTTTCCCCACTCTCAGTCCAGGGCCCTTCCTGGAGCTTACACCTGCGGGCCTGACGCCTGTGCCTGATGGAGCCTGTCAGTGTTGGGTATTCCATGTCTGCTTTGAATGAGGCACAAGGAAAACCACCTGCTGTGGAGCCAGACAGGCCTGGGTGGGAATTCTGGCCCTGTCACTGAACGGCTGGTGAATTGGACATGTCATATCATTGTGGACACTCAGTTTTCTCACCTGAAAAATGGGGCTAATAACAGAGGCTCCCAGGGCTGTTGTGAGTGAGGATTACAGAAGACGAGTGTGTGAAGTGCCCGTCACAGGTGCGGGGTGGGGGCTCCGAACACAACCCCCCTCCGCCCCCCTCCCCCTTCTCTCCCAGGCCAGCCCCTCCCTCAGGCCCCCAGGCCCTGGGTTCTCTCCCCTTGGCCCTGACCCCAGCTGCCTGTGTCACCCCGGCTGTCTGTGCGGTTACTGTAGCCGCCACCTCAGCCCCGTGAGGTGGGAAACAGGCCAGAGGGTAATGGGGCTGCGTGGTTCTGATCTGTCCCATGATGCTCTGGCCTCACAGCATCTCTCGACATGGAGGCAGCCCGGTCTCTGGTCCTTGACCCAAAGGCCTGTCCTGCCTTGGCCTGGGGTGCGGGCTCCCCTCTGTTCACATCTGACCAGAGGGGCCCGGGCAGCAGCTGCCAGAGATGCTCCTGCCGTCTGGACCACAGAGAGCAGGTGGGTGGGTGCCCTCGCCGCCTGGCCCCGAGGGACTCCCCCTCCCTCACGCGCAGGCCTCTGCACCCAGGCTGCGGTCGATTTAACCCCAGCCGCCCCTGGTTCTCTCTTCCACGGCCAAGCTGCTGGGCTCTGGGCTCCGGGTTCCCTCTCTGCCACAGGTGCCCAGGACACCCACCTGCCCGCTGAGGTCGGGGTGGGTGGGAGGGGGCCGCCCTGGGACGGCCTGGAGGACCGACTGTGGACCCAGCCTCCAGAATTCCAGCCCCTCCCTGCCTGTCTCCCGTGTCTCCCTCCCTGGGATCCAGTTACTTCCAGAGAAGCCAGAGTGAACCCGGCAGGACAGCCGGTGCTCAGAGCCCACTGAGAGCTCCCAGGTTAAACAGTGAACATAGGAGAAGAGCTCCGTGGAGCAGGCCGAGAGGACCAGGAAACACAAACAGAACTGAAATGAAAGTGGGCTCCTGGCTTCCTGTCCCCAGCTGCTTATACAGAGGAAGATACACCAGAAAATTCCACTCAGCAAAGGCTGTTCCTCAGAATTAACGCAACAGGAAAACAAGGACAGAACAGCCAAGGGCTCATCTGGGGCACATCCATCAATGTTTGGTCACATGGGCTCTGCCCCTGGGGCTTCAGGACCCGTGTCACCCCCTCAGCATGGGGGGACCTGAGGGGGCGAGCCAGGTGAGGAGGGGGAGTGTGGAGATGAGGGCTCCCGGGGACCCCGCATGTTACTGCTGAGAGAAGCTCCCAGTGTCCTCCCCCTGCAGACGCTGAAACCGGGGAGGGGAGGGTCCGGGAACCTTCCTCCTCTCCCAGCCCAGGATTTTCAGATCTGTCAGCCCTTTTCATGGCATCTGCAATGCATGGGATCTTGGAATTAGAGCATCTCTCACAGACTCACAGATGCTTTCACACAGTCTTTGAATCCCAGAACCTGAGCATCTGGTCCCTTTCACAGACTCCTAGAATTCTAGACTCACAGGAGCATTCGAGGACTCATGGGCCCGAGAGCTGCAGAATTAAGGAAACTCTGGCGAAAACCTGGAGCCTCACTTACCGAACCCTTGGAATCACAGAATCAATCTGGAGGAACGTGGCATTGAAATAGACACCCTGCAGTCAGAATCTTAGCACAGGAAGCCGCCTTAGTCCAGCACCCCCTGGTAATGCAGGAAACACTCTCTTCATTGTCCTGTAATAACTTGAACTCTTGCAGGGATGGGGAGCTCACCACCAAACAGCAGAACCTGTCCCACTATTGGGCACATCAGGCTGCTGCTCCTGAACTTAAATCTGCTCCCACGTGACTCACCCACCCTTCCTGCCTGCCCCCCCAGCCCCTCAGGAGAAGCTGAACATGAGGAAAAGTGAACTGGACACAAACACGGAGGCTTAACCTAGGCAAGTAGAGCTGTATCCTCTTGGGGTCTGTCTCCCTCTGGGGCAGAGTTGGGCACCAGGACATGGGAATGGGTTGGGGCCACTTGGCTGTCCTCGACCCACAGAGTGAGCAAGAGAAGAATTCAGTCTGCTCCTCTCCTTGAGGAGGGACCAGTCAGGGATAGAGGCAGACAGACAGGGAACGACCATGAGGAAAGGATGCTCAGTAATGCTCCAGGAGACATGAAGGAAGGAGTGATGCCCTTCCCGGGGTCAGGAGGATGCCCAGAGCCAGGGGTGGTGGGCAAGACTGGTCTGTGGGTCGGCTGACCCAGTCAGAGTTATCCCAGCCCTGCCACTGACCACTGGGTGACTTTGAATAGGTTACTCAGTGTCTCAGAGCCTCGGTTTCTCCATCTGTAAAATGGGCTAATGCAGCCCACTCTGTGATCGGTGCCCAGGTGGCAGTGGACTCGCTGAAGGTGCTCACCTCTCGCGGCGCCCTTGGCACATGGCAGGAGGGTAAATTTGTTAGCTCCTCCCCACCCTCCATTCGTGCCTGGGTCTTGGGGGATGAGCAGGATTTCTGCACATGAAGAAGATGTGGAATGGCATTCCCGGGAGAGGCAACAACCTGCGCAAAGACCTGGGAGCCACGGGCCTGTCAGGAGTACTTGGGGAGCAGCACGTGTTCTTGGAGAGTTGGGGTTTGCGGAGGGGAAGCTGCAGGCATGGTCTGAGGGCACGGGGGCCCTGGATGCCCCTGTCCTGGAGGGTGGAGTGAGGGCGCTGCGAGCCGTGGCAGGGGGAGGTGCCCACCTGCAAAGATGCCCCACCCTCCTTTCGTCCTCAGCCTGGGGACAGAGTGCAGCTGCCTGGCCTTCTTGGACCCCAACGCACGGCAGGGCCAGGAAAGCTGAACAAACTAAAACATGTCAGAAACAACCATCAGAAGAGACAAGAGCTCCCAGCCAACACCCAGCCCTAAGCACATGGAACAATTTGATGGTGAACCCAGCGCCGAACACTGGAGCAATTTAGAAAGATCTGGCAAGGTTTTATTCTGACATAAAGAGCTGGATTTTATTAAGTTTATAAAGGAGGCCAAGCCTCCTGGCGAGCCTGGCGGCCCACGGCAGATTTGGGGAAGCAGCCCGAGGCGTGTTGTGGGAGCCGAGTGTCTGGGCTGGGATTCAGTTCTGCCCCCATGAGCTGTGTGATGTGTGACAAGTTACCTAACCTCTCTGTGCTTCACATCTCACCCTCATGAGGTCAGGTTGAGGGTCGTGATAGTGATGGAGCTCCTCCATAGCGTGCCAGCCAGACCGAAGGAGACAGTGCGAGGAAGACCTCTGCTTACCCCGCCCCAAGGCTTCCCTCTGTCTGCTCTCGGGGGTCCATCCAATCTTGCTCCCTCCTCCCTCCACTGTCTGCACAGGATCCATGCACCTAAGCAGTGAGGCATGGATTTACTCTTCCATCTGGTCATGTGCCCCTCTTCAGAGCATTTATTCATTGGTCCCTCCAGGCTGGTCCCTCCAGCCCATCTGGAGGGGTGCCTGCTGTCCCTCTGGGTTTCTGGGTGACCTGGGCCAGACCACCTGCCCTCGCTCTGCCCCAGGAAGTCCTTTCACCTCTGAGGAGGGTGTGCGAGCACCCACGTGCTCTGGGCCGGGAGAAGGTTCTGCCTCTAGGGCGTTTGCAGTGAACAGAGGCTGCCGTCATCCTGTTACTCACGTCCTATGGAAAGGCACAGACACCCCAAGGATAAAGATAGACCTGGCTTCCCATCCCCTTCATTCCTCCTCTGACCCGGAGAGAGAGAGCTGGGGAGGGAGGTGGGGAGGGGCTCATGGGGCTGGTCTCAGATGAGGTGGGCTCTGCTGCCCCTGGAGGTGAAGAGGGGGATCACTTCAGAATCCATTCTGTGACTGCGCTCTGCGCACATCCTGCAGCCAAACACACAGTTGGCTGCACTAATTAATCAATGGTGTTTTGTTTCTGTGTTTTTTGGGCCTGTACTTAAGGTTTCTGTACCAAGATGGAACCCAAAGCCTGGTGGGCGTCCACCTGGACTGGGCTGATTTATCTGCTCACCTTACCCATCGCGATCCTCCCGCGTTCCCAGGGAGCAGAGAATCCGGAGAGGAGCAGGGACCCGAGAGCCAGCAGACCTGGGTTCCAATCCCAGCCTCACTCTTAGTGCCCTGCGCCATCCTGGGCGAGTCTCTTCCTCTCAGTGTCGCGTGGCCCCCACCGTGCAGGGGGGATAACACTCCGGGCTGTGCGGGGCTCGGGGCCCAAGGAAGCAGGCGCTCAACACCCAGAGCTCACGGTATTGCGGTAGCAGCCGCCCAGCTCGGAGCTCCCACATCGCGCATTTCTGAGGCTTCGGGAGAAAAGTGCCTTCTCTCTGGGTTTGCAGCCCTGGAAGAGCGCGTGCTCCTTGGAAGGAGAGCTGTGATTTCCCTAATGAATGCCACCTGCTCCCTGATCGAGTCCTGACCTCCTCTTCCTGTCCTGTATCCTGTGCTTTATGAGTGACCTTTGCCAAATGCAGCCATTGCTTTGGGGGGGGGGAATAAAAAGTTGAAATTTAAACAGCCTGGGAGATTTATTCTGTATAATGGATGTAAGGTGTGCAGACACCACACAAATTATGTTCAGAGCAGCAGGGCTGTGGTGGGCTGGAAGCTGGGCTGGGGCCTGGGAGGGAGGGGCGCGGCTGGGGGTGTTCGGAGGCTGCTGGATAAAGGATTCATTCGGAAGCTCTGAAATGGATGCAAATTACAGTTTGCTGCCTTTGCAGGGGATGGGGGTGGGGCTTACTGTGTGCGGTGCGGGGCACATTCTGAACCCCACCAGCCTCACACTGCCCACCCCACGCCCCATGGGCACTGCTGCTCCCACTTTTCTGCAGGGGAGTCTGGGGTCTGAGGGGTGAGCTGACTGGTCCCAGGTCACTCGGCTCACCAGTGGCAGCAGGGGATGAGAGCCCAGGCCTGGATGACCCCGGGGTCCCGGCTCTTTCCCTGGCCCCGTGGAGGAGGGACACGGTGACGTGTGCATTGGGGGAACTGGGACCCAGACATGAGTGGTGGGACTTGTCACTGACCCATGTTCCGTTCAGCTGAGTGTTGAGCATTTCCTGTGATGCCCGGGCTCTGAGGAGGGTCCGAGAGAGGCAGGTCCTGGGCCCCTGGGAACGTGAACCTCATCGGGGGCCAACCTCCAAACAAGCAGCTGGGGAGAGAGGCTCAGGGGTTTCTTGGGGAACCCCAGGCCTCCCTGAAGAGCCGGCTCTGGGGACCACAGAGGACTAGCCGCATACAGACTGGGAAGGACGTTGGGGGAGGGGCGCCGCAGGGCAGAGCTGGGAGGTGGGAATCCAGGGGCAGATGTGTTTACTGAGCAAACCTTCATCGACCCAGCCAGGCCCCGCTTTCTCAGGTTCTGGGGACAGAGGGAGGACTCAGGATGACTCTCGTTTGAGTCGCTCACCACCTAGTTGGGGAGACAACCTGGGACACCGTTAATCACCCAAAGTGGAGAGGTGGGAATGCCATTGCTTCTTGGCTGTGTGGCCTCAGGCAAGTTGCGCACCTCTCTGAGCTCAGTTTCCTCATCTGTACAGCAGCGTTAATAATGATCCTGCCTCACAGGGTTGGGGTGAGGAGTAAGCGAGATGACACAGGTGACGGGTGAGCACTTGTTATGGGCTCAGGATATGTTCTCTACAAGCTGTTCTTATGGGCTCAGGACATGTCCTCTACCAGCTGTTCTGGGGCACAGTTGAAGGAGTGATTAGTCTGCCTGGAAGAGGCTTCACCACAGAGGTGAATTCTGGGCTTTGAAGGATGAATAAGAGTTCCTCAGAGGGAGGAGGGGAAAGGAGGGCGAGTCTAGCAGAAGCAAAGCCCTGGCAGGGTGGGAGTGGAGTTAGGGTATTGGGCAAACAGTGAAGACCTGCTTTGCCTGGAGTTTCCTGGGAGGGAGAGATGGGAGGGATGGCGGGTGGTGAGGCTGCCGAGTAGGGAGGCCTGGTGGCCTGAGGCAGCCGACAGCGGGAGCCACAGCAGGTCCTAGAGCAGCCATGCAGCTGATGTGGAGGATGGTGGTTCTGCTTGGTGACCCGTGATGTCAGGCAGGGGGAGGGGTGGAGCGGGAACAGAGTTTGTGCTTCAGGGCTCAAGAGGGAACCCCTGAACTGTAGTCCTGGCACCCAGGGCTCTGGGGAGGGTGGGAGGCCAGGGCCCAGCACACACTAGGGCTCGTGGAGGTGAACTCTCTTCTGTTGTCCAAGCCACTCACTTCAGGAAACTGAGACTCAGAGAGGTCAAGTGAACCGCCCCGCCGCCAACCCCTGACACACAGCAGGCCTTGCTTTGGGACCCCAGGGGCTACCTTTGCTTTGGGGAAGGGGGAAAGACGGAGGAGAAGAAGGGGAAGCCCAGGGATGGGGGCACGGGTCTGGGGGGGCCTTTGTCAACAGGACAGTGAATTTAAGGTGCTTCCTCCCCAGGGAGGGAATGAAAGCGGCTCAGCAAGGGAAGCCTGTGAACTAATTGTCCCCTCTTCCTCCTCCTGGCAGGATTAACCCCTGCTCACCCTCAGGCCCCAGAGCAGACAGCCCCTCCTTGGGGAGCCCCCTGACATCCCAGGCTGTTTGGGGTTTCCCTCTGCTTCCACACCACCTGTGCTTCCCCATCAGATCCCACTGCATCCTCATCGTCTGTCTCCCACGGGACTGGGGGACCAGCGGGGAGTGATGTATTTCTGTCTCCTTGGTTGGCACCCTGCCTGCCTCCATCAGCGCCTGGTTCTGCGCCTCACTAGTTGTGAGACCTTAGATGAGTCTCCTGACCACTCAAACCTTCAGTGTCCTCATCTGTAAAGGGGGTGAACTCACATCCCCCAGGATGGCTGTGGTATGAAACGAGCCGCGTGCGGAAAGCACGGTGCCGGGTGCACACGGCAGTGCGTGCTCCCCAGACACCAGCCCCCTCCCTCCCTCCCGCCTCACTTCTTTCCAGTCTCACCTCAGCCTCTGATGGGACCCAGGGCTCCTCTCCCCTGCACGGCTCCCCACCGCCTACCTCCTCCCTACCTACAGGGCAAAGGTAATTAGAAACTTCCTCCAGGACTCACGTTTCCTAAAATCCCATGCTTAACTAGCGCATCCCACCAGCTGAAAAGTTATATAACAGAAACCCAGCCACTCTGCCCAGGCGAAGTGCATTGGTGCCTGGCTTTTCACTGCAGGACTGGCTACATCATTTGTGGGCCCAGTGAAAAATGAATGTTTGGGGTCCTTGTTCAGAAAGCTGGAAAAAATGCCATTAAGCATTGGAAAATATAAAGCTTTTTCCTTTCTGCTGCAGTCTTTCTCTCTCTTGTCATGGTGTTTTTTTATTTCCTAGTTAGTGTTGTTCTAAGTAAGGAAAAATTAGAATTTATTAGTGTGAACTTTACCGTTCATCTTCATTTTGTGCAATGCCAGTTTTGAATGCAAATAGAAGAGCATTTCATTCGTATAGGGAATCACTGAAATGACACAATTTGTATTTCAAAGCTCATTCCTGAGTGTGTATTTCATTCTTCCCAGAAGAGTGGAAACTACATAAAACCAGCTCCACAGCTTTTATTTCACTTCTTGGTATGCGTCCATGCTACCAACAGCCTCTACCTTTGGCTCACTGGTGAGGAAGGAAAGGCTGAAAGGAAAGGAACCAGGAGTTGTTTTATCTTTTCCTCACCTCCCGTCATAATTTTCAGTGGTTGGTTAGTGCAGGGAAGTAACACAAGTAAGAAAGAAAGGTTCTCTGACCATTTATGTTTCTTAGAATACCACCGAGTTCTTTCTGCGCTTGTAGAATGTCCTGGTTCAAATGAGAAGCCTGGCCTTTTGGGGCTGTCAGGACCCCCGTACTCAGCCGTAGACGTAACACTCTTGCCTTGTACTCACAGTGCGTCTTGCTGAGCTGCCCCACACAGGCGTCCCTGGAATTCTGAACTCGTGGGGGCATCGTGGACGTTATACGTGAACGGGCGGCAAAAAACAGAGGACACACGCATTGCATGTACCCTCTGCTCACATGTATGTACTCCACCATCCTGTCAGACTGCACTTACAAAACACAAGTTAAAGTTATGACGAATTTCAAGATAGTGGCAGCAGAGAATTTAATCAAACATGCTGGGTCCTGGGTGTCTGCGTGCACCTGACGGTCTCCCCGACGGTGTTATTAAATATATTTCTGTTCTTCAGTCCCCAGCCCCATCCCTGAATCTGAGTCTGTTTTACTGAGATTTTTTTGCTTGGAATCCAGGGAGTGAATAAGCTCTATGTTCTAGCCGGTGGTTATGCAGCTATTAAATGTCAAAGCAAGAATTCGGACCCATCAACGGATGTGTTCATGTGACATTCTTATTGATTGAGGTCCTAGTTTGTGTTGGACCCTCTAATTCCCCAGATTTGGTAAAGCCCAATGTTACCTAAGGGCATGGAAGGGACCCGTCACACAGATGGGCACAGATGCTGGTCCCCGTCACCTCAGTGCTGGGCCACCCCGGCTTCCTATACTGCCATGATTTCACTGCAGCCCCAACAGGGTGGGAGGAAGGGGGCATTAACCCACTTGACAGAGGAAGAAACTGAGGCTCAGAGATAAGGCCACCAGCTAGGGAGGGGCTGATGGGCTGGGCCCTGGACTGCAGGTCAGCCCTTAGGAGACAGGGTGAACCATGAGTGGGAGATGGGGAAGACGACCCGGCCTGGAACATGCAGGCTTCTCTGCCCTCAGCTCCCACCCCCTCCACCTCTGACCGTCATATCCCCTTCAGAAACTCATCTTTTGAGCACAGTCCAGGTTCTGATGTGGTCCTGCCACTTAGTAGGGGTGTCTTCATACCCATTTCTCAGAAGTGCTTTTCCACATGGCCACAGTCACCAAGTCTCACTGACACCATCTGCCGCCTCCTGGCGGGATCTGTCTTCTCTCCACCCCCCACTCCCCCCCGCACCCCCTCCACCCCCCCGGCCCAATTCTTTCTCCCCAGGACTGGAACAGCTTCTCCTGGGGCTGCCTGTTTTGGCCTCATTTACTGATTCTCCCCAATGTGCCCTCCACTCTGGCCATGGGGATCTTCTCTCATCACCTTCTGGGACGGAGACTATTTTAACTACCACAGTGTGATGGCAGGTGGCAGGGAAAGAAAATTAGGAGGGGTTTACAACTGGAAACAGTCTTGCAAACTTGGCAGAAGTGACTAGATGCCCTTGTTCCCTCCTTCCTCCCTCCTCCTGCACCCATAACACCCAGCTGCCCTGGTGTGCTGGAGGTGGGGCAGACTGGCTCCAGCCCCCACATCGTGGAGTTTCCCTAATTCTTCCTAAAGGCTCACCCTCTTGTGCCTCAGCTTGGCAACCCTCGTTTCCTTTGAATTCTTGCTTTGCTTGATGGGGTATCCACTAATCCATGGGCTGGCCTCCCAGCGTCTCCCATGCTAAAGCTCTTTAAAAAAAACCTGCACCCTGGAATAATTCCTGTCTTCAAGAGAACAGGGAAATGTTAATCACTGCTAGTGCTTTATTTTTGTCTTCCTGGAAACCTTCATCTCTGAGCTCTGTGATAAGGAATTAGGTCCTGATTAAAGGAAGGCAACACTTCTGAGATGGCATTTCCCTGTGCTCAGAGAGGGCAAGCAGCAAGGGAGGAGGAGGGAGAGAAAAAAGGAGAGAAAAAGAGAAAAAAAGAAACAAAAAGGCATAAAGAGAAAACAGATGTTAACTGTTTGGGAGATTGGAGCACAGGGTTTTGAGAGCACACAGCCAGTCCCTGGGTGACCCCTGAGTTGCGGGCCGTGGGCAACCATGGGTGAGACCAGTAAAACCTGCAGACTCAGAGTTTAGTTTTTATGCCTCTTATGCCTGCACACATTGTACTTGCCACACTGCTCGGCTGAGGCAAAAACATACTGATTTGTTAAAAGCGCTGTCAAGCTCTCCGTGTCCGGGGTACAAATCTGGGTAGGTGGAGTGCTTTGGGTTTCCGGGCAAATAGCCCCAGACCCTGTTCTCAGTGCTCCCTCCGCCCCCCTGCTGTTGCCAAGGCCTCTTTTTACCCCTGCCTGGACCCTTCAGATGGATTCCTGTGCAGGGTCTGGCTCAATGCAGCCCCATTTCCTGGACATTTTTTTCCCATGCTTCCTCTGGTCATGGGCTCCATTGCCTGAAGATCAGTCCTGCCCTGTCCCTGCCAACTCCTGGCCCTGGAGGACAGAGCAGGTGGTATAGAGCCCAGGCTTTGGAGTCACACAGATTTGGGTTTGAATCCCAGTTCCCTCACTGGTTCAATTCTCTGAGCCTTGCTTTCTCATCTGTAACTCAGGGATCAAAATGGCTGTCCCACGACGTTGTTAAAATTATTGAGGAAGGTCATCCTAACAGCTACCTTTTGCTGAGGGGTGATACGTACCAGGTGCCGGGCTCATCTCATCCTCTTCACAAGCCGACAAGGTATGTGTCATGCTTAGCACAGTGCCTGGCACATAGTAGATTCTCAACATGCATCGTTCCCACTCCCTAAGCATCAGCTCGAAGGGTCCCCTACTGAATTAATCGTAGAGGAACTTGTATGACTGAAGTTTAGTGGTCCTGTAGTGTTTATATCCAGCTCTCCATTCCCCCACTTCAGACCCACAGCAAATGTTGGTTCACTTTAAATTTTTGGAGAGTGTTAACCTTAGGAAATTGTGGTGTTGGACTTTTGAGTGCAAAAGACCTGAGGACCAGGTTCTGGAAACACTTGTCGCCAGCAGACCTACACTATGAGAAATGTTAAAGGGAGCCCTTCAGGCAGAAAGAAAATCACACCAGATGGAAATCGGGATCCACACAAAGAATGATGATCTTTGGAAATGGTAAATATGTGGGTAAATAATAAAAGACTTTTTTTCTTATTATTTAAATCTCTTTAAAAGATAATTGACTGGTTCTAAAGCAAAAGTAATGACAATGTTTTGTAGGCTGCATAACACACATAGGGTAAAATATATGAGAAAAAATAGCACAGAGACCAGAAAGGGAAAAAAGAAAGTACATTGTTGTAAGTTTCTCATACTATACATGATGTAGTGTGACATCGCTTGAAGACAGACTGATAAGTTGAATATGTATACTATAAACCCTAAAGCAAACCACTAGCGTGATGAGGGGATGGATCTAATACATCAAGAAATAAGATAAAATGGAATCACAAAAAAACTCAGTCCAAAAGAAGGCAGAAAAAGAGACAAGAGGGAACAAAGAACAGCTGGAAAAAATAGAAAACAAACAGCATAATAAGAGACTTAAACCTAACTGTATCAATAATCACATTAAATGTAAATGGTCTAATGACCTTGATCAAAAGGTAGAGATTGTCATATTGGATAAACAAGCATGATTCAACCGTATGCTACCTACAAGAAGTACACTTATTTATTTAAGTTATTTACTTACTTTATTTTTTTGGCTATATTGGGTCTTCTTTGCAGCCCTCGGACTTCTCTCTAGTTGTGGCATGTGGGTTTTCTCTCTCTAGTTATTGCACGTGAGCTCTAGGGCACATGGGCTCTGTAATCGTGGCGCATGGGCTCCAGAGCACTTAGGCTCTGTAGTTTGTGGGCACACGGGCTCTCTTGTTGAGGCACACGAGCTCAGTAGTTGTGGCGTGTGGGCTTAGTTTCCCCGTGGCAAGTGGGATCTTAGTTCCCTGCGAGGTATTGAACCTGTGTTCCCTGCATTGGAAGGCGGATTCTTTATCACTGGACCACCAGGGACGTCCCAAGAAGTACACTTTATTTATTTATTTATTTATTTATACCCCCAAGTTAGCATTCCTGAAAAACGACAGGAAACCTCTGACATGTTCTGATACTTATCAGTTAGAAATTATTCCATAATAAAACTGCTCGGTTTGT
The DNA here is from genome assembly GCF_964374135.1 of Grampus griseus. NCBI lineage: Eukaryota > Metazoa > Chordata > Mammalia > Artiodactyla > Delphinidae > Grampus > Grampus griseus. The sequence continues at coordinate 160,309,946 of NC_139017.1, read as the reverse complement.
GTTTCCTTTGACATGTGGCCTGTCTTCCAATTACGCTGGAGTTTAGCATTTTATTCTGGCTCTTTCGGGCATGTGCAGCATCTCTTGCTTACTGATCGCTAATGTCTCTACCCTGTTTGAGTATTGCCAGTCAGCACGTACAAAAAGGAAACCGTCAGACCTATGCTGTCAGCTCCACGTGTAGGTCCCACAGGACAGCAGTCTCCCTAGGGAAGGATGTGTGCTCGTTCATGTACCCTCCAGCAATGCCAGGCACTTTACAGCGAAAGTCCCTGGAGTAAGGCTGAGGGAGTCAAGAAGTACACTTTAAATATAAAGAAACTGATAGCTTAAAAGTAAAAGGGATGGGAAAATACATGCCATGCTAACACCAATCAAAATAAATCTGCAGTGGCCACAGTAACATTAAAAAAAGTAGATATCAGAGCATAGACTATACTAGGCGAAAAGAAGGACATTTCATGATGATAAAGTGGTCAATTCACCAAGAAAACTTAAGAATCCTAAGCTTTTATGTCCCTAATAACAGAGTTTCAAAATACATGAAGCAAAAACTAAAAGAACTGCAAGAAGGAATAGGCAAATCCACAATTACAGTCAGAGATTTTGATATCACTCTCTTAATAATTGATGAAACAAGTAGAAATGTTGTAAAGCTATAAAAGACTTGAATGACGCTATTAACTAGCTTTACCTAACTGATATTTGTAAAACACTCGACCCAACAACAGCAGAATATGCATTATTTTCAAGTGCACATTGAATATTTACCAAAACATATCTAATTCTGGGCCATAAAATAGTCTCAATGAATTTAAAAAGATTTAAGTTATGCAAAGTATGTTCTGACCACAATGGAACTAAATTAGAAACTAAAATCAGAAAGTTCCCTGAAAAACCCACCAAATATTTGGAAAGTAAAAACATGTTTCTTTTTAAAAAGTTGATGTGTGATTGACATACAACATTGTATTAGTTTCAGGTGTACAGCATAATGGTTTGATAGTTGTATATATTACAAAATGATCACCACAGTAAGTCTAGTTAACTTCTGTCATCATCATAGTTACAGAAATTTTTTCCTGTAATGAGAACTCTTAAGATCTACTTTCTTAGCAACTTTCAATATGCAACACAGTATTTAAGATTTTTTTTGATATGGACCATTTTTAAAGTCTTTATTGAATTTGTTATAATATTGCTTCTGCTTTGTGTTTGGTTTTTTGGCTGTGAGGCATGTGGGCTCTTAGCTCCCCGACCAGGGATTGAACCTGCACCCCCTGCACTGGAAGGCAAAGTCCTAACCGCTGGACTGCCGGGGAAGTCCCGCAATATAGTATTATTAACCGTATTCACCATGCTGTACATTACATCCCCATGAATTATTTATCTTATAACTGGAAGTTTGTACCTTTTGACCCCCTTCACTTGTTTCACTCCCCCACCCCCATCCCCGGGCTCTGGAAACCACCAATCTGTCCTCTGTGTCTATGAGTTTGCACATTTCTAAATAACCCATGGGTCAATGAAAAAAAATCAAAGTGAAATCAGTAAGTATTTTGCACTGAATGTAGATGTAAGTACATCATATTAAAATTTGTGGGAGGCCCCTAACGCAGTACATAGAGGAAAATGCATAGCGATGAAAACCTATGCAAAAGCAGAAAGATCTAAGATCAAAGACTGAAGCTCGTACCTTAGGAAACTAGAAGAAGAATGAGAAAGTAAACTCAAAGGAGGCTGAAGAAAGGAAATTGTAAAGATGAGGGAGGAAATCAATGCGACCCCTAGGACTTGAGCTGAGTCTACCAGGGAGAAACTCTTCTGACTCCCAGGACAGATGTGTTGTTGCTGCAGCCACCTTGTCTCCATCAGCGGAGGGTGTGTCCTAGGATGCAGCCAGACCAGAGGAACTGGAAGTGCGGGATGGAAGAGAGAGAAACCGGGTCCTGGGGAGATAATGTGGACCCCCTGGATGAAGCCAAGTTTGAAACTAGAACTCCCTGTGCATTTTTCAGTTACTGTGTCCAATAAATTCCTTTTTTCTTAAGTAAGTTCAGATCAGGTTTTCTATCCCTTGCATGAAAAAATTCCAAATGGTTCTCCAAGTGGCTTTATCTTTGCAGAGAGGAGCTGTGAGCATAGCAAAGAGAGCCTAACATTTTCCAAGCATCTGCTTCATGCAGAGGATGGGGCTTTGTGTTCCTTTTAAATATTTTCTTGTTTCTAGCTGTGGCCTTTTCTCTTCCACTTAAAGAAGACCCTTTAACATTTCTTGCATAGGTTTATTAATGATGAACTCCTTTACCTTTTGCTTGTCTGGGAAACTTTCTCCTTCAATTCTGAATAATAACCTCGCCAGGTAGAGTATTCCAGGTTGTAAGTTTTTTCCTTTCAGCACTTCATCCTGTCACTACCTTCTGGACTGTAAAATTTCTGCTGAAAAATCAGCTGATAATACAGAGGAAATGGGGGTTGCTTTGTATGTGATTAGTTGTTATTCTCTTGTTGCCTGGTGCTCCGTGTTTCTTCCCACATTATCATACCCCTCCCCAGTTTGAATTTATTATCCCCATTTTACAGATGAGGACACTGAGGCCTGAAGTCCCAACCTGGGAGCTGCTTCCCTCAGTTTCCTCCCTCACCCCTACCTCACTGGCTCAGAGTTTAGTCTCTCAGGTCAGAGGTCAGTGCCTGTCAGTGTCAGCCTAGGGGAACCCCTCTAGCATCACTGCTGCGCCCTGTCAGGCCCTCCCTCACCTATGGCCCTCCTTGGACCTGCCCAAGAGACCCCAGGTCTCCATGCCAGACCTATTAGCTCAGGAGTCAGAGGAAAGGTGCATGATGTGGGGGCTGAAATCTCAGCCATGGAAAAGGCCAGGTTTAGAGAAACGTAAGCTTGTCAAAAACAGTAACTAGAAAACCTCCTCTTGAGTTGATGAGCTGTTAGAAATCACCCGGTGTGTTCCCAGGGCAGGGGTGACTTAGCCAATCATACAAGGTTTCAAGGCTCACCCAGTGCCACACAGCATCTAACCGGGACTGGCACTCAGGACGCCAGGCCCCCAGAGGAGTTCCACAGAATGAGAGATGCCACCCCCGGCTTGGTCGGGCACGGGCACTGGGGCCAGAGGAGATCTGGGTTCAAATCTGTAAGCTCCTTTTACAAAGTGTGTCATAGTGTGTATGTCTCAACTGCTCTGAACCTCAGCTTTCTTTTCTGTAAAATTCTACTTCAGAGGGTGTTTTGAGGTTTAAATGAAAAAAATAAATGCATGTGGAGCTGGGCACGTAGTAGGCAACCAAGGAACGATGATGTTATTATTATTTTAGTAGTAGTTGTTGTTTATCCTGATGGTGTTCATGGGCAGAGGACTTGCCTGTCCTGTCACTGCTGCATCCCTGGGGGCTGCACTGGCCGGGCACACAGTAGGTGCTCAATGCATGGGCCTGGAGCTCCTTAGCTTTCACCACACAGCTGAGCTAACTGATGTTTCCTCCTTTACAAAAGTGACCTGTGCCCTGCAGGTCAAAGACCCACAGAGCAGCTGTCCGCGTTTCTGTGGAGCCAATGCCCTGTCCATGCTGCCAGTTGCCTGGAGTCCCCTCTCCACAGTTGGATGGAGCCTCGCAGGACTTACCTGATGCCCCTTCATGCCAAAAGCAGCAGCAACAGAACCACGTGACTCTCAAAGAAGAATCCATTTTGCACTGGTCCCAATCTTTCTCCCTCTTCTCCCCTTTATTTCAGTGCCTGCAGCATCTTATTATTGACTCCAGCAGTTTAATGTGTTAGCTGGGCTCTGGCAGAGCCAGGGAGCCAAGGTCTCAGTGCCCTTTGCTTAAGTTTTTATCTGTACAATTTCATGTGGTCGGAGCCCTGGCCACAGGGAGCTGGAGAAATTTCATACCTACGTTAAATCACAGAGCATGTGCGAGCAGTATGAGAACACTTGTCACCCACATCCCAGCTCTTTCAGGGAGGGAAGATCTTAGCCCGTCTCACCATGCTTTAAGGACCTGGCTCATTTCATGTGCACTTTCCCACAATCACTTTTGTAGAATTGAAAGCAATTTTCTTGAGATGAGAGTGGAGATGGGCAGGCACATTTGCTAGAAGCTGGAGCCAGCAATGGCGGGCATGCTGGCCACAGGATCCCCACTTCAGGGTGATGCAAGGATATAGAGCCCAGCAGAAGGGACACATCACAGGCAGCTGCCGGGTTGGGGTTAATCCCTCGCCTCATCTTAATATTAATTAGTATGTCTTTCTTTTTTAATTTAGAGGATAATACACGCATACTGTAAACATTCACACAGTGTGAAAGTAAAAGAGAGGGACTTGGCTTCTGGTCGAGATGGAATAACAGGGATTGGAGTTTTTTCCTGCCTCCTAGAAGAACCAAAGAATGGGCAAAATATATAAAACAGCCATTTGCAAGATGCTAGATGTCAGGAAAGGAAGCATAGTAATCGCTGAGAGGCAGGAAACAACCAAGGTGAGCCCTATGATAGCACTAGCTTACTCCCTTGAGAGACTTTTCAGCTGGATGTAGTGCAGGGCAGGGGAACCCAGACAGAGCACAGTGCACTCCCTGATGTGAGGAGATGGAACTGAGGGTTTGGGGAGACTAATGTGGCGAGCGTTCACAAGACAGAGTACTGGAAAGGAAAGAGATATTGATACACAGAGATCTTTAAAGATCTGCAAAAGGGTCTCTTGAGTTTTCAACTAAGTTCTAATCAGGACAAAGATGTGAGGAATCTGCCTGTGGCTTGGGGGAAAAGATCACCCAGATAACAGTGCCACATACTTACACAGGGCTAGGAGTAGCATCTGCTCCCACCAGCCAAACTGGGAAACCTTATGACTGACATGACACTAAGTAGAATGGGGAATAGCTATCCCTGGATTGAACACTCCTCTGGGACTGTCTAACAAAGGTTAAGCAACGACTGAAAGGATCAAACTGTTTCAAAGTAACTTTGCATCCCAGAACAAAGCACAAAATTATGTATAAGAATACAAAATGTCCAACACCCAAGAAGACAAAACTCACAATGTCTGGCACCCAATCAAAAATTACATGGCTTGTAAGCAAGCAGGAAAATAGGTCTCATAAGGAGGAGAAAAAGTCCAGTGAAACTGATCCGCAATTGACACAGACCAGTAAACATATAGAAGATTGGAACAATGCTATTGACTAACTTAACGAGTTGACATTTATAGACTATTCTACACAACAAGAGCAGAAAACACATTCTTCTCAAGTATGGTGCAACATTCACCAAGATAGACTGTGTCTGGGGCCAAAAAACAAACCTTAACTAATTCAAAAGAATATAAATTATACAAAGTATGTTCTCTGGCTAAAATGGAATTAAAGTAGAAATCAATAAAGATTTTTAGAAAATCTCCAAATATTTGGAAATTAAGCAACATACTTCTAAATAACCCATGGATTGAAGGAGCAGAAGTCTTATGGAAAATTAAAATTTATTTTGAACTAAATGAGAATGAAAATACATCATATCAAAATTGGTGGGATGCAGCTAAAGCAATGCTTAGGAGGGAAATTTATAGCACTGAATACATATATTAGAAAAGAAGAATGTTTTAAAAATAACCTTAAGAAATTAGAGAAAGAAGAATAAATTAAATCTAAGGCAAGCAGAAGGAAGAAAATAATAAAAATTGAAGGATAAATCAATGAAATAGAAAACAGGTAATTGAGAGGATGAATGAAACCAAAAGCTAGTTCTTGGAAAAGATAAATAAACTTGGTAAATTTCTAGTTAGGCCAGAGAGGGAGAGAGAGAATGCAAATCATCAATATCAGCAGTATTGAGCCTATAGACATTATAAGTGTAATAAGGAAATACTGTGAATAACTATGCAAATAAATTTGTTAGATGGAATGAGCCAATTCCTTTAACGACACAGACTACCAAAACTCTGTCAAGAAGAAATAAATAACTTGAACAACCCTATGTCTACTATAATATATATAGTAATAATAATAATAATCATATATGTAGTAGACATAGGGTTACATGTATATAAATGTAATTCACCACATTAACAAATTAAAAAATATCATTTTGATAGCAATGAACAATCAGAAACTTAAATTCATATCTCCTATTTACAATGGCATAAAAATATGAAATACTTAGGGCTGATCTAACAAAAGATTTGTAGAAATCTGACCATGTAATACTACTCAGCAGTAAAAAGCAATGAACTCTTGATACATTTATCAACATGGCTAAATCACCACATAATTATGCTAAGTGGGAGGAGGAGATAAAAAAGCACATATATGGTGTGAATTCATTTACATTAAATTCTAGGAAATGAAAACGAATCTATAGGGTCAGAAAGCAAACCAGCGCTTGCTTGGGGCTGGGGACCACGAAGGGTGGATTACAAAGGGGCATGAAGAAACTATTGGAGGTGATGGATATGTTCATTATCTTGATTACGGTGATAGTTTCATGCCAGTTGTACACTTTAAATACGTTCGGTTTATTGCATTTCAATTATACCTCAATAAAATTCTCTTTAAAGGAATAAAAGCACCATATTCCCTCCGCCCCAAATCCACTTTCTAGATGAAACACTGCAAATGACAACAACAACAACAAAATCATAAATTTGCTGTCTTGTCTTTGCTGTGACAAACGTTTTGGATACATTTTCTCAATCAATCCTCCATGAACAAGCTGGGTAAGCTGAGGTTCAGAGATGTGGAGTGACCCACCCAAGCCACTCTGTTAGTAACTCTGCAGAGATTTCAACCCAGGTCTGTACAATTCCAAAGCTCCACTCTTTATAATACGGCATACATTTTTATGTATATTCTAAGTCTTCTTTCTTTAACAAAGATGGGATCATCACAATACACACTGTTTTCAAGTTGCTTTTCCATTTGCGAACATCTCCCCACGTGGACCTGCTCCATTCTTTCCCAGCTGCCTGGTGTTCTGTTGCCATAGGCACCAGCATTTATTCAGTTAGTTCCCTATAAATGAGTATTTAGGTTGTTTTATATCTGCTATTATAACAATGTTGCAATAAGCTTATCCTGCCATTTTCCCCATTCACTTAAAATTATTTTTAATTACACAAGTGCTGTGCACAGACATTCTCATTGTTTCGTATTCAAGCCCTCAGATAAAGGAAAAGTGCCTCTGTCCTATCCTCCTCCATAATCACCTCCAGTTTTTTCAATCTCTTCCCCACAGACACTGTTATCAGCGTGGTATGTAATTCTTACAGACCCTTTGAATATGCATCTCTGTACATAAAAATGTACGCTGAGCTATGCCCGTTTGCTCTGAGTGTTTTTAAAAGCATTAGAGGTACCATACTATATGTATAGCTTTGTTATCTGGCTTTTCGGCATTTACAATAAATGACCTTTTCCCATGTCGGTACATACTGAGCTGCCTCCTTTTGCACAAGGCGTGGGTCATGTTCGATTGCCTGGATGTCCTCCCTCCCTGTCTTCCTTCCTAAATCATTCCCCTAAGGAGATTTAGGTTGTGTCTATTTTTCTTTCTATAAAAATGACTGCAACGAACCTCCTTGTTCATGCCTTACTGTGTGCATGTGGAGGTTTGTCTCTGGTATTGATACCTAGATGTGGAATTGCTGGGTTGAAGGGTTTGCCTGGCTAGCTCTTGTCTGAGTTCCCAGGAGGCTGAGGAAGATGTACGCTGCAGGTTCTGGGTGGGGCTGTTTGTGAAAAAGCAGCCAGCACTAGGCAAGAGAGGAGGGATCTTTCCTTTGCCCACTGGCTTGCTGTATGCAGCCAAGTTCTTGGCCAGCTCCTGATGACACAGAGCTCTTGGCCATGTAGCCATTTGGGCAGAGTGATCAGAACCGCCCTGTGGGGCACCTGCAGGGCCAGCCCTATGCGCTCTGCCTCCCTCTCCTTCCTGGTACTGACTGGGCTTTGGATTGACTGACCCAGCCTGAGCAGTTATTTGAAGGATTTCAGTCTACTCTACTAGTGAGTCCTAGGGAAGGTCAGGAGGAGTTCAACAAATTGTTCCACCCACAGCTGCCTCTGAAACCTCTGCCAAGCCAGGATGGCTATGCAGGGCCCTGCCCTCCAGGAGTCTTGGCCAGTGGGGGAGATGCATTTGTACCAGCTGGCGGGGCTCTGATAGCTGCAGGGACACAGAAGAGGGGCTTCTGAGAGAGTCTGAAGTTAGCCAGGGAGGTTCCTGGCAGAGGGGAAGGCAGGGCTGAGTCTTAAAGGCTGAGGAGGAATTAACCAGATGGAACAGACTCTGAGAGTGCAAGTGCGTGAGGGGTGAGTAGAATGTTTAACTTTTTACAACCCCCCCGACCCCTTTCCAGCAATAGCACCTCTTTCACTCTGTGAGAACTTCCATCAACCCGTGTGATTCTGAGAATCCTTAATTCCTTAACTGTACTTCATCTGGCCCAGTGTTGGACGTGTGACCCAGGCTTGGCCAATCAGAGTATTGTGCTCTGGACCCCATTGATGGCTCAGAGATGGGCCAATCAGAGCCTTCCCTGAGACTTTCTGCTGGAGCTAGTAGGAGAAACTCTTGTTTTGGGGATCCTGGAACTGAAAACAGCTGCTTGGGGCCACATTTCTTGTCCTCATGGGTCTGATGAGAGCAGGTGAGACCACTTTGCTGAATGAAGCAGAGACAAGAGAGATGCAAGATGGTGGAGAAAGAATCCTTGGAGGTACCAAGACTGCAATTCCTGCAGCTCTACTTCTGTTTTGAGAGCTCCCCTGTCTGTTCCCCAGCCCTGGGGGCCTGTCAGGGAAGATTCCCAACCTCACAGAGGATGGGAAGGAGTAACCCTGCCACCACTCCACAGGTGCCAGAAGTAGACTTGCGACTTAGACCAGAGCAAGACCGTCTTTTACTCCACAGAGCAAACAGTAGGACCATTAGCAAAGTTGCATTGATTCCCCTGCCCCAAGTCCCACAGGGCAGAGTGGTGGACCCACGTGGATGTTACAATGTAGTGGGTTGTGGTGAAGCGGAGAAACCCAGGGCTAAGGCTCCAGCACTTTTCGAGCATGAAGCAAACCCTGTAATAGGCACTAAACAAGCCGGTCCCCTTCCTGCAAAGAGTGAGCAGCTAGAGTGGTGACTGCTGACAGGTACCACGGTCCCTCCTTGTCATGCAGATGGAGACCCATGTTTGGAGCCATTAGGTTATGGTGGCAGGGCTGCTGTGCCCAGTCCAGTGAAGAATCCCAGCAGTGATGCTGGCTGCCTGGGCTGTCAGGTCTGATTGGCCTCATTGTTCCATTGACTGTCATGTGAGCGTGGCATCCACACGGGTTTATAAATGTCTCATTGGGCTGTGGCAATGACTTTGCAGAGTTCACGGCTCCACAGAAGGGTGTCTTTAATATATCAGCCAAGCATCACCTGTGTGCTGGACCAGATACCTAGGCCATTAGCCACAGCCCAAGAGTTGGTGAACATATAATGTATATATCAAATATAATGTCTATAATGTCTATATAAAATATAATGTCGTGTTCTTAGGAGTGTTGTCTGAGAAAAGGGCTTCCAGAGTTGCTAGGGCTGGACAGCTGGCTGAGCTGTCAGTAAACCAAGCCCAAACACCCCAAGAGACTTCCTGGAACCAAAATTGGTAGCTTCAAGTAGCCAAAAGCTGCTCGTGTGGGCGACTGAGAAGTACAATGGCCCCTAAAGGTGTGGTTATACCCTATTCAGCTTAGGGGACACACCTGTGGGGCCAGACTGGCTCCCTCTTGAATATTCCATTTCCATTTAATTAGCCAGTCTTGCCGTGTCTTTCCGACGCTGGGGTCAGCCCCTGAGTGGACTGAACCCACGATGGGAATATCAGGGTGCAGTCTTCCCTGGAGGTCCTGCATCGGGAGTTTAGTCTCCACAGCGCCCCCTAGCGGGCCAGAAGCTGTTTCTCAGATGGAGGGCAGCCAGGTAGCTAGCCAGGGAGGCAGGCATGTGCATCCCCAAGGAGCACCTGCAGGCGGGGGCTACCTCCCCGTCGCCAGGGGCTCCAATCAGCAGCCAGACCTGAGTTAACAAGCGTCCTTGGGTTTGCAAGTCCCCAGGGTAGGGCTGCTGAGACACCCTGTCATGCTGCCTCTAGTACCACCTGCTCTCTTTGGGTCCCCAGATACTTCTGACAGGTTTTCTGGTCAATTTACACATAAGGCTCAACAAGAGACCTAACGAGGCCCATGATGTCTCCAGCACCTCAACAGTCCAATTAGGTGCTGTGCTTCCTCTCTGGTAGATCAGGGGGCGGTGGGGTGGTGGCCTACTGAGAGGAACTTCTCCTTTCCTGACTCAGGGACTGATCTTCAAGCTACAGCCTGCGTTGCTTCCAGAGTCTGACTTGGGCAGCTGGTCCCTCTAATCAAGTCTAAGCCATCTTTGTACAGATAAGAAACCCAAGACCCAGAGAGATCAGTAACTTGACTAAAGTTACACAGCAAATGAGGGGCAGGGCCAAGGTCCGTGAGATTCCAGAGTCCAGGCCTTTCCCCTGTCCTGTGTGGCTGTCAATCTTTCCCCACTAGAGGATCCTACCCTGTCTGAGGCCCATCTGGTGCTTAATTTTGCTCCATCTGTGGCCTGGTCCCCATGACTTGCAGGTGTGGGTGGCTGCTGGGCCCTGGCTCTGTGTTCATACTTCCTACAGCGGCTGTTTGTCCATCAACATGGTCTGGGAAGGCCTGAGAGGCAGGTCCTGAGCCACATGGGCCAGATGCCTCCTCTGGAATTCAGTTCTGCACCTGGGCCCTTGAGATGCAGGAATGGATGTCTACACATCTCTCCCTGAGCCCTTCTGCTTCTCGCTGCTGCCAGCCCTGTGGCAGGCCAGACCCTATCAGCGCTCACCTAGACCACTGCCTCCTCACTGCCTTTCCCCCACCCCCGAATCTCCAGGCTCTCCTGGATCCCCCTCTATGGATCTGACACATTATCTATCCTCAATCATGTGGTTTAGGTGGGATTGGCCTACGCAGCTTCAGGGTGGGCCCTGATTGGCTTGAGGCAGTTAGCCACTGGCCACAGTTGCTGGCTTGCCTGGGAACATAATCAAATCAGAACCAATGAGATGTAGAGAAGTTTGTTCCAGTTTCAGGGAAACAAATAGGTTTTTCCGTTCAGCTACCCAAAGGGACTCTCTCTTCCCCCTGAATGGTGTGATGTGGGGAGGTGAGACTTAGAGAACGTGGGTCACTGGAGATGAGAGTGTGAGGGGCAGGGATGGGGTAGGAAGGTAAGGGGGAAGGGGGCTACCATAGGTAGCCTGAGGATGAAACTGGTATCACAAAAGGCAGAGCAGGGAGATGGATGGAGCCTGGGTCTCTGTTGACATCATTTGAGCTGCTGGGTCAAGCCATCCCTGAAGTCAATGTTGTAAGTCTGGGCCTCAGTAGGAAACAAAATTGAGCAATTTGAGGGAAGTTTAATAAGTGGACAATTTACGAGAGTGAAGGCAGTGTGGAGGGACACCACAAGAGATAGTTCAGCATATGCCAGGGTGAGTAACAGAGGGGCCATTATTACCCTTGGGCCTGAAAAGGGTGAGTGGGGAGTGAGCAGTTATCAGAACCTGGAGGCAGAGGGCTGTTTGGGGAGGGCTGCCCATAGACGCTGTGTGTGTTCACTGCCCCTGGTGGCCCTATGTGGGGAGAGAAGCAATGAATATCTTGGTCTCCCTGCCTCCAGCCTTCCTTTGGTGCTCCCCACTGGTTGACAAGTCAGAGGAACAGCAGTCCACACAGGTCATCCTTCTGGGGTACGGAGAAGGGTGGGGTGGATCTGGTTGGACAAATGGGAGATATTCATCTTACCTCTGACCGTCTTGGGCCCTCTCAGTTATGTGAGCTTGTAGAGTCCCTTAACTGTTCAAGGCAGGGTGAGTGGGACTTTTACTTGCCACCCAGAGAACCAACTGGTACGTACACCAAACAGGGTCTCACATCCGTGCCTTTGCTTGTGCTTTTCCCTCAGCTTGGAATGCCATCCGTTGCCTCTGGAAATCTCTTCCTGACCTCTCCCAACCCCTCCCCTTTAAGTTCTGATCCAGAGGCTGAAGAGATGCAGGCAGCAGAGCACAATTAAAAGATGCCAGACAGACTGGAGTCCAACTCCTAGTTCCACCACTAACTGTGAGTCCTTGGGCAAGTACCTACCCTCTCTGAGCCTCAGTTTCCTTATTCATCATCTGTCAGATTCCATCCTATCCCCATGACCTTGACCCTGCACTTAGCCAAGTGTGCTGGGAACATTCCTGACCTACCTCGGCCTTCTAGTCTGCTGTCCTTGGGCAGGTCTCTCCTCCTCTCTAGGCCTCAGTTTCCCTATCTGTAAACCAAGGGTTTTATATTCAGTGGTTCTCAAGGCATCCGATCCCTACCCTATCCCTTCTGGATTTTCTTTGATTCCCTGACCCTCAGTTGCTCAGCTCAACAGACAAACAACCTGGTGGCGTTGTCTCAGCCGGCGGCGGGCAGGCTGCTGCGGAGCGGCCTGGCGGTGTTGAGAAGCCTGGCGTGTTCACCGTTTGTGTTTACTTTGGCAACTGTGTACTGCCTTCTCGATTTCCTGAGCAAACAGCCCCATTATTTGGAGTAATTTACTGGCATCGGCTTTGGTTGTGAGAACTGGAAGCTTCGAGATGCGCTCCCATTTCAGCCACCACACCCTGGATGCGCTTACGCAGCCGAGCCCTCCGAGAGGGGCTGAGGGCACCAAGGGCAGAGCACCTGCCTTCCCTGGTGTCCCGGGACTCAGGACCTTTTCGTCTTGTCCCTGGGGCTCCGCAGTCCCTCCAGCCTTTGTGGGGTCTCTTAAGCCTGCAGCCTGAGGCTCTGCTGCCCAGTGGTTGGAGCAGAGGCTCTGGAGTTCAGGTCCCAGCTCGGCTGCTTTATCACTGGATGACCTTGGGAAGTTCCTCTTCTCTGAGCCACAGTTTCCTCTTCTGTTTCCTCCTGAGGATTGAGAGAGTTCTCCTCCCTCCTCAAGCCATCTGCCCCCCCCATCCCTTTCCAAATGGTGATAGTAGGGGTGCCCTTGGTCTTGCTTGGCCTGTCCCCTCCCCTGGCCACTATGATTTAGTCTGAATTTTGTATCTGATCCGAGCGAGGCCGATCCTGGTCCCCAGGCGCACAGATCTTCAGGATTTAGGCAAGACTGGTTTGGATCCCTATTCCACCTGCTGTTGGTGGGAGACACCTGGGGTGGGGGCTGGGAGGAAGGATCTCTCCCCCGACCACGGGCGGCTTCCAGTGGGGCGTAAGCATCTCCTTTCTCAACCTGCCCTAACCTCCCGCCATCTCCCAGCTTTTCTTTTTGCTTTTATCTCCCCCCCTTCCTTCCTCCTGGTATGCCTCTGGGAATGGATCTCCACTCATCTCTATTACGGAGACCCATTCAGCACCCTCAGCCTGGCAGCCAAAGCCCCTCCAGACCCCACTGCCACCCACACCTCCTCAGGTGCTCAGCAGGGCTGCCTCTGTGTGTGTTCAAAAACCCACCCATGGCAGGAGACTGTGGGGCCGGGAATAGAAAGCAAATGTAGACATAACACCGGGGAGGGGAGTGTCTGGCTCCCTGACACTGGGGGCAGGACTGGCCAGACGACACGTGGGCCATGCAGAAAGAACACGTACCTCTTTCCTCTTGGGGATGCAGTGGTGAGCTGGACTTGCCTTGTCCTAAGCCCCCTGGGAGCCTTAGCTTTACCCTTGAGCCTCTCTCTTCACACAGAACACACAGTCTTCTCCCACTGACTCACCTAGAGCTTCCCCAGTGGGGTAGGTCGTACAATAGGGCCACAGTTCCTCCATCTCCCTGTGCATGCACTTTTTTTTTCTGTTTTCAATAGGTTTTTCTTTCTTTTTTTTTGAATTTTATTTTTTAATACAGCAGGTTCTTATTAGTCATCCATTTTATACATATTAGTGTATACATGTCAATCCCAATCTCCCAATTCAGCACACCACCCCCCCCTCCCCACCACTTTCCCCCCTTGGTGTCCATGTTTGCTCTCTACATCTGTGTCTCTATTTCTGCCCTGCAAACCGGTTCATCTGTATCATTTTTCTAGGTTCCACAGATACTATGCGTGCACTTTTGCAGCATGACTTTGCCATTTGTTCTATCAAGAGATGGAGTCTCCTTTCCCACCCCTTGAATGTACACAGGCCTGTGGCTGGCTTTTACCCTAGAACTCAGCAGAAGAGATATTATATTCTTTCTGAGAGTAGGCCTCAGGGCGTAGCTGCCTCTGTTTTTACCCTCTTGGAATGTTGCTCTGAGACCGCCAGGTAAGGAAGCCGGCCTGGTCTGCTGGAGGATGAGTGGGCATGTGGAGAGCTGAGGCCCTCTGGCCAACATCCAACTACTAGGGGAGTGAAGGAGGCCAGATTGGACTTTCCAGGCCAGATGGAATGCAGCACAGGGGTAAGTCCAGGTGAAACTAGCAGAGATATCACCTAGCCAGCCACTGGTGTATAAGAAACAATATCTTGCTGCTGTTTCGTTTCTGAGGTTTGGGGTGCCTTGTTACACAGCAAAGGCTACCCAACACACTCAGCACTGGTGGTCTTTCTCAGGATAAAAACACTAACTTCCTGAGAACTTTAAGGTAGAGCCTCAGAGTCAAACCACTTTGAATATTGTTTTGTCCCTAGGTTGGTAGTCTGATTATCCATTGTTATATAATAATTTCCACCCCGCTCCCACCCGAATTTAGTCATGTGAAATCACAACCAGAGTCTGTGAGTCAAGAATTCGGACGAGGTGCAGTGGGGTCGGTCTGATCCCCATTCCACAATGTCTGGGCCTCAGCAGGAAAGATTCAGATGGCTGGGAGTGACCTGAACAGCTGGGTGTTGAGAGCAACCAGAGAATCGTTCACTCACGTGTCTGATGGTTGAGTCCGGATGGCTTTGAAGGCTGGGCTCAGCTGAGAATGTTGACCAAAGCCTTCCCCTGTGGCTTGGGCTTCCTCACATCATGGCAGCCTCGTGGGTGGTTGGGCTTCTCACATGGGAGCTTTTGGGATCTAGCCCTGGACGTCATATGGCTTCCACCATTCACTGTTGATCAAAGGGTTGTGAGAGGAGACATCAAAGAATTTGCAATCTTGCTTTAAAATTGTCCCCATGGGTGACAGAGAATATTGCTGTTGCAGAAATCTGGTCAAAGGTTATCCCCAAATTCCATCTATCTGGATCTGACCCACCTAAATCAATCAGTCAATTCACTCAGCAAACACGCGTGGCCTGTTCCCTTCTGTTCTAGAACCCAAGAGGAGACTCGAACCCTAGCAGTACTCACAGGAATAGTGCCCCCGTTTCTGTGAAGAGAGGACGGTCAGTTCTCTCCCTGCATGTGAAGGTTTTCTCTTCTCTGAAAACAGCCAGAGCAGCTTATGGGGATGAATCTCCTGGTTTAATTCAGAGCCAGCGTACCCTAAGGAAAAGCCTGGGTTTGGGACTCCATGTTCAAGGCAGCGAGAACGCCTCGTCTCAGGGACTGAGGTGGGCCTGAGGGACCAGGCCATATTCCCCATCCTTAGCCTGACTCTCGGGGGAAGCCGGTGAGACCCCTACCCTCTCTGAGCAGATCTTCTCCCCTTTGACAGAGAGACTTGTGGAGGGAATGGGCCTCTGAGTGGGAGGAGGGGGTGAGCTAAGCACAGAGCCCCACCCAGCTGAGGTTTCCCCACTGCCGTCTGCTCTCTGTGTCCCTGACGGGGCCTGGCTTGGTCGGTCCCCACTGTGCCCCCCGACCCTGGACAGAACCTGGGTCTGACTCCAGGGTGGCGCCTCCTCTGGGCATGTCCTTCCGGAGCCCCAGCCTAGCCCAGAATAGGCCTGTAGTTTGAGTGCGTTTACATTTAGGGTTGATTTAGCAAACAGGTTTCCAATTGATTTCCAGGGGGGGAGGGGGATGGATTTATAGCTCCTAAAACAGGCTTGTAGCCTCGCCACAGATCTGCACCGGAGAGTGGGCAGGAAGTTATTGACGTGACCTCCGACCCCGGGGAGGGAAAGATAATGAGTTTATGACAAATCCATCTTCACAGGGTTTATCGCTGGCCCCTTAGAGCAACTCTGCAGAAGAGGAACAGGAAGCATAAACCCCAAGAAATGAGCTTCACCTGCTGCCTCCCCTTCGGGGCTCTCAGAGAACTGTCTCTGCCTTAAGCCCTCTGGCTTTGCAAAGGATTGAAGTCTGCAGAGTTTCCGGCAGACAAAGTTCAGAACTCGGGCGATCTCTGGAGCTCCAGGGGTGACTGCCCAGCCTGCCCTCCCTACAGGCCCCAGCTGGTCCCCTGTCCCTGCAGCCCTCTCCCCTCAGCTGGGGCCTGTCGATTGCCCTGCAGCCTGGGAACAAGGAAGGGAGGAGGAAACCGCCTTCCCTGCAGGTTTGGGAACAGGGAACCCTAGATCTGAATTCTGGGGAATTCTTCCCTTACTGGCTGTGGGACCTTGGGCGAGTTCCATGTGCATCCTGGACCTCTGTTCCCTCACCTGTGAAATGGGAGATGAGGAGACTTCCCTCCGAGGACAACTGTGGGATGAGATGAGGCGTAAAGGGCACAGCCCTTGACACATGGTAGGTGGGATGCGTGTCCAGACACTACGGATCTGAGTTAAAGAGTTGGCTCTGACAGCCGTCGTCTCTGTGGTCCTGAACAAGTGCCTTAGCCTCTCAGAGCCTCAGTTTGCTCATCTGTAAAACGGGGAGGATGATAAAGATCTCAGACATGATGGAGGGACTTTTACAGGCCAGGCACTGTCCTACATGCTTTACAGGTATAGACCTTATAACAATCTTACAAAGAGATAGCATTGTTAGCCCCAGTTTACAGGTGAGGAAACTGAGGGTCAAATGGGGGAAAGAACTTGCACAGGGGAGCTAGGAGGTGGTGGAGGCAGGATTTGAAACCAGAGATTCTGGCCCCAGACTCACACCCTTAGCTCCAATTTGGGATTCTTTTTTTATTTTTTAATTAATTAATTAATTTATCTTTTTTAAAAAATTAATTAATTAATTAATTTATTGGCTATGTTGGGTCTTCGTTGCTGTGCAAGGGCTTTCTCTAGTTGTGGCAAGCGGGGGCCACTCTTCATCGCGGTGCGCGGGCCTCTCACTGTCGCGGCCTCTCTTATTGCAGAGCACAGGCTCCAGACGTGCAGGCTCAGTAGTTGTGGCTCATGGGCCCAGTTGCTCCGCAGCATGTGGGATCTTCCCAGACCAGGGCTTGAACCCGTGTCCCCTGCATTGGCAGGCAGATTCTCAACCACTGCACCACCAGGGAAGCCCCCTATTTATCTTTTTTTAAATTTTGGCTGCGTTGGGTCTTCACTGCTGCGCGTGGGCTTTCTCTAGTTGTGGTGAGCAGGGGCTACACTTTGTTGCGGAGCACGGGCTCTAGGCACATGGGCTTCAGTAGTTGTGGCACGTGGGCTCAGTAGTTGTGGCTCGCGGGCTACAGAGCAGAGACTCAGTAGTTGTGGTACACGGGCTTAGTTGCTCCGTGGCATGTGAGATCTTCCTGGACCAGGGCATGAACCCATGTCCCCTGCATTGGCAGGCGGATTTTTAACCACTGCACCACCAGGGAAGTCCTTCCAATTTGGGATTCTGAGGGTCCACTAAGTCGAAGGGCGTGGATGGGCTCTGCCAACTGAAAAGTGCTGTTGGACTGCCAGATGTGGTTACCTTCTACAGGAGAGAGAACTTGAATCTACCATCTGCCTTTGTGTTCTGTAATCTGTTAATCTCACATTCTGCTGTGACCACCTGATGTTTAGGGAGAAGATGGGCTGAGGTTAGAGTTGGGGTGACTGGGGTCTGGAGTAATCAGGGGAAGCTTCCTGGAAGAGGTAGACTGCACACTGAGGGTGGAGAGGTGGGCAGGACAGAACAACCTGTGGTCCAGAGAAGGTATTGGGGAGACGCAGCTCAGAGAGGATGGGGCCAGGTCGAGGTCCAGCCCCAGGCCTCACTTTGGGATTCAGGTTGGGCTTCGGGAATCACTCATGTGCCTAGAAAATGCTCAGACCTGGCCATAGGCTCTGATGCTCCCTCAGTGGTTCATTATCACATTAGCTGGTTTCTGCCCCCTCTGTTAAGAAGTTGCACGTTTCCTCATAATTCAATGCCATTGTTTTATCAATTCAGTGTTTCCGACCCTATAATCAGGGAAAGAGTTGTAGCTTTTCTCCTCCATATTTTCTCAGTTCTATTGACTTGCCCTTCTTCATTATTCAGCTGGTAATTCTTTTCTCGAGAGTCCATTGATTTCCACATTGAAATATTTCTTGACACCCTTTCTAATGAGAATCCTGTTTCACGTGTCTTCAAATTAGGGTTAGGGTGTTTTCATTTTGGACCTATTTTGTTGTAAAAACAACATCAGTAACTCTCTGGGGACGTCTGTGCACCGCCCCCCCCCCCCTCGTGGGGTCCTCACTGAAGACACATGAGCTGACATGTGAGCTGACACGTGGTAAGCCTGGGTTCCAGGCAGCGGCAGCTGCTCCACAAGCAGCAGCTGCTCCCCCTCGCTGGGTGTAGGGAGCATGCACACTGACCAGGGAGAGTCAGTAGTGCCCTAGAGAGTGTCTCCTTTCTTCCCTCATGTGTCACCATTGTAAGCCAGCATTCATTGAGCACTAATGTGTGCCAGGCCCTGTGCTAAGCCCTGGGCCCAGATAATGTTCTGAATATGAATTAGTCATGACCCTCCCCTCCTGGCCCCTTCAGTGGCTTCTCCTTGACCCCAGGATCAAGTGCAGACTCCTCCCTGCGGCCAGCAGGCCTATGTGGTCCGGCCCTGTGCACCCCTCATCTCCCTCCCCTCTCCCTGCTCTGCTGTTTCTCCCCAAGGCCTTTCCTACCACAGGACCTTTGCACATGCAGTTCCTTCCACCTGGAATGCCTTTTCCTGTCCTCCCTTCACTTGGCTGGTCCCTCTCACGCTTGGGTCTCAGCTTAACTATGATTGGCCCACCCCAGCTGCAGACTTGCTTCCCCTCCCCCATGCCCTCTCCCCACCCCTGATTGTTCCCCTTGCTCCACTCAGCACTCTGTATTTCTTTTCTTGGGTGTTCACTGGTACCGACTGTCACCTGCACTAGTCTGTGAGCTCCAGGAGGGCAGGGGCTGCATCGGTCCTGCTCCCTGGATATTCACAGCGCCCAGCACATGCCTGGCACAGACTCAGCGTCCAGGGGCTTCTTTGTTGAAGGGACGAGTTAACAGAGAGGAGCAAGGAGCCCAGATGCTCTCGGGCGATGTGCACATCATTATGGGATGTGTGTGTCTGGCCCAGGTCTGGGTAAGTCAGACCCTGGGGAGCTGGCCTCCCAGATACTGGCAGGACCCTCCAGACATGTGACTAGGGTGGCGTGGAATGACCTGTCCCACAGAGATCAGCATCCATGGGGGCCTGGAGGCTGGGGGCCAGACTTCTCAGGTGACCTGGTTCCAGCGGTGGCATCACTCTGGGGGGCCTGGGCTATGCTGTGGTAACCAGTGGCCGCAGCATCCCCAGCTTGAGAGGAGGCCCCCCTCTCTGTGCTGACCTGCCCAGGGCAGGTGGCCGGCTCTGCTCCCTGCAGCCGCTCTGGGCTGACGCGGCTTTAACTCCACGTGGGCTTTCTGAGATCACTGTGCAAACTGGGCGCTGGCAATTAAAGCTCCCTCCTGGGAGTGACAGACGCCGTAGCCTCTCACATCTCATTGGCCAGAGCAAGTCACAATTAGAGCAAGTCTAATTGTCCACCTAATGGTGTCTGGCTTTGCATTGTCAATACAGAGTAGGGTGTACTTTAGTTACTTGACCTCTCTGGACTGCACTTAAGAGCTTTGGAGCCTAAACTTAGGTGTCAACCCCTGTTCAGCCATTTACTAGTTGTAAGAACGGCTGCTGGTGTTTGCCCTACTTCAGATCAGGTCCTGAGCTGATCCTAGGGACACAAGGGTGGGCAGGACCAGGTCCGTTTCCTCATGAAGCTCACTCTGGTGGGGTGGGGACAACAGAGGAGGAAGGGGCCTCTGACCAAGTTGAACCTGTCAGGAAAATCTTCCCAGAACCCAGGGCCACAGTGTACTGTTGTGCAGGCTGTGCACTGTACAACTCACACATGTACCACAAATGTGGTGAATGGCACCCCCTAGAGTTGTGCAGGCAGGTAGCAGCCCTGCCAGAGGGCATGTCTGAGCTGAGTTTTGAAGGATGAAGAAACAGTGCAGAATCTTAGCAACAACACACATTCACTGAGTGCTTCCTCCATGCTAGGCACTGCCTGCACCATCTCATTCCATTCTGAGGCAGACTGTTATTCCCATGTCACGAAAGCGGACACTGGAGTCAGAGAGGTTGAGCAATTTGCCAAGGCTACACAGTAAGGAGCTGCAGAAATTTGAACCTGGGCTGGGCCGGGGAGGGACTCCTGTAGAGAAGGTGAAATCTGGCCTGTGGCCTGGACTATGGACTGTGTTGCGTGTGTGTGTGTGTGTGTGTGTGTGTGTGTGTGTGTATGTGTGTGTGTGAGAGAGAGAGAGAGAGAGAGAGCAGTACCTCAGTAATACTGCACAGCAGGAGACAGCTCAGACACGCTTTTTAGGCCCCGGTCCTAGAAGTTTCCTGAGGGACTCTTGGGCTGGCAGAGCCGCGGGCCCAGCTGGGGCTGGAGACTTTGGTGTTGGTCAGGGAGAGCCTGGTCTGGTAGCCTGTGAGTGGACACACACGCGCACACACACACACACACCACATACATGCACACATGCACGCACTGAGCGGGGGGTCTTTTCCCAGCTTCTCAGCCTGGTGCAATGTCCTATGGTTTTCCAAATGATGGGATGGAATCAGTGGCCAGGAAGCTGGAGGCTCCAGGAAGCCCCTTCTCTCCAAGACCCTCTCTCTGAGGGAGAGAAGGTGCTGGAAGGGAGGAGGTGTCTGATTCATGAGGCACCTTGGCCCAGGTTCATCAGCAGGCTTGTGGAGGAGGACACAGTTCCCAGCAGGGGTCACTGGGGTTTCCTTTTGTCCTGGGCTGGGTCCAGTGTGATCTCTTCTTGCTCTTTTCTCCATCCTTCCGCCCCTCTGACGGCCTCTGAAGGCTTCAGGCTTCTCACACGGCAAGTGGAGCCTCCTGACTCCTGCCTGGGACGTTCCCTGGTGCCAGTGAGCAGGGCATCTGGGTTGGTGCTGGACTGCACGGCCACAGGGACCTGCTGAGCGGCCTCGGTGCCAAGCAGCAGTTTTCGTCTCAAGTCCGGCTTTTTTTTTTCTCTTAGTGCTTCTCCAATTTCAGGATCATTTTCTCTGTGTGTTTTTATTCTCTTGTCTTTCTTGTGCTTTCTCTCTGGATAATCTGAGCCTTGCAGGCTGCTAAGTACGACATGTACATTTCAATGAAATGCGACAGAATATAACTGAACATGTTTCTTTCATGTCTGAGCGCTGGATTAATCTCCCTGACACATCTCTGTTTCCTCTTTGCTCTCTTTACTTCTCCTCTGAGATAGTTCCTCCCGTCTGCAGAATCTCTGGGATTTGAATGGCTCTGTGGCCCCTGCTCAATGCAGACACACACAAGATCTTGATTTTACAGCCTGTGTTCCCGTGATCCATAGGTCACCCCAGGACTGAGGAGAGGGAACTCCCAGAGTCTGTGTGGGCTTGGGAGGGGTTTCCGCTGTTGCTGGGGACAGTTGAGGAGCTGTGGGTGGGACTGGGAGGGTTTCCTGTGGATGCAGAGACTCTCTGACACACTCTTGCAGACACACTCTTGGTGGGTCCTTCTTTGTTGCTCTAGAACCGAGGCTGGATGTCTGTGATCATGACTTTCAGCCAAAGCAGCCATCGTGGGTCCTCAGTGAGTGAAGGGATCAGCAGGGAAGCCCCGGACACGACCGTGAGCTGTGTACTCAGCTTAGGAGGAGAGCGAGAGGCGTCGGATGGAGCTGAGCAGGGAGGTTCTACTGCCTTAGCTTACTCGCTGTGTGACCTTGGTGAGTGACCCAACCCCCCGATCCTCAGTTTCCCCGTCTGTACTATGGGCATATATCAGTACACTCTACAAAGGAGTTGTAGGGAGGATTAAATGAAACGATGTTTGTAATATGTCAACACGGTGCCTGGGACACAGCAGGTCCTGAATAAATGGAGGCTAGTAATGTTCATCCATCCATTCATTCATTCATTCACTCATTCATTCATTTGTCCAGCCCAGTTTGAGAGCCACTGTGTGCCGGGCTGTGTGCCAGGCATGAGGGAGAGAAGAATAAAACCTCCTGCCACCTCCAATAGGTCACGATCTAGTGGTGAGACTGAGACAAGCTCTGTAGGAGGGACATCTGCTGGGTTTTCTGGGAATGGAGGAGGGACAAGCACCAAAGGGAATCAGAGAAGGCCTCCTGGAAGAGGTGACACTTGAACTGAAGAATGTGGTAGATTAGGGACCAGGGTGTGGTCTGGGGTCCTGAGGCCCAGGGCCTGTGGGGACGAATGGAGGGAGGTTTGGCAGGGAAGGTGGGTTGAGCAGGCAGCGCTGGGAGCCATGGATGGTTCGGAAGCAGGGGAGGGATGTGGTCAGAGTGGCGGATCCTCCCGAAGATGGGAGCCTTGAGCGGAGACCATGTTCCTCTGGGGAGACCATGTCCCTCCTGGCCCTCCTGCCTCTCTGGCCTCCATCTGGGGCTTCCCAGAGTGATTCTCATCCTCTGTCCCCCAACTCGGCCTCAGGGGCTCCTGGCTGGAGATGACATCTCCTGAGTCCCCGGCTGTGGCTTGGGGGCCCCTGGTCCTCCCTCCTATAGTCCTGTGTCTCTGTTCTGTTTTCCAGGCACCTCTGAACAGAGCGAACTCCACCGATTCTTCTCCCTCCATGCCTTCCTCCCACCAGTATTTACTGAGCACCTACGATGTGCCAGGCCCTGTTCTAGGGGCTATGGCAGTGAACGAAACAAGGACACTCCCTGGCCCTGAGCTCACAGCCCAGTGTGGGCACAGACGGTTCCCAAATAACCTGGAACCTGCCCTGTGACCAGTGTGCCCAGGACGAGGTTCCCAGGGCTCGGGAGCCTGCGCCAGGGTTTGACCTTGACTGGAATGTCAAGGAGGGCTTCCCTGAGGAGGGGACACTTGCACTGAGATCTGAGGGGCGAGGACGGGAAACTCTGAGGAGATGGGGAGGAGGTGTGCTCCAGGCCGTGGGAACAGCGTGTGCAAAGGCCCTGTGGTGGTCGTGGTGGTGGTGAATTCAGGGCCTGAGTGGTGGTGCTTCAGGCTGGGTGGAGGTGTGATGGGAAAGGAGGAAGGAGGTAAGGCTGGAGGTGGGGAGTTGGACTGGGCCCTGCTGGACCAGGTAGGCCACGGGGAGCATCTCTGTCCTCCTGCTGAGAGCCCGTGGGGACTGCCAGAACTCAGGAGGCCTGAGTGGATTACTGTGGTGAATCGCTCATTGCAGTCTCTGGTCAGGAGAGGACGGTGGACAGGAGGCGGGAAAGAGGCTAAGAAAAGGTCCAGATGGGAGATGACGGGAGATGATGGGGTGGGAAGAGGCCATGGAGTTGGAGAGAGAGAATGATGGCAGCGGTCTAGGGAGATGAAACTGGAGGTGGGTTTGATGTGGGCTGCAGGGAGGGAGTGGGAGGGGTCAAGATGCCCCAGGGTTCCTGGTGGAGGGTGAAGCCTCCAGTGCAGTCAGGACCTGGGAGCCAGGTTTGGGGGAAGGTCGTGGTCACTGGGGTCACCCCTCTTTGGTCTTTCCCTTCCTCACCTTCTCGGTATAAGAAGTTTCCTCTTCCCTTTTTGTCCAGTGTCTTTTCCACCCCTCCTTATACAATTATGTGTTGCCCACTGATCGCACCTTCTAATGGCCCAGAGAGGGAGCTTGATTTCCCAAGAGCACACAGCAAGGTGGATGGGGATCCCAGAGCAGGGCTCTTCCCACCACGCTGTGCTGCCTGAACGTGACTGATGAGTGGCCAAGACCACTGCACCATCCCTGGAATCTGTACTGTAAACACATTTGGCCACATCAGGGGCCAAATGTGTTTACAGTATAGGTTCTTTTATTTCCTCTCTTTCATAGAGAAAGGAAGAAAACTGCTCCTGCAACGCTGGGGGCACCTCTCAGGACGTGGCCCTGGGCCGGCTGCGCCCTGCAGGGCCGGTGCCTGGAGGCTGCAGCAGCTCAGGACTCCTTGCCGCATCCCCTCTGGTGCCCTGGGATTCTTGCCACCCAGTCCAGGGGGTGGTGAGCTCCCCATCACTGGAGGGGTCCCCAGAGCCTGGGCAACACTTGGCAGGGAACTGAGGCATCAAACGCTGGCTCAGGGCGTGACTGGGACTTCATTCCTGCACGTCTCCCCCACCCCGCCCTTCACGCGACCCCAACACCGAGGTGGAGACGAAGAAGGCGGGAGGAGGAGCTGACGGCTCCCGTGGCGGAGGGTAGTGTTGGGTTTGGACCTTCAGGGTCCAGATCGATTCACCTCCCCCGCCTCCAGCTCCTCCCCCAATCCCCTCCCGAGGGTCAGGCTGTGTTTTCCTCATTTCACTGATGAGGAAACCGAGGCTCAGAGAGGTCAAATGAGGCAGAAGGAGTGGAGTTGGGATTTGCCTGGTCCTTTCCCCAAAGCGCGACTCCCTCCAAGAGGATAAAGGCTGCTCTGAAGTGAGCGCCACCTTGTGCCAGGCTCCTCCCTCACTATGTCTCAGTCAGCCCGGAGGGCCTGCAAGGCAGCTACGGTTACCTTCACTTTCCAGGTGAGGAACATGCTGCTCAGGGAGGTTAAGTTACTTGCCTGAGGACACACAGCTGGTGAGCCGTGGAACTGGGATGCAGTCCCAGGTCTGTCACCCTCAGAGTCTCTGCCTGTAACCACTGCACTGCACTGCCCCTCCCCACAAGACGTGCTTCTTGAGGTCCAACCCAGTTCCTCCACCCTGACCGGCTATGGTAGAGTAAGAAACAGATTATAAACCTCCAGAGGGCAAGGGAGTTCTATTCGTCTTGATACGTCCATGGTAACTGATGAGTGAATGAATACAGAGTACAGTCACTCTGTATGTTGGCAGGGAGGTGGGCAGGCTGATAGGAGGAGGTGGCTGCCAGGTAATTGGTGAGGGGAGAGCACTCAGATCTCTCCAAGGGGAAGGAGACGTTTGAGGGCATAATCTTAGAGGAGGCATTAAAATTGATCTTGGTGCAGCTAATACAAATCTATGTGTCAGGTCTGTAAATCGCCCATTTAATGGGCCTGGAGATGCCATGATGAGAAGGTGGGGGCAGGGCTCAGGCCCCACTTGGGACCCCCAGCGGCCAGGGAGATGCTGAATGTGCATGTATCATGGGTGGGGACGGGTGCTGATCTCAGCAGCCAGGATGGGGTCAGGGGGTCAATGTCCAGCTCCACATCCATCCTCTGGCAGAGAGACGGTGAGGGCGGGGGCATGGGCTCAAGGCCCTGGGGAAGCTCCGACGTGGAGAGACAGGTCGAGGCCCAGAGCCCGTTACTATTCAGGGCTCTCCTTGGCCACCTTTCCCTGGGCATCTGAGGTCGGGAGGGCAGAGCAGGGAGGCCCCCCACTCCCCGTCTGCTGACTGCCCCCGCCCACAGGACCTTTTCCAGACACCATAAAATCAGATGTCAGTGGAAAGAAAATGACTTCTCAGTTTTGCCAAAAATCCAACTCTGAGTGAAACACAGTGATGTCAAGCGGTTAAGAAAGTTCTCATGGCGGGCTGTGTTTTGCTTCCTTCTTTGATCTTGTCTGCTCACAAAATGAATTCTGCCAACCCCCTTGAAGCCAACTGTCAAATTAAAGCATTTTAGGGGAGACAGATCTCTCACTCTGATGGCAAAATTCATTTGATTTGATTCTTTAATCCAGTTTCCCTGCAAAACCAGGAGCTGAAACTTTACAGCCTGTTCACCCTAAATGGTTTTCCTCACTTCTCCCGCCACCTCCTCTCCCAGTGCCCTGTCCTCCGTCTCTTACAAAATAATGCAGCAAAGAATTGCACCTGGTGTAATGATAGCCATTTGGTTTCTTGAAACAATTTTTTAGGGAGAAAATTGCAGAGCACAAAGCCTGTGTCTCCGGCTTGGGGAAGCAGGCGCTAGCTGTCAAAGGCTCCCGCAGCCCAGGGGAGTGGCTGCACGTGGGGTAGGGATTTTAGACCTGACGTCTGTGCCAGCAGGATGGAGAGGCAGGGGGACGCCTGGGAAGACAGCGGTGCCTCATTCCTGCTGGAGCAAAGGGACTGCTGCTTCTCCTCTAATCCCTGCTCTGCGCCCTGCCCCTCTTCCATCCCACATCTCTGTCCACCTTCCAGATCTTAATCCTGCATTTGGGCCCAGCACTTTCCAGTTTGCAAAGCATTTGCACATCCATTATGCTCACCCATTCACTCATTCCTTTATTCATCCATTCATTTGCTCATCATTTACCCTGTTCCACTACTTGTGGAGTTGGGTTGACTGTGTGTCATGCCCTATTTGCCCTTAGGGCAGGGAAGGTACAGAGTTCAGCAAGACACAACTTCTGCCCTCTCATAGGTCAAGAATTGGTGAGGGAGACGAAGTTGTAAACAAATAGCTGGGTGCTTGGCACATAGTGGGGTGCTACCATCAGTTCAGATTTTCTGAGCAGCAACTAATAAAAAAATTCAACAACAGTAGCTCATGCCATTGAGATGTGATATGATCTCGCATAAACAGATGTCTGGAGGGGCTCCCAGGCTGGTCAGAAGCTCAGAGGTATCAGCAAACCCAGACACTTTCTCTCTCTTCTTCACCATCCTTGGCCGTCGTGGTCCAGGGTCTGATATGGGAGTCAGAGGTGTAGACGAGTAGCCCTGACTCTGCGTGTTGAAGGTTATGAGAGACATGGACTGGGCACATGGTAAGTGGTTCCATCGGTTGGGATGTGTTGGGTATCAAGTAACAGAAAATCCAACAACAGTGGCTCAAGTTATTGAGACATGTAATGATCGGGCATAAAGAGATGTCTGGAGGGAGGTAGTTCTGGGGTTGGTCAGACACTCAGTGATGCCAAGAAGCCAAGGTCTTTCCCTCTTTCCTGGTTATCATCCTTGACCATACT
The DNA here is from genome assembly GCF_964374135.1 of Grampus griseus. NCBI lineage: Eukaryota > Metazoa > Chordata > Mammalia > Artiodactyla > Delphinidae > Grampus > Grampus griseus. The sequence goes on along the minus strand of NC_139017.1, from coordinate 160,282,789 downwards.
GGCCTTTTGCCTTGCTTGTTGCCTCATGGTTGCATGATGGCTACTGCAGCTCCAAACTCATGTCTCACACTAAAACATTCAAGTTGAGAAGAAGGGAGGGAGTGGAGTGAGGCAGAAAAAGTAATTCCCAGAAGTCCCTCTACCAGATTTTCCCTTATATCTCAATGGCCAGCTCTGGGTGGCACTCTCACCCCTAAAACAATGTCTGGAGAAGGGGTGTGGGCTGCCAGGCTTGGCTTCACCCCCGGGCTGGGGAGGCCCACCAGGTCTGAGCCTGCTGCTGCAGAACAGACCCAGGGCTCTGTGAGTGAGGAAGGAGGGGTGGGCTGCTGGGCGGGCAGCCACCAGTGTCTGTCACCTGCTCATCAGTGCTGTGACTGAGTGTCCTGGTCAGTGTGGGGTCTGGGTGGTGGCCCAGCCTGGGCCCTGGAGGCAGAAAGCCCTGCTCTGAGCCCCTGCCCCTGCAGGCTGTGTGATTCCGGAGGTACTTGACCCGCCCGGGGCATAACCTCCCCCCTGTAGAGAGGGGGCCTGAACAACACCTGCCGCTTAGGGCGCTTGTGAAGGGGATGTGGAGTCATGGGAGCAGGCGCCTGGCCCAAGGGGGTGTCAGCAGCTGGGAACCATCGCAGCCATTATCTCCATCTGTGAAATGGGCCCGGGTGCCTCCTCTGTCTCAGTCCTGGGGTAACAACAGCCGGAGCATCATTTCACCCAAGTGAGCACTTCCTGCGTCTGCTGGGTGCCCTTCACTTGCACTCGCTCCCTTAATCCTCAGAGCCACCCCTCGAGGAGGGAGCTGCTTTCATCCCCATTTTACAGCTGAGGAAACTGAGGCTCAAGGGTGACCCCAGGTGAGTGAGGGCAGCCGGGGCTCCAGCTCTGACCCCCTGCAGCGCCCTGGGTGCAGCCACAGGCAGGTGCTCAGGTAACCCCTCCCCCTGCTGACTGTCACCTGGTCCAGGCTGGTGGCTGGGGCTGACCTCTCTCCTGACCCTTCTCTCTGTCCTCCCGGAGCTCCAGGACCCCAAGACCTGCCTGTGGTGTGGGGAGATTTGTCCACCTTCCCCGCTGCCCCTCCTCCCCAGGATGATGAATGGACACGTTCCATGTCCTGCGTGATGGGGACACATGAGCACTAAGCTGGGGTCCCTGTGTCTTGGTCGTGAATTGGCAACTTGCATCCTCGGGGCAAAAATGTACACTTATGAGAACATAAGCATATGCTAATGATGGGTAATTACAACCCATACATATAGATTTATCAAAATATGCAAAACCATTCTGACAATTATACACCTATGGTACATCACATTTAATAACTGCACTTGAAGATCCTGGCCAGCACCGTGATGCAAACTTGGACACCAAGTGTGAAATGAAACTGCAGCCCAGCCCTGTGGGATGCCTTGGCTGTCTCCCCTGCCGGCCCGCCGCTCGGACCTGTGCCCATCCCCACCGTTTCCAGCCTTCCTGGTCCTCTCAGCTCCCAGAGAGACAGACCTTGTAGGGGATGGGTGTGGAAGAGACCCTGAAGACCACCGAGAGTGAACGTCCCCTTTTCTAGGCGGGGAAACTGAGACTTCACCCATCACTCACCCAACAGTTTGCTGAGTGCCCACGACGTGCCGGGCTCTGTTCTGGGCACCGGGATTGAGCGGGTGTCCCTGTGGGGGGAGACACGACAGTGCCGGGTGGTAATGGGCCACGTGCAGAGAACTGAAGTGGTTGGTGGGGGTCCCAGAAGAACTCGCTGAGCAGGTGACCTTGAGCGGAGAACTGAAGGAAGTGAGGACGGAGCTGTTCTGGCCCTTGAGGGATAAAACGCGCACGGGCTTGGCCGGCGGGGGGCCGAGCTCACCCAGGGAGGGTGGCCCTCCACCCACTTGTGGCTTCTGCAAATGTGTATGGCTCTGGGTCACCGGCGGGGGCCCCATGCTGAGGGCGAAGGGAGCAGAGAGAAGCAAGGAAGGGTCCCTGTTCTCAGGGATGGAGGGGGATTTAGATAAATGCCGACAGTCCCTAGTGTGCAGGGCACCGAGCCGGGGGATGTCTCAGGAGATGAGAGAAGCAGAGGGTGGACCCGGACAGGCATGAGCTCAGTCCTCACACCACACTTCCTTCTTCAGCTCCCAGAGCCTCTGTCTCCCTGTCTGTACAATGGGTGGGTGAGGGTGTGTGGGCATCAGGCTTGTTTTAAAGCCGGTGACTCTAATGGTCCTGGAACGAGACCCCTGGTCTGGGTGGTCTTCCAGACGCCCTTCCAGCCCTGAGTAAATAGATGATAGCTATTTAGATGGCAAGGGGGATAGAAAGGCCTGAATTTGGATCTCTTCTGAAGCTCTTTCCTTTAAGCCCCTGCCCCTCTCCGGCTGCCCTGGGTCATCCTCCCTGTTCTCAGGACAGCATCTGAATATAGACCCTTGGGGACCTCTCTTGAAGGGTTTTATATTATGATTCCGAACACCAATAGTGGAGAGTCATTCTCTGTTAATGGCCCCTGTGGTAGAGGGAGGCAGTGTGGCCTACTTGTTAGACCACAAGCTTTGGCCAACCCTGGTTTCTAGCCACTTGCTTGCTGTGGAACCTCAGGAAAATTACTTAACCTCTCTGAGCTCGGCCCCCTCATGTGTGAGTTGAAGATAATAAAAGCATCTGCCTTATGGGTGGGGCCAGACTTAGATGTGCTAACACATGTGACACTCTCAGTGACAGACTCTGTTAGTATTACTCCTGTGTTGTGTCATGGCTGGTGATCTCTTTGGCCCCAAGCCCCCCAGGCGGGCAGCTCCCCCTGCACCTGGAGGGTGCTGGCTCCACCTGGGCCTCTCACCATTGACGCAGTGAGAAGAGACTGGCCTTGGATCCTACAGACCTGGCTTCAGATTCAGTCTCCAGTGCTCAGTCGCTGTGTGACTTGGACAAGTGGCTTAGCCTCTATGAGCCTCATCGCTTTTCCCCTCTGTGAAATGGGCACAATAACACTGCCCACATATGGTTATTGTGAGGATCTGAAGAGGCTGCCTCAGCGGGAGGCAGATTCCTGGGCTGACATGGCACTTCCAGGCAGCACTTGGAGGTGGGACTCTGGGCAAACCCAGGGCCTCTCTGTGCCTCGGATTCTCATCTGTAACACAGTGATTGTGACGGTCTCTGGTGGGAAGGATGTTGTGGAGACTCCACCCGCTAATGTGTGTTAAAAGCCTGGTGCACGATGAGCCCCGAATGCATGTTCACTGGCACGGTTATCATTATTATGATGATGATCATTAATCAGCTTGCAGGTGGATGCCGCCATCTTGACAATGGGCATCAAGCCCAGCCCCGGCACAGGGTCTGGGCACAGTAGAGGCCGACGCTCGGTACAGCAGGAAGAGCAGGGACTGGGGAGCAGACTGCTGGGGTTCAAGGTCCAGCTCCAGCGCTTCTGAGCTGTGTGACCTTGGATGAGTCCCTAAACCTCTCTGTGCTTCAGTATCTTCAGCTTTAAAATGGGGGCATAGCAACAGTGCCTCCCTGATAGGACTGTTGAAACGATTAAGTGAACTAATGCACATGAAGGGCTGAGCACCAGGCCTGGCATAGAGTCAGCCCTTATTATTCCAGGCCCCAAGGGAGTGTTGGCATTGAGGGGCCTCTAGAGATCTCCCTTTCTGTGTGGAAAAGGGAACCCTCCTGCACTGTTGGTGGGAATGTAAATTGATGCAGCCACTATGGAAACAGTATGGAGGTTCCTTAAAAAACTAAAATAGAATTACCATATGACCCAGCAATCCCACTCCTGGGCATATACCCAGAGAAAACCATAATTCAAAAAGACTCATGCATCCCAACGTTCATTGCAGCACTATTTACAATAGCCAGGACATGGAAGCAACTTAAATGTCCTTTGACAGAGGAATGGATAAAGATGTGGTACATATATACAATGGAATATGACTCAGCCATAAAAAGGAACGAAACTGGGTCATTTGTAGAGACGTGGATGGACCTAGAGATTGTCATACAGAGTGAAATAAGTCAGAAAGAGAAAAACAAATATTGTATAATGTCGCTTATACACGGAATCTAGAGAAATGATACGGATGAACTTATTTGCAAAGCAGAAATAGAGACACAGACGTAGAGAACAAACATATGGACACCAAGGTGGGAAGGGGAGGGGTGGGATAGTTGGGAGATCGGGATTGACATATATACACTACTATGTATAAAATAGGTAACTAATGAGAACCTACTGTATAGCACAGGGAACTCTACTCAGTGCTCTGTGGTGACCTAAACGGGAAGGAAATCCAAAAAAGAGGGGATGTATGTATACATATAGCTGATTCACTTTGCTGTACAGCAGAAACTAACACAACGTTGGAAAGCAACTATACTCTAATAAAAATTAATTAAAAAAAAAAAGATGCCCCTTTCTGCCACTGCTGCACTCAGAGATGAGAAACCGAGGCCAAGAGACACTAAATTAAACATTTGAGAACAAGACAGTAGGTGACCTGCTAAGTTACGCAGGGCAGCCAATTAGAGAACAGAGCCATCTGTAATAAAGGGCTAATTGGGCCGGACAGCCGCTCGGTGCGCCCGGAGCCTGAGATGCAGCCTGAGAAGGGGACAGCCTCGCCAGGGCCCAGCACTCTTGTTAATAACACTGACCTTTCCCCTTAAAGTAAGTGATGCCTACTTCCGGTGAAGCGTTTGGAGTGTAAAATGGTAAATATGAGGGTACGTAAATCCCCTGATGCCGCATCTCCCAAAGATAGTGGCCGGTACGTTATTGATATCTTTACTCTTCTGTTTGTCCGTGCACATTTTCATTTTTATGTGACTGTCAGGATAAGCTCAGATATGATGCAATAATGAACAACCCTCCAAAACAACCGAGGTCATCCTCGCTCCTGTCATGTGCCCACTGCAGTCAGCGGGGAGGGCTTTGCTCATCACCAGGGACCCTCACTGATGGAGGTGCCACTGTTTCAGGATGTCAGCATCTCCACGTGTGTCTCTCAACTGTGACAAGGAAGATTGGAATGTTGAGCTCTGACCCTTAGGCGCTCCCTCCTGGAAGGGACACTCCCCACCTCCATTCATGTTTCCTTGGCCAAAGCAAGTCTCATGGGCATGAAGACTTGACATGAGGGTGATGGGGGCGTGCTACTCCCCCACTGTGAGGGCGGGCGGCTCAGGAGAACTGGGTCTTGGAGAACCCCAGCTGTGCCCTCCACTCTGCACACACCGATTTGGGTACTTCTTGCCTGACACTCGCCTCTGACCAGTTTTCCATCTCATATGTTCTTGGAACTAGTCCATTTGATTAATATGTCATAATTTATTTAACATCCTATTTATGTAGTTTAGATAGCTTCATTTTTTACTATTATGAGTAACACTGCGATTAATATTTTCATTCTTTAATCTTCCTCTAAGCTTCTGTTTTGTTGGAATAGCTTTCTGTAAGGAAGGAGATGTTAGATAAAGTAGTATGAAGTTTTAAGAACTGATAATGCCTAATACATAGGGAGTGAATAATTTCCATTTGCTTGATTGTCACTTAACCCCAGAACTGAGATCGTCTCCCACTGTCCAGGCTCTCACCCTGGTCCTACACCATCATGCCTGGACCGGTGCAGTGGGCTTCTGCCTCGTCCCTGCCTCTGCCCTGGCCATGCTCCCGTCACTCTCCCCGCAGGAGCTGGGTGACCCTGTAAGACTCGGGGCAGGCCCGTCCCTGCTCTGCTGTACACCCCAGGGCTCCTGCCTCACGGGGGCACCGTCCACGCTGATAGTGGCCCTGGGCCCTGAGGTCTCATCCCCATCGCCTCTAAGCACAAAGCAGCCAGAGGCAGCTTTAGAAATACAACTTTAATATACCTCAGAGACTTACTGTGGCATTTAAGCTCAAGTCCTGAATTCCTGATGCAGCCGCCAAGGCCCAGGGAAGTCTGACTCTGTCCGCCTCTGATCCCCCCATTCAAGGTGGTCCAGGCACACTGGTCTTTCTCCTGCCACCCAAACGTCTGAGCCTTGGCACGTGTTGTTCCCTCTGCCTGGAACATCCTCACCAGGGAGGCCAGAGGGAATGACAGGACAGGGGACGTGGGCCGGTGTGGGACAAACCCCGCAGGTGCTACCGGATGCGGACAGGGTCTGCCTGCTCTGCTCGCAGCTGCCTGAACCATGAGGACAGAACCAGAGCCACAGCCCTCCGCAGACGAGGCCTGGCACCTGGACAGGTTGGCGGGTGGCGGTGGGTAGTCAGGTCACCTGCTTTCCTTACTGGGCAAGGCCATTGGAGCCACCAGGAACGTCTCTCACAGAAGCTCCGCTGGCTTAGCGAGGGGCGTCTCTGTCCTGGGGTCAGGGACGTCACTGCTCGTGCGTGCACTGGCCGTGACGCGGGCTGGGCAGCTCGCCTCTTGGGCAGAATGAGACTGTGATGCTCTGTTCTACTCACTCTTCGGCAACCAGGTCTGTGAGGGGCCTGGGACAATGCAGAGGTTGTCCGGGTGACCTGTTACCAGTAGGACCCTCATCCAGGGCGGGAGAAGGCAGAGGGCAGGGGCGGGGCAGGGCGAGCCTCCTGGTCCTGCTCAGGCCTCTCCTCTCTCACGTGCCTCACTGCTCACTCCTGGCATCTCAGGGACACGTGGAGGGAGCCGGGGGCTTCGCAGCAGCGGAGGAAAAAGTTCTTACCAGATTCCCAGATGTCCATCAAATTGGAATGAAAGTTGTGATAGTTATCTATGTGAAAATGCTACTCTGAAAATAAAAATAAAAGCAAGAAAGGCCATCTACCCTTTTTCCTGAGAGAAACATTGTGGGAGCTGCCAGTGTCCAGGGGCGGGAGGGCGGAGCAGGGAAGTGGGCGGCCCAGGGTCAGATATCTGACCTCAGTCTCTCCCACCTGCATGGCCCACACTTGCATCTCTGCCCCCAGCCTGTATGGAAGATTCTTCCGAACACATCTGTTTTTATGCTAAACCATCCCTGAGTTTTCCACTGGTGTCAGCCCCATGTTCCTGGGAGGGAGTGGTGAGGGCTGAGGGCCATGGGGCTGGATGGAGAAAAGGAAGGAAAAAAACTCCCATCACAGGAGATGGCGAGGCTGGCCTATTAGTACATGAATGGAACTAACCCTTAGTTAAGAAATGATTTGTTGAAATAACAGGCTCCCCATCTTCTTCCTGTGATCACTGCGTGCTCCCTGACCACCTGTCTTCTCTCCGCACTCCCTCCCCCTCAGGATGCTCTATTATTTTTTCCTTCCTTTTGCTTAACTATAAGACAACACTTTTTGCCACATCATTTTCATCAAAATCTTCCAGGGAGAAGCACAGCAGAGCCGACTGTGTAGCCCTTTTTGCAGGAACCAAAGAAACCATTTTACAAATTGCACAAAATTATTAGAAATTAGAACGGCATTTATGTCAATTACAGCTGGGGATGGAGAGAAAGGTGGTCTGTGTGGAGGTGGGGTTGGGGTGCATTACACTCTCCTCAGTAATGGGGGGGCAGCGTGGGAAGTGGAGATAGCACTGGACTGGGAGTCCCGGGGGCCTGGAGTCAGACCCCCGTGGGCTCCATCCAGAACCTCTGTATGTGTAGACGGGTGTGCAGATATGCTCAGCACACACATGGACATACACGGAGACACAGATACACACAGGCAGAGACAGACGCAGATACACGTGGACACAGGCATGTATTCCCCCCCGGATACACATACACACATCCCCCACGCACACACTCTCACCCATTCACGTGACACACAGAGGTGTTCATTTGGCCAAGGTCAGAGGCAGGGGAAGGTGAGCCCCCAAGGCAGAGGGGAGGGGGGGCTGTGAGTGTCATTCCCATCCCCCACGCTCCACCCAACTCCCCTTAGGAGGGAGAGGAAGAAGAGGGTGCAGTGGGTGGCAACCCTCACCCTCTCAGGAGTCAGGAATGGATTCTGCTCCCAGCTCTGATGAGCCCCCTACCCTGAGCCCCCTTCCTCGGGCTCCTGGCCCCACCACTGCCAGGCAGAGACACCTCCTGCTCTGGCTCCTTGCCCAGCCGAGGAAAGAGCTCTACTTGCGTGATGACAAGCAACACACACAATACAGGTCAACCTGGTGACACTTACAGATCCGAGAGGCTGAGGGTTCTCAGGGCACCGGCGGGCCAGCAGCCAAGGCAGGATGAGACACACCAGTCAGGTCCGTCTCTGCTGGCCCTTGACCTGAGGGTGTGTGGTTTCAAGGGAGGAGGGAGGTGATTCTGGCAATGAGAGGAGAGGAGCAGGGAAACCAGCTGTAGAGAGAAGGATGAACAGGTGCCCAGAGAGAAGCTGAGATGGGGTGGGGTGGGCAGTGGGCCTCTGTCTAGGGTCCCAGCGGGGTCCCAGCGGGGGCTGCAAGCCCTGGTTTCAGGCTCTAGCGAGGCAGGGTCTTCCATGAGACGCTCCCCCCACCCCAAGCCTGGTACTCACACAATTTCCTCTTGCCTAAGCTAGACTGGTTTTTGCAAAGAGCCCTAACTTGGACACCAAGAAGACCTATTTATTTTTAAAACTGCTTTAAAAAAAGCACCATGTCCAGCAATGAATGTCTCCCGCTCACAGAGGCCTCGTCAAACATGAGGAACGAGGCTTTTGCAAACCTGTATGAAAATTAAATCCACAATCTGGGCACACACTTGCTTGGCAAGTGATAATTAACTGCTGACAATATAAGTTCAGTTTGGATGCAAATGTGTTTTTCATTAAAAAGTAATCAAAGAAGATCTGTGAATGGCCAATAAGCACAAGAAAAGATGCTCAACGTTGCTAGTCATCAAGGAAATGCAAATTAAAGCCACAACAAGAGGGCATTACACACCTACTAGAGTGGCTAAAGTTAAAAAGACTGAAAATAACAAGTATTGGTGAGGATGTGGAAGAACGGAGCCCTTATGCATTGCTAGTGGGAATACGAAATGTTACAGTGACAATGGAGAACAGGCTGGTGGTTTCTTAAAAACTTGACTGCAGCTACCCCACAATCCAGCTGTTCCACTCCATTTACCCAGAACTCTGGGCTTGGCTGTGGGAACTCAGCTTTTCCGCTGGAAAGCTTTGCAGAAGAGATGTTGAGTGTCCACTGCCCTTTGCTGGGATGGGGCTCTGCCAAGAAACGGCACTGGGATTATGCGTCCCTAGATCTTTGACCCACAGACCTGGCGGCAGTCCTGGCTCAGACAATCCATCTCTTGCTGAGGGACCAGCATCCTCCTCTGATCATACCCAGGCCTGAATGTGCCCAAATCCAGCGGGTGGGGCCTTGGTGCTCAAGAGAGGAGATGGCCATCTCATCTCTGCAGCCCCTTCCACACTCTAGGTTCTGCAGGTGTCATACCCTATCTCCCCATTTCACAGAGGAGGAAACTGAGGCTCAGAGACTTGGAGTCACTTATTCAAGGCCGCACAGGTGAAGAGTGGCAAAACGGGGAGAGATGTGAACTCTGACCTGCCTGACTCCCAAGTCTGTGGCCCTCACCCCACCTACCTGCCTTTCCTGTGATCTGCTCAACTCCTCTGTGCCTCAGTTTTCTCATGTGTAAAATGGGATGACAGTGGTACTGAGCCTCATGAGCTTGTCATGAGGATTAAATAAGTTAACACATAGAACAGTGCTTGGTACATGGAAATCTCTCAATCCACGTGAGTGATAATACTTATTATTAATTAATTCAGATAATTAAAAATATCATGGCGCCATCTTCATTCCTTCCCCCAGTGGGACAAGTTGGCTCTTCCCCCTTAATCATCTCTGTATCCCCCTGGGAATTTCATCCTGATTTCCCTTACCCACTTAAGAGGGAAACCAGAAAGGGACCCTGTGACCTAGAGGTCAGGGCTAACATTGTTTCCTGGCCTGTGAAGGGGCAGACTCCTCTGAGCTGAGAATCCAAGATCCCTGTACCACTGAAAGAGCCAAACTCTCCAGTCACTCAGTTACTGAAGAATCTACGCTAACCATGTGAAAGGGAATTTTAAATGCCCATGTCCGATTGTGTAGAAGGAAACTTGACTTCATTTCAAAGGGGCCACCTCTGTCTATTTCTCTTCTCTCTTAGGAGCAATCTGTCATGATCAAGGACAATTTGAAAATGTAGCAAACTTAAGAAGAGGAGCCTGGTTCCCCTCTTGGACAGTCCTTCTCCAACTCTCCCTCACTCTGGAAGGAGGCAGAAGTTCTAGAATCACGGATACAGACTGGAGACACAGCATTCAATCCACACGACAGACGGCAGGGGTGGTATCCAGGTCATTGTTAGGGAGTCAGCTCCTCCAGGCACTCATGAGGGACTCCACAGTTGTCCGTCCCCCATCCTCCATCCCCAGTGCTGACCTCTCATCAATACCTGGGCCGGGTCAGGGTCAGTGTGGGGACACGGAGACACGTTAACCCTCATGCACTTTGATCAGAGCAGAGCCCCGGCCCCACATCAGAGCCCGTTGATACTCCGTGTACAATCACACCGGTTTCCATACGTACTAGAGGCAGTGCACAGGGAGTGGGGGAGTGGCCAAGACGGGTCCAGGGAAGGAGTGACACCTGGGAGAGCATCAGTGATGGGGCCACCGTGAGGACGCGGTGAGTGGCCGCCTGCTCATAAAACCTCGTGGTTCTAAAAGGGACTGAAGTGGCTTCTCAAGCCCACACTGCGCAGCAAGATCCTTGTGCTCCTCTCGAGCGTTCGCTGAGCACCTACTGTGTGCAGGCCCTGCACTGGGAGCTGAGCGCGTGCTGAGGATCAGACGGGTCCCGCCCTCAGTCAGGTGGAGAGAAATGGAGACCCTATTACCCCTTGATGAGGATGCGCCTGAGCTGTGGGGAAACAGTTGGGGGGTGACTAACTCTGACCCTGACCTGGGTCTAGAGTGAGAGCTCCCCGATAACCTGGGGAGTTTGGGCATTTGGAGACCATCTTCACTTCTCAGGGGAGCTGACAGAGATGGCCCAGATGAAGGAGGGACTTGCCTCATGTCCTGGATCCAGGTTTCCCCAAACCTGAGCTCCGTTCCCAGCATCACCTGGCTTCGGGGGCTTATGGGACAATCATGGTGATGACGCAACCCCCTTCCTCATTCCCAGGCCACACAGCAAACTTTCCCACGCTGACAGTAATTATACTAACCAGAGTTTAAGTTGCAAGGAGACAATGAAAATACGTTATTTAAATAGTGATTATTAAAATCATTCTGGGGGTTTGCTACATAATAGGTAATTATCTGGAACATAACTGGGAAAACAATGTAGTGAATGCTATTTAGCTCTTCCCACTGAAACCAGAGTTAATCCTGGGGAGCGAGCGGCGTACTCAGTGGCACCAGTGATATTTGCAATTATATTCTTATTACATCTCAATTGAGTGGAGATGCTTCCGCAAGGTTATTGATACTTCCCCTTCATATCCAGCCAGAACACGTCAAACCATTGTTCCATTTACACCTTTGTACAATTATGCATTTGCTTATTGTTTTTTATATGCACTCATTCACCTCTAGTACTAGTTTTATTTTTCATACATTTATTGCTTCTTTCATTCATTTATTCACACACTTATCCTGGATTCATTTATTCCTTGCTATTCATTCCTCCTTCCATTGACTGTACTTTCATTCACTCTTTCTTCCCTTGTTTATTTATGTACCCAGTTCCTCACTCAGTCAACCAGCGACTTCTTCATTCCTTCACACTTTACTTCATTGGGTCATTCATTCTACCACTCGAGGATGTGCTCTTTCATTCATCACTTCATTCTTTCATTTATTTGTTATTCCCCGGTTCACTCATTTATTCAATGGTTCGTGTAGTTGTCCATCCCTTCATTCATTCATCATTTGACTGTGAACGGTTTGTTCATATGCAATGTGAGGGGTGCATCTGTCTGGTGTGACTGCAGCCATGCCACCTCTCTGGCATTTTCTAGGCATTTCAGTAGAATGGGCCTTGGGGCTTCTCTTTTTTTAAAGCTGACTTTTTATTATAGGATAATGTAATGTAAAATATACATAGAGCAAAGTACACAAATCGTAAGTGTGTGGCTAGAAGAATTTTCTGAAACTAAATATACTTGTAGGACAAGCATCAGGATAAGCAAGAGAATGTTACCAGTAGCCCAGCCTGTCTCTATCCCACCAAGCCTAGACTGGTACTCAGTACTGTGACGTCACACTGCATATTGCCTGTGCCTGGTCCAGAGCTTCGTACAAGCGGATTTGAACTATTTTGTGCTCTGACGGGCCTTGTTCCCACTTTGTTCAACATTATGTTTGTGTGGTTTATCCAAGTTTCTGCGTTGAGTTGTACATTGTTCGCTCGTGTTGATATATGATACATGTATATTGTTTGAATATGCAGCTATTTATTTACCCATCTAACTCCAGGTGAAATTGAGTACTGTCCACTTTGGGACTACTATGAACAGTGCTGCTGTGGAATTCTTGTGTGTGTCTTTTGGGGAACACATGGATGAATTTCTGCTAGATGGACACCTCGGAGTGGAATTTCTGGATTTCATGGACTATTTCATGAACATATGTATAACAATCTACACATATACTGAGATATACATATATATACACAGGGTATATGTACATATGACTATACGTATGTTCAGCCATAAAAGATACCATCACACAGTGTTCCAAAGTGGTTATTGCCATTTGTATTCCCACCAGCAGTGTGTGAGGCCCATCCTTCCCCCACAGACATGCCCCTGAATCACTCGCTTTCCCCATGACCTCACCTCACCTCACCTCACCACACCTGGCCCAGGTGCTCAGTTCTCCTTCCCAGTCTTGCCCCTCCTTGGGGCTGCAGTGAAGGTCTTCCTCTTCCCTCATTCTGTTGTTGGTTCCTTCCAGCCCTGGTCCTGGGCACACGTTCTCAAGCCACTCTGGGTGAGTGGCTTGAGGCCAGGTCATCTGGACCTGGCCCAGCCTGGCTGCCTTTCCCACCCTAGGGACTTTGTTGGGGGATGAGGTACCCAGGCATCCTGACCTACCTCCTGGGGTAACTGGCCCATGGCTGAGGCCTTCTGCTGAGCACTGGGGGTCTTTGATAAACCAGGTGTAAGTCCTGCCCTTGTGCAGTTCACAGAGTAGTGTCTGAGATATTGCCTGGGTTTCTCTTGTTGTGACTCAAAGATGGGTAGTCAGATTTGAGAGGAAGAAGTTGACAGAGGAAACTTCACAGGGAGAGAATCATAGAACTTGGCATATGATTTACTGGGGGTGGGGTGGGGGTGGTGATGTCATAGGCTAGAAAGTACCTGAACTTTAAAATGAGTTGGATCTGGGCTCAAATTCCAATGCCTTCACGTCTAGCTGTGCGACTGGAAGGTGATAGCACCAATTTTGGTGATTAGAACACGCGGAGGTACCATCAGTGCATCCAGGAGGAGGTGTCCAGTGGGCTGTGAGGAATCCAGAGACTGACGGCAAGGGCCCTGGAGTTGGAGCTGGAAGATCTGTTGAGTCTCACCTCTGTGACCCTGTCTAGGGACTGCAGTTGGCCAAACCCACTTTTCCTTCTGTTTCCTTCTCTGATTCTCCAGCAGTGTGACCTTGGGAAAGTCCCTCCACCTGTTTGTGTCTCAGGTGCCACAATCATGAAATGGGGATAAAAAGACCGGCCTCCTGGGACTATGCGGAAGATTGAGTGAGACGGTGGGGGTGAAGGGGTTAACAGACCCTGCCGCCTGATCCACCCTGGGTTGGTCATCACGTTCTCACGTTCTCTCGGAGGGTGGTGTTTCCCTCACTTTGGTTCTGTGCATCACCCTTCAGGATTCCACTTCCCTCCTTCTTTCCACTCCCTGCTCACTTACTTCCCTTTGTCTCAGTTTTTCTTTGACTTATTTTAAGTTTAGACTCAAAAAGATTGTGAGAGACCAACTGGCCCAACCCCTTGCTTTACACATTGGGGAAACTGAGGCCCGGAAAAGTAGAGCAACGGGCTCGAGTTCACCCAGCCAGCTGTGGTCCAGCTCCCAGCTCCACTCAGGATCAATGTCTTTGCTCAGTGTGGCTCCTACTCTATGTTCCAGGGAGATGTTCAACCTCGTCTGGGAATTTTCTGACTGATATTCTCAGAAAGAACAAAAGCCAACAAGCACGAACGCTGCCTTTGAAAAGCTGGAAGCTAATTTGTCTTGGGGCCCTATTTTTTTTTTTTCGACTCACCCAAAACCACGTTTTCTGATCTGAACTGGCTGTCAGCTTCACTCCAAAGCGAGCACGCTTGAGCTATTGCCTATGTGAACATAGCATGCTATTGATGTAATTAAAAATGCCATTAAAAAGTTTACGACAAGTGAAGGGCTTTGATTTGGGGGAACTCAAGTTGCTTTCAAACTTTTACTTTAATTTTTAAGTCAGGGGACAGCAAATTATTTTAAAAGATTACCTTCACCTTAAAAACACCCCAGATGACGTTGCTTGAGCACATGTTGAATGTGTGAAATGTGAGTGTTTTATCACTTATCTAAGCCTTTCCCCGGTGATGGGAAGACCTAGGCCAGGGACTCCCTGCTGCACTGCATCATCAGCAATTTCTCTTTGCAGCCTGAGGGTTTGTTTCTTTAGTTCCCTCCAAGAGACCAGACGGAGCTACTAGACTCGGATGAAGACAGGCAGCGACAAGAATTGATTTCAGATTTATCAGCCCTTTCCATTTACTGATGATAATAGCTACCATCTCCAGAGGGCCTACAATGTGCCATGCACCGTGTTGGGTGCCTGTTTGTTTAGTTATTGTTCGTTATTCATGATCCTTACTGTAAACCTGGAAAATACGTTTATTTAAGCTCCCACCTTTATCACAGCTACATCTGCCTGGATTACAGTGGGAGCTGTTCAACGTTCTCCCTGGTTCCATTTTTGCCTCTATGGTCTTGTCTCCATGGAGCAGAAGAATAGAGTCTTTGAAAGTGCCAGTGCAACCAGATCCTTTCTGCTTACACCCTCCATGGCTCCCATCTTCTTCGGATTAAAGAGTCCTTCACGGGCACCCAAGTTGCCTGTGACCTCTCTCCCCCCCTCCCCTAACCCTCCCTCCCCACTCTGCCCCAGTCACGTGGGGGCCAACCCTCCTTGATGACCCTCGAGTATGCCAGGCACACTCCCACCTCCTGTCTCACAATTGTGGTTCCTGTGGCCTGGAGCATTCTCCCCAGGTACCCTCATGGGTGACACCTTTTATGATCCAGTTGACCTTTAGGGATTAAGGTTACTGAGGGCTTAGATGATCTTTAGGATGCCAGTTATTATTAAGGGCAATGCTCCTGAAACTTTTCTCACAAAACCCTCTTAGGGCAGGGGGTAGTGAATGCTCTCTGGGCATCTGAGGGCATTGACAGAAATGAGCCACCATGGAAAGGAACATTTTGAGGACTGTGCACTGATCTTGAAAAAAGTCATGTTAATTTTCCCTGTATTCCATTATATATTTGTATTTTCTTGAATTAAAAAAAATCTTCCACTAAATCTTTGAGTAGTATTGACGCTCTAGGAAGGTTGGCTTATATTCCAAAAGGTGCTGTGCCTGGGACTCCACCAACTGGAGAAGCAGAGATCTGGGGGGAGAGAGGTAGGGTGAGGTCTCGGAGCAGGTAGAGTAAGCTGAAGATCCAGTTGGCTTAGAGGGCCTTTGAGAAGTAAAGAGCCATGTGGTTAAGAGCACGTATCTCCTATTTCACACCAACCAGCCAAGTATCTTTATCCCCAATTTCCTCATCTTTAAAATGCCACTGACATTGGGGATTACTTCACAGAGCTCTCGTGAAGGATCAATGGAATAATGAGTGCAGAGCAGCCAACACACAGTGACGTCATTGCTATTGTTAGCTATCATCATAGCAGGGCTGATGTTTAGGGTCTTCAGCCCAGGGACATGACTGAAATATTTTGGGTGGATTTCTGCAGCACTTGCAGAGGGAAGTAGACAGGGATGTTGTCTGGGGCCAGGAGCTGATCTTGGTTCCGGTTCCAGCTCTGCCACTAACTCACGGAGGGACCCTCGGTAGGACTTTTTCTCTCCCTGGACCTCAGTTTTCTCATCTATAAAATACGGAAGTTTGGATGGAACAATTGCCAAAACACTTCCAGCTAGAACATTCTCTGAATCTGGGAGTTGCTTTCTTGACCTGTTGAAAAACATTTCAACGTCTCATGAGGTGTCTGCTGAAGAAGCTTCTAAAAGATCTAACTAGTTTGGTGTTGACGAGTATGGCCACATTTATTAGCCACTCATCAAGGATCTTCTGTATAGGAGAACAGAAGGGATAAGATACTTGGAGTACAAAAATTTGGTGGGCAATCAGCAGACTCACAAGCCTGTTGGGTGGTTTTCCCCACATGGGGACAGAATTAGGGCTGTGGACCTCAGAGATAGCACCTGCATTGTACCTCAAACCAGGCATCCTAGAAGCAGAGGATTGTGGCTCATGGAGGGAATTTATTTTGCCCAAGGGGATATAAAGCTGATCCAGGTCACTGGCCTTTTAGTCCAGTGACCATTTTATCAATTTACGTCATTACTCCAACACTCTTGGCATTTCTTCACCTGTAAAATGAAGAGAGAGATTGTCAAACTCTCTCTCCGAGATTCCTTCTCACTATATTAATTTACTGTTCCTTGAGTCATGAAAGACATACGGAAGCTGGGGTTAGAACCTAGGCCAGCATGGCCACTATCCAAGGTTCTAAAGGAGAGTGAGGGCCTGTCCCTACAACCAGGCCCCCACAGCCAAGGGGAGGAGGGCACAATTGGCTTCAGAACCTCATTCCATCCACCCTAGAATCATTATTTCTACTATCTCATGGCTCCCCCATGTGCCAGGCTCTTGGTGCCCTCCCCAACTAAGCCTTGGAAACCGTATATGACAGGGGCCTTTGGAGAGAAAACAGCAGTGGTGAATGGTATGTTAGCTTTGTTTTCTCACTGATGAGGCACTGAAACTCTGTCCTAGGTTTGGGTGGTCCAGAAAAAAGAACGCCAAAGCTAAGCTCTCTCCATCAGCCATGATACCATATGATGGGGGAGGGGCACTCTTAGATATACTAAAGGGCACATGCACAAGCTGTGGGCAGGTTATTATCTAAGACCTTAGATGGGCTGGCTGTCAAGACCCTGTAGGAGCAGCTACAGCCAACAGAGTGGGAGACCAGGGATGTGGAAAAGATGGGCCAGGAAGGCAGGAGATCCCATGGTCAGACTCACAACTTGGATCAGTTGGGCTGGAGAACTGCAGGAGGGAAGGTAGATTTGAGGAGGCCGGAAGGTAAAATCCTGGGAAGGGCCTGATGAAATCATCTCCTTCCAATTTAATTTTGCATTCACCGAGCACTCCCTGTGTTACACGTGTGGTTTCATTTAATTCGTTTTAGTGACACAATAAAGAATGCAGCATTATTGCCACTTTACAACTAAGTAAACGTAGCCTCAGAGTGGTGGAGGGACTTGCCCAAGCTCTCTCAGGCTGGGGAGGGGACAGAAGTGAGTTTGGAATAAACTCCGTCTGCCTGTAAAACCCTCATTCATTCCATAGCAAACACTCCCACCCTGACTCTGAACGCAATGGAAACAGGGTTGGACTTGTCCGGGGTGAGTGGGGAGGGTGGGTACAGCAAGTGTGCTGAGTCCCTTCCTGCCACCTGACTTTTGTGCAAACACAGCACATTGAACTGGTATGACTTGGAAGCCCGTTTCTGGGAGAAGCTGGCATCTTATGGCTGGCAGTGTCTCTAGGTGCCCTTGGGAAAAGGGATGTGGGAATATCCACTGGTCGATTAATCAAAGGAGGTTGGCCTTTGGGTCATACTTGGCCCTTAGGCCAGGAGTCATAAACACTGACTCACCCACCAGATGTATCTGGGACATTGAGTACTTTCTCTCTCTTGGTATCATGTGATTCCTTGAATACATAAGAGCCGTTTGTTGATCATCTACTGAACTCATTCAGCAAATGTCTATTGAGGTTCTGGGCACAGTGAACCCCACAAAGTGGGCGATGACGGAGACGGGCCAGCCGGAATCCCGCTGTGCGCACTGTGCTGGTGGCCTCTGTAGCCACGTGGGGGCTCCCCTTTCACACTCTGCCCACTCCTGCTGCTCAATTTCGGATGCTACGTCCCCCTCCCCCCGCATCATTTGCTGGTCCTTGGTCTTAGAGCTGGGGCTGGGGATGGGAGGAGGGAAACAGCAGGCACATGGAAGACAAATCACAGAGCCAAAGTGGGGATCTTCCTCCTGTTTCTTACTCTAAGAAATGACAAGTTTAATGCAAATTAACTCAAGCTCAGTTCATACCTGAAGAAGAAAAAGGAGCTGATTAGACTCAAATTCTTGGTCAGCTTTTCAAGCCTGGTATTAATCTATTCATCAGCTTCGTTCACCAGGAGAAAACATGCTTCTTCAGGAGTTTTCTAACTGAAAATAATGCCTCATTAAGTTAAACATATTAACCTGAGAACGGTATTGATGTCAGAGAGACTAATGAATGTCATTATAGGGAATGCACAGTAGTCCTCGAGGGACCCAACCAGCCATTAGAAACTCTCTGCAAATGCACTCAGCTATTGTCCCAAGGATGTGGAATCTCGAGGGAGGGAGGGAGGGAGATGGGAAAGGAGCTGGTGTGGAGCTGCGGTCATCCCAGGGAGCGGTGCCCTGATGAATCCCGGCATCTTTGAATGCTGTGAGGGGCACATGGCCAAAGGAGGCACCAAGTGTAAAGTGACTCATTGTTGGGTCCAAAGGGAGGGACACTGGGTTTAGCTTCTAGAACAGGAGGGAAGGCAGAAGGCTCAGAGTTCAGACATCAGAACACTGGATCCTGGTCTCAGGTCTCCTCATCACAGTGGACGAAATTTCATTCCAGCCCATCTTTTCTGAGCCAAGCGCTGTGCTGGGCATATTCACATGCATTATATTCATGCAACCCTCACAGGATCCTAGGGAAACTGAGGCTCAGAGGAGTTAAGGGGCTTTCCCAAGGTCACCAGTGAGTGGGTGGGAGATCTGAGACCGAGATCCAGCCTGGCTGACCCTGGTGGAGGCTTCCTCTTCCAACCCACCCGGCCTCTCCCTCCTGATGGTCTGTCTTCAAAGCCCTTCAGACTCCTTCTCCAGGACCCTGTAATTCCTTCATTACAGCTGTGCGGGACTCCTCTGGTCTGGAGCTGGTGTACCCCCTCGCAGAGGCAGTCCCGCTGTTCATGGAGGGGTGTGAGTTCCGATCACTATGGGCACCTGCTCTCTCACAAGGTAAGCTCTGACAGTTCTGGCTGAGTGTTGTGGCTGCAACTTAATTGCACATTGGGCTACTTTATATGCTGAATGGAACAAATTCTGGGTGAAATGCTATGCTTAACTCCACTGTAATTATTTCTGCAATTATTTATTTAATTTTCATATCTCCTGTAAGTCCTTTGGTGGCAGGTTCTATCACTATCTTCGTCATTTTCTATTCTTTGGTGCCTGGCGCATACAGTAGGCACATTTTAAGTATCTGCTGGGTGGTTGAATAAAGGATGCACTGAAAGGGGGATGTGAGTTCTAGCAGCTCAGTTTCTTTAGGCAGGGTGAAATACCTGTGGAATCTTAGGAACAAAGATAATGGTGAAGAGGCGACTGAGAAGAACCAAGGCACTAGAGGAAACACTGCAAAGCTACTGAGTCCCGCAGCTCTGCAGTGAGAGAGATGTGGTGTATCAGTTAGCTAATACTGCATAACAAACCACCTGGAAACTTACTGGCTTAAGATATAAGCATTTATTTAGCTCAGGAGTGTGTACATAAACTGGGTGCTTCTGCTGATGGAGTGGGTCTGCTTGATCTTGGTTGGGTTCACTCATGCACCTGCAGTCAGCTGTGGACTGGCTCAGGGCGGGGGCAGTCCCTGGTTTAGCATGGCCTCAGCTGGGATGGCTCATTTCTCTTTCATGTGGCCTCATCTGACAGTGGGCCTGTTCCTATCTTCGTGGTGAAGATAAAGGTACAAAAGAGGGAGTGAAAGCGCACAAAGTTGTTTTGAGACATGGGTTGGCGGATTGACCACATATTCTTATTTTCCATATTCTTGATGCTCTGTGTTAGAGGCTAGTTCTCTCCGGGAAGGGCTAGTTAGTTCCTAGAGATAGCAAGTGACTCTCCTGTGAGAACGCCTTTGATGTACAAACCTACCAATCCAGAGCCTCCAGCCCTGACCACCCCTATCTAACTCTCACATACCAAGTCAATATTCTTGCTGCTCTAAATCACCCCAAGCTAGGTGCTGGCAACCAGGGACCACTCCTATAGCCCAGAGCTGCCCAAATTACTCAGATTATCTAATCCTAAGCTTACTCAGCATTCCTACCTTGCCTTGCTTATTTCTTCCCACAAAAGCCCTGAAAAAAGCTCTGGGCCATGCCTTCCCTTCTTCCCCTTCCGCTTCCTGACCCACCTTTGTGCTTCCCCATGTGGCTCTGCGTGTTGTGCTGTGCCTCATTTTTCTAGGGATCTATGCGTTTAAACTTCCTCCTTTATAACATGTCTTCACGTCTTACCATACCTGGTTAAAAAAAACCCTGAGTATATTTTTAAAACTTGAAGTATAGTTGATTTACAATATTGTGTTAGTTTCAGGTGCACAGCAAAGAGATTCAGTTATATATATATATATTTTTTTTTAGATTATTTTTCATTATAAGTTATTATAATATATTGAATGTAGTTCCCTGTGCTATACAGTCGATCCTTGTTGCTTATCTATTTTATGTATAGTAGTTTGTGTTTGTTAATCCCACACTCCTAATTTATCCCTTCCCCCTCCCTTTCCCCTTTGGTAACCATAAGTTTGCTTTCTATGCCTGTGAGTCTGTTTCTGTTTTGTATAAAGATTCATTTGTATTATTTTACTAGCCAACAGGCACATGAAAAGATGCTCAACACTGGGTACATTTTGACACAACTGGTACAGCAAAGCGGGGTGGTTTGACACTAGGTGGAGATGCTATGTCTTCAGACTGCCCTCTGCTTACTAACCGGACCCCACAGACAGCGGCCACTGCCCTGAGAGGCACAGCCAGGTGTCGGGGCGCGTGCTGCTTGATGGTGACAGCATTGTGCTGTTTCTGTCAGGTGGCGCCATGATTTCCCAACCGCAGATTGTGGAGCTCGAAAAGCTGAGTCCTCCCGGAGCTGTTGGTGGTCTAGAGTTTCAGGTGTTCAGGACAGAGCATCCGGGGGTGTGGAGGTGATTAGCTACTTCCGTTTCCCCAAGAGACCCCTCTGCAGGGGACAAGGAGTGACCACACTTCTGGTGCTGTGGGACAAGTCTGACCAGCTGATTGGGCAGGACCTACAAGCCTTGGGGCCATCTGAGTCATTTCGATGAACGTGCCTAGTACCTGGGACGTTATATACTCAAGGTGACGGTCACCACCTCCCCTTTCCCCTGGGAGCTTCGCGGAGTCACATTTGCGCCTGTTCTGTAGAGCAGTCGGGAAGTGCGCCACCTGAACCTTTGCCACGTGTCGAGGGTCCCATTTGCGAGGTCAGTGCGAGTTTCTCCTCCTCCTCCGGGGAGCGTGATGCCCTGCAATCCTTGTGGTTCAGGCTGCAAGCTTCTCTGCTGTCATCTGCTTCCTGCTGTTGCGATTTGTTTCCCCACCCAGTGGGATATAAAAGGGCCCCTCCCTGGACACCAGAGGCTCAATGTTTAATAAAAGAGGGGAAAGGAGGGCTTCCCTGGAGGCGCAGTGGTTGAGAGTCCGCCTGCCGGTGCAGGGGACACGGGTTCATGCCCCGGTCCGGGAGGATCCCACATGCCGCGGAGCTCCTGGGCCCGTGAGCCATGGTCGCTGAGCCTGTGCGTCCGGAGCCTGTGCTCCGCAATGGGAGAGGCCACGGCAGTGAGAGGCCCGCGTACCGCAAAACAAACAAACAAAAAACAAAAAAAAAGAAGGGAAAGGAAAGGAACATCCCAGTCCTGGTTCCCTTCAGACCCCTCACTCCCCGAGGATATGGTTCAATTAACAAAAAAAAGTAAAACATCTAATCAATGTGCAAGGGCTCTCTGAAGTACTGCGTGTCAGTACCAGGGAATTCCACACTCAAAAGAAAAAAACTTGAAAAAGAAAGCTGATAGCACTGGTGCTCTCTCAGATGTAAACCCCAGCCCCCCTGAGCTTGAGTGGGATGCCCTAGAAAGGGAGGCCACCGCTCACAGCAGAGGCCACTGGGGACCACTCAGAGTCCAGCTAGTAAGCACCCTAAGGGAAAAGGAAAAAAAGAAAACTATGGTCAAAGACAGACATGAAAAAAAGAAAAGGAAAAAAAGTTACTCACCTAGAGATACAAGCCAGAGCCCATACCCCACTCTTCTTCTTTATCAAACTCTCACATACCATGCCAATATTTCCCCTGCCCTAAATGACCCCAGAGCCAGTTACCAGGCACCTCGGGGTGACTCCAATAGTCCATAGTCTGCAAAAATTATTCCAACTGTCCAATCCGAAGGTTACTCAGCATACCTACCTTGCCCCACCCATTCCTTCTCACAAAAACCCTAATAAAGACTCTGGGCCATGTTCTCCCTTACTCTCCTTCTGCCTCCTAACCCACCCTAGTGCTTCCCCAGATGGCCCTGTGCAGTGTGCTCTGCTCTTCTAGGGATCTGTGAGGATAAACTTCTTCCTTAATGACAATCATTTCTGTGTCTGCGTGTCTTACCATACCTGATTTTAAAAAAAAACAACAGCCCTTTACAATGTTGTGTTAGTTTCTGCTGTACAATGAAGTGAATCAGCTATATGTATACATATGTCCCCTCCCTCTTGGACCTCCCTCCTCCCACCCCCCCATCCCACCCATCTGTGTCATCACAGAGCAGCGAGTTGTACTCCCTGTGCTATACAACAGGTTCCAACTAGCTATCTATTTTACCCATGGTAGTGTATTTATGTCAAACCTAATTTCCTAATTCATCCCACCCTCCCCTTCCCCCTCTGTGTCCACACATCTATCCTCTAATTGTACTCAAAAAAGGATAACCAACAAGGACCTACTGTGTAGCACAGGGAACTCTGTTCAATATTATGTAACAACTTAAAATGGGAAAAGGATTTGAAAAAGAATAGGTACGTGTATATGTATAATGGAATCACTTTGCTGTACACCTGAAACTAACACACATATAGTTAACCCACTATATTCCAGTATAAAATAAAAAGTTTAAAAAAACACAAAAAGACAACAACCCTGGGCATATTCTAGAACAGCTGGGAACTGGCATGTCACTTCTACCACATTCTATGGGCCAAAGCAAGTCACAGGGCCATCCCAGATTCAAGAGCTGGGGAAAAAGACCTCATCTCTTGATGGGAAGAGAAGCAAAGTCATATTTCAAAGGTCAGGAGACAGATGCAGACAGAGAAGAAGTATGGTGGCCACTTTCCAATCAGTTTTTACACATGTTTTAACATTTCATTATTTGCCATTTATATTCCTTATGAAAATTCTCAGCAAACCAGGAATAAAAAGGAACTTTTGCAAACTGTCATAGAGAACCTGTGAAAGCCAACAGCTAACATACTTAATGGTGAAAGAGTGAATATTCTACCCCTAAGATCAGGAACAAGAGAAGGATGTCCTTTTTCAAAATCTGCTCTGTTCAACACTGTACTTAAGGGTCTAGCCAGTACAATGAGGTGTGAAAAAGAAATGAAATGCATCCACACAGGAAGGGAATAAGTAAAACTTTAGTTGCAGACAACGTGATCAGCTACATAGAAAACCCAAAGGAATCTAAGTTATTAGAACTAATAAATGAGCTTAGCAAGGTTGCAGGATGCAAGATCAATATAGAAAAATCAACTGTATATTTACTAGTAATGAACAATTAGAGATTGAAATAAAAAATACCATTTACAACAGCATCAAAAATTTTTAAATGCTCAGGGATAACTGTGAAAAAAGATGTATGAGACCTATACACTCTGGACTAAAAAAAAGCATTGGTGTGAGAAATTAAACAGGATCCAAATATATGAAGAGACATATACCGTTCAAGGTGAGGGGACCTAATATTGATGCGTCAGTTCTCTCGGTCAACTCAATCCAATTGAAAGCCCAACAGGCATTTGTTTTTTTTAGAAATGTACAAGCTGTTTTTAAAATTCATAGGGAAATGCAAAAGACCTAGAATAGTCAAAACACTGTGAAAAAGGATATATTTGGAGGATTAACGCTACTTAACTTCAAAACTTATAAGGCTCAAGGAATCAAAACAGTGTCATATTGACATATTTGTCAGAAAGATCAATAGAGCAAGATAGAGGGTCCAGAAAG
This sequence comes from Grampus griseus, assembly GCF_964374135.1. Taxonomy (NCBI): domain Eukaryota; kingdom Metazoa; phylum Chordata; class Mammalia; order Artiodactyla; family Delphinidae; genus Grampus; species Grampus griseus. Next base: position 160,258,424 of record NC_139017.1, on the reverse strand, counting down.
AGACCCATAGATATATGCACAACTGAATTTTGCCAAAGGTGAAAAGGAAATTCAGTAGAGAAATTGTTTTTTCATCAAATGGTCCTGGCACTATTGGATGTCCCTACGCAAAAAAGTGAGCTTCAGTTCATACCTTACATCACACAAAAACTTAATTTAAAATTGATTACAGATCTAAATATAAATCCTAAAATGATATAACTTCTAGAAGAAAACAGAGGAAAAAATCTTTGTGACCTTGGGTTAGGCAAGCTTTCTTAGATGATACCAAGAGCATGATCTGTAAAAGAAAACACTGATAAATTGAAGTTAATGAAAGTTAAAAAAAACATTTACTCTTTGAAAGATAGAGAATTAAAATACAAGCCATGGACTGGGAGAAAATATTTGCAAAGCATATATCTGATAAAAGATTTATATCCAGAGTGTGTAAAGAACCCTCAAAACAAACAACCAGTAAACAGTAGACAAAGGAGTTGAGCACGTAATCAAAGAAGATCTGTGAATGGCAAATAAATAACACATGAAAAGATGCCAAACATCACTAGTGATTAGGAAAGCACGAATTAGAACCACAGTGAAATGCCTCTATAGACCTGGGGTATCACAATGGCTAAAATTTAAAAGATGGACCATATCAAGTTTTGCCCAGGGTATGGAAGAACTGGAATGCTCGTACATTGCTGGTGGGAATATAAAATCATACAGCCAATTTGGAGAACAGTTCGATAGTTTCTTACAAAGTTAAACACCTACCATATGATCTAGCTCTTCCACTCCCAGTTATTCACCAAAGGGGAACGTGAAAGTCATAGCAACTTTAAATATAATAGCCTCAAACTAGAAACAACCCAAATGTCCATTGACAGGTCAATGGATGGACAAATTCAGCATATTTATATAATGTGATACTACTTAGCAATAAAATAACTATCGATACATGCAACATGAGTGGATCTCAAAATAATTACACTGATGCCAGCTATAAAGGATCACATTGCTGTATGATTCTATTTACATAAAATTCTAGAAAATGCCAACTCATTGATAGTGACAGAAAGCGGATCCATGGCTGTCCAGGGATGGGGGCGAGGGAGAGCAGAGACGGACAGGAGAGAGGGATTATAAGGGAGCACATGGAGATTTTGGGGGGTGATGGGTACTTTGATTATCTTGATTGCAGTGATGGTTTCAAGGATGTATATAAAAAAACTTACTGGGCTTCCCTGGTGGCGCAGTGGTTGAGAGTCCACCTGCCAATGCAGGGGACACGGGTTCGCGCCCTGGTCCGGGAAGATCCCACATGCCGCGGAGCGGCTGGGCCCGTGAGCCATGGCCGCTGAGCCTGCGCGTCCGGAGCCTGTGCTCCGCCAACGGGAGAGGCCACAACAGTGAGAGGCCCGCGTACCGGAAAAAAAAAAAAAAAAAAAAAAACCTTACCAAATTGTATGTTTTAAATGCATGCAGTTTATGTCAATTATATTATACTTCACTAAAGTATTACGAGACTAAACTGAAGTAACACATGTAGAACACTAAAAGGGTCAGGCACAGTTTCCCAGTGGCTGGAAGCTGATGTCATTAAATTTTTTTTTTGGTTTATGTTTTATTTTTTTAAACATCTTTATTGTGTCATGGGCTTGGGGGTGGGGAGGATAAGGTGGATGTGGTGCAGACTTAGAAAGAGGGGTTTGGCCACCAGGACAGGAGATACTGCGAATGGAGGCTTTTCTGTGAGCCCACGACACCCCCGTCCCAGGGAGAAGGGGGCCTCAGTCTGTGCTTTCCCCTGAGGATTGTTGTGGGGAGGGCGGTGGGGGGTAGGCAAGGTAGCCCTAGAGGAGGAGTTAGGTACATGGGGATCCCCCAACTCCCTGCTGTGTGACCTTGGGCAAGTCGCCTTCCCTCTCTGGGCCTCAGTTTCCTCATCTGTAGATGGGGGACAGTGATTTAAACAGCTCTTCCCTCACAGGGGGGTTGAGGACATGAGCCCTAAAAGCCATACAAATGGACACCCAGGAGTAGAGGGGCAGTGAGGGCAGTGGTCAGGGGCCAGGGGTGGAGTCGCCACAGGTCTGGGATTTAGATCCAAGCTGTGACCTTGGGAAGTTCCGTCCCTTAACTTCTCAGTGTCAGTTTCTTCAGCTGTAAAACAGGTTAACACAGTCCCTCCCTTGGAGAGTGGTGGTAGGAATTAATGAGGTGGTGCACACACAGCCTGGCGCACAGTAAGCCCCCAACCGACCGTGGGCGGTGTCACTGGTGTTCTAAAGGGACGTGAATCGGAGGCACATTCAGGCTCCTGGTCTCCGTCGACCCTGACTCTGACTTCTTATGTCTACAGAGCCTGGTCTCACTCTGCTTTGCTCTCTCTGCTTAGGGCACCCATACAATTTTTTCCTCCATTTCTTGGGAATGGCCCAGGGAAGGGAGGATGTGTTGTTGGTGTCTGGCGTTTGCACTACATTTCCCCAAAGAAGCCTTGTTATCATGGTTAGTAGTGGTAGAAGCCATTAGGACTTTTGGTCCAACCCCAGTCTATAACAGAGTTTTAGGGAAAATTATATTTTGAACTTCAAAAACACTTTAGAAACATAACATTCCTAAATTCTTGGAGAAGAATGAATATCTGTCTTGCACCCCTGCATGGCAGGCATGGTCTAAGTTCTTTGCATATGTTAATTTACTTAATTTTCACAATGATGCAATGAGATTGGTGGTATTCGTCTTATTTATTTATTTTTTTCTGGCAGATAATTTATTTTGAAAATTAACCTTTTTGTGGGGGGAGGTAATTGAAGAGCCCTGTGAAGTTATAAGAAATAATACAGAGGTCTTTCCCTGTTCCTCCCCACTAAGCATAACTGTCGTTGCTGGAAATGACAAGAGGACCAAAGGAGCACTCTGTAAAGTGGACAGAGGAAGGCAGACGGGTTAAGGGCCCCAGGACTGGAGGAACAACACGGCGGCAGGATGTCTTAGATCCCACCCACCCACAGAAGAAGGAGACCCAGGCCCAGTTTCTCTATTAGCCCCAACCTGGCCACAGAAGGCAACCCAGGTAAGCTCCTTCCTCACTGGATCTAATGGGAGCCCTGCCCACACAATCAGGTGACACTGGCCAGATGGATCCTACCACAGCCCCCAGCTGGGCAAGCATTCATCCTCCTGTGGGGGAATTGATATTTAGCTGAATTTTAAAAAAAGAAAGGAATGAGAGAGATCTTGTGTACCCTTTGTCCAGTTTCCCCCAATGGTAACATCCTCTAAAACTGCAGGACTATATCACAATCAGGAGATTGACATTGATACAACCCACCCACCTTACTCAGATTTCCCCAGTTTTCACTTGTATTCATTCATGAGTATGTGTGTTTACGTGGTACGGCCGGGGGTGGGGCCTCCTCTGCCCATTCTGACCCACTGTGGCCACACCAAAATGGTGGCCCCTACCTGCCCTGAGCTACCCCTCTTCCAGCCGGCTGCCACAGTTTAATGACTCTGTCTCCATGTTCCAAACTGAGATTCCCGAGAGGGGAGATCTGCTAACCTGGCCAGTGTGGACCAGGCGTCCACCTCAATACTGTTCATCAGCTGAGGGTCGCTGGTGGTATGGGAGTGGGAGAGGAACTTTGGGGCTGTGGGCTGAGCAGGGAGGAGTGGGTCAGGAGAAAATAATCAGTATTTCTAAAATGATGGGAGTTATGGTCCTTATTTTTCAGATAAGGAAATTGAAGCTCAGAGAGGTACAGTGAGTTGCTAAAGATAGCACAGCTAGCAAGCTGGGTAATCGCGATTTATACCTGAGGTTCAGCTGCAATCCAGACCGCAACCCTCAACACCTCTTGCTTTTCCGTCTCTTCCTCCCATCTGCTCCTCTCACCTGCCGCTTCCTGCTGGGCGAAGCAGAGCAGGAAACAGGGAAAAATGACTCCCCTGAGGTGAGAGATAATGGGGGCAGCTCCTGGGGCCGGTGAGGGTGAAAGTCCTGTCGCTCGCTGCCCCCTCAGCACCTGGGGCATCTGCAGACTCCCCCAGAGCCCTGCACCTGACACCGAGGTTGCCCCTGCTCTCCTTCCAGAGCAGGCCTGAGGAAGTCAGTGCACCTGACCGTCATGCTCAATTATTCATGCCAGTAAGAGTTTAATTAAAATTTCACGACAGTCATCATGTTTCACCCAAACAGCTGATGATGGCCTTGGATTTTTGCCTGAGTCCAGCGGTCCCACAGCAGAGATCTTCATCCGAAGCCTTTCAACCCTCACAAATCAGTTCTGACAACAAGCCCTCTTGTGATTGTCGCAAAGTCCAAAGTGGGGCAGATGCAGCACCCTGGTGACTGTGGTTGAAGAAGGCCCTCGCCGGAGCAGGGCTGTGGGGTCTGCTGGCCACTTGGTCCTGGCCTCTGGTTCCAGGAGACAGTCTCTGACATTTACCCAGCGAGATCCATGGGATGATTCCAGGTAAACAATGGCCAAGGATTTAAGAAGGGAGACTGCAGAGTGGGTTGTACCTGGAGGTTACAGAAAACCACATCCCTGCAGGGGCAGTGGGAGGGAGGGAATGTGTGTGCAACCCCTTCAGGGTGTCTTAGGGTTAGGCAGGTGACCTTGGGGCAGGTCCTCAGTTTCCCCACTTGGCAGGTGGAGCTGATGAACCCTCCTCCATAGGGCACTTGCGGGGGTCACAGGAGGGGCTGTTGGAAGCTCTGAGCACGCTGCCTGCACACAGTAGCTGCTCAGATAAGTGGCTGTTGACTTGAATTGGGTGCCAGATGACTTGCTGAGCTGGGTGAGTGGTGATGGGGAGCCCTGGCCTCCAGCCCTCCCCGTCCCACCGCTGATGGTCTGCAGAGGCTCTGGGCACCACTGGGCAGTGGGAGAGTGGGTCTACATGGAGGCCAACCAGACGTGGAGACTCAGGGATGCGGGCAATAGACTTTCCTGCTCAAAGAGACAGCAGCACTTCGGAGGCAGCCCCAGCCATGGCTGATAGGAGGCCAGACAGCATTTAGAGAAACTGGGGCAGGTTAGAGATGGCCAGCAAGGTCAGCCCAGGCCTTCCAGCAACAAAACAGAGCAAGGGTGTGTCCTGCAGGCAGGCGGAGCTCCACCTGCTGTGGGGCCCGGGAGCCGGTGGTGAGGGGAGGTCCTGACTTGGGGTGAAGAAGGGCATGCATAAGATCTGAGAAGAGGGGCAGTGCCTGAGCCCAGAGCTCAGCTCAGGCCCTGGGAATGAGTGTAGCAGACCCTGCGGTACCCATCCATATCCCCTCTGCACCCACCGGCGCAGGGACCGCTGATGGAATAACTGGGGGTGTTCAGTGTAGTGTAGGCTCCGGGAGATAGCAAGGATTCTATGAGAGGCGCTGCTTAGGACCCGGGGAGGAAACAGATCTTATCCTGGGAAGAAGCCATGGCAGAGTGAAAGGAGCAACTGGACTCAGAACAGCGAGATCTGGGTTCTGGGCCCAACTCAGTCTCCAGATCCCTGTGTGACCCGAGGCAAGTCCCATGACCTCTCTGCACATCTGCAGAACAAGGCGCTTCTAAGAGCCCTCCCAGAGCCTTGACTCTAAAGAGTTCTATGTGAATGCTCCCGTCCAACCCCCACCTTAAATACGACCCGTGGCTTCCCAGCTCAAACCCGCCTCCTGCCAGAAGGCCAGTCAGCACCAGGAACCCACAGGGTGAGTCAGCAGCCCTCACGGTCGCTGCGTGACGCAGGTCTGGCAGTGACAAGGCTGCTCGGTTCATTAAAATCTGGGGATAATGTGCCCTCGCCCTTGGAGATGCCATTACGGGGTGGTTTCTGCAGCTTCCTCCTTGGGAGGGAAGAGAACGGGGAGAAGGGGCAGCGGGAGATGAACCTGACTCACACCCCGGGGGAGAGGCTGACACGGCAAAGTTTTGTGCTGGTCTCAGCTTGGAGACTTAGATGCGGGAGGGGAGGCAGCCATTAGGCTCTTTCATCTCCTGTGACAGGAACCTCAGTGCGTAAACCTGGCTTGAGCTCAGAAGGGATTTATTGGTTTTATGCCACTGACAAGCTCAGGGATGGACCTTTAGCTCCACCTTGTTGCAGGGGCTCAAAGGATGCCGCCAGGATGTTCCCCATCTTTTAGCATCTCTCCCCCATGCAAGGCCATGCTCAGATCTCGCTTCTTGGAGGCCAGATGGGTTTCCATCCAGACTGGAGTCCAGCAGAGAAGAGAGAGCTTCCTCAACAACTAATCAAAAGTCCTGGGCCGATTCCCATTGGCTCCAAGGGTCACACACCTACCCCTGAACTGATCTGGGTCAGTGGGAAGGAATGTGGTGATTGGCTTAATCCAATCAAGAAAGATCCTGCAATCTGGAGGTGGGGTTGATCCAGCCTAAGCCTGGGATGGGCTGAGAGTAGGGGAGGGGGAAATTCTGGGGGAAATTACAGCTTTACTAGTAAAAAGGTGACAGGATACTGGATGGCAACAGCCTACAGATATGCTCCACTGGGTTAGGGTAGAGGGCAAGAATAGCTAATGTATAAAATCAAGAGGAATAGTGGGAGAAAAGCCTAATATCCTTGAAGCATGGCTGATCTTAATTCATCTTCCCGATAGTCTAATTAGAGTGTGAGTACTATTATCCTAAATCCAGAATCCTATATTTTAGTGTTGGAAGGATCTTCAAAAGCACCTGGTCTGACATCCTTATGTTTAGAGATGAGGCAACAGACCCAGAAACGTTAAGTGACTCCCTCAGGGTCACATGGTTCATTAGTAGAAGACTCAGGTCTTCCCAGACAGGTCGGTCCAGCCGGTGTCCATCTGCTCAGAGGTGCTGCTGAATTACAGTGAACGCTGTGCAAGGCAAGCCTGGCTCTCACGCAAACCAGGCAGGGCAGCCTACATGGGCTAGAGTCCATCCTGCCTTGGGTGAGTGGAAAAACGGGTCCCTCATCACCTCCCTGCCCCCACCCTCCCAGCATGGGCTGGTGTCTCAGTAGATACACCCAGCTGCGCCCTGCTGGAGACTCTCTCAGAGGATCCTGGGGCTCTTCACGTTTCACACTCCTGATCGGTAGCTGACCCCAACCTCTGCCACCTGACCATGCCTCCCTGCAGGTTTGTGAAAGCAGAAAAATTAACTCCGAGTATGAAAAATGGTGAGACTCTTCATGGTCATCTAACCCAAACCCTGCATTTTATAGGAGGCAAACTGAGGCCCAGAAGAGGGGGGGCATTCCAGTGCAGGCAGAGCGATCCAGGTAGAAGGGCTCCCGGCTCCCAGTCTGATGCTTTCCCACCACCCCACTGGCCTTGCTGGTTGCATGAGCCCTGAGCTGCCCTTCTTGTGGCCTCTGATGGGGACTACCAACCAGCCACATATTTACACACGGACAACCTCTCTCCCTTAAACAGTATCACACTTTGCAAGGTGTGTTAAACATGAAACAAATGAGGGTCAGAAAGCAGTTGGGGGTTGTCCAAGGTCAGCTGCCCAGCAGTCAGAGGTCAGGGCCGCCCCCTGTGTCTCAGGACAGAAGCCTTTAAAGAGTTTGTGTCACTTACCCTCCTTGATCCCTGCAAGGCTGGAGTCCCTGTAACTGTTTCCCTGGTTATAGATGAAATAATGGGGCTCAGAGGGGCCCAGCCCTCTGGGCTCCCTCACACAGCTGGTCAGTGGTGAAGGGGGGGTGGGCCAGCGTGCCTGGAGTCCAGTCTGGTACCCTGTCACCCTGCACACTGTCACTTGTACAGTTGGGACTGGCCTTCCTGACAGTAACTGGAACCTGATCAGTGGAGCTCTAGACAAGTCAGGGGTTATTTTTCTCACTCAGTGAGGCGGGATTCACTCAGTGAATCATTGGGGTGGGAGGTGGTGAAAGCCCAGCAGCTCCAAGATACCATCTGGCCAGCTTCCTCCTGTATCTCCCCTCAGTGTCCTCAGGGTGTGCGGCCGCCCTTGGGGTCACAGCGTGGCTGCTCCACCTGGGCCTCCTTTCAGGCTGGGCAGCCAGTGGTCCTCTGGGAGAAGCCAGAGGCCCCTGCCCTTCCAGGGAATTTCCCAGAATGCCCCACAGCCACCTCTGCCCCGTCTCATTGGCTGGAGCTGTGTCACGTGACAGCCTGCAGAAGGATGGGAAATGTAATGTTTTTAAGTAGGGGAAATTGTTGTCCTGGACAAAATAGGGGTCGTGTCAGGAGGAAAGAAGAGGAGGGTGACTATTGGTGGGCAGCCTGCCGTCTCTGCCCCAACATTTACAATCTCATTTTCATGTTTGCTACCTCCCTGGATCCACACAAGCATGTTTGTTGTGATCAGGCAGTGAGAGGCTGAGCCACTTGCCCGGGACCCCACAGGAGTGGCCTGAGGAACCAGGCTAGCGCCCGGCTCCCTGCAGCTCCCCAGATCTGCCCTCCTGCCCCGCGTTGTCTGCTCTCTCCTCTCTTGCCATCCCAGTTCTCCGCTTCTCCAGCTCCCCAGACCAGATGGGGTCAGCACATTCCTGCAGGCTGAAGATACAGACCAATTGTTTATCACTTACGGTTCTGACACAGACATACTTTCAGGCTGAACTACCTTAAGCAAGTCTGCTATGGAAAGTCCAAACTCAGACCAATCCCCTGGTGTTAACACTCCCTCTCTCACATCCTGCTGGTGGGATATTCACTGGGGTAACCTTAGCGGAAGACAGCTGGGCAGTGTCTATCAAAATTCAAAATGCACATGTCCTTTGTCTCAGCAATTTAACTTCTAGGAGTTGATCATTCTGAAGTACGCTAGAGTACAAAGCTATGTAAGGATCTTCACTACAATGTTATTTGTAATAGCAGAGCTGGAGAAATCTAAACGTCTATCAGTAGGAGGTTGGTTCCTTAAATCACGGCACATCCATGCCATTGAGTATGGAGCAGCCATTAAAATGATTGAATTTGGCCTCTATGATCTGACTTGGGAGAATGTCCATGATGTGTTTTTGTTTTGTTTTGTTTTGTTTTTTTGCTGTACGCGGGCCTCTCACTGTTGTGGCCTCTCCTGCTGCAGAGCACAGGCTCCGGACACGCAGGCTCAGCGGCCATAGCTCACGGGCCCAGCCGCTCCGCGGCATGTGGGATCTTCCCGGACCGGGGCACGGACCCGTGTCCCCCGCATCGGCAGGCGGACTCTCAACCACTGCGCCACCAGGGAAGCCCCATGATGTGTTTTTGAATAAAGAAAGTAGACTGATGAAAAAGACAAATAACATTATAAAGATTCTAATAATCTTGGTTTGTATACAGATAAGTGAGTATCTGGAAGGATATGTGCCTGTGTGAGAGACTCTCAGGAAAATTCCTCATGCATTGAGGCCCTCTCATTAAATGAACTCTATGTGCCTTATCCAAGCCATTTGTGCTGAGATCCCTTCCCTTTTTGCCTACATCAGTAATGTTCCCATCTCTTCTGGATCATTCCAATTAGTGTACAAACACACCATTAATTCTCTAATCCCCCCCAAATAAAAACAAGTCAATATCCAACCTCTTCTGCTACTTTTGTTTCCCTTTACAATAAAACAAAAGTCACGATTATTACTATCTTTAATTCCCCTCCTCCCAGTTTCTTTTCACTGCACTCGAATTGGATTTCGTCCCTTCATACTCCACCATAACTGCCCTTGTCAAGGTCATCAATTACCTATGCACCGATAAATCCAATGGTCAACTTTCAATGACATTTGACCTATCAGTATTTGGAATAGTTGCTCATGGCTCTCAAACCTTCCCTCCTCTCCGCTCTGGGATCCCACCCTCTCTTGGTTTTCTCTGCTTCCCTGGTTACTCCTCCTCCATCTCCTTTGCTCGTTCTTTCTTGGCGTCTCAACCTGTAACCCTTGAGTTATTCTAGAGTTCTGCCGTTGGTTCTCTTCTCCTTATCCTCCCTCACCCCCTTGGGGACTTCACCAGACTTGTGGCCTTTACATGCCATTCATATGCTGATGGCTCTGAAATGCACCTCTCAACCTGGACCTCTCCCTGAGCTTTAGGCTTATACATCCAGGTGTCTATTCATTCCTCCCTCCCTCCCTTCCTGGCCTCCTGCCTCCCTTCTTCCCTTTCTTTCTTCCTACCTACCTCCTTCTTCTCCCTCTCTTTCTTTCTACCAAAAAATCATATATTACCTCTATAATTTGTGCACACAAGCTCATGCGTGTGTGTGAAACACCCTTACAAGCAAGAACTATTTTCAATAGAAAGCAATTCCACGCTTTACAAAAAAGATTTCCAGAGCCTTCCTTGAAATGCTACACTCTCCAGAGAGCTACAGAAAATGATTTTGATTTATAAACCCGTTTCTTTTATGCTCCAATGCACCCCTGAAAAACCTTCTCAATTTCTGTTTCAAGTTCTGTCCAATTCAACCAGTATTTTCCCATGTTCTTACTAAGAGCTGGGTGCTGTGCTTGGCACTGTGGGGGGACAGAGATCAATAAGATCCATGTTCCAAGGGAAACTGACACTGTCAACTCTCTTACAGAGAAGGCTTTTAAGAAGAACTTACCTGGGTAGCTGATGCCACAGGAAATGTAACAAAACCCTAAGCACCATAAGCAGATTGAACTGACAGCCCAGAATGAATAAATGCCCCTGGTTTCTGACAAAAATTCTTTCCTTGATTGGACTCTAGCCTGGTTCCTCTGAACCCTCCTTTTGACTAAGCCTAACCTTAGCTCTAAAGAACTGAACAAAACACTAACAGTTTCTAACAGCTCAAGGCCACATCCCTAGGATGTCCTTAGCCCCTCTTAAAGAGCCTGCCTGACAAAGCTCAAGGATGCCCAAAGAAGTTTTGTTTGTTCCAGCCAACACCTGAAGATATGGCTGCTGTCTCCCAACCTTCATGGGAGGGCAGGAGCCTAACTCAATGAGTGCCACTTAGCAAACCCAGATGGGTTTTACGTGGACCAACCTTCCTTCCCACTCTTTGTAATTTTTCACTTTCCTGACTCTGCTCAAGACCCTGCCATTGCCTCTCTTCCTCATCATTCTCCCTTTAAAACACCCAATCACCTCTGCACAGATTGGGGTAGAGCTCAGCTCTTTCCCTTAGTGTCAGTAGTTATTGAATAAATTCTGTTTTCACCACTGTAACTAATGTCTGGCTGTGTTTATCCTCAACATCTCTCAGGCTGGTGGGGCAGCCAGAAGGGGCATAACTATACACAGAAGGGTAGCTGGGGGATGGCAGGGGGAGTAGCTGCCAAAGTCACCTAGGTTTTCTCCTATGTTTTCTTCTAGAAATTTTATAGTTTGCATTTTACATTTAGGTCTATGATCAATTTTGTGTTAATTTTTGTGAAAGATGTTAAGGTCTGTGCCTGGGTTCATTTGTTTTTGCAAATAGTTATACAATTATTCCAGCACCATTTGTTGCAAACACTATTATTTTTCCATTGACTTGCCACGCCCTTTTGTAAAAAACCAGTTGACTATTTTTATGTGGGTCTATTTTGGGGCTCTCTATTCTGTTCCACTGATCTAAGTGTCTAACTTTCATTGTCTTGAAAACTGTAGCTTTATAGTTAATCTTGAAATTGGATAATGTGAGTCTTCTAACTTTGTTCTTTTTCAGTATTATGTTTCCACATAAATCAGCTTGTTCATATCTACCAAATAACTTACTGGGATTTTGACTGGTATTGCATTGAGTCTATATGTCAAGTCGAAAAGAATTGATGTCTTAACAATATTGAACCTCAGTTCATAAATATGGACTGTCTCTTCTACTTAGACCTGCAAAAATTTATTTTATCTGTGTTTTTTAATATATAGATCCTGAACATATTTTGTTATATACATATACCTAAGTTCTTTGGGTTTTTGGTGCTATTGTAAGTGGTATTTAAAAAATTCAAATTCCATTTGTTCATTGCTGGTATGTAGAAAAGCAATAGACTTTTGTATGTTAACCTTGTATCCTGTGGCCTTGCTATACTTATTTTAGGTTTTTTTTTTTGAGAATTTTGGTGATTTTCTATAAAAAACCATGCCAACTATGAATGAAGACAGTGATATATACGCTTTTAATTTTTTTTTCATGTCTCATTGCACTAGCTAGGATTTCCAGTATGATGTTGAATAGGAGTGATAAGAAAGAAGATATCCTTACTTTATTCTTGATCTTAATCTCACCATTAAGTATTGATATGATGTTGGCTGTAGGTTTTTTGTAGATGTTCTTTATTGTGTTGAAGAAGTTTTCCTCTATTCCTAGTTTGCTGAGAGGTTTCTGTTTTGTTTGTTTTTTTTTTTTTGAATGATGATGAATAGGCATTAGATTTTGTTAAATGCTTTTACTGCATCAATTGATATGATTTTTCTTCTTTAGCCTTTTGCTATGGTGGATTACACTGACTGATTTTCAAATGTTGAACTATCCTTGCATTTTCAAATGTTAACAGTTCTTGACAATACAGAGTCTTCTAGCCCATAAACCTGGAATAAAATCTACTTGGTTGACATATTCATCCTTGTTATACGTTGTCAGATTTGATTCGCTAATACTTTCTTGATAATTTTTGTGTCTGTTCGTAAGAGATATTGATCTTTACTTTTCTTTTGTTATAATGTCTTTTTTTTTAGGTATTGTGATACTATTGACTTCATAGGATGAATTAAGATGTGTTCCCTCTGTTTCTATTTTTTGGAAAAGATTGTAGAGAATTGGTAATATTTCTTCCTTAAATGTTTGGTAGAATTCACCAGCAAAACCATCTGGGCCTGTTGTTTGCTTTTTTTGGAAGACTTTAAAAGAATTATTGATTTGATTTCTTTAATAGCTGAAGGGCTATTCAAGTTATCTATTTGCCTTTCTGTGAGTGTTGGTAGTTTGTGTCTTTCAAGGAGCTGGTCCATTTCAGCTAAGTTATCAAATTTGTGTGCATAAAGTTGTTCCCTTAGTATCTTTTTGATGTCCATGGGATCAGTACTGATGACCGTTTTTTCATTTCTGATATTGGTAATTTGTACATTCTCTCCTGTTTTCTTGTTCAGCCTGGCTAGAGAAGAGAAAAAGCTCCTTAAATGATGAAACCATAAACTTCAAGGTCAGGTTTTACTAGTTTTTTGTAGATTTTTTTGCTCTCTGGCACATGAAATGTTTCAGGAACATAATAATTGCATAATGTATTGAGTTGTTATATCTCAAAATGACAGAAGTTTTGAATACTACAACCCCCTGATCTTAAGAAGTTTAGAATTTTAACTTTCAGCAAGTCATTAACAATTAACTCAGCATCTACTATGTGGCAGGCACTGTGCTGGGCCCTGGGATACAATGGTGAGCAAATTAGACATGTTTCCTATCTTCATGGTGACTGGTCTAACATGAATCATGATATCACAAATAAATAAAAAGTTGCTACTGTGGTAAATTATATAGGGAGAAAGGGTCTATGATACCAATTCATAGAGGAATTTGACCAAGCTCAGGAAATCAAGGAAGGCTTCCCCAAGGAAGAGACAATGGAGCTGAGGTCTCAAGATTGAGTAGAAGGTACCTAGGCAGAAAGTGAAATGTGTTTCTGGTAGGGGTGACAGCACATGCAAGGGCCCTGAGGTGGGAAGGACTACATCAATATTAAGTCTTGAAAGAAGGCCAGTGTATTTGGGGAGGACATAAGGCATGGAAGAGTGTTGGGAACTGATGCTGGAGAGGGCAAGACCTGGCCAGGATGGAGTTGGGCCTTTATTCTAAGAGTTGTGGGAGTTGTTCCTGCTAAGACTGGTCCAAAACACTAAGACCACTCTCCAGCTCCCTCTTCTTTTCTCAGAAGGAAATGGGAGCTGGCAGAGAATTGTGTTCATCACCTATTGTCTTCCTCATTTAGCCAGCTCTGTGGGGCATTCCCATGTAGTTGTTTCTTTTAAATAGTTTTATTGACATATAAGTTATAATAAAATTCACCCATTTTAAGAATATGATTCAGTGATTTTTAGTAAACTTCAAGAGTTGTGGAGAAAGTGGACATCCAACTTGTATTGGAACTTTCGTATCACATATGACAAAGGAACAATTTCAAAGTGGGTGATGTGGAGAGGGGCAAGACGATTTTTCAGCAGTGTGTCCAGTGCCCTACCGTGGAAAAGGGAGGCAAGCACAAGACTGGACCAAACCTCCATGCTCTATTTGGGCGAAAAACAGTTCAGGACCCTGGATTCTCTTACGCAGATGTCATCAAGAACAAAGGCATGGGGCTTCCCTGGTGGCGCAGTGGTTGAGAGTCCGCCTGCCGATGCAGGGGATGCGGGTTCATGCCCCGGTCCGGGAAGATCCCACATGCCACGGAGTGGCTGAGCCCGTGAGCCGCGGCCTCTGGGCCTGCGCGTCCGGAGCCTGTGCTCCGCAACGGGAGAGGCCACAGCAGTAGGAGGCCCACATACCGCAAAAAAAAAAAAAAGAAATCTGTTGAGGTTCTGATTTAAACATTGCTAAAGTAAGCAGAATCGTGTGTGTCTCCTGCCTTTCCTGTGAAAATTGTAATTCAGAGTAAACAAACAGCTGAACAGAGGTTTCTTCCTTGTAGAAGAGTTACAACCAACAAATAAAGAAGAAATTATCAAAAAAAAAAAAAAAAGAACAAAGGTATCACTGGGGAGTATTTGGAGAATCCTAAGTAGTACATCCCTGGAACAAAAGTAATCTTCACTGGCATTAAGAAGGCAGAAAGCGTAGACTTAGTAACTTCTCTCAGAAAAGCTACTAATGAGTAATAGACGGCTACTGCCCTATTTATTACGGCACAGAAATGTCTATGACCTTTTTATGCATACCGTATCTAAACTGATCTCATATACCAGAATTCAGATGATGAATGGCTGCTAGAATATTTCTGTTGGACAGTCCTGATTTAAATAGGATTGGCTTGTGGCTAAACGATGATCAGCTTTTTGAGTTTTGATAGTAATTCTGGTTCAGCAAGGGCTGTCACTGTTTTCCCCTTCTAAAGATATGGTTGAATTTGATTAGTAATGTTCAACTTTTCACAGAGATGGTGAATGCCATCTCAAAACCTATAGGAGTTTGGTTTTATAGGTAGATCTATACAACAGGTTATATTAACATATTTAAGTACTGAGGAGATTCCTTTATTGTTTCATAAAACAGAGCAAGACTCACCTGTGTGTTTCAAGTTGTGTTTACCAGCCTGTGAAGGCAAGGGTTGAAGATAAGCTGGCAATGTCTACTTTATCTTTTTGGTCTTAACTATGCCTATTTAATTAAAATTCCCTGTATCTAAAATGTTGCCTTTTATTTAATGAAAGGCATTTTAGTGTAGTTTATGTATAATATCAAAGAATGTCGAACACATACACACACACACAAACAAGAGTTGTGTAACCATCACCGAAATCCAGTTATTGAACATTTCTATCACCCCCAAAGTTCCCTTGTGTTTGCTTGCAGTTAATCCCCACCTTCCCCTCCCCTCCAAACACACATAATGTCCCAGGCATTCGAGGTCTGATTTCTGTCTCTGTAAGTTTGCCTTTTGTGGACTCTTCATATAAAGGGAATCTTACTGTATGTAGTCTTTTGCATCTGGCTTCTTTGCATAACATATTTGAGGTCATTCATGTGCAGTACGTGTCAGTAGTTCTTCCTTTTTATTGCTGAGTGGTATCCACTGGATGGATACCACATTTATGTATCCACTCAAATCTGATGGACGTTTGGGCTGTTCTGCATTTTGGTTGTCATGAATAATGCTGCTGTGAACGTCTGCATATGAATCTTTTTGTGAACATAGGTTTTTTATTTCTTTTAGGGAGATTCCTGGGAATGGAATTGCTGGGTATTATGGTAATTATACTATTTTACATTCCTACCTGCAGTATAAGAGAGTTTCTATTTCTCTACTTCTTTAACGACACTTGATGGTGCCCTTTTAAAAAATATAGTTATTCAAGTGGGTGTGAATTGGTATCTCACTGCTGGTTTTAGTTTGCATTTACCTAATGACTAATCTCATTAGTTGAATATGTTAAGTATGTTTTTTTGAGCTAATTAGCCATCCATATATTTTCTTTGGTGAAATGTCTACACAAGTCTTTAGCCTATTTTTAAATTGAGTTGTTTGTCTTCTTATTATTGAATTATAAATGTTCTTGATATATTTTGGATACAATACCTTAATCAGTATGCGATTAACAAATATTTCCTCCCAGTCTTTTGTGGGTTTGTCTTTTCATTTTCTTAATGGTGTCCTTTGAAACAAATTTTTAAAATTTTGATAAAGTAAATTTGCTGATTTTTTTTTCTTTTGTGGATCTTCTTTTTGGTCTCTTCCAAAAGGCGAAAAATTCTTCGCCTAACACACATCATGAAGATGTATTCCTTTGTTTTCTTCTGGGAGTTTTATCTCTTATATTTAAGTCTTTAATCCATTTGGGGTTAATTTTTGTGTATGGAATGAGGTGAGGGTTTAAGTTCACGTGGGTAGCCAACTGCCCCAGCATCATTAGTTGACAGTTTTGAACAAATGGTCAAACATGCCTTGACAATTCAACAAGACATTAAATTGTCTTTGGATCTTAGTTAAAAAACAATTCACCATAAATTTAATGGCTTACTAGGGCTTCCCTGGTGGCGCAGTGGTTGAGAGTCCGCCTGCCGATGCGGGGGACACGGGTTCGTGCCCCGGTCCGGGAAGATCCCTCATGCCGTGGAGCGGCTGGGCCCGTGAGCCATGGCCCCTGAGCCTGCGCGTCCGGAGCCTGTGCTCCTCAACGGGAGAGGCCACAACAGTGAGAGGTCTGCGTACCGAAAAAAAAAAAAATTTAATGACTTACTTTAGGACTCAGTTTCTTTTCTTTGATCTATATGCCTATCTTGCACCAATGCCACACTATCTTGATTACTATGGCTTTATAATATGTTTCAAGATCAGGTAGTATCAGTCCTCCAACTTCGTTCTTTTTCCAAATAGTTTGGTCTATTCTCTGTCCTTAGAATTTCCATATAAATTTTAGAGTCAGTTTGTCAATTTCTATAAAAAAGCTTGCTGAGATTTTTATAAGGATTGCATTTAATATGTAGATCCATTTGGGGAGAATTGCCAACTTGACAATATGGAGTCTTGTAGCCCATGAACATGAACTATCTCTCCATTTATTTAGACGTTCTCTAATTGATCTCAGCCATGTTTCATAGTGTTCAGTGCACAATCTTGCCCTTCATTTGTTAAATGTATTCCTAAGTATTTTCTTATTTATGATGTTATTGTGAATGGCCGTATGTTCATGTTTTATTTTTACCAGTCTGGCTGTTAATTCTTTCTCTCAGTTTCTTTTTCCTGGAAATGACCTCATTCTAAGACCGGGCAGAATCAGGAAATCAGGAGGGCTTCACTTTGGCGTGTTCTGTGCCCCCAGCCTGCCTTCAGAAGACCCAGATTTCCCCAAGCCCAGACACCAGCTGATTGCAGCTCAGAGTACAGTTAACCTTGGAGGCCCCAGATAGATGACAAGGCTGTCCTGTCAGACAAGAGAGTTTAGAAAGGTGGGAGCCACAGGGAGGGGATCTCGAGGGTGTGCCCTTCACAGGGGCCTTTGGGATGCAGCAGATCCCATATGTGGGTCCCAGGAACCATGAGCAGGGCTGCAGGCTGGGATGGTGGACTGGGCGGGGAGAGGGGTGTGGTGTGGGAGGGCAGGGGGTGGGGTTGGCCACAGAAAAGGGCAGTGGCTGAGGCATGGGCAGCTCTGGGCAGTGGGAGGAGGACGCTGTCCTGACAGGACTGCTCACCCACGTGCACAAATGCCCACCCTGCGCCAGGCGCTGAGCTTGTGGGCTAGCCTGGAGCTGGGCTAGAGCTACTCAGAACCTTGGGGCGACATCAGGCCTGGAGCACAAGCAGGGGTGGGTCCCAGGATGGGGAGACAGGGCAGCCAGAGGGAGGACCTGAGAGGGGCTGAGGGGGAGCTCAATACCTGTCAGACCAGTGATGGGGATCAACTAGTGAGTGCCTACTGTGTGCTTCACACAATGCTATGCTTCTCATTTAACTCTATGAGGATGGAACTGTTATTGCCTTTATTTTACAGATGAGGAAACTGAGGCTCTGAGAGGTGACATAACTGTCTGCCAGGCACCAGCCTCTCTAGCCTCATCTCTCACCTCTGCTCCACCCCTTAAAGTTACAGCCCATCCTCCAGCCATTCCAGACCGTGTGCTCCTCCTTGAACAGGCCAAATGCTTCCCAGCCTCTGAACTTCTGCACATGCTGTTCCCTCTGTCTGGTGTGCCCTTCCCACCATGACATCCCAACAAACTCCGCCCCCCCCCAGTTCAATGTCACTCTGTGAAGCTTGCCCGACCTCCCCAGGCAGATTCACACAAGCCCTGCTCGGAGCTCCCCCAGATCCCACACATCCCTGCAGCCAGCCCTTCCAACCGCACCAGACTCTCCTGCTCCTGTATTCCTCACCCACCAGGCTTAGAGCTCCCGGAGGACCAGGGTATGGCTTATAAAGTGTTAAATAAGTGCTTCTGGGCGCCTGAATGAACGAATGAGTGATCAGGTGAGTGAAGGCTTTGGACCATGGAAAAGTGAAGAGACCCCGGCGGTCATGTCTTGTTCTCCTGAAGGGTTGACATCAAAGGTCACCAACCCCTCGTTGACTCAAACAGGGGTTTCAGGGACTGGAAATGGCATGAGAAGGTCTGCAGTCCATGTCCCTGCCTCTAGGCTGCAAGCCAATGTCTTTCTTATTTGATGGATGAATCAGAGAGGTCACCCTCCCTGTCCAGTGTCACAGGCAGCACCCTGCCAAGAGCCCTGATTTGCGACAGGCACATCCAGCATCCGCCACAGTCATCAGAGCGGCCTGGCAGCCCCAGGCATTGTGCGCTCAGCACCTGCCCAGCCCTGTGCGGTGGGAGCCGTGAGTATCATCTAATTCAGCTCTCACTGCACATCAGTGGGGTGTGTACTACACCCTCATTTTATCTATGTTTCGTTGTGCTTAGTTTTCTCCATACGAAAGGAATATATGCTCATCTTAAAAACTCTTTTTTTTTTTTTTTTTTTTTTTTGCGGTACACGGGCCTCTCACTGTTGTGGCCTCTCCCATTGCGGAGCACAGTCTCCGGACACGCAGGCTCAGCGTCCATGGCTCACGGGCCCAGCCGCTCTGCGGCATGTGGGATCTTCCCGGACCGGGGCACGAACCCGTGTCCCCTGCATCGGCAGGCGGACTCCCAACCACTGCGCCACCAGGGAAGCCCTTACAAACTCTTTTAAGCAATAAAGAAGATGAGAGCCCTCATCAGCACATGCTGTGATTCCCATTCCACAGATGAGGAAACTGAGGTGCTTTCTATACAACACCTTATTCCCCTATGATCACGCAGCTGGGCTCTCTGTCTGCCTGGTGTGACAGCGGCAGCTCAGTGACTCACGGGGAAACCACGGCCCTCCACGGCGGAGGGCTTGGGCAGTTGGCAACAACTGGCTCATTTGTAGTGATTTTTCTTCAGGGTTGGTGCTGGCAAATCGATATTCACTTGTGCCACCCATTATGGTGCCTGCCTCCCCACTCAGGGATGGCAGAGAAGAGCAATAATCTTGACAAAATGTAAACAGCATGGTTTCAAGTGAGCTGGAGAGGAGTCTTTGTACATTAGGCTCCCAGGGAGTCCATAAACCTGAGGCTGATGAATTACCTGGGCAGGTGCCTCTGCCACCGGCATCCTCGCGGAGGACCAGAAAGTGGGATAATTACTTTTCTGACACTGGTTGTCTAGAGCGAGCGGGTCCATTTTTCTCTTTTATTACCATTGAATTTCAGGAAAGTGTCTGCTGAGTCCCCCAGCCCTGCCCCCCTTTTCTTAATGTTGGATTTATTTGATGACTCCACTAGGCCTGGTGGTGGGGGCCAGAGCGAGCCCTGCAGTGAGGAGGACACTCGGCCCCTGAGCCCGCCTGCCCGAGGCTTCCATCAGCGGGTGCGATGGGTGTGTGGCTGGACATCCGCCCATTCGTAACCATCGTCCCCATCAGTGGGGCTATAAATTTTCCTTCCTTCCCTTTCCCTTGCTCTGTGGGCTGACTGTGCCCAAGTCAAGGCGGCAGTAATGGGCTGAGGCAAAGGTTTTCTTAGCCTTGGGAGATGTGGTCTGAGCAGACACAGATAAAGCCGAAATCTGAGGTTCAGTTATTAAAGGAAGATGGGAGAACCTGCTGGGGGGCACTGGCAGGCCCGTCCCACTCAGGCATGTCGATGGGGGGTGCTTCTGGGAGTTGGGGTGGAGCTGGTAGTGGGAGAGGAAGGAGCTGGGTCCATTCTGTCCTCTCCATCTTCTTTCCCTCCCCCAAGACCTGCTTTCCACTCCATGTTTCTCAAACTTGACACTGACGCGTAGTTCTTTTGTTGCCTTAATTTGGATCTCTCAAAGCGCCTTCTGGATCATCGCTTAGCTCTGGGATCCCTCAAACTAGGGAGACCCCCCTGAGCATTTGGATAATTAGGTAACGTTTCCATTGACAGAGCCTTATACAGCTATGGTAATCACTGCTGAAACTCCTTGTTTATTCACGCACTCACTCACTCACTCACTCACTCAGTATTTACTGGCTACTTGCTCTGTGACAGGATCTGTGCTAGGGGTTGGGGATACAAGAGAGAGAAGAATCAGATATGGTTCCTGCCCTCCTGGAGCTTAGACTACAGTGGGAGCAGACAGTATAAAAAGTAAATCATCTATGTACAGTTAGAGCTCTAGTAAAGGGTCAGGGAAGGCTGTCTTGAGCAAGTGATGAACGCGAGTTTCTCAGGTAAGTGGGAAGAAAAAGTCATTCTAGGCAAAAAGAACAGCATGTGCAAAGGCTCTAGGGTGGGCAGGTTAGCAGATAAAGTGAGGGGAGCGGGGTAAGGTGGGGCTGGGGCAACATTGGCCCAGGCTGTCTCTCCAGTCAGGGCTGCAGGAAGCCTTTGGAGGCATTTGAACAGGGACGAGTGAGCCCTAGTCAGGCAGTCTCCTAAAACATCCTCCACTTCCGGAGAGAGCTGAGGCCACTGCGATTCTTTTGCTGTCTTCAACCAACTGTGTTCCCACACATCTGGATTCGCTTATGTCAGAGCCAGATTCACTGCCGTCTGTGGGGGAAAGAAAGAATCCAGAGCAGAACACTGGCTGCGGTGACGCCCCTGGTTCCCGCCGCTGGTGTTGAGTCCCGGACAGACCTTGCCTGCGAACGCCCTTTTCTTGGCGGCTGCAGTGACCATGTGCCTGGATGGAAATAGTCCCCATTAGCCCTTGTTGACCCCACTCTTGTCTAATAACCAAGTGTAAAGGCTTCTCTGGATTAAACTTGGCCCTTTGAGCCTCAGCATAAACAGGGAAAGATCAATCCTTTCAGGACACAGAGAGCCAAAGCACTTCCTATTTGGGGAAACCGCTCAACCCATTCCAGGAAGGCCTGAGTGGGTGATCTTGGGAGCAGCATTAACTCTGTCTCCCTTGCCTGTTCCCTTGTGTTCCCATGCTCTCTCGAATAGAGGGAAGGGGTGCGCTTACAGCTGGCTAGGGGCTTGGGTAGAAGTTTAGTCCACCTCACCTGTACCATGGCCTGTGGTCAGTGACCATGAATGATGTAATATTAATAGTTGGGGTAATGAGGGCATCACCATCTCCCCCTTCCAATTTTCCTACTGACTCTTAAAGTAGGAGCTGCCACACTCTTATCCAAAAGCATTTGCCTCAGTTTCCACCTCTCACTTTCTCTTATTTAAGGGAGAAGCAGGGGCTTGTCTGCTGAGTGCATTCAATTGGCATTGTCATTCTGTAATCCACACAATTAGATTGAACCTATCTAACTGGACCAGCAATATTGGCCCAGTTGAGGACCATGGTGCAGGGAAATGCTCCCTATTTGTCACCAAAGCGGGTCCACTCCCAGGCTCTGCCCCTCACTAGCTGAGTCACCTTAGGTGACCTCAGCTCTCTGAGCATCACCTGTAAAGGGTGAGTGGGGTTGTCCAGAGCAAAATGTGCTTGGAGAGCTGTGAAAGGGAATGCAGACAGCAGGGGGCATTGGCGCAAGAGGTCAGAATTACCCCGGTGTCTCTGTCTCCTGGCTCTGTGTCTACTTCATTGATAATCACTTCTAACAGTCATGTCAGCCCTTTGCATTATCGTGAAACTTGTGTCTATAATATTGTTCAGACTCCAAATCAATAAAACCCCAATCAAAGTGGCTTGTATCATAACGACATACATTATTTCTCGTGAAAAGAATCCAGGGGTGGATGAGGTTACAGATTTGGTTGAATTGACAGCCCGAGGGCTATTCTAAGATTTTAGGAGAGTTCAGAAAGGGACACCAGCAAGGTTTCAGCAGGATCCAAGGGAGGGGAAAGGGGGCGAGTGAACTATTTCTTGAGCACTCATGTTGCAGGATCTTCTGCGTCGATGAGCCTCAGTCCCCATGTGCACAGTCGGACAGTAGCTGCCCCCACCTCACAGGTTGTCATGAGATTCCATGAGATGGTCCGAGTGAATCCCTTTGTGTGGCGCCTGGTAGGTGGTGAGCACTCAGTAAAGAGCTCTTGTCGCCGGCGCTGTTGCCGTGGTTGATGCTGTGTGAAGGCTGTCGGGTGGGTGATTCCGCTTGTTCTGTGTCGTCCCTGGATGTGGAGCTGGGACCTTCAAGAGGAACCACCAGGCGGCAGAGTTCAGCTCAGGAGAAGGGACCTTCTGATCAGGTGAGCTGCTCAGCACAGGGCAGCGGACAGCGCCCCTCCCCAGAGGTCAGGCACAGCCAGGTCAGGCCTGGAGGGAGACCCTGTGGCAGGGACTCAGGCCACCCTGCCTCCAGTGCTTCTAGCTTGGGTTGGGGGCGTTCTGGGGGATAAACCAGTGATGGAGGCAGACAGCACAGTTACAGCTTCTGAGCACACACGAGACATGAAAATAGCCTCTCTGGGTTCAGCTGGACTCCTCGCCCAGCTGGCACCCTGTGGCTCCTGGCCTCAGGCCTCAGCAAAGCCACTGGGCCATAGGATCAATTCTCCCTTCGTTGACACAGCCCTTGCTGCCACTCAGTGCGCGGGGGGAGGGGGAGAGCCCAGTTTGCCCTGGACAGTGCTCTGCAAACCAGCCAGCTCTGGCCCTGTTGAATCCTGACCCTGTCTCTTCCAATCACTTAACCTCTCTGAGCCTCAGTCTCCCTTTCTGTAAAATGGGAACTAAATCCACTTCATACTTCTGTTGGGTCTTAAATGAGTTCACATATATGAAGCGAGTTCGTCAACAGGTGTGTTTTGAGTGACAACTATATGCCAGGCACTGAGGTAAACTCTCTAGGGACATAGAATGGGGACATAATGGTGGAGACCTCATAGGTTGCAGTGAGGTTTGGCTGAATCACTAGATGTAAAGCATTTAGCACGGTGTCTGCCCCCCAGGCCCAAAGGCACAGAGAGAGTGGCACTTAGGGCTTGGGGCAGTACTCCTTGGACATAGCTCCCCAGGGAAGTTTTTAAGAAACTGCAGATTCAGGCCCCCTAGCACCAGAGATGCTGATGCAGCAGCTGTGGATGGGGTCCAGGAACCTGCATCTTTAATGAGCTTCCCAGAGGAGGCTGATGAAGGGGTTCCTTAGTCTGGGGTATGGGAATCAGCACAACAGGGACGTAGAGATGAATGACGGGGCACAGGGGCTAGAGGGGCGATGCCCACTTGTAAAGAGCTTCAGTGCGAGGCTGAGCAAGCCACCAGCTCTGGAGCCAGGAGGCCTGGCTTCAAGCCCCAGCTCTACCACTCTCCTGCTGCGTGACTTGGGCATATCCCTCCGACCTCAGTTTCCTCATCTGCAAAATGGGGCCACTGTTTGCTATGAGGCTTAGATGGGCTGCCCTACATGAAGAAATAGCCCAGGGTGATTCCTGCAGGGCTGTGAGTCTCCTGTCCTCACCTTCTCCCAATCCACCTCTGAACGACCCCACAGACTTGCCACCATCTGTCCTGCACAGGGATGGTCAGCTCCTGAGAGGCAGGAGGGGGCTGCCCTCATCCCTGGGCCCTGAACCTCTGCCCAGGAGGAAGGAAAGCTGCCTGCCAGGTGGCAAGGTCAGGGGTGAGCACTGGGCCCTGGAGCCCCCCTCTAGCCCGGCTCCTGCAGGAAAGTGGTGAACCTGTAACTCATGCCTGTGCAGATGGAGTATCTGAATGCCTCCCGGGCTCCCGCGGCGTAGCTAAACCCAGAGCCTCTTCTTCCTCTGTACAGTACTTGGCCTGCCCATGGCCTTTGACCTTCTGACCCCGGAAGGAGGTTGGAGGCCATTGTGGCTGCTGGAGGTGGGTGGGGAGGGAGGAGTCCTTATGTGACCTCCCCAGGGTCACTCAGCAAGTCAGTGCCAGGGGGGCTCCCAGCTCCTTCCAGGCTCCCCATCGTCAGCGCCAGACCCTCTTCTCTGGGCTGTGTCCAGAGCAGACAAGCTTTACTGTGACCACAGTTACTGTTGGCATCTTTCCACGGGGGCTCCATGCTCTCTCATCTCCATTGTCTCAATTAGCATCAGGGCTGCTTTTATTAGGAGATCTCCTTTCAGGAGTGACATAAAACATTTCCTGAAAGGAAGTACAGTTTCCATTTTCTCCCCCTCTTACCCATCATAAGGCATTTCCATTTCAGTTGAGTCTGTTTCCTTTTTCTGCATCACATTTCAGAATCTGCAGCGTTAAAGACCAGCTGGGATGCCGTTTGGAGCAGTCCACTCCCAGCACCTTCCTGCTTCTCCTCCCCGCCCCTCAGTGGGCTGGTCTCCTCCTGATTGTTGCTCCCTTGGAAAGAAGGGCTTGAATCCACTTCTGTCTGCCTCAAAGCCTCTTAACAACCTACTCCACCCTCCTGCAGGCCCCCAGATGTAGATGATGATGGTGGTAAAAATGGTCCAGGTGTTGCAGATGAAGGGAGCTGATGATTGCTGTAAGCTGAATTGTGTTTCTCCAAAAAGATACATGCAAGTCCTACCCCCGATTCCTCAGAAGGTAACCTTACTTGGAAACTGGATCTTGCCTGAGGTAATCAAGTTAAAATGAGATCGTTAGGGTGGGTCCTTGTCCAGTATGACTGGTGTCCTTATAAAAAGGAGAAATTTGGACACAGGGACAGACACAGGAGACCATGTCAGGAGGCACAGGGAGAAGATGGCCGTGAGCCAAGGAACGCCTGAGCCTGCGGAGGCCTCAGGACCAGGTCCTCCTCCAGAGCCTTCCGAGGCAGCACGGCCCTGCTGACACCTTGATACAGAGTTCTGGCTTCCAGAACTGTGAGAAGTAAATTTCTGTTGTTCTAAGCCACCCAGTTTGTTGTATCTTGTTACAGCAGCCCTAGTAAACTAATACAGAGATGATGACAAGGTGGCGATGCATGTGAGGGGCTGTGTAGAGACATTGCTGGGAAGGGGCTGCCTGGGACTACCTTTCCCAGCACCCCCTGCGTGTAGGTGGAGCCATAGGATCAGCTCTCACCAGTGGGTTGGAAGAAGTGATGTGATTGTCACTTCTGGCTGAGGTGATTAAGAAGCAGGTATGTCTTCTCCACTCTCTCTTTCCCCTCTGCAAGTTGGAAGCAGAGCAATTTGAGGCCTTGGAGGAAGGCGGAGCCATGAGGTGGAAGGAGCCTGGGCCCTAAATCACCGCAGGGAGGAAAGCCGCCTGCTGGCTGGCAGTGTCAGAGCTCTGAGAACATGCGGCAGATTTAACCCAGAGGAGGTGATGCCTGTGCACGGGCTTGAAAAAGTAAGAGACCAGTGGGAAGGGGCAAAGTGCACCAGGCAGAGGAGACAGCACGTGCAGAGGCCCAGGGGAGAGAAACTGAGCCCTGGGGACCTCCAGTAGTTTGTGTGGTTAGGGTATATCCTGTGATGGGGAGAGAGGAGACCCCAAGGCAGAGAGGTGAATGGGAGCTGGGTCCTGGGTAGGCTTGGTGTCATGTGGGGGACTTTGGGAAGCATGCTGAGTCCCTGCAGGGTGGCTATTGAATGCTTTTGAGCAGAAGGACCATGTGACCACATGGTCACACTCGTGCATTTGAAAGGGCCCTCTGGCTCCCAGCGTGGGCTGGATTGGAGAAGGAAAGATGGAAGGCGGCAAGACCGGGAGGGAGGCTGGCCCAGTGCACTGGGAGAAAGTGCAGGGGCAGAACTGAGGCAGAGGACATGGGAGTGGCTTTTAGGGGAATTCAGGATTTAGAGTCAACAGGCCTTGGTGATGGATTTCGAGGGAGGGTGAGGGAAAGGGAGGGATAAAGGATGGTGTGTAGGTTTCAGGCCTGGGGATGGTGGCGTCATCGCTGAGATATGGGGATCCAGGACTTGGACAGTGTCTCTGTTCTGGCCCTGGCCTCCGTTTTCCCAATTGCAGTCCTGTGTCCAGAATTACAGACGTAGGTGATGGATCAATAGCTGGATGAACTAGTCAAAGGGCACAGCAAGTGCAAATGCTCAGAGGCAGGAAGTTTATAGTGGGGGACAGTTTTTACTTGTATAACATCTGTATCCTCCACAGGCAGGGGCAGTTGTGCCTGTCTTGTTCACTTCTGCACCCCTAACACCAACAGCCGGAGCCCAGGACATAGCAGATACTCAATTAATGGTCATGAATGAATGGAAAAATCAACAAACAAAGTGCTTCGATTCGGCTGCAGCCCAGAGGACTGGCCGGGACTCCTGGGACCGGGGAATGGAGATCTCGAGTGCCGGGTGGTTTATTTTTCATTCCTTTGATGATGGGTTTAGAGTTGCGGCAAGGCCTGAAAAGAAAGACAGCTGGGTCCAGCAGCACAGCTAAGTGGGCCATTTGGGAGCCGAGGAAAGGGATATCCCTGGTCTGATGGTCCTTATTGGTCTTAGCAAATCAGAGGCTCCCTGGTGTTCCCCAGTGGATGGCAATGAGGAGGAAGGCCAGTGCACTGCCACCCTCCACACTGGCCGCAGAGAAGAGTAACCTCTGCCCTCTCCAGAGCCCGGCTCTGCTCTCTGCTTCCCTCCATCCCTCAAATGGAAAAGCAGGTGATGGATGGTTTGTCTCCTTGCCTGTTTCCTTCTCTGACAAAGTCAGTTACCCTGTGAGGCATGGTTCCATCCATCTTACCTGGAGTCAACCAGCTTTTCTGCCAAATGCCCAGAACACAGCCCAATGGAGACAGGCTGTGTCCCTGACTCCCGCTGGATCCCCAGGGAATCCCTGGTCTTCCCTTTGGAAGGGGAACATTGTGGCAGGGCCGCAGCTGAGGTGCCTTCATCCATCCTGAGCAGAGCTGGCTGAGCCGCCCTCCGTGTATCCAGGCCTCTTCCTGTGGCCCAACAACGGGGAAGGTTTGCAGAGTCTGGCACTGGCTGCCTCCTTTGCGAGGCAAGGAGCACTGTGAAAGGACGCCTACCCAGGCAGGCACACTTTCAGAGCCAGGCTGTATACCATCAACAAGGCCCCGCCCCAGGCTCGCAGGCACAAAGGCAAATGGCCAAGGGGAGATGAATGGGCATCTCAGAGCCCTCCCCCGCCCCGCCCCATTCCTCACTGCCCTGCCTGCATCAGGTCTTCACCGGCCCTGCCTGGACACCACCCAGTCCTCCCCCCTGCCCTGCCCCAGACCTACCGTCACCCAGTTGCCATGCGCTGTGTCTCAGGCACAGCCCTGACCATGCCAGCCCCCTCCCTGCTTAGCGACATTCCAGGATTCTTCCTCTCCTACCAAAGGAAGCCGCTCAACTTTGCAGGTGAGGCTGACCTTGACTGAGCCCATTAACAGTCCTGCAGGGAGGCTGTGCAGTGCAGTGGTTAAGAGCCCAACTCTGAAGCCAGGCTTCCCTGGTCAAAATCTTGGCGTGGCCATGGCCCTGAACGAGTTACTTAATTTCTTAACACCTCAGTTTCTTCATTTATAAACTGGAGATCATGATAATATGTATCTCATGCCGTTGTTATGAGGATAGATGAGTTAGTGTGTGTAGAGCCCTCACCACCTGCTCATTCTGGTGATCTGTTACTCCCCCTCCCCCCCTTCTTCTTCCTCCTCCCCCCCTTCTTCTTCCTCCTCCCTCCTCTCCCTGCCCCTTAGACTTGTTATCTAACTGCTCTAAGCCTCGGTTCATTCATCCTGCACGTGCAGATGGTAAAGCCAGCCCCACAGGCTTCTTAAATGGATTGAATGGATTGAATGTTCACGAGAAGGGCTTGCTGCACAGTGGGTGCCTAATAACTGCTGGTTGACACAATCAGTGCTGGGCTGACATAAGCCAGCTCTGCCTCCAGAGCTTCACCTCCAGAAGGGCAGGCAAGATCCCGGGGGAAACCTTATCCACCAGTTTTGCTCTGGGAAAGAGAACTGGAAACTTTTCTAATTCTAAAGAGTAAATGTCAGAGGCTTGGGAAGGATTTTGAGGTTCTGAAAATAAACGTCGGCAAGGAAGGGAAAGAGGGAAGGGGGAAAGAAAGGAGGGCATAGAGGTGAAGGAGGGCCAGGGTGAGAGGCAGAGAAGAGATGTCCAGACTGAGTGAGAGAGAGAGAGAGAGAGAGAGAGAGAGAGAGAGAGAGAGAGAAACCTCAGTGCCTGCCCCCAGATGCTGGGATACAGAGCTGAGAAAGCAGGTAGCTGCTGAAACAGACACTGTCATGCTTGGCGGATGGATGCCACTGGGTAGAGTGGCTCTGTTCTGCCATCAGGTGAATTGAACAGGTCCAACAGTGGGTGTTTGACGTCAGCAGATATTTGTGGAGCAGGTGCAGAGCTGGGCTTTGGGAATAATAATACCCGTTCCACAGGGTTCGTGGGTGAATTTAGAAAATGAGTTAAAAGTGCCCGTCTCTGTGTCACACACAGTAGGACTGCAATAAATGATGTGCCTTTTCTCCTTCTTGTTCTATACCACGTTTTCTTTTCTTTGTCAGAACCCATCAAATTCTCCATGAGAAGTAGCCAGCTTTCCCCCTTAGACAAGTAAAAGTAGTTTGTGATTTTCTGTGAAAGGTGCTAGGTTGGTTGGTACTTTTATATGACAACGTAGATTTTGTCTTCTGCTCTTGCTGCTGTGAAGTTGGAATAGTGAAGGCATCTGAAACTCACCTTCTGGGGGTCCGGCTGCCCTTGTGCACAGAATTTCCCACTGGGTTTTAGTGGGTGCCTATAGAGCTGTTGCCATCAAGGGCACACTGAACGGGCCCGTGTTGCCTGGCGGGCGGGGGCCTTCTTCCCCTGTACGCTTCTGCAGTTCATGTGCTGATAAGGTGGTTTTCGCACATTCATAAGCATTTGGGTATCTTCTTCAGTCATTTATATTTCGGGGAAAATAAATTCTTTACGCTCTCATAAAGTGACCGTTCTGCAGCCTCAGACACGCCCAGTGGATGTGAACAGGAGCTGGAAGAGGCCCTGCGCTGAGAATCAGTCCTGGATGCGCTGAGAGCTTGTTGTGCAGCTTTGGGAGAGTGGTTCCCTCTCTCTGGGTCTCAGCATCTCCTTCATCAGCTCTGACATTTTGAGTCTGAATGTTCCGGGAGTGTGAGGGTCCAGGCAAAGGGGAACTCAAAGACTTTATTTATGAAACAAATATGGACCTACCCAGGCACAAGGCTGTGTCCCAAGGAAGAGGATCCATTTCTTGGCCTCAAAGAACAGATCTAGAGAGAGGAAATTCACTCATGAAATATTAAAACGTCACTGTAATGGACAGAATGGAAGCTACGGGGGCAGGGAGTTCCTTTTCTTTACTGCTGTTCCCTCCTCTGTGGGTCCCGTGGCCTCTGCCCCTGCATCCCTCCTGGAAAAGGGGGCGGGGCGCAGCACCTTTAATCCATAATCAATGTGCCAGGAGGGCAGGGACAGAACTGACTGTGTACGCAGCCCACATTACCCTGAAGAGCCCAGCCCAGCCCAGTCAATCAATGCACCTGCAACGCTGGTGACTTCCGCCTCCAATCAATAATGCTTACAAAGTTGGGCGGGAGGGATGTAATTTCTTTTTCCTTCCCCCACTTCCTTTCTGGAATAACCAACCATCTCTCTTGCAAATAAATGCCTCTTGCCCTGCAGGCCCCTCAGGCCCTGGGAGGCTGCAGAGAGGTTTCCTTTCAGTGGACCCCAGTGTCTCCAAGCCCTGGCCCAAGAGCTTCACATGTGGACTTGACTCTCTCCGCAGCATCCCCGTGCAGTAGCATTTCAGGGGGGCTGAGTCACTTATGTGAGAATGCACAGCCAGGAAGTGGCAGAGCCTGGAGCTAACAGATTAAAAATAATAACACGGAGCATTTATGGAGCCCCTCCAGTGCCTGGGGAGGTGGACTTGGAGAGGAGGGGCTCTCTGAGCTGGGTCCTGGAGATCCCTGAGCGCTGTTCACCAGGCAGGCATGAAGGGAGAGGGGGTTCCAGTTGGGTGAACAGCATGGGCAAAGGCAGGGGAGGGGAGGGACCTGCAGGTGGGTCCCTGGGGCTGGAGGCAAAGGGCTGGCTGGGAGAGGATGCTGGAGAGGAGGCCTGGTCCTGCGGGGCCTTGGATGCCAAGCCAGGAAGCTTGGGCTCAGCAGTCAGAGAACTTGTGGATTTCAGAAAGTTCTTCCATGTGGTAGGCTGAACCTGGCCCCCTTCAGCCCCAATCTTTTGTTTTATTTTATTTATTTATTTTTTAAATTAAATTAAATTAAATTAAAAATTTTTAACATCTTTATTGGAGTATAATTGCTTTACAATTGTGTGTTAGTTTCTGCTTTATAACACAGTGAATCAGTTATACATATACATATGTTCCCATATCTCTTCCCTCTTTCGTCTCCCTCCTTCCCACCCTCCCTATCCCACCCCTCCAGGCCGTCACAAAGCACCGAGCTGATCTCCCTGTGCTATGCGGCTGCTTCCCACTAGCTATCTATTTTACATTTGGTAGTGTATGTATGTCCATGCCACTCTCTTACTTTGTCCCAGCTTACCCTCTTTTGTTTTAGCTTTTCTCCTGAGCCCCATGGGACAGGATGTATTTGTGTGTCTCTCCGGGACAGCCAGAGACACCTGCAAGTGGCCTTGGCTCCGCCCACGGATGCCTCTCTTCTCAGGTTTAAAGACAGGGTGCTGCAACCCTTCCCATCCTCAGTCCTCATTATGCCTCTAGTCACCCTCCAGGTCATCGATAAAAATAGGTAAGATTTAATAACTGCAGTTCTACAAAACTGATGTCCGTGAGCTCTTGCTGTGAGCCAGCCCCTCTTCTCGCACTGTGCATGTCACCCCTCATGTCACCCTCACAGCATTCCCATGACCAAGGTTTGACGTCATTCCCATGTCCCAGGTCTGTGCTTTAACAGCGGTGCTGTATCACCGGCTGCCTCTTTTGTGGTACTCCTTATTCTCTGAACTTTTCTACTAAACCATTCCAACATGTAAAAAAAATAAATAAAATAACTATTTAAGAAGCTGGACTGTCACATCCTTCCTTGTTCCTGGCCTCTCTGAGCACAGAGGATGGCATCTATTCAGCTGTGACTCCCAGGTACTGAATGCTTCCCTGTGCTGGCCCTATACTAAGCCCTCTACAAAGATCTCCTCTAGTCCTCCTAACTCCCCCCAACCCCAAGAGGCCAGTTTAGTTATCTTTGTTTTCCAACTGAGAGCAATGTAACTCAGAGACGCAAAGGGACTTGTCCAAGGTCACACAGCTAGGCAGCGCCTGGCGTCAACAACTGACTCCAGAGCCCTTGTTCTGAACTCCTGAGCAGGGGGAGTTCTCTGAGTCTGACTTCTGTAAGGGGAAAACAGAGGAACAAGAACAAACTTGTCCTCGGTTCTGGTAGCCAGAAACCAGGAACCCAAAGCTCTATGTCACCTTCAGGCTGTTTTGAGGATGGATGGGCTGAGCTCCTGTGCTGGCTGCAGCCTGGGTGGCTGTTCTGCCCTGAATTACGGCCTCTGTGGTTAAAGGGCTCTGGTTTTGACTTGCCAACCCAGATGCTTTGTGTCACTTAGGGCCACCTTTACCAGGACTCTGACAGTCTCCACAGTGGGGGTGGGGTGGGGGGGAAGGACTTGATCATCACTGTCCCTTCTTCTCAATGGTTAGACCAATGCTGCCCCCATCCCTGGCCCTACTGGAGCAGCATCAGAGGGGCAGCTTGTGCATGTAATTCAATAGCCAATCATGGAGGACACCTAGTTTGAGGCCTTGCCTGTGGGAGTACTGTATCAGTCAGCATAGGTGAGGCTTTAGTTAGTAACAAACAGTCCCCAGTGGCTTAAAAAAATATATATATATATATATATGTTACTGATATTTTATTTATTTGTTTCTTTATTAATTTATTTTGAAATTGAAGTATAGTTGATTTACAATATTGTATTAGTTTCAGGTTACAACATAGTGATTCAGTATTTTTATAGATTATACTCCATTTAAAGTTATTACAAAATAATTGTTATATTTCCCTGTGCTGTTCAATATATCCCTGTTGCTTATTTAATTTACATATAGTAGAGTGTCTCTTAATCCCGTACCTCTATCTTTCCCCTCCCCGCTTCCCTCTCCCCACTGGTAACCACTAGTTATTCTCTATATCTGTGAATCTGTTTCTGTTTTGTTAGGTACAGTTGTTACACACATTTTGTTGTTTTATTTTTTTGGATTCCACATATAAAACCCCACATGTTTATTTCTTGCTAATCCTACCTGCCCATTGTGAGTTGGGTGAGGTTGCTCTGCTCATCAGGGCCATTCACGGACCCCAGGTGACAAAGTAGCCATCAAGCCAGAGATGGAGAGAGTCCTGGTGGGTTTACACTAGCCATTAAATGCTCAGCAGGGGAATGACATGCATTACTTCATTCACACAACTCATTGACCAGAACAAGTCACATGGTCCCACTGGGCCACAGGGGACAGGAAGTTCAATACCATCGCACACCTGGAAGGGGGAGATGCGAAAATATTTGGCAGAAGGTATGACTACCCCAGGCACCAGGGGGTTGTGAAGGGTGGTGACTCTGCCCCCACCTCCCCCTTCATACCACCTCCCACCCTGCACACCACCCCAGGGGGCTTACAGCTTCGGCAGGGTGACTGTGCTGATTTTCCTCCCATTCAATCCCAGGGGTCTGTGGACGTAATTATCCCGAAAGTCTGAGATTCAGCAGGTAAATGAGCTGAGGGTGATCACAGAGCTTGGAAGTGACTGGGCTGGGACTGGAATCCAGGTTTGTCTGGCTCAAAGCCCAATCCTCTTCTCCCTGAACAGTGGTGCTCCTCAAAACGATCAGAAAATTGGCAGAGCAGTGGAGAGACTGGGATAAATGGTGGGGTGCAGACAGTGCCACAGGCCACCAAGAGCCTAAGAACCCGGGAGGGTCTGGAGGGGTCACATCCAGGTGGGTGAGGAAAATATAAGGTGCCGTGTGTGGGGCTGCGATGCTTACTTAGTAAGAGGCATCAATGACAGCCTCTGGATAGTGAACTGTTCCTTTGTGCCAGGCGCCCTGCCAATCGCTCTGCACCAATTCAATCACTGAATTCTCAGAGCAACCCCCTGATGAGGTACCATTGGATAGTACCAACGAATAAGGTACCATTTTACAGATGAGGAAAATGGAGGCTGGAAAAGTTGATGCCTGAGTTCACTCAGCTGGTCAGAAGCTGAGCTCTCTCTTGCCACTTGCACCCCTTTGCTCTTCCTTACGAGCCCCAGAGCCTGACAACCAAGCTTTGGGTTAAAAGAGCATGTACAGCTCCCAACCTGCTGACCACCTTCTCCTACCCCCTCACTCTGCCAAACCCAAGCCTGCCTTTAACAACTCCATTTCCCCAGAGAGGGACCCACTTCATTATGAAAGGCTCCCCTCCACAAAGACACAATACGGAGGCTGATGAAATTCACTTGGATTCAGCGTCACTTTGGAAATCGATTCGCTATGATTGCAAATCCAGTGTCTGTCAGCAGTTGCCTAATTTTAGCTGGATCTTTGCAGGCTTCTCACCAGGCTCATCCGCCCCTGTGGACTGACAGAGCCGTTCTGAGAGTATCATTGATCTTTTGACTAAAGTATCCTATGAAACACAAACCCGCTGTTACTCAGAGAGCTGTCTGCCGTGGTGGCACAGAAGAAACGCCCCCAGGTCAATGATAACCATAATTTCATTGTAAAACACGCCCTCTTGTACCGTGTCCCTCCCACCTCTTCCCCGCTTTGATCTTGGGCTCACAGCTCAGACCTGGAAAATCGATGCCTTTCACTGTTTCAACTTTGTCACAGAGCAATGGGGGGGTTGGGTGGGGAACCATCAATAGGGTGTTAAAGATATTTCCAGTTATGTGCAAGCTCCCTGTGATGAGGGCCCTTGGCAACTTGCAGTGAGTTAGCACCTATTTATTTGCAGGAGGGGAGTTGGTGGGAGGTTGAATCAGTGCTCCTGTTCTGGGGTATTCCACTCAGCTAAGTGACTGAGGAGGCGGCAGAGGTGGAGGGTTGCCAGAGGTTCTGGAGTCCCTGGAAGGCAGAAACCATAGTCCTTAAGTGTGGAAGTGGACAGAATAAGAAATGGGTGTCTTATCTTGCAACCTGTTGGCCAGGCAGTGGGGAGTTCCAGGAAAGGAGACAGGGAGAAAGGCATCTACCACTTCGGAGACAGGTGTTCTCTGGCAGGACCAGGTCATCAACTCCGATTTGGGGAAGATCCTGAGGGTCCAACGACCTCATCTTAGACGTGGGCCCCCTGAGACCTGGGGAAGGAAAGGCAGCCTGTTTCTCGATCCCCCTATAAGTCAGTGGCAGAAAGAGATTTTATGGATGGCAGGGGAAAGAACACAGTTTCCTTCAGCTGGCCCTGAGGGTGCCCAACGGTCTAGGCCAGGGATCAGCAAACCACAGCCCACGGGCCACATCTGACCCCACAGTCTGTTTTTGCAAATAAAGTTTTATTGGAACACGGCCCCACTCATCCTCTCCTGTACTGCCTAAGGCTGTGTTCATGCTCCACCGGCAGAGCTGACGCGCTGCATCGTCAGCCACAGTCCGCAATGAACCTACATCAGGAGGTCTGATCTGTTGTTTCCTAGATTCCGTTTACCTGCCTGCACGTGCCGTGTTTGCAGCCGGATACCTTGTAGGAGGTGACTCTGCAGCACTGGCCAAGAGGCAAAGCTGAGCGTGGGCAGGTGTGTGGAAGTGGCCTGGGCAGGGGAAATAGTGTAGGCAAAGGCACAGAAGTGTGGAAGGAAGCAAGAAGGAGCTCGAGGTGGATGGTGATGGTGGGGGCGGGGGATGGAAAAGTGGGGGCGGGGGATGGAAAAGTAGGGGCAGGCAATGAGTCTACAGACTTTGCCCAAGGCCAGACGTGTAATGCCAGGCTAAGGAGTTTGAAATCTATTCTGGAGACCAAAGAGTTTTGCGGCCTGCTTCCTCTGAGGTGGCTCAATGGTTGGGTTGCCGGATTTAGCAAGTAAAACTGTAAGACGGACTCTTCATTACATTTGAATGTCAGTTAAACAATGAATATTTTTTTAGTATGAGTATGACCTATACAATATTTAGGATATACCTATTCTGTTTTTAACTGTTTTTTATTCAGTTAATACATTTATTGGAATCCAGGTACTGGAGTTAGACTTTTAAAAATAATTTTCCCAGCCATCCCATGAGATACGTACTAGTAATAAATCCATTTTATAGATAACGTCTAAGACTTGGAGAAATTATCAGTGACACACAACATAAGCACTGCAGCTGGGAATCAATGTCAAGCCAGCTCAGGTCTTCAGAGCTCCTGTTCTTAATAACTCTCTGTTTTCCTACACAGAATGGTTCAATTAATTCTGCTTGAGATATACTTATCATAAAAAAGAAATCCATTGTTCATCTGGAATTCAAATGTAACTGGATGCCCTGTATTTTATCTGGCAGCCCTGCTTGGGGATGCAGCAGCGGGAGGGGAGGTTGAGAGTGGGAGCGGAGTGTTGGCAAAGTCATCCCAGGCCAAGGCTTGAGGGGCTCCTTCCTTCTCCCCAGGAGACTCCTCCCTTTACTTTTGCAGAAGACCACAACCTTTCACTGGCAACCTGCCTCACACGAGGTGAATATGGGAACTGGACTTCTGGAAGGCGGGCCTTGGCAAGGGCCCCAGTGGAGGCCTGAATCCTCCCTGTATCAGGAGCTCCCAGGGCGCCTTTGAGGATGTGGGAAGTGGGGGCAGGAAGGCAGGGGCCTGGAGGGAGAAGGGGGATGAGGTGTGGCTGCCAAGTGGGTCTGTTTACTCCCACTCGCTGCAGGTTACATTGAAATGGGATAAAATTATCCTCTAAGCCCCTTTATTTCCATTCAGTGCTTCTAGAAAAGACACATTTGACATGTAGGAGAAGGAAAAAAAGAAAGCGAGAGATATAATTTTCAGTTGAAACTGTAGGATGGAGAGATCTCAGTGAACTCAGCGTTTAGTGTGTCTTAATGTCTCCATACATGAGTCCAGGTGAGTGAGATGATAGAAAGTGTGCCAGGATCTCCCCCACGAGTCCCTGTCTTGGGGGGAGGGGCGTTGCAGGGGGAGGGGCTTGGCCCTCCTCACAAAGGTCTCCCCCAGTGATAGGCCGTGAGGCTCACTCCTTCCCTCTCCTCATGGGCAGCCTTGAAGTCCATGTAAAGGGGGCGCACCAGAGAGGGTCACTCATTTTAAATATGCATCGTTCCCTGGACCATGATCATTTCCTTAAGAGAAGTATCCAGGGGTGGACTTGTCAAGACAGATGCTTTTGAGGCACTTTGCCTGAATGCCTTGGGTCAAGCCTGGGCTCCACCATCTACTCGCTATGTGACGGTATGCAGACTACTTCCTCTCTCTGTGCCTCCGTCTCCTCATCTGAAAAATGGGGATGATAACAGTACCCACCCCTCCTAGGGTTGTTGTAAAAAATTAAAGTGTTTACTACACTCTCCACTCAAGAAAACACTCAAGAAATTATAGCTACTACTATTGTTTTTTATTGTTATTCTTAGAGTGCCTCCAGAAATGCTGTGCTAATTTTAGTGACTGACAGCACCTCTCGAGTGTTTTAGACGTGGAAAGGGCAGGATGGAGAGAGCTGGCTTCTTTACCTGGGTCTTCATCTGACACATATAATCTTGCTGAACCCTTGTCCCTCTTTCTGAGTGTCAGTTCTTTCATCTGTTAAATTAGCCATGGTCTATGTGATCACTGAAATCCTATTCAGGTGATGAATTTGTGAATACAGATAGCTGGAAAACGAGGAACTTTCAAAAATAGGACAGATATGCCTTTTACAATCTTTCAAATGACTCAGGAAAACTTGTGGATGAAGTAGAGATAAACTCATGCCTGGATCATGATATATTCTGAGTTATTTGGGTCTGCTCTACTGCCTACATCCATTTGTTAGTTTAATAAGCGCTTATTGGAAAGCACCATGGGCAAGGTTAGGGTTTGGGGAAATGGAAACCCTTCAATCATTTATTCATCCACTCACTGAACACATGGTTATGGAGCCCCAGCTCTGTGACAATCACTGTTCTGGGCACTGGGAATACAACCATGAAAAAGATAGACAAGGGCTCCACCCTGCAGGAACTCACATTCTGGAAGGGGAAGCAGGTAAATATACAAGTATATCAATAAGTAGATTGACTTCAGACCATGATGAAGGCGATGCAGGTAGTAACTGAGGGTGATGTGCTTGAACAGGGGATGCTGTGGGACAGGAGGACGGAAATGCACGATCGGATGATCAGGGAGGGCTTCTTGAGGGAGACGATATTTGGACTCAGGACTTAACAATAAGAAGGATCCAGTCATGTGGAGATCAGGGGGCAGAGAGCTCCAGGCAGAGGGAACAGCATGTGTAAAGGGCTGGAGGTGCACACTAGCTGGCTATGTTCTAGGCCCTGAGGAAAGGCCAGTGTGGCCGGAGCAG
Source organism: Grampus griseus (assembly GCF_964374135.1). Taxonomy (NCBI): domain Eukaryota; kingdom Metazoa; phylum Chordata; class Mammalia; order Artiodactyla; family Delphinidae; genus Grampus; species Grampus griseus. The sequence goes on along the minus strand of NC_139017.1, from coordinate 160,220,501 downwards.
AGTGAGGGAGGGGAGAGCAGTAGGAGATGAGGTCAGAGAAGCAGAAATAGAATTGCAAGGATTAAAAGTGTTTAGCTCAGTCGCTGGCACACAGTAGGTCCTTTATAACCTTTCCCTACTTCTGAGAGCTCACCTGGCTACAGATAACATGAGTGGGAGGAGAGAGAGGAGACCCGTGAGAGAATCTTGAGGTCCTTTCCAAACCCAAGAATTTGTGACTAAGAGGCTTGAAAGCAATTTGCTAATTTGAGTAGGGTAAATACTCTCACTTCCAGTCCTTTTTATAATATTAAATGGCTTCACAAAATATATTTTGTTCCCTCCCTGGAATTGTGATCAGCTTGTGTTAGTGACATTTTCTTGTATTTTCAAAGACATGTCTAAATTTCCCCTTTAAAATGCAAAGGCTAATTCAAGACTCAGGATTCCTTTTTTTTTTTTTGAGTTTTGGAAGTATCTGACAGTAGTCTAATATTAGTAAAACTGTAAGCTCCACAGAATTCCTTTTATGCACTTGGAAAATTCTCTTGTCTTGGCCCCTTGCCCTATGCTCCCCAGAAAGTCAGTCTCCCCGGGCCCTCCTGGATGTCCAGGGGCCCCCAGCTTGGCTCTGTGTTTCCCAAGGAGGTTCCTTTCAATGACTCACAGGACTGGAAGCAGAGCTAAAGGCTGAGGAGCCCAGCCCTTCATTTCACAGATGAGGAAACCAAGGTCAGAGAGAAGAGAATTCTCCAGGGTGTCTACTGGGAATATGATCTGGGACAAGGATATCTCCCACAAACCCCTTAACCCACAGCACATGGAGAGCAGCTGCCCTTCCCAGGTATGCAAAGGACCAGTTCTGCCAATAACTGCAATTAATTCATTAATTGATTCCTTCCAAAGACATCCACTGACGGCTACCACGTGCCCAATAATGAGCAAGAACGAGGAAAATAGAGGATAATAAGGTGAAATCTCTGTTCTCAAGTCGAGTTGGAGTGGGAGCAGAGGCATACCAACCAGAAAACATCACATCCTCCTCTTCATAGTCATTGTCGCCATTATGAGCATCATCACAGTTTTACAGGGGGTGGTGGGAATGGAGCAGTTTGTCAGGAGGCAGAACTGAAGGTTTAGCAGAGGAGGTGACACCTGAAACTTAAAGAAGTGAATGTTTTCTGTGCAGGTGGTGGAAGGGAAGCAATCAGAGGCAGAGGGAACACACGGCCAAGGCATGGAGGTAAGGTGACAGAGAGTGTGGCATGAGGACCCTGCAAATATTCAGGTGAGTGCACAGTGCAGGTTGGGTGTGTCTGGAAGGGGTTGGACAGGTAGCCTGGGGCCAGATCATGAAAGGATTTGAGTACCTGGTCAAGTGCCCAGCAACACTCCCTCCTCTCTCCATCCTTCTGCTAACAGCCTTTCATTTCCTTCTTGTTTGCCCCTTCCCCACTCTCTGTGGTTCTGGACTGGTTGTCAATCAACCACCTCCCTCCCAACAAAGGAAGGAGCATGTGACTCAGAAGTGACCAATCACAGTACCCAACCCAAGTGGCTACTGTGATTGGTGCAGGGATAGGCACATGGCTCAAGCCAGGCCAATCAGAGCTCTTCTCTAGAGATTGATGAATGGTTGCTGGGCAGGGCAAGGTCTCTCTTTCCTCTGGGCCACGGTAAGCCTGGTGGTGTCTTTCCACCCTGTCCGCTCCATGCATCTGGCCATTTGGAAGAAAGGATGAGCTGGGCTTCTGACCTGCGTTATGCTGCATAAATGGCTCTTCTACCTGGGTCTGAGTGTGGAGCACGTGGTCATAATCACTAATTACCTGGTTGCATCCTTCCCTGAAGCAGCCCCCTCGCTGCGCCTACCCTCTCCTGGTGCCTCCAGCCTCTCTCCACCCCAGCCCTCTTGCCTTTCCTGACTCATCCTTAAGTAAAGGCTTTTCCTCACCTCTGCTGGAGTGCTCAGAAGCTCCGCTTTGCTGGGGGAACTGGGACGGACACCTTCACTGCTTGGCATTGTTCTCGGGAAGCCGAGGTACCTCTCAATTATGTATTAGGCAGACTTTCTCCATCAAAGGGCCTGAAATTCTGGGAAACTTTTCCCTCTGTTGCTTGCTGGGCCAGGCACAGGGTCTTACCAATTTAGCGAGCCCGGGAGAGAAATGAGAGTCTGCTGCTCCCCAAGGGGAGCCTGACTGGGTTGATCTAAAATAGAAGGGGGAAAAAAATAAAATAAAATAGAAGGGGAGGGAGGTTGACCTGGTTCGGGGCCGGTTATTGGGGGCTGGCCTTGCGGGCTGCTCCCGAGGGTGCTGGGTGAGGGGCAGTGGGCGGTCCAGGTGCTGCTGGCGCTTCTGGGCCGTAGAGCTGAGTGGAGAGGCTGTTTGGAGGAGGGTGGGAGTCCCTGCCCTCGCTGTGTCCATCTGTGTGAGGTCCCCATGCAAGAGAGCCTTGGTTACTGAGGCTCGGGTCTTGCCCACCAGCTCTGGTCTCTGGGAACCCCAGATACTCAAGATTATTTGAGTACGAGTCTATTAGCATTCAATGTTCATTCAACTAAAGTCTTTGCCCTTCTGGCTCATGGAGATTTAGAACCGGAAGGGAGCTTAGAAGCCACAGAGTGTATCCTCTTCAGAGGTGGGACTCGCTCGCTGATAAACATGTCCGAAGAGTCCCTTGCCTCAGGATAGCATCCCATCTCTTTGGCACAGATTTGAGGTCTGTCTCGTGCAGCCCTCAGGACACTTCCAGCCCCACTTCTGGCCACAATAAATGCTTCCCCAACATATTGTGAACCTGCACTGCTCTGGGCCTTTGCTCCTGTCTCCATGTCTGGGTTCTCTTCCTCTCTGCCACTTGGTGCCATTCTAAGCATCCGTCAAGAGTAGACCAGATGTCTTCTCCTCCCTAGAGCCTTCCCCTTCCTGCAGGCAGGACTAACCACTCTGTCCTCCATCCTCTCACTGACGTCTCATCTTGGATTCCCTTCTCAGAAAGACCTTCACGTGGGCTTCCCTGGTGGCGCAGTCGTTGGGAGTCCACCTGCCAGTGCAGGGGACATGGGTTCATGCCCTGGTCCGGGAGGATTCCACATGCCGCAGAGTGGCTGGGCCCATGAGCCATGGCCGCTGAGCCTGTGCGTCCGGAGCATGTGCTCCGCAACGGGAGAGGCCACAGCGGTGAGAGGCCCGCGTACCGCAAAAAAAAAAAAAAGAAAGAAAGACCTTCACTGACCTGTCCATCTGATGGGCACAGTTCATTGTCCACGCCAGAGCGAGACTCTATAACGTCACCCTGTTTATCTTCTTCCAGCCTCTTGCCACCTGGGATACTCGAGGATGATGGTCTACCTGTTCCTTCCTGCCTCCCCACTCCAGACGTCAGATCCTGGGGGCAGGGACCTCGTCTGTTCGCTGCTGCACCCTCACCCCCATCTGGGCCGGCACACAGTAGGGCCTCAATAAGCCTGGTGGTGGCATGAGTGAACCTGACATTGGGCCTTTGTCTGGCATCCCAGGTTGTCTCCTTGAGGACAAACCTGTGTCCTAAAGTGTCCCAGCTCCTGTGCAGCACGAGGAAGAGGGGCTCAGAGCCCAGGGGGTGACTCTCTGCCGCATTTTGAGGGTTTGGAGAAGGAGCCTTAAGGCCAGTCAAGTGGCTAAGTCACGTCTTTTCAAATGGGGCAAACGCGGATTTACACAATAGCCTGTGACAAGCTCATCTTCAGGGGACGATCTGGCAGGAAACATTCCTTTTTCCAAAGGGTGCCTCAGCCCTGGGAGAAATGAGGGCTTTTTCAGGATCCTAATTGTTCCCGGTGCTGACAGGCTGCAGGGCCAGAGCTGCCGCCGCCGCCCAGCACTCACGCAGGCACCCAGCGTGTCTATTCCCGGGTCTCCAGGTGAGCACCCTGCTCCCAGGGGTGCCTGGGGGTCCAGGGTCCGTCCCTGTGGTTTCTGCTCCCTCCTGCCGACAGGCACGTGACCTCAGCGGGAAGAGGGCCTCCCTGGGAGCCCAGGACCTGGACACAGCGGGTCCTTACTCAGTGGGGCTGTCTTCTCCTGCCTGCAGCTCTAGGGGCCCAGCAGGGGAGGTTTCAGGGTCTCCTGAATGCCCCCGACAGGCTCCTGAGGCTGGGGGTGCAGTGGTTCAGGGCTTGGGCTGCGAGGCTCTTGCTAGGTAAAGAAATAGGGGCTCGCTTCCCTGGTGGCGCAGTGGTTGGGAGTCTGCCTGCCGTTGCAGGGGACACGGGTTCGTGCCCCGGTCCAGGAAGATCCCACACGCTGCGGAGCGGCTGGGCCCGTGAGCCGTGGCCGCTGAGCCTGCGCGTCCAGAGCCTGTGCTCCGCAACGGGAGAGGCCACAACAGTGAGAGGCCCGCGTACCGCAAAAAAACCAAAAAGAAATAATTGACCCCATATTGTCCAAGCTGAAAAGGGCCTTGGTGACCATCCACTCAATGCCTTGACGGTCCAGATGGGGGACGAAGGCAGACGTGGGGATGTCAAAGGGAGGATGGGGCAGGGGCTGCATTTTAGGAGCATCTTTAGTGCCAAGCTCTCCGCAGTAGGGACGGGGCTCACCCACATGGACCCCAGCTGAGGGCCAGGCACAGCACCAGGGTTACCTCACTCAGGGTTCACACCAGCCCTGTGATGCCGGTATTATCCCATTTCCCAGATGAGGTAAGTAAGGCTCACAGAGATTAAGTGACTTGCTCAGTGCCCCACAGCAAATCCCTCCTAAACACAAAACTGACCAGTTGGGAAAAGACACGTGACCTTCCTGGCTTTTGCACCAACCAGAGATCCCCCAACACTTCCACTTCCTGTCCTCCAGGGACGGAGCATAGAGGGAAAGATGCGGGTTAGGACCAGAGACCTTTGCTGGAGTCTGAGATGCATCTGGGTTCCGCTCATTAGGAGATGATGGAGGGTCAGTTGCATCACTGCCCTGCCCCATGCTGTCCCCCCTTCCCAAGACTGAAACAATTAGATGGAGAGAAAAAATGAGGCTTATGGCTGCTGGTTTAGTGCCTTAATGGTCCCTTGTCTAGACGCAGGCTGCATGGAGCTGCAGGAATGTACGGGCTTCCTGACATCCCAGCTCAAGGCAGCTCTTCCTCAAGGCCCAGAGCAGCTCCTGGATCCCACTGGTGCCCCCACTCCTGTCCTTCCTTCTTAAATCCTAGAGGGCTGGCCCCAGGGGGCACTCCCACACTGAGCTCCCCTGCCCCTGCCCCAGACTCAGCAGGGTCTTCGGTTCTACGCCCTCCAGTTCCCCTTCACTGGGGATTTCAAGACCCTGGACAAGGAGCTTGGGAGCCATGGGTTCAGTAGATGATGCAACTGGTCCTGTCTGGCCAGGGTCCTATCTCTAATGTGTCCACCTTGGACCAACTTCATTAAATCTGCCTGGACCCTAATGTGCCCCCCCATCCATCCTTGCCTCCTCTTCTCATCCATTTCCACAGCAGCCAGGGGGGTGAGTCAGAATAAATCCAAAAGTCTAAAAGTCCGAAAGTCTAAAAGGTGAGTCAGAATAAGTCCATTCCCTCGCTAGTGGCTTCCCCATTGAACTTCACATAAAATCTGAACTCATCATGGAGAGTCAAGTATGGTCTTTTCAGGGAGCAAATGACAAATGAGGGAGGGTGATTGAAGGGAGTTTGATGGGGGAATGATTCACCAAGGTATAGACAGGATACAGGAAACCAACAAGGGATGGTGGGGCCCCTGGGATGAGCAACAGTGGGGAGCTGTGTCCATCTCAGTCCTGACGGGGCCAAAGGAGGGGTGGTTATCAGACTCCAGAGAGAGCTGCAGCCGTGGGAGAGGGGCTACCTGATGGAGCTGGGGCTACAGGAGAGAGATGCAGCCACTGTCAAACATGGCTTAGCGGGGAGAACTGCAAATAAACACCTGACCTCTCTCCTCCTCCCCCTGGTCTCCTCTGTTGCCTCCAGGACCCAAAAGAAGCTGGGGCCCAGGAGGGTGCAGGGCCCTGTTGGTGTTGCCCCTGCAGGTCAGTGTCCCAGGTACAGAGCAGGGGAGGAGGGTGAGGGTGAATCTGGAGGGCACACAGAGGACAGCAACACATGTGGCCCCTGAGACCCAACCAGATCTGCCCTGCCTGCCCCTCGGACCTCATCCTCTGCCCTCTGTCCCTCACTCACCCTGTTTCCACCACACTGACCTTTGTTCAGCTTCTCAAATACACGGAACTCACTCCTGCCTCAGGGCCTTTGCACTTGCTGTTCCCTCTCCCTGGGAGGCGCTCTTCTTCCTCATCCATTCATGGCATTGAAGTCTTGGCACAAATGTCACCTCCTCTGGGGACTCTCCATTCACTCACCCAACTTTGCCCCCATACCCTACCCAGCCATAATTTCTATTGCATTGCCCTGTTTTATTTGCATCATAGCCTCTATTGCTATCTGACATTTGCTCCTCTACTTCTTTGCCCAGCTGGAGCATCAGTGCCAAGAGACCAAGACCAGGTGTCTCTTGTCCCTTGCCATATCCTCAGCACCAAGGGCAGTGTCTGCATGTGTTACATGATTAATGAATGCTTGTTGAATGACTGTCAAATAACAAGGCAGGCGAGGACAGTGGGTAAGAGCACAAGCTTTGCAGTGACATGATCTGTGTTTGAAGCCCATCTCCACCACTTTCTCAGCTGTGTGACCCTGGTCAAGCTGCTCAGTCTCCCGGTGCCTCAGTTTTCTCATCTGTTCAATAGGAACAATAGGACACCATGCCTCATTGGGTTGTTGTAAGGATTAAGTGAGTACATGTGGCACCGACCTGGCCTGTAGTAGTACGTGGTGTGTGAGGATTTGCTCTTATCCTTATTGTTCTAGATTTCAGCATCTGAGCTGCTGCTTTGCTCCTTCTCCTGAGACCCCAGACCTTCCAGGGCTGAGACTCAGCCCCTCGTCCCATCCCAAAGATACCTTCAAGCTGTACAAGATTTCCGAGGAGAGCCTAAGCCTCCACCCCAGGTTCTGGCTACCCTCGCAGCCTCACATAAAGCCCTCCTGCTTCCCTTTCTGGGTAGCAGCCTGGCGGTCTTCCTTCAGCTCCTTAGACCAGCCCTGCCCCTCCCACCTCAGGAGAGGACTTCCATGCTGCTCCTCTGCCTGCCACACCCCTGCCTCTACTTACCTCACTGCATCCTTCAGTCTCCGATCAAATGTCACCTCCTTCAAGAAGGCTCCCCCAACCTCACCTGGGACCGTATCAAGCCCTGTCACCCGTCTCAGGCACCTGCCCTTCTCCTTGGTCCCAACCTCACCTGGGACCGTATCAAGCCCTGTCACCCGTCTCAGGCACCTGCCCTTCTCCTTGGCCCCAACCTCACCTGGGACCGTATCAAGTCCTGTCACCCGTCTCAGGCTCCTGCCCTTCTCCTTGGCCCCAACCTCACCTGGGACCGTATCAAGCCCTGTCACCCGTCTCAGGCACCTGCCCTTCTCCTTGGCCCCAACCTCACCTGGGACCGTATCAAGTCCTGTCACCCATCTCAGGCTCCTGGCCTTCTCCTTGGCAACACTTGCCTGTGGGAATTAACTCTGTTATCAGCTAGTAAATGTTTTACCCTCCTCCCCCCACCAGGATATATACCCTGCGCTCAGGCTCTTCTGTGCCAGGCTTGGTGGGTGTTTGGGCAGCTTCTACCTGCCCTGGGCCTGGCCCTGCCTGGTTGTTGACCTGGCATCTGACCCTAGATTACCTCGTCTCTTTCACCCAAGGCTCATTCGTCTGCCTCCCCACCTCCTTCGCTCCTGTCCTGCCTCCCTCTCTCCCTCCCTTCATGCCTCCTTCCCTCCCTCCCCGCCTCCAAAGCAGTTACTGAGCTAATTGCTCATTCTAGGCTCTCTGCTGGGCCCTGGGGTTGTAAGACGCTGCTCCTGACCTCAGGGCTCCCAGCCTCCCAGAGGGGGTGTACTCACCCCCTGTGTGCTGTGAGAGGGATGAGAAGGGGAGGCCCTATCCAGCCTGCGGGGGGCTGGGCTGGGTGCTCAGGGGAGTCTTTTGTCCCCTCAGCTGAATTTTGAAAGATCTTCTCGGGGGAAGTTGAGGAAACAGCACTCCAGGCAGAGGGAACAGCATGTGTGGCAATCCGGAGTATTTTGGCAACTTCAGCAGCAGACAAGTGGAGGGAAGGCTGGCAACAGGTGAAGCTGGAGACGTGGTGTGACAGATTGCAATGTGCTCACAAACCCCAACCTCCCCCACAGTGTGTGCCCTTTGCTATGCAGGGTTGACCAGGAGGTTGAACCTGTTTCTCTACCTTGAATCTGGGCCTGGCCCAATGACCTGCTTTGATCAAGATGACATTAATAACATAACACATGCAGGGACTTGAAAAATGCTGTGCAAGGGGCCAGCCCTTTCCTGCTGCTGGGAGACTTGTGACTGCCACTCCTGGGCAAGCTCAGGCTGGCTTTCTGGGGATGAGAGACTGTGTGGACAGATGCCCCAGGCATCTCAGCTGTTCCATTGGAGACCCATACAGTTGGCTGAGGCCATTTGGAACCATCAGCCCCAGTCAGGCCAGCCTGACCTGGAAGAGCTGCCTCGCTGACCAGCAGAGCCATTAGAAACGTTCACGATTGTGTTTTAAGCTCTAAGTTTTAGGATGATTTGTTATGCAGCAAAGGCTAACTGATACACATGAGGAGTCAAATTGGGGAGGGGAGTTGCCTTCTGTGCTAGGTGGGGAGTCTGGACTTCATTACAGTGAGTTTACTGCAAGCTCTGGAACCTGGTGGTCTGGGTTCAAATCCCACTCTGCCACTTCCCAGCTGTGGGACCTTGGGTAGGTCATTTCACCTCTCTGTGTCTCAGTTTTCTCATCTGCTAAATGGGGATGATGAGCAGTGACTGGAACATGGTAAGTGCTCAGGAAACATTGGCTGCTAGTCTGTTGACCTTACATAGTGGTTGCCGATTGCTATATCTGCAGACTCTGGCGCTCTGGCCTGCCTTAGCTCACTCAGACCCACAGGACCGGATGAGGTGGTGGGTGTGACCCTGAACCATTTGATGTATGTTGTTGCCAGTCCATACTGTGGGTCTCATGACCCCCAGCCAACTCAGGACCATCCAGATGTCCTGTGGGGGCAGAGTCTCCTCCATCTCTCATGGCTGAGACTCACCTGGTTTTCAAATAAACATGTGTAGCACTCACAGGGCTTCAGGAAGAGCATAATTCCACATGCACGTGAGGCAGGGACCATACTGTTATGTTGTTTCTCTAAATACCTGGAGGCCTTTGGGCAATGACTGCATTTAAATGAAGGATCAGAGAAATTAGAGATGACACCCTTGTTTCTCTGACAGGCTGTTTGGCTTTATGAGAAGTTGGTAAACTATCAAGCCACCTCCAGTGCTGTGGTTGCCTAATCTGCTCTGAGACAGGGGCATGGAGACCCTTTGCCTCTGCTCCCCCCAGCCTCAGAGCATGGGATTTCCCAGGATGGTAGCGCTAAGAAAGGGGGCTTGAGGGTCAGTGAAAAAAAGGGGTGGAGTTGAGTGACGTAGGAATCAGGCAGATGTGATTATTTCACTTCACCCTTATAATTTGACTATAAGGAAAATCCTATTATTTCCCCCATTTTACAGAAATGAGATAACTTATCCAAGGTCACTGGGCTAGTAGGTGATGATTGCAACGGTTCTGACCAGAGAGAACTGTTCTAGGCATTGTGCTAAGCCCATCTCCATCCGTGATCTGGTTTAACCCTCTCCATAGCCCTGTAAGGTGGCTATTACAACTCCCTGTTTATAAATGAAGAAACTGAAGCTCAGGGTCACAGAGCTCATAAGGACTCAGGGTTTGAACTTGTGTGTCTCTTGCCCTAAAGTTCATATTATGAGTGTTCCCCACATGTCTTTATTCTTCCTGAAGCCCACAGAGGAGAACAGCAGACCTGTTTTGGCAACAAGATTACAGCCTCATTCCTTGGAGGCCCACGGGAGGACCCCCTCCTAATCTGGGCTAATGAGTACAGGGGGTCTGGGACAGTCAGAAATGTCTTGGTTGAGTTCTCCAGAGCAGGAGCCCCAGTGGGGATTTCTAGCTGACACCTATGTGCGCTTAAGTGATGTGCATTTTTCTGAATTGCTGGTATGTGCAGACATCCTGAGACACCATGTTGAGTCCTGACTCTCGTCGTGAGAATAATATAGATAATAACAACAGTGACAGCTACTTTATGAAGTGCTTACTGTGAGAGGACGCACAGCATGGGGCATAGCTGTGCTTTCCATTGTCAGGGACCACCTAGAAAAATGGTGGCATTTCTCCAGCACCCTGGGAAGGAGACAATGTTGCTTCCTGAGTAAGAGCTACCAGCCATCAGACCCCTGGATAAGTGAAACACATGCATAACCCATTTGAGGCACCAGGGTCAGGAAGTGCTGGGTAGAGTGAAGAGGGCAGCCTATGGGACAGCCTGGCCAGGTAAGAATCCTGGCTGTACCATTTACCAGCTGAGTGGCCTTGGGGAGGTAACTCCACTTCTTGCCTCTCAGTTTTCTCATCTGTAAAATGGGGACAATGATGGTCCCTATATTATAGGTTGCTGTGAAGATAAAATGAGTTAATGCAAGGAAAGTGCTACGAACAGGGCCTGGCATCTATGAGTGCTCCGTAAATTACCAAGAATTCTTCTTCCAGCCAAGATGGAATAACAGGGGTCACACTTACCTGCTTACATAAAACAACTAAAAAACAGACCAAATATATGAAACAACAGTTTCCAAGACATTAGCCACCAAGCCACAAAGAATAATGATCCCTGAGAAATGGGAAATAGCTCTATAATTTCCTGAGCTTACTGCCTAAAGAGAAATCATAGGCCAGGTGTCAGAGAGGGGAAATCCAGGCAGAATTGGGTTGTCTTCCTGAGTTAAGGAGACTGAGCTGGAATTTTGGGAGAATGAGGCAGCTTGAGTTTGCAGGGCGGAGTACTGGAGGCGAGAGGACTTCACACAGAGACGACACCAAAGATTTGCAAGAGTCTGCTCAAATCTTGGTGTGTGGACGCCACCTGAGTCTGGGGGAACACAGCCAAAAGGATTGGAGGGAAAAATCCTGAAACTCAAACAGTTCCTACTCCACCGGAGTGGAAAACCAAATCAGTCATGGGGCAGAGTTTTCAGAAGGGTCTTGCTTCAGTGCTATGTGGGAAAATTGCTTCAGTGGGAAAATTGGCTCTAGGCTAAATGCTGCTGTGTTCATGTTTAATAAAGCTTAAAAGCAAGACTTGAAATATATGTGCCCATGTTACTTAACTGTGTCCCAGGACAAAGTTTAAGAGTATTTATAAGAATACACAAATATTAAGTACCCTGAAAGACAAAATTGATAATGACTAGCATTCAGTCAAAAATGTCCAGGCAAGCAAAGAAAATATGACCTATAATAAGTATAAAAATCAATCAATCAAAACTTAGAAATGAAACAAATGTACAATTAGCAGAAAAGAATGGTAAAACCAACGATTATAACATTATTTCATACGTACAGAAATATAGGAGAAAGATTGGAAGTGATAAGTAGAGCCATGGAAGATATACAAAAGACCAAAATTGAACTTCTAGAGATGAAAGTAACAATGTGTGAGATGAAAACGACACTAGATGGTTGTAATGGCATATTTGACATTGCAGAAAAAAAGTACTAACTTGATGACATAGAAATACAAAGTATCTAAAAGGAAACACATAGAGAAAAAGAATAATATAAAAAAGATAAACAGATTACCAGTGATCTGTGGGACCACTTCAAATTGCCTGTTATATGTGTAACTGGAGTCCCTAAAATTAAGGGCAGGTGTTCAGAAATACATTTGAGGAAATAATGGCCGATTTTCTCCCCATATTTGGTCACTACTTTGAATTTATAGGTCCAAGAAGCTCAACAAAATTCAAGCCCAAGGAACATGAAAAAATTATACCAAGGCATATTACAATGCAATTCATCAAAACCAGTGATAAGGAGAAATCTTCAAAGCAGCCAGAGGAAAGAGACACATTACTTACAGAGGAAGAAAGAAATGAGGACAGCTGATTTCTCATCAGAAACAATGTAAACCAGATGACAACGGAGCAAAATCTTTAAAGTACTGAAAAGGAAAAAACCAAAAGAACACAAAACAGTCATCCTAGAAGTCTATAGACAAGAAAAATATTTTTCACAAATAAAGGCAAATTAAAGATGTTTTCAGATACACAGATGTTGAAAGGCTTCATCCCTAGATGATGTGCACTACAAGAAACGTTAAAGGTGGGCAGAAGGAAAAATAACAACAGGTAGAAATATGGATCCAACCATCTAGGCATAAAGAGCTCTGAAATTGAGAACTATGTGAGTAAATATAAAATACATTTTTTTCTCTATGTAAATATCTTTAAAGGATAATTGACTATTTACCATTTGTTATGTAGAAGTAAATGTACAACCACTTTAACACAAAGACTCGGAGAGGCTCTTGTAAGGTTCTTACACTAAATGTGAAGTGGTATAATAACACTTGAGAGTAGGCAGTGATAAGTTAAAAATGTATACTGTAAATCTTGAGGCAAAGACCAAAATAACAAAACAAGGAGTTATAACTAAGAAGCCAACAAAGGAGATTAAATGGAATCATAAAAACTACCCAATTAATCCAAAAGAAGGCAGAAAAAGAGGGAAAAGGGAACAAGGAACAGATGGAAGAAATAGAAAATAAGTAGCAAGATGGTACATCCAAAACCCAACCATACCAGTCATCACATTAAATAATATTCAACTAAAAGGCATAGATCATCATACTGGATACAAAAGCAAGACCCAGCTATAAGCAGCCTCTAAGAAACACATTTTAAATATAAAAAGACAGAATAGGTTAAAAGTAAGGGATGGAAAATTATATACCACGTAACACTAATCAAAAGAAAGCTAGAGTGGTGTTATCAATAGCAGATGAAGTAGACTTCAATGCAAACAATGTTGCCTGGGATAAAGACGGCCATTTCATGACAGAAGTGTCAATTCATCGGAGGACGCATCAATTATTAATGTTTACGAACATAATAACAGAGGTTCAAAATACACGAGGGAAAACTTATGAAACTTCAAGGAGAAATAAACAAACTTCAGTTGGCTAAAGATTGCAAAATACCCCTCTCTCTGTAACTGAGAGAACAAATAGGCAGAAAATTAGTCAGGACAGAGAAGACTTGAACAATGCCATCAACAAACTGAACGTAATTGGCATTTATAGAACATTCTACCCAGCAACAGCAGAACACACATTCTTTTGAAGGGCACACAAACACTAAGATAGACAAGATTCTGGGCTATGTACAACAAATCTCAAAAATTTTAAAAGGGTTCAAGTTATACAACATATGTTCTCTGACCACAATGGAATTAAATTAGAAATTGATAATAGAAAGGTATCTGGAAAATACCCAAATATTTGGAAACTAAGTAACACACTTCTAAATAATCCATAGTACAAAGAAGAAATGCAAGGGGAAATTATGAAGTATCTTTAAGTGAATGAAAATTGAAACACAACACAGACACATTTGTGAGGTGCTGCTAAGACAGAAATTAGAGGGAAATGGTACACAAAGGCTCAGAGCAGTTCTGTCTGTAATAGTTCCAAATCTGAGACAACCTAACAGCCCATTAACAGGGTCATCAAATGGATGAAAAAAATTCTATCCATGCAAGGGAAAACTACTCAAAAATAAAAAAGAATGAACTATTGATACACATGTATTGATACACTATTGCAACAACATGAATAAATCTGAAAATAATTATACTGAGTTAAAGAAGCCAGACAAAAAGATTACATGTGGTATGGTTCCACTTATAAAAAATTCTGAAAAATGCAAACCAATCTGTAGTGATAAAAGGCAGATGGATGGTTGCCTGAGGACAGAGGGGTGAGCATGGGTTGTAGGTAAGGATTACAAAGGGGCACAAAGCAAAGTTTGGGCTGATGAATGTACTCATCATTTTGACTGTGGTGATGGTTTCACAGAGGTACACGTATGTCAAAACTTATCAAATTGTACACTTACATATGCAGTTTATCATATGCCAATTATCCCTCAGTAAGCCTATTAAAATTAAATCCTAGGTATGGTTAATATTTGGTCTCTGGCTTAGTACGAAGAACTTTTATACATTTGGGGTTTTGTTTTTATTTTTAAATACAGTATGAGGGAGATTCCAGTATAAGCCTCATTTCATGAGTAAGCATACTTTGGCATAGCGAAGTCCCACGTGCTACCTCACTCGGTGGGCAGGTGACAGAGTTGGCATCCTGTCTCAAGTCAATTTACCCCAGAAACAAGGCAGCTGAGATCTGGGAGGCAGATTCCAAATCCTTTTCATGTTACTATTATTGACCCAAATCACAGCGACATTTGCATGGAGCCTTGGAAAGTAATGAGATTTCCTGAGAAACTGTGTTGGGGCGGGGGTGAGAGTTGAGGCTGGGTGTTCTTGGAGGTGATGATTAAAACCCTGAGTCGTGCATCTGAAAGGAAGAGGAACAAACATCTGTTACCACGTGCCACGTGCCAGCCACTCCATGGTGGTGGAGAAAAGAGAGGTTTTATTGCTGTTTCACAGAGAGGTGAAGCCCACACAGGATCACAGAGCTGGTGCTCAACGGAGCCGGGATTCATTCCTAGTGCAGCTCTTCCAAGTCTACGTCCTTTGCACCTCTCCATCGCCCAGCTTCACCATGCTGTGTGACCCTGCCTGCCAGGCCCGCTACTCTCCTGAGCCCCCTTTCTAGTCCTGAGCTTTTCTGATCCCCGGAATTCGGCAGTAGGGGAGGGTCTCCATGGGAGGGCCGAAGGGCAGGGTGCTTCCAGCTGGAGGGACTGATGTGTGAAGAGGCAGTAACGGAAAATGAGCTGCCAGCTCTGCTCAGCGATCACGGATGTTGGACCTTAAGCAAATTCCTTAATTTCTTTGGGCCTCAGCTTCCTCCTCTGTAAAATGGGGCAAATCACAGCCGTCTCAGGTGATTCTTATGAGGCTCTGAGCTCCACGCAAATGACAGTACAGTCCCTCCAATGTCACTCGTCCCTTGTCTGGGCAGCACATCCTCTTCAGAGGCAAGACATTCAGAGGCCTCCCTCCTCTCCCTCTCCCCACTCCCTGATGAAACTTTCTTTAAGAACTACAGAAAAAAAGTTGTTTATCCCAGGGCTTTGGTGCTGGGAACACAGGCAGATGGTACCGGAATTAGCGGCTCAGCAGATACAGAAGGTTCTAAACACAATCAGCTCAAACCAGCCAGAACTTCTCCCCACCCAGCCAAGTGTGGGGAGCAGCGCTGTGAGCCCTTTCCTGGGTCGTTGCTCCTCCCTCTGTGCCCTCCTGACCCAGGTATGGTGCCAGCCAGAGGCCCAGAGAGAGGACTCCGGGCCCAAGGGTCTCAGGAAGAGGAGAAAAGTGATGGGAGTTGTCAGTTGCCACCGCGGAGGGGCAGAGACAGCTGCTGCCCACCGGCTCACTCTCTCCTTCCACATGCAGGGTGGGGGGTGACTGCCCAGCCTGGGATGACATTTCCCAGTTGCCCCTCCCTGTGTATCAAGATCCAGGTGGGGCCAGGTGACACTTCTGGCCAAAGGAATGTGGGTGGAAATGATATGGACCCCTCTGCGCTGAGCTGGTTAATCATCAGGTGACCTTCACCTCACTCACTCCCCTTCCCTGGTGATCCCAGAGGCCATGTGTGGAGATGACATCATCACAGATGGAAGGAGCCTGTATCCCTGCATCACTGCTCAGAGGAGGTGCCTCCCTTCAGGAGATCCTCAGACCAGCAACATTCACGTGGTCTTCACGTGGAAGAGAAATCAGCTCTTCCCGGGTGAAGCCACTGGTATTTGAGGTCTATTTGTTACAGCACCTCACCTGTACTGACTGATAAAACCAGTCCCACTCCTCATCCAACCCTTCATCCAGCAGGTGCTTATAAGGCTCCTCTGGGTGCCAGGCTCTGTGCCAAGCACTCAGACATAGCTGTGAACAAGATAGACAGGTCCCTGCCCTCAAGGAGCTCTTGGGCAGTTTGGGAAACAGCCGAACAAAATGAGTAAATGAACCAAAAAAAAAAAAAAATTACATGCTATGAAAAGTGCTGTGAAGGAAAAAAAACAAAGGATGCTGAAAAACAAATGCCAGATTTGGGGAGGCCACTGGGGGACCTTGGGTGGGGGGCTGGGAAGGGGGTGAGGGATGGGGGAGCAGCAGGGTAGGAGGAGCTTCCTGCAGAGAGGATAGGTTGCTGATCAGGTGCCCCCAGCTTTCTGCAAATTACTTCACTTCATCCTCAAAACAACCTCAGCGGCTGGGGACTGTTATTGCCTGTTTTACAGAGGAGGGACTGTGGCCCCAGGGAGGTGGGGCGAAGGGGTCAAGTCACATACCCAGGAAGGGCCTGGCGGGGATCAACTTGCCTTCATGGATCAGGGAGGGGTCAGGGCCTGTAAGGAAGAGGAGCTGGTCGCCTGGCTTGGCTGAGTGCCAGGGTCCTATGGAATGGCCTGGAGGTCCCTCTCACCCCCAGGGATATGACTCTAAGGGCTGCAGAAGGTGCCTTTGGTGGCAGAAATGCAACCCGGGGTCATGGGAAGAGCATGGGGGCAGGATCTGACCTGGACCCTCGTGGGCTAGCTGTGTGGCCTTGGGCAATGCACGTGACCTCTCTGAGCCTTGGTTTCCGCATGCCTGTGTGGGAGCAGTACCAACCCAAGGGGCTGGGGCGAGGACTGAGGGAGAGGAGGTGAGTCAGTGTCTTGGAATCCTCGGAACCCCGGCTGGTCTCTCTGCTGTTGACCTTCATCCCACAAATGTTTCCATGACTCAGACAGTGCACAGACCATGTGTCTGGGGCCCCATGTCCATCACTCTGATCCCTCCCAAGCTTGGGAAACAGGAGGATCATCCGCCAGATGGGAACTCGTCTGCGTTTACATGGCTGGTGAGGAGGGACTGCGCTCAGACCCCCTGCTCCTCCCTGGGCCCCAGTGCCAGGATCGCTCTTGGGCTCCTGGAATCTGGGGCGTGTCCAGCTCAGCACGAAACGTAAGAGATATAAGGACTGTTCTGCACCAGAAACTCTCAGATCTACGCGGGGCAGAGTAATTTGTTCCTGATTGAGCCAAATGTCGTAGGTCACCGTCGGACCATTTTTACTGTGGAATATTTTCCAATTTCCTCACTCCCACCACCTACTAATTTCCAGTTTCCTCTTCTGCCTCCAGTTCTACTCCCTACCTCTGAAGCGAGGCCCTCACTACTCCCTTCTTTCTCTCCAGTATTCATGAGCTTGGGCTGTGCGTTCCTCACTGTTCCAGGCCCAGGGAAGCATCCTGGAGCTTCCTGTGTGGAGGGAAGATGACAGAAGGAGATGAAGACGTGACCCTGCCTGCCCTCCAGAGTCTGGCTCCTTAATGGGACCCTGGGGGGCAGCACAGGAACCCGCCTTGACAATGCAATGACTGCTGTCTCCCTGCAGGGTCTCCTTCTATTAGTGTACGTGTCCCCCTAAGACAGGTGGACCCCAGGAGGCAGGAATCTGTCTCCCCACAGCCAGGTGTCCCCTCAGAGCTCTGACTGAACTGGCATCAGTAACTGCTTGTCAAAGAAAGGCAGGCAGGAGGCAAAGGAGATTGGGATTTAAAAGAATCACTGACTCAGCTTTGGGGCCTGATCTGGAAAGCTGTGCAGAGAATGGATGTGTCTCCCCCCCATTCAGGCATCTGGCTCCCAAAATAGTTCCTGATTATCCGGCTCCACCTGCACACAGAGGAGAACACCCCACAGAGCAGCCGACGTGTGTTTTCATGCAGCGTGGCGGCGTTCGGCTTCTGCGCCCTCATTATAGGGAGATGGGCTGTCAACACGGGCTGCAGAGGAAGAACTTGAGGCCAATGGACTAATGTCCCCAGCTGTGGACAAAATGGGGGGATACTTACCTTCGCAGGCCGCTGATCCCATGGGGGAATTTGCAAGGGAAATCACAGGGCCTGTAGACAGGGCAATTCTAGTGCTGATGAGACATTTTGGGGAATTGTGTCTGGTGGGGCCTATTGTCTGACGGAATATGATCTAATGGCCTCATCAGAGCGCTTGTGAGACCGTCATCCTCTCAGAGCATATGGGCAAGGTCACTGCCATCCTCACTCCCATCCAGGAGCCCCTGGAACAGACACTAGGTAAACACTTCATTCCCAGGAGCTCCTGCTCCGCCCTGCCCACCACCGCTTACCTGGGGGCCGCCTCCAGCTCGGCCCAGGGTGCGGCTCCACCTGCTCTGGGGAGACGTTCTGGGGCATCTGCTTGAGGAAGACCTTGAAGCTTCTCATGGAGAATTCCAGACTCAGAGGCCTAGAGATCTGGGAGCAGCAAACTGTGGGCTGCTTCTCCCTCCCTGAGTGCTCTTTTCCTCCAGTTTGTCCTTCAGGGCCCAGCTTGGGCTCCCCCTCCTCCAGGAAGCCCTCCCAGATGCTTCCAGCCCATGATGGCCTCTTCCCCTCCTAACTCTCTCTGGGGCAGTGTGGGGTGGAGGATGGAGCATGGACCTTAGTGGCAGAAGCCTGGGCTTTCGACCTGCTCTGCCATCTGAGCTCTGTGACCCTAAGCAACTCACTTAACTTCCCTGGGACTCTATCTTCTTTACTTAAAATGATGTATTTGAATTTATTCATTCATTCATTCATCCGAGCATCTGGTGCATGCTTGCATTCTCAGGTGATGGAAATTAAGGTATGGTTTCTGTTAAAACACAATGTCCAGTGGGAATGTCAGACATGTCGTACTGGCCACTGTGCACCCAGCTTTCCTCTCGGTGTTCTCTGCAGGGAGCCCAGCCCTTCTGGGCAACCTGGGGCCCAGCTGAGCGATGCACATCCAGGCAGCTGTTCCCTGCTAGAACGTGGGGGACCCTAGGTCCCAGCTCCTCCTGAAACTCTAGGCAACCTCTTGTCACCTAAGGAGCCCAGGACGCAGAGCTGAGTGGAGCTGATAATAATGTAGCAGTGATTTACTGTGCACTCACTACGCAGCAGTCTCTGAGCCGAATCTTATCCTGCTCCCTCCTTATAACAGCCCTGTCAGTTGGGCCATTTTGCAGTTGAAAAACCCCAGAGCCAGGGAAGGGATGTGGTTTGCCCAAGGGCACAAGGCTGGTAAGTGGCAGAGCCAGGATTTCAGCCCTGCCCCCTTCCATGGGCTCATTTACTCCATGTGGACTCCATGTGGATGTGTGCTGAGTTACTTCTGTTATCTGTTTATCCATCATCCACTGGCCAGGAGGGCAGGGTCCTGGTGCCCAGCCTGGCAGTTCTGAGCCCATTTCCAGTATGTCCTGGGCGTGCTGCTCCCACACAGAAACACTGGCCACTTCACTGAGCCCAGTTGTGCTTTGCAAGGGCTCAAGGAGCAGACACTGCCATGGGGAAGTCAGCTGAGTGTTCATCAAGCCTCCTTTATACACCCGTGATGGATGGTCCCAGCTAGGACCTCTGTACTTGAGAGGGTGGGGTAACACTCAGGGAAGTGGAGAGAGCTGAGGGGGCCAAGAAAGGAGAAATGGTCAAGTTCATTCACTTCTTTGTTCACTGCACTGTTTCCCCAGATGTGTGGGGATGAGCAACTACAGGTCAAGATTGGGACTCATTGAGTTATGATCAAACTCAACTCATACTGGCTTAGATAGAAAAGAAAATGTTTTTGCTCAGGGAAGTCTGGAAGCTGCCGGCTCCAGGCCTGCCTTGACCTGGGGGTTCCAACAGTTGCAACTGCTCTGGGCCAGGCAGTGCCCAGTGCTGGGGTTACAGCAGGGAGCAAAGCAGAAAATACCCTCTGCCTTCCCTGGGCTCTTGGTCAGTGTGATCAGGGTGTGCACACGGTCCTGTCTACACGTGTTCTCTCTCTCTTTCTGTGTCTCTGTCTAGCTCTCTCTTTTTTCTTCCTTTCCATCTTTCAGAGCTGCATTTGTCTGTGTTGGCTTCACTCTCAGGTAGGCCCTTCTCAAGATGTCCACCAACCACTTTGGTTCATCTTGACCAATTTAGGTACTGTTAAATTTTTCAGAAAAAGAAAAAATCCAAGGTCTATTTCTGATTGGATCACCTGGGGTCATGTGCCAATTCCGAGCCAATCACTATGGCTGGGGGGGGAACGAATTACTGATTGGTCAGGCCTGAATCACATGTTCACCCTTGGAGTCAGGTGTGGGCTCAGCCCCAGCCAAACAACCGAGATAAAGAGTGGGGAAGTGTGGGGCGTGAGGGAAGGAGGATGATACACAAGTAAATCTGATTCCTGTCTCTTGCTTGGCCGCTGGTCTGGGATGACCAAATTCAACTGGGCATCGTGGGTCACTTTGAGGAATTTCCACAATCAGAAGGTGACAGTGTACCTGCAATTTAGCACCTCCTCCGGATCCTGACCCTCTGGGTCAGGTGACCCAGCAGACCTGGCCTCCTTCTGAGGGGGCGTGGGTGCACAGAGCTGCAACGATGCCGGCTGTCCACTGAGCACACCCTGACTCAAACTGCCTCCCTGGCTGTGTGACTCTGAGTGAGTTTCCCAACCTCTCTGAGCCTGTGTCCTCATCTCTAAATAGCAGGGAACGTTGTTGTGAGGGTTAGTGCCAATACCTGTGAATCGCCTGCTCTGGCACGTAGTAGGCACTAAATGAACAGAGCTGTATACAGGAAGTGCTCATGAAACGGCACCCATTGCTGTGCCCTCCAGTCTGGGACTTTGTGGGTAGGAAGGTGTGTTTTGCTGGCGGGTCAGCCTCCGCCATCTGACAGTGACCTCCTCAAGCACAGAACATGACTGAGCTTTCTCTCCATGCCCTGCACACGGCCGGTGCTCTGCGGTGACGTCTGCTGAGTCACTGGAAACTGACATCCCCAAGGATGGAAGGAAGGGGAGGGCACTTCGTACTCATTGTCCAACAGCCGCCGGGCCTTGAACCTCTCTCATTGTTCGTCTGTTCACAGCATCACACGTCTCTGTGGGACACAAATTTCTTGGCAGCAGAGGGATTATTTAAAGGCCCCTTTAAAATAGCTGGACCTTGATGGAAACAGAGAGGTCGGGCCTGAGAGGTGCCTGAGAAGGGCGGGAGCGCACGGGCGGGATCTGTTCCAAGCTTTTCAGAGATGCCTGCGTTATGCCTCATTCAGGATGTGAAGACGCTGTCTGACCTTGGCGGTGTGGTGGGGCAGCCTCGTGTTCACGGTGGGCAGGTGTTTGCGAGTGCTGCGGTGACTGGGGATGTGGGGAGCCTTGTCCACTTCCTGCTCTAATCTCATCATTTCTTAAAAGTTTGCTGAGAGCTGATAGCTAGGCTGCACATGGCAGATATGAGAGGAGGTGCCCTTTCAGCAGCAGCAAAAATAGACCTTACTGGTGGCTGCTGGATGAATCAGTCCAACCAGCATAGACACCTAGTGTGTGCCGGGCCCTGGGCTGGCCGCTTTACAAACAGTGCTGAGAAAGAGGTTGGCGCGTGGCACACGTGAGCTGTTATTATTATTGTTGTGATTTCCCGCCCCCACCCCCATTTCCTACCACCCTTTTCTGTCATCAAAGGCCAGGCCCCCTCCTCCCTGACCCATCTCCTCCCCAGGCTCTTATACCAAGAAGGAGCTTCATTTCTTTTACTGGCTCAGTTAATCCTACACCCTACGTATTAGAGGAGGGGTCAAATTCTTACGTCCTGGCACATCTTCTTTGTTTAGCAGAATTTAATCACTCTGGGAACAAAAGTTTCCCTCTGTTGGGTCAGTGGCGACCAGCATGAGGTTAAGCCTTTTGGTTTCTGATTATGGTTCATGATTAGGCTGATGCTGTTTTCTCCTTTCTCACCTCCCTGATAGACACCGTCATCAATGGATCCTGTGTCGGGCTTCCCTGGTGGCGCAGTGGTTGAGAGTCCGCCTGCCGATGCAGGAGACACGGGTTTGTGCCCCGGTCCGGGAAGATCCCACATGCCGCGGAGTGGCTGGGCCCGTGAGCCATGGCCGCTGAGCCTGCGCATCCGGAGCCTGTGCTCCGCAACGGGAGAGGTCACAACAGTGAGAGGCCCACGTACCGCAAAACAAAACAAAACAAAACAAATAGATCCTGTGTCATTTGTTTTCAAATACTTGGGTGAGACCTTCCAACACAGAATCAGAGATTCCTGGGCTGCTAGAGTGGAGAGGAACTAGGTAGATTAAATACCCTCACCATCCAGTTGGGAAACTGAGGCCCAGAGTGGAGATGTGACCTGTTCAAGGTCATGAAGTGAATTGGTGGCAGAACCAGGACTTGTTCTGACCCATGATTGGTGTCTCTCAGCTCTGCCTAATTCCACATGAATCCAAGGCCTGGGGCTGGCTGGGCCATAATTCCGAGCCTGGAACAGACTAGGGCAGGGCTGGAGAGGAGGCGTGGGCTTGGGTGGAGGGGGATGAAATTAAGCCATGGAGTAGACGCCTCACTCAGGGACCCCTTTGGCTTTGGAGGGAACATTGAATGACGGTTTCCCTGGTCCTGATCACAGCCAGCCTAATGTCACAGCAGATGAAATTGTAACAGGCTCTCCATAAAATGAGAAAAAAAGGCCAATGTCGTCTGTTGGCATAAAGTTGCCAACTGTTAACACCTCCCAAACCATTGTCTCTTGACCCCAGTATGGAATGCATTTAAAAATCGGTGTGACTTAGTAATGAGCTTCACAGACCTGGCTGGGCTTTCCTGAGAGTCAGTGCACAGTGCCGGGAGGCACCAGCATGTGTCTGCTCTATCCCTCTGACATTTGGGTCATAAATCATCTTGTTGCAGAAACAGCCTGAGGTTGGAGCCCTGCCCTCCTAACCCAGACAGGACAGTGAAGTCCCTGAGGGACATTCCAACAGCAGCAGGAACACCTTGTCCCTCCAGTTCCTGCCTCGTCAGTTTGCCTTGTCAATTTGCCTTTCTCTATTTCATTAAGGCTGTTTCTCACTCGTATACGACATTGCAGGTTCCTGGAGTAGCTGCTAGCGGCATAAGGAGGGTGAATCTCGCCGGTGTGTCTGGAGCTGCTGTTGGGGAAGGAGACAATGGGGCCATCACTCCTGGTTTTGGGTCTGGGTTTAGTGGCAAGTCGAGTGGCCATGTCACTGCTGGGAAGTCTGGACTGCCCCCCCCTCCCCGTTTTCCACAAGAATTGCTCAAGACTGGGGTCATCTAGTCCTTGGGCCCCTCCCTTGAGTGGTTGCCCAGTATTCGGGATGAAGACTGGGACCCTGACGAGGGCCTTTCAGCCACGTGACATCCCTGTCGGTCACCCCTCTGCAGCTACTCCGGTCTCCTTTCACTTCCTCCAGCTTCTCCTAGCGTCACACTCCTTCTCACCTCTGGCCTTTCCACATGAACCTGCATTGTTTTCTCCATCCCCATTTCCTGTCCCCCGTGATGATGTAAAATCCCAGGCGCAGGGAACTCATCCGCTCCACTCTCCACTGGGCGCCCCATATAAGAGCAGTGCTGGTCAGAGTAAGCGCTAAATACACAAATGATAGAAAGTAGCCTTACTGAATTGTGAGGTTTTCCAAACAAACCTTTTGTTTGTTAAAAGTGTCAACTCCCTCGTCCGATAAATCAATGATTTACTAACAGTTTAAAAAAGCCATCCCGGGACTTCCCTGATGGCACAGTGGTTAAGAATCCGCCTGCCAATGCAGGGGACATGGGTTCGAGCCCTGGTCTGGGAAGATCCCACATGCCTCGGAGCAACTAAGCCTGTGAGCCACAAGTACTGAGCCCGTGTGGTGCAACTACTAAAGCCCGCACTCCTGGAGCCCGTGCTCCACAAGAGAAGCCACCGCAATGAGAAGCCTGCACACTGCAACGAAGAGTAGCCCCCGCTCATCGCAACTAGAGAAAGCCCGCGCGCAGCAACGAAGACCCAATGCAGCCAAAAATAAATAAATAAATAAGTTTATATATATATATATGTTAAAAAAAGAGCCAACCTGTAATTTCTTTAAGCAACACAGTCACAGTACTTGAGTGTGGGAGACCCTCGGTAAGGAATTTAAGAGATGCAGGAGGAAATGGTTTCTAAGGGTTGGAGACTCACACACTCATGACCATGTAAATATCGAGCAAAATAAATCACTCTTCTTAGAAATGAAATGAAATAGCCTTGTGATCATGGAGTCACAGTGTGAGATCCCGGAGAGCCGGGGCAGAAAACAGACAAATGAAAATGGCTGATGCAGTCACCCCAGGGGCCTGTAGGCTTACAGTACAAACAGGTCATGGATCCAAAGTGAGACCAAGTCACTTTAGTAGAATAACATTAATGATTATTATTGTTATCATTCTTTTAACTAACTTTATTGAGTCACATACTCTGTGCCAGGCTAAGTAGCAAGTCATTCATAGACATTTATAGAGTTTAATCCAACACAACAAACTTATGGGGTAAGTACCATGAATATCCCCATTTTACAGGTGAGGAAATAGGTGCAGAGAGGTTGGGTCACCTGCCCAGGTCCCACAGGTGCAAGTGGTGCTGACCCAGGTCTCTTGCACCCCAGACCCCATGCTTCCAGCACCTGGGCGGCACCACCCTCAGAGCCTCAGTTTCCTCATCTGTACGGGCAGGGCTGGGGGATGAGAGGGGAGCATCCGGCCCTGCCAGTTCCTGGGCATGAGTGGGGATGGCATGTGGAAGGCCTTGGGAGTGCTGACCCAACATCCCCTATTCTTTGCCTCTGTGGCTAACTGTCCCTGACTGTGGAGCCTCCAGGGTGAGGACTCTGTTGTATCACGGCCTGTGATGAGAACAGTTAGCACCTGAGCATCTTTTCCTGCCAGCCTCTGATCTAGGCACTTCCTAACCACCAGCTGGGGTAGGGAGATGGGATAGGATTTGGCAAAGTGGGAGGCTGGGGCTGTGTTCCAGGTGAGCTAGCATGGCAGCCTGAAGCCAGCCTGGATGGAGACCCCTTGAGAGCATTTGAGGGACGATGTCCCTCTGGTGTCCCATGAGGCTGGTGTTTCCTTCACAGAGTTTCCCCTGTTCCAGGCTCGCCTCGCCTGGACCACAGAACCTTGGTCTGGTTCAGACTCACTCTTCACTCTGGCCAATTAATTTCATTTGGTCATCAATTTGTAAATGCTTGCTAATCAATAAGAACTAGGCAGTCATTAGCGAGTTTTAAAGTGAAGTGGTAAAAAGAATTCAAATGATGCCTGCCAGGGTACTGTATTAATATGGTCCTTAGTGGGACTCCTTCAAGTTTCTCAGCACTAAGTAGAAGGTAGGCTGTGGGGTTTTTGTAGTTAGTGTTTATCAACTTGAGAAATTTCCCCTCTCTTTCCAGTTTACTGAGAGTTTTTATCATGAAAGCGTGTTGGATTTTGTCAAAGGCTTTTTCTGCATCTATTCATACAGCCGTGTGACTTTTCTTTTTTAGTCTGTGGATGTGATGGATCGCATTAATTGATTTTTGAGTATTGAACCAGTCTTGCATACCTGGGATAAATCCCACTTGATCATGATGGAATAATTTTTATATTTTTTTGGATTTGGTTTACTAATGTTTTGTTGAGGATTTTTACATCTATGATTATGAGAGATATTGTCCTCTGGTTTTGTTGTCTTGTAATGTCTTTTTCTGGTTTTGGTATTCGGGTGATGCTAGCCTCATAGGATGAGTTAGAAAAATAATCCTTCTGCTTCTATCCTCTGAAAGAGATTGTACAGAGTTGGGGTAACTTCTTTCTTAAAAGTTTGATAGCATTGACCGGTGAACCTGTCTGGGCCTGGTGCTTTCTCTTTTGGAAGGTTATTAATTATTCATTCAATGTCTTTAATAGACGTAGGCCTCTCAGATCATCCATTTCTTCTTGAGTTTTGACAGTTTGTGTCTTTCAAAGAATTGGTCCATTTGGTTATCAGATTTGTGGGCATAGAGTTGTTCATGATATTCCTCTGTTATCCTTTTGATTTCTATGAGATCTGTAGTGATGGTCCTGCTTTCATTTTTATATTAGTAATTTGTGACCTTTCTCTTCTTTTCTTAGCCTGGTAGAGGCTTATTGATTTTATTGATCTTTTCAAAGACCCAACTTTGGGTTCATTAATTTTCTCAGCTGACCTGCCTATTTTTTGAAATGAATTACCTAGTACCTAAATGTATCTCTTTTAAAATTTTATTTTTCCTTTATGTAATTTTTATTATCCTGGTGTGCCCATGTTCTAGGTGTTTGGGATTCAGCAGTGAAGAAAATGGACAAGATTCCCACCCACATGGAGTTTATGTTCTAGAACTGGGGAAAGTGGGTTGGGAGCGACAATAACCACAGACTTCAAAAATTTATTTTAGCCCTCAATTTCTTAGCAAGGCTCGCTGTGAAAAAAACATGTCAAAGCAATATAGTTCTGTTATTTTCTCTCCCCATCCCTCTCTTAACGTATCTCTTTTAAATCTCAAGTAATGTTCTTTTAATCAATTCACATTTAGTTAACTTGACTAAATGGCAATGGTTTGGTTTGTGACACAAAGGAGGTATGTCTCCTGGACTGATGGCTGCAGGTAGGAGTGGCTGACACCCCTGAGGGGAGGGGGCACCTTCCAGCCTCTAAACAGGAGCGGCTTCTCCATAAACTCCACAAAATGACCTCAGCAGCCTGGAGCGGGGTTAGAGTTCCCATACTGCTACCTGCTACCGGGGCTTGGGGCCAGAGGAAAGTACAAAACTGTTGTGAGTGGGAGTTTTTATAAAATGGGGGTAGTTACACCAACATCATGGGGTTGGTCTTTCCTCTCGGAATGTGAGTCTTAGAACAGGGACCAAACTTGGTGAATGTTGCTGGACGAGCCGGGGGGAAGGGTGGTCCAGGGAGAGGGCACAGCGTGAGCAAAGGCCTGGAGCCACTGATTGCATCTCACTGTCGCCTGGCTGTAACCTTGAGCAACCATCACAGCAGAAGAATGAGAGTCAGATCCCAGGGTGTCAGTGCTGACATGTGGCCAATTCTTGGGCACCCCGCTAGGAGGGGTGTTGGAAAATTTAAATGTAGTGTTTTAAGTTCATCAGCTTTGGAGCCAGCTGCCTGATGGCAAATTCTGCCTCTGCCGTTTTTTTTTTTTTTTAACCGATGTGATGTTGAGCAAGTTACGTAATCTCTCTGTGTCTCAGTTTCCTCATCTGTGGAATGGGGATAATGACAGAACCCCCTCACCAGGCTGGGGTGGGGATTAAACTCTGGGAAGCCCTTTAAGCGGTGCCTGGCCCCCAGCAGAGTGTTGGTTGGGATTGATGCTCTATTTCTAATTCTTAGAACCAGCAGGTGAGTGGGGTGCTTGAGACCCTTGGTCCCCTTGAAGAAACTGAATCCCAAGGGGAAGAGATCACAGGGCTGAGCTGGTGAGCGCTGCCCCGACTGCCTGACTTCGGAGCCCATCCGGGATCCAGCACAGTGTCTGACCCATGGCGGGGGCTGCCTTACCCTCCCCGCAGTGGGGAGGTTCTTCTGGCACCAGCCCCTGGTGAGCCCAGACCCAGGGGTCCACACGGAGACCCCTCAGATCCTCGCAGGGAACGGCCCCATCTGCGCACACGGCCCAGACCCGCTGGGGCTGCCCTCCCTCCTCGTCCCACCTCGGCCCGAAGCCTCAGCACACAAACGGCTCTCTCAGTCACTTCCTGGGGAGACAGGGCCCTCCTCAGATAGTGCCAGAGGCTCAGTTACCAGCCCTTCCTTGTAATTAATATAAGAAAATCGTCTCTTTGAAATCCCTGCCTGGATTAACCACTGGCTGGAGGACTTAACTCATGTACACATGGAAAATCCCCACAAACGTGTCGCCTAATATTTATTCTGATGACTGGAACATGCAGATAAGGTGGTGCCCGATGCTTGAGCCGCAGAATAAATTTACATTCTCTAAGCCACGAAGAGCTGAACACGCATCCGCATTACGGGCCTGGCTGGGGCTCAGGAAGGGGAATAGCCAGCTTCTGAGCCATGGAAGGTTCTGACTGGTGTTCCTCCAGCAGCGAAAACTCACATGTGAGGATTCCAACACCTTAGAACCCAACAGTCCTTGACCCCCAGAATCTTAAATTCCCAGGCCTTAGAATCTTCAGTTAATAGAACCTTAAAACTACCAAGTATTGAGTCAGAATCACAGGGTTTTAGGATTCCAGGGGGATCTTAACCATCATCTTGCCCAGACACTCAGCCGGTGTTCTAGTCCCTTCCACAATGTGGTTCTGAGCAATGCGAGGGCATTTCCAGGCTTCCGATCGGACTCCAGCATCACGTCCTCCTGGAAGCCATCCCGAACTCCCCTGGCTGGTTCAGAGATCGGACTCCAGCATCACGTCCTCCTGGAAGCCATCCTGAACTCCCCTGGCTGGTTCAGAGATCGGACTCCAGCGTCACGTCCTCCTGGAAGCCATCCCGAACTCCCCTGGCTGGTTCAGAGATCGGACTCCAACATCACGTCCTCCTGGAAGCCATCCTGAACTCCCCTGGCTGGTTCAGAGCTCCCACCACAGACCCTCATGGCTCCATCTGCTTTGACTCATGAGACCCATCCAAGGTGTTATTTTAAACTTGGTCACCATCCTCACTGTAAACCCTCAAGGATAGGGGAGAATCTGCTTTTGTTCATTCATGGATCTCCAGTACAGGGGCTGGCACATAGGAGATGCTCAATGAATATATCCCACAGGGCTACACTGCACTCCCAGCTGCAAAGGATGCTGCCTGTAAGGCTGGATCAGTAGCAAACTTACTTCTGGGTAAAAGGGCATGGCTGGGCCC
Source organism: Grampus griseus (assembly GCF_964374135.1). Classification (NCBI taxonomy): domain Eukaryota; kingdom Metazoa; phylum Chordata; class Mammalia; order Artiodactyla; family Delphinidae; genus Grampus; species Grampus griseus. The sequence continues at coordinate 160,191,647 of NC_139017.1, read as the reverse complement.
GCCTTGGGGAGGGTGTGCAGATGACAGCTCTCAGGTGACACAGTCCATCACCCGGTGTCTGTTTTCATCCACCAAAGAGCTTTGGGTTGAGACATGTGCTTGGGGGAGCAGACAGGACCAGGATCTGTCTGGGCATTCAGAGGAGCCATGTGACCCTGGGGGTCAGAGCCCTGGCTGTGGAGCCAGATGCCTGCACTTGTACCCTGGTTCTTCCACTCTCTAACTGAACAGGCTTGGAAAAGTTATTTGACCTGTTCTGTGCCTCAGCTTCCCCAACAGTAAAATGGGGATGCTGAGAGTTTTTATTTCATACTAAATAAGCTAATAGATGTAAAGCTTGTAGGTCAGTACCTGGTACACAGTAAATGCTCAGGAAGTGCTCAAGTCTTTGTATCACATGCCCATCCTCTGAGGAAGAGGCATTAAAGGATAACGTAAATAAAATGACCCAACAGGGCTTCCCTGGTGGCGCAGTGGTTGGGAGTCCGCCTGCCGGGCTTCCCTGGTGGCGCAGTGGTTGGGAGTCCTCCTGCCGATGCAGAGGACACGGGTTCGTGCCCCGGTCCGGGAAGATCCCACATGCCATGGAGCGGCTGGGCCCGTGAGCCATGGCCACTGAGCCTGTGCGTCTGGAGCCTGTGCTCCACAACGGGAGAGGCCACAACAGTGAGAGGCCCGCGTACCGCGAAAAAAAAAAAATAAAAAAAAAAATAAATAAAATAAATATAAATAAATATAAATAAATAAATAAATAAATAAAAATAAATAAAAATATAAATATAATATAAATATATTTATATAAATAAATATAAATAAAAAAATAAATATAAAAATAACACCAGCCTTTGGCCACCCAGTGTTGGCCTATGGAGACGGAGGCCATGCATGGGCGCAACGGCCCAGGCTCCACTTACCAAGGCTGGTCTAGCTACTGCTGCTGGCTCTTGAAAGCAACCTGCTAGCGGCACGGACCATTGCTGAGCCCCCAAGAGGGCACCGTTCCTCAATGAAACCAAATGGCAATTTGGCCACATTGGGACCCTTGCATGTGGAAAGGCCCAGCAGATTGTTCTCACAGGAACAGACCTACCTTCCTGGTGGGCATTGGCCTGTCCTGCCGGTGGGGCCTCATCTAGCACCACCATCTGAGGGCTATGGAGTAGGAGTGCAGAGTGCTGGAATGGTCTCCTGCAGGCCCAGCTAAAGTGCCACTGGGAGGAAATGCCCTGTGAGGATGGGGGTCCACCCTGCAGGATGCAGTATTGCACGAAATCACAGTCTTTTTTAAGGGGAGGTGCCCCCAGTAAGAATACAAGGGTTTAGGAAACACCAGGTGTTTCCAGAAACCAACGTGGTCCCATTACCACCACTACTAGAGAACCACCAGGGGGCTTGGTGATTCCTGTCGCTGTAGCGCTGGGCTCCGCAGGGTTAGACGTCCTGCTCCCTAAAGGACCCACATGTGCCAGGAAACGCAGAGAGAGTCTCTGGTTTGTAGACTAAGGTGGCTGCCTGGGTGCTTTGGGCTCCTGGTATCCAGGGACTAGATTGCAAGAGGAGGGGTCACTGTCTTGATAAGGGTAATCGACTCAAATCAATTACCCTTGATCAGAGAGGGTAGGGCTGCTGCAATGCAAGGAGGGGAGGAGTAGGTGTGGAACCCAGTCGGTCCTACTGGGCACTTTGTGATGCTCTTCTGACAACCGTGACTGTGAACGGGCAGGTATAGCATCCTTACCTGAGAAGAGCCTGGTGGCCAGAAGCTCAGTCCCCTTGGGGAGGAGAGCCTGGCTACGTTAGCGCATAAGCCACCAGAGTGAGGGTCCGAGAAACCTGGAGTGGATAGATGAGGAAGGAGGTGATAAGGATCATTTGCAGCTGAGTCCCAGTGAGGGCTGAGGGCTCCATCGGTCTCACTGATCTCCTCCTGCTAAGTTGCCCCTCCGGAAGAGTGGGCCACCAGATAGTCCGAGAAGCTTTCCCTAAGGTTTCCCAGATGAAAAAATGGATCTGAACGGCTCAAGGAGTGGACTGTGATGGACATGGAGAGACCCACTCAGATGCGCTGCTGGTTTATCCTTCCTATCCCTCTATTGTGCTCTTCACGTTAGGGACCTATCTGCTATCTCACACTTGAACTTGCAACTGGCACCTGTAGTTGACGTGGAAATGCTCTACCAAGGCAGGACTTGCTGTCCAGCTGCAGAGAATGCCTTTTACAGAGGGCCACCCTCTGTTAGCTGCTTCGGGTCTGCTTCCGCTGCAGAGAGCTTCCTTTCCCGGGAGCCCACCCTTGACGGCAGAGTGAGATGTAGGCGCCCTGCTGCTTCTGTCCAGTGCAGGTCAACTCTGACAGATGCTGCCCAAGCTACTCACTCCCCCACTCCAGACCAGGTGGTCGAGCATCATCAGAGTTGCGTCACAGTTTGCTGTCCTTCCTTCCGGTCCTGCTTCCTTCCCTTCTTTTCAAAGTTATTGGTCCCTAATAAACATCTCATCCCTAACTTCATCTTGCTGTCTGCTTCTCCAGGATCCATGCTGTGACCAGGGGAAGCCAGTGACTTTGTACCAGTCACCCCTGAGTTTGAGCCCAGTGTCCATTACTTTTTAGCTGGATAGTAACTGGATGGCAGACAGCTTGTCTCTCTGTGCCTCAGTTTTCTCATCTATAAAATGGGGCTGATAACCCCACTGGCCTTGCAGGGATATGGAGAATGGATAGGAAAATGCTTTGTAAGGGAAAATACACACACACACACACACACACACACACACACACACACACACACAGAGTTAATTACAAATCTCTCTGCTTGCATTTATGCCTATGGTACAGACTGAGAGCTGCAAGAAGTGGGGCCTCACTGGATCTGAGATCCTGCTGGGAAAGAGGTCTGGGCAGTCTGACTCTGGTGACCAACACACTAGCATGTCCCCATTATGGCTGCCACTCCAGGTGGCATCAGTAGAGGTGATGGCAGGGCCGGGCAGGATGAGCTGGGCACTGGGGAGCTATCCCGTTCTCTCCTCCTCCTTCCAGGAAGCCTCACTCCCTGCTCAGGTTGCTGCACCACATTTCTGATCAACACATCTAGATCCATCAAAACAAGAGGTGGATGGGGTAGCTGCACATTCAGGGGAGGGGAGGATAAAATCTGGGGTGGGGGACGCTCATGAGATTCCTCTCCACGTGTGAGTGAGCAGACAGACCAAGATAGGTGACGTATTTTCCAAGAGCCCCAGACTAGGTGGGGAGAGATGCGGGCGACCCAGGCAGGGCAGGGGCACCAGAACTGATGCTTTAAAGAAAACATTTATCAAAAATCAGGGAGGAAACCATCCCCCCCTCCCTATTGGAGAAGCCCTTGAGTGATGCTTCCTGGATCCTCCTACCCCGGTGTTTGTCTTTCACTGGATGTGAAAGCAGCTCTCACGAGGGGAGGGCTGGGCCCTGAGACCTTCACAAGGCTCTCCATCTCCACACCTCTCTCAGCTGTCAGCTCAGCCCATCAGGGAAACACACTGAGTAACGCGGAAGACTGGGGGGTTGAGGGGTGGGAAGGTGTGGCCAAGTAGAGAACAGGGTCCTGGAACAGCTCGGGGGCTAGTTAGGGTGGGCTCTGGGCCTCAGTTTATCAGGGCAGTCAGCAGAGCCTCCACAGTCTCCCGACACAGCACATGGATTCTCCAGGAGTTTGGGGCAATGGGGCAGTGGTCCAGACAGTATCTGGCCCTCTCTTCAGCTCCAGCAGTACTCAGTAGAGGCAGGAGTCTTCCAGACCAGAGTTCATATCCCAGCTTGGTCTCTCAGCTTTGTGACATTGGACATGTCGCTTAACCTCTCTGTACCTCATTTTCTACCACCTATGGAGTTAGAGCCTTTAGCACAGTACCTGGCATAGAGAAAGTACTCAAATAAAAGCTTTATTTAAATTGTTATTATCAGTATTATTACCTACCCTTTCTGTAAGCATGTATTATAGATTTTAATATACAATATAGTTTATGTTTATGAGATCTTACTATGTCTTACTTCTTTCTTATCACAGTATCATGAGTGCTTTCTTACATCATTAAAAGTTCCTCAAAAGCAACATATTAATTCCTTCATAATAGTCCCTCATCTAGAAGTGTCATTGTTTACTTTGTCACCCTTGGTGGCTGGATGAAGAGGGCATCACGGCTTTTCTCTCGTATCCTCAGGCTGTAATAAACATCTATAGGCATAATCCTTGCTCAAATCCCTGACCACTTCCTAAGGACCAATTCCTGGAATCACTGTATCAGGGCACGACATTTCAAAAGCTCAAGATCTCTATTACTTAATTGCCTTCCAAAAAGACTTCCAGCAGTGCCTGAGAGTGCCTGTCTCACCACACATTTACCAGCATTGATTTTTCTGTTTTTATTTAGTCTTTACTAATTTCATGGGCCTGAAATTACACTTCACTATCTTTTGGAGACACAGAGCCCTGGCCTATAGCCCCTGTTTCCCAGCAGGGCGATAATCAAATTAGATTCAGTGGCTTCCAGCAAACCTCATGACGAAAGGCAGCCAATGACGACAGGGTAGCCCCGAGTGGGGAGTCGGGAGCTGGTTCCCCGTCTCAACTCTGTGCTCACTTGCTGTGTGACTTGGGTATATTACATGGCCCTCTCTGGGCCTTGGTTTATCGATCTGCTACTATTGCCTCCCAGCTAGTCTCCCTGCCTCCACTTTATCTAGGCCTTGAGCAGTGCCTGACAGATAATATGTGCTCAACAAATATTTGTTAAAGACTGAACTGCCGGAGTGACCTTTATAAAGGAAAAATCTTGCCCCATCATTATGCTGCCTCTAGCCTTCGCTCACACGTCCTAACATTCTATTTACTTATTTGGTCTGCTCATGGATTTCTGCTTCTACTTAGGATGTGAAAAGACACAAGAGAGAATGTGAACAAAAAGGCACATAATCTACAAAATCATAACTTTTCTTGAGCCCATCAGGAAGCTGGGGCTGCAAGGTACCCGATGAACTGGAATCCGCAGAATGACGTGACGCACCAAGGAGAGACAGGACACGCAAACCGCTGCACCTTTGGCAGAACCTCGGAGAGAGTGGTGGCTGCGGCGAAAGTAGGCACGAAACAACAGCTAACGTTTTAATGAATTCTTGGAGGCTGAATGTGGACTGGCACGCCAGCTGAGCATTCCCGGGAGCCCCAGACACAAGGGGAGTGCACATTCACGGCGGTTTCCCATGGTGCTCAGGAAAAAGACTGGGGACAGGACTAGCAGTGGAGAGGGCCACCTCCCGATGGCACACAGATCTGAAAGCCCTCCCACTTCCCAGACCCTTCTCTCCTGTGAAGCGCAAGCCTTAAGCCACTTCAGTGGGGCAGGAACATTTCTCACCCACAGGGCCCAGGCAAAGACCTGGACGATGCCCAGGGTGGAGGCGGCCCAGGGTCCTGCGCACAGTGGCTGGTTATGATTCTTAGCAGCATGATCGGATGCCCCCGGGGCTGTTGGATTCCAGGCTGCCTCCTGTCCTCCATCCTCGGAGTTTTCCCAGAGTTACCGCCCGTCCTCACCCAGGACCAGAGGCAGCGACAGGACCAGCATCAGAGAGAAAATGGATTTGACTGGAGCCCACGCCCCCTCCGCTGCATCTACCCTCCCTCTCCTCCCCCAGCTTTTTGTCTCTACCAGGGCTTCCAGGATATGCTCCTGGGCTCCGACCACAGTCCAGTTGCATTGTCCTGGTCTAGGGAGGCCTGGTATCTTGGACCAGAGGACAGGTGGGCAGAGGCTCATCTGCCTGAGGAAATGGAGGCTCATGGGACAGGACGTCCTCCCCCCAGGGTCCCCATCAGAGTCCTTGCGCTCCGTGACACTGCTTCCACTCGCTGGGCCTCCCCATTAGGGCGCAGCGTCAGGGTTTGCACGACTTCCCCGGCTCTGGACGCCCTGTGGTGGGTGATGATGTCCAGTTACAGACCAGGACACTGTCCCCAAAGGGGCCTGGGAGACGCCAGCGGCCTCTCGTCAAGGTGTCAAATCCAAGCCCAACCCCACGGACCCCAGGGGACCCTCAAGGAGGGGGGGGCCTGCGGGGGATCTCAGACCACAGGGGAGGCTGGGAAAGGGGAGAAGGAGAAGGTCAGCGGGCGGAAGCACGGGGGCCTGAGGGGCACAGCCGGCTTGTGGGCGGGGCCAGCCTGGGGCTGCAAATTAACTACAGTCTTTTATTAGAGTTTGGAAATGGGCTCAGAGCTTCCAGTCAGGTAAGCGTTGACCGGGAGGACCCAGCCTCACTGTGATCCCTCTTCCTACAGAGAAGCACTCCCAGCTCTCCCCACCTCAGGGGCCTCTGCAGCCCGTCCCCTCGCCCCAGGGTCTCCCCTCCCCTGTCTTCTCTGCAGCTCTGGGCACCAAGCACAGCCCTCAACACAGCAGTGCATCACCTGTGCACTTACCTGCTCCTGGCTCGCCTGCTGGATTGTGACCCAGAAGTGACAAGGCCAGGACAGGGTTGCCTCCGTCACCGCTGTGTTCCAGGTGCAGGGCGGGCTCACAGTGGGCCTTGGTACGTTTGGTGAATGAATGCGGACAGGAGTGACTTAATTTATCTTTACGGGAGTGATGAAGAAGAGGGGGCTTCTGAGGGCTTTTCTGGGATAGAAAGCCCCAGGGAGGAGCAGGCTGGGGGTGGGGGAGACAGTGAGCTCAGAGGCTCCTGGGCCAGGTCGGCAGGAGCGAGGCTTCTCCCTCCACCTTGAGAGCCTCTGGCCATGGCCTCTCACCAGAGGGTACAATGGCTGCCTCTCCACCAATTTTCTAGCCACAGTTTGAGAAGTTCTTGTTTTCCCCTCATCTGGAGGCTGCTATAGAAGCAGACAAATCCACCAGATACCCAAGGATGGAAAGGCAAGGCAAGGAAGAAAACTAATTTTAATTTTATATATCTGGATCTGGAGCTAGAGTTTTTCATAATTGAAACATGGGAGAACATCATGATGGGCTTGGACCTGGACCAGCCTCCAGAGCAGCTGGCATGGCTTTTCCCTGGCTTCTTGTCTGCTAGCATCATCCTTTTCTCAGGCTTCCATTCTCCTTTGTTGTTTATAATTCTATCATCATTTATTGGGCTACAGCCGTAGACATATGGCTGGGAGCCTGTGCAGGGTGGTGGGTTTGCCATCTGCTGCTGGAAGTGGAGGTGATGCAGCCTCGGGTTGGGCTGCACTGAAGAAAGAGGAAGACAGGAGGGAAATACAGAGGACCAAGAGGTGCGGAGGGAAAACAGCCTCCGTCACCAGCCCTCACACCAGGTTGTTGCAGAGGTATGCTGAGAGCAATTCCTATTTCCTCATTGCTCTCTGAAATCACCTGGTGTTCTCATTAGAATCCCACACATGGGGGATGCAGGTTCTAGACCCTCTAACCTGCTATGTGACCTTGGGCAAGGGCCACAACTTCCAGCCTCAGTTTCCCCATCTGAGCAATGGGATGATTGAGGTAGCTCAGTGGTTCTCACCCCAGCTGTAAAGATTTCCTCTTCCAGGCAAGATGGAGTGAACTTCCCGCCCGAAGTGACCAAAAACCACAGGATTATGAAACAATGGTTTGCAAGACACTGGACTTCAGGCAATGAAGGAGAGATGAGAAACAGATGCAGTGGGCCCTACAGTCACCCTGGTTTCAAGCCCTGAGTTTCCCAGCCATGGGACAAGGAGGATGAACATAAGTAGAGCCCAGGGAGGTCCCAGTGTTGAGGAGTTGGAGCTGAGATTCCAGAAGACCAAGGTGGCTGGAATTCACAGGGCATAGTGCCTGAGAAGAGAGAGCTGCACAGAGAGAAGACTCCGGAGAGGACACAGAAGGGTCTTGCCTCAGGTGTGGGAAACTCTAGCCCTAGACTGAGAGCTGCTCTGGTCCCATCTAAGATATCTTAAAGAAGATCCTGAAGAAGCACACTGTTTCCAAGTAACTTCACTGCATTACAGAATAAAGCTCAAAATATTTATAACAAAACAAAAACATCCAGCACCCAATAAGGTAAAATCCACAGTGACTGGCAAAGAAAGCTGGGGTGGCTATAGTAATAGCAGATAAGGTAGGTTGCAGAAAAACAATATTACCAGAGACAGAGGAAATGATATTGTGAGTTCATCAAGAGGACCTAAGAATCCTAAATGTTTATGTACCTAGTAACAATGCTTCAAAATACATAAAACAAAAAAATGATACAACTGCAAGGAGAAAGAGACAGATCCACAATGATAGTCAGAAATTTCAGCATGCCTTACTCGATAATTGATATAGCAAGTAGACAGAAATTCATAAAGGATATAGAGAACTTGAATAACATCATCAACCAACTTGATCTAGGTGATATGTATAGAACACTCCATCCCGCAACAGCAAAGTATACATTCTTTTCATGAGTATATCTAAATATGCCAGCATAGACCATATTCTGGGTCGTAAAACAAGTCTCAATACATTTGAAGAGTTCAAGTTGTACAGAGTTTGTTCTCTGACCACAACAGAAATAAATGAGAAATCAGTAATTTAACAGAAAGAGCTGTTTCAGTAACGGAAAGATCTCTGAAAAATCTCCAAAATATTTTGAAACTAAATAGCACACTTCTAAATAACCCATGTGTAAAAGAATCAACCAAAAGCGGAACTAGAAAGCATTTTTCACGGAAAGAAAATGAAAATACAACATCTCCAAATTTGTGGGATGCTGCGGAAGCAGTTCGTTGGGGAAATTTATAGTACTAAACGCTTGCATTAGGAAAGAAGAAGTGTCTCAAATCAGTGACCCCAGCTTCCACTTAAAGAAACTAGAAATAGAAGAGCAAATTAGATCCAGTGCAGGTAACAGAGAGGAAATAATTATGAGTAGAAATCAGTGGAGAAAAGCAATAGAGAAAATCAATGAAACCAAAGCTGATTCTCTGAGAACATCAATAAAATTGATAAACCTCTGGTCACACTGATCAGGAAACAAAAAAGGGAAGACACAAATTACCAGTATCAGGAATGAGAGAGGTGACATTACAGATTCTACATAAATTATTTGAAATTTTTCTGCATGTGAGATCTTTTTCATATATATGTATGAATATGTATTCATTCATTCATATCAGTATGAACTAATGGATATATTTATTTTATCCTTTGGGTTATAATGCAATATTACTTTAGGTATTCTGTTGCTGAGATTGACCAAACTTTGGCCATTGAAAGTTCTTTCAGTTGGCTCTCGTTTTCCTTTGATTTTCACCCATCATTATGAGTTTTTCTTTTGTTTGTTTGTTTTTAGCACTTGCTTACTTTCTGGCCCTAAAAGATGTGTCCTGCTCATCTTGTATATTTCCTGCCCTAGTCCTAGAATCAGCCTTTTCTTCAAGGGGATCTGGTTCCTTTTATTGGAGAATGGTATGAGAAACCAAGATCTGGGTACTAGACATGCTTGTTGCTACTGGGATGTCATTGCCTCTAGGCTCTGTCAGCTCACAGAGAAAGGAAATAAAGCTCTGTGCACTAACCCATGCATATGCACTTAGGTATAAATATTTCTATATGTAAACCCCTGTGTCTATATTCAGCTAAACATGAGTTCATACTGGTATCGCCAACTCTAATCCATTACCACGTGGACCATTTTAGCCTCCTCCCCTTCTTTGTCTGGAACCTCCCACTCCAGCAGTGGGAGAACTGGCTCCCACCATCTACCATCCACAGGAACATTTATTCCCAGTGTACATGTTTAGTGATTTCAGACTTGTTAACCCATCTGCCATGGAAAACAACTTTATCCAGTAGAGGACAGTGCTTACGTGCAGTTCCCGCTGCCTTTAGTCTTATAGACTCCACCCATTTTCAAGGTCACAGAGGTCAGCACCTTTTGTCTCCACCTGCCTCACTGAGGGGATCTCATACATTTGTGAGACAGTTAGATTCTATTGTCACAGTCTGCATCCCACCCTGGACTCCCTGACCCCCTAAAGGATTTTTCAAAATCTGCGTACATTCATCCTTTCTACTGTTAAGTTCTGTGGATTCGGACAAATGCCTGCTATTGTTGGTCCGCCATTATAGTATCACACATAATAGCTTTATTGTCCTGAACAAAATCTTCTGTATAATACTTCGTCTCTTCAATTCTCCCTGTTCCCCAAAGCCCTTGCCACCACTGATCTGTTTACTGTGTCTATAATTTTGCCTTTTCCAGAATGTCACACAAATGCAGTATTTTCAAGTGACTATCTTCCTCTTAGCAACGGGCATTTAAGATTCATCCATCTTTGTGTAGCTTGACTGCTCATCCCTTTTGATCACTGAGTCATATTCCATTGTCTGGGTGTACCGCAGTGCGTTTATCCATTTACCTATAGAAGGACATCTTGGTTGCTTTCAGTTCTTGGCAATTATGAATAAAACTGCTATAAGCATTCACATGCAGGTTTTGTATATTCACACATTTTCAGATCAGTTGAGCGCATACCTGGGAGTGTGATTGTTGTTGGATTGTATGGTAAGGCTATGTTTAGCTTTCTTAGAAGCCGCCAAACTCTCTTCCGAAGTGGCTGCACCATTTTGTATTCACACCAGCAATGAGTGAAAGTTCCTATTGCTTTGCATCCTCTCCAGAGATTAGGATCGTCAGCAGTGGGATTTTTTAAAAAATCTAGATACCTGGGCCCCATTCCCAGTAATTCGGACTCCATCAGCCTGCGGTGGGGCCCAGGTCTCAGTATTGCTGAAAAGTTCCAGGAGATTCCGATGTGGAGTCAGGCTTGAGAACCAGGGAGTTACACCAACTGCCTCACTGTACAGATGGAGAAACTGAAGCCCCAAGGGCAGTAGTGCTGCAGTGGGGCTGATCTCTAAGGCCCTTCCAGCTGACAGTTTGGGAGGGGCTGTGTGATTCCTGGTTAAGAGCTGGGGCTCTGGAGTCCCAGTCCTGGGCTCGAATCCCGAGTCTGCCTCTCACCAGCTGTGTGACTTTGGGTGAAGGCCTGTACCTCTCTGAGCCACTCCTGCGTGAAATGAGGATGGTCCTAGGACCTGGTACACAGGCTGTGTGAGGACCTGTTGGGTCAATGAGTCCAGAGTGCTCACCCAGAGCTGGGCACACAGTGGGGCCGGGACACTGCCAGCGACTGTCCCTGGGACTCTGGTCACGTGACTCCGCTGTGCCGAGGTCCCATCCAGGGAGGCCTGCTCCGCCCCTTCCTGGACCACCCCAGCTCTCCCTGCCCCGCCCTCCCACTCGCTGCTGTTCCCACTTTGTCTCCAGCTCTGGGGGCTGCGGTGGCTCCACCACCCCCTCCCTGCTCCCCCACCCCTCCCTTTTCTTCTCCCACTTAACAAACAGCTTCACTTAAAAAGCCATCTGGGAGGATGGATGGCGCAAAGGCACATTTTGTAGAATAAGTTTTCAGGGGGAAGAGCCAAGAAATTAAAGGCACAGCACTTCCGAGTCCAATCTGACTAGGCCGCATGCCTCTGACTGCTGGAGAATTGCGTTTCTGTATTATAATCCACCCCTCACCCCCAGGGCCCAGTGTTCTGGGCTCCGTCTTCACTTGTCTTTGAGACGTCCTGCTCCCAATGTCTCTGGCTGATTCCCTCCCTCAGGATGAACCCCCCTCTCTATCGCCAGGGAGGGGCTGCAGCTGGGGCTTCCCTAACCCGACTCCCCCCTCCTGTGTGACCGTCATCCCACCTCAGGCAGCTGCTCCCCTCCCTACAGGAGCCCCAGGTGAAGGTTATGTTCTTTTGTGGGGTCTCCCAGGGCAGATTTAGGAATAGCAGGAGAGATGTGTCCGTAGTTGGGATGGATAGGCAGCCCTGGGAAGGGGTAATGAGCTCCCCGTCACTGGAGGTGTGCACAGAGGAAGGGTGAGCACTCAGCAGAGAGGCCTCGCAGGAGGCAAACCAGCAGAGAGGTTGGGGGCACGGGCTTCAGGGGCCAAGAGATCTGGGCTGAGTCCCGGTCACGTTGATTGCAAGGTGTCTGACATTTAGCAATGACTTATACTCACTGAGCCTCAGTTTCTTCATCTGGGAAATCAGGCAAAAGAAGTTCCACGTCCCAGGGTTGTCATGGAGACAAAAGGACATAATGTGTGCGAAGCACTGAGCGTGGAGTGCGGCTTATCATTACAGAGTGGGAGGAGGCTGGGTTGTGAAACCCTGAGCAATCTAAGGTCCAGCTTGCTGCAGTTTTAGACTCTGAGCTCCAGTAATTCGATTATACGAAGATTATAAGATTTCCTAAGATCCTAAGGCTTTCGAATTTATGATTTTGTGACTCTCCTCATCTAAGTCTCCTCAGAAACCTAGGCTGTGTGATTCGCATTCTAAACCCGTCCCTCCACCAGCACGGCCGTCTCAGCCGTGGGCTGTCTGCTGCACAGGGAGCGTTTATCTCCGTTCCTCTTTCCACTTCAAATCTTCCATCTTTACCCCCCAGTGGCCCACTGCTACTTCTTTAGGGATGCCTTTTCTAATTCTAGCCTCATCCACTGAACCCTTTGTTCAAAGCACACCAGGCCCCTGCAGTGTGGCTGAATTGTGCCCTTCATCCCCGCCCCAGCACACTCTCCTGCACTTCCCGCCCTTCCCACCAAACCCCATCTTTGCCTATTGAAATCTTCCCTCACTTTCAAGGCCAGAGTCAAGGGCAGGCCTTCCATGAAACTTTTTTCACCTCCCAGTTGAAATGAACGTCCTTCACCTCTATGTTCTGCGCAGATTTTGCTCTGATCACTGTTACAGCAGCTGTCAGAGTCTGACTCATTTTGGGGGGGGGATGTCTGCCCTTCGCCCCATGGCAGACCCACCTCTGGTGTCCTTCCAAGACCCCTCCGTACTCCCCTAGAAAGGAAGACGTGCAGATCTGATTGGTCAGAGGCGAGACACTGGTTGGGCCACGCTCACTAGTGGGCAGGGTCAGTGCGTGGAAGGTGAGGCGCTGGACCAGCTCTCTCCTTCCACCCCTCAGCTCCCCTCCACGTGCCTCCAGGAGGGAGTCAGCTCTGCAGACCCAGCCACAGTGAAGCCAGGGCGGGTAACCCTGCTTCCATCACTCTCCTCTTTTCTCTCTCCCTGAGTGAGCTCGGCCATGCCTGTGGGCCCAGCCCTGTCCATGTGCTAACAGCCCCTGATCTCTATGTGCTGCCACCCCGCTGAGCCATGATCCACATCGAGGGTCTTTGATGCACCCGACCTGTCCAAGGCCAGGCCACACAGGGCTGAGCTGGACAGGCCACCCCTGCCTCCTTGACCTTTCCCTCTGGGGGTCCTGCAGCCTCCTGCCCCTCAAGAAATTTAAAACCAAACCTTCCCCTTCCCCTCAAACCTGGTCCTCCCCATGGTTCCCATCTTGGTGTTGCCCCCGCAGCGCCCACTCACCCAAATCAGAAACAAGGGGCATCCCTGACTCTCCTGACACCTCAGGGACCATCAGGTCCTGCCAAGCTGAACTCCTTTAACTGCTGCAGTTCCCTCCCCACATCCACCATCCCTGCCCCATCTCAGGCCCTGAGCATCTCCATCCGGCCAGACATCGCTCCCCACCAGCCCCACCTGGTCCCTCAGCCACACCACGGCCCCTGCATTCCATCCCATGACCCTGAGATGTGAGCAGGGGTGTCCTGCCCTGGGGCCCCATGCTTTAGGGGCCCTGTTCCCGCCTCCTCCAGCTGTGCCTCTCCCCTCAGGGACTTGGGGGACAAGGGACAAGCTCCGGTCCCCCAACCCCAGAACTCCCTTCCTGATTGACCCGAACCTGCTTCCAGGGCTCGTGTGGCCTCCAGGGTCTGCCCCCCCGAGGGTGGCCCGCAGAGCCAGCACATGCCCCCTAAACCCCGAAGTGCAGCTGTGGGTGGGGAGGTGCGGACAGAGCCTGCGGGCTGGGGTGTCGCACACTGTGCGTGAGACCATGGAGCGGCCGAGCTGAGGGAGGGAAGGGAAGGTGCTGGTCCAGGCCGGGTCAGGGGTCAGGGGTCAGGGGCCAGCTGTCTCTGCTCCCTACATTCCTGGGCTCAGGAATTTGAGGAGGTAGGAGGAAAAACTTATTTGATTTGACAGTTCATTAGTTGCTTTATAACTCTTAGATATTTAGCCCACTGGTCTGGGGGCCTCACTGGTTCTTGTGCCCTGGACTGCACATGTTGGGGGCGACCTGCACCCACACCCCGGCCACCAGACAGTGATCGTCCCAAACCCAGGACAGTCACGTTGATCTCTGCCTAACACCCTTCGTGGCTCCCGCAGGCCTTGGGACGGCGTCCCCATGCTGAGCCTGGCTCACAGGACTCTCAGTGCTGCGACCCTCCCCGCTGCTTCATCATCATCTCCCATCTGGGCACCAAAAACACACTCTGCAAAAACCCCGGACTCTGCACCAAATGCTGCCTGTTCCCCACCGCCCCAAACCAGCCCTCAAGCTTAGTGCATGGCAGGCTCAGGGCGCACAGGCCTCACTGCAGGCGGCGGTGGGCACGGAGGCAGGAGCTGGCCCGGCACTGGGTTGGGGGTGGTTTGGGGCTTATGTGCCCCGTGGGCAGTTGAGTCTTGGCTGTCACTTAGGAGGCCAGCAGGCCCTGACATGGCCAAGCTGGAGCCCGCCTGCCTGGGAGAATGTGGGAGACAGTGGAGGTCCTGAAAGGCTTTGAGGACTTTGCCTGTCACTTTGCCTGTTGGGAAAAAGGGTCCTCAAGAAGTCCATGCTGATGCCGGTGGACTGTCAGGGCCCTGCACCCTCAGGACCTCAGCTCTCCCATCCAGAGAAGGAGCGGGCTGAGCCCAAGGCCTCCAGGGGCCTTTACAAGCCCAATGTCCTGGCGTCCCCTCCTTCCACCCCCTGCCCCCGCAGCCTCAGTTTCCAGCCCCGCAGCCCCGGTCTCTGACCCCACAGGTGCTGAGCTCAGCTTTTGCTCTTCTCACCTCTGCTGGCAGGATCTGGGGGGCAGAGGAAGCTGTTCCAGGAGCTTGGGTGACCTGCCCTGGGCTTCTGAAGTGGGGAGGGGTCCCTTCAACCAGTGCAGTGGGAACCAGGAAGGAACTGAGGGCTGAGACCCGGCCTGGGCTCAGGTGATCAGGCTCTGGAGGCTGCAGCCTGGTTGAAGGCCTCTGCCTCAGGGCCTGCCTTTCCCAGCCACCTGTTTCCATGGCAACCAGAGCCCTCAGGCAGGAGCTGAGCCCCACCCCCACCCCTCCCCAGCCCACCCCACTCCTGCCCTTGGGGAGGGAATGTGCCCTTGTTATAGGTGAGCAGGTGGGAGGAGATGACTACAGCCAGGCCTGGGCGGATGTCACAGGCTGTGAAATCCATAACCAGGTGATGTGATTACAAATCCAGGCATCCTCTGCCCCCACTTGTTTTTGATACAAATCAGAGAGGTTTCAGGACAGGAAAACGGATCCTTGTGTTTTTCAGCCTGTGAGGCTCTTTGTTCCCTCTTACTGCTCAGTCCTCATCCTGTTCGTTATCCTTGGACTCTGCCATGTGAGCCCGATGACCGGGGGCCCCTCCATTGCAGCCCACCTCCATCTGAACCCCTCTGTGCCCTGGAGACTGTTCTGCCATCGTGCTTCCTGGCTGGTTGCCAACATCGAGAACTTGGGCTTTTACCCTCAACCCCCCACCCCACACTCCTGCACCCCTTGCAGCCCTTTGGACACCATGACGTGTTCCTCTTCCTCCCATCCCCTTCTGGCCACGCCCCTGCTGCTGGTCCACACTGCGCTGGCCCAGCCCCCGCTCCCACTCCTGAGGGACCGCCCCATTTTTGTCCCCTGAGCAAGACGCACTCGCTCTTCACTTGGTAGATGTGTAGTGAGCCCCGCCCTGTGCCAGGAGCTGGGCTTATAGCGGAGAACAACAGCAGCGACCACAAGACTCTTTGGCCTTGGGAAGCTTCTCTTCTAATGGGGACGATGGACTGTAACTGTCTAGATCGAGCGTGTCTCACGTATAGTTTGGTGACGAGTGAAAAGGAGACAAATCAAGCAGCAAGGGGACATGGGACCGTCAGGGGCTTGCAGTTGAAGTGATGGTGGGTGAGGAAGAGCTCACTGAGAAGCTGACGTTTTCCCGAAGACTTGCGGCGGGGCGGGATGAAGGAGGGAGCCACGCGGATATTTGAGGACGAGCATTTCTAGCAGAGGGGATGATGGGAGCACAGGCCCTTCAGGTCACCACTTAAACATCTTAATTTGTTTTTTTGGCTGCACGGTGCAGCGTGTGGGATCTTAGTTCCCGGACTAGGGATTAAACCCATGCCCCCTGCAGTGGAAGTGCAGAGTCTTAACCACCGGACCACCAGGGAAGTCCCCAGGGCACCACTTAAATATCAGCTCTTGAGACTCCCATCTGAGTTAGTCCCCCTTATTATCCTCCCACACAGTCTCCTGTGCAGGGCATGCTTGGCCCCATCCCTGGGTGTGGTCACACATGGGTTAGGACTTTTACTCGAAGGCCATGTCCCTTCCTGACCGTGACCCTCAGGAGACCAGGTACCTGGTCCGACTCATTTACTGCTCACCCCTGCACCCGGTACCCACTTAGCACATGGTAGGTGCACAGCAAATCACCTGGATGAAATAGTACACCGTAAGAATGGGAAAGGAAATAAAACATACAAAGGCTCATGTTCCTGGGCTTCCCTGGTGGTGCAGTGGTTGAGAGTCTGCCTGCCGATGCGGGGGACGCGGGTTCGTGCCCCGGTCCGGGAAGATCCCACATGCCGCGGAGCGGCTGGGCCCGTGAGCCATGGCCGCTGAGCCTGCGCGTCCAGAGCCTGTGCTCCGCAACGGGAGAGGCCACAACAGTGAGAGGCCTGCGTACCGCAAAAAAAAAAAAAAAAGAAAAAAAGAAAAAAAAAGCTCTTGTTCCTTAGAGCAGAAACAGCCCAGAATGTTATTAATTGATTTTACCCGTGGGACGGGAAGGGTGGTTTGTGTTCTATGCTGCGCGACTCCATTTCATTTCATTTTATTTCTAGTCCTAGTCTTAATCCAAGTCCTAGTTCTTTTCTGTTTTATTCTATTTTAAAAAGCAAAAAACAACCGCCCCCCCCCCCACTGCATAATTGGAACTAGTAATTACAGCTCCCATCCCTGATTTGTGCCTCCATGACTCTGGTCCTGAAGAAAAGATCATTTCATATTTAATCAGTATTAGTTCTAGGATGCTCTCAGGGGACATGTTCACTTCAAGGCTGTGTAGTTTAATTCTCAGTGAGGCTTAATTAGATCAAGAAAAGAGCCTGGCCTCGGGGCAGGACTGTGGTGGTGGGGACCACGAACGCCCAGAAAGGCAGAACCCCGCCTGTCATCCCCCTGCCTGCATCTACCCTCCCGCCCATTCCTCGGGTCTTTCCAGCCCCTGCCTCAGGGGGAGAGCAGAGCCAGGCCTCCCTCCCACGCTGCGATGACTGACAAATCTCATATGGGAGGAAGGACAACAGTCGATGTTCAGGAAGGCAGTGGGCCACCCACCTACTGACTCATCCTCGGAAGCTTCCTGGAGCCTTTCTGGCTTGGCAGGTGGTAAGGGGGGCAAGCAGGGGCATCCACAATCAGCCCATCCTTTCCCTGGTGGGGACAGGATGTTCCCTTAACCAACTCACTTCTCCCTGTTAATTCTGCTCAATTCAACCTCTGTTATCACTGCCGTGGTTATCATCATATCATCATCTTAGCTACTGGGTCATGGAGGTTACTGGGAACCAGGCAATTTAAACACAAGATTGCAAGCCTTGAAGGAAAACCTGCAAGAGGGTATCATTATCTCTATTCCTCAGATGAGGAAATTGAGGCCCACCTCTAGTCAGCGGAGGAGCGCGCACTAGAGCGGAGGGCAGCAAGGTCTGAGTCCTGGCTTCAGAGCTCACCAGCTACGTGAGCCGTGGGCACGTTCCTAAGTCTCAGCGTCAGTTTCCTCCTCTCTCTCAGCTCCTTTGATTCCCACAACAATGCCACAAGCTGGCGGCTACACTGTGTCCATCTGCGCTGTGAAGTTGCAGACAGGAGGCTCAGGGGAGGGAAGAGCTTTGGCCGTTTTCGCACAGATCAGACTTGGTGGTGCTGGGGCCCAGCCTGGCTCTGGCTGGTGCCGTTCTCCCCTCTGCCACCCTGCCCCGGCTTCACCAGCTCAGTCTAGGGGAGCAAACTGCCCTCGGTAGGCTCCCTGGGCCAGACAGGTTTGCTCAGGGGGAAGGCACACTCTTCCTGTCAGACACAGAGCGTCAGACCATCCACACAAATGAACACATGTTATGTGCCGTGCTGGGTGCCGACGGATCCCCTCCAGACATGGGGGGGCCTGGATCCCCTCCAGACATGGGGGTGGAGCTTCTCCCCAGGCCCTCCCACCCCCTTCCCTCTTTCTCGCTCTGCCCAAGACACACAGAACAGGTGTGGCTTCATGAGTTCTAGGGCCAAACTGCCTGGGATGGAATCCTGGCTCTGCCGTGTATCCTGTGTGTGCTGCTTGACTGGTCTTTTCGTCTCTGAGCCTCAGCTGCTCATCTGTAAGGGAAGACAGTCAACAACGGTATCTGCCTCATTGAAGCGTGGAGGGGATGAACTAAATGGTGATGTATAAAGCGTTCAGACCAGGGTTTCCTGACTAGTGGCCACTCAGTACCGAACAGCGACTTCTTACTTTGGTTTGGCTTGGCTTCTGGGGTCTACTGTGGAGGGTAGATGAGGCCCCAAATCCTTGACCCCAGTGCACACAGGGGGGCTGTGAGGGATGTGGCCTTGCTGCTGGAGTCAGGTGTCCCCAGGTCCCTAGCCTGGCTCTACCATCACTCTTCGTGACCTTAGACAGGCTCAACCCTCTCTAGTTATGAATCTCGATGTTTCCGGGAAAAAGTTGGCATAGAGAGCTCATCTCCAGGCTCCCTGCCACCTCTAAGAGCCCAGTACACTGAGGTCAGCCTGAGCCCTCACCCACAGAGGCACCGGACCCCGGAAAGATGAAGGCCACAGAAAAATCTACCCGGAAGAGAGGGAAGCTTGTCCCATTCACTGTGGCTGCTGCCCTATGTCATTCGTGGAGCACTTCCGCTGCGCTGTGCTGTGCTAAACACGATAAAGGCATTGCCTCATTCAAAACAATGCCGCGACGTAGGCACAATTAGTGTCCCCATTTTGAGGCTCCATGTCCAAGGTCATCTCATCCAGGAAGTGACATTGAGGCTATGTTGTTGAACACTTTACGTGGGCGTTGTGCTAAGTCAGAACTCTCCGCGAGTTTTCTCATTTAATCCTCACAGGTACCCTGTGCCGTAAGCGTGGGCATTCTGGGTCCCATTTTACAGGTGAGGAAAAATGAGGCCCATGGGGAGTAAGCAAGGTCACACAGCCAGCAGACGATGAAAGCAGACTCAAACCATGTTGCCTTGACCCCTAACTCCAAATACTTTCCACCAGGTTCCTCTGCTTCACTTGCGGTACGCAGGCCTCTCACTGCTGTGGCCTCTCCCGCTGTGGAGCACAGGCTCCGGATGCGCAGGCTCAGCGGCCATGGCTCATGGGCCCAGCCGCTCCGCGGCATGTGGGATCCTCCCGGACCGGGGCACGAACCCGTGTCCCCTGCATCGGCAGGCGGACTCTCAACCACGGCGCCACCAGGGAAGCCCTGCTTCACTTGATTTAAACCGACTGATCCCATTAGGAGTGGGGCGGGGGGTGTCCCATTAGCGGCTCCACCATCATTTTACTTCTCTCTCAACTCTCCTTTCTCCTGCCCACTCATAAACTGTTCCAGGCTGTTACTGCTCTCCTTAAGTCACCCACTTGGCCGGTGACAATAGAAGAAACAGTCCTCTTCACTCCCGACATGAGTTTCATCTCCTCCGGTTCAGTCCTCATCGTAGTTATCCCCAGGCTCTCCACTTCCCGCTCCGCCCCCCTCAGCCCCGCCCACACGGATTCCTGCAGCTGCTCTGGCAACGGTCACCAGGGATCTCTTGGTGGTGACATCCAAGGGGCACTTCTCAGTGCTTCCCTGGCTGGACTACCACCTGCTGGTGACCACTGTGGACCACACAGATCACCATTCAACTTTGTCAGCCACCACTGAACACTGACCATCACTGACTACAGATGCCCAGGCTGACCGTCACTGCCGACCACTGTGGATTGCCTTTGACTGCCATTGGTCACTGCTGACTAACATCATCACTACTGACAATAGTCTACCTTCTTCTTCTTCTCCTCCTCCTTCTTCTTCTTCTTCTGAACTAGGTCGATTAAAACATTTTTTTATATTGGAATATAGTTGATTTATGATGTATTAGTTTCAGGTGTACAGAAAAGTGATTCAGTTATATATTTACATATTTCGATTCTTTTTCGGAATATTGAGTAGACTTCCTTGTGCTATACAGTAGGTCCTTGTTGATTATCTATTTTATATCTAGTAGGGTGCATATGTTAACCCCGAACTCCTAATTTATTCCTCTCCCCTACATTTCCCCTTTGGTAACCATAAGTTTGTTTTCTATGTCTGTACCACCTGCTTCCTGATTCTCTGTCCCTCTCCCCTCTCTCCATGTCATTCTTTCTCTTTCTTAGTTCTCCTCCCACCTCTCTGACAGATCTCATACCACTCGGTTGGTCTCTCAACTCATCCTCACAGCACGCCCACTTTTATCATTGTGCAATGATTTGCCCTCCTTCACACTCTCCTGGGACAGTCTCACCCACACCATCAGCAGGTGGCATCAGCTACCACCTCCAATGCCGAGGACCCCAAACCTCCCTCCCCAGGGCAGTGGATGAAGGGTTGGGGCTGGCTCTGTCACTTACACTCTGTCCAAGACTTGGCCTTGAACAGGGCAAGTCATTTCCCTGATCCTCAATTTCCTCACTTGTAAAAATGGGGAAATGATAACTTCCTCCCTCAAAGGACTGCTGTGCTGATTAAATAAGGTCACAGACGTGGACCTGACCAGTCAAAATCATGGCACACAGCAGGTGCCCAGCACATGCTCATGTCTTTTCTTCTTATGAGATTCTCCTGAGCTAAGAGTCTTTTTTTTTTTTTTTTTGCGGTACGCGGGCCTCTCACTGCTGTGGCCACTCCCGTTGCGGAGCACAGGCTCTGGACACGCAGGCTCAGTGGCCATGGCTCACGGGCCCAGCCGCTCCGCGGTATGTGGGATCTTCCCGGACCGGGGCACAAACCCGTGTCCCCTGCATCGGCAGGCGGACTGTCAACAACTGCGCCACCAGGGAAGCCCCTGAGCTAAGAGTCTTTCATGGAACCTTTGGCCGATCACTCTGTGGGTCCCCCAGAGGAAGGAAGGGGCTTGTTTAGGTGGGGTGGTCAGGAAGGGTCTGGTAGGCTTGTGGACATTAGCTGGTGGGGGATGCGGAGAGGTGACAGTGGAGTATGTCACTCCCTTAGGGGTCAGAAAGGATCCTAATGACCTTAGTGACCATAATGTGACCTTGGGACTTCCAAATCCAGGTCTCACCAGCCCAGCCGCTGCTGGAATGTCCATCCCCCTGAGAGACTGGCATGGGAGACTGTCCAGAGTTGCCCGATCTGCTGCCACACTCTCCCCTCCACACCATCCTGACCGGCTGGGAGAGAGGATGAAGGACGTCTCCACTGGGAGAGGAGCATCAGAGAGCACACCTGTGCCAGCCTGCGCCCAGGCCTCTGCCTGAGATGTGATATGCAGAGACCAGCATGAGGGTGAGAAGCCAGTGCTCACTCCACACCCGGTTCACAGTGGGGCCTCAGGAACATTGCATTCTGGTAGTGTCTCCACGGGAAGAAGAAGTTTGGCCCCCTGGGAAAGGAATCTCTGTTCTCCTGGGCGGCAGGTAATGAGAGGTGGGGTCTGAGAAGGCCACCCCTGTGTTCTGAACTCACAAAATCCAGACATGCGCGCCTGCTGCTTTCTGCAGCCTTGCTCTGCTTCGCTTGCCGACTTTTCCCCAACAGGTTTACTGATCCTTCTGTGCCTGGCCCTGGGCTGAGCATGTGGCATCTGGAAATGACAAGTTGTGACACCTGCCTTGTCCAGTGGGGACTGCGACGAACAGATCATCGTCACATAGGCATGTGGTACTGCGCAGGGTCTGGAGGGGGCGCTGGTACTGCCTGGATGGGGAGGGGGATGGGAGGGGAGCATTTCTCCGTCAGACACCCAGCTCCATCCACGGTGCCAGGGCCTCAGAGCTCTGAAGGGTCTGTGGAAGTGTTTAAGGCCTGAAAAGAGTCATGGGATTTAAATACAAACAGAAAGTTGTAACATAAATGCAACAGGAAGCTGATGCGTGCTTAATTAAATGTCTATAAAATGTAACATTGTCAGAGAGTCATCTGCTGCTCTACCTGCCTTTTCCCCAGTTACATATACATGGATTTAACGTGGGATCTGATTACACTACCCGTGAACTGATGGAGCAAGTAGCTTCCAAAAGTAAGAAGATCTGGGGCTGAAAAGTTCTTAAAAGAACAATGGTTGGGGTAGGTGGGTGGGGAGTAGGGGCGGGGGTGGGGGAGAGTGGAGACTTCACAGAGGAGGGGGCATGTGGCTGGAAGGGTGAGAGGCGTTTAACCAGCAGAGAGAAGGGTGCTCCTGGGCAGGGGGAAGGGCATGCACACAGGAGCAGGCCTGGCAGAGCCTGGCGCCCCTGAGGAACAGGGACCATTCACAGCACCTGCGACATAAGGTGGGGTGGGGGCAGGGAGGAGAGGGGGCTGGGACACATGTGTTCTTTCCCGTCTTGAACCTCTGCATCCTTGCACTTTCTTCCCCATCATTCAATCCCAGAAAGGAAGAAAAGGGGAGTTGGATGGGGGGGGGTGGAATTCCAGACACATTGCAGCACCTCCACCAGGCCATCTGAGAGAAGGGGCTGAGCAGCTGCCCCTCCCCACACCGTGGCTGTGACAGCTTTGAGGAGGGGGTCTCCGGCACTAGAGGACAGCGGTGGGACAAAGGAGCGGGAAGTACCAGGGGACAGCAGGCTTGAGAGTCATCAAAGGAACCAGGACTATGTAGCAGGAGAAAGGTTGCTTCCTGCGGACGCGAGTATTTCTAGGCTGGATGGCCTCCTGCACAGGAGCTGGGTGGGCTGAGGGGTGGGGGCCTGCTTAACCTACATTACAGGGCAGAGTGAACTAGATTAATTGTAAGAGTATTAGTACAGCTCACGGTGTACCCATGCCTGGCACCGGGCTAAGCTCTCTGCTTGTAGCGACTCATTGAATCCTCATAGCAGCTCTGTCAGGTACAAACTATGATTATATATCTTTTAACAAAAAGGAAACCGAGGCACAGAGAGATGAAGTCAACACCCAAGACTTCGGCTGGTGAAAGGTGGAGCCAGGAGATGACCTTTGAGTTCCCTGCAGCTCCCAATTCTAAAATCCTAGGCTTCTGAGGTTTTTAAGATCTTGTGTTTTAATTCTAAAAATCTGTAATTTATAAATCTAAATCTATAATCTAAATCTATAATTTAAGGTGAATCTAAGGTGCTCTATTTCTAACATTCCATGATTCTCAGAGCCTTAGAGTCTATAATTTGATGCTACGTCTGAGGATCTAAGACTCTGTTGCTCTAAGATTCTCCATGTCTATTATTTTATAGGTGACACAGGGGGTTATTCAAAACCAAACCACATGTGGTAGGGAATTTCTTTTCTTTACTTCCTTTCAAAGAGAGAGGTCAATGCTACATTTCCAAAGGTCTGAGCTGTCTCCCCACCGCTAACCCTGGAGGTGGGCAGGGGAAGCCAAAACCTTTGCTATGTGGGGCCCATTAATCTTGGTGTCCCCAAGGCGGATGGCTAGAAACCAACGCATGGGGAAGAAAGTGACTCAGAAAGCAGAGAGGGGTCTTCAGGGGCATTTTCTAGAAGTGGGCCATCAGCACCCCCCCCTTCCCGCCTTTGCAGTGGGGGTGAGGGAGATCCTTGGAGGGGAGGGGCTGCAAGTTGTGTCCGAGGACGTTAGTCCTAAGGAGGTGGTCCTCCCCAGGCCCCGCCCCCAGTCACTGGATTCCTCTACCCGGTCAGTGTGCCCTACGGTATGGGTCACTGTCTGAAATCATCTTTAGTCATGTGTTCACGTTTATTGCTCGTCCATCCCTATTGAAATGCCAGCTTTCTGAGGGCAGAGACCAAGTCTGGGCAGGGCATGAAGTAGGTATTTGTTCTCAGAATGAGTCTGAATGGCACCATCAGACCAAGACAGAGACATCATCCTGGCCTCCTCACCTAATCAGCGGCTCAGTCCAGGTGGCCTGTCTCCTAAACAGCTCTGGGATCCACTCCCTCTCCAGCCCCACACCCCTCTTTTCAGTGTCCTTGTTGAGGGCATAGGCTCTGGAACCAGGATGCTGGGGTCAGATCTGCCACTTACTAGCTGAATGACCTGGGGCAAGGGACAGTCTATCTGTGCCTGCTTCTCTCTACAAAATAGAGATGACAGTAATCATACCTACCTAGAGGTAGTGAAAGAAATGTCTGTCTACAGTGTTCAGAATGTGTCTGCCCAACTGGAAGCCCTCAGTCAGTGTCAGCTGTGGCTACTGGAGAATCACTATTACTATTATACCCTGTTTCCCTAATGCCTACTGAAGGAGGTCTCAAAAGCCCTTCCTGGTGTGGTCTCTCTTTCCAACCTAATCCCCCTCCCCCAGTCACAAAGACTTCCCTTCCTCCCATATTTTCTGGCCTCCCTGCCTTTGGACACACCGTTCCCCTGCCTGGAAGGCTCTCCCACCATCTTTCCCTGGCAAGCTCTTACCCTCCCTGGTGTGGCCCCTCCCTCCAATCCAATCCCCTCCCCCCAGCATCTTTTCAATTACATGGAACTCCCCTCCTCCTCCCGTATTTTCTGGCCTCCCTGCCTTTGGACATGCTGTCCCCCTGCCTGGAAGGCTCTCGCACCATCTCTCCCTGGCAAGCTCTTACCCTGCCTGCATGAATCAGCTCAGATGCCACCCCCTCGGTGAGGCCAGCTCAGAGGTCCTCTCGCCCACCTCTTCTGGAAGCCCCCTGGGTTGCCAGCACCTTCTCTGGGCTCCTGCAGTAATTGACACATTCCAGGTCCCACCTCCAATCACCCAGCACCAGCACCTTCTCTTACATTCCCCAGGGCAGGGACTCCCTCCGCTGTCTTTCCATCTCTGTGTCCCTGGTCCCAGAACCCCACTTGGCACAGTGTGGGTGTCCACGAGTGATTACTAAACAAACAAACCAAGTGCATAACGTCAGGTTCCCTTGGGTCCTGAGTGACTCACCCTGTCTGAGCCTCGGATGCCCCATCTGCAATATGGCTGTGAGAGCCCCTGTGGGGCCCTCCCTCCCAGGAGAGCAAAGAATGCTGGCATCCTTAGGCCGGCGGCACTCCAGGGCAGGGGCTGCGAAAGGGAAGGAATTCTGCTATTAAGCTCATCAATTCTAGCGTCTGGACTTTGGGGAGAAGAGCTTGCCTGGTAATTAGGGTTGTTAGGGGAGATACAGGCGGGGCTAGTATTGATGCCAGCGTCGACCTAGGGCAGCCACACCCGAGGCTGCGGGCGGCAGAGGCGGGCACTGGGACGGGGCTAGGTGGGCGGGAACCTCTGCCTCATCTGTGAGGCAGAGAAGGACTAGCGTCTTCCTCCTGGTGTGGGAGGCCCCGCGGCGGTCCCGGATCCGGCCTGAAGGTGGCGCTGCAGGCTCTCGCAAGGACAGCTCAGCCAGGGATGCAGCCCTGTGCCTGGAGGTGAGGAGGGTCTGGAGAGAACAGAGCGCGGGGATGGGGGGAAAGAGGGGCGGAGGAAGGAGGAAAGGCAGAGAGCGGGGAGAAGGGGGATATAAAGGACTGGAGGAGAGGACAGAGAGAGAGAAGCGGGGAGACAAGAGGAGGGAGGAGAGAAAATGCTAGGGCGGGAAGGGGAGCAGGAGGGGAGAAGGAGGCTTCTTCCCATCCCAGGGGCTTGGACGAGCTCGATACTCTTGGAATCCCCTTCCCCCAAATGCCTACAGAGGGGTCACTTCCTCCCTTACCCCCTCCGCCATCCCTGCATGGCTCCCAGGGCCCTCAGGGTGAAGCCCAGCCTGTGCAGCCCAGCCTCATCCTCTGTGGTCTGACCCTGGAGGACCCCTGCCCGTATTTCTCCACCTTCCCACCCCCCATTCCACCCTCACATCCCAGCCCCAGCCATGCAGCCCTGCCTGCCACTTCCAAGGGTCCCGGCTCTCCCTCTCTGCCAGACCTTTGCAGGTGCCGGGTTGCTGCTGCCAGTAACAACCTTCTCCCCCATTTACCCCGCCTGCTGGTTCCCCCAGATCTCAGCATGGGCACTGTCTCCTCCCAGAGGGCCTTTCTGACCCCTGTCCAGGGTTGGGGATCACCCCTGGGCTCCCCGTCCCATCCCACATCTCCCCCCATCTCAGCACTGACCACTCTGGGTTGTGAATGATTCATCCGTTTCCCCAGCCAGACTGGGAGCTCCCTGAGGACAGGGACACGGCCTTGGACCCCTCGGTGTCCCCTTCGTGGCCAGCCCAGGGGTGAACAGGCAAAGGTGGGCAACAGACCATGCCTGTAGGATGAGTGAATGATCCGATGAAGGGCCGAGTGTGGGAGAAAAGGCAGAGAGAGACATGGAGGAGGAGGAAGAAAACAAAGCAGGGAAGAGATGGATTAGGAGAGAGAGCACTGAGGAGGGCACCCCAGCCCCCAGGTGCGAAGGACGCCCTCTAGCGTCCCCAGGGCCTCAGCACTGCCAGGAGGGGCTCTCCCTCCTGAGGTCAGCTAGCCACCTGGTTCTGGACGCCTCTGACCATACGGCAGTTGCTCTTCATGTCAGAATCAGGGCCCCTTGAGTCACAGGTAGCAGAATCTGTACAGCTACCCAGCGAAAGGAGAGCTTCCTGTTCCGACCCCGTTCTGTAGCTTGGATGCTGTTTGGAGGGAGAGCAGGGGGTTTCAGGAAGGACCTGAGGACCAGGCTCTGCCCACGTGCCTTTCTGTTTCTCTTCTCACAGGGTTTGCCGTCTACTCTCAGCATCACCCACAACCCAGAACTTTACACAGCCTCGACCCAGTGACCCACACACATCTTTCAATCCCCCAAGTATGCGTGTGTATATCTATAAACACGTCCCCACTCCACACACATGTTTTATGAGACAAGAGGCCAAAATCTTAAGAATTTTACTGACTGGCATCTTAGAGCAACATGGAAGTTGGCGATACAGCTCAAATCCAGTTCTAGGCCATCTGGCTGCTCTGGGCCGATGCTGGAGTCAATACCAGCCTGGTCTTTGTCTCCTGTAACAACCTTAATTACCAGCAAAGCTCTTCTCTCCAAAAAGGTAAGGTGCTGGAACTACATCCTACTTATTTCAAGGCTCACATTAGACACCACCTCTTCTGGGAAGCCTCCCTTGATTGCCAAGCCCTGATTAAGTATCTCTTCTATGAATGTCCACAGTCTCCTTGCTTCCCCTATCATGGCACGCAGTTTGGTATTTGCTTGTCTGTCTCTTCTCACTGGACCATGGATCCCATGAGGTCAGGGACTGTGAATCATAGCTGAATCTTCAGGGTCTCTTCCAGGTGCTATGTGTTTAATCAGCATTTGTTGAATGAAGGAATAAGACTAGTGACTCCGATGTCCCCACCTACCTCTGAAGCTCTTTTTTGCTCCTACTCCAGCCTGGATCCCTGCTCTGACCCTCTGCTTTAAGTAATATGCATCTGTCCTCTGTCGCATCCCCTCACTTGCTGGGGAAGTCACAAAGGGGCCAGGAGATGTCAGAGTTACAGACTCACAAACTCCCAGCTCAGTCATTTTCTAGCTGTGTGGCTTTTAGGAAATTCATTTTGCCTCTTTGGGTCTCAGTCTTCTTTCATCTCTAAAAGAGATAGTTTGCAAGCAAAGGCAGAGAGATTTAATAAACTATTTAATAAACTCCCTGGCAGAGGCAGAAGGGAGTCTGTGCGGAGTAGGGCATAAAGGGGAGAGGAGCAGCAATTACAGCCGCCGAGCGACAGAAGCTGTCAGCAGGTGCCCACCGTGTAGAAAATGACATCTGGACCTCATTCCTCATGGCAGTGACATAGAGAGGGCCACAAGGTGGGGGTGGGGGGTGTTGCTGGGTTGCTGAGCCTGGGAAGGGGCCAAGGATAGGGCTTCTGGAGGAAAGACGGGTTCAGGGTCCTGTTTTCTGGCCCCAGGGAAGGGAGATTGTGAATGGAATTGAAGAAGGACCATTTCCTCTGCCGAGTAACTGATACTTTCTCAACCTGGTTTACATCAGCCCAGCCCAGCCTGGGGAGCCTGACCCTACTCTACTGAAAGTGGCACCTGAGGCCACTGCAAAGCATTCTGGGCAATGGGGGCAGGGACTGGCATTGACAACCTGTCCTCATCACTACACACCATCGATGCTACTTGTGGGACACTTGCTCCTGGCCAGATGCGGCGGGCAGATCATCTCTTCCTGCACACCTAGCCAGGCAGTGTTCGTTTGCTCATTTTACTGATGGGGGCCCCGAGGCTCACAGCCCCATGTTCTTCCCATCCCTCCACATTCCCAGATTCTGTTTCTTCCTCTGTCATGACCTAGCTGTGTCACCATGGGTGGGTCCCCTGCCTTCTCTGGGGTGAAAAGAAGGAGCCGTCAGGCCCCCTCTAGTCCTGACATGGGTGGTACTTGTGCCATGAAAAACATTTAACAGGCTTTTTTCACTCCATCTGTAGGCAGCCAGCTAACTTGGCAAAGCTCATCTTCCATTCCCTTCTCTCACCATGATTTGCTGTTTGGGGTCCTTGGAGAAGCCCCCGAGTAAATATTAATAATGTGTCTTTGTGTACATTGGCTGAGCGAGAGAATGAGTCATTTCCTGCTTTCCTCCTGGGCTCAGAATCTTAAGTAAAAATATGCTGGTTCTTTGGGTAACTTTGATGGGCTTGGTGGATGGGGCTGAGGCGGTGCCAGGAAATAGCTCTCCCACTGGCTGCCTCGATGCCTTAAATTCTATCTCCCCAGAACTGTGCCTGGACTTCCTTATTAGCACAAAGAATCCTGGGACCAAAAGGCTTGGCTTTGGCACATCCCAACTTTGCCCCCCTGACTTTCGGGGGAAAAGGGGTCTGTGTTCTCTCCAGCAGCCTGGCCTGGACGCTTCCACATGGCAAGCTCATTCCATCGGCCCTGCTGTCTGATCTGTTCTTAGTGCCACAGTTTCTGCATGGAAGGAGATCATGAAATGTGGAAGGAAAACATAAATCACCCTCCAGTTTGCTAAGGGGACACAAAGCGAGGGAAGACAGGTGGAGACGACAAGCCAATCTTCAAGCACTGGCTTGACATTTGCCATTTACAAAGGTATTTACACACCCACTGTTTCATTTGATCTTTATAACAAGCCTGAAAACGACAGAGAGCTGCCCCGATTGTACAGATGGGGAAACTGAGGCTTGTCGAGGGACCTGCCTAAGCCTCCATGACTAGTGAAATAAGAGATGTTTGAGCCCAGGACCAATACCAAATCCCATTCTTCATCCTCATTGAGCTGCCAGACAAGAGTCAAATGAGGCAGGTCAGGGAGGGCATCCTCAGGGAGGGAACTTTTGAATAGTTTTGGAAGGAGAGAAGGAACAGGAATGGAACGGAGACAGGAAAGTCCAGGCATAGGACCTGGAGGGAGGCTCTGCAGATGTGGTCAGCTCATCATTGAGAACAACAGTTGGTTGCATTTACTTGAGCATCTACTATGTGTCTGGGCTTTGCAAGCACCTGAGCTGTGTCATCTTATTTGCTCCATAGATGGCCCTTGATGGGGGCACTATGACAGCTGGTCAGTGGTGGAGCCGGAACCCGGCCAGGGCTATCTGGACAGAACCCAAGGTCCCAACTGCCACACCCCAGATGGAGCTACTGCTACCAAAATCCTTCCCTCACTGTGTGCCTATGGCCAAGTCACTTAACCTCTCTGAGCCTCCATTACTTCATTTGTAAAATAGTGATGATAATATCTCTGAAACACGAGGAAGACATTTGTGATCATCACAATTCTTCGTGGGGAGAGTGAAGTGTTTGTCTGGAAGATGCCTATGTGGACCAAAAGCTGACATCTTTGAGGGCACAGAACCAGCTGGTATGAAGGTGACTGGAGGGATGCCAGTAAAAGTGCTGTGCAGAAAACAAGCCCAGCTTCCTGCTGAGAAGCGGGGGAGCAAGAGACAGAACAGGGCTGGCGAGGCAGTGAGTCTGCGTCCCTCCCTTCAACCCCACAAATCTCTAACACCAATACATTCAGAATGCTTGGTGTGGGTGGGTTTCAGGAAGAGAGAAGGGGCTGAGCTTTGCCCTGGGCACAGTCCAGGAAGAAAGACCTAGACAAGTGGACAGAGCTGGATCCAGACCTGGGACTGGGCAGTATCACAGGCCATTCATTGGACTTGGGTAGCTGGGCTTGAACCAGTGACACCCGGTTCCCCTGGGAACAGGAAGCCCCTGTTGGCATCTGAGTTACACCTACTGAGATCTCAACATCCCTCCAGACACCCTGGAGCACATATTTCTGGACTCCACCCACACCCCTGGGTGCTCGATCTTCCTCTGGATACCGTATCATCTCCATGAGGCTAGCACAGCGAGTGAGCTTCTCCCATACTTAATTCAAAAGGGAAATAAAGACCCTGGTCTACCTCCAACCTGTCTCCTGATCTCTCTGCCCTCTTCCACTTGAACGAATTACCTGCATGGGCTGGCTCCCACTTCCCTTCCATTGCTTCTTACCCACTACAGTCTGGTCTGACTTGTCAAGGTTATAAATACCCTTCATAGCCTCACATCTTGTGAACACGGTCCTGTGCTTGTGGCCTTTGACTTCTCTGTGGCATTTGACCCAAGAGACCACTCCTCCTTCTGGAAAAGGCATTTCACCTAGGCTTCTGGGACTCAGTCTCACTTGCCTGCTTTCCTTCCTACTCCACAGTCCAAGGACCAATGAGAAAAAATTCTAGAACTTCCTACAAGTCAAAGGTGTCTAAGGGTATAATAGGCTGCATACAGAGGGAGAGGCGGATAAGGAGGAAGAGGGATTGTGTGTATGTTGGACACCTACTATGTGCCAGGCTCCGTACAAGGCACTTAAGGTCCCATTGTCTTATGGGGTAAGAACTTTCATGCCCATATTACAGAATGCGAAATAGAGGCCCAGAATGTATAAAGGATGACCCAGAATCATCACATAATGGGTGAGAGAATGCTGGATATAAGGAATAATAATAATTGGTACCGTTTATCCAGCATCAGTGGGTGCTGGGCCTGGAGCCTTTTCTTTTTCTTTTTCTTTTTTTTTACATCTTTATTGGAGCCTGGAGCCTTTTCTCTGAGCTGAGCCGTCTGGTCCTCGCCACAGCCTGGGGAGAAGGGGGCTGCCGTTCGTATCAACATTTGAAAGGGAAGGAAGCTGTCCCCTGCGCCGGGGCTGGGAGGGGACTGACTTGAGGAGCTGGACGTGGAGTCTAGGTCTCTGAGTCCACATCTCTGGAGGGAACCCAGCACCAGGAGACGACCCCTTGACAGGGTCCCTGCTCAGCGGCCCAATCAGGACATCAGAGCCCAATGACAGGGAAGACCCCTTCCCACCCAGGATTCCCAGAGGCTGCCCCCCCCCCCCCCGAGAGACACTGTTCCTGCACGTGCCTGATTGGCAGCTTCTACCTTTGCTCTCTGAATCAAGGTTCTCAGACTGCATCACAGTCCATTTCTGTAAAACAGTCATTTGTGCTGTGAAATCCACTCAGAGTAGCCAGGAGGGCAGGCCCAGAAGGACAGGCCAAGTGGGATCAACCTGGTGTTTTACCTGATGTAGACCCAGCTTGCCTGTGCCGGGGAAACGGAGCTGGGAATTATGGGGGGAGGGATCAGCTGGTGTGTATCGAGCACCTGTTCTTCACTGAATCATCTAATCTTCACTGAAACAACTCAGCGAGGGGGCACTCATTGTTGTCTGTTTGTTATAACAAAAGAGAAAACAAGTACAGAGAAGTTAAGCAACTTGTCCGAGTTCACAGAGCTGGTAAGGGGTGGACCACAGATGCAAGGCCAGGGCTCTGTGATGTCAACCCACACTCTTTCCAGTTCACTGAAAGGAAAGAAGGGACACTTTACTGGGAACATTCACTGAGCCCGTCCTAGGAGTCAGGGGCTTTGCTTTCATAACTCTGTTCTCATCTGATACACATACTGTGAGATCATTACTTCTATCTCCATTTTACAGATGAGAAAACTGAGGCCCAGAGAGGACACTTGATTACCTGGGGTCTCACATGCTGCAAACGGTAGAGCCGAGACCTTGAACCCAGGGTCAGCATTCCTTCACAACATTTTGGGGAGAGAGGAAGACATTGGGAAAGGCTCTCCTCGTCAGATCAAGGTCATCCAGGTGGAGGCTGCTGTCTGTGCTGGGAAGGAGATGCTGGTGATGGGAAGACAGTGTTAGTATTCCTTGCAAGCTGGTGCCTCCTTCCGGGAACCTGGCAGCTGAGGCCGCTCTTGAGTGTTTGCCCGCAGCATTGCTGATGCTGGCCGAGAGCACTGTGGGGACTGGGCTGGAAGCCCACAGCCCCTGTCTCCCCACAGGAGGGTGACAGGCAGCTACAGGGATGCCGAAGGTGTGTTGAAGGAGGTGCAGCATGTGACAGATGGAGAGGAAGCCCCAGGATGTAAAACAAGGTCTGGGTAGGAAATGGAGGGGAGATGAGGGGCCCATGTGGTCGGGGGCCAGCTGGCATGGAGGATGCTGGGAGCGTGCAGAGAACTATGGGCAAGTGGCCTCAAATGCCCAGCCAGGACAACTGACATGGAGACCTCTGGGTCTTGGTCCAGGACTCATGAGTGTTGATGTAAATGTGGCTCCTGGTAAATGTTTTCTAGAAGCAGCTTGGGACAGTGGCTGGGGGACTGGGTATGGAACCGGAACAGGCAAGGTGTGAGCCTGATTCTGATTCTAACCCACTGTGCAGCCTCAGGGAGCTCACTCAGCCTCTCTGAGCCTCAGTTTTCTTATTCAAGTAAAGGACGAGAGTGACAACCTAGGAGGGCCTGGGTGTGTGAGGGTTCAACAAGCCTGGATGGTCCAGTGTTGTGTACTGCTCATCGTCTTTTGTGGTTCTAGAGACTTTAGGACTGTGGATCTATTGACATTTAAAAAAAATTATTAAATGTGGGAAATACAAATTCCACAGAAGTTACCGTCTTAACCTGTTTGAAGTGTCCAGCTCTGTGGCATTATGTTCATTCACCTTGTTGTGTAGCCATCACAATCATCTCATCCACCCCCAGAACTCTATTAATCTTGCAAACCCAAAACTCTGTACCCATTAAACAGAAACTTCCCATTCTCCTCCCACCCCAACCCCTGACAACCAGGGGTGCCTCACATAAGTGGGATCATATAGTGTTTGTCCTTTTGTGAATAGCTTATTTCACTTAGGGCAATCTCTTTACAGTTCTTTCATATTGCAGCACGTGCCAAAATTTCCTTCCTTTTTGGGTTGAATAATACTCCATTGTATACAAAGGTATGCTACACTTTGTTTATCCATTCATCCATCAATGGGCCCTTGGGTTGCTCTCATCTTTGGGCTACTGTGAAGAGTGCTGCTATGAACATGGGTGTATGAAGAGATCGTCAAGATCTTGCTTTCAGTTATTTTGGGTATATACCTAGAAGTGGAATTGCTGGATCATATGTTAATTTAAATTTTTTGAGGAATCACCATACTGTTTTCCATAGCAGCTGCACCATTTTACATTGCTACTAACGTGCGTAAGTTTTCCGATTTCTTCGTATCCTCGCCAACATTTGTTATTTTCTTTTTTCTTTTCCCTTTTTTTGGATAGTAGCCATCCTAATAGCTTTCTCACTGTGGTTTTCACTTGCATTTCCCTAATGAGTAGTCATGTTGAGCATCTTTTCAAGTCCTTATTGGCCATTTGCATATCTTTAAAGAAACATCCATTTAAGCCCTTTGCCTATTTTAGAATCTGTTTCTGTTGAGCTGTAGGAGTTCTTTATATATTTTGGATATTAACCCCTTACTGGATATATGATTTGCAAATATTTCCTCCTATTCCATAGATTGCCTTTCACTCTGTTAATTGTATCTTTGATGCACAGAGATTTGAAAATTTGATGTATATTGCCAGGTTTTGAGGCCACTCAGAGGAGCAAAGTGGAAATAATCATGTTCCAGTGAATTCTGCCCAATACAGAGCCCCACATCCAATATCTCACCAGTCCTTCCATTAATGTTTCTGCTGTTGGGAAAGGACTAGATTCCACGGGATAAAAAACAAAATCCCCCCTGCTCGTGTAGCGTCATTGTGCTTCAGAGAACAGTGCTGGCTGTGGCTTCAGACTTCAGACTGACCTGGGACAAATTTGGGCAGGCCACAGTTCACCTGAGTTCCAGGTTGCTCATCTGAAATATAGAAATAGCTCTCACTTTGCAGGGGCTGATGTATGTGTGAAAATTCAAGATCTGGCCCTCATGGGCCTTTCAATTTGTGTTTGCAGTCTTCCACGGGACAGAAGCTTTGGGGGCACCTGCGAGAACGTGGCCACTTCCTTGACATCATCTTCAAGAGGTCAAGGGCTTTCTTTCCACACTCCCACCCACTTCCCTCAATGGCCTGAGACAGCCTGGGGTTTATCCAGACCGTCCATGTGGTTTCTCCCGTGAGGGTCAAGGAGACTGACACTTGTGTTGTGCTCAGCTTCTCTGGAGCTTCCCCCTCCACATCTCCCAAATTTTAGTCTCTTGGATTTGAGAAACAAATCTGTGTTCCCCCCCCCTCCACATTTCATGATTTGGATCCCCTACAGCTCTCAGCTAAGAACGTTCACTAAATAAGCATTGATGACACAGTGATGGGGACAAAGGTTTGTGCATCAAATCCTGGGGAGGCATAGGAGGGTGGGTCATGAGAGCATCTCTGGCCAAAACAGAAAAGGGAGCCAGGGAGGTCTGGGCCGCAGGATCTGCCTTCACCATCACCGTCACCATCATCACCATCACTGTCACCATCATAATCATGGTTACCATCACCTCCGTTGTAATATAGAGTTTGACACAATTTTTTATGTTGACCACTGACAACATTCAGGCCACATTCTCCCTATTCCCCTTTCCATCCTTATCTGGACAAAATGATTAGAAGGCCCATGCTCCCTTCCCTGGCACTGGCAAGAACTTCAAAGCAAGCAAACCACGTCCCATGCACAGGAACACTTACCCTGGCCGCCTCATCTCTAACCACAATAAAAACCAGAGCCCCTCCCTTTGCTCAAACCAAATGGACAGCTTGAGTGCATGCACTGCTCTCTTCAGAAGGCCTCATTATGTGAGTAATAAATCTTTTCTTACCTCCTGGTGTGTGTGTGTGTGTGTGTGTGTGTGTGTGTGTGTGTGTGTGTGTGTGACATCATCAGATTCAGATTCAACGTCTAAACCACTTTTGTGTGTGTGTGTGTTTAATCCCACCTTCCACAGGGCAGTCATGAGGCAGGCAATGATCATCACCTCCATCACCATCACCACCATCATCATCACGACTCCATCACCATCATCGCCTCCATCACCATCACCACCATCATCATCACGACTCCATCACCGTCATCACCTCCATCACCATCACCACCAGCATCGTCACGACTCCATCACCATCATCGCCTCCATCACCATCACCACCAGCATCTTCACTATGACTTAACTCAGTGGTTTGTGCTGAGCACAGCCCTTTACATGGATTATCTCATTTAATCCTCATGCAACCCCATGAAATTGTTGTTCACCTTTTAAAGATGAGAAAACTGAGTCTTGGAGAGAACAAGTCCCTGCCCAACTTCATATTGGGGGAGGGTTGGGCTTCACGCTCACCTTCTTAGCCTCTACGCTCTTTGGGTCCTTCACGGTGAGAAAGTTCTTCTCTGTGTCTAACCGTCCACTTTCCTGCTGCAGCCATATCTAGTTTTTCTTTCTGACTTCAGGGGAGTCCATGGGCAGAATCGAGCCAGGGGTTCCAGGGCTCCCCTTGGCGCTGCCTCCCCTTCATCTCTTCTCCTCCCACACTCTCCCCCGGGGGGCCTCTTTTGCTCCTGAGATTTCAATTATGAACTCCCTGTTGATAAGTCTCACACGCCTCCCACCCCAAGGGGCTCTGCCTGCTGCCAGGCCCTCAAACAATGCTCACGTGGACACCTGCTCTGAGCTCTGGTGCTTTGCTGGTTTGTCAGTGATGGGTCCAACAGCCCTGCAAGGTGCACCTGACTCCCCTTACAGATGGGAAACTGGGGCCTAGTGAGGGAGACTAGAGTTGGGGCCACTCCTTTCTGGGCTCAGAGGCTGCACTGTCCCTGTGTCCACCATCATCCCACCCGCTGCCTCTGGGCTCTGTCCCCACGTGGACCACTGGTGTCACCGAGCACTGGCTCCAGGCACCCCTGGAAGTGCGCTCCGTGGGCTAAATTCCTCAGTCCTCACTGCATCCTCTGTGGTGGGGCCATCAGGACCTAGAGATGAGGTGTCACTGCACTGACCACCAGGTGCCACCTTGGTCACCTCACTCTGAAGCTTGCACTCCTAACCTTGAGCTTCAGTAGTACACCTACTGCATCCTCTGCCCAGGGCAGCCTCCACCTGCCCTACACCGTTTCCACTGGGAAAAATACACTATTGATTCAAGGGCCAAATCAAGTGCCGCTTGCTCTGGGAAACCTTCCCTGATCGTCCCTCCAGGAGCCTCCAGCCGGGGCGGAGTCCCGCTGTGAAACCATCAATCTCCTGCATCCTTAGGGTGCACCCACATGTCCTTCTCCCCTTCCATACAAGGTCCCCAGAGTGTGACCCATGGTGGCATCAATCAGCCCTGATGAAGGACTTGGTTATTTAATGGAAACTGCATTGCCCTGGGAGTCCAGGGTCAGTCAGGGGTCTATGGAACGTGGGGAGAGTAAACTCCAAGCTGCCTCCAGGCTGGATTGATGGCAGGGGGTGGGGGGATGTAGTGAATGATCTAATATCTCTTCCAAGTAGGGTTTGCAATTCTATTAATTCTGCAGTGATGCCCTGATACTCATGTGAGAAGAGATGCAGGGGAGAACACGGTATGAGGTGAGAGTGGGAGATGCGGCCGTGGAGGTAGCGGGGCCGGACGATGGAGGAGCTGAATGTTAGGCAGCAGCAGGCCCGGCAGGTGGCCTGAGAGCCTCTAGCCACCCTTGGTCTGTTAGAGCAGTGCCTGGCACATAGTAGGTTCTCAATAAATACTTTTTGGATGAGCAAATCAATATCCTTCCCAAAGTGAATCCAAATATAAATCATCATCATCATCGTCATTGGTGTGGGTATTCACTGTCTTCTAAATCTTTACCTGAAGAATAAATACAAACTATTTAGAAAACTACTATTTTTACCAATTGTGAAATGCAAGAGACACTCTCACCTCCCTGCCACCAGGTGCTGCCCCAGGTCCCTCTCATATGGTAGTTCTGGAGCTGCTCCAACTGCAGGGTAAGGGTTTGGATGTTATTTGGGAGGTAATGGTGGCAAGAGCCATCAGGAAAACCGTTAAGCCAGGAGTGAGATGATGAGGTCTGCAAATAAGAAAACACCTCTGGAGACAGCCTGGAGTTTGGAGGCTGAGGCAGGAGACCTGTGCGGAGGCTGTTGGAACAGCTCGGAGAGATGCAGAGGGCCGCACTCTGGCAGGAGCAGCAGGCGTGGGGAGGGGGACTGGAGAGAGAGAGGACCTGAGCTCAGACGGGAGGAAGAGCGGCTGTACATCTCCTGACACACAGAGGAAAGGCTCGGAGGCTCCCCACGTGCCCGGAACTTGCTTCACATCACTGCCTCCACTCTTCCCAAAAGCCCCGGGAAGCAGGCACCCCCATAAGCCCACCTCACAGATGGGGAAACTGAGGCTCGGTGAGGTGACAAACACTGTCAAGTTCAAGCAAAGTGGGGGCAGCCAAGCCAGGCTGGGCCAGTTCTGGACCCGGGCATGCAAACTGTTGATCTACCCATCTGCACCCAGAGAATCTGGGAACGAGCGGTGACTCCCTGCCCTGCCCACCGGCCATGGAGAGCTCTGGTCAGACAGCTGTGGTGGGGTGAGCTGCTACATGGGAACAGCCAGTGGGACCAGGGAGCGGGCCCCTGTGGGGTCCTCGGGACCAGACCCTGGGCTCCCACTTGAGGTCTGCAGAGCCCTTTGTGCTGTTTCCCCCTCAGGGTCCTCACCACAGCCCAAGTCACAGGGGTGGGGACACTGGGCTCAGCATGGTCATTCCAGTGACGGCCGGGGGCCGTGCCTCAGGACAGCTGATCAGGATAATGCCAGCCATGGGGAGAAGCCTTGGAGTCTCTCTCCTGCAGTGGATCCAGCTCCACAAGGAGTGACGTCCTCAGGATGAGAACGGTGCAGGCCCAGCAGGTGGCTTGCTGGGTGGATGGAGGATGTGTAGCCCAAGGAAGTCCTGGGCTCACATGGACCCACGGCTGTGGGTGAGTGTGGCACTCAGGATGGACCAGGTCACCGAGAGTGAGTGGAGCACCTGGCACCCGGCGGGCGCTGGGTCTCAGTGGTGGGAGGGTGGATCCGTCCTACTTCGGTTCAGCGGGGCTGGTCCTCTTGGACTGCTCTGGACCCCTCGGAGGCAGGTGGGGTTTTCCAACGATCAGCTCTTCGATAACCATCCCTCCGCTTTCCGAAGGAGCTGGGGCTTTCTGTCCTGAGGGAGGCAAAGGGCGGACGCAGGTGGCTGGAGACTGGAGGGGCAGGAAAAATGGGAACAGCGCTTGCATCTATAAGAGAAGCAGGAGGGAAGCAGCAGTGTTTTTTTGTATGTGTTTGTTTATTGGAACTCAGATGGATTTCTGAGTCCTTGCCGAGACAGCTGGCGGCAGGAAGCACATGGTAGAGTGAGGGCAGGGCTTCGTGGATGCAACTGCCCAGCTGTGGGAAGGATGGGGGGATGTGCCCCAGTGACCTCTAGGTCCAACTAGCCCCGCTCAGTTCCGGCAGCCCAGTGGGGACGGCCTGAGCCTCGTGCTGGAAGCAGACATTGACTGAGCGCCTGCTGTGCGCCAGGTCCTGTGGATGAAGCAGAAAACCGGGGAGGCCAGGCTCTGTCCTCATGGAGGGCACATGGCTAGCCATTCTCTGCTCCCTCCCACTGCCCATCCCACCGAGTGAACCCCACTCTGGCCTCCCTGCCTCTCCCTCCACTGAGAGAGTATTGACATTGGGGACAGTGCTGTGTCCTGGAAACAGCACAGGGTTGACAGAGCTGAGTTTCCATCCCAGCTCTGCTGTCAATGTGCTGTGTGACCCTAGGCAAGTTACTTCACCTCTCTGGACTTGAGTTCCCTCATCAATGAACTGAGATACACCTGCCTGTCCCCGACCTTGTGTTCCTTAAGCCTCCATTGCTAGCTGACCTCACTCCTCCCTCAGCCGGGAGCCGGGCAAGACATGACCAGTGGTCTTCCTCTCACCCTAAATTACAACCATCAGTTATAACAGAGGAAGTTAACCCTTAGGTGACTCTGGCATTTGGCAGAGCGAGAATCCCTTCTGTTTCCTGCCTGCAACTGGGAACGTTAGCTTTGTGGCTGCCAGATGACTGCAGGCTGGGGCGGAAGGCAGCCCCTGCAGAGAGACCGAGGCCTCCACTAACCTGACTGTTACTGACCCTTTCCAAGGGCTATGTCTGACCCTGGATTGGGGATCAAGTGCAGAGAGCCTGGATGGGAGCACTTAGGATGCAAACCATCCTGGAGAGGTCAGAAGAGGGGTGAACCAAGTTCTGGATGGAGGGGCAGAGTGGAATAGGCTCCCAGGCCTGCCACCGTATAGCCACCTTCTAACAAGCCCAGGTCACCCAGAAGATGGGAGGTGGTGGAGTCTGCAGTCTCTGAGGGCTCTAGGAGGACACGCAGTGAAAGCGCACACTGGAAATCCTTGGAGGGAGCCCCACGGGCCTTGAAGTTCATCAAAGCCCTTTGACTTCCTTCCCATTACTCTGCACTGTGGGAAACAGAGAAAATAGTGCCTCTTCACTGGTAATTGTCAATATCACCATGAGGTGGCTGACGGTGTTGGAACATGAGCTGCCATGAACGAAGGCAAGCAAGGAGCTGGAAGACCAAACCCCGAGAAGGAGATTCCTGAGTCCTGGTTTCCAAGCCCTCTTGGTGTCCTCTGAGACCCAGGAATATGGATGCCAAGTAGAGGCAGTGAAAGAGCAGCCTGGGGATCTGCAGGGATGGAGACCGGGAGGGGCGGGTTCCTGCTTCTCTGCCTTCCCCTCCAGCCACTGGGCAGATGCTTAGTGTGCACCTGTCCTGTGCCAGGCACTGAGCCGGGGGCTGGGGATAGAGCTGTGAGTGAAACAGACCCTGTCCCTGCAGTTGTGAAAATGATTGTCCATGAGGGTCATGTCTCTGACACAACACAAAAGCGTGGAGAATTGCAGCTGGGATCAGGGCTCCAGATTCGGGGGTCATGGCATTATGGGGATGGATAATTAGGGTCGGAGGGTCAGCTGTCACTCATGGTTTTCTGCTGCATCCTTCCCCTCCATTACCACCACCAGCATCAGTATTATGACCATTATCACTTGTATTGTCCCTGTTATCATCATAATCATCACTATCTTCATCACCATCATTATCATCTGCACCATTACCATCATCACCAACGTAATTACCACCATCATCGTCATCATTACCGCCACCACCGTCAGTAGTACCACCATCACCATCACTATCACCAATACCATAAGCATATCATCATCATCATCATCATCACAGCTCCCCCACTGAGCCCTTGTTGGATCAGGTGTTGTGCTATGAAGTACTTCATGACAAGACCTCATGACCTGCCCTCCTCCAACACCCCCAAAGGCAGGTATACTATTATTCTCCCCTTGCAGGGGAGGAAATGCAGTTCAGGGAGGTGAGATGGGGGCCCAGAGGTGGGCCCAGGCCCCCACGCTCCAGCACAGAGCTCTCTCCCCCAGGACCTCCCTCTGGGGGTACACAGAGGTCGACCACCCAACAGCCCCACCTCAGGAGGACTGTTGGGGACGGCGACTCAGAGGAGCTGGGACACATTCCTCGGCGGGGGGAGGGGTGCGGGAGGGTGAACAAGGCCCCGGGCCGGGCCCTGTGAATGCAGCTCAGAGTCTCTGCCTCCATTGGGGCCCAGCCTCTGGCTTCACCTCTGTTTCCTTCCCTGTAACTACCCACCCGGTCTGACCCCTGCTGAGGCTCCCACCCCAACCTTCCCCCGACCTCCACTCAGATATGCCCCTGCAGCCACCGTCAGGGCCTTCTCCTCTGTCACCCCAGGCGACACCCCCATCCCAGACCCGGGACTTCACCGGGTGGCTCGCCAGAAGCCAAGCTCACCCCGCCCCTCAATGGGAGACTGGACGGCAGCCGTCTCCCCAGGCTCTCCCA
The DNA here is from genome assembly GCF_964374135.1 of Grampus griseus. Lineage (NCBI taxonomy): Eukaryota > Metazoa > Chordata > Mammalia > Artiodactyla > Delphinidae > Grampus > Grampus griseus. The sequence goes on along the minus strand of NC_139017.1, from coordinate 160,150,118 downwards.
GCCCAGCAAGTGTGGCCAGAGTGATGGGTGGGCCCCTTCTGACCCCATCAAGGGCGATGGCCCCATTAATAGAGGTCCTTGTTTGAACACTCTCTTGCTTCTCCCGCTGAATGGCTTCTTCTACTTTAAGGAGATAGAAATGGACATGGATGAGACAGGGCAGAGGAAATCGATAAGAAATAAAAGTTAACATGGGAGCAAATGTGTTGTTTCAGTCACAGAAGGAATTGAGGAGGCGTCTGAGGACTGAGATGCGCCAGTGACACACCTAAGGGCCTGTGAGCCTGGGGGAGACTCAGCCTTGGGGGTGTGTTGGTCAGGGTGGGGATGAGTGTGAGTGTGGGTACGGGTGTGTGTGGGGGGGTGGAGAGTGGGCTCAGGGGCTCTACCCACTGCCCACCGGGTCCAGGGTCTCCTCAGGAGCCCCTCACAAGCCGAGGCAGTGGTGGAAGGAACTGAATCAGAAGCCCATGTGTCCTCCAGCACCTGTCTCAATGTATTCATTCATCTGGTCAGTAGGCATTTATTGAACACCTGCTATATGCCAGGTCAGCATAGCACAATGGTTAAGAGTGTGAGCTCTGGGATCTGACTGCCTGGGCTCACATCTCATCTCTGCCATTTGCACGCTGTGTGTCCCAGGGCAAGTGACTCAGCCTCTCTGTGCCTCAGTTTTCTCATTTGCCCCCCACAAAAAAGTGATGTTAATATTAGTACTAATCTTACAGGAATGTGATAAGAATTGAGGGAGATGATTCATGCAAACTGTTTAGATCCATGTCTGCACATGGTGAGCTCTGATACATTTAACAATTTTTCCTATTGTACCAGGCCCTGCACTGAACAAAGCAGCCTCAGTCCCTCCCCTCATGAAACACACCTATGAGGTAGGGACCATGAACTTCATTTTAACCGATGAATAAATTGCATTTTGAGAAACTTGGACAGGATGGATAGGTTAACTGTCTTACCCAAGGTCACCCAGATAGTCAGTGTCAGAGAAGGGACTTGAGTCCAGGTCTGTTTGTATCAGTTATAACTGTGTTTAACTATAAGTAACAGAGACTTTGTCAAATAGCAGCTTGAAAAAACAGCGGCTTGTTTTTCTCACTGGAAAAGAGGTTCAGATGCAGGTGACCACAGGCCCTGGTTCAGCTGTTCATGATGCCACACAGGACTCAGGTTCTTTCTGCTCTGCCATCTTTAGTATATGTGGCTTCTTGTCCTTCAGTTGGTAGCCTCATGGTCATGAAATGACTGCTATAGCTCCAGCCAGACATCATGTCTGGATAGCAGGCAGGAGGAAGGTTTCAGGCAAAGAGCAAGAGAGTTGTAGCAACTGAGACTGTCTCTTTTATTTAGAAAAAGAAATCTTTCCTAGAAGCCTCATCTAAGAGGGATTTGCTTCTATTTCATTGGGTGGAAGATAGCAACTCCTAGACCAATTATTGGCCAAGGAGATGAGATCACCATAGCTAGTTTAGGCCAATCAAAACCACTCCTCAGAGGTGAGCTGGGAACACCCTCTCTAGTTACAAGGGATCCCTGCCACTGCTGTCCACAGCCTGAGCAGATGAGGGTATATTGGTGAGTGATGAATGGGGCCAGACACACAGTCTAACCGCGGGGACACGCTGCCAGCCTGACATTCTTTTTTTTTTTTTTTTTTGTGGTACGCGGGCCTCTCACTGTTGTGGCCTCGCCCGTTGCGGAGCACAGGCTCCGGATGCTCAGGCTCAGCGGCCATGGCTCACGGGCCCAGCCGCTCCGCGGCATGTGGGATCTTCCCGGACCAGGGCATGAACCCATGTCCCCTGCATCGGTAGGCGGACTCTCAACCACTGCGCCACCAGGGAAGCCCCAGCCTGACATTCTTTACCCCTCAGTCAATGTGCAACGAAGCCCTGGGCTGGGCCAGGCCTGAAGCCAGGGGCTGGGGCTGCAGAGTGATTTTGAGCTGTGCCTCTGCCCTCAGGTTGCTCCCAGTCGGATGGGGGAGGCAGATGGACAATTGGGTGGTTCCGTTCTGGGTGGTCAGTTGCATGAGGACCGGCACGTGGGGCTGTGGGAGCTCAGGGCAGGCAGGGCAGGCCTCCCTTGAGAAGGGCCATCGCTGCAGAGACCTGGAGGCCCCGGGGGAGGTGATCAGTGAAGGGGGGCTCTCAGGGCAGAGGGACCAGCTCGTGCAAAGGCCTGGGAGAGAGACACAAGTTAGCAGGGTGGCAAGTGGGTCTGTGTGGCCAGAGGCAGGTCGTGGGGGTTGACGAAGGATTGAGATGATGGAGGGGGCAGTGGGGGCTGGGTCCCAAGGGGCTTCAGGGACCGTGAGAAAGGACTTGACCTTGACCCCGAGTGCAGTGGGAGCCCCGGGGGACAGGAAGCCCTGGAGAGATTTGGTAGGATGTGCATTTTAGAAAGATCATGCGGCTGTTTTCTGGAGGGTGGGCTGGGGAGGGGGAGGACATGAAGTGAACAGATTAGTAGTGGTTTTGTGCTAATACTTCATTAATTAAGTGTCCTAAATACTTTGAAACCTGGGCATTTAATGTAGATTTACAGGGACAGTTTAGGTTTATACGACCAGTTATCATGCATTAAGTATAGAAAATGCCAGTTGGTTCTCGTAGAAAACATTCTTGAAGCGTAAAAAGAGACCTCTGTGAACTTGAATTTCCCTCGTGTGGAGGTTGAGCACTGACGGGATTGTGGGGCTGTCACTCCTCATCTCAGGTCTCCTCTTGGGGACCCTGGTGTCGCTTGCCCCCCACCCCTGGTGGTTATTTAATCAGATGCAGATGAGCTCCAGGAGGTGCAGAGTTGGTGCTGAAGATGCCACGGTGGGCGGGTCCGGAGAAGCCGGAGAGCAGAGCGCGCGGGGCAGCAGGGGTGGTGGAAGTGCCCAGGACGGGAGTCTGGAGCCCTGGGTTCTGGTCTGAGGCTTGGCACTGCCTGGCCTGTGACCTTGGGGTGCTCACCCCACCTCTGGGCACTTTAGACTCTAGAGTTCAGAACCAGGAAGGGCAGGGATGGTGGCCTGGACCCCTGCCGGCTCTGACATTTCGTGGGTCTTGTCCCACCTGTGTGAGGGGATGACCTCTTGGCTCCCATCTGCTGATGGCTGCGATAGCCGCAACTTCCCTGTCTGTTTTGCTCTGTAACACACACACCTCCTTAGGGCCCATCTCTCCTCAGAGAGCTATGTGGCTGTGAATTATTCTTAAGTGACACAGACAGTTTGGATTGGAAGGAGAGAAAGAAGCAGGGTCTGGCTCTTTGGTGATGTTTGGGGAATGAGTAAAGGGAGGAGTGAAGGGTGGGTGGGCGAGTCAGCCACGCCTGGGAGCTCTGGCAGCAGCAGGCAGGATCCCAGTCCCAAAGGAATGGAGGCAAGGACAGAGATATTGGGGAGACAGCAGCAGCCCTCTTCCCAGAGCTCGCGCCCAGGTGGGCAGGGCCCTGGGGGAGTAAGTAGGGCCACCAGTCCGTGTTGCGGGCGGGACCCAGGCAGTAGCCAGGCTGGCAGTTAGGGTCAGTCCGGGCCCCTTGGAGGGCAGCCTTCTCACTTTGTGTCGGCACCTGCACCAGGCAACTCAGGAGTTCTGCTGTGAGGCCCAGATGCCCGCAAGTCCAGGTGCAGGCAGAAAGCTCAGATATCAGGGCCCTGGAAAAGATGTTCATTCAATGATTCATTCATTCACTGTGGGCTCTGGGCCAGATGCTGTAAGCACTGGGACAGAGAACTGAGGAGACAGCCACGGTGTCCTTTCCAGGCGGGATCCAGGCAGAGGGTGATGAGCAGGGGAAGGGCGAAAGGAGAGAAGGGCTGACTTGAGGGTGCATGGGGTCTCTCCCTGGCCCTGCCAGCAGGAAAAGACCCAGGTCCCAGTTCCCAGCAGATCCTGTCCTGCTGGCACCTCCGGGTCCCTCCCACCCCCAGTTCCAGCTATAGAACATGAGACATCAGGGGCCTGGGCTCAGTCTCCAGGGCCAGGGAGCAGCCTGCCGCCCAGGTCACAGCCCGTGAGCCCGATATTCTGCAGCAGGGTAATTAGTTAATGAGTCATGTTGAGGGGCGTGCTGGCCCTGCCACCCCACTAGGCCAGCTCACCTGGAAACACACACGGTCAGCGTGCACACAGGCCTGACCACTAACCCAGCTCACCTGGAAACACACACGCTCAGTGTTCAGTCAGGCCTGACCACTGACCCAGCTCACCTGGAAACACACACGCTCAACGTGCACACAGGCCTGACCACTGACCCAGCTCACCTGGAAACACACACGCTCAACGTGCACACAGGCCTGACCACTGACCCAGCTCACCTGGAAACACACAGGGTCAGCCTGCAGACAGGCCTGACCACTAACCCAGCTCACCTGGAAACACACACGCTCAGCGTGCACACAGGCCTGACCACTAACCCAGAGAACACACAGGGCCAGCGTGCACACAGGCCTGACCACTGACCCAGCTCACCTGGAAACACACACGCTCAGCGTGCAGACAGGCCTGACCACTGACCCAGCTCACCTGGAAACACACACGCTCAGCGTGCACACAGGCCTGACCACTAACCCGGAGAACACACACAGTCAGCGTGCAGACAGGCCTGACCACTGACCCAGCTCACCTGGAAACACACATGCTCAGTGTTCAGTCAGGCCTGACCACTAACCCGGAGAACACACAGGGTCAGCGTGCAGACAGGCCTGACCACTGACCCAGCTCACCTGGAGAACACACACAGTCAGCGTGCATACAGGCCTGACCACTGACCCAGCTCACCTGGAGAACACACACGCTCAGCGTGCACACAGGCCTGACCACTAACCCTGCTCACCTGGAGAACACACAGGGTCAGCGTGCACACAGGCCTGACCATCACATGGAACCAACCAGGCAGAGTCATGAGCCCCCCTGTGACAATGACAGAGGCAAATGGAGCATGAGAAAGAGCAAGCACAGGCTTGGGGGGCACACACCCTGGCTTAGCTACTCACTGTGTGATCCTGAGACAAGAATCTTCACCTTCCTGAGCCTCTGTTTCCCCATCTGTGACATGTGGGTAATAATTCACCTTCTCTCACAGGCTTGTTCTGAGGATGATACTGAACCATTTACTCTGAGTTCATTCATGCTGTCTTGTTTTGTCTCATTCCCCTCCCCTTGCGTAGAGAGGTGATCCTGGACCAGCCCTTTGCCTCTCTGAGCCTGTTTCCCCAGCTATAAAATGAAGGAGTTGAAAAGATAATCCCTGTGGTCCTGTCCCCTCTGTTTCTACATCAAGTGGGGAATTTGGTAACCAGTCAAACTGGGGGGCAGAGGTTTCCAGGGTCTTTAGGGCAAGGGAGCAGGTTGGGGGGTCATGACTGCAGGCTTCTGAATCTGTGAAGATGGAAGGTTGGTCTCACCCCATACTGGCTGTTGCCTTGGGCAAGGTACGTCCTTTCTCCGTGCCCTGATTTCCTCACCTAAGAATGAATCTATCTCAGGAAGTTGGTGTGAAGATCAGGGAGGTGATGTCTGTGACACCCTGAGAATGGCACCTGGCATATCGTAAGACTGGCTGTTGTTATTATATTCATGGTCTTCATTATCTGTCTCTGGCTCTACACTGATGTCCGAAGGGCGAGGACCAAGCATCTCCTTAGATCACTCAGGCCATGTACAGTGCCTGGCACTTTGTCAGTGTGTGAATCTGCTGTAATAAAATCATTAGCTGTTATTACTCATAACTGCCTCTTTCTCTTTTAATAGCATGTCGGCTCCATGTGTGCAGGGACCACATCTGTCCTATTCTGAGTGATTAGCACAGTGTTTGGCACAAGGTAGATGCTCAGTAAAAATTGTTAGGTGATTCAATGATGAGTTGTGTCCCCTCTGCAAAGGTAGAGGTGAGTCACAGGGGGTAGCAGAGGGCAGGCCAGTGTTGGAGGAGATGGCAAAAGCTTGGAAATTTTTAAAAATCTAAGTGATTCCTGTCTCAGGGCCTTTTGCTTAGAAAACTCTTCCCTTGGGTCAACTCAAACGCCACCTCCTCTGAGAGGCCTTCCCTGACTACCTCTCTAAGGCAGAGTAGACCCCACCCTTCCCCCACTACACAGACCACTTTTATCTTCTCCACAGCACTTCTCACCACCAAAGGATGCAAATTTCTTGTTTACCTGTTCACTTGCTGTTGCTCTCGGTGGAATGTAAGCTCCACAAGGGACTTTCTTACCCACTGGTGAATCTCCAGCACCTGGTGCAGTATTGGGTGCATAAATATCTGCTGACTAATTCCTAGGTTGGGCCTGAAGGTCTGTGATGCTTATGTCCCTTCCTTCCTGGGGCTCTAGTGGATCCTCTCCCACCTGTCACCTGGGGTTGCTCAGGGCTTAGAATTGGGGCAGAACTGAACCATGAATCAGGGACCCATTACTTCCCACTGACCACCCGCATCATCAACAACATCACCACCACCATCATCACCATCATCATCGCCACCATCATCACCATCATCATCGCCATGCAAGAGCCACCCTTGACCAAGCCCCGAGGGAAACACAGCCGTGAAGAGATTTGAACACATCTACTTGCTGGTCCTCACCATCACCCTATGAGGATGTTCTCCTATAACTGACTCCAATTTATAGATAAGGAAACTGAGGCTCAGAGAAACGTCTTCAAAGTTATGCACCCAGGTGGACAGGAATCCAGGGCTGTTGGATCCCAGAGCTCATAGTTTTAACCATACATGATGTCACCTCCTGTCTGTGTGACTGGAGTCAGACCTCAGCAAACTCTTGGACCCATCAACCTCAGTGACCATCTTCTCCAACCCCATGGTCCACATGGGGAAACTGAGGCCAGAGAGGGGAAGGAACTTGCCCAAGCCCATGTTTTAAGCCAGGAACAGAGCTGGGCTTGGAAACCAGTTCTCCTCTCTTGTCTCTCTTTCTTTCTTCCCCATACTGCTGCCCAGGACATGACCTCTGACCCCCTCAAATATTCCATTCATTCCACAAAGTCTGATAACACGTATGCCCTGCACTGGGCTCTGTCCCATGAGAGGGTTCAAGGAGAGGCCAGACGAAGATTTTTCCCAAGGACCTTGGTATCCAGAGGTGACCACTCACACGGCTAATTAATCCTGCCTCCAGACCCACCGTGGAATGAGCTTTCACAGGGGAGCGTCCAGCCAGTGGCAGGGAGGTCAGGAAGCCATGGTGGCTGGGTTAGACTCCAGGGCTCAGGCCCAAGCATCAGGGTCTCATCAGAAGCAGGTGGTAGAGCAGAGGCACGGCCACCCCTGAAACTTGAAACAGACCCAGGACCAATAAGCTCAGGGACTCGCAGGCCTGGAAGGCTCACCTTTGGAAGCGAACACACCACGTGGTATGCAGGAGGTCAGTCATCCAGGAGTGCATGGTGGCTCTGGACCGGGGCAGCAGGTGTCCAGGCCCCCTGGAGGTGGAAGCAGCTCCAGGACCTGTAGCCCAGCCCCCTGTGGCTGTGAACCCCTGACTGTGCCCCTCAGATGGGGGATGGGGAACTGCCCTCTGCCAGGGTCTGCAGCCTCCCCCTGGGCTCGGGCAGAGAGGAGCAGCCAGTCTCACTTCTCAGTGGCCCAGGAGCCCCTGGCAGCTGACTGGTTCCAGGAACCAGGTGTCCCCTCCATGGACACACCCAGGCTTTCGGTTGAGCTTTGGAAGTGAACACAGCACATTGGAGTTCCAGCACCTCCTGTCACTAAGAAGTGTGCCCGGGCCCCTCAGCTAATCTCACTGACCCCCCAGGTCCCATTTGCCAAATGAGTTCGGGACACCTGCCTCCTAGGCTGCCCTGAGGATGAACAAGAAGATGCTGTCGCCTCCATCACAGAACCGTCATTTCTTGTGTTGATAATTCGTATCTTTCTCTGAACCCTCCACGCAAGGAAGATGCTATCACTGTCCCCTCTGCTGACGAGGACACCAAGGATCTGCCGGGTGAGGTGCACACCTCAAGTCCACAGCCATCAGTGGCCCAGCCAGGACACAGCCCAGCCTCCTGCAGCCCTGCTTGCATGTCCCCCTCCTGCTGCCATGTCCTGCAAAGACAAAATGCCTGTCGTTAAGAGACCTTGTTTTCAGCAGAGTGAATGCAGAGCTTTTGGACACACGTAGAACCAGGCAGGGCTCGGTCACACGCAGCTTTTTTGATGGTCCTTGTTTATGTACCCAGGCCAGGCAATTGGTTACATGTGTTGAGATGTTGCTTGATGTTGCTTGATGGTCCCTCTGTGAGGGGACAGATTGTGCTAACATATTGTTGGTGGGGGAGGAGAAGGAGAGAGATAAAGAGAGAGAGAAAGACAGAGAAAGACAGAGAAAGACAGAGAGAGAGAGAGAGAGACAGAGAGAGAGAGACAGAGAGAGAGAGAGAGAGAGAGGGAGAGGGACAGAGAGAGAGGGGATATGCACAGTTACGTGTCAGGACATCATGAATATTGAGATTAACTGCTTTTCGTGGTTCTAGGATGTCCAAGGGATTTTTGAAAAACAAGATCCCTCAGTAGAGAGAGGAGGGCACATGCAGGTGTGGAGTCTGCAGAGCACAGGGACTCCTGCAGAGCGTGTGGGCAGGGGGACCCTGTGCGGGCAGCAGGAATTATTGAGTCCAGGTGCAGAATGGCCGCGTGTGAGCAGAGGAGAAACATCTGTTCCTGGGAACCTGCTGCCCACACAGCAGTGTGGTCATGAAGGCCCTGGAGGCCAGGTCTGCACTGACAAGTGACCAGAGTAACTCAGCCCAGTGCAGAGGCACGAGCCCCAGCTCTTACGGGGCTCACAGACTAATGCATGAGGCAGAGAAATAGACAAGCACAGAGCAGCGTGGTTAAGAGCCATCATGACACCGCCAGTGTTTATTGAGCATTTACAATGTGCCAGGCCCTGGGCTTTGTTATTTTCATGCAGGGCGGGCAGTCCTGCCCCAGGGCTACTGTGTCTGCACTGGGCTTGTGTTCTTGTCCCACTCTTGCCCCACCAAACTGGCCAGGGACTGATGTACCTGTCTGTTTTTCACTCATCTGTGCTGAACATGGAGCAGCTGCTGAAAAATCTGTGTGTCGGGGGGACTGGCACCTCCGCCGGGGCACAGGTGCCAACCTCAGCTATCACCAGCATCACCCATCCCTCCTTTGACCTTCCGTGACCTGCTCCCTCTCCCTCTAGGATAATTCCAGGGTCCTACCTTTCTCAAAATCTGCTTCCAACCCCAGCCCTGTCACTGGCTCAGTTCCCTATAGCCCCTTCAGTATTGGAGAAAGAGGCCATGGGGCACCCCTTCCCCCTTTCCTCAGTGACTTATCCTCACTCATCTCAGGGGCCCTCTGCTGATGTAAGACCAGACCCTGTACCTTCCACCGGATCCCGCCTCCTTCCATCGCTGCGGAAACTCTTGGCCATCTCCTCTCTTCCCATTTCCTGAGCTTCCCCAACCCACCACTTAAATTCCCTGTGTACAAGCTACTCAAACCTCTCCCATCCTTGGCCTGAAAGTAAACTCTTCTCTTCATAATCCCAAGTCCCTTGAGCCACTGCCTTCTCGCCTTACCAGCAGCTATTATCTAAAGGAATTATCTCAGTTCTCTTTTTTCCATTTTTGTCTTCCCTGTTCCAACTGCCTGGATAAACCATTGCCCATGCCCACTTCAGCTGGCTAATGCCCACTGATTCTTCCAGACCCAGCTCAGATATCACCTTTTTGAAAACATTGCAGCAGATGCTGCTGCTAGCTCAGCCAGGTCCCCTTGGCCCATCCTGGGTTGTTCTGTGGCGTCGTCAGTTCCTGGCTTGCTGTCAGCCCCCCTCCTAAAACATCCACTGCTCTCTTCTTCTCAGAAGTGCGCTTTCTCCAGCACCTGGGAAGCTTGCTCATCAGTGATGCAGCGTCTAAGTGCAGGGGACTTAACACATCCCAGGAGTGGCTCTCACACTGTGGGGGCTGAGGGTCAGTGGATTAAAAAGCAGCCTCCCCAGCCACCAGGAGGACAGTTCTGAGGTGTCTCCATGCCGTTCCCCAGAAGTCCCCGGTGGGACTGAGCCCGGTGGTGCACAGAGGTACCCACTCATGGGTGCTCCCTTTGTTGGCTTTGCTCCCTTTCCTGCATCATTCTTTATAATCCCTGACTGTGCTCCCTGGAATTGCCTCCCAAATAAATGAGCAGAACCCATGTCCTTTTCTTGGGGTCTGTCTTGGGGGCACCCACTCTGAGATAGACGCCTGCCCCACTTGACCTCCAAGGAGACCTCTTCTTGCTCTCTGATGCCCACTAGGCATTTCTGTGGCCTGGGCCAGACTGTGAGCATCTTGGTTAAAAACGGGCTCTTATCATCTCTGTATCCCCATCACCGAGCACAAGGCCCTGGAAAATAGATGGTTATTAAATGTTTGTCAAGAGAGTGAGGAAGTGAATGATTGAACGGATATGTGAAAAGTGAGTCTCAAAGTAATCTAAGCACCCTGGCCAGACCCAGAAGGCAAGTTACACCAACGCATCTGGTCCTCTCAAAGCTGACCTTCACCAACAGCAGAAGGTCTACTGTTGCACGCCCTGCCCAACGCAGAGAGCTTTTACTCTGTTCACTAACCCTCCATCTTCCCTCCACAACACAACCTGCTCTGGAGAGCCCAAGGCGTTCTCCTGCCAGGAAAATTCTTTTAAGCATGGAGCCTCTCAGTGGGAGGTTCCAACTCCAGTTAAGTAAAAGTTAGAGGAATCCAGTGAAATGCCATTATAATCTGACTTAATTCAATGCCACCTCCCAGCAGATGTCACTTTGCAGGGATGAATTTATCTCAGCTGGACTTTGGGGCTTATCCAGAAGTTCACAGAAGGACCATCTATTTGCAGCCAACGGGAATGGCATTGAGGAATGACCATTTAAACAAGTCAGTTGATTTGGCTGGAATGGATCCATGGAGGTTTGCAGGAGGAGCAATTAAAATTGTCGTCGTGGAATCAAAGTGGCCGCCTCTAAGCCGACGTTGGCTGAAAAGCGTTTTTCAGCCTGTTATTCCCTGGGGAGGAAGGGATACTCTGAGCATATCCCCAGTGTCTGGGGCACTCAAATGCAGCATCCTTATCCCACAAACAATCGTTTTACAATGAGAAAAAAGGCTTAGAAGGGATAAGAGTGACCTAAGTTTCTACTGCATGTTGGTGGTGGAGTTTGGAATCTGTATCTGAATCTGGACAACTCCACCCCCTGATTTCTCTGGAGAGCAGGTGGGGTGGGTACCATGCTGAGATCCACGAAACATCCTGGGCTGGTTTGTGGAGTTAGAGACATTGGCCTAGGGAAGCTGGGTTCTTCCAGCTCCAAAAATCTATGACACTCTTGGTCTCAGTTTTCACATCTTTCAAGTGGGCACAATGCTCTACCTCCTAGGGTGCTATGAGGATGAAATGAGGTCCCGAAGAAGCTCCTTGGTACAACTGTATGGAAGTAAACCCTGGAACAGCACTTACCATCACTCACACACCTGCAGCGAGGTGGACTGAGGGTAGAGCTAGGTGCACATATGAGCTGCTACATAGAGTAAAGGAGAAACAAATGTATCACTCCCCTCTAGTCTGGTAGTTCTAAATTAAGAAGGGATCTCAGGGTGAGCTATACTCTCAGTGGGTCTCTGAGGCCAGGTCCCCTCACTGTTTCTACCTGTGAGATGGAATTTCATATTCAGCTTTCTAGTCTAAGGGCCTTGGCAGTTTTGGGCTGTGAGCAAAGATCAAGGTGGGAGGGAAAGAGAGAAAGGAGAGGAGGATGAGGGGAAGAGGGAGAGGAGACGACAGGCTTCTTTCTCTGGTGCAAAATGTCAAAAGTGTGGGCTCTGGATATAGAGACACCTGGGACCAAAAGCTGGCTCCATCTCTCACTGGTTGAGTGAGTAGGGGAAACTTCCTCAGTTTTAATCCTCAGTTTTCACATCTGTAAGTTGGGAATGAAAATGTCACCTCTCTCATAGCAAGGCACTTAGCACCACATTTAGTCCAGGGTAAGTTCTCAATACTCGGTGGCCAGCAATGGCAGTGGCAAAGCAGGAGAAATTACTGCAAATCTACAAAGTGATGTGTCTTCAGGGGGAGGCTACAATGTCCATCCTGCTGACCATGAAGACAGGAAGACAAACAACTTCTTCTAGCAGATAAAACAGATAAATTTGCCTAGGTGGAGAGAGATGGGGACAGGCCCAGAGACCCAGGCCATACACACGAGGGAGTGCAGGTAACAACTTTTTAATTATGTTAATAAGAGCAGGAATTCTTTGCATCTACCCAACAGCGATTATGTTAGTGTAGAGAATAGTTATGAATTCATGTATTACTGGTGATTCTAATAATTATTATAATAAGAAGTTGAAGGGAAATTCCATTCTAATAGATCAGCGTCCCACCATGAGCAAATGAGTGTCATGTGGATAAACAGTGGGAAAGATGTTAATGAGATGGGAGAGGGGGTGAAGGGGCACTGACCATGTGCAGACACCCTGGGCACTCACTGGGGTGGACATCAATATCAAATGAGGCACAGCAGACGAAACAATATCCCCCAAAACCCAGGGTGGGTGAGTGGAGCCCAGATTCAAACCCAGCTATCTGAAGCTGAGGCTCTGACTCATTAAAACCGGCCAGCTCCATGTCTTCAGGTTGGACCTTCCCAGCCTCCCAGGCCCAGGAGATTGAGAGACAGAGCAACAGGGGACAAAGTGGTATGGATGGCTGGGGTGAGGGCACAGTCCCTGCAGTCCTGATGGGCATAACCAGGGACATGTCTGCAAGGCCAGAAAGCTAGAAATGCAAAAGCATATTTCCATATGAGTTATAATATCCTCAGGACATAGAGTGTCCTGGTTGGAAAAGCCTTTAGGGATCGTCTGGTGTAGCAGTCTTATTTTAAAGGTGAGGAAACTGATACTGGAGGGAGTGACTTGCTCAAGGTGACGAGGCAGTCCTGTGGTCTCAGAGAGGAACTAGACCCCTGGGTTCCTGACCCCTCCCCAGTTCTTTCCCCACAGCAGCCTAATGACTTTTTCTACATGGTTGTAATTGTGTAGTGGTCTTGATAAAGTGCTGCTTCAATGCACTGGGTTGGGCTAGGTGAATTCTTTGTGACCCAGAGGTGGGGGTTTACTTTGATGCCATCACCTGAAAGTTACCGGGTCCCCCCTCTCCCCCCCACACTGATCTCCCTCAAGCTGGTTCCCCAAGAACCTTCTCCAGGAAGGCAGATTCTGTCCATGGTTCTGAACTGGGATCTGTCTATTTCAGCAAATGAGGGCTGGTCTTAAAGTCCTTCCCATCTCAGTCCTTCCCCTGACCTCTCCCCGCTTCACCACTGTCCAACTCAAAATAATGTTGCTGTTTGGGACCTCTGGCTCATATGATGGGGGTGCACCTCTTACCTCTGTTTGTCTCTCGCTACGACCTTCCTCCCCAAGAGCATCAGTGAGGGTTCCCAGGGCAACGTGTTAAACGTTTGTTGCTATGGAGGCCTTTGCCACTCTCTAGTTAGTTCTTCTCTAGCATGGATCCAGGTCAACCCTTTGTGAATCAAGTGTGGGAGCTTTAATAATCTATTCTCAGGGAGGGGCAGAGATCAGAATTGATGCCCCAAGGGGTCTAGTCATGAGGGAAGAGAACCATATATATTGAGTTGAGTGCCAGGTGGTATAGTAGATGGTGTTCATATGTTATGCATGATTAAGCTCATTTCATTTCTGAAGGAACAGACTCAGAGGAGCTGGGTCACTCGCCTGAGATCACACAGCTCACACGTGCAGACAGTATACAAGTCTGTCCACTGCTTCCATTCCCTGAAAAGCTGGCCTGGGATTTGGCTGTGGAAGACACACACCCTGCTCCTTGGGGCTCAGCAACCCTGTTCTTCCTAGCTCCATGTGACCAGGTCACTGAGAAAGCAGCAGGAGCCCCAGCAAACAGAAGGAAGAGCTTACTCTGACATGTCCATATTCTTTCTTGGAATTTTGGAGACTACCGAGTTGGGAAGAAGATTCCTCTAGAGACTAAATCCTGCTCCAAGTCCAGCATCATCAAAACAGTCAAGGCAAATAGATGATACAGGTGATAGATGCCTTATTCTTGCCTACTAAAGCAGAGGTTTAGTCCTGATTTGACAACTTCTTGGCTGTCTGATCTCAGGAAAGTTACCTAACCTCTCTGATCCTCCTTGAAACAAGTCTGTGGAAGAGTAAATGAAGCACCAGCAAAGCTTAACCTCCCAGCCAACTTCTGGAACATTTTTTTTCCCCTCTCTCCAATCCATCCACTTCTTCATTTTAGTATGTGCTACATGAATGAGTAGGGACCCACTCCCTGGACATAGGTTCTCATCCAAGATGGGCCAGTAGAATCCTCCTGGGATTTGGGGGCTAGAAGTGAAAAAGGTAAGTCCCCTCTTGTCTTTTGTATTCTTGAGAGCTAATGGCAACCATGTCCTGCAGGTGGCTGAGGTACAGAGAGCACTTATCTGCAGGGAGAAATCAAGGGAAAAAAAGCTTCCCTTAGACAGACACAGTGAGATGGATGAAGAAAGCACTTTCTGGGTTTGCTTCTATGCCAGCCCTTTCCTGGCATGCGTCTCAGCCCTAGATACCCAATAGTCCTTCAACAGATCCTTACTTTTGCTTAGGTTCACCAGAGTTGGCTGCTGTTCCTTGAAACCCAAAAGGCTGAATGTAATAAATAGAAATGTTCTTTGTAAAGTGGAAGAACTGAAGACCCCAGTCCTAAGCAGGACATTTGACACCTTTTGTCTCCCCCAACAACAGAAACAAAAATGGTGCAATGTCTCAGGCCTGCAATGCTCTTTCCTCCCCACCCTTTTCTGCTTTTGGCATTAACTTTTATCCAGACTCTTCTCCCACCTCTTAAAACTTCCTGCTTAACCCCTGATTATACTCCGATGCTGTTTCCTTAGGGTAGACTTCCAGGATTGCCCTGGCAGAGCGAATCCCAGTTCCCTGCCCATGAACCCCGCATGACAGATGCCATTCAGATATTTGACCTGGAGGCTCTGAGCCTCCAGCGCAGGGGAGAGAGCACCCTAGCTGCCTTAGGCCCCCGAGCAGGTGGAGGGCGCACATAGCGGTGCCAGCTTGGGCATGAGCTCACTCCCTAGTATGAGGCCCTATACTCTGCACCTCTGCCTCAGGTCCCCCATCCTCTGAATACCTGGGCCCTTGGTCCCTGAGCCAAGCACTGAGGACAAACCTCACCACTTTTGGATCCTTTTCTCTCTCTTCCTCTTCTGGGTCACCAGGGATCTGATGGCCACTTACTGCCCAGGTTCTACTCTGAGTAGGTTCACCTCTTGTCCTCCATGAACCTGCCAGGCAAGAATCTTGGAGAACTGAGGCCAAGACAGACAGACAATTTCCCCCAGGTCCATTTCTGTCATCTCTGCCTTTTACTCCCTCTCCATCAACTCCTGGGGCACCACTGCCCTGAACGTGGCCAAGAAACTAGCTCAACTCCCAATTCCATGTACATGTGTTAATAAGTGGATGAATGAGTGACTGAGTGACTGAGTGTTCAAACGGATCTTCCCCGTATTTTCACCCCCTAAAGTCACTTAATCCTCACCCCAGCATCCCAATCACCCCGAGTGTCTTGTCTCTTGCCTGTCTGAGACATAAATCTGGCCCCACCCAACCCCACCCTCACCTCAAGCACCTCCCCTCCCTCCACACTCCCACCGGTTCCCGGCTGTTCCTGGAACACGTCCTGCTGCTTCAGGCCTGACCTGCGTGCGAGCTGCTCCCTCTTCCTGCAATGCTCTTCTCCCTTCCTAACCCCTTCTCAGTCCGCTCTCCATGGTGCAGACAAAAGAACTTTAAAAGGGAACACTCTTGCACTGCTCATGGGAATGTGAATTGGTACAGCCACTATGGAGAACAGTATGGAGGTTCCTTAAAAAACTACAAATAGAACTACCATATGACCCAGCAATCCCACTACTGGGCATATACCCTGAGAAAACCATAATTCAAAAAGAGTCATGTACCAAAATGTTCATTGCAGCTCTATTTACAATAGCCAGGAGATGGAAACAACCTAAGTGTCCATCATGGGATGAACAGATAAAGAAGATGTGGCACATATATACAATGGAATATTACTCAGCCATAAAAAGAAATGAAATTGAGTTATTTGTAATGAGGTGGATAGACCCAGAGTCTGTCATACAGAGTGAAGTATGTCAGAAAGAGAAAGACAAATACCGTATGCTAACATATATATATGGAATTTAAGAAAAAAAATGTCATGAAGAACTTGGAGTAAGACAGGAATAAAGACACAGACCTACTAGAGAATGGACTTGAGGATATGGGGAGGGGGAAGGGTGAGCTGTGACAAAGCGAGAGAGAGGCATGGACATATATACACTACCAAACGTAAGGTAGATAGCTAGTGGGAAGCAGCCGCATAGCACAGGGAGATCAGCTCGGTGCTTTGTGACCACCTAGAGGGGTGGGATAGAGAGGGTGGGAGGGAGGGAGACGCAAGAGGGAAGAGATATGGGAACATATGTTTATGTATAACTGATTCACTTTGTTATAAAGCAGAAACCAACACACCATTGTAAAGCAATTATACTCCAATAAAGATGTAAAAAAAAATAATAATAACTTGAGCCTGGTGGCATTACAACCCAGCTTAAAGCTCTCCCACAGCGCCTACTGCCCTGGGATAAGCCACTAGACCATGGCACAGACCATGTGGTCCCTCCTGACCTGGTCATTTTCAATTTCCAGTCTTGTTCTAACCACACTGGTGGCCTTTTGTTACCAGGATGCCCCAAGCTCCTTCCTGCCTCGGGACATTTGCATAAGCAGTTCCTGCCCCCAGGAAAGCTCTTCTCCTTATTTTTTGCTTTACTGGCTTCTTCTGACCCTTCTGGTGTCAGTTCAAATGGTTCCTCAGGGAGGTCTTTCCTGCAGTTCAGACCCCACTGTTCAATCTCACGTATTGTCCTGTTCATTCCCTTAACATGATACATCCCAGTTTCAATTTGTACATTCATTCATCTGAATGTCTAATTATCTCTGCTATCCCCTAGAATATAAGTTCAGTGAGGGCAGAGAGCATCTAGTTTTTCACACTGCATAGTACAGAGTAGTACCTAAGCAAACATATTGAATGAATGAATACAGAAAAGCACAAAGCAGAAGGTCCTCAGGGCCCCTGAGTAAGATGGACACATGGAAGCGCATTCCCAGGAGAGCCTGACAAGCATCTTCTCCCCCAACTGCTTGTTTTCTCTTTGTTGAGTGGGCAAGTCAGCAGAGATGCTGCCATCATGGCTGTACACTCAGGAATCCACATTCCATTTCAGGAATATATTTAATTCCACTCGATTCCACTCATCACTTCTCCCAGAAAGATCATAACATTTGACATTATTAGGGACCTGGAGATGCAAGTGTATCAATACACCAGTGAAATGTCAGGCAGAGCCCTGCTCCCTGCATGCCTTGAAAGGCTCCCATCCAATGGAAGGCCATTATGTCTTTTACATGTTGAGTAGGATGTGGGCTGAGGGAGGTAGGGAGACCCCCAGAGGCCCAAGATCAGTGAGAATCTTGAGGCACCATCAATGATAGCCCACCGGTCTCTTAATAGGAGCTCATGGCAGTGCTCAACACATGATTGGTCAAACAAATGAGTTCATCTGATTGGTTGAGCTAACTGGAAGCAGTTGATGAGTGGTTCTTCCTGTGACTCACTTGTGTGTTAATTACCTGTCTCCCCAGTCTTGGTATATTGTAAGGCATCCTCCTGTCTACTGTTTATTCATTCTGCCTGTAGCTCACAAGGAAGCATAGCAGAGACCACAGCCCTTGGGGGCATCTGGGGTATTTGGCTCTTCCAGGGCCCAATGGTACTGTGATGGGAGATCCAGTTCTGGACTCAAGTCCCTCCAGAATTGTTTTCTCTTCCCACTGACAAGTGGAGAGCCAGGGGAGCTGACTTGACAGTGTTTTCCACGAGGCCTGTCTCCTGAGCCCTTTGAACTGATCCACCAGCACAGGGGACCCCACTCTCAACTTCTGTGGGCTTAAGGGGGCTATAGTCATATCAGGAAATCCCTGTTCTCCCAGGGTTCTATGAACCAGAGTGTGCACTTGGTCCTGTAGAGGACCTCTGGGGTGTTCTTCCCAGCTCTGAGGATGGTATGATATCCAGGTCTGTTCTACCTGCCAGGCCATGTGTCCGGTTCTACAGTGGGAAAGACCCATGAGGCTGAACCAATCCATTAGAGGGAGGGAGACCACAGACCCCAAGCCAAAGCTATGAACAGAGGTCCATAGACAGGACCAGTACTGGACCATGGAGCCTCACTGATGGTATTGGCCATAAAAGAGGTAAAGGCTCAAGGAAGAACTTCCAAAACAGAGCCCCCTCCTCCCACCTCTGGCCTCCTCCTGAGTCCACCTAGACAGGTGAGAGGGTACAGGTGGGGCCTTTCCTGGCTTCCTGACAGCGCTGAGGCAGGGCTGACAGACCCAGCCAGACCTGCATCGCTACCCTGAGCATTATAGCTCGAAACAGAAGCCGTGAGCGCCAGTTAGGAGCAGGTATTTAAAGACAGATCGACAGCAAAACAATTCAACCTGTACTGTGAAACTGCCTGAGTTTACAAACTTGCACTTGGCAGTATTTCATGTTCCAAATGAGTATGATTTTAAAAGTCACAACTTCCAGGAGTTCACAAATTTCATAGATTCATCCTCCTTTGTAGATCTTTCTCAAGACAGAAGAATGAACAAGAGATATTGTCATTTAAAGAAAGAAGAAAAGGTAACAGCTTGTTTAGTGAGAACTGCTTTCTATATAATGTGTCTTAAAAGGATCGGCTGCATTTTTCAAATTGTCAATGATGAGCCTCTAGCTGATGAGGAGGGAATGGGGGAGGGTGTGTGCACCTTGAATTGTTCGTAGAGGCACAATGTGGGACCCCGACATGTCTGGGCTCCCATCATTAAGTGGAAAAGAAAACTGTTACCTATGATTCTCGCAGTGAATTGTCAGTCTTCATGTTCACAAGAGAATCAGTCTCCATAGACTGAGTTCAGGCCAGGCACGTGACCCGCCCCACCTCCCCACCACATCAGAGCAGGACAGGGAAGCACAAAATGGCAGGGCAGCAAGAAAGGGACAGGCACGGACCCCATGTGGGATTCTGGAAAGGACACCCAGAGCAAATGATAGTGTGGGAATAACAGCCCTCCATTTTAGTGCTTCACTGTCTAAAAGACCCCTGCAGAACCCCCAACTCGGGGTGACACCCACTGCCTCTGATCCAGTGTGTCTGCTGGGCCAGCCCTGGGCCAGGTACTTTATGAGGATTATCTCACTGAATCCTCACTGCAACTTGGAGGGAGGTGCTGTTATTATCTCCATTTTGCAGATGAAGAACTGAGGCTCAGAGAAGGGGAGGCGCTTGCCCAGGGTCACACAGCCAGGAGGCAGTGGAGCAGGTCATACTCACGAAAGTGTGACTGTGGATGTGAAGGTTATAGGAGGTAGCTGGGATGGGTGTACAGGGTGATGTAAACCTCCATGAATCTGAATTATTATTCTTTTTTTTTTTTTTTTTTTGCAGTACGCGGGCTTCTCACCGCTGTGGCCTCTCCCGTTGCGGAGCACAGGCTCCAGATGCGCCGGCTCAGCGGCCATGGCTCACGGGCCCAGCCGCTCCGTGGCATGTGGGATCTTCCCAGACCGGGGCACGAACCTGTGTCCCCTGCATCGGCAGGCGGACTCTCAACCACTGCGCCACCAGGGAAATCCTATTATTCTTTTTTAACTGCTCTAGTTTACATAACTTCCAGGAACATCCAGCTCCCACCAGATACTCTCCCTCCAGAGTTTTTGCTGATGCTAGAATCCAATCAGAATGGGATGATATCTCTCCTTTTTCTCAGCTGCAGGAAAGCAGGGCAAGGAGTTGAAATAAGTGTACAGGTGCGGCCAAGGTAAAAACGGCAGCTGAACAAAATTGTGTCTGAAGATCTGCACTTAGCTTCATTTTCAACCTGTGTCCCACAGTAAAATGAGGGTGCAAACTGTGTTCCTCCCCTTTCCCACCCCTCCTCCAGCTCCCCTCCACATGGAGGACTGGGAGCCTGGTGATCTGCGTCCTCACATTCCCTGCTTATTGGGCTGTGGAGAACAAATGGGAATGGAGTTCATTAGAAGTACCAGGACAGGACCCCAAATCCACTCTCTGGGTTGTTAAGAGATGACTGAGGTGGGCTGCCTTGGTTTCCCCAACGTGGTCCTCAAGAGACCAGAGAGAGAACAGCTTAGCGATATCTTGATTGGAATATGGTCTTGGTTTATTCAGCAATCAACTGTCCTCAGAGATGGTCTCAAAGGACCACCCTCAAATCCTCGGTTCTTAGCTCGGTTCCTCATGCACCTAGGAAGCAACAGGGTCACTCACTGCTGAGCAAACCCTGCTCCCAAGTCATCAAGGGATGTCACTAGAGGGAACCTCAGTCAGCCAGGTCTTGAGCTCTTCACCTATGAAGGTCAAGTCCAAGACAACTTGGAAAGGAACCTGGCCATTGCAGTAGGGCACCCCTGAAATTGAACACTGAGGGGGCTCCAAGATTCTGACACTGGAGGGTTTTGAGTGGGGGGTACATCTGGGGGGAAGCCAGGGCTCGCTCTTGTTATAGCAAGAATACCACTTTACCATAGATAATGCATCTATGGAAGACGGCAGGTGTGTGATGGAGAATATAGGATATGTTAAGTCCCCCAAAGTCACTTCTCCATGAATCAGTGTTGGAATCCTGACTCTACCTTGTCCTGGCTGTGAACCTCAGCTGTGTTCGTTCACTTCTTTGGTCCTGAATTTCATGGTCTGTAAAATGGGAGTAATGTTGCAGTGTTGTTGTGTGAATAAAATGTGATTAACATTTGTAGGGGCTCAGCAGAGGGCAGAGCCCATGGTGGCCAATGGCAGCCACACCTTGAGTCTATCTAGAGTCTTTGGGACAGGTGAAGGGAGAGTTTACCCGGAAGGGAGCCAACAGCAAGACTGCAAATATGTGCATCTCACAGGAAACACCTATCTTACTGGAAAATTACTGAGGGTGCTAATCTCTATAAAAACCCAATTTTAACATCTCCAAGGTGATGGCAATACACCACACCTGATGGGAGGAAAGGATGGGACTTCGAGAAGGCACAAGCTGCTGAGCAGGTCTTTATTTCCTGGTTTTTAACAGCTTCACTGAAGAACAATTGACTTATAATAAATGACTCGTTTACAGTGTACAAGTTGATAAGCTTTTTAAGAAGCACTTTTATTGCGGTATAATTGATTTATCATAAGCTGCACATATAAAAAGCGTACAATTGGATAAGTTTGGACTGATTTATATACCTGTGAAATCATCACCACAATCAAGATAATGAATATAACCAACATTCCCCCAAATTTCCTCCTACTTCTCTGTAATCCCTCCTTTACACCACCTCCCCACCCACCATCCCCAGGCAACTTGCTTGCTATTATTGTAGATAATATAGAATTGTATATGAATGGAACCATATAGAATGTTTTCCTTTTGGTCTGGTTTCTTTCAATCTGCATAATTATTCTGTGATTTATCCATATGGTAATATGTATTAATATTCCATTCTCTTTTTTTTCAAACATTTCAGCTCATTAAAAAACATGATTTTGATGATGTGCTATATATTTATTTTCATTAAGTTAAAAATACTTTCTAATTTCTCTTTTGATTTCTTCTCTGGCTTGTGGATTATTTAGAAGTGTGTCATTTGAGTTCCATATATTTGGAGATTTTCCAGAGATCTTTCTGCTATCGATTTCTAATTGAATTCCACTGTAGTCAGGAAACATACATTATATGACTTGATTCTTAAATATATCGAGACATTTTTATGATGTAAAATATAGCCTATATTGGTAAATATTCAATACACATTTGAAAATAATGTGTGTCCTGCTGTTGTGGGGTGGAGCGTTCTCTAAATGTCATTTAGGTCTCGTTGTTTGGTAGTGCTGTTCAAGTCTTCTATATCCTTGATTATTTTATGTTTACTTATTCTGTTAATTATTGAGTGAGGGATATTGAAATTTACAACTGTAATTGTGTATTTGTCTCTTTTCCTTAGATTTTTTGGTGGTATTTCTCTATTGTCTTTTAAAAATCTCTGGGGTCAGTAGTGATTTCTCCTCTTTCATTTTTGATTTTGGTAAATTGTTTTTTCTCCTTTTTTCTTGGTGAGATTGGCTAGATATATAAGTTGTATTGATTTTTTTAAGAGTCAGCTTTTGTTTTAAAAAATTTTCTCTATTGTTTTCCCATTTTCAATTTTATTGGTTTCTGCCCTATCTTTATGATTTCTTTTCTCCTGCTTATTTTGAGCTTAATTTGCTTAAGGTGTGAGCTTATGATACTAATTTTAGTCCTTTCATTTTTTCCTACTATATACATTGTTATGGACTGACCTGTATCCTCCTCAAATCCATATGTTGAGATTCTAACCCTCAATGGGCTATTTTTAGAGATAGGACCTTCAAGGGGGTTATTAAGTTTAAATGAAGTCACAAAGGTGAGACCTTTATCCAATAGCTGGTGTCCTTATAAGATTAGGAAGAGACACCAGGTGTGTGCATACACAGAGGAAAAGCATGTAAGGACAAAGAAAGAAGGTGGCCATCTGCAAGTCTGGAAGAAAGGGCTCACCAGAAACCAACTCTGTTCATATCTTGACCTTGAATTTCTAGCCTCCAGAACTGTGAGAAATGAATTTCTGTTGTTTACAACACCGAGTCTGTGGTCCTCTGTTATGGCAGCATGAGCAGACAAATATATGCATTTAATGCTAGGAATTTCCCTCTACATATGGCTCTATCCCCCAAATTTTGATATGTTGTATTTTTTATATTCTCTTCATTCAAAATAATTTTTTGCTATTTCCCTTAAGATTTCTTTTCTATTTATTGTTTAATTTTCAAATATTTGGTTATTTCCCATACATATATATTTTTGTGATTGATTTCTAGTTTAGTTCTGTTATTATTTGAGAATATAATTTGTATTATTACTATTCTTTTAAAGGTGCTCAGGTTTGTTTTATGGTCCAGAATATACTCTACACTGATGAACGTTCCATGTGCACTTGAGAATGTGTATTCTGCTATTGTTGGGTGGCCTATAAATATTGGGCAGGTCAAGTTGGTTCAGGTCACATATACCCTTACTGATTTTCTGCCTATTCAATCTATCAATTACAGAGAGAGTAGTGTTGACATTTCCACCTGTAATTGTGAATTTTAAAAATTTCTCCTTTCAGTTTTATCAGGTTTTCTTT
This sequence comes from Grampus griseus, assembly GCF_964374135.1. NCBI lineage: Eukaryota > Metazoa > Chordata > Mammalia > Artiodactyla > Delphinidae > Grampus > Grampus griseus. The sequence continues at coordinate 160,126,706 of NC_139017.1, read as the reverse complement.
CTTAAATATTTTGAAGTTCTGTTGTTAGGTGCATCCACATTTAAGATTTCTATGTCTTCTTAGAGAACTCTTCCACTTATCCTATGTAATGTCCTTCTTAATATCTGATGATATTTCTTGTTCTGAAGTAGATTTTATCTGACATTTATATAGCCACTCCAGCTTCCTTTTGTTAGTGTTTGCAAGGTGTATGTTTCTCCATCCTTTTACTTTTGACCACTTGACATTTTTATATTTAGAGAGAGGTTGTTGTAGACAATATATAGTTGAGTCTTGCTTTTTAATTTACCTAGAAAAATATCTGCCTGTTAATTGATTCTCTTAGTCCATTTATATTTATGGTTTGATATGGTTGATTTGAAATCTATCATCCTGTTAGCTACTTTCTAACTGCTACATTTATCTGTTTCTTTTTTCTGCCTTCTCTTAAGTTAATTGAGCATTTTTGTGATTCTATTTTATCTCTCCTATTTTCCTCTTTTCAAAAATTTTAGTGGTTCACAAAGTGTTTATAATTTATATTTTAATTAATATGAGTATACTTTAAAATAATATGTCACTTCATGAGTAATATAATGACCTGTCAACAGTATATTCCTGATTCCCATCTTTGTACCATTTTTGTCATGTATTTCAGTTTCACACAGGATATAACCACAGGACACATTGTCACTATTTTTCTTTAGACATTTATCTTTTAGAGGAATTAAAAATAATGAAGAATTAATTTTATTTTATCTTCATTTATTTAATTTATACTTTTTCTTTTTGTAACTCTAAGTTTGCAATGATATAGGCCTTTGGCCTGAAGAACTTCCTTTAATAATTCTTAATCAGAGTAGGTCTGCCAGCAATAAATTTCTTTAGTTTTTTTTGTCTTGGAAAATATTTATTTCTCCATTGTTTCCAAGGACGTTTTCATTGGGTATAGAATTTGGTTGACACATTTTGTATATTTTATTTTCCCAACACTTTTAAGTTACCATTCCACTGTCTTCTTGTTTTCTGACAAGGAGTCTGCTGACATGCTTATCTTTGTTCCTCTGTATGCATGTCTTATTTCTTTGGCTCTCTTTAGGATTTTGTTTGTTTATGGTTTTCAGCAATTTGAGTTTGAATTTATTTTTGCATAGAGTTTTTGTTTTGTTTTATTTATATAGTCATTCATTTTTTTTGGATATTGACCCTGTTTGATATTCTCAGAGCTTCTTGAACCTGTAGGTTGATATCTGTCATTAATTTTAGAAAATTCTTAGACATTATTTTTTCAAATATTTCTCTTCTCTCTCTTTTGTCCTCCTGAGATTGCATTTACTTGTATATTATACTATTTTACATTGCCCAACAGTTCTTGGAAGTGCTACTGTTTTTCACATATCTTTCTTTTTGTTTTGTTTTGTTTTAGATAGGGTAATTCATTGATCTATCTATAAGTTCATTGATTCTTTCCTCTGATATCTCAAGTCTACTGATGAGCCCATGGAAGGTATGTCTCATGTCTGTAACAGTGGTTTTTGCTTTTTAATATTACCATTTGTTTCTTTCTTAGCATTTCCTTCTCTGATGAAACTAATCATTTGATATTGCATGTTGTCAACCTTTTCATTAAAATCTTTAGTATATTAATCACAGTAATTTAAAATTCCCTGTCTGATAGTTCCAATATCTGTGTCATATCTAATTTGGTTTTGATAATTGCTTGTTATCTTTTTATCTTGCCTTTTCATATACCTTATGACTTTTTATTTAAAGCTGGACATGTTTTGTAGGATGACAGATACTGAGGTAAATATTTTTTATGCTTGGAAATATGCATACCTTTTCTTTGCTAGACCTCTAGTGTGGGAGTAGTGTTAATCTACTCAGCAGTTGAGTAGTCAGGCTGGGTTTGAGGTCTGTGGTTGCTATGTTTATCCTCAGTATACCACAGGCTTTAAATTCTTCTAGTGATACTTAAGGTTAAGATTTTGGCTGGTTTTCTGGCAGTTAGTTTCCAATGTCTGTTCCCCATCTCCCTGCCTTTGGATCTTTTCTTTGTGTTGTCCCCTGGAGATACCCTGACTCTTAAAGCTCTCCCAGACACAATCCATTTTTATTTTTACTCAGTGCTAGCCAGTGTGGGAGGAGTGTGGGAAAATATATTTCTTATGATGTGATTAATTTTCAGTCTTAGGCAAGTACCATTTCTCTAATGTAACAGTTTTTGTTTCTCTTTGCTCTGCAGATTAAGTCATATAGTTCGTAAGGCTGGGTGGTTTTGCAGTGGGAAGTACCCCTTCCCTTGCTAGCACCACATGGATGCTGCCTCAGGAACCTGCTTGATCTTCCCTGTGAGTTCCTGAAATTTGAGAAGAAAAAAAACCTAAACTAATTTTTTAAAAGTTTATCTGTTTATTTTTGTAGGCTTACATTCTTCCATCTGCCCCAGATATGTGAATGCTCAGGTTCTATTTCTTCTTGAAGACCCCTCTTTTCCAAAATTCAGGTTATCTGTTTGTACTGTGATATCAGTTCTCTGATAGGCCACAGAGAGTGAGACTCTCCACTCTCTGTGCCTCAGTTTCTTCATCTTCAAAAGAGCAAGTTCCTTCCAACTTCAAAGTTCTACCAATGAGAAATGGGTTTGCTGCCCTCAGGCTCTCTCTGATAGGAGAAGGTGCAAGAAGGAATAAGGACCAGGGGTTAGGGACCCCCAGTGAGGTTCTAAGCAATGTCTTCCAGGGAGAACCTCTGAGCCTCCTGCCCTCCCTGTGGGGCCTAGGTGAGAAGAGAAGGGTTAATGCCTGAGATGCTCTGATCAAGCTGCTGGAGCCTGTATCCTCACCCATAATTAATTCAGTTTGGTAAAGTGGTATTTACACTGGAAATTTAATTATCATCTATGATGGTAAGGGAATTGAAAAATAAATGGAAAGTGTCAGACAATGCATTAGGGTGAGTGATGGAGTGGAAGCAGGGGCCACCCACACAGCCTCCCAATTGGGTGATTTTCAGACTCACACAATTAATCAGGTTACTGGTTCCATTATTTCAGGTTAAGATTCAGGGATGACAGGGTGAGAGGGGTGGGCACAAGGAGGTCTGGGCAAGGTTAGGAGAAGAGAGATTCTAGTGTGGAGGTGGAGGCAGCATTAGGTATCTTCCAGCCCCAGCCCTGAGTCACAGATGAGGTGATGGGCCCAGAGAGCGGCAGAAGCATATTCATGGTGACACAGGAGGGAGGAGAAAGCTCTTGGCCTTGGCAACTCTGTCTCAGGACCCAGACACCTCCCCCACTCTGCCCCTCTGCCTCAGAGATGTTGGTGGTGGTACCCATCTATGAAAGGAGCCACCTCAGTGATGCTGATGGTCTCCATCAGGACAATGTGAGTTTGTGTCTATAAGTTTTCAGAGTCTTGAGTTATCTTCAGTGGTATCAAGTCTCATTCCAGGGAGCCCCTGATACTAGTGAGAACTGAGATTCTTTCATCAGACTGCATATTTTTAAAGGCATGCCATTTCCCCATCTATATGAGGACTCCTGAAAATGGGCCTATTTCTCTCCTCAGACTCTGAGACCCTAAGGTAAGAATTGTGTGTCTCTCTTCAGACCCAGAGCTAATGAGCACTTAAGAGCCTGTGCATAATTATTCTCATTCACTTTTTCTCTCTGTCTTGATGACTAGCAAGCCTGGAGTGAGAATAATGTGCATTAGGGCCCCAGGTGACTAGAAAGGTGTGGTAGCATGAGTAAAAAATAAGCCTTAGTGGTATTAAGCCACTGAGATTTGGGGCTGTTTGTTACCAAAAGGTAGATAGCCTAGGCTGACTGATACAAAGAACAGTGTCTGGGGTTGGAGATGTAAGTTTGGAAGTCATCAGGAATTGACAGAAAGCCACATTTGTTTCAGACTAGATGACCCTGGGAGAGAGAGTAGGGAGAGAAATTCCTTTTGCCTTTCTCTGTCTTTAACATGAATGAGCTCACTATCTTTCCCCCCAGAACTTACCTCCATCCTAACCTCTTCTCATACTCAACTCTGAGTCTTGGCCAACTCTGCTCTCTCCCTCTCCTGTCAGCTCGGATTCTCATATCTCTGTACCAGTCCTTCTTCCCCACCCTATGGACATGGTCCCAGATATGTCAGTCTTATGTGGTGGCTGGGCACATGTGCTGTGGAACAGGTAGCACTGGATTCAGGCTTGGAGTCTCCCACTTATAAGTTGTGTGACTTCAGATGAGTAACTTCACCTCTCTGAGGCTTGGTTTCCTGGAAACAAAAGAGGAGCTACTCATAGAACTTATAGGGAGGTTATGATGGTGAAATAAGGTGAAGTATTTGAAGTGCTGATTACAGAGCTGGGCGCACAGTAAGTGCTCAATATATGGTCATGATGTTAGCACATTATTTTATGATCAGGCCTTGTGACGGTTAATTTTTGTGTCAACTCGAAGAGTGTTTTTGAATGAAATTCACATTTAAATCAGTGAAATTTGAGTAAGCAGATTGCCCTCCGTCATGTGGGTGGGCCTCATCCAATCAGTTGAAGGCCTGAATAGAACAGAAAGACTGGCTTCCCTGAGCAAGGCGAGATTCTCCAGCAGGCTGCTCTCAGCTTCGTCTGCATCCTGGGTCTCTGCCTGCTGGTCCACACTACAGATTTGGACTTGCCAGTCTCCATAACCAATTCCTTATAATAATTCTACCTATATCTGTATATTTATATCTATGTCCTATTGGTTCTGTTTCTCTAGAGAACCCTGACTAATATGAATATTGGTACTGAGAGTCGTTCTAGAGGTACAGAATCTTAAGGATGAATTATTTTCTGAAATAATTCTAGGGTTTTTTGAACTGGCTCTCTAAATCTGACTATATTTAAAGAGACTAATGACTCTATTTCCAGTAGTAAAAAGAGCACTGAGAGTCCGTGGTATGTCCTGGCAATAGAAATATGGAAAATATCACTAACGGATACTCCTAACCAAACACTTATAAGAAGCAAGGATCTGAGAACATGTATACAATACATTTAAATATTTTTGTCAAACTAGTGAATATAATGAGATTGGATTGTTGCTCCTAATGTCACTGGGCAAAGTGGGGGAAAAAAATGATGAGGTCAGGAATTCTAATTCCCAACTTAAACGAGGGAAAAGTGATCTGAAAGCCTCTATGTCTGCGCTGAAAGAGACGCTTATCTCCGGTAGCCACAGGACTGAGATTGTTAAAAACCAAACCCAGAACCACATCCTGCAAGTGGTTGATCTACAAGCAGATGGAATCCCCAGCCTCCCAGAGTGTCTAGTGTTACAGTGAGAGCATTGATTGGGGAGGGATGGGATCCTGAAAATTGGAAAGGGGGCATGTGGGAAGACCTTGATAAAGATGGGGATATTGAGCCACTAAATTCTGACGAGCCTTCTTTGCCAGTAGGAGCAGCCTCTCCACCCCCAGGAGAAGCAGCCTCTGCATCCCCAGCTGAGAGGGTTGACTCTGCATTGCCACTGAGGAAACTGCAATGTCCTCCAATTGCTTTGCAAGACAGTACTGATTATTCTCAGTACCCCTCATTCTTCTTTGCTTCTAGACCTATAACTAGACTCAAGTCCCAGAAGCCCCCAAAGTGAAGTACAAAGTGTGACTCACGATAAGGTATGCTAGACGCCGACAGGACTACTTGAATTTTCTAATTTATAGAGACAGAAATCTGAGGAACATGTGTGGGAATGGCTATTAAGGGTGTGGGATAGTGACGGAAGGAACATAAAGTCGGGTCAGGCCAATTTCATTGATTGATATGGGCCCACTAAGCAAAGATTCTGCATTTAAAGTTACAGCTTGAGTTAGAAAGAGTTCCAACAGTTTTTTAGGTTTGTTGGCTGAAACATGGATCAAAAGGTGGCCCACAGCGAGTGAGAGAGAAATGCTGACCTGCCTTGGTTTAACGTAGAGGAAGGGATTCAAAGGCTTAGGGAGATTGGAATCTTAGAGTGGATTTGTCATTTAATGTTTACTCACCCACCCTGGGAAGGTCCAGAAGACATATCGGTCACCACAGATGAGAGAAATAAAGTTGTAAGGGGAGCCCCAGCACCCTTGAAGGGCTCTGTGATTGCTCTTCTCCGTAGGCCAGGACTTACAGTGGGAGTTGAGGTCACTGAATTGGGAAACTTAAATGCAATGGAAGTCATTGGGTCCTGGTGTGGCAGAGGCCATGTGGCAGCGCTCGACCGCCGAAGGCAAGGTGATCGTGGTAACGGACACAGAGCCAAGGCAGCAATCAGAAAGGTCTGGCTCTCACAGACCATGGTGTTCCTAGAAGTGAAATACATGGAAAGCCTACTGAATTCTTACTTGATCTGTGTAAGCATAAAAGTTCTAGGTCAAGTGAGCAAAATTCTAATCTGAATCATAAAAACAGAGAGTCACGGCTCCTCAATCAATTACCAGACTTCAGTTAGTTTACAAGGAGGCTGGGCGTCCTTGAGAAAGGACCCTGGTACACTGCCAAAATTTATACAGTTAAACTTCCTCCCAGCCTTCCCTAAAGGGGCTCTGGCCTTTTACCAGGGTAACAGTGTACTGCGGGGAAGGAAATAATCAGAACTTTTGGGGACTACTGGACACTGGCTCTGAACTGACACTAATTCCAGGAGACCCAAAATGTCACTGCGACCCTCCAGTCAGAGTTGGGGCTTATGGAGGTCGGGTGATTTATGGAATTTTAGCTCAGGACTAAACACAGTGGATCCTGTGTGTGCCTGAATCTCCCCAGTTCCGGAATGTATAACTGGAATAGACACACTCAGCAACTGGCAGAATCCCCACATTGATTCTCTGACTCGTGGAATGAGGGCTATTATGATGTGAAAGACCAAGCAGATACTACTGGAACTTTCTCTACCTAGAAAAATAGTAAACCCAAAGCAATACCACATTCCTAGAGGGGTTGCAGAGATTATTGCCACCGTCAAAGACTTGAAAGATGCAGCGGTGGTGATCCCACCACATCTCCGTGCAACTCTCCTACTTGGCCTGTGAAGAAGACAGATGGATTTTGGAGAATGACAGTGGAGTATCATCAGCTTAATCGGGGATGACTCCAATTGCGGTTGCTGTACCAGATGTCCTTTTATGACTTGAGCAAATTAACATATTCCCCAGTACCTGGAATGCAGCTATCGATCTGGCAAATGCTTCTTAAAAATCACACCTGTCAATATGGATCACCAGAAACAATTTGCTTTCAGCTGGCAAGGCCAGCCAGACCCCTTCACTGTCCTACCTCAGGGGTATATGGACTCTCCAGCCCATGTGATCATTTAGTTCTCAGGAATCTTGATCTTCCTCCCACAAGATATCACACTGTTCTCTTTGCTACACTGGTGACATTATATTGCTTGGATCTAGTGAGCAAGAATTAGCAACTACTCTAGACTTATTGTTAAGACATTTATATGCCAGGGGGTGGGAAATAAATCCAACAAAAATTCAGGAGGCTTCCATTTCAGTGAAATTTCTAGAGTTCCAGGGATGTGGGGCATGTTGAGGTATCCCTTCTAAGGTGAAGGATAAGATATTGCATATGCCCCTTCCCACAACGTAAAAAGAGGCATGATGCCTAGTGGGCTTTTTGGATATTGGAGGCAACATATTCCTCATTTTGGGTGTGTTACTCTGACTTATTTATCAAGTGATCTGAAAAGCTGAAAGTTTTGGACTCATAACAAGAGAAGGCTCTGCAACAGTTCCAGGTTGCTGTGCAAATGGTGCTGACATTTGGGTCCAGCTGATCCAATGGGTCATGAAGTGTCAGTGGCAGATAGGGATGTTGTGTGGAGCCTGCAAAAGACCCTTATAGGTGAACTGTAGTGCAGGCCCTTAGGGTTCTGGAGCAAAACCTTGCCATCTTCTTGGGATAAATACTCTCCTTTTGAGAAGCAGCTTTTGGCCTGCCACTAGGCCTTAGTAGAGACTAAACGCTTAAGCGTGGGCCACCAAATTATCATCCGACTTGAGCTGCCCATCATGGACGAGGGGCTCTCTGACCACCAAGCCATAATATTGGACATACATAGCAACACTCCACAATGAAACTGAAGTGTGGTCAGGCCAGACTGGCCTTGAAGGCAAAATTAAGGTACATGAAGATGTGGCCCAGATGCCATGGTCCCCACTCCTGCTACACTGCCTTCTCTCTCCTAGCCTGCACTTATAGCCTTATGGAGAGTTCCCTATAATCAGCGACAGAGGAAGAGAAGACTGGGGCCTGGTTTACAGGTTACAGGTTCTGCATAATATATAGGCACCACCTGAATGTACATTGGAGCACCGCAGCCCCTTCTGGGTCATCCCTGAAGGACAGAAGTGAAGGGAAATCCTCCCAGTGGGCAGAAATGGCCAGCCATGCAATCATTTACCAATTTATGGGTTGTGGCCAATGGTTTGGCTGGATGGTCAGCTACTTGGAAGGAAAATTGATGACAAGGAAGTCTAGGGAAGAGGTGTGTAGATGGACCTCTCTAAATGGGCAGAAAATGCAAAGATATTTGTGTCCCATGTGAATGCCCACCAAAGGCTGACTTCAGCAGAGGAGGATTTTAATAATCAAGTGGGTAGGATAACCTACCGGGTGGATACCAGTCAGCCTCTTTCCCCATGTATTCCTGACATCATCCAATGGGCTCATGAACAAAGTGGCCATGGTGGCAGGGATGGAGGCTATGCCTGGGCTGAGCAACATGGACTTCCACTCACCATGGTCAACCTGGCTATGGCTACTGCTTAACCTAATCTGCCAGCAGTAGAGACCCTTCCCCGGGGTGATCCTCCAGCTGCCTGCTGGTGGGTTGATTACACTGGACCACTTCCATTATGAAAGAAGCAGTTTTGGGGCCTTACCGGAATAGACACTTACTCTATACTAATTTGCCTTCCTTGCATGCAATGCTTCTGTCAAAACTACCATCCATGACTGTACAAAATGCCTGTCTACTGTCATGGTATTCATTACAACATTGCTTCGGATCAAGGAATTTCACAGCAAAAGAAGTGTGGCAATGGGCCCATGCTCATGGAATTCACTGATCTTACCATATTCCCCACCATCCTGAAGCACTTGGTTTAATAGAACGGTAGAATGGCCTTTTGAAGACTCAGTTACAGGGCCAGCTAGGTGACAATACCTTGCAGGCCTGGGGCAAGGTTCTCCGGGAGGCTGTGTTTGCTCTGAATCAGTGTTCCATATATGGTGCTATTTTTTCCCAAAGCCAGATTTATAGGTCCAGGAATCAAGGGGCGGCAACGGGAGTGGCACCACTCACTATCATCCCTACTGACCCACTAGCAAGTTTTTTGCTTTTGGTTGTAAACAGAATAGTTGTATCCTGTTAGGAGGAATTACTACCTTGTTAATGTCTTTATTTCAAGATTAAGTATGTTTTACAGAGATGTGTATGGTTCTCTTCCTCTGTCAGCTGAATTCTTATATTCACAGAATATAAGTCAACCTTATGCCTGACTGGCTTGGAGGTCTTAGTGCCGGGGGAGGAAAGCTTCCACTGGGAGACATGACAACAATTCTATTGAGCTGAAAGTTAATACTGCTACCTGGCCACTTCGAGTTCTTTATGACTGAATCAACAGGCAATGAAGGGAGTTACTGTGCTAGCTGGGGTGATTGATCCTGACTAATGAGGGGGAAATTGGACTGCTACTCCACAAAAGAGGTAAGGAAGAGAGTGTCTGGAATACAGGAGAACCCCTCAGGTGTCTCTTAGCATTATCATGCCCTGTGATTAAAGCCAGCGGAAAACCTCAACAACACAATCCAGGCAGGACTATAAATGGCTAAGACTC